>NC_088390.1:38677500-39890000 GCF_037993035.2 Macaca fascicularis
TGCGGGATCAGGCCTGGTGCAAGGAACATGCTGGCTGGGAAGTGGGTGGGGGGCTCCGCTGGGCCCCAGCTCTGACCCTCTCCCAATTCCATTTCCTGCACAGATGAGCAACAAGCGTTCCAACAGCTTCCGCCAAGCCATCCTGCAGGGCAACCGCAGGCTAAGCAGCAAGGCTCTGCTGGAGGAGAAGGGGCTGAGCCTATCTCAACGACTCATCCGCCACGTGGCCTATGAGACCCTGCCCCGGGAAATTGACCGCAAGTGGTACTATGACAGCTACACCTGCTGCCCCCCACCCTGGTTCATGATCACAGTCACGCTGCTGGAGGCAAGAACAAGGGTGGGGAGGGGGTCGCTCTGCCTTGGGGAGTGGCGGGTATGGGGAGAGGAGCCAAGAGGATGACACAGATCATGAGGGAAGAGGGACATTTCTTTTCCATTGAAGGGCGATGATTGAGGATCAAATAATAGTTGTATTGCAAGTCAGACTCTGTTGCAGTGGATACCAGTGTTGTAGCCCTGGACTGCAAAGATATTCTAAAGATTATTACTTCCAACAATATTGACTGCAGCCAAATCCCCATAGGACCACTGCCCCCCACCCACCCCAAAACAACAGCAACAAAAACGATGTCATAAGTTCATTGACTTGGGAGATCTAGCCAGGCTAACTCATTAAAGCCAGTTTATTTAGTTCCTCCCCAGGTGGGTAATGTGGACCAGTCATTTGCTCCATTTTCCCGCCTGAAAATCAGAAATAACCAGACCTGCACTCCCTCTCCCAGGCCACCTTTATTATAGTGAGAGAATGGCTGTGGTGCTTTCTGAACACAAAAGCGTCATACAAACACATCTGGGAGGGAGTGTGAACAGGTAAATGTGGGCTTAACATTTTTAAAGAACATTCTCCCCTCAGGGAATCCTAATCCTCTATGCCTATTGTTATGCTAAATTCTATTGCTTATGCAACAGAATCCAAAGGTACCCCTCGCTGTGTTGGTGCCCATGTGTGATAAAACTCAATTCTTTTGGCTTCTCCGCTCAAGAACCTGTGTAGCCCACCCCAGCTCCAGCTCCTGAAGGGATGCTTGGCTTCACTCTGGGATTTGATGATCTCCGCTGTTTCTCTTCCAAAGCCACGGGCCTAATTACCGCCTCTGCATATGTTCTTGTAAAGTTCCTGCCTAATCAAACGGCAGGATCGTTAAGCTTCACGGCATCCTTCTTCTTTTTTTCTAAGTCAGAATATCTGGTCTGCAGGCCAGCGTTCCCCTGTTTGTTGTTATGGCTTCATCCAAGTACGTGTTGAAGTTGCGATTTTTCTGAGATATTCTTGGACTTGTTCTTCAAGTGCTTACTGTGTTGGTCTATTTATTAACTTCTATTTGAGGCCCAATAATAACAAGATGCCTTGGAAGCAGGATTTGCTGCCAGGCCACCCTCATGGTGTTAGGTGGACAGAACAGCTCCTCAGAGAGCCCAGGAGAATACAGCTACCAGGGGACTAAGCCATTCCCAGGCTGAGCGCAGAAGGTTTTAACTCAACACTAATTATAGCTTCCTTCTCTAAGTGTGTGCCGGGCAAGGGGCTGGCTCTTTGTGTATAGTTTATCACTTTTAAACCTCATGGCCACTCTGGAAGTCTGGGTATTGGTACCCATTTCCAGATAAAGAAACTGAGGACCAGAGAATTCAGTTTGCCCGGGTTGATCAAGAGGAGTGATTTTGTGTCCAGATTGTTTCGTATGAACCTCAGCTATGTAAACCCAAACCGCCAATCTAGAAGAAACTGGGAAGTGCTCAAATGGCTGAAATAATGATCTCAAAGCCCTTGTGCTATAACGCCCAAGGCTTTTGCCTTCTATACAAAAGAAGTAACCTGGCTTTCGGATTCCATAATGAATAGAAAATAGGAGGGACATGGTGCGAAGAAACAAAGGGGTCCACTAGCAGCAAGCAATTTGGGTGCTGACGAGTTGATGGGTGCAGCACACCAACATGGCACAAGTATACATATGTAACAAACCTGCATGTTATGCACATGTACCCTAGAACTTAAAGTATAATAAAAAAAAAAATTAAAACCAACTTTCTATAAATGTCAAAAAAAAAAAAAAAAAAAGAAAAGAAAAGAAATAGTAGCCGACAGCCTGGCAGTGAAGGAAGTGACAAAAGAAAAGTTTAAAGCAGACCTGAATCTTAAAGCAATACAATAATTAGCTGAGTGCGGTAGCTCACATCTGTAATGCCAGCACTTTGGGAGGTCAAGGTGGGAGGATCTCTTGAGCCCAGGAGTTCAAGACAAGTCTGGACAACAAAGTGAGACTCTGTCTCTACAAAAAATCAAAACATTAGCCAGATGTGGTGGTGCATGCCTGTGGTCCTAGCTACATGGGAGGCTGAGGCAAGAGGATCGCTTCAGCCCAGGAGGTCGAGGCTGCAGTGAGCTGTGTCCATACCACAGCACTCCAGCCTGAGTGACAGAGCGAGATCCTGTCTCAAGAAAAAAAAAAAAAAAAAAAAAGGAAAAGGCATACAAGAATTTGGGGGGCTTAGCCGGACGCAGTGGCTCACACCTATAATCCCAGCACTTTCAAAGGCTGAGGTGGGCGGATCACTTGAGGTTAGGAGTTCAAGACCAGCCTGGCCAACATGGTGAAACCCTGTCTCTACTAAAAATACAAAAATTAGCCAGGTGTGGTGGTGGGTACCTGTAATCCCAGCTACTGGGGAGACTGAGGCAGAAGAATTGCTTGAACTCAGGAGGCAGAGGTTGCAGTGAGCCAAGATAGTGCCACTGCACTCCAGCCTGGGCAACAGAGTGAGACTCTGTCTCAAAAAAATAGAGCCTTGGGTATACGAGCAAAAACACTATCCTGGCTGAGCGTGGTGGCTCACACCTGTAATTCCAGCACTTTGGGAGGCTGAGGTGGGTGAATCATTGAGGTCAGGATTTCAAGACCAGCCTGGGCAACATGGTGAAACCCTGTCTCTACTAAAACTACAAAAATTAGTTATGTGTCGTGGTGGGTGCCTGTAATCCCAGCTACTCGGGAGGCTGAGGCATGAGACTTGCTTGAACTCAGGAGGCAGAAGTTACAGTGAGACTGCACCACTGCACTCCAGCCTGGGTGACAGAACAAGGCTCTATCTCAAAACAAAAACAAAAGCAAACAAAAAATGCCATCTTCCTGGGGTTGCTGGAGAAAATATCACTCTTACAGCCCAGATCAATACCTGAGATATTCTTTCTTTTTTTTTTAGACGGAGTCTCACTCTGTCATCCAGTGGCGCAATCTTGGCTCACTGCAACCTCCGCCTCCTGGATTCAAGCAATTCTCCTGCCTCAGCCTCCTGAGTAGCTGGGGTTACAGGCGCCTGCCGCCAAGCCTGGTTAATTTTCGTATTTTTAGTAGAGACAGGGTTTCACCACATTGGTCAGTCTGGTCTCAAACTCCTGACCTCGTGATCTGCCCGCCTCAGCCTCCCAAAGTGCTGGGATTACAGGCGTGAGCCACCGCGCCCAGCTCATACCTGAGATATTCTTAAACAGTTATGCATGTGCCCTGATTAAGAACACAGGGACGTAAATGATACATTTTAGCAGGAGTCCCAGAAAAAAAAAAAAGAGTTAAGATAAATACCCTTTTAGAGATTAAACAAGTATGCTTCAGTCACGTGTGCAAAATCAACTTCTGTGGAATGTTGGTGAGAATGTGGAGAAACTGGAGCCCTTGTGCACTGTTGGTGGGAAGGTAAAGTGGTGCAGCTGCTATGGAAAACAGTCTGGCGTTGCCTCAAAAAATTAAACATAGAATTACCATATGATCCAGCAATTCCACTTCTGACTATATCTCAGAAGAATTGAAAGGGACTGGAAGAGATATTGATACACCCATATTCGTAGTAGCATTATTCACAATAGTCAAAAGGTAGAAGCAACCCAAGTGTCCGTCAGTAGACGAATGGATAAACAAAATGTGGTCTATGTTCACAGTGGAGGCTGGGCCCGGTGGCTCACGCCTGTAATCCCAGCACTGTGGGAGGCCGAGGACGGTGCATCACCTGACGTCTGGAGTTTGAGACCAGCCTGGTTAACATGGTGAAACCCTATCTCTACTAAAAATACAAACTTAGCTGGGTATGGTGGCAAACGTCTAATCCCAGCTACTTGGGAGGCTGAGGCAGGAGAATTGCTTGAACCCGGGAGGCAGAAGTTGCAGTGAGCTGAGATCATGCCACTGCGCTCCAGCCTGGGGGACAGAGCGAGACTCCATCTCAAAAAAAAGGAAGGGAAGGCTGGGTGCAGTGGCTTATGCCTGTAATCTCAGCACTTGAGAAGGCAGGAGGATCGCTTGAACCCAGGAGTTCAAGACCAGCCTGGGAGGTAGAAGTTGCAAGCTGAGATTGCCCCAGTGCGCTCTAGCCATGGCAACAGAGCGAGATCCTGTCTCAAAAAAAAAAGAGGGGGGGATCATTCTGATACATGCTACAACATGGATGAACCTTGAAAATATTATACCAAGTGAAATAAGCCAGACACAAAAAGACAAATACTGTATGATTCCACTTATATGAGGTACCTAGAGTAGTCAAATTCATGGAGACAGAAAGTAGAATAGTGGTTGCCAGGGGCTGGAGGGGAGGAGGGGGTGGGATGTCATTGTTCAGTGGGTACAGAGTTTCAGTTTTGCAAATGAAGAGTTCTGTGGATGGATAGCAGTGATGGTAGCACAGCAACATGAATGTCATTTAATGCCACTGAACTGATTAAGGCCGGGCTCAGTGGCTCATGCCTGTAATCCCAGCACTTTGGGAGGCCAAGGTGGGCAGGTCACATGAGGTTAGGAGTTCTAAACTGGCCTGGCCAACATGGTGAAACCCTATCTCTACTAAAATACAAAAAATCAGCTGGGCATGGTGGTGCACACCTGCAATCCCAGATACTTGGGAGGCTGAGATTGGATAATCGCTTGAATCTGGGAGGCGGGGGTTGCGGTGAGCCAAGATTGCATAATTGCACTCCAGCCTGGGCGACAGAGCAAGACCCTGTCTCAAAAAAAACCCAAAAAAACTGATTAAGATGGTAAATTTCACGTTTATTTCACTATAGCTTTTAAAGAAATCAACCTGTGTGGAATTTGTCATCTCCCAAGTGGGTATGTGAGTTATTACTGGAATTAAAGTTCAAAATCCTCCAAATCCTTTCTACTTAGCATGGAGGAAGTGTGGACAAAGAGACCCCAGGACCATTTTGTTTCCATTTGACACAAAATAAGCAAACAGAAGTGGGTGAGGGGTGGTTAAAAGCTCAGCTTAGACCAGGCCTGGTGGCTTACGCCTGTAATCCCGGCACTTTGGAAGGTCAAGGTGGGCGGATCACCTGAGGTTGGGAGTTCAAGACCAACTTGACCAATATGGAGAAACCTCATCTGTACTAAAAAATACAAAATTAACTGGGCGTGGTGGCGCATGTCTGTAATCCCAGCTACTCAGGAGGCTGAGGCAGGAGAATTGCTTGAATCCAGGAGGCGGAGGTTGCCGTGAGCCGAGATTGTGCCATTGCACTCCAGCCTGGGCAACAAGAGCGAAACTCCAGCTCAAAAAAAAAAAAAAAAAAATTGCTCAGTTGGGTACTGACTGTGGGGTATCCCTCTTTCTCTGAGAAGGAAAGGTGATAACTTCCCGTAGGGACTCCCAGTGCTAGTTAGCACAACAGGAAGTTTCCTGGGCAGTGTGCACCTAGTAACAGACTCTCTCTGTTCTGTCCAGGTTGCCTTTTTCCTCTACAATGGGGTGTCGCTAGGTCAATTTGTACTGCAGGTAACTCATCCACGTTACTTGAAGAACTCCCTGGTTTACCACCCACAGCTGCGAGCACAGGCTTGGCGCTACCTGACATACATCTTCATGCATGCAGGGTGAGTACCTGTCTTCTTTTGCTCTGTCAAAAGACCCTACAGAAAAACAAGTGGCCAAGATAGCCTGGATTGAAATATAGTTTTTAGTTTATTTTTATCTACTTGGACACAGGATTTGAGATGGCTGCTTGAAACTCATTTAATACCAAAATTATGTAAATTATTGAGAGTGAATGGGAAAGGGAAAAATATATAAGAAGGAAAATGCTAAAAGCCAGCAGTGAGAACAGCACACACATACACAGCATTTGATTCCATGTACTTGCTAGAGGTGGCTTGAAAATTTATTCTAGTGCTTCCTAGTGGCTTCCTAGAACTTTTGCTTTGGCCACTAGAGCAAAAAGGGATGTCAAGCCACCAGATTTATTGTCCATAACTGTGTGAGTGCCCTCACTGTGTGTGAGTTCCTCCCAGTGTCGTCTCCATATATATAGAGGGTCTTCTTGAGGAACTCTGGCGATAATTATAGTTTCTATTTATAGAGCCCTGTAGCCTATTTTGGGGCTGGAGCACAATCAGTTTTCACTGGTGCCTCCCACTTCATGATAAAAACCTACCAGCTGGCTAGGTGACCACCCAGGTCCATGTCCCTTGAGCAGCAGTCCGGAGGCTTTCATATGGTAGAAGCCCTTTGATGGGAGAGGAGAGACCCCAGACACCAAGCCTTTGTGGTGTCTTCTCTTCTGCAGCCTCTCCAGAGAAGTGAAGGAGCTCACAGTTAGCCTGGAGAAAGCCCTGGGGGTGCCTGGCCCTGGAGTGGGAACTGGGAAGGGGGTGACTCTGGCCCCAATGACGCCATCATTCCCATGGCTCAGCAGAAAGATCCGCAATGACCAAGAGGGTTGTCCCATGAGCCTCCCTTCCCCAGAGCCTCTAAAGCAGGTGCAAGAGCTAATCGCGAATTGGCTGCACCTGCAGGGGAGGGTGCTTTCTGGTGAAGAGACCTGAATGAACGCCTCTGCTCGGGCGAAGATTACCATTGGTATAGGCTGCTCACCTTGTGTGGCTTGCCCCAGGCTTCGATCTCACAGGGATAAGGAGCAGCAGGATGGCTGTCATGCTTCACTCACATCCACTCATAAGCCAGGGGTGACAATAGACACGGGGATTTCCCTGCCCAGGCATCCCAAGCCAGTGGCCGCACGTGGGTTGGGACTGTCTGCCTTCTTTGCAGGACTGCCCCCTGACTTCTCTTGGGGCCTCAGGCTGAGGAAGGAGAATAGCCAAAGCCTCCTTGCTCCATCGTCTGCCTCCTGGAGCCAAAAACAGTGTGCTCACAGTGGACAGGGCTTGGATGCCCCCAGCTGAGGCCTAGAGGGCTGGCCATGGGCCTTTCTCCAGTAGTTCCTTTGATGGGTCCACGCCTGCCAGGAAGAGTCCTGGGAGGATTCTCCAGGTCTATGGATTTTGAACAAGGGGCTCTTGCCTGGTGTAACAGAGATAGCAGTAGATAGGAGATAGGGACAGCTGGCCAGCATCTAGGGAGATCGCAGCAAAGTGACCTGTTGGCCAGGTGTATTGATTGGCTCACACCTGTAATCCCAGCATTTTGGGAGGCCAAGGTGGGAGGATCACTTGAGGCCAGGAGTTTGAGATCTACGTGGGCAACATAGTGAGACCTTATTTCTACGAAAAATAAAAAACTTAGCCAGGCCAGGTGGTGCTTGCCAGTAGTCTCAGCCACTCTGGAGGCTGAGGTGGGAGGGTCGCTTGAGCCCAGGAGGTCAAGGCTACAGTGAGCCAAGATTGCATCGCTGTACTCCAACCTGGGAAACAGAGTGAGACCCTGTCTCAAAAAAAAAAAAAAAAAAGTCACCTAAAAAAAAGTGACCTGTTACTCAGAGACACACTGTAGGCCTGGGAATCCAGAAGCCAGTGTGGTAAAGAAGAGCTCAGATTAGGAGGCGGGAGCCCTGAGTTCCTCCCCTGGCCTCTGCTAATCTTAGGTTCTGAGACTGTAAAACAGGGCATGGTTCTAGAAAAGCCTGTAAGGCCCCTCCGCCTGGGGATCTGATGTTGTCACTCAGCTCTCTTTCCAGTGACTTCTCCTGACACCTCTAATCTCCCTAGAATCCTTTAGGTAGCAGTCAGTGGTGGGTAGAAGATTCTAGCATAGTAGGAATTTAGGACACAGCCTAACCTGCCTGAACTACCTCGCAGGTGCACTCCTGAGTAAGCAGGTGCCCATGTGTTGCCCACAGTTCCTCTGCAGCACAGCTGGGCCTCCAGGCAGGGCCCTGTGGCCAGCAGCAAGGCGGAGACCCAGGCAGGGCCCAGGCTCCCTGTTAAAGGCTGTTACTCCCTGACATACAGCATCCCCTGGGAGCTTCCCGGGGGATGTCTGCTCAATTTAAATGAGACAGTGGGTGTTAAAGTGCTGTATAAAGTTGGAAGCACCCGATTGATTTAGTAATAGTCATGTTACAATCTTTTCTGGCAATATGCACACAGCTAGACACCCCACAATTTTAGCAGCAAGATCTAGTCACAGGTAGTATAGGGAGGCAGGCGTTCACAGGGTCAGAAAACCTGGGGTCCCATCTCCCAGTCCTGAGGATTTTGGAGCAGAATAGGTCTCTCTTTTTTTTTTTTTTTCCCTGAGATGGAGTCTCACTCTGTCACCCAGGCTGGAGTGCAGTGGCATGATCTCGGCTGACTGCAGCCTCCGCCTCCCAGGTTCAAGCAATTCTCCTGCCTCAGCCCCCCGAGTAGCTGGGATTACAGGCGCATGCCACCACCCCCAGCTAATTTTTGTATTTTTAGTAGAGACGGGGTTTCATCATATTGGCCAGGCTGGTCTTGAACTCCTGACGTCTTGATCCACCCACCTCGGCCTCCCAAAGTGCTGGGATTACAGGCTTGAGCCACCGTGCCCGGCCTAGGTCTCTTCTTATACTAGGAAAGAGAAACCTCCCTTTAATTGACTTTAAGGGAAAACTTTGAATTATTAAGTTATAAGATGTATCTTTAATGCCTGCACTTGTTTTGAGAACATATTTTTCTTTAAACATCCATAGCTCTTACAAATAGAGCCAGAACATGGCCGGGCACAGTGACTCATGCCTGTAATCCCAACACTTTGGGAGGCCAAGGGGTGGATCACTTGAGTTCAGGAGTTCAAGACCAGCCTGCCCAACATGGTGAAACCCTATCTCTACTAAAAATACAAAAATTAGTCGGTGTGGTGGCACATGCTTGTAATCCCAACTACTCGGGATGCTGAGACAGGAGAATTGCTTGAACCCAGGAGGCAGAGGTTGCAGTGAGCCAAGATCATGCCACTGCATTCCAGCTTGGTTGACGGAGTAAGACTCCATCTCAAAAAACAAAACAAAACAAAACAAGAACAAACAAACAACAAATAGAGCCGGAACGACCACATGACCCAGTGAATGGAGCAGGTCAGGCAGATTAGAGACCTGAGCTGTTGTCTCAGCATGGCCACTAACTGTGACTGGTCATTATCTCTGAGCCTTGTTTTTTCACAGGTTAACTGATGGAGTTGCTGGATCTTTTTTTTTTTTTTTTTTTTTTTTTTTGAGACAGAGTCTCGCTGTGCTGCCCAGGCTGGAGTGCAGTGGTGCGATCTCGGCTCACTGCAACCTCTGCCTCCCAGGTTCACGCCAATCTCCTGCCTCAGCCTCCTAAGTAGCTGGGACTACAGGCACCCACCCACCACCACACTGGCTAATTTTGTTTTTGTGTTTTTAGTAGAGGGGGGTTTCACCATGTTAGTCAGGATGGTCTTGATCTCCTGACCTTGTGATCTGCAAGGTCTCGGCCTCCCAAAGTGCTGGGATTACAGGTGTGAGCCACTGCGCCTGGCCTTTTTTTTTTTTTAATTTAAGAGATGGGGTCTCACTATGTTGCCCAGGCTGATCTTGAACTCCTATGTTCAAGTGGTCCTCCCACCTTGGCCTCTCAAAGTGTTGGGCTTACAGGCGTGGGCCACTGCGCCCAGCCTAGTTGCTGGATCTTGACTGTGGTTAGTCTGTCTCACTGTGCCAACTGAAATGCTGCCAGTCATCGCCCAGGCCTTGCACATGTGTTCCTGTCCCATCTGGAAGGAACACTCTTTCCAAGATGGTCTGAATTGTCATTCCTTCCCCTAGACCATGAGCTCCTCAAAGGCAGAGATGGTGTTGTTCACTCCTGGATCCCTGGCATCTTGGGGGATGCAGGTGTTTGTTGAATGAATGAATGAATGAATGAATGAGTGTGGTCTCTGTCACAGGATAGAACACCTGGGACTCAATGTGGTGCTGCAGCTGCTGGTGGGGGTGCCCCTGGAGATGGTGCATGGAGCCACCCGAATTGGGCTTGTCTACGTGGCCGGCGTTGTGGCAGGTAGGCAGGTAGGCCCTGTGTCCACAAAGGCACATTGCCCCAGGGTGGGGTGGGAGACCCTGTGGGGTGGGACAAGCCCCAGGCTTCCAGGACACACAGAAGATCCTCATCTCCAAGGCTCCTGAGTTACCGGGCTGTCCTCCAGGCACACGCACCTCCCCAGGAGGCTGGAGAGGGGACTGCTGCCCAGAGAGGGAGGTGTGTGGCAGGACGGGGGAGGAGAGCACTGGATTTGGGACAGGCTGGCCAACCGACTCTCAGTCTCACACCACCATGTGGTAGCTTCTGAGCTTGGGGAAATTTCCTAACCTCTTTTGGCCATGTTAAGCTTTAAGAGGGAACTAATGAGATCTGCCTATAGGCTTGCTCGGAGGGTGGAGTGAGTGAGGCAACAGATGGAACAACAGTGCTCTGATAACTGCAAGGGCACAGTGAGATCCCCAAGGGGGAATCAAAGGGGTGAGTGGAGCCAGGTACTGTCCTGGCCGCATAGCACCTGTCCCCAAAAGGAGAGCTGGCTGCTACCCAGACCAACCGCAGTTCCCTTGCCTGACCCACTGCTGACAGGGAGTCTGGCCTAAGAGGCAGTGAGCCCTGGCTCCATCTGAAGGCGTCTGGGCCTCCAGCTGACTGGGCACACATGTGGCAGGTGATCATCCTTCATGGATAGTGGCCAGAGTGACTTCCAGTGAGCCTTCCCCCTTCTGCCCCTCCCCAGTGGGAGGTGAGGTGGGTGAAGTGAGCTGGGCAGAGCGTGGCTTGCCCCTCCCCAGTGGGAGGTGAGGTGGGTGAAGTGAGCTGGGGAGAGCGTGGCTTGCCCCTCCCCAGTGGGAGGTGAGGTGGGTGAAGTGAGCTGGGCAGAGTGTGGCTTTCTGCAGGAAGAGTCTGCCAGCCAGGCCTCTGAACATGAGGATCTCCCTCGTGATATCTCCAACTTTATTGCCAGCTGTTTTTTTTTTTCTTTTTTTTTTTTTTTTTAACAAGGTTTGCTGCTTCAGCTCTTCAGCTTGACAGCTGTGCCCAAGGGAGCTTTGTGTGTATGTTTAAGTAAGATCTTAATCCTTTCTGAGTGGTATTAAAGTTGTCATCAGGAGAGCCGGGCAGTGTCAGCCTTGTAAACAAGAGGCAGGCAGGGACCCTGGGAGTAACTGAAGTGGTTTCAGAAATCAAAGAGGAAGGGTCCCACCCCACCCACAGGAGGCTGGTCTGCTAGTGCATGAACCCTTGACCCGGAAGATTCACCCTGCACCATCTCCTTCGCTCCTGTATGCACTGAGGTTAAAATCACTGGCACCTTGGACAGCACCCCTGCAAGCCCCTCCCAGAATCCAAGGCTCACCGCGTCCTTGAACAAAGGGCTAATGAGCATCTCTAAGTGCCAGACTTGTTCAGCCACCCACACACCCCCTAATCCTGACATCTGAGGATTTATAGCCCCATTTTCCATACCTCAATACCCAGAGACCCAGATGTCAAATAGCAAGGAACAGGGAAGACGTTAATAACATTTGCAGCCTTAGTATTCAATTAGATGGGAATGCCAATAACCTAGAAGACAAAAACAAGATTCAAACGGACTCAGACCTCACCCAAACCAGGTGACATGCAGTGGGGGGACATTGTAGGTGTCACCTCCCCCGTGACACCAGTGCAGAGTGGGAAGATTCAGACAGAAGCAGAGCTCATCACCTGAATGTGAGCATGTAGGGCTGTATCATTGAGCACATGGCATGCACTGTTCTGTCTGAGTCATTGATTAAGACCAGAGGGCACTCTGGTCACCACACATGTCACTGATCTCTATGATTGAGTTGATTGATCTGCCTCTGCTGTCTACCCTTTCCGGTCCTCCCAAGCTCTCCTCTGAGAGGGGAGCTGGTTTACAGCTAGCCACCCCCGGGTGGCAGTTATCAGTGCCTACCATATGCAGGCCGTAATTCATCCACACGACAACGCTACAAGGTGGACACTGTTGCTCTCCCCCAGTACGGATAGGAAACCAAGGCTTAGAGGGCTAAGTGACTCGCCCAAGAAGACACAGTTAGACAGTGGCGGAGCTGGGCACACACCCAGGCTGTTTGACCCCCCAGGCTGTGATCTCAACCACTACAGTAGTGTGACGAGAACCAAAAGATGGGCCCTGTCCTTTTTGCAGTTAATTTATTGTCAGAAACCAAGGCAGACCAGGTGCAGTGACTCACACCTGTAATCCCAACACTTTGGGAGGTCAAGGCAGGAGGATCGCTTGAGTCCAAGAGTTCGAGGTCAGCCTGGGCAACATAGGGAGACCCTGTCTCTACAAAAAGCTTTTAAAAATATTAGCTGGGCATGGTGGTATAGGCCTGTAGTCCCAGCTACTTGGGATGCTGATGCAGGAGGATTGTTTGAGCCCAGGAGTTCAAGGCTGCAGTGAGCTGTGATAACACCACTGCACTCCAGCCTGGGTGACAGAGCAAGACCCTGTCTCAAAAAAGAAAGAAAGAAAAAAACCAAAGGAGACCTTAATAGATGTCTGGCAGCCTTACTCTCTAATTCCTGCCCAGTGAAAGTGTTTCCAACCCACACTTTGTAACGAGGATAGCTAACCTCTATGGAGCATATACGTGCTCCAGGCATATGATGAGGGGTTCGCGGATGTTCGTGGATGCTATTCTCATCACAGCCGGTGGGTACTGTCACTCCCATTTTACAGGCAGCCCAGAGAGGTGAAATGACTTGTAGATTTGCTTACCTGAGAAGTACTACAACTAGGGAGGAGCCCTTCCCAAGCCCTGTGCTTCTAACCAATGCTTGAGGCCAATGTGCAAATTACTTATGGCTAGCAATTATATGGCACACAATGTAGGTATTTTAAAAACCTGTATCTTGGGCCGGGCAAAGTGGCTCACTCCTGTAATCCCAACACTTTGGGAGGCGGAGGTGAGGGTATTGCTTGAGGCCAGGAGTTCAAGACCAGCCTGGGCAACATGATGAGACCCCATCTCTACCAAAAAAAAAAAAAAAATCGATATCTTAAATGCATCACCAATCTTATATTACAGATTGTATAGATTACTAACCACATGTGCATCCCCAGAGCCTAGCACAGGGCTTGGCACATGTTAGGCAATAAATATTTGTAGAATAAAGGAAAGTGGCCAGGCCTGGTGGCTCACACCTGTAATCCCAGCACTCTGGGAGGCCGAGGCAGGCGGATCACGTGAGATCAGGAGTTCGAGACCATCCTGGCCAACATGGTGAAACCCTGTTTCTACTAAAAATACAAAAATTAGCCGGGCATGATGGCGGCACCCGTAATCCCAGCTTCTCAGGAGGCTGAGGAAGGAAAATTGCTTGAACCTGGGAGGCGGTGGTTGCAGTGAGCCAAGATCGCATCATTGCACCCCAGCCTGGGCAACAAGAGTGAAACTCCATCTCAAAAAAAAAAAAAGGAAAGATATGTAAATAAAGTTATATTACTTAAAGATAAATGTTCTGCCAATTTTGGGATTTTTCTTTTTTTTTTTTTTTTTTTTTGAGACGGAGTCTCGCACTGTCGCCCAGGATGGAGTGCAGTGGCGCGATCTCGGCTCACTGCAAGCTCCGCCTCCCGGGTTCACGCCATTCTCCTGCCTCAGCCTCCTGAGTAGCTGGGACTACAGGCGCCCACCACCGCGCCCGGCTAATTTTTTGTATTTTTAGTAGAGACGGGGTTTCACTGTGGTCTCGATCTCCTGACCTTGTGATCCGCCCGCCTCGGCCTCCCAAAGTGCTGGGATTACAGGCGTGAGCCACCGCGCCCGGTGGGATTTTTCTTAAGGCCAAAGAAGATGTTGAAGAACACCTGCTTTAAGTTTTTCTGGGCTAAAATTATCACAGCTGTACACTATGGCCAAGTTGCCAGTTTATCTGTGTGCTGGCATGAACTTGGAATTTTGGGGTGCGGGATACAGAATTTGTAATCCTGAACTAAGGCCCATGGGTTGCCTGTGTGCAGAGGTGTGGCGTGTCACCCCAGTTCATTCTCTCCTGGTCCTCTGCCCCCATGACCTCTGTGGAATTCATGCTGGTCTTATCTGCCTGTACCTGTTAGGATCGTTCAGAGCTTGTGAAGGGATTCCTCCCAGACCCACACTTCCTGCCCAGGGAGGGCCTTTATTACTGTGTTTATGTGTACACAGCCCCATGTTTGTCTTTGGTCTCTCCCAGTTGCTCTAGTCCAGGCCTCACCTGCAGTCACTGAAAGTTTTTGCTTTTTTTGTTTTTTGAGTTTTTTTTGAGATGAAGTCTTCCTCTGTCATCCAGGCTGGAGTGTAGTGGTGTGATTTCGGCTCACCGCAACCTCTACCTCCCAAGTTCAAGCGATTCTCATGCCTCAGCATTCCGAGTAGCTGAGGCTATATGCGTGTGCCACCATGTCCAGCTAATTTTTGCTTTTTTTTTTTTTTTAAAGTAGAAATGGGGTTTCACCATGTTGGCCAGGTTGGTCTCGAACTCGTGATCTCAGGTGATCTGCCTGCCTCAGCCTCCCAAAGTGCTGGGATTACAAGGGTGAGCCACCACACTGGCCCAGAAGTCTTTATATCACCACTGGGGGGCAGGTGGATTCAGGCCGTTACCTTTGAGGTTCCAGAACTGGAACCCAAGCCTCGGCCCCTGGATCTTAGGCCAAAACTCAGGTCACTGAATTTCTGATCTGGAAGGAACCAGGGAGGTCCCCTCCAGCACTGGCAAACTGTTCCCTAGGCCGCGTCCCCACGTAGCCAGAGCTGCTGCCTGTGTTCTGCTCCATGGCTTAGGGCGTCCCTGAAAGGTTTGCTTTGAAGAGAATTTTGCTGCTCAAAAGTCGGAAAGCCTTAGACCTCACTCTATAGATGTGAAAGAAAACTGAAGCCCAAAGAATTCAGGGACTGTGCCCAAGGTCACACAGCTAGCTGACCAGGCCCCTTCCATACTCCTGCCACAATCCAAAGCTGACCCTTGACCCTAGGGTCCGGACTCCGAGTGTGGATGGGGTGAGGGAAAGGTCAGGGTGTGCCAGCTTGACCCTGGCAGGGGCCCTTCCCTGCCTGGGGCTGCCCTGAGGCGGCTCTGCCTTGGTGGACCGCGCTGGGGCAGGGGCGAGGGAGTGGACTCTGGGCGGGTTTGTACAGACCTGCTCTGCAAAGAGAGGCCAGCCTAGGGAGGCTGGGGCTTCCTCTGTCCAAAAGGTAATTAATGAGGAGCAGCCTGGGCAGCCAGCCCTCATTGCAGCCCCGCAATGCAGCCTTCGCAGACAGCCCCGCCAGGAGAGCGTGGGAAACCTTTGTCATGCAGATCCTGCTGCCTGTTTGTTTGCCACCCTGGGATTTTTCTTTCGTGTTATATATGGCTGACCCTGTGGCTAAGCAGTAAAAAAAGCAAAAGAAAAAGAAAGTTATCTGACAATAGATCAATACCTAATTAAAGCCAGAGGGAAGGCATGAAAGATTTATAGTTGCCCTGGGAGGGGAGGAGGACTTGGGAGTCCTCAGTTCATGACAGGTTTTTTTTTTTTTTAGAGATTACATCCCCCTTGAGACCAAGAATTGGTTGTAGGGAATCTCTTTCTTGAAGACCTCAGTGAGTAGGGGAGGCCTTGATGGAGGTGGGGGCAGGGGAGGTGGAAGAGTTTATCAGGGGGCTCTGCTGCCAGGTCCTTGGGTGCTCTGGTTGCTGGGCTGGGCCAAGCCTCCTCCTAAGTCCGTGGATCTTGCACCCCATAGAGCCTGCAGAATTTGGCTTTCTGCCTGTCCCTCCTTTCTCCAGCAGCTAATTGGCTCTTGAGCCCGCAGGCATTTTCCAGTGGTAATTTCTGCACACTCACCCAGGCCAGCCACCTCTCATCCTCTGAGCCCTGGGCTCTACCTCCTAGTTATTTTTAGTCTCCCATGTCCTTCCCTGGAAGCCAAAGCATTGATCACACTTAAATGAGACCAGAACAATAAATTTCCCCTCTTCTCTTTGCTCAGCTTCCCTCCCAGGACAAAAGTTTGTCATCCCCCAGACCAAGCCTCGCATACCCTTCCTTTCCCCCAGAGGGTATGACATCATCTCTTTCTCTTCCCTGTGACTTTTCAAGGACATGTTTCTTCCAAAGGAGCCCCACTTGAGAGATGCTCTTGGCCTTTTGTGATTTAGCTGGGCTGGAGGGAGGGTGGAAGTAACCCTAAGTAAGCAGTTTTCTAGATGCTGTTGAACAGAGGGAGAGATGGAAGAGGGTGGAGGTTAACCTCTGGGCCAGTTTGGGGCGTGGCTGCTAGAGAGGCCAAGAGTGCGGGCTTTGGTCAAGAACACAGGTGGGTTTTGCATCAGGCAGACCCAGACAAATCCTGGTTCTAGCACTTCCTACCAGGAGACTCTGGGCTCAGTCTCCTCATCTTGGGAATGAGGCTACTGGCACCTGCCTCAGAGGGCTGTCTTGAGGGTTGAAGGGAAGAAAGTCTGTAAAATGTTTGCCTGGTATCCATGTCACCTAGGTGGCAGCTGTTTCTGCAATAACTACTGCTACTATTTTTGTTATGGTTCCAGAACCCTGACATAACACCATGTCAGGCAGAGGTTGGGTTGAGAGGCAGATAATCCAGGTAGAAGTCTGAATTTTACTTTGGGCTGGACACTTCCCTCTTTTGAGTCAAAGAATCAAATGGTTCTTTCAGCCAGAAATTAATCCTCTAAGAAATGCACTGGAGGCAGGGCTCTGTGGCTCACACCTGTAACCCCAGAACTTTGGGAGGCTGAGGCAAGAGGATTGCTTGAGTCCAGAAATTTGAGACCAGACTGGGCAACATAGTGAGACTCTGTCTCTACAAAGAAAAATACAAAAATTAGCTGGGCATTGTGGCGCACGACTGTAGTTCCAGCTACTTGGGAAGCTGAGGCAGAAGGATCACTTGAGCCCGGAGGTCAAGACTGAAGTGAGCTTACCGTGCCACTGCACTCCAGCCTGAGTGACAGAGTTAGACCCTGTCTCCAAAAGAAAAGAAAGAAAAAGAAAGGAAAGGAGCGAGGGAGGGGAAGAGGGAGAGAGGGGAGGGGAGGGGGCGGGGGGGGGGAATCTCCCAGGCAACATGGACTCAGAGGAGGAAGAGGTGGAGCCTCTTGCTCTGGAGTCTTAGCATGGAGCCTGCAGAATCCAAGGCCTGGGGCTGGGGTGGGTGAGCCGAGTCCCGCATTCCTGAGAATTCTCGTGGTCTTTCTGTACTAGGGTCCTTGGCGGTATCTGTGGCTGACATGACCGCTCCAGTTGTGGGCTCTTCTGGAGGGGTGTATGCTCTCGTCTCTGCCCATCTGGCCAACATCGTCATGGTGAGCACCTCCCATTCTCAGCGTGTCTTTCTGGCCCTGTCCTCTGCCATCACTGGGCCTGAGTATTAATCCACTGGAGCTGGCTCACCAACAGCCAGGCAGACCTGACCTGGAGCAGAGTTCTCACACGCTCCTCAGCCTCTGCAGGCCCATTTCAAATGGGTGCCTTCTGAATGTGATTCCTGTTTTCTCCAGTCATGGCTTGGCCTAGGACCGTGCCCATCTCCTTCTTCTGCCTCTTTCCCATTCACTGACGTTAAAGAGTTAACATTTGGCCACTAGCGTATATGGCCATTGGAATTGCTTATTTATCATAGATTGTTAAAAGGGCCTTAGAGATTATCTCATCAAAATTCAAAAGGTTAAGTGACTTGTCCAAAGTCACAGTTAAGTTTGTGGCAAAATGAGGGCTTGAACCCATATCTCCTGACAACCATTCAAGAGTTGTTTCCTGGCCAGGTGCGGTGGCTCACGCCTATAATCCCAGCATTTTGGACGGACGAGGCAGGCGGATCACAAGGTCAAGAGATGGAGACCATCCTGGCCAACATGGTGAAACCCCGTCTCTACTAAAAAAATACAAAAATTAGCTTGGCGTGGTGGCATGCTCCTGTAGTCCCAGTTACTTGGGAGGCCCAGGCAAGAGAATTGTTTGAACCTGGGAGGCAGAGGTTGCAGTGAGCCGAGATCGCGCCAACGCACTCCAGCCTGGCGACAGAGCGAGACTCCATCTCAAAAAAAAAAAAAAAAAAAAAGAGTTGTTCCCCTATCCCAGCCTGTCATGGGAGGAGGGCAGCACTCCATTTCTCATCCTCTGCCTTTTCCTGGAAGGTAGTACAGTGTGATAGTGAAGGATATGGGCTGTGGAGCCAGTCAGCCTAGGTCTAAATCCCTGCTACACTCTGGGCAAATTACTTAACGACTTTGCACCTCACTTTCTACATCTGTGAAATGGAATGGGAGCTGGGCACAGTGGCTCAGGACTGTAATCCCAGCAGTTTGAGAGGCTGAGGTGGGCAGATTGCATTGAGCTCAGGAGTTTAAGACCAGCCCAGGCAACATGGTGAAACTCCATCTCTATAAAAAATACAAAAATTAGCCAGGCGCGATGGTGCATGCCTATAGTTCCAGCTACTCCAGAGGCTGTGGCTGGAGAATCGGTTGAGCCTAGGAAGTGGAGGTTACAGTGAGCAGAGATTGCACCACTGCACACCAGCCTGGGCAACAGAGTGAGACCCTGTCTCAATTTAAAAAAAGAGAAAGAAAAGAAATGGAATGATATACAGTAAATGAGATAAAGTTCAAATAACCACCTATATAAATGTAAAATTAATTTCCTTCTCCTGACAGAAGAGGCCAGAATGGGCTCAGACTAGACAAAGCCTTGAAGGCCAAAAATTGGGATCTGATAGTCTTAGAGGATGTCAAAATCCTTTTTTTGGAAGCAGTCTGAAGTCTGAAGGCTGATGGAGGAGTCAGTGGCTAACCCTGCCCAACCCCTCTGCTGGCCTGGGAGCCTCCAGGTCTTAGTTGTCTGTTTCCCCAGTAACTGGCTTACAGCTGGGAGCATGGTAGATGGTGCCCGCTACATTTTAGTGAATGAAGGAAGGAAGGAACAATGTCCAGAAAAGGCATAGCTTTTCTTTGGGGTCCTCCTGTTCTCACCCACTCCTCCATCAGTGTCTTCGCCCACGTGGCAGATGTTTGAATGCTCAGTGATCGCAGTGCACAGGGCTTGGAGTTCCTGAATTATCCCATGTTTTTCTTCCTTATCAATCTCACTGTCACCCACCCTGCTCCCAACCCTGTCCCTTTTGTTCTCATCAAAATGCCCATTGTACATTGAGCAAGAGAAGAGAGAGCACAAGAGGGAGGGGAAAAGAAAGGAAGAGAGGGGGAGAGAGAGACACTGAGTACCTGCCTACACTTGCTACTGGCCTGAATTTTGGCACCTTCAGGTGAGTGCTCAGAGAGAGGCTGCGGGTGTTGGGAAACATGGAACGGTGAGCCTCTCAGTGTGTGTGTGCAGGTGTGTTTGCACATGCACACAGCTCAGTTTGTTGAAAACCCGAGCGTATGGGCTGCCTCCCATGGCCCTTTTAAATGGGTCATTCTGTATCAGTGCCACATCTTTCCCCAGACACAGCTTTTCCTCTGAATTCTGCCTCCTCCACTCCCCCCTCCCCCTGCCCCAATTCCTTTCAGTAGGGGAAGGAAATGCTAACCTCCTCCCTCCCATTCCGCCCAAGACTTGTATGTGTGTAGGGGTGATGAACAAGCTCAACTGAAAGAGAACACAGGGAGGAAGACACAGGCTGGAGTTCATAACGATGCCCTGTTCCCACCCTCTTCCCCACCTCATGGGAAACAGCCCTGATGGCCCAGAAGTTCCCATGGTGAAGTCAGACCACCCATGGACCATGGAGTAGGGCATGGGGGTCGAGAGAGGTGTGAGAGCAGTTTTGTTCCAGTTGACGCTTCTGTCTGGCAAGTAGCCCATGGCCTGCGGCTGTGGAGACCGGCAGCCCTATCTGAGCCCAATGCCTTCCAGAAGCAAATGGCTTTCCCTAGCCAACTGGGAGCTGTGCAGTCCCCAAAGCATGACACATGGGGAGCCCTTCTCTAGGAAGTTGTATGGGCTGGGCGCGCTGGCTCACACCTGTAATCCCAGCACTTTGGGAGGTCAACACAGGCAGATCGCTTGAGCCCAGGAGTTCAAGACCAACCTAGGCAACATCTCTACCCATCTCTACCAAAACTACAAAAAATCATCCTGGTGTGGTGTCATGCACCTGTGGTTCCAGCTACTCTGGAGGCTGGCTGAGATCACCTGAGCCAGAGAGGCAGAGGGCCACGAGCTGAGATTGCGTCTCTGCATTCCAGCCAGGGCAACAGAGTGAAACCCTGTCTCGAAAGAAAGAAAGAAAGTTATGTGGTGTTTATTGACGATGAAAGAAAACTCATTGTCTCATTAACAAGGTTGATTTCTCTTGGTCAAGAGGCTACCTTTACTCTAACTAGTTCAGTGCCAAGCAGTTCAGAGATGCGTTGGGTCGACCCGTATGAAATTGCCCCTTCTGGCCGGGTGCGGTGGCACAAGCCTGTAATCCCAGCACTTTGGGAACCTGAGGTGAGCGGAACACTTGAGGTCAGGAGTTCGAGACCAGCCTGACCAACATGGTGAAACCCCGTCTCTACTAAAAACACCAAAATTAGCTGGGCATGGTGGTGCACGCCTGTAATCCCTGCTACTCAGGAGGCTGAGGCAGTAGAATCACTTGAACCCAGGAGGCAGAGGTTGCAGTGAGCCGAGATCACACCATTGCACTCCAGCCTGTGCAACAGAGGGAGACCCTGTCTCAAAAAAAAAAAAAAAAAAAAAATTGCCCTTTCTATGGGCCGTCAGCATTTGAATAGTGGCAATTTTATGTGGTTCTACCTAATAGATATACTATTGTTTTCAGCTTCAAAAGGAAGGTTTGAAGTGTGTGTGTGTGTTATACACAGTAAAGTGCCTCATCAGAACTAAAAGAAAAAGCATAGATTTGAGAGAACATCCACATTTGAGTACCAGTGTCACCATCTTAATAGCTATGAGTCTATTACTCAACTTCTTGGAGCCTCAGTTGTCTCATCCGTAATCCCATCTTCACAAAACGATTGTTTGGGAGACGAGAAAATGGACAAAATATTTCAACAAAAGATCTGGAATGTGAAAAGCCCTATAATCAAGACTTCTTTCTTTCTTTCTTTCTTTTTTTTTTTTGAGACAGGATTTCGCTCTGTCGCCCAGGCTGGAGTACAGTGGCACGATCTCAGCTCACTGCAACCACCACCTCCTGGGTTCAAGCGATCCTCCTGCCTCAGCCCCCCAAGTAACTGGGACCACGGGTTCGTGCCACCATGCCTAGCTAATTTTTTTTTTTAAATTTTTTTGTAGGGACAGTTTCACCATGTTGCCCAGGCTGATCGTAAACTCCTGAACTCAAGCGATCCACCTGCCTCTGCCTCCCACAATGCTGGGATTACAAGCGTGAGCCACCATGTCCCACCAAGACTTCTTATTTTAAACACTAGAAAGATACAGACACACCTAATTGAATACTTTATTAATTGCCTCCTGCTGGCCAGAATTCCATTTTTTAATCTACAAGATATTTACTTACACTTTGCTCTGTATGATTGATGTTTTCCCAAAATATTTGAGATCTGAATTTTCACAAACTGAACCATATTGTCAAAGCACAAGTGAAGATGGTTGCCTAAAACACACTAAAGATTTGTTATAAGCTTTACTTTATTGGCCCAGCGCAGTGGCTCATGCTTATAATCCCAGCACTTTGGGAGGCTGAGGCGGGCAGATCACGAGGTCAGGAGTTCGAGACCATCCTGGCTAATATGGTGAAACCCCATATCTACTACAAAATACAAAAAAATTGTTTGGGTGCAGTGGCTCACGCCTGTAATACCAGCACTTTGGGAGGCTGAGGCAGGCAGATCACAAGGTCAGGAGTTTGAGACCAGCCTGGCCGATATGGTGAAACCCCATCTCAACTAAAAATACAAAAATTAGCTGGGCATGGTGGTGAGTGCCTGTAGTCCCAGCTACTCGAGAGGCTGAGGCAGAAGAATCGCTTGAACTTGGGTGGCGGAGGTTGCAGTGAGCCAAGATTGCGCCACTGCACTCCAGCCTGGGCGACAGAGTGAGACTCCGTCTAAAAGAAAATACAAAAAATTAGCTGGGCTTGATGGTGGGCACCTGTGGTCCCAGCTACTCAGGAGGCTGAGGCAGGAGAATGGCGTGAACCTGGGAGGCAGAGCTTGGAGTGAGCCGAAATTGCACCACTGCGCTCCAGCCTGGGTGACAGAGTAAGGCTCCATCTCCGAAAAAAAAAGGGTTTACTTTATTAAGGAAAAATCCTTTTATAGGACAAATAATCACTCCCTAATTTATCTGTGTCATGCTCTCACATTCCCTGTGTTGGGTTTTCTTGAAGTCATTTCACAAGAAACCGTTTCTACCAGGGATAGATGTAGAAAGCTGTGTTGGAATGGAAGCTCCCGGCCTGGCTTTCAGCCTCTGCACTCTTAACTGGTTGGGTGAGCAAGATGCTGAGGGGACTGCTTACCAACTTGTTCGCTGTGGGTGAGTTACTGTCTCACTCTTTGAGGCTCTGGGAGAGAATGAAATTAAAGGGCCTGCAAAAGGTTTGTATTCCCCAAGGATCTGCGGGCTTTTCGGCATTTATAGCAGCAGCAGTGCTGGCTGCGTGTGAGATTTTTTTTCTTCTGTTGTTTCAGTGCTGATTTTATTGGCGGGAATATTGGATTGGGAAAGTAAGGCAGCTGGTTGGAAGCAGGGACTCTCTAGTTTAACCCCTCGGCTGCTGGGAGGCAGATCATATTTACTGGCGTTCCTTCGCTCCGTTTGTGGGCAGCTGGGACAGACGGCACAGGCACATGGAATGTGACCTCTGAAGTGTAGGTGGACAGAGCCCTGGACCAGGAGCCCAGTCAGCTCGCCATTCACTCGCTGTGACCTTGAACCAGCCCGCCTGAATCCTCAGTTTTTTCTTCCCTAAAGTGTGCGGCAGAGGGATGGACTGGATCAGTTTGGCAAGCTCCAGGGCTTTCAGGGGCCAGGCACGTGTTGTAAACCCATAAAGCGTGCCTGGGAGGTGCTGTGGCAAAACGAGTCATTCAGATTCAGAATTTTTCAAGCCGCTCTGCAGGGCAAACTCCCCGTCTTTGTCTCAGGTCAAGATACTGCCACACATTTAGATGATGCCTACTATGTGCCAGGCAGTGGTCTTAGTACTTTACATATATTAATTTATTTCATTCTCACAACCACCCGATGAGGTGGGTAACTGAGGTAAGGTGCTGTTGTTATTCACAAATGAAAACAATAGAGAAAAAGGAATTCTGAGCCACCCCACCAATGACCAACCAGGCCAAGAATAAGGATGGTGCGTTTAACATCTATCCCAGATAGGGCCCAGGAGGGGCATGGAGGCAGGAGACCTCAGATAAAGGAGAGAGCCATCCACATGTTCTAATTTACTTTGCCTGATATTATCACTCAGGACACAGTGAAAAAGACACTGTCTTCAGATAAGATATTCACTCAGGCCAGGCTCAGTGGCTCACACCTACAATCCTAGCACTTTGGGAGGCTGAGGCAGGTGAATTGTTTGAGCCCAGGAGTTCTGGACCAGCCTGGGCAACATAGGGAGACCCCATCTCTACAAAAAACAATTTAAAAATTAGCCGGGTGTGGTAGAGTGTGCCTATGGTCCCAGCTAGTTGGGAGGCTGAAGTGGGAGGATCACTTAAGCCTGGAAGGTCAAGGCTGCAGTGAGCTGTGATCATGCCACTTCACTCCAGCCTGGGCAATAGAGTGAGACCCTGTCTCAAAAGAAAAAAAAAAAAAAAGAAAAATAATAAGATATTTACTCAGAGGGGGCTGAGCACAATGGCTCATGCCTGTAATCCCAGCGCTTTGTGTTTTGTTGTTGTTTTGAGACAGAATCTCACCCTTCACCCAGGCTGGAGTGCAGTGGCGCAGTCTCAGCTCACTGCAGCCTCCACCTCCCAGGTTCAAGCAATTCTTGTGCCTCCAGAGTAGCTGGGGTTACAGGCATGTACCACCACACCCAGGTAATTTTTTTGTATGTTTAGTAGAGATGGGGTTTCACTATGTTTGCCGGGCTGGTCTTGAGCTCCTGACCTCAAGTGATTTGCCTTCCTCAGCTTGCCAAAGTGCTGGGATTACAGGCCTGAGCCACCACACCTGACCTGTTGTTTTTGAGAAAGGGTCTCACTCTGTTGCCCAGGCTGGAGTGCGCTGGTGCAATTTCAGCTCACTGCATCCTCCACCTCCTGGGCTCAAGCAGGCACTACAGGTGCACACCACCATGCCCAGCTAATTTTTGTTGTTGTTGTTGTCCCAGATTTATTGAAAATAATATAGCACTGCAGAAAAAATTCAAACAGGTCCCCGAGGCGTTTTGAAATTCATCCCAACTGTAGGCTGAGTGACCTGCAGGTTGGACAGACTGCCGAAGTCCAAAAGCTTCAGCATTTCCTTAGTGTCAGGATCTACTTCAATTATCTCCTGATCCAGGGCTGAGACCTCGGGAACGTAATTGTCTCTCCTTTCTCTCTCCTCCTCCTGCAGCTTGATGGAGATACCTCTTACAGGGCCTCTCTGAATCCGCTTCATCAGATGCGTGACATAGCCTGCTATCTTGTTGCGGAGCTTCTTGCTGGGGATAATGGCGATCTCCTCGCACACGCGCTTGTTCGTGTGGAAGTCGTTGCCCAGGCGCGTGTAGTACTTCTCTATGATGACCCGGGCCGCCTTCTTCACAGTTTTGGTGCGAACGCGGCCCATGTTGGCGGGTCCTTGGTAAAAGAGCACCCAGCTAATTTTTTATAGAGGCAGGGTTTCGCCATGTTGCCCATGCTGGTCTCAAACTCTCAGGCTCAAGCAGTCCTCCTGCCTTGGCCTCCCAAAGTGCTGGGATTACAGGCGTGAGCACCTGGCCTATAATCCCAGCACTTTGGGAGACCGAGGCTGGAGGACCACTTGAGGCCAGGAGTTCGAGACCAAGCTGGCAACATAGTGAAGTTCCATATCTACAAAAAATAAAAAATTTAGCTAGATATGGTGGCACATGCCCATAATCCTGGCTACCTGGGAAGCTGGGGCGGGAGGATTACTTGAGCCCAGGAGTTTGAGGCTGCAGTGAGCTATGGTTGCATTGCTGCATTCCAGCCTGGTTGACAGAGTGAAGCCCTGTCTCTTAAAAAGAAAAAGTCTTCTGTACTTTTGCTTTTAATTGTGATAAATGTACATACCATAAAATGTACCATCTTAAAGTATACAGTTACATTTTAAATGTACAGTTCAATGGCATTAAGTACATTCATACATTCACATTGTTGTACAATCATCGCCATCTGTCTCCAGAACTCTTCATCTTGCAAAACTGAAACTCTGTACCCACTAAACAATGACTCCCCACCCCCTCCTCCCTCCAGCCCCTGGAAACCACCATTCTACTTTCTGTCTCCATGAATTTAATTACTCTATACTTAAGTGGAATCATACAGTATTTAGCTTTCTGTGACTGCCTTATTTCACTTAGCATAAGGTCCTCCAGGTTTATTCGTGCTGTAACATGGGTCAGAATTCCCTCCCCCCACCCCTTTTTTTTTTTGAGATGGAGTCTAGCTCTGTCACCCCAGGCTGGAGTGCAGTGGTGCGATCTTGGCTCACTGCAAGCTCTGCCTTCTGGGTTCACGCCATTCTCCTGTCTCAGACTCCTAAGTAGCTGGGACTACAGGCGCCCACCACCACGCCCAGCTAATTTTTTGTATTTTTAGTAGAGAAGGGGTTTCACCGTGTTAGCCAGGATGGTCTCGATCTCCTGACCTCGTAATCTGCCCGTCTCGGCCTCTCAAAGTGCTGAGAGTGAGCCACCGCCTTTTTAAGGCTGAATTGTATTCCATTGTATGTATATATCAGCAGGTGACAACGTTATCCTGCCATCTGCTTCTTAGCTTGGAACATGTCAACAAGTGAAGATTAGACTTTCCACGTAAAAAGGGAAGGCAGGTGGCTCACCTCACCCTCTGTGAAGAAGGGGTTGCTGGTCAGTGAGGAAGAGTGGGGGAAGGGAGGAGGTGGAAAGAAACCAAATATATAGACATATGTATGTATATTTCATTTATCCATCCATCCATCCATGGACACTGGGGTGGCTTCCACGTCTTGCCTATGGTGAATAATGCTGCTATGTACATGGGTATCACTTATTATTATTATTATTTTTTTGAGACGGAGTCTGGCTCAAGTGATCCACCTGCCTCGGCCTCCCAAAGTGCTGGGATTACAGGCATGAGCCACCGCGCCCAGCCGGGTATCACTTTTAAGGGAGAATTGAAACCCATGGAGGGGACCTTATAGGGAAGGAAAGCCTGGCAAACAATAGCAGGCAGAACTGTTAGGGGTGAGAGCCCTTCCCAGGGCTCCCAAGGAGGCAGGGAGCACCCCCTCACGTGGGCTGGAGGGCCATCTTGTTGGCTGCTTGGCAGTGGGTGTCCGCCTTTGGGAAGAGATGTCCCATTAGATGAGTCCCAAGTTTCCTCCCATCCTAGGGTTTCAGCTTGGAGGGAGGCTGCGGTGCCCACCATCCACTAACTGAGCCAGCTCAGATTGGGTCGCTAGATCCAGGGGAGGGCACCGACTCCTGTTTTGTTCCTTGTCTCCTGGCAAGGCTCCTCTGTGGGCAGACACCAGCAGATGACAACGATATCCTGCCATCTGCTTCCTAGCACAGAACATGTCGGCAAGCGAAGATAGGCTTTCCACCTAAAGCGGGACCGCGGGTGGCCCACACTTCACTTTCTGTGAAGAAGGGGTTGCTGGTCAGTGAGGAAGGATGGGGAGAAGGGAGGAGGTGAGCGAGAACTGAAGGCTGTGAGGATTTCCCCCTCTTTGGCATCTGCTGTGTGTCCTGCTTGCTTGACTGAAGCTTTCATAGATGTTGTTGTCCGTGCCAGTGTTCAGGGCCTCTGTAAAGTTACACGGATGTTCCTGCAACCTCACAGAAGTGCCAGACATGTCCCCGAGCTGGGCCTGGGCCAGGCAGCAAAGGCAGATTGGGTGGTGGGAGGGAGCCAAAGTCCCCTGGTTGTGCCCTCCTTCCCTGGGGCTTATGTGTTCCAGGAAGATTCCGGGCTTATTTCTGTGCACGTGCACCTCTGTATAAATGGAATAGTGCTTTGAATGCACTGCAGGAGTGCCTCTCAAAGGAACCCTGTGGTAAAGTCTTTTGTAAAGTGAAAAGTCCTTTTGTAAAGTGAATAATTGTACTGTTTATCTGCTTTGGAGGTTCCGAGTTTTCCGAGATTCTCAGGGGAGAGAGGGAGTTGTTTGAAGGCCACCTAGGCCACCCCCTCTCCAGCACCTGATTCGCCTCTGGAGCATCCTTTCCGAGTGACGTGAAATCCCCGATGGTGGGAAACTCATGACCCCTGCAAGATGGACCATTCTATCTCTGGAGAGCTCTGCTTACTAGAAATGGAAACTTACTCTGAGCTAAAAAGTCTCTCTCTGAAGTTTTCATCCATTGCATCTTCTGCTTGCAGGTTACACTGAATCGAATGTGCCCTTTCCTTGTGTTGACTCATTCGATATTTGACAACAATGAATTTGACCCCTGAGTCTCCTCTTGTTTGAGCTAAAAGATCCTGGCTTCCCCATTCATTCCTCATCTGCAGGATGTTGAGCTCTTTTATCATCCTGGTGTTTCTGCTTTGACTTTGCTTGGTTGGCTGTCCTGCATCTTTTGCAACCATGGAGCCCAGCAATGAATGCAGCTCTGAGATGTTCTCTGTCCATGTTGAGGAGACAGGGCCTCTCCTCTTCCTAGATCTGGAGTCCCTTCCTCTGTTAGTCCAGCTCAAGAGCTTTTATGACAGGAGTAAACTTGCTGTTGCCTAAATCTCAAAGCCATGTGGTGTGTTCTGCTACTAAGCCACAGCCCTCTCTCTCTTTCAGTACTTCATGGAGATCCTTATTTTAATGTCAGGTTTTCTTAAGCAAGACACACTGGCAGAAGAGTGGTCTAATCTGGAACTGACTGAACTCTCTCCTTTTTCCCTAGAACTGGTCAGGAATGAAGTGCCAGTTCAAGCTGCTGCGGATGGCTGTGGCCCTTATCTGTAGTAAGTACTGATGGGACAGCTGGGGGACGAAAGCCTGGCTCCAGGCCCTGGGGTTCAAAGATGGCACAGTCCCTGCCCTTCACGGGCTTGTGGTCAAGAAAAAAAAAAGTGGGACATGTCAATGATGTGTGAAAGAGTAGGGCTATTGTGAGAGCTGTCTGTCCTGCTGTGCTGCTTCGTAACCATTCATCTTTTATTTATTTACCTATTTTTAAAAATTATATTTCCGTCTTTTCTTTGAGACAGGATGTCTCCGTCTGTCATCCAGGCAGTAGTGCAGCGGCACAGTCATATCTCACTGCAGCATTAGACTCCTGCCTGGGCTCCAATGATCCTCCCTCTTCAGCCTCCCAAATAGCTGGGACTACACATGTGTGAAAATTTTTGCAGAGATGGGGGTCTTGCCATGTTGCCCAGGCTGGTGTTGAACTCTTGGGCTCAAGCAATCCTCCCGCCTTGGCCTTTCAGGTTGCTGGGATTACAAGTGTGAGTCACCATGCCCGGCCTTTTTTTTTTTTTTGGAGACAGAGCCTCCCTCTGTCACCCAGGCTAGAGTGCAGTGACATGATCTCAGCTCACTGCAACCTCCACCTCCCAGGTTCAAGCGATTCTCTTGTCTCAGCCCCCCAAGTAGCTGGGATTGCAGGCATGTGCCACTATGCCCAGCTACTTTTTTGTATTTTTTGTAAAAAAGGGGTTTCACCATGTTGGCCAGGCTGGTCTCAAACTCCTGACCTCAGGTGATCTGCCTGCCTTGGCCTCCCAAAGTGCTGGGATTATAGGCGTGAGCCACCACACCTGGCCCCAGCCTATTTTTTCATCTTTTTATTGACATATAATATGCAAACAGAAAAGTGCTTAAGGACCAGCACCCAGATCAAGACAAATAACTTCCTAACATTTTGGTCATGAAACTGATCCTTTGAGATCCCTTGTTGAAAGCCCTAGGCCCTGTCACCAGAAAAATACATATATGTGCACTCATGTGCATACACACGTATATCAAAAGCTGCAGTTTTAGCAGGTTCACAAACTGTGACTAGTCCAAGAACCCCCTAGGAGCAAGATATCTTCAGGGCCCTAGTTGGGAGAGCTCAGTTCTACCTGCAGAAGTCATCCTGAGTGTTAGCGGCAAGCAGGTGTCCACCAAGTAAACACGGTGCAAGAGGACATTTCAGGCAAAGCTGCAGCCTGAACTAACACATAGATGGGCGAAGGATCATGGCCAGTGAGTTGGTTAGCAAAACCAAAGAATTAGTTTTGGGACTGTGTGTGATTTTGATCAGCGATAAAGTTAGTGAAATAGTAGGAGTCAGACCATTAAGGGCTTTAAATGCTAAGAAAATAAAATGTACTTCACCTTGCATTCCCTGGGATCCCACTGGAGGGCTTTCAACAAGAGAGTTATTGATGGATAATCAGAGTTTTAGAAAACCAGTCAGGCTGCAGTGTGGAGAACAGATTGTGGGGACAAGGGGGATAAGACCAGAAGCCAAAGGACTCTTTCTGAGATCGAAAGAAATGAGTCTGAACAGAAGCAATGGAAGAAGGGGCTGGGCAGTGTGGCTGACACTTGAAATCCCAGCACTTTGGGAGGTCAAGGTGGGAGGATCGCTTGAGCCCAGGAGTTCAAGACCAGCCTTGGCAATATAGCAAGACCCTGTCTCTACAAAAACAATACAAAAAAATTAGCCTGGCATGGTGGCTTGCACCTGTAGTCCTAGCTACTTAGACTGAGGCAGGAAAATCTCTTGAGCCTAGGAGTTTAAGACCAGCCTGGGCAACAGAGCAAGACCCTGTCTCTACAAAAAAAAAAAAAAAATTAAAAATTAGCCAGGCATGGTGGCTTGTGCCTATAGTCCTAGCCCAGGAGCTTGAGGTAGCAGTGAGCTATGATCATGCCACTGCACTTCAGCCTGTGTGACAGAGTGAGACCCTGCCTTAAAAAAGAAAAGAAAAGAAAAGAAAAGGCCGGGCACAGTGGCTCACACTTGTAATCCCAGCACTTTGGGAGGCCGAAGCGAGTAGATCACCTGAGGTCAGGAGTTCGAGACCAGCCTGACCAACATGATGAAACCCTGTCTCTACTAAAAATACAAAAATTAGCCGGGTGTGGTGGCGTGCACCTGTAATCCCAGCTGCTCAGGAGGCTAAGGCAGGAGAATCCCTTGAACCTGGGAGGCGGAGGTTGCAGTGAACCGAGATAGTACCACTGTACTCCAACCTTGGCGACAGACCGAGACTTTGTCTCAAAAAAAAAAAAAAAAAAAAAAAAAAAGCAAAGCAATGAGGTTAGAAGAGGGAGTGAACGCATTTTCTCATCCAGTCCCCCAAACCCGCCTAAAAAGGGCATTATTATTAGCTTAATTTATAGGTAGAAACTCCAGGATCAGAGAGTTAGGTTCCTTGGCCAAGATCACCCAGCTAAGAAATGATAGAGCCAGAATTCAAGGCCAGCCTGTGCCATTTCAAATGCCTCACATGTTAGCCAAGCTAAACAGTAAGCACCTGGGCTTTCTCTGGGTCAGCCACTTGCTGTGTAGGTAAGAGGGAGACTGAGTCCAAGCAAACCTGGGACGGAGGGTCAGGCCTGGGAGGGCTCCACTTCAATTCATGTCCACCTTCCTTGCTTCTTACCCCATGGCTTTCAGGAAATCGGGTCTGCCCCTGAGCCTCTGTTGGTCTCTCTGGATCTCAGTTTCCTGGATGGGGCTGGAGGATCTCTCATCCCAGGAAGGACCTTCCAGCCTTAAAACCTGAGGACTCCTTGAGTCAGGGCATAGGGTGCAGTGGGGTGGCAGTGGGTGTGGGATAGCTTCTGAGTCAGCTTGGGCTCTGAGTTTGTTTTTGAGGAAGGAAAGAGAAGCATGAGTCTTGTTTTTTTTTAAAAAAAAATCCAACTGTAAGCATTATAAAAACTAAAATGCTATTTCGGAGTTGGAGACCATCATCTTTCAAACCTCCTTTATCAAACCCTGGACCTGGGGAGCCAAGGCTGGAAGGCTGTCCCAGGACAGGAGTGGGGGAGGGGAGGGCCGAGGGTCCATCCCTGGATGCGCCTTTTCTGCCATCTATCGGCCATGCTTGGAGTTGCAGGGCTCAGCCCAGAAGGCTGGGCAACCCCAAGGGAAATGAAGGTCCCTGGAGATTCTGGTACTCCTGCAGTGGTTAGGGTGGAGAGAAGTGCCCTGGCTGATTAACTGGTAGCTAAACAGGTACAAAATTCCCCTCAAAGGGCTTTATTTCAATGTCAAATTTGCCTTGGTTTTCTCATCTGTAAAATGGGAATAAGAATACCTACCCTCAATGTTCTTTGGTAGTGGATAATGGGATGGCAGTTTCCTAGCACCTGTCCTTTCAAGAGGCTCATCCCCACTTGACTGGCTGACCCAGAAAGTTCATACGAGAAGTGTGGATTGGAGATCAGGATGAAGGCATCTTAGAATCTGTTAAGGGTCTGGGTGTGGTGGCTCATCCTGTAATCCTGGCACTGTGGGAGGCTGAGGCAGGAGACTCACTTGAGCCCAGGAGTTCAGGCCTGGGCAACATAGTAAGACATCATCTCTACAAAGAAAAGGTTTTTTTTGTTTTTGTTTTTGTTTTTTGAGACGGAGTCTCGCTCTGTCGCCCAGGCTGGAGTGCAGTGGCGCGATCTCAGCTCACTGCAAGCTCCGCCTCCTGAATTCATGCCATTCTCCCACCTCAGCCTCCCGAGCAGCTGGGATTACAGGTGCCCACCACACGCCCGGCTAGTTTTTTGTATTTTTAGTAGAGACGGGGTTTCACCGTGTTAGCCAGGATGGTCTCGATCTCCTGACCTCGTGATCCGCCCGACTCGGCCTCCCAAAGTGCTGGGATTACAGGCGTGAGCCACTGCGCCCGGCCAAAAAAAAGGGTTTTTTAAATTACCCAGATGTGGTGGTGGGTGCCTGTAGTCCCAGCTACTTGGGAGGCTGAGATGGGAGGATCACCTGCGCCCAGGAGGTTGAGGCTGCAGTTAGCTGTGATGGTGCCACTGTACTCCAGCCTAGAGTGAGACCTGTGTCAACAAGAACAACAAAAAGAATCTGTTAAGGGATCAATTCATCAATTTGTTGGGGTCTGGGTTTTCTTTTCTCGTTTGTTTTTTGAGACAAGAGTCTTGCTCTGTCGCCCAGGCTGGAGTGTAGTGGTGCAATCTCAGCTCACTGCAACCTCCACCTCCTGGGTTCAAGCAGTTCTGCCTCAGCCTCCCGAGTAGCTGGGGTTACGGGAGCCCACCACCACGCCCAGCTAATTTTTGTATTTTTAGTAGAGACGGAGTTTCACCATGTTGGCCAGGCTGGTCTTGAACTCCTGACCTCAGGTGATCCACCTGCCTCGGTCTCCCAAAGTGCTGGGATTACAGGTGTGAGCCACCGCGCCCGGCCAAATGTCACCTCTTTAGAGAGGTCTTGCATGACTCCCCAAGCTAAAGAATTTCCCTCCTAAAACCAGGCATTGCTTTTACATCACCTGTTTCCCCCCATAGGTGTCTCTCTTCTTGAAATTATCTTATGTATGTAATTGCTTACTGGTTTATCGCTAGACCCTATAAGCTCTGGGAGAACAGAGATTTGCCTGCCTCCTTCACTACTGTGTCCCCAGTGCAGAGAATGGTGCTTGGCCTAATAGGGAATGAATGCATGGGTGGGTGATGAAGTGAAGGCCCTCAGCCCCTGCTCAGGGCCCTCCTGTGGCGTCTCTCTGCTTCCTCCCCTTGCAGTGAGCATGGAGTTTGGGCGGGCTGTGTGGCTCCGCTTCCACCCGTCGGCCTATCCCCCGTGCCCTCACCCAAGCTTCGTGGCGCACTTGGGTGGCGTGGCCGTGGGCATCACCCTGGGCGTGGTTGTCCTGAGGAACTACGAGCAGAGGCTCCAGGACCAGTCGCTGTGGTGGATTTTTGTGGCCATGTACACCGTCTTCGTGCTGTTTGCCGTCTTCTGGAACATCTTTGCCTACACCCTGCTGGACTTGAAGCTGCCGCCTCCTCCCTGAGGGCTGAAGGCCCGAGGTGGGGGAGGGGAGGGAAAAGCAGCACCCACAGGGAGCGCCTGTGAGGTTTTTTCTCATCACCAGCTCAGCTAGGCCAGGCAGGCGAGGACAGAAGACTCCGGGCTGCTGTAATGTTTGTGTTTAGATTTGGACAGACAGTGGAGACCCTTTTCTGAAAGGCACCTGGCGGAGGAGTTAATGTGGCTGCTGTCATTTTTCTAGGCTGCTCTGATGACATCGGGCCAGGGTGAAGGTCTGGGGTGGGCTGTGTGAGTGGCCCTCCCTCACCTGGGCTGGGCTTGTTCCATGGGGCCAGGGGTGCCCCCTCGCTGCTGTGGATTGAGCAGCAGCTTCTTCCTCATCCTCTACCCTCAGAGACCCTAAGAGACATGGGAAGGCCTGAGGGTTGTTGCAGCTAGGCATGGCCCCTCTCTAGCTCAGAGATAATTGCAGGCCATGTGGTGTCTCCTCGACACCTGCTGGGTCTGGAGCTCCAGTAAAAAGAGGGCCTACTGGACATGTCAGCTGTGACCTGGCTGAAACCAGGGTGCCTTCTTGGGCTGGTTGGTGGGCACTGGGGCATGATCTGTTGTGCCTGGGTTGGGTAGAGCCAGGGACGCTGTAGGCTCTAGGCCCCCTTTTGCGCTGGGGGTACCCAGTGAGAGGGACCCAAGTAGGGGGAATAAACTTCATTCCAAGTTCCACCCTGGAGAAGACAGACCCAGGACCAACTTCAGACTTCTCCCTCCCTTTCTTCCAGGATGTTGGCATCTCACACCAGTGCCCCAGCCTCCATGTCCAGCCGTTTTTTAGGGTCGTTTTCTTTCCTTTTGCTGCCCTGACACTACTTTGTGCCTCTCTGGTTATGGAGACAGTGTTTTGATACATTCTTGCGTGTGTGTATGTGTGCGTATGTGTGTGGTGTGTGTGTGTGTGTGTGTGTGATGGGAAAGGTAATTGAGGCAAGTCAGCGCCTGCAGAGAAGGCACGGCGGATGCAGGGGGCCCATGTGAGTGTCCGTGAGAGGTGGGAGACCATGGTGTGCTGTGATTGCTGAGTGTCCTTGCTTTGACAAAGCCTACCACCTTCCTTCCCATCTCCTGTCCCTTCCACACCTGCTCCTGAGCATCACTGACTGGTGGCAGAATGGCCCTGCTGGAGGGAGAGCTCAGGCCCTCCAGGGATCCCTGGATGCTGAGGTTTGCCAGGTTCAGCTCTTGTTTTCCTCTGAGATGGCCCTCATATCCAAAAATGTTCCATCCTGTCTCCCTTAGGAGAGAAAGAGTTTTGGGGATGCAAGAGAGGCTGGGGTGGGAATGTTGAGACCATGTGTCCATTTGAAATAGGGGGACAGGAGGCTACAGGAAGAGGAATTCCAATTTAGTTGGAAAACTTGACCTCAGGAGAATTTTTGGGTGCATGGATGAGCCTCAGAGGGAGGGCAGCTGGTAACCTCGGAGGCTTGGATGCGGGAGAGAATATGGTGGTTATCAAATCCACCCCACCCCGTTTCACAGGTGAGAAAACAAGATGGAGGGAATGACCCTCCTAATAGGAGCTGGTGCAGGCCCCAAATGGAGGGTATGAGGTTGACCTTTGACAAAAGATGACACTGCCTTTATCGTGCTCTTGGAATTCGCAACCACTGACAGCCCAAAAGAACAAAGAATGCCAGGCCTGGGAGGAGGCAGGGGGCTGGGCGTGTTCAGAAACACAGGCAGGAGTGTGGGAATGGTCTTTCTCCAGCCTCATGCCCATCCTGGCCCTTGAGTGTAGCGGGCTCCAGGGTCAGTCAAGCCAGGCATTTGGAGTCTTGGGCCACAGTGGCTTCCCATCCCGGTAACTACATGTAAATGGGCTCACTCACTCACTGGCAGGCGAGGTCCAGCCCTACCCCATCTTGGCCCAATGCTAAATAGATTGCCCTGGCCTTATATGTAGCTACGTAGGTCCTGCTCCCCCGCATCAGTGCTGTGCTGAGGGCTGCAGCCTGTGCCACTGTGGGCCCACGTCTTTGGCGGTGTTGTGTCAGCCTGGGGCGTCTCGTGTGTGCCCTGCCCGCCGTTCTCTGCCCTAGTGATAGAAAGATGTAGATGGAAGAGTCAGCGCATCAGAGGAGGAGGCTCTGAGGCTGTGGAGCTGGGCTCAGGGAAGACAGGGGGAGGATGCAGAAGGAGCCAGGACATTGCTGCCTCTGCCTGGGCTGCAGCCACACTAAGCTGAGCGATGAGGTCCTTTCCTGGAGGGATGGAGAATCCCATCCAGATCCTTGTCCTGGCCCCGGGGCTTCTGTGGTGTGGGTGGAATGAGCAGAGTGCCACCTCTGTCTGGTATGACCTGGAGAGGAGGCTTCCTCTCTCAGGGGTGAGAAGGCATTGAACTAGAAGACTCTAGAAATCCCTCATAGAAGCACTCAGCTCCCTCGGGGACTCCAAGGGAAGCTTGTTACTGAGAAGGACAGTGGAGGCAGAATCGTGTCTCCCACTATGTTAAGTGTGTCCTCTGCTGCCAAGGACCCTCGTCTACACCTTAGACCACTAGCCCCAGCCGTTCCCTGTCAGCACACCCACCTCCACCACCTCTCCCAACCATGACTTCCAAGCAGGGCCACAGGGTGGGGTCACAGGGTCACTTCACCTGACCCAGGCCTCTCCCCAGGTCAGGAGGCAGCTGTCTGGTCAGAAGGATTCCCTTTGTGGCATCTGACTTTCTCCTCAGCAGGTCCCACCACCCTCTCGGCAGCACTTCGCCACGGCCAAGGCTGGCCGTGTGCTCCCTGCCTCCTTCCTTGTCCGAGGTGGCTGCTGGCCCAGAGAGGGTGTATAAATCTTCAGGCCAGTGGAGGTAGATTGGCCTTTTATCCACAGGATACGGAAACTGAAATCTGGGGAATCCCCAAACAGCAGCCATAGACTCACTGGCCTTCATTAAACGGGAGAGGAATCACAGAAACTGGGGAAGGGAAAGCAGACCTTCAAATGAGAAATTTCACTTTAATGACACCATTCATCATTCGTTTTTTAATTAGGAAAAGCTCCCTAATGAGGCTGTTTTGCCAGCTAATAGGACTCTTGATTTCCATGAGCACCATTCTTGCCCAGAGGATTAGAAGAGCCATTGCTCACCAAGCCGGGATCTTCCCCCAGCGTCCAATTTAATTTGCAAATACGTAATGCAGATTCCCTGGGTGCCATGAAAGCCCTTCCTGGTATCATTCATATTGCTTCCCGTGCTGGCTGGAAAGCACGGTTCTCCTCTGCCTTAAAAACAGTGCCCAACAGTGAACTGCCCCTCCGAGGACTTGAGTAAGTGGAAAAAACAAAACACAAACTGCAATGTTTGTTTCTAAGTATTTTTGTATTGTGTACATTCTGTATATTTTTGTTGTAACATATTATTTGAGCACAGATTCCATTAAAGATTTTTTTTTTTTCCAAGCCATTGGTTATTCAGGAAGTGACCTGAAGGGCTGGCATTAGGGCCTGTTTCATCTGGGTCTAGGTCAGGATGGGTGGGAGAGGGTGAACAGCAGTGGTGGTGGATCTAGGATTTCTATAACATACAGATCGGGGCATCAGTGCTTAGCACCAGTCTGTAGCTCTGTGCTTCTTACTTTTCTCAAATCACTGAACTCTTTTGAGTGGTTGATGAAAGCTGTGATTTCTCTTCCCATAAAAATGTGTATGTAGGACGGACATGGTGGCTCACGCCTGTAATCCCAGCACTTTGGGAGGCTGACGCATGTGGATCACCTGAGGTCAGGAGTTCAAGACCAGCCTGGCCAACATGATGAAACCCCATCTCTACAAAAAATACAAAAAATTAGCTGGGCATGGTGGCGCGTGCCTGTAATCCCAGCTACTCAGGAGGCTGAGGCAGGAGAATCGCTTGAACCAGGGAGGCGGAGGTTGCAGTGAGCCAAGATCGCACCACTGCACTCCAGCCTGGTGACAGAGTGAGACTCCGTCTCAAAAAAAAACAAAAAACAAAAAAAACCAGCTGGGCGCAGTGGCTCATGCCTGTAATCCCAGCACTTTGGGAGGCTGAGGTGGGCGGATCAGAAAGTCAGGAGTTCAAGACCAGCCTGGCCAACACAGTGAAACCCCGTCTCTACCAAAAATGCAAAAATTAACTGGATGTTGTGGCGGGGACCTGTAATCCCAGCTACTCGGGAGACTGAGGCAGGAGAATCGCTTGAACCCTGGAGGCAGAGGTTGCAGTGAGCTGAGATCATGCCACTAAACTCCAGCCTGGGTGACGGAACTAGACTCCGTCTCAAAAAAAAAGAAAAAAAAAAGAGAAAGAAAAGAAAATCTAAATACTGCAGAATCTATCCAAGAACAAACATTAGAGTGCCGTTAAGGCTAAAGGCCAAAGAACCCACTTCTGTTTAGAGTGTGGAGATCCAACTTCCCTAGAAGGAGAAATCAGGACCCTCTCTGAGCATCAATGCTCTTATAGGTCAACTTCAGGCACAAGTACCTGAGCCATTTAAAGGCAAGCTCCCACCAGGCACGGTAGTTCATGCCTGTAATCCCAGCAGTTTGGGAGGTCGAGGCAGGCAGATCACTTGAAGCCAAAAGTTCGAGACCAGCCTGACTAACATGACAAAACCACATCTCTACTAATAATACAAAAAAACTGCCAGACGCAGTGGCTCATGCCTGTAATCCCAACACTTTGGGAGGCTGAGGCAGGCAGATCACGAGGTGAGGAGTTCCAGACCAGCCTGGCCAACATGGTGAAACCCTGTCTCTACTAAAAATACAAAAATTAGCTGGGTGGTAGTGATGCGCACCTGTAGTCCCAGCTACTCGGGAGGCTGAGGCAGAATTGCTTGAGCCTGGGAGGCAGAGGTTGCAGTGAGCCGAGATCCTGCCACAGCACTCCAGTCTGGGTGACACAGTGGACCCTGTCTCAATAAATAAATAATAATAATAAAGGCAAGCTCCTCGGAGAGCCAGAAGCTGTTGAATTCTCTGCCTTTGCCACCTTTCCTTTTTTTACTTTCCTGGTTCTTCCCTTCTATTAATACTAGATTCTCATTCTTCAATACATTAATAAGGCACTTCCCAATAATAAGGTAATTAAGAAATGAAGGGCCGGCCGGGCGCGGTGGCTCACGCCTGTAATCCCAGCACTTTGGGAGGCCGAGGCGGGCGGATCACAAGGTCAGGAGATCGAGACCATCCTGGCTAACACAGTGAAACCCCGTCTCTACTAAAAATACAAAAAAATTAGCCGGGCGCGGTGGCGGGCGCCTGTAGTCCCAGCTACTCAGGAGGCTGAGGCAGGAGAATGGCGTGAACCTGGGAGGCGGAGCTTTCAGTGAGCCGAAATTGTGCCACTGCACTCCAGCCTGGGGCACAGAGCGAGACTCCGTCTCAAAAAAAAAAAAAAAAAAAAAAGAAATGAAGGGCCAGGCACAGTGGCTCACACCTGTAATCCCAGCACTTTGGAGGGCCGAGGCAGGTGAATCACCTGAGGTCAGGAGTTTGAGACCAGCCTGGCCAACATGGCAAAACCCCACCTATACTAAAAATACAAAATTAGCCAAGCATGGTGGTGCATGCCTGTAGTCCTAGCTACTCGGGAGGCTGAGGCAGGAGAATCACTTGAACCCAGGAGGCAGAGGTTGCAGTGAGTCGAGATTGCACCATTGCACTCCAGCCTGGGCAACAAGAGCGAAACTCCATCTCAAAAAAAAAAAAAAAAAGACAGGTGCAGTCGCTCATGCCTATAATCCCAGCACTTTGGGAGGTTGAGGCAGGCAGATCACCTGAGGTTGGGTGTTCGAGACTAGCCTGACCAACATGGAGAAATCCTGTCTCTACTAGAAATATAAAATTAGCCGGGCGTGGTGGAGCATGCCTGTAATTCCAGCTACTTGGGAGGCTGAGGCAGGAGAATCGCTTGAACCTGGGAGGCCGAGGTTGCGGTGAGCCGAGTTCGTGCCATTGCACTCCAGCCTGGGCAACAAGAGTGAAACTCCATCTCAAAAAAAAAGAAAATGAAGACAATTTACTGTGTACCTACTATGTGCTAGGCACTGAGGTAGGCATTTCCACAGCTACTTTATGTGAACTAGGTATAAATATCCCCCTATTTATACACAAGGGAAAAGGTTAGAGAAATTTAGTTACTTGCTGGTAGTATGTGGCACAAGCTGGCTTCACACCCAAGATTGCTGGTACCAAAGTTCATGCTGTCAGCCCTCAGTATGTGCACAGGACTGTAAGGGCACTAAGCATGTGCAGGCCTCAGGGTCTTTGTTTAAAGATCCATCTCATTGCATTAGGCCTAGGGCCATCCGGTAACAGGAATGAACCTCGGGACATTCACTCAGAGTTCGTGTAATAGGACCTTCACTTTATCAGCCCTCATAGTAGTTTACAAGAAAAACCCCAGCTGTCGATTCATTACTGCTTCCATATATATGTATTTTTGCTCTTGTTGCCCAGGCTGGAGTGCAATGACATGATCTTGGCTCACCGCAACCTCCAACTCCCAGGTTCAAGCGATTCTCCTGCCTCAGCCTCCTAAGTAGCTGGGATTGCAGGCATGCGCCACCACACCTGGCTAATTTTGTATTTTTAGTAGAGATGGGGTTTCTTCATGTTGGCCTGGCTGGTCTGGAACTCCCGACAGGTAATCTGCTCGCCTCGGCCTCCCAAAGTGCTGGGATTACAGGCGTGAGCCACCATGCCTGGCCTATTTCTTTATATTTGAGACAGGGTTTTACTCTGTTGCCCAGGTTGGAGTGCAGTGGTACAGTCATAGCTCACTTACTTTGAGCTCCTGGGATCAAGCAATCTTCTAGCCTCAGCCACCTGAGTAGCTGGGACTATAGGCACATACCACCAGGTCCTGCTAATTTTATTTTTTGTAGAGATGGGGTTTCACTCTGTTGCCAGGCTGGTCTCGAACTCCTAGGCTCATGCAGTCCTCCTGCCTTGGCCTCTCAAAGTGCTGGGATTACAGGCCTGAGCCACCACACCCAGCCACATTTAGGAACTTTAGCAATTAAGAGAACTGGGCTGCCCTCTCAGACCTCCAAGTGGAAAGACTTCATTGAAGCCAGCAGGGTTTCCATTAACTGAGAAGACACACTGTTAGGAAATTATGGTCCTAGTAACTGCATCTGATTTCCAAGAAGCCCACAGGCTTTCCTGGCACCTGGTCTAAGGGATCCTCTGGTAGAGGACAGGCATTCTGTCATGGTGAATAATGAATGAGAGTGAAAGGAAGTAACTTGGTTTATTGAGTTCTACGGGTATAACTCTACTGGACGATGAATAAAACATTGTGAGGGAAATTGCTCTTAGACTGTGCATGATGCCTCCTGCAAGAAGCAGAAAGGTATGTATCCCAGCAAGTGATTTGATTTTCTTCAACAAATTCCTTAGTATAACAAGTATAATTTCCTCACAAACTTGTTGGGAATACAAATGTTAGGCTTGAGGATTGAGCTCATTAAACAAAAACGACTATCTTGATAAGAAGCTAAGTTTTATTATTATAATTACAAATTACAGATAAACTGAAGCCAGTCTTCATACATGACAAACATACATTTCCTCTGTGTGTACAGCACACAAGTAATATACATAACTATATTCCATGTCTAAACAAATCCTTTTTAAAACTTTAAAAGCTGGCTGGGCACAGTGGCTCACGCCTGTAATCCCACCACTTTGGGAGGCTGAGGCAGGCGTGTCACGAGGTTGGGAGATTGAGACCATCCTGGCTAACACGGTGAAACCCCGTCTCTACTAAAAATACAAAAAATTAGCCGGGCGTGGTGGCGGGTGCCTGTAGTTCCAGCTACTGGGGAGGCTGAGGCGGGAGAATCGCTTGATCCTGGGAGGCGGAGGTTGCAGGGAGCCGAGATTGAGCCACTGCACTCCAGCCTGGGCGACAGAGTGAGACTCCATCTCAAAAAATAAAACAAAAACAAAGACAAAAAAACTTTAAAAGCCAAGATAGTAGCTTATTAAAATTTGAATACAGTACATGCTTCTAGTCATGAGCTCTGTGGTTTCTTCTCATGACCAAGATATTCAGTTCCATGACACCATTTTCCTTGTCTAGAGTAGTGATATACAGTTTGTCAGACTTTTTTTTTGAGACGGAGTCTTGCTCGGTCGCCCAGGCTGGAGTGCAGTGGTACGATCTCAGCTCACTGCAAGCTCCACCTCCTGGGTTCACGCCATTCTCCTGCCTCAGCATCCTGAGTAGCTGGGACTACAGGTGCCCGCCACCATGCCCGGCTAATTTTTTGTATTTTCAGTAAAGACGGGGTTTCACTGTGTTCACCAGGATGGTCTCGATCTCCTGACCTCATGATCTGCCCGCCTCGGCCTCCCAAAGTGCTGGGATTACAGGCGTGAGCCACCGTGCCTGGCCCAGACTTATTTTTTTAAAATAAGACTACCAGAGGCTGGGTGCGGTGGCTCACTTTGGGAGGCCAAGGTGGGAGGATTGCTTGAGTTCAAGAGTTTAAGACCAGTCTTGAGCAACATAGTGAGACCACATTTCATTAAAAAAAAAAAAAAAAAAAGATAAGACTATCATATAGAGCTGTGTAATGTAGTGAGCCTACATTACAAAAATATATACAACCACAGAGAGAATATATAATTACACTTTGCCTATATCCATAAATGATGTGAAGCAGGTAACACATTTGCTTTTAAACGCCATTTACAACAGACTCTTCAATGACATGAATTTGAAAATGAAGTATGGTTTTTCAGACTTAAAACACTGATGTGCTAATATGGCTTACTTAAAAAAATGATTTCTAAATGGGGAACCAACTGCATTGGGAAAAGACAGTCAGATTCAACGATAGTGTCATAAAATTACTGGTTTTCCTTAATCACCCTGACTTTGTTTTGAGACAGAGTCTCACTCTGTTGCCCAGGTTGGAATGTAGTGGCGCGATCTTGGCTCACTGCAACCTCCGCCTCCTGGGTTCAAGCGATTCTCCTGCCTCAGCCTCCCAAGTAGCTGGGACTACGGCACACGCCACCATTCCCAGCTAGTTTTTGTAATTTTAGTCGAGACAGGGTTTCACCATATTGGTCAGGCTGGTCTCAAATTCCTGACCTCAGGTGATCCACCCACCTCGGCCTCTCAAAGTGCTGGGATTACAGGCGTGAGCCACCGTGCCCAGCCACTCTCATTTTAATACTATGAAAAATGCTACTTCGATTTCTTTCTATACTACCTACAATCCAAGTTATTAAAGTTTAAAACCATATGAAAGCATTTATGAAGATCCTGAATTGTATTTCTCATTAAAGGAAAAGAAATGCTTGGTGAGTCATGTCCCGAGGCTTACGTAGAGGAAAAACCAGAAGGCCATTGTCAGTCATTTTGAAAGTTAAAACTCAGCACTTAATGTGAATTTAGATCCATTTAAGAAAGGATTCCTCAGTTTTATGGGTTTGTGCTTCTCTGAGCATCCTCAGGGAAGTGAGAACACAAGACTTCTTCTGTTCTTCTAAGCAAAAATCATTATCAAATGAATTTATTAAAGAGCTATGCCGAGCAAATTGCAATTGTAGGTGTGTAGCTACATAGGCTTCCATGGGAATTGTAAATGGCTAGCTGAGGGCACTTTCAATTGATTCAGAGTAAAACAATCTGAGGCTGGTAACAAATGTACAAAAAACTAAAATCAATGAGTCACTCTAATATGAAGAACCTGTTTGCATTCCTTATGTTACAGTTTGCTTGTAAACTGTATGTATTTTGTTTCTTTTCTCAACACTGTTTTAAAACTCCAGCATTTTCGGCCGGGCGCGGTGGCTCACGCCTGTAATCCCAGCACTTTGGGAGGCCGAGGCGGGCGGATCACAAGGTCAGGAGATCGAGACCACGGTGAAACCCCGTCTCTACTAAAAATACAAAAAATTAGCCGGGCGCGGTTGTGGGTGCCTGTAGTCCCAGCTACTCGGGAGGCTGAGGCAGGAGAATGGCGTGAACCCGGGAGGCGGAGCTTGCAGTGAGCCGAGATCGCGCCACTGCACTCCAGCCTGGGCTGGGCGACAGAGCGAGACTCCGTCTCAAAAAAAAAAAAAAAAAAAAAAAAAAAACTCCAGCATTTTCACCTAAAAGAAAACACAGGCTCTTCATAAATACCTGTGAACAAATAAATGAAATGGTGACTGGGGGCGATTTCTGCAGTAGCTTTCTCTCAAAGATAATGTTTTATCTTGAAGCTAGTGCATCGATTTTTAAAGCTCATTTAATTTTCTACATACTCAGGATTTGCATATTGACTTAAAATCTTGACTATCATCCATGCCATTATCAACTAGACAAAAAAATGTATCAAGCACCCACAGGATGCACAGATCTATCTCTGAAATGGTGTAGTGGTATTAATCTGTTCTAAGACTAGGATTACATTTTTTTTTTTAAAGCTACAATCCATTGAAAAGGAAGTATTATGGTTTTTCTAAATACTGCAGCAGACTCAGGCTTTTCCTGAGAAAAGCCACAAACAAAATCATCTCTGAAATTTTTTAAGCAACAGCTTCCTGAAGCCTGGAATTTACGGGGCCAGTGAGACACTAAAATTCCACAACTCTCACATATGTATCTACCTACGGCTCAGTGAAGAAAATTCCACAACTCTCACATACATGTCTATCTAGGACGCAGTGAAGAAAATTCTACAACTCTCACATATGCATCTGTCCAGGACTCAGTGAAGAAAATTCCACAACTCTCACATATGTATCTACCTACGGCTCAGTGAAGAAAATTCCACAACTCTCACATACACGTCTATCTAGGACTCAGTGAAGAAAATTCCACAACTCTCACATATGTATCTATCCAGGACTCAGTGAAGAAAATTCCACAACTCTCACATACGCATCTGTCCAGGACTCAGTGAAGAAAATTCCACAACTCTCACATATGTATCTATCCAGGACTCAGTGAAGAAAATTCCACAACTCTCACATATGTATCTATCCAGGACTCAGTGAAGAAAATTCCACAACTGTCACATACGCGTCTGTCCAGGACTCAGTGAAGAAAATTCCACAACTCTCACATATGTATCTATCCAGGACTCAGTGAAGAAAATTCCACAACTCTCACATACGCATCTGTCCAGGACTCAGTGAAGAAAATTCCACAACTCTCACATATGTATCTATCCAGGACTCAGTGAAGAAAATTCCACAACTCTCACATATGTATCTATCCAGGACTCAGTGAAGAAAATTCCACAACTGTCACATACGCGTCTGTCCAGGACTCAGTGAAGAAAATTCCACAACTCTCACATACGCGTCTGTCTAGGACTCAGTGAAGAAAATTCCATAACTCTCACATACGCATCTGTCCAGGACTCATTTGAAGATGTTCCTCAGATTTTTGTTTAAGTTAAATTGGTAAAATACGAAAAGAAAATCTGGATTGAGTTTCAAATCATCTTAAATAGCAATCCTATGAACAATTATAACTGCAATTTCAAACACTAAGACTTAAATATATCACTTGATCATACAATTATCTGAAAACATATGATCAAAAACTTTGGTCAAGAGCTTCTTTCATGAATTCTTCAAGGACAGCTACCACATTTTTGGCTTCAGGCATTTCTTCATGTTCCACTTTAACAATCTTCAAAAGTATATCTCCACTACCACAGTTCTTTAGGAACATGTAACATTTAAACAAAGCATAATGATTCATTTCTGCCTGTCGGATAAATCTCTTCAAATTGTTTGTGTCTTGTATGGCCTAGAAAAAGATTACCCAGTTAAAAATGTGTTCAGTGAAATAATAATGAAGCTAAAAAAAATAACTCCTATCCAGCTGAGAACTCAACATATCTTCCTGAATTGTTTGCTTTTCATATTACATATTTCCAAAATTTACAGTGCAGTATGCTTTGCCCTTGGTAGAAGAAAATCTCTCTGTTTTTTTCTTGTTTCGCTCTTGTTGCCCAGGCTGGAGTACAATGGCTCGATCTTGGAGTTTGTTCTCCGCCTCCTGGGTTCAAGTGATTTTCCTGCCTCAGCCTCTGAAGTAGCTGGGACTACAGGTGTGCGCCACCACACCCGGCTAATTTTGTATTTTTAGTAGAGACAGGGTTTCACCATGTTGGCCAGGCTGGTCTCAAACTTCTGACCTCAAGTGATCCACCTGCCTCAGCCTCCCAAAGTGTTGGAATTAAAGGCGTGAGCCACTACGCCCAGCTGAAAATCTCTTATACGAAGTAAAAATACTTTAAAATAATCTCCTGCCTAGCATGGTGGCTCATGGCTGTAATCCCAACACTTTGGGAGCCCCAGGCAAAAGGATTGCTTAAGGGCCGGTAGTTTGAGACTAGCCTGGGCAACACAGTGAGATCCCATCTCTACAAAAAATAAAATAATTAGCCGAGTGTGGTGGTGCACACCTGTAGTTTCAGCTACTCAGGAGGCTGAGACAGGAAGATTGCTTGAACCCAGGAGGTTAAGGCTGCAGTGAGCCATTATTGCACCACTGCACTCCAGCCTGAGTGAGAGCGTAATATTCTGTCTCTTTAAAACAAACAAAACTCCTAAATAAGGTGACAACAAGTCTCCATCAGAATTCTTTTTTTTTTTTTTTTTTTTAGACAAAGTCTCACTCTGTCACCCAGGCCAGAGTGCAGTGGCATAATCTGGGCTCATTGCAACCTCTGCCTCCTGGGTTCAAGCAATTTTCATGCCTCAGCCTCCTGACATAGCTGGGATAACAGGCAGGTGCCACAATGCCCAGCTAATTTTTGTAATTTTAGTAGAGACAGGGTTTTGCCATGTTGACCAGGCTGGTCTTGAACTCCTGGCCTCAAGCACTCCACCTGCCATGGTCTCCCAAAGTGCTGGGATTACAGGCGTGAGCCACCGCGCCCAGCCCCCAACAGAATTTTGAAAACTTAGGCACTGAACCACTTTTTTTGTGCTTTGCAACTAAGATAAGTCACAAATTGTGACCAAGACTGATGTTCCTTAAATATAAGCAAGCATTCAACCCAATTTATTAGAAATGATATGTATACAGAAGCTACCAAAAACTAAAGTAAGTGTCTTCTGATAATTCCAGTTTTGAGAACATCCTAATTAACAAGCATCACAGCTATAAAGCAAGTTTGTTACTCTGTCACTGGTACTAATTAAAATTCAGACAAAAATTTCATGTGCGACTTGGCACACAGCCAACTAATTACCTTTAGTTTAAAGTTCTCCAGTACTTGTCGGAAAAGAAAAGGGTTACCTCCTTCAGCACCATTTAAAAAAGCTTGCATCCAATCCTCACAAAACCGGTTACTTCCTATAAAACATTTCAGAGAGACTAAATAAAATGAAATTTTACAAAGCTTTATTTATTTATTTCAGACAGAGTTTCGCTCTTGTTGCCCAGGCTGGAGTGCAATGGCATGATCTTGGCTCACTGCAACCTCCGCCTCCTGGATTTAAGTGATTCTCCTGCCTCAGCCTCCTGAGTAGCTGGGATTACAGGTGCCTGCCACCATGCCTGGCTAATTTTTTTGTATTTTTAGTAGAGACAGGGTTTCACAATATTGGCCAGGCTGGTCTCGAACTCCTGACCTCCGATCCACCTGCCTCAGCCTCCCAAAGTGCTGGGATTACAGCTGTGAGCCACCAAGCCCGACTCATTTATTTATATATAAAACATCTATAATTAATTATTTAAGACTTATATAATGGCCTAAAAAAAATGGTGTGCTCACCACATGGCTAAGGAATACCAAAATGGCTGAAGCCCCCTGTATGCCCCTTCCCAATCACATCCCCCTTCCTTTCCCATCAGAAAGCATGATCATTCCCACAGACGTCTTTAAACTTTTCCCATATACCTTTGTGTGTGCCAGCCTTATCTACATTATTCTGCATATGTTAAAACTTTTATGTATTTTTTCTTTTATGGTTATTTCACTAAATAGTATGTTTGAGAGCTATATTGACACAAGTAGCTCTAGTTCATTCATTTTCACTGCTCTGTTATATTCCATTGCATGAATATAGCAGTTTATCAGTTTTCCTGTTGATAAACACTTAAATTGCTTCCAATTCCTTCCTTTTTTCAAATAATGCCTTTATGGACATTTTAAAATTCGTCTCCTTATGTACACATACTAGAATTTCTTTATGTACTAGGCGTGGAATTGCTAGGCATAGCATGATTTCCATGTTTCTAGAATTATATTGTTTTCAGCAAGTGGTTTCTCATTGTTTGAGATAACCATGTAAAACTGCGCAAGGCAGGAAGAATAAGGTTGTATCATATGCTCTCAGTGCAAAGATGGGGACTCGCAAGAGATGTAGGAAGGCTGCTTCAGAGGTTGTAGCTCACCTGCATTGCAGAACTGAGGCTGGGAGCTGCTGCAATCGATGACCACAGACTTATGTTGCTCCTCTGTCATGGCCATGCACAAAGAAGTCATGGTGCCTTCATGAATAAGTCCTTGAAGACTGGCCACACTCAGAAACCTGCCACACACACAAGTCCATTTCCACAAACAATATTGCAGGACGGAAGGGTGAAAACAAATTTATTTTGCACTAGGCTGGTGGGGAAGGGATGGGAGGAGCAGTTTACAAACATAGATGTCAATCTTGCTGTGGAAAATATTTTCTCTTTGAAAAAACTGTGTTCTTTACCTGTTAATGTCTCTCTTTGTTTTTTCATCTGATTCTTTAACTTCAACAGGAGTATAACTCAAAGCCTATGAGAGAAAAATGAAACCTGATTGGTATATATATTCCAGTTTTTCTTGAGCAGCTACTCATGACTAAATGTCCCTATAAGTCCCTACCACACTGGACAACGATTGACGGGCACTGGTCACAAACTCTCCAGAGCCTTGTTCAGCCACTGCTCATTAACATTTTATAGAATCAAAATTGCTTTGGATTTTTATTTACCTTTTCAAATTGTTTTGGAAACTATACCTTTCCCAGATGACTTTGAAAAGTAATTATTTTAAAATGTTTTATCCTATTAGGAAGACTTAGCATTTGAAATCCAGCTCTACCTTAGTAATATCACTTTCTAGATCTGAGAAAATAAAGTGTGGTCTATCTTGATAGCAAGCGTAGTTTCAATATTTGGGGAGGGATGGGAGTCATACTCGGAGAAAATCAGTATGTTTCTAAATGATCCAAAGTGATTCTCAGTTAAGGAAATGCTCTCGTTTGGGCAGTACTTACAGCATGTAGCAGAAAGGTAAGCTTTTCCTGAAAGAGAAGAACAACCCTTTGGATTGGGCATACAACATCCTCAAACCAGCTGCTCAGATAGGACTTTCTGTGACTCTCCAGGCCCCTTTCCTAAATCAAGAAAGAATGCCATTTGCTTTAATAGAAGCCTTCCCTTTAGTGGACTTCATATTTTCTTCATCATGTCCTTGATGGTAAAAAAGACCAGGATAGATACCTCCCTTTTTAAAGCTAACACCACCAATTCAAAAAAAGAAACTGCGATATATCTTTCCTGGCTTGTTGGGCAGGGTGAGGATTAATTCTGTGCTGAATTTATTTAAAACACACCAAGAAATACATTCTATAAAATGAAGAGACTGAATTAATAGGGTTCCATGCTATTTCTTCACAGGGAAGAGTTGGGCATTCACATGCCCCTGTCCTCCCACGATACTGTGCACTCAATGGAGATACTCACTCAATAATCCTCATTTCCCCAGCACTTGCGGTACAGTGTCTAAAACATGTATAGTATGAGCTTATTAAGTGCCTATTGAATGACTAAAGGCATGTAGATACAGAATTCATTCGTATTCAGAATGTGAATAGGGAAGGATACAAGTAACTCATCAAAGCACTCCACCCCACTTCAGATGTCAGGCATGCTGAGCACATCTGGCTTTCTAGGCTATGCTGCTCCCTAAAGACCAGTGTCACACAGGAAGAGCTCTAGTCTGGGAGAACAGCTCTATTAGACTTGCATCCCTTGCTCACTCCTGCACTATCCCTTCCTCTCTCCTGCAGTATCTTCTAAGTATGTGAAAAGTAAAACTACTACTATATATGTAATAGGTTGTAAATTTGTGAGAGTCATGACTAACAACTGCTACAAGCTGAAAGCAGTTTTTGTTTGCTTTTTTGGGACAAGGTGTCACTCTGTCATCCAGGCTGGAGTGCAGTGGTGCGATCATAGCTACTGCAGCCTCAACTTCCCAGGCTCAAGCGATCCTCCCACCTCAGCTTTCCAAGTAGCTAGGACCACAGGTGCGTGCCACCATGTCTGGCTAATTTTTGTATTTTTTGTAGAGAAGGGGTTTCACCTTGTTGCTCAGGCTGGTCTTGAACTCCTGGGCTCAAGTGATCTGCCCGCTTCAGCCTCTCAAAGTGCTGAGATTACAGGTGTGAGCCACCACACCCAGCCAGTTTTTCAAAGGTTTGAATAAGTTGATATGGATATGCCTAATTCATAAAAGATCAATTAATGAAAATAGAATGTTTTTAAGAATCTTTGATGTTGAGTTCAAGAACAGCCATACTATTGCATAGCATGTCTTTGTGCCAGAGGCTGCATGGACCACTACTTCTGACCATAATACAAATCTTATATGCCTAGAAATCAGGAAAAGGACATCCTCTTCCTCGCCAGGCATGTTACTACATGCCATTGAATAGATCAAATTTTTCTTTCTTTTTTTTTTTTTTGAGACGGAGTCTCGCTCCGTCCCCCAGGCTGGAGTGCAGTGGCGCGATCTTAGCTCACTGCAAGCTCCGCCTCCCGGGTTCACGCCATTCTCCTGCCTCAGCCTCCTGCGTAGCTGGGACTACAGGCACCCGCCACCGCGCCCGGGCTAATTTTTTGTATTTTTAGTAGAGACGGGGTTTCACCGTGGTCTCAATCTCCTGACCTTGTGATCCGCCCGCCTCAGCCTCCCAAAGTGCTGGGATTACAGGCATGAGCCACCGCGCCCGGCTAGATCAAATTTTTCATAGATACAAAACATCAGAAGTAGTCTTGTGAAACTTTCAGCACTTACAGAACTATGTTCCCTGTATCCCTTTAAAATCACCTGTGCTGGGTGTGGTGGCTCACACCTGTAATCCCAGCATTTTGGGAGGCTGAGGCAGGTGGATTACTTGAGCTCAGGAGTTCAAGACAAGCCTGGGCAAAATGGCAAAACCCCACCTCTACCAAAAATACAATTATCTGGGCATGGTGGTGCATGCCTGTGGTATCAGCTACTTGGGAGGCTGAGGTGGGAGGATCACTGGAGCCCAGAAAAGGCTGCAGTAAGCCATGATCGTGCCACTGCACTCCAGCCTGGGTGATAGAGTGAGACCCTATCTCAAAAAATAAAAAAGAAAAAGAAAAAAAAAAAGAAACCACCTATAGGCCAGGCACAATGGCTTGCATCTGTAATCTCAGCACTTTGGGTGGCTGCGTTGGGAGGATTGCTTGAGGCCAGGAATCCTAGACCAGCCTGGGCAACAAAGTGAGACCCCCATCTCGACAAAAAATACCAAAAGTTAACCAGGAGTGTTGGTATCTGCCTGTAGTCCCAGCTATTTGGGAGGCTGAGGCGAGAAGATTGCTTGAGCCCCAAGAGGCTGAGGCTGCAGTGAGCCTGATCGCACCACTGCCCTGCAGCTTGGGCAACAAAGCAAGACCCTGTCTTAAAAAAAAAAAAAAAAAAAGTCACCTCTCTACTAGCTCACAAAGTGGCAAGTTTCTAGAATATAGGTGTCTTTGTGTCTATATGATTTGACAAGTAGAGCAATCACAGTATATTAATCATTTCAGTCTTTATTTAATTTTTTTAATTCTTTTGAGACGGAGTCTCACTCTGTTGCTCAGGCTGGAGTGCAGTGGTGCGATCTCGGCTCACTGAAACCTCTGCCTCCCGGGTTCAAGTGATTCGCCTGCCTCAGCCTCCTGAGTAGCTGGGATTACAGGCACCCGCTACCATGCCCGGCTAATTTTTCCATTTTTAGTAGAGTCGAGGTTTCATCATATTGACCAGGCTGGTCTCTGACCTTGTGATCTGCCCACCTCGGCCTCCCGAAGTGCTGGGATTACAGGTGTGAGCCACTGAGCCTGGCCCCATTTCAGTCTTTAAAAACCATTAAGTCAGTCACCTTACCTCACAATTCATGTTATTTTTCAGCCCTTGAACGTACTTGTCCAATTCAAGCCTGAAAGTATGTTCTTAAGGAAGCAATAAAGGATGAATAATGAAGACAGTATTTTGTCTCTCAACGAGAAATATAAAATCTCTCAAATAATGTGAGCTGCAAATGCAAGCAAGCCAAGGCAAAATGGCCACATGAAGGTATGAAATTCAACTAAATACACGAGGAGTAGAAAAGCTTTTTGGAGGTTGGTAGTAATAGTCTTCCACCTGCCTTCCCATGTTTTTCTTCCTGATGTTCTCAAAAACCAAAGAAAGGATATAGCTCAAGTCCTTTTTCAGACCCTCCTAAAAAACAGACCACATATTCTGAAGGGTTATGTTCAGAGTCTGTCATTACTGTTTCAGGAAGCAATTTTTCATTTTGGAAAAGGCAGTAATAACAACCAACTCGGTAACCTGGAATTCTAGAAAAGAAAGAAAATGTAAAATGCATTATTTTGGTTACTCATGCATCTATAATTTTGTGGACTGCTCTGAATCTCGGTCATCTTGATCTGGCAACACCATTAAACTGCCCACTAACTCAGAGATTCCCAGACTTCTTGTTGGTGTGCTTGTAGCAGCAAAGAAAAACGAATGTATACCCTGGAGGGCTTTAGTTAAAGCAGCCACTACCATACATGAAATTTCTTTGAATTCTCCTGTCTTACGTGAAGAATTCACACAAATTTCACTCTAGTTCATACCCACGTTTATATTTTTTTAAAAAGCATGTTCTCCCCTCTCCCAAACTTTTACAAATTGATGTTTCAGGCAGATGTGCCTGAAGGTGGCCTCATCCTTGGGATGTGGCCTCAAACTCCTGAGGGAACCTGTATGCTAACTTCACGGCCTGAGTTGAACTATAATTAAGAGGTGTAATGGAGGCTGGACGTGGTGGCTCACACCTGTAATCCCAGCACTTTGGGAGGCCAAGGCAAGTGAATCACCTGAGGTCAGGAGTATGAGACCAGCCTGGCCAACATGGTGAAATCCCATCTCTACTAAAAATATAAAAAGTAGCCAGGTGTGGTGGTGCATGCCTGTAATCCCAGCTATTCGGGATGCTGAGGCAGGAGAATTGCTTGAACTAGGGAGGTGGAGGTTGCAGTGAGCCAAGATCAGACTACTGTACTCCAGCCTGGGCAACAGAATGAATCTCTGTTTAAAAAAAAGAAAGAAAAAAAAATAGAGGTGTAATGGAAAGACAGTTGGAATTGAACTAAGAATGCTCATGTTTAAGCCTGAACTCCATCAATTTGACCAGCCTCATGACCTGAGCTTACATAAACTTCTCTGAGTTTATTTCCTCATCTGAAAATGAAAATAAAAGTACCTGCTATATTTCCCCTTTGTAAGGAAAACTACAAAAGTTTGTGAAAATACTTTAGAAACTGTATACAAATTTAGTTTTAATAATCAACTCTTTCTTCTAAGTACAAAACTTACTAGTCTGGGCAACATAGTGGGATGCCATTTCTACAAAAAAAAAATTTAAAAATTAGTTGGGCATAGTTGTGCCTGCCTGCAGTCCCAGATACTTGGGAGGCTGAGGTGAGAGGATTGCTTAAGCCCAGGAGGTCAAGGCTGCAGTGAGCTGTAATCACGCCACTGCACTCCAGCTTGGGCAACAAAGCAAGACCTTGTCTCAAAAAAATGAGCTAATTAAATAAAGTGCAATTGCGTGCCAGGGTCTCTGCCATTCAGTTAATTCCATTCCACAAATGTTTATGTGTGAGGCTCGGGCTGCCAGAGAACAAAGACAAATTCTGCAGGTCTAGTAGGAGCTGATCTTTTGGAGTTTCTCATCACTTCTCATATTTAGTTCAGAAACAAAAACTCAGGACACAGCACATTTTGCACTTACTTCAGCTCCACAGATGCAACATTACCCAGCCCTTCAAAGACTGCACCTTTTGAAAGACGCTTAGCAATAAAACTGCGCAGCTCTGGCTCCACTTCGGATGGTAGATTAGTATCCGCCAAGGAGAGGCTTGACAAATGAAAGACACACATTCTTTACCAGTGGACTAGTGTATTCACACCCATTAAGTCAGACAGAATGGTACCAAAGCCAGGGGCTCTTTTAAGGACGGGGGAAAGCTGTCCTTATAAATCCTATTGGTGAAGCTCCTAGGAATGTATGTCACTAAGTATGATCTACCTCATCAAATAGCTTAAAATATTCCTATCTTTCCAGCTCATTCTCTCCAGTACTGTGACTCCACTGGAACCCCCAATCCACTGACCCTACCTCTTTTTCACAGTCTCTCAAGTTTCTCATCTCATTTCCCTCCTTATTCCACCTTAATTCCATGGTCAGTCATTATAATCACACCCCTGCACACATTCTTATCTTTTTTATCTTTCAACTTCATTGAGGTATAATTGATGATTTAAAATTTTCAGGGCTGGGACCGGGCGCAGTGGCTCATGCCTATAATCCCAGCACTTTGGGAGGTTGAGGTGGGTGGACCACGAGGTCAGGAGATTGAGATCATCCTGGCTAACACAGTGAAACCCGTCTCTACTAAAAAAATACAAAAAAATTAGCCAGGCATGGTGGTGGGTGCCGGTAGTCCCAGCTACTCGGGAGGCTGAGGCAGAAGAATGGCCTGAACCCGGGAGGCGGAGCTTGCAGTGAGCCGAGATCGTGCCACTGCACTCCAGCCTGGCCAACAGAGGGAGACTGTCTCAAAAAACAACAACAACAAAAAAAAAAAATTTCAGGACTGGGCAAGGTGGCTCATGCCTGTAATCCCAACACTTTGGGAGGCAGAAGTGGGCAGATCACTTCAGTCCAGGAGTTCAAGACTAGACTGGGCAACATGGCGTATTTCTCTATCAGAAATACAAAAATTAGCCAGGCGTGGCGGTCAGTAGTCCCAGATACTGGGGAGGCTGTAGTGAGAGGATCACCTGAGGCCGGGGAGGTTGATGCTGCAGCGAGCCAAGATCATGCCACTGCACTCCAACCTGGGCAGCAGAGCAAGACCCAGTCTCAATTTAAAAGGAAAAAAAAAAGGATTTCTTTCTAGCTAATCACCAAGCACAAGTATGTGGATTTGTTTGTCCCAGCCTTGAATGAACCAGCCAATGAGGAAATCAGGATGAGGTTCCTAGGGGACAGGAGGAATTGATGGTTTGACTCAGGGAAAGCTCAGTGGAAATAGAGTACCCACTGACACGCACAGGCCAGAGATACAGGGAAGATAAAAGCACATGCATGAATTACGGTGAAGCTCTTTTTACCTGAAATCATCACCAGAGGGAGTTTCTGCATTTGTGCCACTTGGGCTTCCGTCATCACTGTCCCCTCGTTGCTGTGCCAATCTGCAAGCCACAAAACCAATAGTGCTATCAATTGTGGGCTCTAAACCAAGAGGAGTATGGGGGCCTTGCAAGCAGGGTAAGGCAAGGAGTCAACTAAAAATGCTGCAAGGTGGAAGTGCACTGCCTATCCTCATGACAAGGAAAACCCATACAGCAGTGCTGACAAGAGCCCCTTCTCTCTCCAGGCCACCTAAGGGATGGAGGAAAGGCTAAATACCCAGAAGGTTCAAGGAGACTCCTTTGAAAACCAAACTTGACAGGGCCAAGAAGGTTCCAGGAAAGTCAGTCAGGAGAAGGGAAAAGAGGAAGCAAGAACAGAGGAAAACCAGAGGGTGGGGATGGGGGTGTGTGGGACAGAAATGGGAGAAAGTGGGGAGATAATGACAGAAAGGAGAGGGGACGGGAACTGAAATTATTGAGCGTGCGGGGCACTGCGCTAAACAAAGGGCAGCCGCAGAGTAAGGAGCTGGGATGATATAGGGGCAGATGAAGGGCAAAGGCATAGTTGGGCCAGGCATACAAGTCCACGATGGGGGCTGGGAAGAGCAGCGTGAGGCAAGGAGCGCCCTTCAGGCCAGAGACCTTGGCTGGGAGAGGAGAAGATGGCTTTTAGGAGCGGCCGGGCCGCCGGGCCGGGGGTGGGGTGCAAGGCCGGGCGGCGGGCCGGGGGCGGGGCCGCAGGGGCAGGCGGGCTGGCAGGCCGAGCTGGGCGCCAGCACCTGCTTCCGCGGTAGCTGTAAAGACAGTAGTGGCTGCTGGACGGCGGCTCGAGTCTCCGCTCCTCGGCTGAGCCTCCCTCCTCGCTACTCTCTAGTTCCTTTTCATCTCCATCCAGCGATTCCTGCAAGGAGGGGAGCATCGCGACGGCCTCTGGGTGGCCCTGTGTCTCCGCCAAACCGCTCCCCTGCTGCCGTGCAGCCGTCAGTATCCGGGCTCGTCCGGCTCCCGGCTCTCGCACACCTGCGTTCCGCTGGTTTTCCCGGGTTCGCAGGCAAAGACTGCCCTGGAAAGGGAGGCTTTTCACCCCACAGGGGCTGACAGGCGTACTGAGTTCGCCTTTACTGAAAAACTTTTACCATTTATTTTGAACTTATTTTCCTTTGAGTCGTCTAGGAAACTTACTATGTGATGAGGGTGGCACAACTGCCTAGCCACATGGAAAAGAATAAGGCTACGTGTCTGCCTCCTTGTTCGCGTGCCAGCACGCACAGACACCCGTTCGATAAAAAAGTTAAGAATTTAAAATGAATTTTGTTAAAGTGAAAATATGGGATAATGTTAATTCTTGAAGTTAAGGAGGTCTTTCCAAACATAATAAAACAGAAATCATACAGGAAAACGTTTTAAAAATCTGACTATGTAAAAACTAAAAGGCCGGGCACGGTGGCTCACGCCTGTAATCCCAGTGCTTTGGGAGACCGACGCAGGCGGATCACTTGAGGTCAGGAGTTCAAGACCAGCCTGGGCAACATGGTGAAACTCTGTCTCTACCAAAAGTACAAAAAATTAGCCAGGCGTGGTGGTTCACGCCTGTAATCCCAGCAGCCCTTCCAGTCTCTGCCCATTACCCAGTTCTAACACCAATTCACATTTTCAGGTGTTTGTTTCTGCAACACCCTATTCTCCGGTACCAGTTTTCTGTCTCAGTTCATTTTATGATGCTATAAAAGGATACCAAAGAGTGGGCAATTTATAATCACCTCTTAAAGGCCCCACTTCTTAATAGTCTTACAATGGCAGTTAAATTTCAACATGAATTTGGGAGTGGACAAACACTTAAACCATAGCACCACGTGAAGGGGGAGGCAGACTGCAGTGATGTGTCTACAGACCAAGGAATGTCAGGGATTAATGGTCATCACCAGAAGCTAGGAGAGGACATGGAACAGATTCTCCACTAGAGGCTTCAAGAGAGTATGTCCCCACCAGCACCTCCATGTCAACTTCTAGCATCCAGAACTGTGAAACAATACATTTCCATTGTTTTAAGCCACCGTGTGTGTGCGTGTGTTTTGTATTTTTTTTTAGTAGTACAAACTTTATTCATAAATAAAACTTCATAAAGTTAAAAGCAGGGGCAGTTCCTACTTTAAAAAGGGAATACTGGAAGGCAGCCTGCCATTTTATTTAAAATTACAAGTTAGGTTTTTCAGATGGATAACAGTTGAGATCATTAAATCCCCTTCCTGCTTCTCAGATTTTCACAAAATAGCACATTAAATCCTCAGTCCTAAGCAATCCCAGCAGAGATTCCAAATTGCCTCTCAATATCAAAGTGGATAGCACAGTTTCTTCTCTTGCAATAAGGGTACTCATTTGATGAACAAGGGAGTATAGCAGTCACATTCTTAAAAGATTGTGTTGCAGAAGTTACTGCCATGTCTTAATTCACAATGTGTATCCTCACCTCTATCTCCCATTTAGTAACATTGTCAGTTTCCTTATCTCTCATTTCAACTACATTTAAAAGAGGATTCTAATTGCGGACAACACACGACAGAGGCATTTCAGATCGGACAGTAGTCTCTTGAGATACACTTGATTTTAGTTTTAAGCAGAACTTCCTGGAGAGGTTAAGTTACAATACCACAGTCACGAGGATGGTAGAAAAACTCATAGTAGATATTTGGCAAAACATAGGTTACAAGGCAACCACCTCCTAGAAACACTTCATCGGGGTTCATATACAAATTGTGAAATATCATGGGTTTAATCCTGGCACAGAACCAAAACTGGGTGCATGATACTTGAATAGCTGACCAGTCCCCAGCACAGGTCCATATCAAGGAATGGAGAAAAAAGAGCCCTTTTAACCCCAAAATGGTCTTCATTTGCCCGGACTGAAAACCAAATCTCACTCAGGAAACAGCTGTATTTTTATTTTTTATAGAGACAGGGTAGAAAGAAAGAAAGAAAGAAAGAAAGAAGGAAGGAAGGAAGGAAGGAAGGAAAGAAAGAAAGAAAGAAAGAAAGAAACTAATACAGAGTCCCCACAACAGCCCTTTCTTCTATTCCAATCTGGATTTCTTCACATTCTTCCCTGTTAATCCCATTTTCTTCTAGATTATGGTTTATTCTCTTAATTTGCTTTAATCAAATCAAGAGGCAGGAGAATCACCTGATCCTGGAAGGCAGAGGCTGCAGTGAGCCAAGATTGTGCCACTGCTCTCCAGCCTGGGCAACAGAGCGAGACTACGTCTTGGGGAGGGGGGAAGAAAGAAATAGAATTTTAGACTGATATGATTGGACATTGAATTCTAGGTTGAAAAGAATTACCCCAGCCGGGTGCAGTGGCTCACACCTGTAATCCCAGCACTTTGGGAGGCTGAGGCAGGTGGATCACCTGAGGTCACGAGTTCAAGACCAGCCTGGCAAACCTGGTGAAACTCTGTCTCTACTAAAAAATATAAAAATTATCCAGGCGTGGTGGCACACACCTGTAGTCCCAGATACTCGGGAGTCTGAGGCAGAAGAATCCCCATGTTGGTCAGGCTGGTCTCGAACTCCTGACCTCGTGATCCGCCCTCCTCGGCCTCCCAAAGTGCTGGGATTATAGGCATAAGCCATGACCGTGACCGGCCCAAATCAGTCATTTCTCCAAGAACCTCAGGTTACTGGAGAATGGTATTATAAACCAAGACCCGGGGGCAAAGTATGCTTGCTATGGGGCATTATTGCTTCTAGGCCCTCTCAGCTGATAAGACAAGGAAATACATGTATCTATACTAACTTGAGTATATACCCATATCCATAAATATTTCTCTGTGTATCTATTTTAAAATAAACATGAGTTCATACTGGTGTCTCCAGCCCTAATCCATGGCCACATGGATCATTCTAGCCTCCTCCCCTTGCTTATCTATAAACCCACTACAACGAGAGGCACAGCATGGTAGCTCATGCCTGTAATCTCAACACTTTGAGAAGCTAAGACAGAAGGATCACTTGAGCCCAGGAGTTCAAGACCAGCTTGGACAACAAAGCAAGACCTTATCTCGACAAAAAATAAAAAAATTAGCAAGGCATGGTGGCATGGCCCTGTAGTCCCTGCTACTTGGTGGGCTGAGGTGTGAGGATCCATTGAGCCCAGAAGATCGAGGCTGCAGTGTGCTACGATTGCATCACTGCACTCTACCATTCTGGGCCACCGAAACCCAGCTAATTTTTATTTTCATAGAGAATAGGATATTGCTTTGTTGCCCAGGCTTGCCTTAAACTTTTGGCTTCAAGTGATTCTCCCACCTCAGCCTCCCAAAGTGCTGGGAATGATCTAGCCCACCAGGCCTTCTTTAATTTCTAACAGCATTTTTTTTTTTTTTTTTTTTGAGACAGAGTCTCTGTCGCCAGGCTGGAGTGCAGTGGCGCAATCTTGGCTCACTGCAACCTCTGCCTCCTGGGTTCAAGTGATTCTCCTGCCTCAGCCTCCCAAGTAGCTGGGACTACAGGCACACGCCACCACGCCCAGCCAATTTTTGTATTTTTAGCAGAGACAGGGTTTCACCATGTTGGCCAGGATGGTCTCTCTCTTGACCTTAAGTGATCTGCCCGCCTAAGCCTCCCAACTAACAGCAATATTTTATTGCTTTCATAGTAAAAGTGTTTTAATCTGTTTGTGGTGCTATAACAATACACTACAGACTGGGGAATTTATGAGTAACAGAATTGTATTTCTTTTCTTTTTTTTTTTTTTGAGATGGAGTCTCACTATGTCGCCAAGGCTGGAGTATAGTCGTGCAATCTCAGCTTACTGCAACCTCCACCTGCAAGGTTCAAGCCTCAGCCTGGGTTCTCCTGCCTCAGCCTCCTGAGTAGCTGGGGTTACAGGTGCCCACCACAATGCCCAGCTAATTTTTGTATTTTTAGTAGAGATGGGATTTTGCCATGTTGGCAAGGCTGGTCTCGAACTCTTGATCTCAGGTGATCCACCCACCTCAGCCTTCCAAAGTGCTGGGATTACAGGCATGAGCCACCACACCTGGCCAGCATTTTATTTCTTTTCTTTTTCTTTTTTTTACCCTGAGATGGAGTTTTGGTCTTATTGCCCAGGCTGGAGTGCAATGGCGCGATCTTGGCTCACTACAACCTCCGCCTCCTGGGTTCAAGCGATTCTCCTGCCTCAGTCTCCCGAGTAGCTGGGATTACAGGCGCCCGCCACCATGCCCAGCTAATTTTTTTTGTACTTTCAGTAGAGACAGGGTTTCATCATGTTGGCCAGGCTGGTCTCGAACTCCTGACCTCAGGTGATCCACCCACCTCAGCCTCCCAGTGTTGGGATTACAGGCGGAAGCCACTACGCCCACTGAATTTTATTTTCTTATGGTCTGGAAATTTGGAAATCCAAGATCAAGGTACTAGTACTCAGTGTCTGATGAGGGCATTCTTGCTGCATCCTCATTTGGTGGAAGGCAGGAGAGAGTAGAAAGTTTAGTTCCTTCCAGCACTTTAATAAACTCACTAATCCACCCATTTACTCACGATTTAATCACCTGCTAAAGCTCCCACCTCTTAATGCTATCACATTGGTGATTACGTTTCAAGCAGTTGGGGGAATATTCAGCACATTGCAATATGGTTTTGAAGTTTTTCATTTTTTAATTCATTTTTTGATAGAGATGGTCTCACTATGGTACCCAGGCTGATCTCACACTCCTGGCCTCAAGCCACCCTCCTGCCTTGGTCTCCCAAAGCACTGGGATTACAGGCTTGAGCAACTGCACCCAGCCTGAACTTCCTTTTTTTTTTTTTTTTTTTTGAGACAGTCTCCCTCTATCGCCCAGGCTGGAGTGCAGTGGTATAATCTTGGCTCACTGCAGTCTCTGCCTCCCAGGTTCAAGTGATTCTCCTGCCTCAGCCTCCCGAGTAGCTGGGGTTACAGGCGTGTCCCACCATGCCTGGCTACTTTTTTTTTTTTTTTTTGGTATTTTTAGTAAAGACTGGGTTTCACCATGCTGGCCAGGCTGGTCTCGAACTCCTGACCTCAGGTGATCCACCCACCTCAGCCACCCAGAGTGCTGGGATTACAGGCGTGAGCCACTGCGCCCAGCCTAAACTTATCCTTTAAAATTCAATTCAGCTCCACACTTACTTTGTGCTTTCGGGCAAATTATTCCAGCTCTCTTAAGTCTCTTTTATCTCATCTCTATTAACAAGTTAACAAGTTGAATAATGGCTCCTACCCCAGAGGCTGAGATAAATAATGTTAAAACTTACTACAATGCTTGGCACACGGTAGGTGCTCCATGGATATCTGCTATTATTTTCTGCTTTTAATAGTAACACATAATTTACATCACTAGTTATTACTATATGCCAAGCTCTGTTCTGAGTGCAGCCAGATGAAGTTTAAGTGCCTTGCCCAAAGTCAGGCAGCTAGGCAGTGGCACTGGTGGACTATGAACCCAAGCACTGGGCTTTTAACCACCTCTCACTTGCATGATCCTCCAGTTGCCCTCTTAGAACTTCTCTGTGCCAGGCCGGGCGCGGTGGCTCAAGCCTGTAATCTCAGCACTTTGGGAGGCCGAGACGGGCGGATCACGAGGTCAGGAAATCGAGACCATCCTAGCTAACACGGTGAAACCCTGTCTCTACTAAAAATATTAAAAAAATAAGCCGGGTGAGGTGGCGGGCGCCTGTAGTCCCAGCTACACGGGAGGCTGAGGCAGGAGAATGGCGGGAACCCGGGAGGCGGAGCTTGCAGTGAGCTGAGATCCGGCCACAGCACTCCAGCCTGGGCGACAGAGCGAGACTCAGTCTCAAAAAAAAAGAAAAAAAGAACTCCTCTGTGCCTTCTCAGAGACTTCAGCCTGAAATCCAACTTCTGACAATGTTTCTAGGGTTTGCCAGAATCCGCCTTTGCTAGCCTCCCTAGGATTATCTCTTGTGACCAGCACCTTCACTGACAGCTCCAGTTTTTTTTTTTTTTGTTTTTTTTTTTTGAGATGGAGTCTCGCTCTGTCACCCAGGCTGGAGTGCAATGCCGAGATCTCGGCTCACTGCAAGCTTCACCTCCCAGGTTCAAGTGATTCTCCTGCCTCATTCTCCAGAGTAGCCGAGGTTACAGGCGCCTGCCACTACGGCTGGCTAATTTTTGTATTTTTAGTAGACAGGGTTTCACCATGTTGGCCAGGCTGGTCTCGAACTCCTGACCTCAAGTGATCCGCCAGGCTTGGCCTCGGCCTCGGCCCCGGCCTCGGCCTATAGTGCTGGGATTACAGGCGTGAGCCACCGCGCCCGGCTATCAGCTCCAGGCTTACCACGACTAGTGTTTTCACGTGCCCAGCCTCAAAGACTTCAACTCTTTGCTCCCTTACTGAGATACCCTTTCCTTCACCTTGCTTGCTCCCTTTGACTCTTCAAGAAACCTTTCTTGTGTCGGGTGCAGCGGCTCAAGCCTGCCGTCCAGCACTTCGGGAGGACGAGGCGGGCGGATCACTTAAGCCCAGGAGTTCGAAACCAGCCTAGCTAACACGGTGAAACCCCATTTCTACTAAAAATACAAAAATTAGCCGGGCTTGGTGGCGCGGGCCTGCAGTCCCGGAGGCTGAGGTAGGAGAATCGCTTGAACCCGGGAGACAGAGGGTGCAGTGAGTAGAGATCGCGCAGCTGCACTCCAGCCTAGGCGACAGAGCGAGACTTCGTCTTAGAAAAATAAAACAAAACAAAGAAAAACAAAACCTTTCTTGACAACCCAATGATCACTACCACTACGGCCGCCTTAGGACTCCCGCTCTCTGAGGTCCTACAGCACTTCACATTTCCCCCAACGCCGCACTGAGAGCTCTGCGTTGTGTACTCGTCTGTCACCAATCTGCGAGTTACAAAGCAGAGACTAACTTCTTTGGTTTAGCATTTAATAGGCACATAATCAACATTTACTGTTAAAACAAAATTAAAATTGGGCGCTGTCTCTATCTCTATTTGTGATCGGCCCTAACTGCACTGGCAGTCTTTCCCGTTTTTTCGTTTTCTGTTTTCCATTTGCATGTGCCTTGGCGTACCTAGGTCTCTGGCTCCTTTACAAAAGAAATCCGAAGCGCTCTGCAAGCACTGACAGCGAAAGCGAAAGACTCTCAAACGGACAAGATGTCAGCCACCTCTTCGCGCCTCTTAGTCCCACCCACTCAGGGCGGAGGTCTGCGTCCTGTGACCCTCCCTTCCTGGCTCCGCCTCCTGCCGCAGTGCCTGACGGGAGGCGGAGCGGCGAACGAGGCCGTCGGCCATTTTGTGTCTGCTTCCTGTGGGACGCGGTCGTAGCCGTTGGGTCGGGAAAGTGAGGGATTTTCGCCTCGTTTCTCCTGCTTCTTTTCTCCTCCCTTTTACTTTGTCGGTAGAACACAGTTATGGGTCGCAAGAAGAAGAAGCAGCTGAAGCCGTGGTGCTGGTATCCTTTGTCGGTTTGAAGTCGAGGTCGCGCTGGGGTGCCGGTTGGTGGGGCCTGGGACTGGGAGGCCTGGGTTTGGCCTATGGCGTGGAGCGTTTGTATTTAAGCGTCGGCGTGGGTGGCCTGGTGGCTGGGATTGGACTTGGGAAGGCTTCTAGGAAAATGGTATTCCGAGGTCGAGAGGATCTTGCAGTTGTGGATCGTGTGACTGACTCAGGTGGATCTTGTTTGGTGCGAATTTTGGACTCTGGGAGGCGGCCTGGACCCCTCCGCCAAGGACAGTGTCCCCTAGGGACTATTCAGCCACATTCCGTTGTTTTGGTGACGATTCAACAAAGGGACTTTTCTTCGAGTGCGATAGGCTTATTAATTCCATGGAGGGTTGGGGAAGAGCTTCCCAGTCTGTCACCCACTTTTTCTGTTTTTATGTACTTTATGGGTGCTTTGTGTTTTTTCGAATTGGCGGTTTAGTAAAGGCCAAAGTTAGTCAACCCTGGTTTCGAACCTTTTTTATTTTTTTCTTCTTGGGGCTGGAGGAGAACTAGCTTCCGTGTCTCACCCAGGGGCGCCTTAATCTGCAGGAAGCGTTCTCACAGGGTGGAGTTTCTGTTACCCAACTTTGTAGGACTAAAAAATGACTATCTTATTAGAAAGGAAAACTCTTACTACAGTGTGGTATTATTTAATACTTTTTCCGGAATCGTTAATATTCTTTACATTAAAATTGATTTTGTTTAGTTTTGTACGTAAAGGCGGCTTGTTACAGTACTGCATTTATGTAACAGCTTTAAAAATAGCTTAAATACGGTTACGAATTCTGTAATGTGATTTTAGGAAAATCTGAGTAGTGAGGTAAGAATTCTGTTTTATTGATTTTATTGATATGTGAATTTAAATACATTGCTTGGCAACAAATTCATTCGGAATTGGAAACAGTTTTGTGGATTGTTCATTCGAAATTATGTGATTATTGTTCACCATGTAATCTTAGATTCTAAATATTGCTAAATTCCTAATCCAGTTATGGCTATCGTCTACGTATCTAGTGAAGTAATTGTCTAGACAGAACCTTGGGGATTTCTTAACTGAACTCCTTCCTGTCCTCAGTGTGCATTTGTAAATGTTGAAATATTTGTAACAAAAGTTTCACAGACATCTCTGTTGAACATAGGAATTTGACAAAGTATATTGCTGATGACTGATGTGTTTTTTGAGGTAGTGAAGAGAGATAGGCTTCTAGGAAATTGAAAATATTGAAATTACATGGCATGTGCAGTCCTTAATTGTGTAATAAATATCAAAAGCAGGGTTTCTGTACAGTACTATTTTGGTTTTAGCTGTTCCTATATTGTAGTGTTATCCGTGTGTTTTTATTACAGGCAGTGTCATCATTATGCTGTTTTTGTGCCTTAACAGTATTGATCAGGTATTGTAATAGAGATTTTGATGATGAGAAGATCCTTATACAGCACCAAAAAGCAAAGCATTTTAAATGCCATATATGTCACAAGAAATTGTATACAGGACCTGGCTTAGCTATTCATTGCATGCAGGTAAGGATTTTTCTTCTGTATTTATTGTCCGCTTGTGATTTGGAAACAACTTGAAAGAATAATCTTTTTTATTTTTTTGAGTTTCAGTCTTGTCGCCCAGGCTGGAGTGCAGTGATGCAATCTCGGCTCACTGCAACCTCCGCCTCCCCAGTTAAAGTGATTCTTCTGCCTCAGCCTCCCGAGTAGCTGGGACTACAGGCGCCCGCCACCATGCCTGGCTAATTTTTTGTATTTTTAGTACAGACTGGGGTTTCACCATGTTGACCAGGCTGGTCTTGAACTCCTGACCTCAGGTGATCTACCCACCTGGGCCTCCCGGAGTGCTGGGATTACAGGCATGAGCCACCGTGCCTGGCTGAAAGAATAATCATTTATTTCTCTGACAACTGTAATTTTTTTGTTGTTGTTGTTCATTTACTTACTGCAAAAGATAAGATAGCTAGTCAGCCTTAAAAAAAAAAATTGTTCGATAGCCATCAAAACAATAAACAAAACTGGCTTTTTATGTTTAAAGAGAGTTTATATTTGTATTTAGTTTGATAGTACCTTACTAGAGTAGATTGGTAACAGATTGAAATCACAAAATATTTCCTGAGTTCTTGGAGCAGAGAACAAGGATCAGCGATTTAGATTTTGTAGGTGGTCTGGCCATAAGGATTAATACTTAATTAGCTGTCATTACTCACTGCCATTGAAGGATTTGTTATTATCTGTAGCTTGGGGCCAGGCTAATTTCAGCAACTTATTTATTGGAATGGCAGCGTTGTATTCTTTGCTTCTAAGAGACGGCCTTGCTTTGTGGCCCAGGCTGGATTGCAGTGACATGGTTATGGCTCACTGCAGCCTCAAACTCCTGGGTTCTAGCCATCTTCCTGCCTCGTTCTCCCACAGCCCTGGGATTATAGGCATGAGCCATTGTGCCAGCCGAGAATTGTATTTCATTTGATAATTTCTAGGTTTCAACCAGGCACGGTGGCTCACGCCTGTAATCCCAGCACTTTCGGAGGCCGAGGTGGGCGTATCACAAGGTCAGGAGTTCAAGACCAACCTGACCAACATGATGAATACAAAAATTAGCCGGGTGTGGTGGGGTGTGCCTGTAATCCCAGCTACTGGGGAGTCTGAGGCAGGAGAATCATTTGAACCCTGGAGGTGGAGGTTGCAGTGAGCCGAGATGGCGCCACTGCATTCCAGCCTGGGCGACAGGGTGAGACTCCATCCCCAAAATAATAATAGTAATAGTAACAATCATTTCTAGGTTTCTTAAGTTCTTTTAGAAAATAGAGCATTGTAACTTACAGTTTTTAAGATCTAGTAAGTACCTTCATGTCTCATTCAACGTTATTCTACTTTTGCTTAGTCCTAGAGCCGTCTGTACTTTTGCTAAATTATACCTTAGAGAAATATGAGAAGATCAAATACCCAATCATTGGAAACTACTGTTGGTGGGAGGTAGAGAGACATGGTTTCTCTGGGTTTAAAGATAAATTGACATAGATCCTTTTCACTCCATATACTTTAACAACAATTTAATACTCACTTTAAAATGTTGACCAGGTGCGGTGGCTCACGCCTGTAATACCAGCACTTTGGGAGGCTGAGGCGGATGGATCACCTGAGGTCAGGAGTTTGAGACCAACCTGGCCAACATGGTGAAACCCCATCTCTACTAAAAATAGAAAAAATTAGCTGGGCGTGGTGGCGGGCGCCTGTAGTCCTGGCTACCCAGGGGGCTGAAACAGGAGAATCACTTGAACCTGGAAAGTGGAGGTTGCAGTGAGCTGAGTTTGTGCCACTGCACTCCTCCAGCCTGGGTGACAGAGACTCCGTCTCAAAAAAAAAAAAAAAATATGTTAGAGAACCTACTACATGTTAGACCCACAGCTGTTCACTGTTGCGGCCACTAGTTACATGTGGCTATTTTAAATTCTATGAATAGCTAAATGTTCAGTGTCTCTGTCACGTAGCTAACTATTATATTGGATAATGTGGATAAGAACATTTTCTTTTGATTGATTGACAGGGTCTCACCCTGTTGCCCAGGCTGGAGTGCAGATCATAGCTCACTGCAGCTTTGAACTCCCTTACTCAAATGATCCTTCCACCTCAGCCTCCTGAGTACCTGGGACCACAGGTGTGTGCCACCATACCCGGCTATTTTTAAAATTTTAGTTTATAGAGACAGGGTCTCACTATGTTGCCTAGGCTGTTCTCCAACTCCTGGGATCAAGCGATTCTCCCACCTCAGCCTCCCAAAGTGGTGGAATTACAGTTGTGAGCCACTGTACCTGGCTGTTTTCTTTAATTCTGAATGAAATGGGGGTTTAAATAGAGATGTATGCTCTGTCACTCTGTCTCAAAAAAAATAAGTAAATAGAGTTTTGCTCTGTCTTGGGCTCACTGCAACCTCCGCCTCCTGGGATTAAGTGATTCTCGTGCATCAGCCTCCTGAGTAGCTAGAATTACAGGCGTGTACCACTGTGCCTGTCTGAGTTTTGTAGTTCTAGTAGAGATGGGGTTTTGCCACGTTGGCCAGGCTGGTCTTGAACTCCTGGCTTCACGTGATCCTGTCTCAGCCTCCCAGAGTGCTGGGATTACAGATATAAGTCACTGCAGCTGGCCTCCGTTAGACTTTTTTTTTTTTTTTTTTTTTTTTGAGATGGAGTCTCTTTTGCCCAGGCTGGAGTGCAGTGGCGCGATCTTGGCTCACTGCAACCTCTGCTCCCCGGGTTCAAGTGATTCTCCTGCCTCAGCCTCCCGAGTAGCTGGGATTACAGGTGCCTACCATTGTGCCTGGCTAATTTTTTTGTATTTTTAGTAGAGATGGGGTTTCAGCATCTTGGCCAGGCTGGTCTTGAACTCCTGACCTGATCCACCTTCCTTGGCCTCCCAAAGTGCTGGGATCACAGGCATGAGCCACAGCGTCCAGCATGTAAGACTTTTTTAAAAGGATTTTTCTGGCTGCAGGGTTGAAAGTAGAGTGCAAAGTACAGTGAGACCAGTTTAGAAGACTTGGAATATTACAGACAAGAGGAGATGGTAACAGAGACCAGAGTTTGATAGGTTAGATATGGGATATAAGAAAAACTGGAGTTAAGGGTGATCTCAAGATGGTCTGGCTAGGTGCGGTGGCTCACGCCTGTAATCAGCACTTTGAGAGGCCGAGTTGGACTAATCACTTGATCCTAATAGTTCGAGACTAGCCTGGACAATGTAATGAGACCCTATCTGTACAAAAAATGCAAAGTTGGGCATGGTGGCATGTGCCTGTGTCCCAGCTACTGAGGAGGCTGAGGCAGGAAGGATCGCTTGGGCTAGGGAGGACAAGACTGCAATGAGCCGTGATAGCACTACTCGGCTTCAACTTGGGCTACAAGAGTGAGACCCTGTCTCAAAAATGTTTTATCTGAGCAGTGTGAAAAATGAGTTAGCATATATCGAAATGTGAAAAGCTACAGGAATAATAGACTTAAGAATGAGAATAAGGGAGGCCTGTGTTAATTTTGAGTGTAGGTATGTTTGAGGTCTATTAAATATTCAGACGGAAAGGTTACCTAAGCAGTTTGATGTACAGGTCAGGAATTCACAGAAGTTAAAACAGGAGATAGAAATGTGGAAGCATATAATGTACGGGTGGCTAGTTTAAGCCATGCTACTAGATTTCCTTTCTAGGCAATCTAATGTGGATGGAAATTAGGTGCTCTCTGCTCTTGGCCACTTCCAACATTTGAAGGTCAGGAGATTAAAAGGAATCATCCAAGGAGATTGAAAGGTAGGAAAACCAAGAATAGTGCCCTGGAAGTCAATGATGTGTTTCAAGGAGTGACTTATTTAACTGAGTCAAATGCTGGTGGTTGGTTCAGTAAGAGGACTGAGACTGGCTTAATAAGGTCATTGGTGACTTGACAAAGAGTCATTGCTAAGAGTGGTGAGGGTGAAGTGTGATTACAGTGCTTTGAAGAGACAAAGGGAGAGGAAGCGGAGGCACTCTTAGGGAGTTGTCCTATATGAAGAGCAGAGAAGTGGTGTGGAAGCTGCAAGGAGGTTAGTTGAGAAACTGTTAGTAACATTATTAATTGTCTGAGTGCCTTTATTTAGTCCTATATTTTCACAGCAACCTGTGAGATAGGCCTGGCAGTTAAATCATACCAGTTTTATAGATGATAAACCCTAAGACATGATTAGTAAGTTAGGTGGTTACCTGCAGTTTCTCATCAATGCTTGCCTCCTGTCTTTTCAACCAAGACCCTATGACTTTGCTTGACAAGGTCCCAAGAAATCTAATTCTGGCTGTACCATAATAGATAACACCTTTAAATTAGTAAATTGTTGCCCTCAGAAATGTAGTGAAGATTAGTGTGTATGTGAATGTAATTGTTTATAGAATGCCTGTTGCGTCATCTCTTTAAGAATAGCAAAATATTCCAAAAATCCTTAGGAAACAGGGCAATTAAGTCACTTGTTGAGCCGCTTTATCCATAAATATTTTAATTGCTATATAAGGAATAGCTTTTAACAATCAGATATTAGCCGGGCGCGGTGGCTCAAGCCTGTAATCCCAGCACTTTGGGAGGCCGAGACGGGCGGATCACGAGGTCACAAGATCAAGACCATCCTGGCTAACACGGTGAAACCCCGTCTCTACTAAAAAATACAAAAAACTAGCCGGGCGAGGTGGCGGGTGCCTGTAGTCCCAGCTACTCGGGAGGCTGAGGCAGGAGAATGGCGTGAACCCGAGAGGCGGAGCTTGCAGTGAGCTGAGATCCGGCCGCTGCACTCCAGCCCGGGCGACAGAGCGACACTCCGTCTCAAAAAACAAAACAAAACAAAAAGATATTAAGATAATTTCTGAGTTTGGTTTGCATGCCCCAGTTTCAAATCTTTAAGTGAGATACATTGCTAAGAAGAAAATACTTACCTTTTTGTAGTTACTTTTCTGTTCATACATGAAAATGTTTTATGAGGAAAGAAAAAATGAATGTTATTTGGGCGAGTATATCTAAGTCATTAGCCTAAATCAGGGCTTCTCAAACTTGAGCATGCATTAGCATTTCCAGAAAGACTTGATAGTCTAGACAAAATACTTTGACGTCTACTTCAGCAAAATGGCTTGCTGAAGAAACCAAGACTGGGAGGGATATTGGCAAAAGTTGTCCAGATCTGAAGATTAGAAACATTTATGTGTAATCCCAGCGCTTTGGGAGGCTGAGACGGGCGGATCACGAGGTCAGGAGATCGAGACCATCCTGGCTAACACGGTGAAACCCCGTCTCTACTAAAAAATACAAAAAACTAGCCGGGCGAGGTGGCGGGCGCCTATAGTCCCAGCTACTCGGGAGGCTGAGGCAGGAGAATGGCGTGAACCCGGGAGGCGGAGCTTGCAGTGAGCTGAGATCCGGCCACTGCACTCCAGCCTGGGTGACAGAGCGAGACTCCGTCTCAAAAAAAAAAAAAAAAAGAAACATTTATGTAGCAAAACAATATAGTGAGGAAAAAAAATCCCAGATTTTCAGTGTGTTGCAAGAAACATGTTGAAGTGCCTCAGGGCCGGGCATGGTGACTCACCGCTGTAACCCCAGCACTTTAGGACACTGAGGCGGGTGCATCCGTTGAGTTCAGGAGTTTGAGACCAGTGTGAGGAATGTAACAAAACCCCATCGCCACAGAAAATACAACACTTAGCCAGGCATGGCAGCGCACACACCTGTAGTCCCAGTTACTTGGGAGGCTCAGGTGGGAGGATGGCTTGAGCTTGAGAGGCAGAGGTTGCAGTGAGCTGAGATAATGTCACTGTACTCCTGCCTGGGCGGCAGAGTGAGACCCTGTCTTAAAAAAAAAAGTAAAATGCCTCACGTAACTCATTAGTTGCAAGTCATACTGATTGTAAATGTAACTTTTCTAGTTTGTAACCAGAGGCTTGTCTCAAGATCTGTACTTAGAAAATTTGCTATTGTAATTATTATTATTATTATTTTTGAGACAGAATCTCGCTCTCTTGCCCAGGCTACGGTGCCATAGTGCAATCTCAGCTCACTGCAACCTCTGCCTCCCATGTTCAAGCGATTCTCCTGCCTCAGCCTCCTGAGTAGCTGGAATTACAGGTGCATGCCACCATGCCAGGCTAAGTTTTGTATTTTTTAGTAGAGACAGGGTTTCACCATGTTGGTCAGGCTGGTCTCAAACTCCTGACCTCGTGATCCGCCTGCCTTGGCCTCCCAAAGTGCTGGGATTGCAGGCGTGAGCCACCGCGCCCAGCTTTTTATTTTTTTATTTTTATTTTTGGAGACAGTCTCGCTGTTTCAGCCCAGGCTGGAACGCTCACTGCAACCTCTGCCTCCCGTGTTCAAGTTATTCTCATGCCTCAGCCTGTCCAGTGGTTGGGATTACTGGTGTGCACTGCCACGCCTAGCTTTTTTTTATTTTTATTTTTGAGGGACTCTTCCCTCTGTCGTGCAGACTGGATTGCAGTGTTGCGATCTCAGCTCACTTCAAGCGATTCTCCCTCTTCAGCCTCCTGAATGGCTGGTATTACAGGCACCCCCCACCACGCCCAGCTAATTTTTGTATTTTTGGTAGGAACAGGGTTTTGCCATGTTGACCAGGCTGGCCTCAAACTCCTGACTCAGGTGAACCACCTATCTCGGCCTCCCCAGTGCTGGGATTACAGGTGTGAGCCACCTCACCTGGCTATATTGTAATTCTAATATGAGGCTGTTTCCTAATCTTTTCTTAATTCACATGTGAAACATCCCTGATTTGGATAGGACTACTAGTTACTGCTAATAATTGAAGTAATCAAGATTATATGATAAACTTGAAAGAATGTTTATTGAATGTTTACTGTGTGTTAGACATCTGGCCAAGTATTTTTTATATATAGTATTTAATCCTAAAAACAACTCTACAAGTTAGCTACTATATAGATGAAGTAAACAGGCTTAGAGGTCCACCGACATGCTTGATATCAGTCACAGAGCTAGTGAATGGCAAAACTGGGAATTGACCCTACATGGCCTCACCATAGAACATTTATTCTTTAACATTATACTAAGTAGTCTTTGATTAATTCATAATTATTCTTAAAAAAAGACTTTTATCTAATGGAAATTGTTGTTGTTAGGTACATAAAGAAACAATAGATGCCGTACCAAATGCAATACCTGGAAGAACAGACATAGAATTGGAAATATACGGTATGGAAGGTATTCCAGAAAAAGACATGGATGAAAGACGACGACTTCTTGAGCAGAAAACACAAGGTAAATATTGGGATAACTTTTCTTTTGTTTTTGTTTTTTTTTGAGAACAGAGGCTTACTCTGTCCAGCCAAGGCTGGAGTACAGTGGTGTGATCTCGGCTCTCTGCATCTTCTGCCTTTGGGGTTTAAGTGATTCTTTTTTTTTTTTTTTTTTGACGTGGAGTCTTGCTTTGTTGCCAGGCTGTAGTGCAGTGGCATGATCTCGGCTCACTGCACTGCAACCTGTGCCTCCCAGGTTCAGGTGATAATCTTGCCTCGGCCTCCTGAGTAGCTGGGGAATACAGGCATGCACCACCACGCCTGGCTAATTTTTGTGGTTTTAGTAGCTAATTTTTGTGGTTTTACCATGTTGGCCAGGCTGATCTTGAACTCCAGACCTTAAGTGGTGATCTGCCCGCTTTGGCCTCCCAAAGTGCTGGGATTACAGGCGCAAGCCACCGTGCCCAGCCTTAAGTGATTATTGTGCCTCAGCCACCTGAGTAGCTGGGATTACAGGTTTGTGCCACCACACCCAGCTGATTTTTGTTTGCTTTTGTTTTTGAGACAGAGTCTCTGTTGCCCAGGCTGGAGTGCAGTGGTATGATCTCGGCTCACCACAACCTCCGCTTCCCAGGTTCAAGCGATTCACCTGCCCCAGCCTCTGGAGTAGCTGGCATTAGAGGTGCGCACAACCACACCTGGCTAATTTTTGTATTTTTAGTAGAGAGGGGTTTCACCATGTTGGTCAGGCTGGTCTCGAACTCCTGACCTCGTGATCTGCTCCTTACCTAGTGATCTACCCGCCTCGGCCTCCCAAAGTGCTGGGATTACAGGCGTGAGCCACCTTGCCCGGCTTGTATTTTTTTTTTTTTTAAATTTATTTATTTATTTTGAGACAGAGTCTAGCTGTTGGCCAGGCTGGAGTACAGTGACATGATTTCAGTTCACTGCAACCTCAGCTTCACAGGCTGAAGTGATTCTCGTGCCTCAGCTGCTCAGCTGGGATTTCAGGCGTGTACCACTATTCCCAGCTTTTTTTTTTTTTTTTTCTCCTGTGTTTTCAGTAGAGACAGTGTTTCACCATGTTGCCTAGGCTGTTCTCAAACTCTTGGCCTCAAGTGATCCACCTGCCTCAGCTTCCCAAAGTGCTGGGATTACAGACCTGAGTCACCACACTTGGCCTAGTTTTTTTTAATATTTTTTAGTAGAAACGGCGTTTCACCATGTTGGTCAGATTGGTCTCAAACTCCTGACCTCAAGCAGTCTACCTGCCAAGGCCTCCCAAAGTGCTGGGATTACAGGTGTGAGCCACCATCTCTCTTCCCTTGTAATAATATTCTTTTTTCAGCCTCACTGAAGCCCATAGTTACTATTTTCAATTATAAATGTAATGGTAGGTTAGTTGCAGTGGCTCACACCTGTCATCCCAGCACTATGGGCAGGCGGTGCAGGAAGACTGCTTGAGCCTAGAAATTGGGAGACCAACCTGGGCAATAGAAAGTGACACGCTGTCTTTACAAAAAAATATAAAAATTAGCTGGGCGTGGTGGCACATGCCTGTAGTCTCAGCTGAGGTGGGAGTATGTCTTGAGCCCTGGGGGTTGAGGCTTCAGTGAGCTGTGAATTCTCCGCTGTGAATTCTCCACTGCAGCCGGGGTAACAGAGTGAGATCCTATCTAGATAAATTAATTGATTAGTCACTTAATAGATAAGATAGATAAAATTGAATGGTAGATCTATCTATTTGGAATTTTAAATTTGAGCTCTGTTTTTGAAGACATGTACTTGATTGGCATATATGCAGTACCATTTGGATCATTCCATTTTCTTATATTATTGTTCATAATTGAATTCCAAATAGAATTAACAAGTGTTAAGGCATATGAAAATGAAGGACCGCCTATAATTTCGGTGCTTTAGGTGGCTGAGGCAGTAGGATCAATTGAGGCCAAAAGTTCGAGACCTCATCTTTACCAAAAATAATAATAATATAATAATTTTTTTAGAAGGCCTGGTGTTGTGGCATTTGCCTGCAGTCCCAGCTACTTGGGAGACTGAGGCGGGAGCATCACTTCAGCCCAGGAGTTTGAGAGTGCAGTGAGCTGCAGTTGTGCCATTGCTTTCCAGCCTGCGTCACAGAGCAAGACCCTACTAAAAATTTAAAAGAAAAAATACTGATTTAGGATAATCATTTTACCTTTTATGGGACAGGGAAAGAACGTTAACCTTGTTTAATATAGGGTGAAAACACATTTGAAGAACATAGAGCAATATTGAATTTTGGGGGAAGAAAAATCTCATTAACTAATTTTACCAATATAAGTATTTTTAAATATTGAATGTTGTAAGTAAACTTTCTTAGTTTTTACTCCATGGAAATAATTAAGATTTTTTTTGTAACAGAAAGTCAAAAAAAGAAACAACAAGATGATTCTGATGAATATGATGATGATGACTCTGCAGCCTCAACTTCATTTCAGCCACAGCCTGTTCAACCTCAACAAGGTTATATTCCCCCAATGGCACAGCCAGGACTGCCACCAGTACCAGGAGCACCAGGAATGCCTCCAGGTAGCATATAGGATTGCTTAAAATCTTACATTTTTAGGGCATTATTTATATTGTATCGAAGTATTACTTTCTTCCCCCTGACTCTTTAATATTTGTTATTATTTTGATTGAAATTCTTGCTTGTAGGCATACCTCCATTAATGCCAGGTGTTCCTCCTCTGATGCCAGGAATGCCACCAGTTATGCCAGGCATGCCACCTGGGTAAGAAAATTTTTTTATTTATCTTGTAGGCTTGTGCCTAGTAATCTTTTTCAATTTGGATGTTATATGAATGAAATGTTAGTTTTCATTTTTTGCTTTAGAAGAAGGTATGGGCTATATAAATCTTGTCTAATAAAGGGATCAACCAATAAATTTAAGGAGTATAAATTTGCCTCTGAATAATAGATTTTTGGGTTTTAGGGTATATGTAAGCAACCATCTACTTCAATTGCATTTACTGTGATTAAAGTAGTTGGTTATTTATAGACAAGAAGCAGACAAACTCTGTAAATGATTTATTTGTCAAAGCATCAAAACTAAAATGAGTATGAGGTGCTTGTGCCCATCACTTTTACTTAAATATTGTTGGATGTGAGAGGTATACAATACACTTTCCCACTGTATTTTGAAAATCACAGTTAGATTTTGATTTTGTCATACATTTTCACAGATTGCATCATCAGAGAAAATACACCCAGTCATTTTGCGGTGAAAACATGTAAGCATCTCATTCATAATGTAATTCAGGAGGTATAATGATACTGTCATTTTTTTTATGTGTGTGTTTAATGGTATCTATTCAGTTGACTTCAGAAATTTTCTAACCTTCCTCACTAAAACTTGAAAGCTAATTAACACAGGTCTCTTAAAGAAGGAAAATAAAACATCTTTTAGGAAATAGTAATAGACCCATATAAACATACTTCAAACGTGCAGTGATTTTTCTCCAAACTATTAAAAGTAATGGGACCTGATAATAAGGGTTAGTATTTAAGAAAGACTATATTCTGTGAAATGTACTTTATTATCATAGGATGTAATGGAATTTTCTAATCTATCAATAGAAGTTAATCTTCTGATAAAAATTTTAAATCAAGAATTGAATTTGCCCACAAAAAATTTAAAAATTTTGAAGAAAATTGACCAATTTGTCGTTTTTTAAGTGAATTGGACACTGATATTTGAAGGTGAGCTCTTTTAGGGGAAAAAAATGAATGGGTTGTGTTTTTAAGTCATGGTTTAGTGTTAGGTAGTTATTGTAAATATTAGGCCATCTGATTTTACTTTTGAGTGTCTTTAATTTTGGTGGTAGCATTTCCTTCCTCTAAAAATGTGTGTGTGTGTGTGTGTGTGTGTGTGTGTGTGTGTGTGTGTGTGTGTGTATGTATGTATTTGAGACAGGGTGTCTTACTCTGTCGCCCAGGCTACAGTGCAGTGGTGCAGTCACAGCTTACTGCAACCTTGACTTCCTGGGCTCAGGTGATCCTCCCACCTCAGCCCCCTGAGTATCTGGGACTACAGGCACACAGTACTGCACCCAGCTAATGTTTGAAATTTTTTTTAAAAAGATACTTTTTTAAAAAAGATATGGTCTCACTTTTTGTCCAGCCTAGGTTCAAGCAGTCCTTGAGCGTTGGCCTCTCAAAAGTTCTGGGATTGCAGGCGTGAGCTGCTGCACCTAGCCAAATAAAAAAATCTCATTTCAAAGGGTACATTCATTCAATCTTTTCCTTTTCAAAATCTGACACAACTCTAAAATAGAGATTTCTTCTTTTTATTTAATACTCTGTGTGGATATTTTACAAGTGGAAAAAGTGGTAATTTTGCTTTCCATTACACGTATTTTAGATGAGGTCTCATATATATTGAGAGTATATTTGTTCTCAATGACTTTAAATGTTTTGTCAACATTTTTTTTTTCTTTTATTGGTAAACCAAAGAGTTTGCTGGGTTTTAAAAAATTTATTTTGATAGGATTGTTACAGTGTGTTGTGTGTTCTTTCAGCTTGATTCATATCAATATTAGAGGTCAGATTCAAGTCTATCTAGTGTTGTTTCAGGCTTTAGCCAGAATATTTTTTAATGGTTTATGCTGTTCATTAACTTACTGTTTCTTGAAATTTGCTTTCTAATAGAATGATGCCAATGGGTGGAATGATGCCACCTGGACCAGGAATACCACCTCTGATGCCTGGAATGCCACCAGGTATGATATGTTAGACAATTTCCTTTTAATATGATGTACAGGCTTTAATTCTAAGTTTTTTTAGACATCTGTGGGCATTGGTATAATGAAATTTAAAAATTTTCGTAAGTTGCAAGTTCCTGTGAGAAGTGTTATATGGGCCCTATTTACAAAAATGTATTTTAGTGGATATCTGAAGACCATGGCCCTTTCTTGAAGTTTGAAATAGATGATAGGTTTCAAAGCAGCCAAAGTGAGTCATGGCCTATGTGCTGAATCTCATGTACTTAAGAGCACTTGTATTTGCTAGGAATATTTTAGACAAGTAATAGAGAAATCCAACAAACTTTTTTTTTTTTTTTGAGACGGAATCTCACTCTCACCCAGGCTGGAGCATGCTCTTGGTTCACTGCAACCTCTGCTTCCAGGGTTCCAGTGATTCTCTTGCCTCAGCTTCCCGAGTAGCTGGGAGTACAGGCACCCACTACCACACCTGGCTCATTTTTGTATTTTCGTAGAGACGGGGTTTCGCCATGTTGGCCAGGCTGGTCTCAAACTCCTGACCTCAGGTTATCCACCTGCCTTGGCCTCCCAAAGTGTTGGGATTACAGGTGTGAGCCACTGCGCGCGGCTCCAACAAACTGTATTAAACGGTGTAGGCATTTATTGTCTCAGTCAACAAACTGAGTGGCTCAGTGATACTTATTAACCCATGCTTTTTTGACTTTGCTAATCTTAGCTTGTTTTCCTCAGAAATGTCATTTGGTTATAAGACAGCTCAGACAAGAAGCAGTGTCAGTAGTAGTGCACTCTCCATTTTCTTTTTCTCCTTTTTTTTTTTTTTTGAAACAGGGTGTTGTTCTGATACCTGGGCTGATGTGCCGTGGCACGATCATAGCTCACTGCAGCCGGATAGCCTCCCAAAATGCTGAGATTACAGGTGTGAGTGAGCTGCAGCACTTGACCTCCCTTTTTCTTCTATTTGGAAGCAAAATAACTTTCCCAGAAGCGCCTTAGCTCCTTACATATTATGCTGTGAGGGAACCTGGGAAATTAAGTATATAGAATTTGGCCTATGAAGCAGGAAATACAGCACAAGGAAAGGGAGGGATTCAGTTGGCCAGCAAGGAGGGATTCAGTTGGCCAGCGAGGTACACCACACGAGGCTGTTTCTTTCTTTTTTTCTTTTCTTTTCTTTTTTTTTTTAGATGGAATCTTGCTCTGTCACTCAGGCTGGAGAGCAGTGGTGTGATCTCAGCTCACCACAACATCCGCCTCCTGGGTTCAAGCGATTCTCTCCTGCCTCAGCCTCCTGAGTAGCTGGGATTACAGGCATGTGCCACCACGCCCGGCAAATTTTTGTATTTTTAATAGAGATGGGGTTTCACTGTGTTGGTCAAGCTGGTCTCGAACTCCTGACCTCTTGATCCACCTGCGTCAGCCTCCCAAAGTGCTGGGATTATAGGCGTGACCCATCGCACCCGGCCCTAGCCTGGTTTTTATGTTGGTGTGTTTGCAATCCGTAGCATATTTAGAGTGCTGAAAATAATTGATGTAAAGGGACACAGGAAAAATAAACCATCAACAAAATACGAATAATTGCCTGGCGGCTCCATATACATTATGTTGTGATACATATTTAGGTATTTAAAAGAATACAGAATAATAATTGATGTTCATTTGATAATATGAAGTCATTAAAAGTTTTGTCATGGCCGGGCGCGGTGGCTCAAGCCTGTAATCCCAGCACTTTGGGAGGCCAAGACGGGCGGATCATGAGGTCAGGAGATCGAGACCATCCTGGCTAACATGGTGAAACCCTGTCTCTACTAAAAAACACAAAAAACTAGCCGGGCGAGATGGCGGGCGCCTGTAGTCCCAGCTACACGGGAGGCTGAGGTAGGAGAATGGCGTGAACCTGGGAGTCAGAGCTTGCAGTGAGCTGAGATCCGGCCACTGCACTCCAGCCTTGGGCGACAGAGCGAGACTCTGTCTCAAAAAAAAAAAAAAAGTTTTGTCATGTTGAGGAAGTTTAAAGAATGTAGTAGTGATGTGTTTAACTTTGGAAAAGTTTTTATTGTTCGTGGTATTTGATTCATAGAGTTTTTATTGTAATTTGCACTAGAGTTCAGGGAACATTTAAATATCTGTCTTGTAGATGATTGAAATAATTATTTTATATATTGCAAGAAGTTTGCTAAGTCATTAGGATCAGTAAGCATAATTGCCAGATGTTTTGTGCATGCAGCAGAGTCTAGTGTTATCTTCCACTTTGTAAAATTCTGAAGCAGTCCAAAGGAAGGGAAAATTTGAGGTAAGACTATTGCATGGGGCAAATGCCTGAGTTCCTTGGATTTAATCGAGTCATTGAGCAGTTAATTGTTCATAACTTTGTAGTATAGAAGTGTTTTTTCCTACACTAAATATTTCAGTGACTCAGTTTCCCCAAACATTTCTTCTCTGCAGGTATGCCCCCACCTGTTCCACGTCCTGGAATTCCTCCAATGACCCAAGCACAGGCTGTTTCAGCGCCAGGTATTCTTAATAGACCACCTGCACCAACAGCAACTGTACCTGCTCCGCAGCCTCCAGTTACTAAGCCTCTTTTCCCCAGTGCTGGGCAGGTAAGGTGAAAATCCTGTAAAGGAGTGCGCTTAAAGATAAAGTACAGTTGTTTACAGAAGTCTTTGAAATTCTCGTAGGTCAGTTTTTTTTTCGTTTATAATATTTTTAATATTATTTATTAAATGTACTAAAAGGTGGCTTATCCACTTCCATGTTTACACACTGATTTCCTCTACCCATAAAAGGTTAAATGGAGCCAAAGTTAGTATGTTACTTTTTCATAGTTGTGAACCCTATTTATTCTTAGTTTTTTTTTTTTTTTTTTTAAGCTAATGAAAGTTTAATATCTGGAGTGTTTAGAAGTTTTCCTTTGCTAGCTGAACTGTGAATGGAAGGACAGCAAAGTCAAAGATGAGCATTCCTAAGATGGTAGCAAATTATTTGTCAGGCTCTGCCTCTAGTATGGAACAGTGATGAGCTACAATGCCACACTTGTGCTAAAATGGCATAATTTAATGGCTTTTGACCTAGGCACACTTGTATTTCTTACTGGTCTTTTTTCAAAGCTTTTACAACTTTTTTTCCGGAGCATAAGTGAAAGATGCTTCTGTTCTATGTAGTGTGCACATAATGGTTAACACCTTTGCTTTTTTCCCTCGTTTCATTGAGAATTAAGCAGATTCAGGTTTAATTTATTCAGAATTTAGATCAGGATGTATGTTTATTCATTTTCTTTTTTAGATTATCCCTTAGATTTTTTTTTAACTGTTTTTTTCTGTTTGTGGGTGCTAAATTAAAAGCATTTTCTTTAAGTGCCTTTTATTAAGCACATTAACCTAGCTTTATGGTGGACGGGAATTTTATGTATTGAGAGATGTAAAATTTGGCAAAAATCTTTTTGTAGAGAATCATTGATACAGAATTGGATTGAAGTGTCAGTATTTATACATAATTATTCTCAGTTTCAGGTATCATTCTTGAAATAATGCAAAACACAGTAGTTTTACAAAAGCTAGTTAACTAGGTTTTATTGGTATAGAATTAAAATTTTGAGGCTCATACTTTAATCTTGTTTATTGTAAATGCATTAACTGCCTGCCTTTTAAAGTAAATGACATTTGATTGCATTAAATTTTGCATTTACAAATATGCAATCTACTAGAAAGTCTACCACATGGCTTATTTTGACCCATTTGTTTGGAGACTTTTCATTGTTTCCTTTCTTTTATGCTACAGATGGGGACACCTGTCACAAGCTCAAGTACAGCTTCATCCAATTCAGAAAGTCTGTCTGCATCTTCTAAAGCTCTGTTTCCTAGCACAGCACAAGTACGCAGGAAGTTGCAGTTTAAAATTGTTAAAATGGCTTTATAACTTAACCCTTTGGACCCTACTTAAAAAATGAATATTTTTCCAAAAATATACTGTTTACTTTTTTAAAGCAAAATTAATGCCGTATAAGTCAAATGGTATTTAAAAATTTTAATTCATGCTAAAAAAACTACCCCGAACTCTTGTGGTTCTAAAGGGTTAAAAGCATGTAAGCAGTAAATGCATTATAGTGGCCAATGGTTAGCCTGATGCATGATTAAGCTATTTTGATTTGTGCTGTTTAATGCATCACATTTAATGTAAGAAAATTTAATACATTGCTTTGGTTCTAAAGTTGGCCTAGTCTACATGTTTTAGATGTGTGGTATTATGAAAAGTAACACATTTGTTTGGTAACTTGTTACTTTAAAAGATCCTGCTAAATTAACCCTTTTGTCCTTGATAATTATCCAGCCATTGTTAATTTGGAGGGGATTATATATATAAAGAATACTACTAAAGGATGTATCTTTAATATGTCACCATTTACACTCGTTCATGTTATACTTAGTAACTGGAATTTAAACTCTCATTCTGTAGTTTTTTGGTTTTTTAGCTGTTTGATAGATTAATAACTAAACTTATTAATAGAACAGTAAAAATAGAACACATGCTATTCTATTATACTGTATTTCAGCAATCTGGAATAAATACAGAGCATTGTAAATTTAATTTTTGGTGAAGAGGTAGAAGACATCTAACAAGTTAAATATAGTCTTATTTCCATTGCTGAGTTGTGGGTGTGACTTTAACCCAGCATCTTTTGATGTTTGTATGGGTTATCTTGAATTTTGTGGAGTGTTTATCACATGTTAACTTTGTTTTAATTTCATTTAAAGTTTGGTGCTTTGATGTTGATGTCTTGTTTTAAGTTAAACTGTTGTAGATATAGTTAATTTTGGGTTTTGAGGTTTTGTTGACGAAGTATTGTATTTTACAGGCTCAGGCAGCTGTCCAAGGACCTGTTGGTACAGATTTCAAACCCTTAAATAGTACCCCTGCAACAACTACAGAACCCCCAAAGCCTACATTCCCTGCTTATACACAGTCTACAGCTTCAACCACTAGTACAACAAATAGTACTGCAGCTAAACCAGCAGCTTCAATAACAAGTAAGCCTGCTACACTCACAACAACTAGTGCAACCAGTAAGTTGATCCATCCAGATGAGGATATATCCCTGGTAAGTTGTTTTTAGTTTTCTACTAGCAGCATTTAATTTAAAGCCATTATAGCAGTTTGTCCCTTTAAAAAGTGTTAATTTGTACTCAGGTGGTCTGTGATCTGGTTTAATGCTAACTAAGTGGTTTTTGCCATTCTGAATCTTAAGAAATCATAAAATACTTAAAGTGAATGGATATTGCATGTTTTGGTCTTAGGTGCTTTCTATCCCCTTCCTCCAGACTGTTTCTAAAAGAAGACAGCAAGTCAGGTTCTTAACTCTCTTAAAAATCATTTTAGTTAAACATAAGTTTGCACATGTTAATTGAAGAAACATTAAGTGTGAAGTAGAATCTGCAGATCCCTTAAGTCCCGTATAAAGGAATTAATTTTGATATAAAGTTAATGTTTAGAATGTTGATAACGGCTGGGCATGGTGGCTCACGCCTATAATTCCAGCACTTTGGGAGGCCAAGACAGGCGGATCACAAGACAGACAAATGACACATCATTAGTTTAAGACTAGCCTGGCCAACATGGTGAAACCCCATCAATACAAAAATTACCCGGGTGTGGTGGCGGGTACCTGTAATCCCAGCTACTGAGGAGGCTGAGGCAGGATAATCAGTTGAACCTGGGAGGCATAGGTTGCATTGAGCCAAGATTACCCACTGCACTCTAGCCTGGGCAACAGAACAAGACTCCATCTTGAAAAATGAAAATAGAATGTTGGCCCGGCGCAGTGGCTCACACCTATAATCCCAGCACTTTGGGAGGCTGAGGCTGGTGGATCACCTGAGGGTCGGGAGTTCGAGACCAGCCTGACCAACATGTAGAAACACCATCTCTACTAAAAATACAAAATTAGCTGGGCATTGTGGCGCATGCCTGTAATCCCAGCTACTCGGGAGGCTGAGGCAGCAGAATCACTTGAACCCGGGAGGCGGAGGTTGCAGTGAGCCGAGACCTGGCCATTGCACTCAAGCCTGGGCAACGAGCAAAACTCTATCTCAAAAAAAAAAAAAAAAAAAAAAAAAAATGTTAACAATACTTAATTAGTTTCTTGTTGAAGCAATTTGTAATTCCTGGAAAGTTGTTAGCCATGCTTCAAGTTTACAAATAGGTGAAGTTTTAAGGTATCTAGAGTTTAAGTAGTTGGATTGGTTTGTCTGGCAAAAGTAAACAGTTGGGATGTAAGGGTAAATTTTTGAAAATTACTCTTAACGTTGTAAGATTTTAGATGCATGCCTTTATGCTTGATGAGCCTCTACATTTGAGTATTTAGCCTTGTGCTTATTTTTATTCCCAGGAAGAGAGAAGGGCACAGTTACCTAAATATCAACGTAATCTTCCTCGGCCAGGACAGGCCCCCATCGGTAATCCACCAGTTGGACCAATTGGAGGTATGATGCCACCACAGCCAGGCATCCCACAGCAACAAGGAATGAGACCCCCAATGCCACCTCATGGTATTCCTCTTTTTATGTTTATCATATTTAGTGGATTTTCTAAGTTCATGCATAAAATATTAAATTTATCTGCAGTATACATTGCATTTAAAAGTACAATATGTAACAATCTATTTTTTGTGTTTGAAATTCTTGTTTTTTAGGTCAGTATGGTGGTCATCATCAAGGCATGCCAGGATACCTTCCTGGTGCTATGCCCCCGTATGGGCAGGGACCGCCAATGGTGCCCCCTTACCAGGGTGGGCCTCCTCGACCTCCGATGGGAATGAGACCTCCTGTAATGTCGCAAGGTGGCCGTTACTGATCTTACTTCATCCAGTCTAATAGGTTTGGAGATTAAACCTTTTCTCAACTTGTGCTGTTTATATAGCCAAGCTTCCGTCAATAAGGCTTCATTGTGACTTTAACAAACATTATCTTCCCACATACCAGGAACTATTGGACATTTATTTTACATGGGAAAAATTATTTGGAATAATAAAGCAGGAACTTTTCCTGAAGTTGCAATTTATACTGTATGGCTTCTTTTTCATGTTTCATCTAGGTTTTTAGAAGTGAAGTATAGTAAATTTGGTTCGTTAAATTGTGAAGGCGCTGGAATTACATGAACATACCACCTTAATAAAGGCAAGTTCTGTAAGCTTACATTGCTATTTGTAAAGTTTGCCTTCACAGCATTTCAGATGCTGTTGGACTTCATGTCCCCAACCTAGCTTGGTGAGGGCTGTAACTGTTTCCAAGTACTTGTACATTGGAAGTCTGAATGTGTAACAATATTTAATGTATTTAGAGTTCCTCATGTTGCAGGGTTTAAGAAATCTGACCCACCAAGGTCATGTGACTTTTCTGTACTGTTAAACTTCATTGTAATAAAACGAGAGAAAAATTTATGCCTTTTTATTCATAACCCAGCTGTGGACCACTGCCTGAAAGGTTTGTACAAATGCATGCCACAGTAGATGTCCACATAATAAAATTTATAGTTACCAATGCAGTTTTGATATATCATTGGATTCTGTCTTTTGAGTTGTAGGTTATTTCTTAGCTGCATGTTTTAAACTGAATATACATAGAGTTGTATGTTAATGTTTCAGTTAAGAGAAAAACTTAGATACATGAGTCATTACCTAATGGGTATGAAATCTTTATAATCACCTTTCCACCCTCTTTGGTGTCAGTACACATCACGTGTCATAGATACTTAAAATGTAAATGCTAACACTTTTCCTGCTGAGATGTTTAGAGCCTAGTGCCAGACCCATTCATTTCCTTTTGATTATTTTTGAGACTTCAGTACTGCATGGACCTCAGAAGCTTTTCAGGTACAAACTTCTAGAAGCTTAGGTGCATGCAGTAATAGCTTCTTGTGCTGTTAATGAGTTGTAATGTATTATTCTAAGTGTAATGCTGAGAATCTAAATGTGTCTCTGTTGGGATGGTTAACAGATGGGTTGGCAATTTTTAATTTTATTATGTTCCTGGAAGATTACATTATTCATTTGAGTACCTTCTGTTATTAAGCCTAGGTAGCCTTACTGTGCAACGTTTTATCCTTGGAAATTTTGAATGTTGTGTTCTTACAGAGAGCTTTTCTGTAGAGATGACTGCTATTCAGTATTTTGTGTTACAACCTCTTAATAGCTCTTGTGGACCTTTTTGGGATCTGTTTTTCTGATCTTTACTTTTGCAGGGTAGTTTTATGATTTTTTAGGCATCATATAACCTGTGCAAAGTATTAATATAATGAACTCAAGTTTTTCTCATTGTAAAGTTAAGACTTCCAAGAAAATGGTAACATTTCTTTATAACTTTACTGTGAAGGTATAGATAAAAGACAGGAACTCTGAAGTTGTAACGAAAAAAGGGCTTTAACTTTGAAGGAAAATATATTGAAAAGTGATTTAGCCATCACAAAAGAGTTTGTATATATGTGACAGGTAGAAGTCATACCTTTAAGCAAAACATTGCAAGTATTATAAAGCTGAATGCTATTTTAACTCTTATTGGCTGGGTGCAGTGGCTCACGCCTGTAATCCCAGCCCTCTGGAAGGCTGAGGTGGGAGGATTGCTTGAGTCCAGGAGTTTGAGACCAGCCTGGCCAACATGGGAAAACCCCACCTGTACAAAACATTTAAAAATTAGCCAGGCGCTTTAGTGTGTGTCTGTGGTCCTACCTGCTCCAGAGGCTGAGGGAGGAGGATCACTTGAGCACAGGAGGTCAAGGCTGCAGTGAGCTATGTTCACTCCAGCCTGGGCAACAGAGCGAGACTGTCAAAAAATAAATTTAAATACCTGATTATTTGGCTTCAATGATTTTATGGCTCCTGTGCTTGTGGTACCATAGTGGTACAAAAATTTTCGTAGTTTGAAAGTAAAACTACCATATTTTGCCAAGAATGTATTTCTTCCTTCTGCCAGCCACCAAGTCTCAAACCACTTTCCCCTCTGAACCTCTGCCTACCTAAATGGTTTCAAAATTAATACATGCTGCTTTGATTTGGCAGCACACTTAATATACTGCCGAAGAAAAACTCGTGTTGAAAATCTTTAAGATAAAAATGGTGAGATTAAATTTACAATGATTAAGTAAGGGATGCTCTCCCAAATTCTCAAGAATTTCATGTACAGGGTTATTGACAAACTGCAATAGGTTTAGTAGACCTGTTTCAGAAATTACGTGAAACTTTATTTGCATTTTATGCAAAGAAGGCTGATACTTTATAGCAAAGTTTTTTGCTCTCTGTATATGTCTGATGGGCAAAAATGGAAATTTTTAATATGGGATAGAATTCTAATTAAAAATTAATTGAAAGTGTTAGGCATTGGCACATAAAACTTAAGCTCATGAGTTCCTGAGTTTGTAGCTATAGGCTCAGAGGTGGTGTACCCATTTAATATATTTGAAGGGTAATTTTTGCATGCATCCAGGCATAATTAAGCTTCTAGAAAATACCTTTTATCTAAATGCTTCTGGGGTCCATAGCGTGGTTGAATCATGAGTAGAGCAAATTACATTCATATAATTGACTCTGACTCAAATTTCCTTAAGTAATAGATGAAGTTGAGTCAAAGTGGATGTGAACTGCCCTCACAGAAGACAGGTTTTGGGACTTGATAATTCAAGCTGATTGCCATAATTAAGGAAGCTGTAAGGTTAGTAGGGCTGGCAGCTTTGGCTCTACCTTACATCCACCCCTTTTAGAAAAACAAACATTTTGTCTGGCACTAGTTTCTGTTGTATAAGTTTTTATACTGTGTAACAGTAACAAGGCCACAGCAGGTGAGGATTAATTTTTGAGTGGCTGCTGGAATTATTTGATTTAAATACTTAGTATTTTAGTAGTCTCTCACACATTTGCCATTAGGTATGATTAAAATATTCCTACTGTACTCCTATTCCACTAAGTTACATTTTGAACTTAGACTCACCTTAATGAAACTTAATTGGGGAGGGGGATTCCCCAACAAAAAGAAGTACGGGCTCAGAATGGAATTGTAGTGGACAGTAGTTTTAAAAACAAAGCTGCTCCTTTTGCTTGCTTGATCATTGGGATTTTTTTTTTTTTTTAAATTTAATGCATGTCTTTTAAATTAATTGGGAACTGTTTTTCTAAAATTAAAATTTTCTTCTTCCTATAGCCCTGCCATAGGACAGGCTGAGGCTGAGTCTCAGTGTTGCCCTGTTCAGTCTGAGGCAAGTGGGATTTATTTTATTCCTTATAGGGGCTTTCACAGCTTTATGGCTGTTGGATATTTATGTCCCCAAACTTGCAGCAAGTTTGGTGAAGGCCCCTAAATTTAATTAAACTTAGGATTTTTATACTCTTTTGGCAGAGAAGGCTCTATATTAATATTCACGTTTGACTGTGGTGTTAATAAACCTAAGTATTTCATATGCATTTTTATGTAATTTGCTTTGTGTTACATAATTAACAGCTTCAGTAAAGCTTGTGTTACTATATTGAACTTTAGTAAATTCACAAAATTGGATGTTTTTGATTTGGAGACATGAAATGTTTTATTCAAATTTTCTACTTTCACTTTTAGGAAAATCTTACTGGTTTTATTTTCTCCATAAACTATTAAATTTAACCTCAAGGATAAGTTTAATCGTTGGAAATGCCACTGGATACTGAAATCTGCATTTTTTTTTTTTTTTTTTAAGACGGAGTTTCACTCTTACCGCCCAGGATGGAGTGCAGTGGTGCGATCTCGGCTCACTGCAGCCTCTACCTCCCAGGTTCAAGTGATTCTCCTGCTTCAGCCTCCTGAGTAGCTGGGATTATAGGCTCCTGCCACCATATCTGGCTATTTTTTAAATATGTTTTAGTAGGGACGGGGTTTTGCCATGTTGGCCAGGCTGGTCTCAAACTCCTGACCTCAGGTGATCCACCCGTCCTCAGCCTCCCCAAGTGCTGAGAGAACAATAGGTGTGAGCCACCACACCTGGCCAAAATCTGTTTTTTTTTTTTTTTTTTTTTTTTTTTTGAGACAGAGTCTTGCTCTGTCACCCAGGCTGGATTGCAGTGGCGCAATCTTGGCCTGGGTTCAAGCGATTCTCCTGTCTCAGCCTCCCGAGTAGCTGGGACTACAGGCATGTGCCACCACGCCCGGCTAATTTTTTGTATTTTTAGTAGAGACAGGGTTTCACCATGTTAGCCAGGATGGTCTCGATCTCCTAACTTTGTGATCCGCCTGCCTCAGCCTCCTAAAGTGCTGGGATTACAGGCGTGAGCCACTGCGCCTGGCCAAAGTCTGCATTCTTATTCACTAACTTATGCATTGAATGTTAAGGCTAAAAGGTCATCTGGAAATGCTTAATTTTAAATATTTTCAAGCCTCACCACATTAGAGCAAATGTTAATGTAGAGCCCTGTTAAGGTGGGAAGGTGGTGTCTTTGTGCGTGCTTTGTGTATGTGGGGATATAGACCATACAGTTGATACAACGAGAATTTGGGTGTTACAGACCTTTCAGCATGGATGGATTGCTAATTTCAGGTATCCAAACTGAAATTTGATACCTGATCATGTGGTAAAGTATGATAAACTATGGTTTTGGAGTGATTATTTTGAGGTTCATTTTCAGCCTCACTGAACAATGTTTTATGGACATGTGAAAAGTATGCACATTTGTTTCCAACTAAAATTTGCTTTTATTTGGTGAGAAAAGTTGTGTGTGTGTGTGTGTGTGTTGTAGGGAATAATTAGAGAAATGGAAGAGAGGCCAAAAACAAACCTGAATTACTTTTGTTTCTTGTGTTTGAGCCACCATTCTATCCAGATAGCAGTTTACTCTGAGCAGTAACAATGAACAGTGTAGCATTTAGCAAACCTGGAATTGTTTGTATATGGTTTTCATTCTTGGAAGCATAAAGAAAAAATATGCATTAAGTGAATTACAAATTTTGACTTGTTAAATAACATGTTTTTCACTGTAAAAGGATTTTAATATTTAAAGAATTTTGTTGCTTCCATGACAAAATATTCCATTCAACTATTTTATAACCTCAGTAATCAACATGTAAGAGTCCTTAATTGGAGATCTGTTTTCTCTATTACCTACCATCCCCCAGTATGCCGAAATCTTTCTAAGTTGCTTGTCGTAATTCTAATGGTGATAATTGAAAAAAGTGTGCTGGAAATACAGGCTCTTATCTGCTTGAGTACTGGGGTGGGAGGAATTTAGTAATGTCATAATTTGTTGAAGGTAATATATATAGATAACTAAGATAGTTCCAGATAGTTCCTTTTTTTTTTTTTTTTTTTTTTTTGTATTTCTCTGACTCAGACAAATAAGATTTCGATAATTATGTAATTTTTAGGTGTCTGTAACATCCACTGGTAAAACTTGGCAAATGAAAGAAAATGGTGAAGTCACCACTTTAACCAAGTCAAAATTTTGTTTGAATAAGCTGATGAAAGTAGACATGTACCCTAGAAGTAGATACCCTAAAATTTATACAGACATGTATGTCTTTTTTAAAAGGTTGTAGTTATTGACCTAATACTGAATAATCTTTCTGCGTTATTCCAAATTGAAATTTGTTTGCTCCTCATTGTAACTTTTATGGAAAAGTCCTTTGAAAGGGGATTCAGTTTTAAGGCTATTTGGCTATAGGGCAGATTTTTATAAGTAAACATTCCCCCAATTCCACTTATGCTAACTATCTCATGACAGTAAAGTTTACTCCTTTTTTAAAACCCTTTCTCAGTATTTCAGTTTCTGTCATTAAATCATTTAAATAACAACCTTTTGTTTTTATAGCAAAGAAGTCATCTGACTTCTGTGTGATGTTTCTTGGCAAAATAAGCACTTGATGTTGTATGGTCGTGTACATAATGGATATTCATTAATTTTGTGATTAGTGCTGAATTTTCTAAACTAGTGTCTTAAGCTCTTAGACACCTTATTATGGATCTAATTCAAACCAATATGTAGGAAATGGAGAAAGTAGGACTTCGGTTTGAGCTTCCCAATAACTTTAAATATATCCACCTTTTCCAAGTGTTTAAGCCCTAAAACATCTGTCTTTATTTTTTTTACCTGGCATTTTTGTTAGAAAGTAGATTAAGTTTTAAAGTAACATTAAAAAAAAAAATTCTTCAGTAAGATAATTGCTTTTAGTAACTACTATTTTTTTTCTTACTCTTGGCTCTATACATTTTTGCATAATATTTTAGTCTAGAAAGGAAAAGCTTTTCATTTTCTTAACTCTGGAAAAGAATAGTTTGGAACTAAATTAGTTTGAGAAATCTGAACCATCTCTCTTTAAATCTGTTCGGTTAGTCTCATGTATTCTCAGGGTAAAATGTCTATTTTACTAAGCAGAAGTAGTAGTCATATTGAGACAGAAATTTGTAGCCCAAATGAGGTAGGTCTTCGCTGAAACTAATTTGAACTATTCCTATTTGAAGCAAATTGAACGCTATTATAAATCCAGACTGGCTAATTAGATGGAAACTTTGATGGTTAGGTTCTTTAAGAGGCATACAATCAGTTATAAGAATGTTTATGTATATGTTTCACTTTTTATCAAAATAACCTCAGAGGAGGTACATGTGAGTAAACTGTCTTAGTGGTTGATTACTTGGACTCCACCCATTAATTCTAAATGATGTCATGGTCTGTAAGGTAGTAATGTGGCACAGCTTCAGTAATGTGTGCTGTGTTTGTAAAAAGGTGAAGTCCTTTATTGGCATTTTCTAAGCCCTCTGACATTGTTAGTGTCTGGATTGGTTGGTTTGCATTTTACCATTATGGTTGAATCTTTGTTCCTTCACCATTAGTTAAGTCTGAGGAACTAACTGTGAAATTCCTTGATGGCCAACTTGGATAAAAATGAAGAATGGTATTTTCCCAGTTTACTACACATGGACCAATAGTGATTATTTGGGAGAGAACACTGGGTAGTGTTGCTTGACTTAAGAACCTTAAATGTATTGAAAAGTAACAGCATTCTTACTCATGGTTTGCATTTGTTACTGAGATCTCACCATATTATTTAATGTAGCTTCTTACTAAAATTTTATAAATAGTTTAGCAATCACAGGGGTCAAAAAAAAAGAGATTTGCACCATCGTATCCCTGTCTTTACTAATAGAATGAGGCTGCTTACCTACCCAAGTGGAGCAAGGGAAGAGTTACTACAGTTACAGTTAGTCTGAGTTAGAAAAAATATGGAGCATCTAGTTATTGAGCAAAGCCCCCTTTTACCTGTTCACTTATTCAAGGAGAAACAGTGGAATTTGCCTCAGTACATGTTTTTGAAATTGAGACTCTCTGATGTGACAAAATTAATTTTTGTGAAAGTTGAATTAAAAGCTTTTAAAAATTGCTTGTCTGTGGGGGTGTGTCTACATACTCGTTTAAATTTAGAAATTGCCACATATTTAAGATATATGCCCATCCCCTTTTTAGAATAATCAATTTCCATCACAGTTCACATACTGGAATACATAGTTTATTAAAATTGAGATGTGTCCAAGAGATTTTCAGTGTTAATTAGCTCATTCTAAATAGCCAATGTAAGGTAACTTTTGTTAAAAAAAAAAAAAAATAGGGAAAAGTTTTAAATGTATTAATATCAGACTCTGAGGAAATTTAATGCACATTGACTTTTTAAACTATGGATTGAACTCCTCAGTTTAATACAATTTGTGTTTTTGTTAACTAGCAGCAGAATTTCAGCATTTGCTACTTACTGGTAGAGAAGAAAAATCCCACAGCCCTGCCAGTACAGGTTAGTTTAATCTGTAAGTACCTGATGTTCCTATTTTTTTCAAACATATCCATATAACTCACACAAGGAAGAAAGCTGTGCGATTACTTAAATGTGAGTATAACTAATAATAGATCCATTGGACACTTTAAACACTCAGTACTTGGGCCAAAGTAGATCTAGGTTTGCTAACCCCAGTTGTAATAAAGGTGTAATACTGCTCCTTTGTTATCTCCTTGTGGTTCAACCTAAGTAGATACATTGTACATAAAAGGAAAAGACAGTTTGAGTTGGCTGTGCCTTTGTTGATAGATGATATGGAGTCCAGGGCTTTGGGTCCAGGGTCTTTTACTTAAGCTGTTTCATGGTGGTTCTCTCATTCACCTTTTAACTTTTTACAGTATGAATCAACCTAAGAAAAAAGGCAAGTTTCCTCACATCTAGAAATGATAAATGGTGTACAGTCATAAGCTAGGATATGTTTTTATAATGCTTTTTTGTTCTTTTAGCAACACTTGTAGATACAAGTACTCCTTTTTTTTCTTTTTTTGTAAACTATAACATATCATGTTGGTGTACCAGTGAGTTCATTTTACTGTGAACTAAGAATAACATACCTTTTTAATATTGAAAGCTGACTACCCATCAAGAAATGTAGCTAGATTCTTCATGTAACACTTTTGAGGGGCAATGGGGACATAATGGGTTGTGGAAGATGTGTTTAACATTTTTATTTTTATTTTTTTCATTCTACCCAAGTTCATTGTTGTTTGAACCATCCTTTAACCTTTAAATGTTGTGCTTTTAGGTTGATACAAATGTAAAGCACTGAGGAGGGAGGAATAAAGCATACAAGTTAATTTCTAATTTTCGCAAGCCTGAACCATCCTAATCTGATGGTAGGATGTATGGCTTCTTCCTTTTCACCTTGTGTGATACCTAATTTGAGACGATCTAGCCATAAAACTAGTTAATCTTGAATTCCTCTTGAACTGGATGGTGGTTAGCCATTGTGATAACAGATTATCTTTATATGGAAATTGTGCATATTGTTAAATTTTAAAACATGGATTTATCAACTGATAATAAAATATATCTTACAAGATATCCACTTGTTTTTTAATGTAAAATTGCACAAGGGCTTAAGTTTCATTGCCTTTCACAGTTTAATTTGTATATGAAATGGTGTAGATGCAGTGGAAATGGTTTTCCTTAAAACCATCTCTTTAAAGCTGCCTTTCTGGTGAGTACTATTTTATGCTTTTTATATATTATGATTTTACCTTCTAAAATTAACTGAACTAGGACACTTTGATTAAAGAGGGGAGCAATCTGAATTTCTACATCTCTTTGGATATTACTTGAATCAAGAATATTAGAAAATTATTTTACCACCTGGCATTTCCCTTTTAATGCTTTTAAAGAAAAAAGTTCACCTTTTTCTGACCTTCACTTAACAGACTACAAATACAAAAACTTTTAACACATAAATTATTTCATTTTCATGAGATGGCATAAATGTTTAAAACTAGTATTAAGAAAGTTCTTAAACATTTTCTTTTTAGCTGGCAGCCAAAAGATTTTTCTCAGTGCTTTGGAGACATTGCATAGGTGTAAAGTTAAGATACCAGAACTTCATTCTGTTCTTGTTGGAGCTGTTGTTGCAGTGATTCATGAGCAGTAAGCTGGAGTTCGGGTGGAAGAGGGGTTTACCAAAATCAAAATTCTTCATGCAGACCAGTTACTTACAGGGTTTCTTTGAGAGGCTTAAACATTTCAAAAGTTTTATTTAAGCCACTCTAACTCTGCATGAAAAATTGGAGTTAGAAATACTGATTTCTGAGACCACGTATACCAGTGAAAGCTTCTGAGTATGTTTCTAATTACTTTATGCCCTGCTTTATTTAGCCTCGGTATATGTAACGCATGGATTATTTTTTCCCTCTAGTTTTTAACTGTATCCTAGATAAAAACTAGCATATACTAAGAATGTTTTTACATTCTGTTTCCTCCTGTGATCTTTGGGAACCAGTAATGAATAGTCAACTCTGATGCTTTTTAGTATGAACAATGATAGTTTTCTGAAATCTGAAAATCGATATCTGAGCATGTGATGTGGCAATGCATTCTTTTAGATAAGCACTAAACAAAGTATGGACCCTCCATTTGTGTCTTTAAGATTTAAAGTGAAGTAAATTTCTAAGGAACTGTGTCCTTTCCTAGCAGGAATAAACAGACAGTGAAAATTTGGTAAGTATGTAACTTTAAGTGCATGTAATAGTGATAAGTAAGTAGCCAAATTTTGATAGCATAAGATAATGTTTAAAAGTGAGCAATAATTATTGCATCTCTTTTGTGACTTAATGTATATATGTTTAACATTTTTTACAAATTTGTGTGCATAAAGATTAAATTGGAACATACCTTACTCCTTTGTCTGTTTTTTTTTATTTTGTATGGTGCTTTAAATACTAATTTTATATTTCAAGCTTTTTGCAGGGTAGAAATAAGTGGCCGTTAAAGAAAATATCTTCAAGAGGAATTATTTCAATGTCCCTTTTTAAAACTTAATGATGGCTTTCAGTTTACTTAAGTCTTCTGTTTTTCAGCTCCAGTTAAAACTGATAATAGGCAGCTATCAAAAATGGAAAAAATCTTGTGCTCTTTCTGGAATATTAGAGGAATCAGTAACAGTAAAGTGATATTAACCCAATACTTGATTTGTAGTTTTTAAAGCAGTTTTTAAATTGAGAGAAAAGGGGCCGGGCCCCGGCTGAGGTGGGTGGATTGCCTGAGATTAGGAGTTTTTGAGACCAGCCTGGTCAACATAGTGAAACCCTGTCTCTACTAAAAATACAAAAATCAGCCGGGTGTGGTCGGACGTGCCTGGAACCCCAGCTACTCGGGAGGCTGAGGCAGGAGAATCGCTTGAACCCAGGAGGAGGAGGTTGCAGTGAGCCAAGATTGCGCCATTGCACTCCAGCCTGGGTGACGGAGAGAGACTCCACCTCAAAAAAAAAAAAAAGGAAAGGTGATGAAATTTGGGAGTCTATTCCCTGGGATGTTGTATTAATAATAAAGTGATAAATGAAGGTTAAAGTGTTCAGTTGGTACACCAGGAAAGATTATTTCTGAGGAAAAGGTCCATTTATTTCCAAACTAGTCTAGTGGTTTAGAGTAAGCATTTTATGAAGTGGTACAAGATCGCAAAGGTTAGTAGAGGGGCCAGGTCAATCTTAAGGCTTCACTTTTACTGGTAAGGGATTATGTGAAGCATAAGTCATACATGGGATATGATTGTAAGGAGGTCTGAACAAAGCGTGATAAATGTTAGACCATGTGGATTATTAAATGGTCTAGTTGAATAAAAAATCATGACTGATAGGATAATTTTTAGTGTAAGTAAACAGGCTCACGAAGGGTAATTAAATACCAGCTTTTAAAATTTAAAGTTCTCACAAATAATATTAGTACATCTTGTCACTTTGATTTGTCACCTAGTTAAATAGCTGGAAGCTTGTGCAAATGAAAAATGAAATGGAAGCCTACATTTATGTGTATTATCTGTATAATTTTTGTCTACTAGTAGGTTCAGAGAGAGACGTTCCTTAATATGTAGCCATGTAATTAGAACTCACAAGGGGCATTGAAATGTTTTTCTTTTTCAGATGGTCTGGGGCTATTAAGTAAGCCAAGTCTACCATTTGAAAAACGGTGCTTTATTTCCATATCTGAAGTCAGAAGTTATTTTTTAGTTTTCATCTAAAAGTGGAAAGATTTTTGCTTCTGCCTTATTAAAAGCCTCTTTGTTTGGAGATGATTATCTCCACTCATTAACCTTTGAGTGCTTGTTATCTATAAAGATGAATAAAATCTTTCGTTTATTATTTATGATACTTGTCTGAGCCCATTTTTAAAATTTGTATCCAGAACAGTTTACATCGAGAAGGTGTTACGATATGCATCAGTTGTCCTGAGCAGTTTTCGTTGTATCCTGGGAACTATAAGGAATAATTATTTTTATTAAATACAGAATGTCTACGGGGAAAAGTAAGGGGTAAAAGAGCACACTTAGTGTGGATATTTTGTATGTGATACAGTGTTGAGGTTGGATAGGTAGATGAGCCAGAAGAAACAGTCATTTAGAGTAAGCATAAAACTAGAGCTTGTAATCAAATGCTTTTCTGTTATTAGTTACATGACCTGGAACAAGTACTTCTCAAATGGTAGTCATAAGTTTCATAGGTTTGTGAGAAACAAGTTAATATATATGTAAAAGAATTTAGCCTGGCACTTTTTAAGTGCTCAGCATTTTCTGTATGTTTACTTGAAAGAACTAACACAGTATACATCTGGGCTAACCTTGTTAGACCACAGGAAATGGTGGGAGCAGACAGTTATTGCAAACCAAAAAATTGCATTTAGCACATATATATGAATGCCCACAGTGTGCTTTGTTATTATCCTTTGCACATAATAAGAGAGAAAGTGCATCTGAGTAGAGACTTTGGAACTGAGGATTTAAGAAGTCAGGGTTTGCACAAAGTCTCATTGGGTAACAGTGTTTTGGGCAGTAGGTGTGCAGAAACCATAAGATGGGAAAGCATAACATCTTGAACAAAAAATGAGGTCTGAATGGTGGATGGGATGGGTGTGTGTGCGCATGTAAGGTGAGTGGAGATTGGAGAGAGATAGGCCAAGTCACACAAGGGACCATGGTTTTAATGTCATTCTAATGGAAGTCTTGAAGAACTTGGAGGTGGTGAGTAATACATGGTTTATGATTAACAGATGATCCTAAGTTGGTTGGCAGTGGGGCAGGGTGGGTTGGTGGGTAGTATGAGGATCAGTTAGAAGGCAAGAAGAACCTGGCCCCAAACATCTCAAGAGTAACCGATGTAATGACCTACTGGATAGTCATTGGAGAAGTTAGAATATACTAACCCTCTTGAATGTGTGAAACACAGGAAAAGGCAAAAAGCAAAATATTGATGCTGGATACAGTGGCTCATGCCTGTAAACTCAGCAACTGACTGAGCCGGGAGGATTGCTTCAGGCCATGAGTTCAAGGCTGCAGTGAACCATGATGGTGCCACTGCACTTGCTGGTGCCTGGGCAACAGTGAGAACCCCCAACTCAAAAAAGGGAAACATTGGAAATATAGTGGGCTGGCTTTGGGGTTTTTTTGTTTGTTTTTGTTGTTTTTTTGGATGCTGTTTAGGCTCCACCTAATCTGTAAGACTTATGTAGGAAATAGAGATACAGTAAGACATTAAGAGTCAAAAATAAGTTTCTTCAAGAGTCTAAGAGGGATAAATCAGTAATAAGGAAGTGAAAATGCCCTCAAAGGAAGTAAAATTTGGAGAAAGCAAATTCCATCTATGTGATCTCAGGATGGTGGCATTTGAAATAGGTCTTGGATTGTTAGGATTTGGGCAAATTGGAAAAAAAAAGTGTTAGAAAAAAAGATGGAAAACCCAACGATACGAGGCATATGAAGGAAAATTGTAAAGAATGAGGTAAGGTCATTTGACTAAAGCGTAAAGGTCCTTGAATACCACATTAGGCGTACACATTTTCTGGAGGAGTTGGGGTGTTTTGGGATTCTTGGCATAGAAACAACATTGACTGCCCGGGCACAGTGGCTCACACCTGTAATCCCAGCACTTTAGGAGGCTTAGGAGGGCAGATCACAAGGTCAGGAGTTCAAGACCAGCCTGGCCAACATGGTGAAACCCTGTCTCTCCTAAAAATACAAAAGTTAACCGGGCATGGTGGTGGGTGCCTGTAATTCCAGCTACTCAGGAGGCTGAGACAGGAGAATCGCTTGAACCCGGAAGGCGGAGGTTGCAGTGACCCAAGATTGTACCACTGCCCTCCAACCTGGACAAGGAGTGAGACTTTGTCTGAAAAGAAAAACAAACACCTTGACAAGAGCAGTGGCTGTGGTTTTGGACCCAATGTCTTTTCAGAAGCACCCAAAGTGTATCACCAGTGGCTGTGGTTTTGGACCCAGTGTCTTTTCAGAAGCACCCAGAGTGTATCACCAGAGGCTGCCACTATTTCCTGGCACTATCAGGATGTTTCCATATCACTACCATCTGAGTGACAGGGAATAATAAAATTTTAGAAACCGTAATTGGGCCTAGACAGCTATTGACTTGGTGAGTTGAAACTAGAACTATCTTATGTTCACTAAGGCCAGCTTAAAATGTTTTGGAAGCCTAATATACCTGAGGCCATTGTTTTTCTTCGTCACTTTACAGACTAAGTTTCTTAATTTTTTTGCTATTCCATGCAATTATAGGACATTGTGCCCCTGCTCAGAAACCTTTGTTATCACTACATGTATTTTGTAGTAATGGAACACCCCCTCTTTCTGAATTCTTCATGGAACTTTTCCTGAAAGCTGATTCTCCACAGAGGGTATAGTTTCTAACAGTTGCATGAATTGAGTGTACTATTCTGGATTATTTGTTCCTGGAGTTTGAGAGGACCAGTAAGCTCATTACCAAAGACAAATTGGGCAATTATAAATACATAAACATACCCCATTTGGGCCGGGCGCGGTGGCTCACACCTGTAATCCCAGCACTTTGGGAGGCCGAGACGGGCAGATCACGAGGTCAGGAGATCGAGACCATCCTGGCTAACACGGTGAAACCCTATCTCTACTAAAAAAAAAAAAAAAAATGCAAAAAATTAGCCGGGCGCGGTGGCGGGCGCCTGAAGTCCCAGCTACTCGGGAGGCTGAGGCAGGAGAATGGCGTGAACCCCGGAGCTTGCAGCGAGATTGTGCCACTGCACTCCAGCCTGGGCGACAGAGCGAGACTACGTCTCAAAAAAAAAAAAAAAAAAAATACCCTATTTGCTTTATGACCCCACCTCACTGCTTTTGATCTGATTCCTGAAAGTTCCCCTTCATTGAAATCTTAGAAATACGATGTAGTAGGTGTTCAACAAATAATTGGAGTGAATTCTTTCTCTGAAGAATGATGATAGTGCTGTAGTGAAGTCAATCACAATTCTGCAGATTAGTGTCTCTACCAGTGTATATTCATACATTGTGGATGTATTATAACCATGTACGATGGAAGTGAGGAGTGCATAACCATGTCTCAATATTTGCTAGGATCATGAAGCTATGAAGCAATTGGTAGTCATGCTTTTCACTTATTCCGCTGGCTATTCCACATCTCTACTTTTGCGATTCATCCCTTGATGCCATAAACACATTTGTCTAATGGCTTTCTGATTCATGAAGGTGGTAAAAGCCAAGGCCTTGAACAAGACCCTACTGTATCTATAAAATCTGTATTTGCATCCTTTTTTATCACATTATACTAGGCATCCATTTACAGCTCTCCTCTTTTACTATGCTCTGGAATCCAACTTCTGCCATCGTAGTGGTCTCTTTGTTCCCTTTTGTGTTTCTTCAGCTTCGTATCCTGTTTCTCTCTCTTTTTTTTTTTTTTTTTTTTGAGATGGAGTCTTGCTCTGTTGCCCAGACTGGAGTGCAGTGGCGCAATTTTGACTCACTGCAACCTCTGCCTCCCAAGTCCAAACGATTCTCCTGCCTCAGGCTCCCGAGTAGCTGGGACTACAGGTGCGTGCCACCACGCCTGCCTAATTTTTTGTATTTTTAGTAGAGGTGGGGTTTCACCATATTAGCCAGGAGGGTCTTGATCTCCTGACCTCGTGATCCACCGGCCTCGGCCTACCAAAGTGCTGGGATTACAGGCATGAGCCACCACGTCTGGCCCCTGTTTCTCATTCTTTTAATGACTCCTTTTTCCTAGGATAAAATTTGCATTACAATTGACATAAGACATAGGAGTCAGGAATGAGGCTCAGGTTTTACCTCTGAAAACTCTTGGCTCAAAGACCCTTAGTAATCTGACTCCTGCTTATCTGTCCAAAATAATTTCTTGCCATTCTCCCTTGGTACTCGGCTTAAGCTCTCAACACCCTCTCTGCCCATTAGTACTTTGACTTGTGTAACTTCCACTTCCTCGCATCTGCCAAATACTAGTTTAGAGTTAATTCCCCCTTACAAATCCCTGAGCCTCTGTGATGACCTTCATATGTGCTTTCACTGCGTTATGTGCTTACCATCAATGTTGCGTGTTTGTATTGGACTGCAACCTCAAAGGCAGGACTGTGTATTGTTCGTTGCATTCCTGAAACTTAGCACATTGTACAACCCTTAAAAAGAGGCACTTAATAATTGCTGGGTTAAATTAACCCATTACTAGCAATGGGTTGATTAATTTTTGTTTTGTTTTGTTTTTGTGATGGAGTCTCGCTCTGTCACTCAGGCTGGAGTGCAATGGTGCGATCTTGGCTCACCACAACCTCTGCCTGCCAGGTTAAAGCAATTCTCCTGCCTCAGTCTCCTCAGTAGCTGGGATTATAGGCGCTCGCCACCACATCTGGCTAATTTTTGTATTTTGTTTGTTTGTTTGTTTGTTTTTGAGATGGAGTCTCATCCTGTTGCCCAGCGGTGTGATCTCGGCTCACCTCTGCGTCCCGGGTTCAAGCGATTCTCCTGCCCCAACCTACCGAGTAGCTGGGATTACAGGCATACCCCACCACGCTGGGCTGTTTTGTATTTTTTTTAGTAGAGATGGAGTTTCTCCATGTTGATCAGGCTGGTCTCGAACTCCTGACCTCGTGATCTGCCCGCCTTGGCCTCCCAAAGTGCTTGGATTACAGGCATGAGCCACCGCGCCCGGCAGGGTTAATTTATTTAATCAAAACGGACTAGAGGTTTAGAGAGATGTGCCTTTATTTGAATATTGTGCAAGTTAAACCTGACTCAGTCATGCTGTCCTTTTGAGCAGGATCTTTAGAACAGGTACTTGTGATTGTCTAAAGAATAACCTCTGACAATAGCAAAGGTCTCTTGGACAGAGCTGTTTCAACAAAACAATGAAATCAGTATTTGTTTAAGAAAATTAGAAGAATTTTTGAAAAGTAGCTTTTCCTGTGGCATGTCTGCTAGAATAAAAGGTTCTCGTTTTATTTATGTGAAAGAGTAGCTTTAGTTTGGAATAGAGGTAGGCTAGACCAGTGATTGCAAACTGAAACACCTACAAGAACCAGACAGGTAATAGAAATGAGTGAAACAAGCCCATTGGAGACTGGGGAACTCATGACCGTTACAGATGAGGCTCATGCTGTGTGCATTGCTTGGCCACAGTGGCCAGCTTTCAGTTTTTTTCTAGAGAAGTTAGATCTCATAGTTATTTAAAGAGAATTTAAACACTATGGGCTAATCACACCTGCAGGACAGTTTTTCTTGTAGTTCGTCAGTGTGGGATTTCTTTGATGAAAGCTGATGTTTCTGGAAATTTATATCAACAGGAGGAAAGCCAGATAGATAATCCCAGAGAGGAAGGTTTGATGACAGACAAGATGTAGATGATGCAGTATGATGTTGGGGAACAAGCCACTTAATAGACTGGTGCAGTTGAACCAGTAATTGGCTATTGTGATTGAGCTACAGGTTGTAGGTGTGTAAATTAAATAAATAAATTAGTGTTCAATATCAATATTTCAGTTCCTAGATGGGCTTTTAGGAAATGCAGTATTCCAACAGACTAAGATCACAAAAGTAAAATTTCAGAACAATCAGTGAACATTTTTGGATGGTGAGGGACCTATCTTGGATATAGTCATAATAGGTGACTAAGTTTATTACTGTGGGGTTTGAAAGAGGTTTTTCTACCTCTGATTCATAGTGCTTGGCACCTAGTGGACAGTAAGTGTTTGTTATATTGAGTAGGTTCATCTCTGATGCCATCCTCAAGTCAAAGAAAGCAATGTATGATAGCTGTCAGGGTGTTAGCAAAGCATACTTCAGTCCTCAGTTTTCCAGTAAATAGTGGTGAGACAAAAAGGCAAAATATTTAACTCTAGTAGTTCATAATTACCAAGAATATATAATGTTTTACCTGTTTTCTGGAAATTTGTAGAAAGTTCATACTGTTCCTTTTCTTAAAAGTACATTTTCTTTATGTTTAAAGTGTTGCGTGTTACTTTTAAAAATCTAAGGCCAGGCGTGGTGGCTCATTCCTGTAATCCCAGCACTTTGGGAGGCCGAGGCAGGTGGATGACTTGAGGTCAGGAGTCCAAGACCAGCCTGACCAACATAGTGAAGCCCCATCTTTACTAAAAAATACAAAAATTAGCTGGGCATGGTGGCGCATGCCTGTGGTCCCAGCCACTGCAGAGGCTGAGGTGGGAGAATCTCTTTGAACCGAGATCGCACCACTGCACTCTAACCTGGGTGACAGAGTGAGACTCTGTCTCAAAATAAATAAATAAAATAAATAAATAAATAAATAAATAAATAAATAAAAATCTAATGTGGATTAAACAAAAGGAATTGTTTTCTGCTCTACTCCCAGCTACAGTCCCCAGGAAGAACTACATTTGTCCTTTGTTATACAAAGACTGGTTCCAGGACTTCCCTTCGATACTAACATCTGCAGATTCTCAAGTCCCTGATATGAAAGTGACGTAGTATGTGGATATTACCTATGCACATCCTCCCATATACTTTAAATCATCTCTAAATTACCTACAACACTTTTTTTTTTTTTGAGACAAGATCTCACACCCATCATCCGGGCCCAGGCTGGAGTGCAGTGGCCTATTCACAGCTCACTGTGGCCTTGACTTCCCCAGCTCAGATGATCCATGTCAGCCGCCTGTGAAACTGAGATTACAGGCACACACAACCATGCCTGGCTAATTTTTTGTATTTTTAGTAAAAACGAGATTTTGCTATGGTGCCAAGGTTGGTCTTGAACTACTGGGCTTAAGTGATCTGCTGGCTTCAGCCTCCCAAAGTACTGGGATTACAGGCATGAGATGAGCCATGGCACCCAGCCCTTTAATACCTTTTTTTTTTTTGAGACCGTCTTACTCTGTCTCCAGGCTGGAGTGCAGTTGTGCAATCTTGGCTCACTGCAGCCTCCATCTCCCAGGTTCAAGCGGTTCTCCTGCCTCAGTCTCCCAAGTAGCTGGGAACCCAGTCATGCGCCACCACACCCAGCTAATTTTTGTATTTTCAGTTGAGATGGGGTTTCACCATGGTGGCCAGGATGGTCTCGATCTCTTGACCTCATGATCCGCCTGCCTCGCCCTCCCAAAGTGCTGGGATTAAAGGCATGAACCACTGCGCCCAACCTAATACACAATGTAATTTATAAGATAGACCGATACCAACAACTAATAAATAATAGAACAGTTATAACAACATTCTGTAACAAAAGTTATGTGAATGTGGTCTCTCTTCATCTCTCAAAATATGATATTGTACTCATCTATTTTCAGACCGCAGCTGACCATGGGTAACTGAAACCATGGAAAGCTAAATTTCAGATAAGGGAGAACGGTACAGACATTTTTTTCTTTTTTTCTTTTTTTTTTTTTTGAGACCGAGTCTGCCTCTGTCGCCCAGGCTGGAGTGCAGTGGCCGGATCTCAGCTCACTGCAAGCTCCGCCTCCCGGGTTTACGCCATTCTCCTGCCTCGGCCTCCTGAGTAGCTGGGACTACAGGCGCTGGCCACCTTGCCTGGCTAGTTTTTTTGTATTTTGTAGCAGAGATGGGGTTTCACCCTGTTAGCCAGAATGGTCTCGATCTCCCGACCTTGTGATCCGCCCATCCCGGCCTCCCAAAGTGCTGGGATTACAGGCTTGAGCCACCGCGCCCGGCACATTTTTTTCTTGACCTCATCTAGGCAGCCTCAGTTTTGTTTTGTTTTGTTTGTTTTTTGAGATGGAGTCTCCCTCTGTCCCCCAGGATGGAGTGCAGTGGCCTGATCTTGGCCTACTGTAACCTCCACCTCCTGGGTTCAGGTGATTCTCCTGCCTTGGCCTCCTGAGCATCTGGGATTACAGGAAGTTTATTTCGATCTTTATCCAGATTGCTGGTTTTGCAATGCCTCTTTGCACAAGACTTTCTCAGACTCACTTTGTTGTGTTCCCTCTTGAATGAGACACTGTTCACTACTCTAGTAGTGGACTAGAAACATCCCTGTTCACCACTCTAGTAGTGGAAAAACCCTAGTCCTGGAAACCCAAGACGCCTGAATTGGTTCTTCCCACCCACCCCCCCCAAAAGAGGGAGACACTTTTAGCTTGTATTTTGGTTTACGGGTTAACAGTTTTACATTAGGATCAGAATGATTGCATCTGGTTTGAAGACTGAAATTTTATTTTTAGACAGGGTCTTGCTCTGTCACCCAGGCTGGAGTGCAGTCGTGTGATCACAGCTCACTGCAGCCTTGACCTCCTGGACTCAAGCAATCCTCTCTCAGCCTCCCAGAGTGCTGGGATTACAGGTGTGAGCCATGCACCTGGGCCTAAGAGTTGAATTTATAAAACCTACTTAAAATTACTGTCTTTATAAAACCGTAAGAAATTAGAACCAGAAGTTGCCTTAAAGATCTAGTCTAATGAGTCTAATCTCATTTTGTAGGAAGATTTGCTTGTAATACCTGTAGGAGATGGCAAAGTAGAACGTGTAACCCTGGCCACGGTGGCTCATGCCTGTGATCCCAGCACTTTGGGAGGCTAAGGCAGGTGGATTGCTTGAGCCCAGGAGTTTGAGACCAGCCTGGACAACATGGCAAAACCCCATCTCTAAAAAAAAAAAAAATTAAAAATTTGCCAGGCATGGTGGTGTGCAACTGTTGTACCAGGTACTAGAGAGGCTCAGGTGGGAGGATCGTCTGAACCTCAGGGAGCTGGAGACTACAGTTCACATCACTGTGTTCACATCACTGTGTTCACATCACTGTACTGCAGCCTGGGCAACAGAGTAAGACGCTGTTTCAAACAAAAACACGTAACTCACAAGCAGCAAAACACTTCTTTGTAAATACAACATTTTAGATTACTGTTTCTTTACCAATAGGACTGTTTTTTGTTTTTCGTTTTATTTTACTCCTTATTTGTAAAATTTAGCTGTATATGTTTCTTACTCTTTGGTCTTGTTTACTTCAAAATCTTTTTAGAAGTTGAGGAGATTGTGAGGCCCAGGTGGGTGGATGGCTTGAGCTCAGGAGTTTGAAACCAGCCTGGACAATATGGCAAAACTCCATCTCTACAAAAAACACACACACACACACACACACGCACACAAATTAGCTGGGCATGATGGCGTGCATCTGTAGTTCCAGCTACTTGGGAGGCTGGGATGAGAGGATCACTTAAGCCTAGGAGGTTGAGGCTGTAGTGAGCTGAGATCACACCACTGAACTTCAGCCCGGGCGACAGAGTGAGACAGCCAAAATAGGAAAAAGAGAAAAAGGGTGGAGGAGAGAGGCATCCTAAGGTGATGGGACATTTTTCTTTTAATTTTAATTTGTATTATTTTTTGAGACGGAGTCTCGCTCTCTTGCCCAGGCTCTGTTGCCCAGGCTGGAGTGCAGTGGTGTGATGTCGACTCACTGCAACCTCCACCTCCCGGATTCAAGCAATTCTCTGCCTCAGACTCTCAAGTAGCTGGGATTACAGGTACCCACCACCATGCCTGGCTACTTTTTTGTATTTTTACTAGAGATGGGGTTTCACCATCTTGGCCAGGCTGGTCTTGAACTCTTGACATTGTGATCTACCCACCTCAGCCTCCCAAAGTGCTGGGATTACAGGCATGAGCCACCGCGCCCGGCCTAATTTTTATTTTTTTTACTCAAGTACATGAATCAATTTTTATTTTTATTTCTTTTTACTGAAGTGACATTTTTCATCTTTATACTGGGGGTTTGTAATTCAGATTTCTAGAATATTTTAATCATCAAAGACAATTATTTCTTTAAAAAAATTTTTTTTTTTTTTTTTTTTTTTTTGAGACGGAGTCTCGCTCTGTAGCCCAGGCTGGAGTGCAGTGGCCGGATCTCAGCTCACTGCAAGCTCCGCCTCCCGGGTTCACGCCATTCTCCGGCCTCAGCCTCCCGAGTAGCTGGGACTACAGGCACCCACCACCTCGCCCGGCTAGTTTTTTTGTATTTCTTAGTAGAGACGGGGTTTCACCGTGTTATCCAGGATGGTCTCGATCTCCTGACCTCGTGATCCACCCGTCTCGGCCTCCCAAAGTGCTGGGATTACAGGCTTGAGCCACCGCGCCTGGCCTAAAAAAATTTTTTTTTAAGATGAAGTCTCACTCTGTTGCCCAAGCTGGAGTGCAGTGGCATGATCTTGGCTCACTGCAACCTCCACCTCCTGGGTTCAAGTGATTCTCCTGCCTCAGCCTCCCGAGTAACTGGGACCATAGGCATGTGCCACCGTGGCCAGCAAATTTTTGTATTTTTAGTAGATACGGGGTTTCACTATGTTGGCCAGGCTGGTGTGAACATCTGGCCTCATGATCCGCCTGCCTCAGTCTCCCAAAGTGCTGGGATTACAGGCATGAGCCACTGTGCCCAGGCAAAGACTATTTATTTATTATTATTTTTCGAGACAGAGTCTCGCTGTGTCACCCAGGCTGAGTGCAGTGGCATGATCTCGGCTCACTGCAAGCTCCGCCTCCCGAGTTCACAACATTCTCCTGCCTCAGCCTCCCGAGTAGCTGGGACTACAGGTGCCCGCCACCACGCCCGGCTAATTTTTTTTTGTATTTTTAGTAGAGATGGGGTTTCACCGTGTTAGCCAGGATGGTCTTGATCTCCTGACCTCGTGATCTGCCCACCTTGGCCTTCCAAAGTGCTGGGATTACAGGTGTGAGCCACTGCTCCCGGCCCAAAGACAATTATTAATCCTATTTCATCTTAGAACTTTTTCTTAAATTTTCATGCATTAGGGTTTTCTCAAGAATGTCCTGTCCTTCTGAAAACTCTTATTTGCCTGTATATTATACTTTACATCTTCAACTTATTTCCTAATAAGTTGTTAGATTTAACCCAGTGTCTTGCTTGTAATTTCCTTCTCTCCAGCACAACTAGTGTACTGTTTATGTTTTCTTGATGTTAATGAAGATTAGTAAAGGGTACCAGGTACAATTTTAAAAATTTAAGTGAACCCAGCTGATACATTTGCCTTAATTTTATTGGTGACAGACTCCATCTAAATATGTGAAAGAGAAAAAGTGATACACATAACTTCAGAAGTTTAAATTGTATTGAAGATAGTGTTCATTTAAGTTTAATTGTTCCAGTTTACACACTGGAACACCTGTAATCCCAGCACTTTGGGAGGCTGAGGTGGGTGGGTCACCTGAGGTCAGGAGTTCAAGACCAGCTTGGCCAACAACATGGTGAAACCCCACCTCTACTAAAAATACCAAAAAAAAAAAAAAAAAAACCCAGGTGTGTTCGTGCCCACCTGTAATCCCAGCTACTTGGGAGACTGAGGCACAAGAATTGCTTGAAACCAGGAGGTGGAGGTTGCAGTGAGCCGAGATCATGCCACTGTACTCCAGCCTGGGTGACAGAGTGAGACTGTCTTTGTTGTTGTTATGGAGTCTCACTCTGTCACCAGGCTGGAGTGCAGTGGTGCGATCTTGGCTCACTGCAACCTCCGACTCCCTGGTTCAAGCAATTCTCCTGCCTCAGTCTCCCAAGTAGCTGGGATTACAGGCACATGCGGCCTAATTTTTTTTTTTTTTTAAGTATTATTAGTAGAGGAGTTTCACCATGTTGGCCAGGAAGGTCTTGATCTCCTGACCCCGTGATCCGCCCTTGTCAGCCTCTCAAAGTGCTGGGATTACAGGCATGAGCCACCTCGCCCGGCGCGAGACTGTTTCTCAAAAAAAAAAAAAAAAAAAAAAAAAAAATTGCTCTGGGCTAGGCGGCTCACACCTGTAATCCCAGCACTTTGGAAGGCTGAGGCTGAAGGATTACCTGAGGTCAGGAGTTCAAGACCAGCCTGGCCAACATGGTGAAACCCCATGTTGTCTCTACTAAAAACACAAAAATTAGCTGGGTGTGGACACGGGTGCCTGTAATCCTAGGTACTGTAGAGGCTGAGGCAGGAGAATCGCTTGAACCTGGAGGCAGAGGTTGCAGTGAGCCAAGATCGCGCCACTGCACTCCAGCCTGGGGGACAGAGTGATAATCTGTCTGAAAAAAAAAAATGGAATAATACAAAATCAGGGCCGGGCGCGGTGGCTCAAGCCTGTAATCCCAGCACTTTGGGAGGCCGAGACCGGCGGATCACGAGGTCAGGAGATCGAGACCATCCTGGCTAACCCAGTGAAACCCCGTCTCTACTAAAAAATACAAAAAACCAGCCGGGCGAGGCGGCGGGCGCCTGTAGTCCCAGCTACTCGGGAGGCTGAGGCAGGAGAATGGCGTGAACCTGGGAGGCGGAGCTTGCAGTGAGCTGAGATCCGGCCACTGCACTCCAGCCTGGGTGACAGACCGAGACTCCGTCTCAAAAAAAAAAAATAAAATAAATAAATAAATAAATAAATAATACAAAATCATACTGAGATTCATTCATGTTATTTTTTGTGGCTGCAGTGCATTCATTTCCACTGTGTAGTATTTCATTGTCTGATATACCAGAATTTATCCACTCTCTTTTTGATGTACATTTGGATTTGCAGTCTTTTGCTTTATGAAAAGTGCTGCCGTAAACATTACTATTGTCTGTGTCTCCTGATGCATCTGTGAAAGGGTTTTTCTAGGAGTGGAATTGCTGGATAATATGTAAATAATAAAGATAAGAAAATGTCAAATTCTTTTCAAAAGTAGTTGAATCAAGTTATACTCCAACAGCAATGTATAAAGAGTTCTCACTGATCCGTATCTTCTCCAACATTTAGGTTTCTCACATTTTTACATTTTTTTGCCAGTTAAATGTACATAATATGTATCTTATGGTTTAATCTTTCTGTTTTTTTTTTAACTAAATCTTTCTGCTTTTATTATTTTCTCTATTGAAAATAGTTTGGTTTAGATTTAGACTTAGACAAGATGGAAAAAAAAGAAAAGAAGAGAACTTGGGCTGGGTGTGATGGCTCACTCCTGTCATCTCAGCACTTTGGGAGACTCAGATGGGTGGATCACTTGAGCTCAGGAGTTCAAGACCAGCCTGGGCAACGTGGTGAAAACCCATCTCTATTTAAAAATACAAAAAAAAATTAGCTGAGCATGATGGTTCATGCCTGTGGTCCCAGCTATGGGGGAGACTGAGGTGGGAGAATGGCTTCAGCCCAGAAGGTCAAGGTTGCAGTGAGCCAAGATTGTACCACTGCACTCCAGCCTGGGCAACACAGCCAGACCCTGTCTCAAAAATAAAAACTTCTTTTTTGTTGTTGTTCTGATTACAAAATTAGCACAAATATATTCATTTTCAACCAATGTTATGAGCTATAATATGTTTCAGGGCCCTGGGGAAATATATTAGGTAAACAAAAAAGACGGGGCCTTCCCCTCATAGAGCTTCCATTCTAGTTTGGGAGATTAATGTTAAACAAAGAAGATAACTTTTAATTTCAGATACTGATAAAGTGCCATGGAGACAATAAAACAGTAAAATAATAGTGGTTGGTGGAGTTGGGACTCCTTTAGATCGTTAGATGATGAAGGACGGTCTTTCTGAGGAATTAAATTATGTGTGAGCTGTATCTAAGTGATCAGAAAGAGCCAGCCATGTGAAGAAGGCATAGGATGAGTGTCTTAGGCAGTAGGAGTGGGAATTCTAAAGGTCGAGAGGTGGGGAACAAACTGGTCAAAATTAAAGAATAAGAAGAAAGCAAGGCAGGCACCGTGGAGCATGCCTGTAATCCCAGTTACTTGGGAGGCAGAGGTGGGAGGATCACTTTATCTCAGGAGTCAAGACCAGTCTGGGCAACATAGCAAGATCCCATCACAGAGGGAAAAAAATGTATATAAAAGCAGGCCGGGCGCGCTGACTCATGCCTGTATCCCAGCAGTTTGGGAGGCTGGGGCGGGCCAATCACCTGAGGTCAGGAGTTGGAGACCAGCCTGACCAACATGGAGAAACCCTGTCTCTACTACAAAGTTAGCCGGGCGTGGTGGTCCACGCCTGTAATCCCAGCTACTCGGGAAGCTGAGGCGGGAGAATCGCTTGAACCCGGGAGGCAGGTGTTGCAGTGAGCTGAGATCACACCATTGCCCTCCAGCCTGGGAAACAAGAGTGAAAATTCCGTCTCAAAAAAAAAAAAAAAAAAAAAAGTAGAACTCACCCTTAATCCAACCATCCAGAGATAACCATGTTAACATTTTTTTTGTTTATTTGTTTTTTGAGATGGCATTTCTCTTTTGTTGATCAGGCTGGAGTGCAATGGCGCAATCTTGGCTCACCACAACCTCAGCCTCGCGGGTTCAAACAATTCTTCTGCTTCAGCCTTCCAAGTAGCTGGGACTACAGGTGCGTACCACCACGCCTGACTAATGTTTTGTATTTTTAGTAGAGTCAGGGTTTCACTGTGTTGGCTAGGATGGTCTCAATCTCTTGACTTCGTGATCTGCCTGCCTTGGCCTCCCAAAGTGCTGGGATTACAGGCGTCAGCCACCGTGCCCGGCCACCATGTTAACATTTTGATGCAAGGTTTTTTTTGTTTTTTTGTTTTTTTCCAAAATGGGAGTCTTGCTCTGTCGCCCAGGCTAGAGTGCAATGTTGTGATCTGGGCTCACTGCAACCTCCACCGCCCAGGTTCAAGCAATCCTCCTGAGTAGTGGGGATTACAGGCATGCAACCAAGCTAGGCTAATTTTTGTATTTTTAATAGAGGCGGGGTTTTACCATGTTGGCCAGGCTAGTCTCGAACTCCTTACCTCATGATCCATCCTCCTCAGCCTCCCAAAGTGCTGGGATTACAGGTGTGAGCCACCATACCCAGCCATTAACACAAGTTCTTGCACACATTTCTCTATGCATCTTTGGTATTTCCCCCTATTTTCTGGTGAGTTAAATAGTAGAGTGTCTTTTTATTTTATTCATGATTACTTTTTTGTAGTAATATTAAATAATATCATGTGAATGTTGTATGAAAGTTTATTGTGGCTTTATAAATGAATTATAACATATTTACATTCTGCTTTGTAGCCACAATTACTATTACTATGCTTATTTTTCTTTACAAGTCTAAAGATTAACTGTTAGTCCTTTCACATCACAAATTCCAAATCAAAAGTGTTTTTTTCTTATTAAAGAAAAAAGTCAGTTGCCTGGATGATATCTTCAGGTATATTTTTCTTATGTTTATGTAAAATACATATAACAAAATGTACCATATTAATCATTTTTTAAAATTTTATTTATTTATTTCTTACCTTTTTTTTTCCCAAGATAGAGTCTCGCTCTGTCACCCAGGCTGGAGTGCAGTGGCACAATCTTGACTCACCACAACCTCCGCCTCCTGGGTTCAAGCGATTCTCCTGCCTCAGCCTCCTGAGTAACTGGGATTACAAGTGCCCACCATCACGCCCAGCTAATTTTTATATTTTTAGTAGAGATGGGGTTTTGCTGGGCTGGTCTCGAACTGCTGACCTCAGGTGATCTGCCCATTCCAGTGAATCCACAGAAAATTTTAGTATGCTGGCAAGCAAGTGATCGAAATGATGTGAATAAAATCTTTTATTTTTCTTTTATTTTTTGTATGTGGCAAGAGGTTCCGTGAAATTAATTTCCTCTGTCAGAATTTGCTCTTCCTTGCTTCCATGACTCTGCTATTTATTTGCCCCTGTTATAATACACATATAGTAAAGGGAGTAAAACAAATTTAAAATAAAAAACTTACTAAATTATAAAATATATTCCTATTTTTTATAAAATATAGAAGGATATATGACTTCTGATTGAGATATTAAAGTGAGTTCAGCTTCAACACAATTCCTCTGCCTCAAACACGTAGCAATAAATAAATGTTCAGAAAGGAAAAACGTGACTAAAAATAGAAAAGAGGCCAGGCAAGTTGGCTCACACCTATAATCCTAGCACTTTGGGAGGCTGAGGCAGGTGGGTCACCTGAGGTCAAGAGTTTGAGACCAGCCTGGCCAACATGGCAAAACCCCGTCTCTACTAAAAATACAAAAATTAGTTGGGCGCGGTGGCGTATACCTGTAATCCCAGCTACTCAGGATGCTGAGGCAAGAGAATTGCTTGAACTCAGGAGGCGGAGGTTGCAGTGAGCCGAGATTGTGCCACTGCACTAGAGCCTGGGCAACAGGGTGAGACTCAGTCTCAAAAAAAAAAAAGAAAAGAAGAGAAAGCTCTAGTGACAAGTGAGGCTCACGGTGAGACTCCAGCTCTGGGTGGAGAATCAGTGTTTGCTGGGACTTTGATCTCTTTCTGTAAAACAGATCCTTAGGAGAACTCCATGGCAGAGACGCCTGGAGCTGGGAGTATTCCTCAAAGCTGGGGCCTGGGATGGGTGTTAGCTTGTGAAAGCAGGCTGATAAAAGGGTTGACTGTCTGGGACTGTTGCTTTGTAAGAAAATGGGCCTAGTGAGGGTGAGGGAGAAAAACATGACTTCTTGACCAAAAACAGTAAAGTAACCTGTCTGCTCAAGTGACTGAATCTGTAATATTAGTGTATCCACACAGAAGGTTCAAAACACTGTGAAGTCCTAGATCTTGATTGAAGGCTGTCGAGGAACAGGTGGAGCCAACTGCACACCTTCTAGATAAAGTAGGAAAAGAGAAAGAAAAGGGAGAGATTTAAAAAGTAAGACGGCGGCCGGGCACGGTGGCTCATGCCTGTAATCCCGGCACTTTGGGAGGCTCGAGGTGGGCGGATCACAAGGTCAGGAGATCGAGACCATCCTGGCTAACACAGTGAAACCCCATCTCGACTGAAAAATGCAAAAAATTAGGCGTGGTGGTGGGCGCCTGTAGTCCCAGCTACTTGGGAGGCCGAAGCAGGAGAATGGTGTGAACCTGGGAGGTGGAGCTTGCAGTGAACCGAGATTGTGCCACTGCACTTCAGCCTGGGCGACAGAGCGAGACTCCGTCTCAAAAAAAAAAAAAAAAGTAAGACAAAACCTTAACTTTCATTCAAGGATATTGAAAAACTTAATGCTAAGGAAGGAATGACAGATCACGTTTGAGAAGATAATCACTGAACATTTTCTAGAATTCAGACCGAGGCAGTGGCTCACACCTGTAATCCCAGCACTTTGGGAGGTCGAGGTGGGTGAATTGCTCGTGCCTGGGAGTTCAAGACCGGCCTGGGCAACATGACAAAATCCTATCTCTACAAAAAATTAGCGGGATATTGTGTTGCTTGCCTGTAGTCCCAGCTATCCAGAAGGCTGAGGTGGGAGGATCACCTAAGCCTGGTGGTTGAAGCTGCAGTGAGCCAAGATTGCACCACTGCACTCCAGCCTGTGTGACCCAGTGAGACCCTGTCTTTAAAAAAAATTATTAAAGGGGCCGGGCGCGGTGGCTCAAGCCTGTAATCCCAGCACTTTGGGAGGCCGAGACGGGCGGATCACGAGGTCAGGAGATCGAGACCATCCTGGCTAACACAGTGAAACCCCGTCTCTACTAAAAAATACAAAAAAAAAAAAAAAAAACTAGCCGGGCGAGGTGGCTGGCGCCTGTAGTCCCAGCTACTCGGGAGGCTGAGGCAGGAGAATAGCGTAAACCCGGGAGGCGGAGCTTGCAGTGAGCTGAGATCCGGCCACTGCACTCCAGTCTGGGCGACAGAGCGAGACTCCATCTCAAAAAAAAAAAAAAAAAATTATTAAAGGGTATACCTCTACAAGAAGAAAAGTTAATCCAGAAGGAAAGTGTGGACATCAAGAAGCAAAAGGTAGTTTCTATAGTGGGAGGAGTAGTCGACTTAAAGAAAAGTAATGTGACCATAGGAATTAATTTAACAAGTCAGTAAGTTTAAATTATTTATTGACTCTAAACACTTTTTTGTGATGAAAGGCCAAAATAATTTTTTTTTTTTTGAGGCAGGGTCTCACTCTGTGGTGGCATGATCACGGCTCACTGCGGTCTCAATCTCTGGGGCTTCAGTGGTCCTCCTGCCTCAGCCTTCTGAGTAACTGGGACTACAGACATGCTCCACCACACCCGGCTAATTTTGTTTTATTTTTTCTTTTTGGTAGAAATGGGATTTTGCCATGTTGCCCAGGCTGGTCTTGAACTCCTGGCCTCAAGTGATCCTCCTGCTTTGGTCTCTCAAAGTGCTGGGTTTAGCAGTGTGAGCCACTACACCTGGCCTGAAATGAATTTGTTTTTTTTTTTTTTTTGAGACAGGGTCTCACTCTGTCACCCAGGCTGGCATGCAGTGGCACTATCTTGGCTCACTGCAACCTCTGCTTCCTGGGTTCAAGTGATTATCCTACCTCAGCCTCTCAAGTAGCTGGAATTATAGGTGTGCACCACCACACCTGGCTAATTTTTGTATTTTTAGTAGAGACAGAGTCTCGCCATGTTGGCCAGGCTGGTCTTGAACTCCTGACCTCAAATGATCCATCTGCCTTGGCCTCCTAAAGTGCTGGGATTACAGGTGTGAACCACTGTGCCTGGCCCCAAAATAAAAATTTATTTATTTACTTTTGTTTTTGTTTTTCCCTAAATAAAAATTTAAACCAAGACAAAAATGTAACGAGTGGCATTATTTGTACATTTTTGCAGATCTCTTTAATGTTTGTCTTAATAGAAGTCAGCTGGATTCTCATATATGCTTCTGTGTTCAGTACGTTGCAGTGTTTTCTGGGTTGAAGTACCTGAAGAAAATCCAACCTCACACAGACAAGTAGTTGGGAGAGGGATTATTTTAATAGCTTTTTCACTTGAAAGCGTGAATGTTTTCTATTACAACATACTGAGTTGTTTTTCTTGAAGTGACAGGGTTACTTCATTTTTGAGAAAATGTCTGCCACATACCCACATCTGTAGATCCATGGTTGTCTATCAGTTGTTCTTGCAAATAAAAATGGTGCTCCCTGAGAAAAGTAGCTAGTTCAGCCCAACTCAAAGGATCACACAAATGTCTTTCCATGAGACAACTCTCGTACTTCTGTGTGTGGAAGTGTTTTATGCATGCTTCTTATGTTATCACTCACAGTTTTTTTTTTTTTTTTGAGACGGAGTCTCGCTCTGTCGCCCAGGCTGGAGTGCAGTGGCCAGATCTCAGCTCACTGCAAGCTCCGCCTCCCGGGTTTACGCCATTCTTCTGCCTCAGCCTCCCGAGTAGCTGGGACTACAGGCGCCCGCCACCTCGCCCGACTAGTTTTTTGTATTTTTTAGTAGAGACGGGGTTTCACCATGCACCGTGTTAGCCAGGATGGTCTCAATCTCCTGACCTCGTGATCCGCCCGTCTCGGCCTCCCAAAGTGCTGGGATTACAGGCTTGAGCCACCGCGCCAGGCCTTCAGGCACGGTTTTTAGAAGATGTGTATTCATGGGTCAAGGATTTATAAAATTAACAGTTTTTATTCTCTCATCTGGGGCAATCTTAAGTGAAACTGGCTTTTTTTCTTCTGTGAGTGCATGATGAAGAATACAGTGACTACTGGGACAGTTCAATAACACGGCCTAGATTCATACTAAGACACCAGCTCTTTTACCCATCATCAGTTTTGTACCATTAATAAATGTCAATCAATTGAGAACAATTTGTAGTATTATTATAAAAATAGCTTTAACCTTTCAGACCCTTGAAAAGGCCTTGGGGAACATACTCTGAGAAGTGCTGCCCTGAATAGTAATAGTGAGGGAGGACCTGTCCAGTGGTGTGCTAAGAATCTCTTCATATTCCCCAGGAAGAGAGACATAGCTGTAGACATTTAGAGTAAACTTAAAGTTGTGTGTCCCTTTAAAATCAAGAGTAACTACTAAAAAGCCCAGACACATCTATAGTTTTCAAATTAGCACAGCTAAAAAAGGGAATAGAGAAATCAATTCAGTAGAAGGAAGGAAAAGAGACTCAGAAAAAGGAATAACATTTTGGGTGTGATGGCTCATGCCTATAATCCCAGCTGAGGTGGGAGGACCTGGACAATACATAGTGAGGCCCTGTCTCTACAAAAAATATAAAAAATTAACCAGATATGTTGGTGCACACCTATATTCACAACTGCTTGGGAGGCTGAGATGGGAGGATTGCTTGAGCCCAGGAGATTGAGGCTGCAGTGAGCTATGATTGTGCCAGTACATTCCAGCCTGGATGACAGAGACCTTGTCTCTTTTTAATAATACAATGGGCAAAAGAAGTTCAAGAAAGGAAATTAGAAACCAATCTCATGAGTATAAAGAAAAGCAAAATTCTGCCAGGAGCTCAGGAGGCTGACGCAGCAGAATCTCCTAAGGCCAGGAGTTCGAAACTGTAGTGCACAATGATCGTGCCTATGAATAGCCACTGCACTGCAGCCTGCACACAGTGAGAACACTGTCTCTTAAAAAAAAAAAAAAAAAGCAAAATTCTCACAAATTTGGCAGTGTACTAAAATAATGTATGAGGCTGGGTGCAGTGACTCATACCTCATACCTGTAATCCCAGCACTTTGGGAGGTGGATCATCTGAGGTCAGGAGTTCGAGACCAGCCTGGCCAACATGATGAAAGCCCGTCTCTATTAAAAATACAAAGAATTAGCTGGGCGTAATCCCAGCTACTCGGGAGGCTGAAGCAGGACAATCGCTTGAATCCAGGAGGTGGAGGTTGCAGTGAGCCGAGATCGCACCATTGCACTTCAGCCTGGGCAAGAAGAGTGCAACTCTGTCCCAAAATAAATAAATAACAAAAATAAAATACAATAGACAAGGAGGATTTATTCTGGAATACAATAATTTCTTTTTTTTTAGAGGCAGAGTCTTGCTCTATTGCCCAGGGTGGAATGCAGTGGCAAGGCCTTTGCTTACTGCAGTCTCAACCTCCTGGGCCCAAGCTATCCTCCCACCACCTCAGCCTGTCCAGGAGCTGGGACTACAGGCATGTACCAGTCACTAACAATTATTACCTGGCTAATTATTGAATTTTTGTGTAATTTTTTGTAGAGACAAAGTCTCACTTTGTTACCCAGGCTGGTCTTGAACTCCTGGACTCAAGTGATCCTCTTGCCTTGGCTTCTCAAAGTGTTGGGATTACAGGCGTGAACCACCGCACCTAGTCCAATAATTTAATACTTTGAAAATATTTACACTTTTTTGCTCAAAATTCTCCTATGGCAAAAATACAGAGTTCTGCCCCAAGGGCCTTTGCACCTCTGGTTCCTTCAGCCTAGAATGGACTCTCTTTTTTTCAGAGGCAGACTCTCATTCTGTCACCCAGGCTGGAGTGCAGTTGTGTAGTCACAGCTCACTGCAGCCTCAAACTCCTAGACTCAAGTGATCCTCCTTCCTCACCCTCCCAAACTGCTGGGATTACACATGTGAACCACCATACCTGACCTTGTACTTCGTTTTTTTCCTTTGGAGTCTCACTCTCTCACCCAGGCTGGAGTGCAGTGGTGCAATCTCAGCTCACTGCAACCACCACCTCCCGGGTTCAAACAATTCTCCTGCCTCAGCCTCCCAAGTAGCTGGGACTACAGGCATGCACCACCACGCTTGGTTAATTTTTGTATTTTTAGTAGAGAGAGGGTTTCACTATGTTAGCCAGGCTGGTCTCCAACTTGTGACCTCAGGTGATACATCCACCTCAGCCTCCCAAAGTGCTGGGATTACAGGAGTGAGCCACTGCACCCAGCCTGTCTGTCTGTCTATCTATCTATCTATCTATCTATCTATCTATCTATCTATCTATCTATCTGTTTTTGAGACGGAGTCTCACTCTGTCGCCCAGGCTGGAGTGCAGTGGCACAATCTTGGCTCACCACAACCTCCGCCTCTCGGGTTCAAGCAATTCTTCTGCCTCAGCCTCCTGAGTAACTGGGACTACAGGTGCATACCACCACGCGTGGCTAATTTTTTGTATTTTTATTAGAGACAGGGTTTCACTGTGTTAGGATGGTCTCGATCTCCAGACCTCATGATCTGCCAGCCTCGGCCTCCCAAAGTGTATTTTGTTTTTTTTCTTTCTTTTTTTTTTTTTTTGGCGGAGGAGTCCTGCTCTGTCGCCCAGGCTGGAGTGCAGTGGTGTGATCTCAGCTCCCTGCAATCTCCACCTCCCAGATTCAAGCAATTTTCCTCTCTCAGCCTCCCAAGTGGCTGGGACTACAGGTGTGCACTACCATGCCTGGTTAATTTTTGTATTTTTAGGAGAGACAGGGTTTCACTATGTTGGCCAGGCTGGTCTCGAACTCCTGACCTCAGATGATTCACCCACTTCAGCCTCCCAAAGTGCTGGGATTATAGGCGTGAGCCACCACGCCTGGCCCTTATACATCTTTTTTGCAACATTAGTTATAAACAAAGTAGAAGTATTTATTTTTATTTTATTTTATTCTGAGACGGAGTTTTACTCTTGTTGCTCAGGCTGGAGTGCAATGGCGTGATCTTGGCTCACTGCAACCTTTGCCTCCTGGGTTCAAGCGATTCTGCTGCCTCAGCCTCCCAAGCAGCTGGGATTACAGGCGCCCACCACAACACCCAGCTAATTTTTTGTATTTTTAGTAGAGATGGGGTTTCACCATGTTGACTAGGTTAGTCTTGAACTGCTGACCTCAGGTAATCCACTGGCCTCGTGTTGACTACGTTAGTCTTGAACTGCTGACCTCAGGTAATCCACTGGCCTCAGCCTCCCATAGTGCTGGGATTACAGGCATGAGCCACTGCGCCAGGACTATTTATGTATTTATTTATTTTGAGATGGTGTCTCAATCTTTTGCCCAGGCTGGAGTGCAGTGGTGCAATCTCGGGTTCAAGCGATTCTCCTGCCTCAGCCTCCTGAATAGCTGGGACTACAGGTGCACACCCCTGTGCCCGGCTAGTTTTTGTGTTTTTAGTAGAGACTATGTTGGCCAGGCTAGCCTCGAACTCCTGACCTTGTTATCCACCCACCTTGGCCTCCCAAAGAGTTGGGATTACAGGCGTGAGTCACCACGCCCAGCCAATATTTATTTATTTACTTACTTACTTAACATAGAGACAGGATCTTGCTCTGTCATCCAGGCTAGAGTGCAGTGTTGCCAACCCATCATTGCTCACTGCAGCCCTGAACTCGTGGACTCAGGTAATCCTCCTGCCTCAGCCTCCCCAGTAGCTGGGATACAGGCATGTGCCACCATGCGTAAGTTTTAAATTTTTTTTGTAGACAGGGTCTCACCATGTTGCCTAGGCTGGTCTCACACTCCTGGGCTCAAATAGTCCTCCCACCTCAGCCTCCCAAAGTGCCTGGATTACAGGTGTGAGCCACTGTCCCGGCCTACTCAAAGTCCTATCTAGGAAAATGCTATCTGGTGGTAATATGTAATTTTGAATTTTTTAAAAAAATTAGTGGCCAGGCGCGGTGGCTCAAGCCTGTAATCCCAGCACTTTGGGAGGCCGAGACGGGCGGATCATGAGGTCAGGAGATCGAGACCATCCTGGCTAATACAGTGAAACCCCGTCTCTACTAAAAAATACAAAAAACTAGCCGGGCGAAGTGGTGGGTGCCTGTAGTCCCAGCTACTCGGGAGGCTGAGGCAGGAGAATGGCGTGAACCCGAGAGGAGGAGCTTGCAGTGAGCTGAGATCCGGCCACTGCACTCCAGCCTGGGTGACAGAGCAAGACTGCGTCTCAAAAAAAAAAAAAAAAAAAAAAAACAAAAAAATTAGTTCTGTAATAATCTTTTAGGCCCTTCCCCTTTGTACAAATATATATTTATAAATAAATGAATTATGAAATTGGTTCATTTCCATCTTTTTAAAAGGTAGTCAGAAATAATTGTTAGATGCAATGAGATATTGGATGAGCTACATAGGTAAGATATAAGCAGTGTACAAAGTAGGATAAAAATGCCACTTTACATTTTTTTTTTATTTTGAGACAGTTTTATTCTTGTTGCCCAGGGTGAAGTGCGGTGGCGCAATCTTGGCTCACTGCAACCTCCACCTTCCAGTTTCAAGCAATTCTTCTGCCCTAGCCTCTCGAGTAGCTGGGATTACAGGCATGTGCCACCATGCCCGGCTAATTTTTTTGTATTTTTAGTTGAGATGGGGTTTCATCATGTTGACCAGGCTGGTCTGGAGCTCCTGACTTCAGGTGATCTGCCCACCTTGACCTCTCAAAGTACTGGGATTATAGGCATGAGCCACCACGCCCAGTCCACTTTTCATACTTTCTAAAACAATATTTAGGGATTTTTGTGTTAGCCACTCTCCTATCTCATTTCTCCAATTGAAGTAATGACTAAATCTTCCATTCTATTTTTTCTCTCATTCTTGGATAGAATGAATGTCTATAATGAAAAGAGTTTCTTGCCGGGCGCGGTGGCTCACGCCTGTAATCCCAGCACTTTGGGAGGCCGAGGCGGGCGGATCACAAGGTCAGGAGATCGAGACCACGGTGAAACCCCGTCTCTACTAAAAATACAAAAAATTAGCCGGGCGCGGTTGTGGGCGCCTGTAGTCCCAGCTACTCGGGAGGCTGAGGCAGGAGAATGGCGTGAACCCGGGAGGCGGAGCTTGCAGTGAGCCGAGATCGCGCCACTGCACTCCAGCCTGGGCGACAGAGCGAGACTCCGTCTCAAAAAAAAAAAAAAAAAAAAAAAAAAAAAAAGAAAAGAGTTTCTTATCAATAGCCCTCTCAGATTTCTTCTGAATTTTGCCAAATATTTGTATAACTCTGCAAAAGACTTTCTTTCTCTGCCTTCTCCTTTAGAGGGAAAAACAAACAGTAGGTGTGACAGCTTACCTCCTAGCATTGTTGTGAAGTTTGGCTGGCACAAGATAAAGTGCTGTGTAATTACTCTGAAATGTTTGTAATTAATTAATGAATTGTAGGCACTGTGTCAGTAGAAACCACTGTGATTTGGAAATGCAATGTTTCAATAATAAAGACTGTATAAATTTTAAAAAAGAAAAAATTAACTCTCTCCAAATTATAAATTAAATGATATACCTAATGATTTTCCTTAGAACTTGAAAAGCTTAACCCAAAATTTATATGAAAAGGCAAGAGCCTGGAATGGTTAAGACAACGTTAAAGAAGAATAATAATGTGAGGAGACTTACCCTCGTAGAGACCGCAATTAACCATAAAGCCATAATTGTTCTCAAGCCTAGTATAGCACCTGACATAGACAGTAGTCAATGAATGTTTGCTCAGTAGACTGATGGGTGGGACAATGAGTTGCTTGGGGGATAATTAAGTGAAAGTTAACCCTGGGTCTTTCCTGTCCTTATATTACTTCTTGCCTGGGGTCAGGATTGACTCTGGAAGTGGTAGTTGTTGGAAGGGTTGAACCTGAAGATTAGGGTGAGGGTGACTCAGAACTTCAAAGACCAGGGAAGTTGAGTTCTGAGAAAGGGCAGGACAGAGAGCTGACTAATTTGTTTAATTTGTCTACAGATACCCTTAAGCAAATTTTATCTTGTACAGTTTGAGTATAGGGTTTGTGTTTGCTTAAAATTCAGCAAGCCTTTAACAGGAATGTACTCAGTATTAAGTGTGGTGTCAGGTTGGCTGCAGTGTAGGAAAGCTTTTATTCCATGGGAAAGAAGTCCGTGATTTTTGGAGCTATCTATTATACAGTTACGTTGCTTTAGATTTAGTTATTTGGATCTCATGATTGAAATAGTATTTTAAATTGGGGACATCTTATTGTTTGGGAGAGGTCCTTTAGAAATGACAGGTGAAGAACAAAATTTTCAGAGTAAAATTTGGCCATGTGTGATATGGGTATTAATAATCCAATGGTTTACATATGCCAGTAACAGAATTTACAGAGGACAGCCAATGGTGAGGTGCTGTTCTCTGGTGGCATTCTGGTAATAACCAGCTCTTGTATGGTGCTTGATAGTTTCCAAAGTACTTTTGCATACCTTATGTTATTTGTGCCTCCAAGGTATGTAAAGGAGGTTTATTTCAATTCAGTGATCATTTATTGAGAAGGTTTTGTGCCAAGTTTTGTACTAGATCTTGGGAAACCAGCAATAAGACAAAGAATTTGACTTTAAGTTAACATAGACAGGTAACATTGGGATATATGCACAACCAGGAGTATAACTTTGGAAACAATAATTAAGGAGGGAGACACATATGATTAGGATGTGGTAACGGTAGGTTGTGATGGCTTTCCTAGGCTTTGTTATATTTTTTGTTTCAAGGAAGAATTGTGTGTTTTACACCACTTTGAAACTATATTTCACAATTTACATAGCTAATAATATACTTTCTTTTTTTTTTTTTTTAGACGCAGTCTAGCTCTGTTGTCCAGGCTTGCAGTGCAGTGACACGATCTCAGCTCACTGCAACTTCTGCCTCCTGGGTTCAAGTGATTCTCCTACCTCAGTCCCCCGAGTAGCTGGGACTATAGGTGCGTGCTACCACGCCCAGCTAATTTTTGTATTTTTAGTAGAGATGGAGTTTCACCATGTTGGCCGGGCTGGTCTCAAACTCCCGATCTCAAGTGATCCGCTGCTTTGGCCTCCCAAAGAGCTGGGATTATAGGCATGAGCCACTGTGCCTGGCCATCTGATGATATACTTTTTTTTTTTTTTTTTTTTTTAGACAACGTCTCGCTCTGTCACCCAGGTTGGAGTGCAGTGGTGTGATTTCAGCTCACTGCAACCTCTGCTTCCTGGGTTCAAGTGATTCTCCTGCCTCAGCCTTCTGAGTAACTGGGACTACAGACACGCACTACCACACCTGGCTAATTTTTTGTATTTTTAGTAGAGATGGGGTCTCACTGTGTTGGCCAGGCTGGTCTCGAACTCCTGACCTCAGGTGTTCTCATCCTCCTCGGCCTCCCAATGTGCTGGGATTACAGGCATGAGCCACCACGCCCTGATGATATACTTTTGAAAATTATATTACATTTTCTACAATTACACTGTCTTTCCTCTGAAAAATCTGGATGATCTATTAGAACATTCGACCTAAGCTACACTCCTTGGTAATGTGTTTGTGGAAGGAATGATTAATTTATGTGCATAATTTAGTCCTTTGCATACAAAATGCAGTTTTGTTTATTAGAAATATTTTAGATAATTAATGCTTTGTAGGCTTTTTGCTGTTATTTTTAGATCTGAAAAAGATGAAGAGGAATAAAACATGGCAAGTCTAGAGGGAGGCACTGCTTGAAGTGTGTGAAACAATCAAGCATCAATAAAAATAAAAGTCCTTGAGATGAAGAACAGAAAATCTGTGATTGTTATCATTATTAGCTTCACAGGGATGTTGAAGTGATCAGGATATCAATGACATAATTAAGTGGAATTGTATTTTTAAAATTTAAGAAATAAGGAAACCGTTGCTTTAGGATATGTCTCTTATATACTCAGAAAAGCTTGCTTTTTGTAAGTTAAACCTCAGTGATGAATAAATAGTGCATTTGTGGCTGGGCGTGATAGCTTATGCCTGCGATCCCAGCACTTTGGGAGGTTGAGGCGGATGGATCACCTGAGGTCAGGAGTTTGAGACCAGCCTGGCCAACATGGTAAACCCTGTCTCTACAAAAATACAAAAAATAAGCCAGGCATGGTGGTGCACGCCTGTAGTCCCAGCTACTCAGGAAGCTGAGGCAGGAGAATCGCTTGAACCCAGGAGATGGAGGTTGCAGTGAGTCGAGATTGCACCACTGCACTCCAGCCTGGGTGACAGAGTGAGACTCTGTCTTAAAAAAAAAAAAAATAGTGCATTTATATTAATTACATGGATACAATTCTGTATACCAAAGAAAAATATCCACATTTACTGCAGATTCTTTTGTAAGTTGTGTAGAATTTCTTACTTCAAGGCCGGGCGCAGTGGCTCACACCTGTAATCCCAGCACTTTGGGAGGCCGAGGCAGGCGGATCACGAGGTCAGGAGATCGAGATCATCTTGGCCAACATGGTGAAACCCTGTCTCTACTAAAATACAAAAAATTAGCCAGGCATAGTGGCGTGTGCCTGTAATCCCAGCTACTTGGGAGGCTGAGACAGGGGAATCACTTGAAGGAGGCGGAGGCGGAGCTTGCAGTGAACTGAGATCGCGCCACTGCACTCCAGCCTGGTGACAGAGTGAGACTCCGTCTCAAAAAAAAAAAAAAATTTCTTACTTCATATGAACTTGACCCTGTAAACACTATAAGAAAAACTTTGTTGCAGGTTGGTTTTCTTTTGGAATGGGATCCCTTTACTCTGATAATTGATTCTAACAGAAGACTTCTACTCAATGTGATAATGGAATGATTTGGAGCAACTCTACTATCAAATCAGGGAAAGCTAGCCTCCAGAGTGATCCAGAGGTTCTGCCATCACCTTACAAAGCCAAGACAAGATTTTTCACCGAGACTGGCCTTTGGATGATATATACATTCCATAACAATACCTGCAAGGAGGCATGTATTTACATGGCCTAGTGATTTTCTCTGGTTGCTTTTGTGGAATTCAGATGCTGATTTTATCAGTGACTAACCATGACGTGTGGGGACATTGTAAGATAATTGGTAAGTTTTGGAAAATCTCACAGTGGCTGGATAATTCGACTTCCTTTTTGTGCAGGATTTGGGGATGAGAATGGCATTCTTTTCTTCTTCTTCTAAAAGTTGGAATCTTGCTATGTTGCCCTGGCTGGACTTGAACTCCTGGGCTCAAGCAGTCTTCCTGCCGTAGCCTCTGAGTAGTTAGAACTATAGGTGCATATCACTGCTCCTGGTGAAAGTGGCCCGGAGTTGAAAGAACAGAAATTTTGTTGGCAGAGTGATCTGTGCTATCTCTAGCAGTATAACTCTGGGCAAGTAACTTGACCTCTCTGAATTTCAGTTTCTTTATTTGTAAAAAGAAACTAATATTGGCCAGGTGCAGTGGCTCACACCTGTAATCCCAGCACTTTGGGAGGCCAAGGCAGATGGATCGCCTGAGGTCAGGAGTTCATGACCAACCTGGCCAACATGGTGAAACCCTGTCTCTACTAAAATGTAAAAAAAAAAATTAGCTGGGCGTGGTGGCGGGCACCTGTAATCCCAGCTACTTGGGAGGCTGAGGCAGGAGAATTGCTTGAACCTGGGAGGCGGAGGTTACAGTGAGCCAAGTTCGCGCCATTGCACTCCAGCCTGGGCAACAAGTGAAATTCCATCTCAAAAAAGAAAAGAAAAAGCATAATACCGTCAAAGAGATGCACAGATATTGTATCCATGAACCAAGAATGGGCATTATAAAAAATGGAACCAAACTGGAGATCTTGAAAATGAAAAATGTAATTTTAAAAATAAAATGCTCAAAAAATGTTGATTATAAAGTGGATACACTAAAGAGTGAATTAGTGAGCTAGATGTTTGGACAGGGAAATTCTCCCAGAATGCAGTAGGAAAGGAAAGAAGAAGGATGGACATATGAAGGAAAATTTAGGAGACATGGAGGGAAGATCCAGAAGTGCTAACATCAGTCTAATAGGAGTGCTAGACATTGCAGAAAATGGAGGGGAGATATGGCCAGTGTTCCTTGTTACTTCTGCAAATGCCATTCTGTAACCCGTCTTCCTTGCTGGCCGTCCTGTCTCCCACTATAGAGGCTGAAAATGTCCACAGATTGCTTTTCCAGCCACCTTTGTAGCCGCTGCGTGGATGGATAACCCAGTCCCAATCAGTGGGATCTGACAGGAATTCTGCTAGGCGATTTTTATGAAAGATATTTCTCCACAATACCAAGAAGAGCACAAGGAAAAATTGCTTCCCTGTGTTTGGATGCGCTATCTGGAGCTGCAGTGGCCATCTTGCCACCTGAAGGGAACAAAAACAATTCTGAGAAGGCAGAACAGAAAGATGATTCTTGAGTCCTCACATACCATTTTTTTTTTTTTTTTTTTTTGAGACAGAGTTTCGCTTTGTCACCCAGGCTGGAGTGCAATGGCGCAATCTTAGCTTACCGCAACCTCTGCTGCTTGGGTTCAAGTGACTCTCCTGCCTCAGCTTCTGAGTAACTGGGATTACAGGCTCCCGCCAGCACGCCCAGCTAATTTGTGTATTGTTAGTAGAGACAGGGTTTCACCATATTGGCCAGGTTGGTCTCGAACTCTTGACCTCAGGTGATCCACTTGCCTCAGTCTCCCAAAGTGCTGGGATTACAGGTGTTAGCTGCCACACCTGGCCATAATTTTGGTTTTTTTAGTACAGACAGGGTTTCACCATGTTGGCCAGGCTGGTCTCAAACTCCTGACCTCAAGTGATCTGCTTGCCTTAGCCTCCTAAAGTGTTGGGATTACAGGCGTGAGCCACCGCACCTGGCCTTCATAAACTTCAGGTATTTGACAATGCAAATACCTTCTTCGATTCTCCTGTTACCTAGCAACTTTGTATATGTGGTGCCTTTCATGGGTAGAAATAATTTTGATGTAATCAAATTTTTATTTGTTTTTCTGTATGGTTTGTACTTTAGAAGTTTTAAACATTTCTTCCTTGTCTCACCGGGAACAGCAGCTCACGCCTGTAATCACAGCACTTTGGGAGGCCGAGGTGGGCGGATCACGAGGTTGAGATCAAGACCATCCTGGCTAACATGGTGAAACCCCGTCTCTACTAAGAATACAAAAATTAGCCAGGCGTGTTGGTGCATGCCTGTAATCCCAGCTACTCAGGAGGCTGAGGCAGGAGAATTGCTTGAACCCAGGAGGCAGAGGTTGCAGTGAGCCGAGATCGGGCCACTGCACTCCAGCCTGGGCGACAGAGTAAGACTACATCTAAAAAAAAAAAAATTTCTTCCTTGTCTCTAAATCACAAAGTTCATCCTACATTTTATTCAGTTAACTTTATAGTTTTTCTTTCACATTTCACTCCTTATTTCATCTGGAATTCACCTTTATAGATGTTAGGTTGCATTCTAGTTTTATTTTCCTCCATATGGTGAATCAGTTTTTCCAGCATCACCTAATAAATGATCTCTTCTTTCCCTGTTGATTTGTGATGCTTGCTTTATTTTACATCAAGTTCCTATATAGAAATGAGTCCTTCTCTGAGTTCTCTACTTTGTTCTGAGGCCTTATCATTATGGCCTTGCAGTATGCCTTATTATTTGATAGAACAAGCCTCCCTTTCCCCATTTACACTTAAACAAAATTTTAAGTTATTTTTAATTTTTCTGTAGAAATGCAGTCTCACTATGTTGCCCAGGCTGGTCTTGAACTCCTGGGTTCAAGTGATCCTCCTGCCTTGGTCTCCCAAAGTACTGGAATTAGAAGTATGAGCCACCACACCTAGTCTTACCCTTGTTTTTAAAGATTATCTAATCCACCAGTGAACCTTTCTCCTGTGTATACATTGTAGAATATTTTATTGTTTTATTTTATTTGTTTGTTTGTTTTTTGAGATAGGATCTCACTCTGTTGCCCAGGGTGGAGTGCAGTGGTGCGATTATGGCTCACTGCAACCTCAACCTCCCAGGCTCAAGTGATCCTCCCACTTCAGCCTCCTGAGTATCTGGGACTATAGGCATGTACCACCACACCTGGATAATTTTTGTATTTTTTGTAGAGATGGGTTTTTGCCATGTTGCCCAGGCTGTTCACAAACCCTTGGGCTCAAGTGATCCTCCTGCTTTGGCCTCCCAAAGTGCTGGGATGGCAGGTGTGAATCACTGCGCCCACCCATGAGGTACTTGTAATTCAAGCCTGATAGCAGCAGCTGCAGGGAGACAAGAAAACTGAACTGCTGTCTCTACCTAGAAATTTGACATAGTATTTATACTTTGGAGGGAAAGTGAAAGGAAATGCATATGTAAAGTAATTGAGACTATTTATAACTTAAATGATCAATAACAGACATATGTTATCAACCAGTATTTCTTCAGCTGATGCTTTTTTTTGAGACACAGCCTTGCTCTGTCACCCAGGCTGAAGTGCAATAGTGTGATCTCAGCTCACTGCAGCCTCGACCTCCCAGGCTCAAGCGATCCTCCCACCTCAGCCTTTCGAGTAGCTAGGATCACAGGCACTCCCCACCACACCCAGCTAATTTTTGTATTTTTGGTAGATACAGGGTTTTGCAGGTTTGCCTAGACTGGTCTTGAACGTCTGGGCTCAAGCGATCCACCTGCCTTGGCCTCCCAAAGTGCTGAGATTACAGACATGAGCCACCACACCTGGCATTTTATGCAATTCTTTAAAATATGTTTTATGAGCTTTGGATAGTGAGCATAGTCCCCATTCGGTAGTTTTTTAGCCTTTGTCCTCATCCTTCTCCCTCCCCCTGTAGGAGTCCCCAGTGTTTATTGTTCCATCTTTATGTCCATGTGTTCCCAATGTTTAACTCCCACTTATAAGTGAGAACATGTGGCATTTGGTTTTCTGTTCCTGTGTTAATTACCTTAGGATCATGGCCTCCAGCTATATCCATGTTGCTGCAAAGGACATGATTTCGTTCTTTTTTTTTTTTTTTTTTTTGAGAGACAGAGTCTCACTCATCGCCCAGGCAGTGGCTCAATCTTGGCTTACTGCAGCCTCCACCTCCTGGATTCATGCGATTCTCCTGCCTCAGCTTCCCAAGTGGCTAGGACTACAGGCGTGTGCCACTACACCCAGCTAATTTTTTGTATGTTTTTGGTAGAGACGGGGTTTCACTATATGTTGGCCAGGCTGGTCTCGAACTCCTGACCTCAGGTGATCCGCCTGCCTCAGCTAAAGTAGCTGGGATTACAGGTGTGAGCCACCACACCCAACCAATTTCATTCTTTTTTATGGCTGTATAGTATTCCATGGTAAACACAGTAATTTTTAAAAGGCTCAGCTTGGATTAAAATTACACACATATACCAAAGTTCAGCTATATGCTGTTTATAAAAGGCACATGTAAAACAACATAGGAAACCTAAATATTAAGAAATGAAAAATAATAATATCAGACAAATAGTAACCAAAAGACATTGGGAGTAGCAACTGAATACCAAGCAAAATAGGATGTGAAAAAAAAAATTAAAGGAGCATTTTATTTTAATAAAAGGAAGAGTCTACCTAAAATAAATTAGCAACCATAGAAATAGTCTCACACTATTAGTATTAAGGAAACATAGCAAGATACTATTGCACTTTTTGTTTTTTTAGCTACTTTGTTAACTGAAACTATTGCACTTTAGATTGCCCAAAATGTCAAGTACGGGCAAAGATGTGGAGAAAATGATATGCTTTCACAACACTTGAGATAGGGATAGGGTATATTGATATAGAGTCATTTGGAAGAGCAATTTGGCAGTATCTAATAAAATGAAAACGAATGCCTGGGTGCAGTGGCTCACGCTTGTAATCCTAGCACTTTGGGAGGCCAAGTCAGGCAGATCGCTTGAGGTCAGGAGTTCGAAACCAGCATGGCCAACATGGTGAAATATCGTCTCTACTAAAAGCACAAAAATTAGCCTGTTGTGGTGGCATGTGCCTGAAATCCCAGCTGCTCAGGAGGCTGAGGCAGGAGAATCGCTTGAACCCGGCAGGCAGAGGTTGCAGTGAGCCGGGCACTCTGCCTGGGCACAGTGCCATTGCACTCCAGACTGGGCGACAGAGCAAGACTCTGTCTCAAAAAAAAAAAAAAAAATTTATAATTATTAATTCTGAAAGATGGGAATGTATTTTATATATATTTTATATATATAATATATATAATTATATATAATATATAGTATAGTATTCCATGGTAAACACAGTACTTTTTAAAAGGCTCAACTTGGATTAAAATTACACACGTATACCAAAGTTCAGCTATATGATGTTTATAAAAGACAACATGTAAAACAACATAGAAAACCTAAATATTAAGAAATGAAAAATGATAATATCAGACAAATAGTAACAGATAATATCAGACAAATATATATATATATATATACTTATTTTATAATTCCTACTACTTTTTTTTTTTTTTTGAGACAGAGTCTTGCTCTGTTGCCAAGGCTAGACTGCAGTGGCGCAATCATAATTCATTGAAGCCTTAAACTCCTGGGCTCAAGTGATCTTCCCACCTTGACCTCTCAAGTAGTTGGGACTACAGGCATAGTCACCATGCCTGGCTAATTTTTTTTTTTAATTTTCCTTTTTGTTTTTTTTTTTAATTATTTTTAAAATTTTTTTTATTTTTTGTAGAAATGGAATCTTGCTATGTTGCTCAGGTTGGTCTTGAACTCTTGGCCTCCCAAAATGCTGGGATTACAGGTGAAAGCCATTTTGCCTCACCTAATTCCAACTACTTCTCTCCTCTTAATGTTTTTTCTTGGAAATTGACAACTAAAAAAAAAAAAGAAAGAAAGAAATTAAAGTAAATGGAAGAAATGGTTAAACATTAGTCAATATTTTTCATCTAAGAGCTATTATTTCTCAGTCTATGTCTTCAAAGTTAAGAAAAAGGATATGAAAAACACTAAGTGGTAGAATCATTATATGTTTTAGCTACATGTTTTATTATTGGACAGTTTTGCTTAACATCTTATTACGGAAAGATGAAGAAAATGAAGTTAACACTCAGCTTCCTATATTCTCTCCTCATCCCATTGTTTTTGGTAGTTGTACTGTCTGCTGAGGTTTACAGCATTTACATTAGGTCCTGTGTAGTCTTAGTTCTATATTCAGGTGGAATCACTGCTCACCACCAGAAGTACTTTCCCATTATTGATTATTTGTATTGATTAATTATTAAATTAGATTTTATTGGTTTTTTGTTTGTTTTTTTAGAAAAGCTCTTTGTCTTAAATTCCTTGGATTTTTTCATGTTGAGACTATCTCTTTTTCTTATATTTGAACAACATCTTGACTGGGTATCATTTTCTTGGGCCACATTTTCTTTTTTTTTTTTTTGAGACAGAGTCTCGCTATGTCGCCCAGGGTGGAGTGCAGTGGCCGGATCTCAGCTCACTGCAAGCTCCGCCTCCCGGGTTTTTACGCCATTCTCCTGCCTCAGCCTCCCGAATAGCCGGGACTACAGGCGCCCACCACCTCGCCCGGCTAGTTTTTTGTATTTTTTAGTAGAGACAGGGTTTCACCGTGTTAGCCAGGATGGTCTCGAACTCCTGACCTCGTGATCCGCCCGTCTCGGCCTCCCAAAGTGCTGGGATTACAGGCTTGAGCCACCGCGCCCGGCCGGGCCACATTTTCTTTGTCTCTGAAATTTGTGGCATGTTTCTCATGTTTTTCTGGCATTGTACTTTGCCTCTGAGAGGTCTGAGACAAGTCCAGTTCCCAACTCTGCTTCACCCCTTTTAGGCAACTTGCTTTATTGTCTGGTTGGTTGTGTTCAAGGAATTCTTTCTTTAACTTTAATGTTTAGTGACTTAACTGGGATAGAGACACCGTGTCCAGTCTATCACCTTTTTTACTTCTTTTTCTTTTTTTTTTTTTTTTTTAGATGAGGATCTCACTGTGTTGCCCAGGCTGGTCTCAAACTCCTATCCTCAAGTGATTCTCCTGCCTCAACCTCCCAAAGTGCTGGATTACAGGCATGAGCCACTGCGTCCAGCTACTTTTCCCACTTCTTGACTAAATTTTGGTAATATACACCTTCCTAAAATATTTATTTCATTATGAGTTTCAGAATTATTAGCACAAGGTTCTCTTGAGGCCAGGTATGGTGGCTTACACCTGTAATCCCAGCACTTTAGGAGACCTAAGTGGGAGCATCTCATTGAACCCAGGAGTTCAAGATCAGCCTGGGCAACATAGCAAAACCCATATCTTGTTTTATTTTATTATTATTATTATTTTTTGAGACAGTCTCACTCGTCACCCAGGCTGTAGTGCAGTGGTGTGATCTTGGCTCACTGCAACCCCCACCTCCCAAGCTCAAGTGATTCTCCTGCCTCAGCCTCCTGAGTAGCTGGGACTACAGGCATGTGCCATCACACCCAGCTAATTTTGTATTTTTAGTAGAGACAGGGTTTTACCACGTTGGCCAGGCTGGTCTCAAACTCCCAACCTCAGGTGAGCCACTCGCCTCGGCCTCCCAAAGTTCTGGTATTACAGGCGTGAGTATCTCTCTGCTGCCCAGGCTGGAGTGCAGTGGCGTGATCTCGACTCACTGCAACCTCTGCCTCCCGGGTTCAAGCAATTCTCCTGCCTCAGCCTCCCGAGTAGCTGGGATTACAGGTGCCTGAGTGGTGGCTGTTTTAAAGGAGTTGGTTTCCCAAGCTTTTACAATTGTGAACTCCATCAATGAAAACGGGGGGGTATATATCTCCCATTATATGCATATCTGTTTATTCATAAATAACATTAATGTATCATATTTAATTTATATAAATTAAATTATAAGTAATATTCCATATGTTAAATTATATATTAATTATATCATAAAATATGGATAAAATAAAACATTTTAAAGTTCAAGTTGAAAAATAACATTTAAAAATCAATTTTTTTCTTTATTTTAGAGATGGGTTCTCACAATGTTGGCTAGATTTGTCTCGAACTGCTGGCCTCAAGAAATCCTCCTGCCTCAGCCTGCCAAAGTGCTAGGATTACAGGTGCTAGCCACCATGCCCGACTAATTTTGGTATTTTTAGTAGAGACAAGGTTTTGTCATGTTGGCCAGACAGGTCTTGAACTCCTGATCTCAGTTCTCTGCCCTCCTCAGCCTCCCAAAGTACTGGGATTACAAGCGTGAGCCACCACACCTGGCCCATAATTGTCTTTCTAATTGAGTAGAATATAGGAGCCAAGGACTTCGCATTGTTTCTGTATTCCCAGTACCTAGATTAGTACCTGGAAAATAGTAGGGGTTCAATAAATGTCTGATAAATGAATGAATATTAAGAATGATAGGCTGGGCATGGTGGCTTATGCCTGTAATTCCAGCACTTTGGGAGGATGAGGTGGGTGGATCATTCTCAGGAGTTCAAGACCAGCATGGCCAACATGGTGAAACCCCATCTCTACTAAAAATACTAAAATTAACCGGGTGTGGTGGCCTGTGCCTGTACTCTCAGATACTTGGGAGGCTGAGGCGGGAGAATCGCTTGAACTTGGGAGGTAGAGGTTGGAGTGAGCCGAGATCTTGTGACTGTACTGCAGCCTAGGTGACAAAGTGAGACCTTGTCTCAAAAAAAAAAAAAAAAAAAAAAAAAAGAAGAGAGAGAGAAAGAAAGAAAAGAAAGAGAGAAAGAAAATAAAGAAAGAGAAAGAAGAAAGAAGGAAAGAAGAAAGAAGAAAGAAAGAGGAAGCAAGGAAGGGAGGGAGGGAAAAGAAAAGAAAAAAGAAAAGAGAAGAGAAGAAAAGAAAAGAAAAAAGAAAAGAGAAAAGAAAAAAGAAAAGAAGGAAAGATTGGCTGATCCCAGGCAGGAGGATCTCTGAAGCCCAGGAGCTCAAGACCAGCCTGGGCAACATAGTGAGACTTTAAAAACAAAAGAATGATAGGTTGGACATGGTGGTTCACACCTGTAATCCCAGAGCTTTGAGAGGCTAAGCTGGAAGGATCAGTTGAGGCCAGGAGTAGTTCAAGACCAGCCTGGGCAACACATAGTGAGTCCTTGTCTTTAAAAAAAAAAAAAAAAGCCTGGGCACGGTGGCTCATGCCTGTAATCCCAGCACTTTGGGAGGCCGAGGCAGGTGGATCACGAGGTCAAGAGTTTGAGATCAGCCTGGCCAACATGGTGAAACCCCGTCTCTACAAAGAATACAAAAATTAGCCGGGGGTGGTGGCATGTGCCTGTAATCCCAGCTACTCGGGAGGCTGAGGCAGGAGAGTCGCTTGAACCTGGGAGCCTGGGAGGCACAGGTTGCAGTGAGCTGAGATTGTGCCACTGCACTCCAGCCTGGGTGACAGAGCAAGACTCTGTCTCCAAAAAAAAAAAAAAAAAAAAAGAAGAAGAAAAAAGGAGCATAGTTAAAAAACAAAGAAAAAATAGTGTAAGATCAGAGTAGTAATCATGAGTGTATATTTCAGCAGCCCTGGTTGGAGGAGGGATGGTGATATGGTTTGCTTTGTGTCCCTGTCCAAATCTCAGGTCTAATTGTAATCCCCAGTGTTGGAGGAGGGGCTTGATGGGAGGTCATTGGATCATAGGGCAGCTTCTAATGGTTTAGCACCATCCCTCTAGGGCTGCTTGTTTAAACGCGTGTAGCACCTCTCCCACTCACCTTTCTGCTGCTGGTCATGTGAAGATGTGCTTGCCTCCCCTTTGCTTTCTGCTATGATTGCAAGTTTCCTGAGGCCTCCCCAGAAGCAAAAGTTTGTACAGCCCACAGAACCAGGAACCGATTAAATCTCTTTTCTTTATGAATTACCCCGTCTCAGGTAGTTCTTTATAGCAGTGTGAGAATGGACTAATACAGAAAATTGGTACCAGAGAAGTGGGACATTGCTATAAACATACCTGAAAATGTGGAAGTGACTTTGGGACTGGGTAATGGGCAGAGGTTGGAACAGTTTGTAGAGCTCAGAAGAAGACAGGAAGATGAGGGGAAGTTTGAAACTTCCTAGAGACTTATTGAATGGTTGTGACCAAAATGCTGATAGTGATATGGAAAATGAAGTCCAGCCAAGGTGATTTCAGATGGAGATGAGGAATTTACTGGGAACTGGAGTGAAGGTCACTCTTGCTATGCTTTAGCAAAGAGACTGGTGGCATTTTGCTCCTCCTCTAGGGATCTGTTGAACTTTGAACTTCAGAGAGATGATTTAGGGTATCTGGTGGAAGAAATTTCTAAGTAGTAAAGCATTTAACAGTGGTTGCTTCTAATAGTGTATGCTTATATGCATGTGCAAAGAGATTATCTGAAACTGGAACTTATATTTAAAAGAGAAGTAGAGAGGCCGGGCGCGGTGGCTCAAGCCTGTAATCCCAGCACTTTGAGAGGCCGAGACGGGCGGATCACGAGGTCAGGAGATCGAGACCATCCTGGCTAACACGGTGAAACCCCGTCTCTACTAAAAATACAAAAAACCAGCCGGGCGAGGTGGTGGGCGCCTGTAGTCCCAGCTACTCCGGAGGCTGAGGCAGGAGAATGGCGTAAACCCGGGAGGCGGAGCTTGCAGTGAGCTGAGATCCAGCCACTGCACTCCAGCCTGGGCGACAGAGCGAGACTCCGTCTCAAAAAAAAAAAAAAAAGAGAAGTAGAGAATAAAAGTTTGGAAAATTTGCAGCCCAGCTATGTGGTAGAAAAGAAAAACCCATTTTCTGGGGAAGAATTCAAGCAGGTTGCAGAAATTTGAATAAGGAAAGAGGAGCCAAATGTTAATAGCCAAGACAATGGGGAAAATGCCTGCAAGGCACTTCAGAGACCTTCGTGGCAGCCCCTCCCATCACAGGCCTGGAGGCCTGGGGTGTAGGGGTGGTTCTGTGGGACAGGCCCAGGGCCCCACTGCTGTGTGAAGCCTTGAAACATGGCACCCTGCATTGTGACCACTCAGCTCCAGCCATGGCTAAAAGGGGCCGAGGTACAGCTCAGGCCATTGTTTCAGAGGATGCAAGCTAAAAGCCTTAGTGGCTTCCATGTGATATTAAGCCTGCATGTGTGCAGAGGGCAAGAGTTGAGGCTTGGGCGCTTCCACCTAGATTTCAGATGATGTATGGAAACACCTGGATGTCCAGGCAGAAGTCTGCTGCAGGGATGGAGCTCTCATGGAGAACCTCTACTAGGGCAATGCAGAGGGGAAATATGGGGTTGGAGTCCCCCTACAAGAGTCCCCACTGGGGCACTGCCTAGTGGAGCTGTGAGAAGAGGGCCACCATCCTCCAGACCCCAGAGTGGTAGATCCATGAATGGCTTGCACTGTGCACTTGGAAAAGCCACAGGCACTCAACAACAGCCCATGAAAGCAGCTGCAGGGGCTGTACCCTGCAAAGTTATAGAGATACAACTGTCTAAGGCCTTGGGAGCCCACTCCTTGCATCAGTGTGGATTGGATGTGACACATGGAGTTAAAGGAGATTATTTTGGAGCTTTAAGGTTTAATGACTGCCCTGCTGGGTTTTGGACTTGCATGGGGCATGTAGCCCCTTTGTTTTGGCTGAATTATTTCTCTTAGAATGGGTATATTTACCCAAGGCCTATACCCCCATTGTATCTTGAAAGCAACTAACTTGATTACTTGTTTTTGATTTTACAGGCTCATAGGTGGAAGGAAAGTCTTGCCTTGTCTCAGATGAGACTTTGGACTTGGACTTTTGAGTTAATGCTAGAATGAGTTAAGACTTTGAGGGACTGTTAGGAAGGCATGCTTGTGTTTTGAAATGTGAGAAGGACATGAGCTTTGTGAGGGGCCAGGGGCAGAATGATATGATGTGACTCTGTGTCCTTGCCCTAATCTCATGTCTAATTGTAATCCTCAGTGTTGGAAGAGGGGCCTGGTGGGAGGTGATTGGATCATGGGGGCAGTTTCTAATGGTTTAGCACCATCCCCCTAGTGCTGCTTGTTTAAAAGTGTGTAGCACTTCCCCTTCCCCCATCTCTTCTGCCAGCCATGTGAAGATGTGCTTGCTTCCCCTTTGCCTTCCACCATGATTGTAAGTTTTCTGAGCCCTCTCCAGAAGCAGAAGCTTATACAGCCCACAGAACCATGAGCCAATTAAACCTCTTTTCTTTTCTTTCTTCCCCCTGCCGTCCCCCGTGAGAGGAGTCTCACTCTGTCACCCAGGCTGGAGTTCAGTGGTGCGATCTCGACTTACTGCAGCCTCTGCCTCCCAGGTTCAAGTCATTCTCATGCCTCAGCCTCCTGAGTAGCTGGGATTACAGGCACCTGCCACCATGCCTGGCTAATTTTTGTATTTTTAGTAGAGATGGGGTTTTGCCATGTTGGCCAGGCTGGTCTCGAACACCTGACCTCAGGTGATCCACCCACCTTGGCCTCCCAAAGTGCTGGGATTACAGGCATGAGCTACTGCGCCTGGCCTAAACCTCTTTTCCTTATAAATTACCCAGTCTTAGGTAGTTCTTTATAGCAGTGTGATAACAGACTAATATAGATGGAATTTATCTTCTGATAATCTTGGGGCTTGGATTTTAAACCACACATAGGGAAAGAGACAAGGGCTTTAGCTTGGTCAACATGGAAATTGAAACTAAGATATCTATCTAAAGCCAGGATGCTCAAAGGGCTGTCCCTTCAATGAAAGAGGTAGCCAGGAAAAAAAAAAAAAAAAAGCTATCCCCTGACACAGGCAGCCAACAAGGAAACATATTTGTTTCAGCCTGGGTAGAAAAATAAATAAAAATCTGCTCTGGTAAATTGTAACTTTATGGATTTCTCATTTGGGAGTTGTATTAGGCTGTTTTTGTGTTGCTACAAGGAAATACCGGAGGCCAGGTGCAGTGGCTCACACCTATAATCCCAGTACTTTGGAAGACTGAGGTGGGTGAATCACTTGAGGTTGGGAGTTTGAGACCAGGCTGGCCAACATGGCAAAACCCCATCTCTACTAAAAATACAAAAAAATTAGCCGGGTATGGTGGCTTATGCCTGTAATCCCAGCTACTTGGGAGGCTGAGAGACAAGAATCGTTTGAGTCCAGGAGGCAGAGGTTGCAGTGAGCCGAGATTGCACTGCTGCACTCCAGCATGGGCAACAGAGCGAGACTCTGTCTCAAAAAAGTAAAAGAAAAAGAAATATCCGAGACTGAGTAATTTATCAGAAATGAGGTTTAATTGGCTCATGGTTCTGCAGCTGCACAGGAAGTCATGTGGCATCTGCTTTTCGGGAAGCTTCAGGAAGCTTCTAATCATGGCAGAAGGCAAAGAGGGAGCAGGCACATCACATGGTGAAAGCAGGAACAAGAGAGAGCAAGGTGCCACACTTTTATTTTTTTATTTTTATTTTTTTTTGAGACGGAGTCTCGCTCTGTCGCCACACTGGAGTGCAGTGGTGCGATCTCGGCTCACTGCAACATCTGTCTCCTGGATTCAAGCGATTCTCCTGCCTCAGCCTCCTGTGGTGTGCCAGCACACCCAGCTAATTTTTGTATTTTTAGTAGAGACGGGGTTTCACCATGTTGGCCAGGATGGTCTCAACCTCTTGACCTCGTGATCCACCCACCCTGGCCTCCCAAAGTGCTGGGATTACAGGTGTAAGCCACTGCACCCAGCCTATTATTTTTATATATTTTTTATTTTATATTTTTTCGGACTGCTCAGCCTCTTGAGTAGCTGGGATTACAGGCGCCCACCACCACGCCTGGCCAATTTTTGTATTTTTACTAGAGATGGGGTTTCACCATGTTGGCCAGGCTGATCTCGAACTCTTGGCCTCAACTGATTCGTCCACCTTGGCCTCCCAAAGTGCTGTGATTACAGGTGTGAGCCACCATGCCCAGCCATGGTGCCACACTTTTAAACAGCCAGGTCTTGTAAGAAGTCACTTGCTGTCATGAGGACAGCACCAAGGGATGGTACTAAACCATAAGAAATCAACCCCCATGATCCAATCACCCCCCTCCAGGTGCCACCTCCAATACTGGGAATTAAAATTCAACATGAGATTTGGGCAGAGACACACATTCAAACTATATCAGGAATTAAATCATATTATCTTTGTAGTGGAGAAATTCCCCAAAGTCTGTAAGCTAACATAAATGTAGTCATGAAGACATAATATTGAGATGTGTTTGCAGAAGCAAACTCAACCCAGATCTCCTAGGAATGACAAGGATAAAACCCTGTTGAAGATAAGCTCGTAATCCATAATTACAAACACAGGAGAAAACAATCCTGCAGGAGGGAGAATCAGCAGACACAACAAACTGCAGGATCAGGTTTCCACGAACAGCGATAATGATAAGATACAGATTAGAGACTTTGTTTTTAAGAATAAAAAACACAAAAGAAGGAACCCAAAGCATAAGAAAATAATATGATACTTTAAAAAAAGTCAGCTTTAGAGAAGGACCAAACCAATCTTGTAGAAATAAAAAAACAGGTTTTATTTATTTTTTCTTAAGATTTTCATTATTTTCGCCAGGCGCGGTGGCTCCCAGCACCATGGGAGGCCAAGGCGGGCAGATCACCTGAGGTTGGGAATTTGAGACCAGCCTACCAACATGGAGAAACCCCATCTCTACTAAAAATACAAAATTAGCCAGGCATGGTGGCTCATTCCTGTAATCCCAGCTACTCGGGAGGCTGAGGCAGGAGAATCGCTTGAACCTGGGAGGCAGAGGTTGCGGTGAGCGAAGATTGCGCCATTGCACTCCAGCCTGGGCAACGAGAGCAAAACTCCGTCTCAAAAAAAAATATATATATATATATATTAATTATTTACGAGTAACAAAAGCCCAATATGTGTTAACATAAAGTTTTTTTGAAAAATAGCTATTTTTTTCACATATTAAGACTCACAAAAAATAACTTTTTCTAAACAACAATAAAAATTCATTAGTGAGAAGAGTCACACTGCTTTACATTTTTGCCGGTCTCTTTAATGTCTGATGGTAGATGAAAGCTAGATTCTCATGTCTGCTTCTTCATTCAGCCTGTTATAATATCACAACAGATAGCTTCTCAAAAATTCCTCTGGACACTCATGAAAAAATGAGAGTGGAAAAGATAAATTATGTCTTAGTATTATAAAAATAGCTTTGACCTAGAATACTCGTGAAAGGCTCTTGAGGACCCCCAGACCATACTTTGAGAACCACTGCTCTAGATGAATGTCCTCATTTTACAAAAAAGGACACTGGACCTCAGAGAGAGTAAGTGAGAAATCCAACGTCACACAGCCTGTTAATAGTGGGATACAGACATTAGATGGTTTGTCTCACTTCTCTGGGTTTAGGTTCTCAATTAGAAACCTGGGAAACACACCCTAATGACCTGTCCTATTCCCTGTAAGTTGCAAAGACTGTCACAATGTATTACCCCCAACCCACTTTTAAAAAATAAATTAGTAATTTAAAAAATAATTTAAATCAATAAATCAACAAACTTGATAAATTTTGCAACGGGCATACTGTGTTTGAATCTAAACTACAGTATTTGAATTCAGATTTCTATTTGAACAGAACACTAAGGCAAATTCAACCGCATCCTATTCCATGCAAGCTAGTAATGACAAACTGCATAGTAAATATCATAGATAAATATGGAAAGTAGATTACCCATAATATCAGTATTTATCATACATCCTGTGTCTGAAATACAATTCAATTATACGTATTTCAGAAAAATTTTATCAAGTACTAGTTGAAAGGGTGGTGGGTACATTAAGAGACTGCAAATAAACTGGTGATCACAAGAACTTTTTAAGATAAAATGGAGTTGCACCGAAATGTAGATATTTTCATTCCCTAACCCGACCTTATTTTTGTCTTTTAAAGAAAATCAAGAAATCTTGGCCACCTAGAGATGATTTCCTTTGTATCCTACCAGATGGTTCAGATCTTTAAATGGAACATAGTCTTGTTCTTTTAAAGAACACAGGGCCCAGAAGGAGGAAATTGTTCCCAGGGAACCCACTCCCAACTTTCATTTTTTTCAGGCTCTACATTCTTTGGTTCTGAATCATGAGTCACATCCACTTCTCCTTTCACTAATATAGTAACATAATGGTAATTCTCCTTCTCAATGAAAGAATTAGCAACTGAGGCAAAGCGAACATTTTTCAGGTGAAGAGCTTCTTCACAGGTTTCCCTTTGAGCACATTCTTCCCAGCTCTCACCGAACTCCCAGTGACCTCAGAGAGCTGGAAACTGCTGGCTCCAAACGACCCTTTCCTCTTCCCCAGGAGGACGCAACGCAGATGCTTGCAGCTGGTCACCATGACTCAGACTCTGACTCTGGGCGGCCACCCCTGCGGCTCCGTGCTGGCTGGCATAGCGCAAGCAGGAGGACCAAAAAATATGTTTTAAGTTGATGAACACTAAAGTCGAGTGAATGGGCTGGGCGCGATGGCTCACGCCTGTAATCCTAACACTTTGGGAGGCCAAGGCGGGTGGATCACTTGAGGTTAGGAGTTTGAGACCAGCCTGGCTATACATGGTGAAAACCCGTTTCTACTAAAAATAAAAAAAAAAAACCTCAACAACAACAATAACAACAACAACAACAACAACAAAATAGGCATGGTGGTGTGCGCCTGTAGTACCAGCTGCTCAGGAGACTGAGGCCAGAGAATTGCTTGAAGCCGGGAGGCAGAGGTTACAGTGAGCCAAGATTGTGCCACTGCACTCCAGCCTGGGCAACAGAGCGAGACTCTGTCTGGAAAACAAATAAAGTTTAGCGGATGGATTAAGTAGCAGATTAGAACGAGTTGATGATATAATCTAGTAAACTCTCAAATGAAATTAAGAAAATTCCTTGTAGTATGGAGAGACAAGGAGAGAGAAAACATAAAACATATAGAAAAGAGATGCAGATAGTCTTACACAGTCCAATAGAAATATAGTGTGAGATACACACATACATAATTTAAAATTTTCTAGTACCAACCTAACAAAGTAAAAAGAAACACATTAATCCAAAATATTTTTTCATCATGTAATATAAAATCATGAAGAAATATTTTATATTCTTTTTTTCCTACTGTCTTTGAAACCCAGTGTGTATTTTGCACTTACACCACACGCAGCTCAGTTTGAACTAACTAGTGTTCAACAGCCATATGCGGCTAGTGACTATTGTACTGGACAATGCAGATCTAACTTACATGTAATAAGATTTCCAAGAGAAAAGGGAGACAGAGAAGGCAATATTTGAAGAGATAATGACAGATAATTTTCCGGATTACTGGCAGGCAGGAATCCTGAGATTCAGGAAAGCTGGTGTGTCCTGATCAGGATGTACATATTTTGTTGTGAAGCTGATAAAAGCTGAAAACAAAAAATTTGTTAAAATTAACTAAGGGGAAAAGATAGATTACCTACAAAGGAACTTCAATTAGACTGAAGCCAGTTTCCTTTAAAATGTTGACTGAAAAGTGACAATGTAGGAATTTTATACCCACTTGAACTATCAATAAAGGGTGAGGGTAAAATAAAGTCAAAGACGAGGTCATCACTAACAGACTTTCACTAAGAGAGAACTGTAATACAACTCAAATACAATAAGGTGTCTGGAGGTCTAGGGAGATGTGGCAGTGTGTGAGAGAAGGGTTCCCCAAAAGAGATCAAATATAATGTATATTTTCCTTGTTTTTTACTATTTTTCCTGCTCTCCAGAGCTCGAATAGCAATGAATGTGTAGTTATCGAGTCAGCACTAGTGTAGAACTGCAAGCCTTAACTCCTTGTCACAGTGTTAGGGAAGCAGAAGCCTAGGAGAATAAGGCCATTTTAAAATCAACTCCATCTTTTTTTTTTTTTTTGAGATGGAATTTCCCTCTTGTTACCCAGGCTGTAGTGCAGTGGCACAATCTCGGCTCACTGCAACCTCCACCTCCCGGGTTCAAGCGATTCTCCTGCCTCAGCCTCCTGGGTAGCTGGGATTACAGGCACCTGCCACCACACCCATACTACTTTTAGTAGAGATGGGGTTTCGCCATGTTGGCTAGGTTGGTCTCGAACTGCTGACCTCAGGTGATCCGCCTGCCTCGGCCTCCCAAAGTGCTGGGATTACAGGTGTGAGCCACCTCGCCTGGCCAGTCAACTCCATCTTAAAACTAGCAAGATACACCAGGCGTGGTGGCTCACGCCTGTAATCCCAGCATGTTGGGAGGCTGAGCTGGGCAGATCACCCGAGGTCAGGACTTCGAGACCAGCCTGGTCAACATGGCAAAACCCTGTCTTTACTAAAAATACAAAAATTAGGCCGGGTGTAGTGGTGCGCACCTTTAATCCCAGCTACTTGGGAGGCTGAGGCAGGAGAATCAGTTGAACCTTGGAGGCGGAGGTTGCAGTGAGCCAAGATTGCACCACTGCACTCCAGCCTGGGTGACAGGAGCGAAACTCCATTTCAAAAAATAAATAAATAAATTAGGTGTGGTGGCACATGCCTGTAATCCCAGCTACTTGGGAGACTGAGGCAGGAGAATTGCTTGAACCCAGAAGGCGGAGGTTGCAGTGAGCCGAGATCATGCCATTGCACTCCAGCCTGGGCAACAAGAGTGAGACTCTGGAAAAAAAAATAAAAAACCAAAAAAACAACTAGCAAGACACAGTCCTTGCTGGTCACAACCCACGGTCATAAGATGTTTATAGTTAAGGAAACAACCTAAAGATTACCTGCAAGGACAGGCTTCTACAAAAACAGAAAAGCCCAGATGTCCCAATACCCATCACAAGATTTGCTTTCAAGATAATTGTGCTTTTTTTCAAGATAGTTATGCTTTGATGTACTCACACCGTAGAATGTCAAGGATAGGTTTCTTTAAATCAATACCATAATAAATTTGGTCATGCTGTCTGCCCATCCGCATATAGCACAGCTTAGTTTAGTCTTTGTATACACAAGATCCCTATAGAAGAAAAACTTAAAGACTGTGCATTCCTCCACTTGCCTTCTGAGGACACTCTATTCTATAATGAAGTAGCTTTCAATAAACTATCTCTTCTCACTGCACTCTGATTCTCCTTGAATTCTTCCTGGTGGGAGAGCCAAGAACCTTCTCTTGGGTCTGGACCAAGACTCCTTTTTCCAGTAACAATAGGGTAGGAGAGAGAGGAGAAGGAGGAGCATACATGCTTGTATTGGCAGAATAGTACATCATAGTATTCCTCTATTTGCTCAACTTTGGGATACAAGCCGGGCGCGGTGGCTCAAGCCTGTAATCCCAGCACTTTGGGAGGCCGAGACGGGTGGATCACGAGGTCAGGAGATCGAGACCATCCTGGCTAACACGGTGAAACCCCGTCTCTACTAAAAAAAATACAAAAAACTAGCCGGGCGAGGTGGCGGGCGCCTGTAGTCCCAGCTACTCAGGAGGCTGAGGCAGGAGAATGGCGTGAACCCAGGAGGCGGAGCTTGCAGTGAGCTGAGATCCGGCCACTGCACTCCAGCCTGGGCGACAGAGCGAGACTCCGTCTCAAAAAAAAAAAAACAAAAAACTTTGGGATACAAAATGTTTAGAAAGACCAGTGAACAATTAAGAGCTACATAGAAAAAGGAAATTGTTGTGGAATATACAGTAGCATAGGGAAGATTAGGGCTGTGTAGTGTGTTTGGGGGTGGCATGAGGACAGAAAGAAGCATGACAGGGAGGGGAGGGAGACAAGACTGAGGGTGAGGAAGCTTAAGATGGGAACTAGAACTGACAATTGATCACCACTCTATTACTATGAAAATTACCTATTGGGCCGGGTGCAGTGGCTCACGCCTGTAATCACAGCACTTTGGGAGGCCGAGGCCGGTGGATCACCTGAGGTCGGGAGTTTAAGACCAGCCTGGCCAACATGGAGTAACCCTGTCTCTACTGAAAATACAAAATCAGCCAGGTGTGGTGGCGGGCGCCTGTGATCCCAGCTACTCGGGAGGCTGAAGCAGGAGAATTGCTTGAACCTGGGAGGTGGAGGTTGCCATGAGCTGAGATCACGCCATTGCACTCCAGCCCAGTCAACAAGAGTGAAACTCCGTCTCAAAAAAAAAAAAAAAAGGGGGTGGTGGGAATAGAACTGACAATTGATCACCACTCCATTACTATGAAAATTACCTATTAAAGATTCATTTAGCCCTCCAACTGGGCTCCCTGAAGAAGGGGAGCAGTAGGTGCTAATCCCAGCTAATTTAATCAGCAACTTAATTGCAATTTTATTTATTTTTTTATTTTATTTTATTTTTTTATTTTTATTTTTTGAGACGGAGTCTAGCTCTGTTGCCCAGGCTGGAGTGCAGTGGCCGGATCTCAGCTCACTGCAAGCCCCGCCTCCCGGGTTCACGCCATTCTCCTGCCTCAGCCTCCCGAGTAGCTGGGAGTACAGGCGCCCGCCACCTCGCCCGGCTAATTTTTTTTGTATTTTAGTAGAGACGGGGTTTCACCGTGTTAGCCAGGATGGTCTCGATCTCCTGAACTCGTGATCCGCCCGTCTCGGCCTCCCAAAGTGCTGGGATTACAGGCTTGAGCCACCGCGCCCGGCCTTAATTGCAATTTTAATGACTGCCACTGATTGAATACTTATATATGTGTCAGTCATAGCACTGAAGTGTTCTAGTATCTTTAAAAATGTAAACTTCAAAGCTGGGCTGGGCACAGTGGTGTGTACCTGTAGTTCCAGCTAGTTGGGAGACTAAGGCAGGAGGATGGCTTGAATCCAGGAGTTTGAATCTTGCCTTGGCAACATAGCAAAACCCTGTCTCTTAAAAAAAATAAATTTCAACAAATCTGTGAAATAAAATTTTAAAATTGTGGTGAAATATGAATAACATCAAATTTATCATTTTAACCATTTAAAATTATACAGTTCCGGTCTGGTGCGGTGCCTCACTCATGTAATCCCAGCACTTTGGGAGGCCAAGGCAGGCAGATCACTTGCGGTCAGAAGTTCATGACCAGCCTGGCCAACATGGTGAAACCCTCTCTCTACTAAAAATACAAAAATTAGCAGATTGTGTTGGCGGGCGCCTGTAGTCCCAGCTGCTCAGGAGGCTGAGGCACGAGAATTGCTTGAACCCAGGAGGCAGAGGTTACATTGAGCCGAGATCACACCACTGCACTCCAGCCCAGGTGACAATGTAAGACTTCATCTCAAAAAAAAAAAAAAAAAAAAAAGTTCTGTGGCATTAAATACAGTCAAATTATTGTACAACCATTAAGTGAAATTGATTTTTAAAATAGTTTTACTGATGATCAAACTTTGTATCAGATAGTTTAAGTAATTTGACTGTTAGTTGGTAGCAGAGTGAAGATTGAGCTCCATGTTTGTCTGACTTCAAATTCTGTGCTCATTTTCTATAGCATGTAGTCCTGCAACCTTTTGAAGGGAGATGAGATTCAAACACGTGAAATAGGCTGGGCGTAGTGGCTCATGCCTGTCATCCCAGCAGTTTGGGAGGTCAAGGTGGGGGGAATCCCTTGAGGCCGGGAGTTTGAGACCAGCCTGGGCAACATAGCAAGACCTTGTCTCTTTAAAAAAAAATCAGCTGGGCCAGGCGCAGTGGCTCATGCCTGTAATCCCAGCACTTTGGGAGGCCGAGACGGGCGGATCACGAGGTCAGGAGATCGAGACCATCCTGGCAAACAAGGTGAAACCTCATCTCTAGTAAAAATACAAAAAATGAGCTGGGCGTGGTGGCGGGCGCCTGTAGTCCCAGCTACTCGGGAGGCTGAGGCAGGAGAATGGCATGAAGCCGGGAGGCGGAGCTTGCAGTGAGCCAAGATCGCGCCACTGCACTCTGAATAGGTTCCTTTAAGAAGGTCCTGGATGGTCTACCTTTTCAGCATCCTCTTGGCTCATAAGAACCTTACCATGTCAAACACAGGAGTGGAAGCTACCCTATTGTTGTCTTTTCTCCTGGTCCTATTGTAGAGTGTGCCAGCCAGCTTCCCTAATTCATAATTCTGCAGGCTAGAAGTGGGTGACCATCTTCATGAATGTGCACACATGCCAAATTCCTCAAGAGACATGTCTAGTTCATCTCAAAACTTTCACCATGATGATCATACAGGGATGGGCTCATAAGTTTCCACAGTCAGCAAGACTCACTAGCTTGGGAGAAAGATCTGGCAGACACTCCTAGTCTTTTACAGTGGGGGTCCCTAACCCTGGGCCAAGGACCACTACTGGTCAGTGGCATGTTAGGAACCAGGCCGCCCAGCAAGAGGTGAGTGGCTGGGGAGCCAGCATTACGCCTGAGCTTCGCCCCCTGTCAGATCAGCTGCAACATTAGATTCTCATAGGAGGCAAACTCTATTGTGAACTGAGCATACCAGGGATTTAGGTTGCCTGCTTCTTATGAGAATCTAATGCCTGATGATCTGAGGTGGACCAGTTTCATCCCGAAACCATCCCCCCTCCTCACATCTGTGGAAAAACTGTCTTCCACCAAACTGGTCCCTGGTGCCAGAAATGTTGGGGTTTGCTGTTTTATGGTTCCCCCTCTTTGTAGTGAGACCAGCAATCTATCCTCTCCTACGATTTCTTCTAAAGCCTCCCCCCTCAGCCTCCCAAGTAGCTGAGACTACAGGCGTGCACCACCATGCCTGGCTAATTTTTGTATTTTTAGTAGAGGTGGGGGATTTCTCTATGTTGCCCAGGCTGGTCTTGAACTCCTGGGCTCAAGCGATCTGCCCACCTTGCCCTCCCAAAGTGCTGGGATTACAGGCGTGAGCCACCGCATCCTGCTAGAAGCCACTTAATCCAACTCTCCATCAAAGTCATGAATACTGTTTACAACAACCTGATGAGATGTCATCTACTTTTCACGTGAACACACCCAGGAATTAGGAGGGCATTCCTTAACCGGCAGCTCTCAGCTTTCCCAATCAGGATTTGAGCTTCACCAAATAACTCAAACCCCCTGTTTCCTCACATACTAAAGGGGAGTAAACATCTTCTTTACAGAACATCGTTGGGAGAATAAAAGGAGATAGAGGAATATAAATGGCCTAATCCACTTACAGAAGAGCGTGTGCAATGTTAGTCCCCTTTATGCGTCCTTTTATGGGACAGCACATTCCATTTTTGGATCGTCATCGCCTAGAGAAAGGTCTTCCTGATACCGAATTGTCTTTGTACCCTTTTAGCATCTTTCTTAAGTTTAACCCTAAGTGGTCTCATAGAATGTCATTTTTCCGTCCACACGACGTCTTCACTGATATCTGTGACTTTAGTTGAAGGGACTGAAGATATTGGGAAGAATAATTCAATTTCTCTTTTTCTTTCTTCCTTTTTTTTTTTTTTTTTTTTTTTTTTTGAGCTGGGGAGCTGGGTGAGGCTTCTGTGGATTCCCAAGAGGTGTTTGTGGCGTGAATGGAGCAAAGGTGATGTTTCATTTCATCACGTCCAGCACTGTCCCAAGGTTAAGTGGGCGCGTGAGAAGGACAGTTTTCTCCGGTTCTGGCGGGTTTGCCCTCCTGCCGGCTAGCGTTCTGCGGGAGTCAAGCCTGGAAAGCGTGTGTGCGGCGTACAGGCGTCAGACACTGGAACGCATTCGAATGGTGCTATTCTTTGTCTGCCACATAGCGAGCACTTTATAAGGTCACTTATAGTCCTGAATGAATGGTTAAATCGTGGAAGCCGCAAAGAAAGCCACACAGCTTTGACTGAAGACCTAGCCCGGTACTCAAGAATCCCTCTCAGGGGTGCGCGAGCGGGGCCGGAATCAAGAAGCCTCTTTTGGGGTGGGCGGGGACCGATCTTGAGCTCCCACTGCGGGGCACCGCCTCTTTTCCTCGCCGGCCGCCCGCTAGGCGGCGCTGGGGAGCTTGCAGCCCACGGGCGAGGCGCTCCGAGAGACTACAACTCCCGGAGTGCTCTGGGAACGGAGCCGCGGGAGCTACAGGCGGAGGGACGCGAGGGCGGGCTTTCCGGGTGTGTGTTTCCGGCGTCGGCGGCCGCGGCCGGGGACGGTGTGAGAGCAGTAAGATGGCGGCGGCGGCAGTGGTGGAGTTCCAGAGAGCCCAGTCTCTGCTCAGCACCGACCGGGAGGCCTCCATCGACATCCTCCACTCCATCGGTAAAGGTCGCCGCGCCGTCTCCCCGGCCCCGCCGACCCAGCTCGGCTTATGTCGGTCGGCGGCAGCGGAGAGGGGCCGGGCTAGCCGGCTCTGGTGCTGCTGACTCACTGTGTGTGTGAGGGGGGCCGGGCCGGGGGCGCAGGCCGCTCGGAGCTCCCCAGAGCCCCCCGGGTCTCACTCTTGTGGGAGGGCTTGAGGCAATCCCCAGGTCCCGTCGCCGGCTGCTGACTCACGGGGGGCTTAGCGTAGGGTGGGAGAGTGGGCCGAGCCGGGCCCCCACCCCTCCCTAGCTGTGTCCCCGGCTCTGGCCCGCACGAGCTGGTCTGGGACCCGGAGTAGTGCCGGCCGGCGTGCTTGTCACGGACTGGTCCTAGAGTCTTTAGTTGAAAGGCCTTGGCGAAACCAGCTCAGGACAGGCATTTCCCGCCGTTGTAATCAGCACAGTCTGCTCCGGGTGGGAGCGCGAGCGCTTGCTCTTCTCTGGGAGTTTCCTTCCACGGGACGCTGGGAGCTGCTACTCCCCAGCCCCACGGCGGAAAGCTCCACTAAGAGGAGGGTCTCTTTCAGAATGTGGGAAATTCAGGGGTGACACACACCTCAGGTTGGCATTTGGTTTGTGGAGGTGGCCGAGACGCTCATCTGCCTTGTGTAGGGTGTAAGAGTGAGGTGTTGGAGCGGGACCGCCGGGCTAGAGGAGGTGACTAATCTTTCCAGACTCCCTGTAGGGATTGGAAGTGAGTTAAGGGAGTTAGTTGTCAGCCACAGAGTTCAGGGAATTCTTTGGAACGGGTCGGCTGCATGTTGCCGGAAAAATTAAAATTTTCTTAGCATTGTAATATGATGGTCTTACACCTGCACACAACAGGAAAACTGAAATGACAACCCCAGCCAGTCGTTTCCTGCAGCTTTCTGTTGGGATTCAAGTGTGAACAGAAATTTATGACAGAGGAAGACTTAAATGTTCACTCATAAAGGATTCAGTTAGGGCTTGGACCAGCTCTTCACTGTACATGTAATGGGATCTTTTTAGTGTAGCTTGGGAAGATTTGAATCAGCTCAACAAGTAGTATGAGAATGCACCTGTATGTGGGACTTGCAAGATGTTGGCATTTGACATAGTGTGTTGAATTTTGGTATTCCAGACCTGCACGGAGAAAGGACAATGACAAGATCTTGATACTTTATCATTGGGGATACTAGAGAAGGAGAGGAGGTGGGCGTCAAGATGTATCTTTGAGCGATATTGGTAAAAGGTGTTTCTTTTGAAAAGTTCTGATCTTGACTTAGGTCAGTTGCTTCTACGGAACCAGAGTCATCTCATTCACCGTTACATGGGTATTTTATTCTGAGTACACATTATTATTTAGAACTAATGTGAGGAGCATGAATTTTAATTGTCTGTGCCTAGTGCCTAATATTTTGTCTTTCATAAAGTAGAAATTATGTTAAACATTACAATTAGAGTATTTCCTGTTGGCCCACTATTCTAGGGGAGAGTTCCCTGAAAGCTTCACTGTTAGAGCAAGCTTGAGTCATCATGGTTGACGGCCTTACTTTTTCTGGACTCCATCATGGAGTATCAAAATCTTGGTTTTTGTCAAGTCATGATGCTTTCTTTGTAAGAGTAGTGGTAACCAGTGATGATCACTACAAACTTGGAGAGGCTATTCCATGCTTGCATGTTAAAATAGTTATTAGCTGTTGAAAATAGGACAGATAGCACAAAGTTATTTTAACAGACCTCAGTGCATTAAAAAGCAGCAGTGTCTCCTAAGTGTAGCTGTGCAGGATCACACTGGGGCTTTGATAGGGTTGTTTTTCTTGAATGGCTTTATAGACCTGCTTATCCCTAACACACCCATCAGCTGAGGCTTTGCACAGACATAAAGTTTATTGAAAGGCTTTTGACTTACAGGCATCAATAACTTGGTCAATTGATTTTGGTTTGTGGCATAAATGCACAGGCATGTTTAATATCTTCACATAACATAGTGACTGGCATAGATCTTGGCACCATAAGTATGAATGATTTGTTTTGTTTTAATTTTGCTTTAACCAAGTGACCACAACGGAAACTTAGTGTATATAGGTAAGCAAAAATCTGGTGGGTAGAATGAAAAGGCACATTTAAAATCAAAGAGAAGAATCCTGTTTTTTATGATTTACATGGAACATATTCTATGTATATATTATCTTTTTTTTTCCCTGACTTAGAGTTTTTTTTAACTCTAGAATTTGTCTTTTGGTAAATATGTTTGAGTTTGTAATGGATCTTATGAGGGTGAAATTTCCCTCAGTCTTCATTTTTTGGTAAGAATTTTAAGAGGGTTTGCATTTTCCTCTCCTAGTGAAGCGTGACATTCAGGAAAACGATGAGGAGGCAGTGCAAGTCAAAGAGCAGAGCATCCTGGAACTGGGATCTCTCCTGGCAAAGACTGGACAAGCTGCAGGTAAGTGCTACACATGGATTGTACCTGAAATGCTGAGTGAAATTCCCGTCTTTTGTTGGAGTGAAGAATCATGGGACTGATCCACAAACTGAATTCAACTTTATTTTCTTGGCAACTTGTTGAGTTTCAGTTTTTTACCAGGCAATTAAGTGGCCTTTAAACTCAGTTCTTTCATGGTAGTTTAGTTTTGCAAATGAGAGACAATCTTATTTTTGTTGGGATATAGTGATTTCTGATTTGTTTCTGGTTTTTGAATTCTCACTGTATTCCCTCACATAGAGGCAGCAACAGTCTTCAATAATTTCACTGAGCAACTCTGATGTATTTAAGATAGATAACAACTTTAAGCGCCAGATTCAAAAATGACAAAGGATTTTGTATACAAGTGACTCACTGTCGTTTTTTTCTGATTGATTAAGAATAAGAATAAGACATTAAATGGAGTCTTCCTAAGACTTCTCCATTTGTACCTAGGACTTTGTGCACATCATTGCTCAGACATTCTAGTTGTAATTAAACCATTGACTGATTAGATTTGACATAATATTCTGATGATGGGTGTGTCCTTGGAATGAGAAGGGAGTCCTTTTGATCAGGAAGGACCTTTTACCAGTAAAGTGGTAATAGTATTTAAAGAGAAGTCTGTTTAACTTCAAATGGGTGGTTTTTGTTAAGTTTAAAGTGAATTTAGAGCTCATTTGATTAAATTGGATTAAGATCTGTTAAGTGACCTCATGAGTTATTTCCCCTAAAATTATGTTGTTTAAGAGAATAATGGGGGTTAGTTGGCACAACTTCTTGAACTTGAGAGCTAAAGATGTTTTTCTTATTTCGAAACGGGGTCTCGCTGTGTCACCCAGGCTGGAGTGCAGTGGCGCGATCTGGGCTCACTGCAACCTCTGCCCCTTGGGTTCAAGCGATTCTCCTGCCTCAGCCTCTGGAATAGCTGGAATTACAGGCGCGCGCTACCACGCCTGGCTAATTTTTGTATTTTTAATAGGGACGGGGTTTCACCGTGTTCATCAGGCTGGTCTCGAACTCCTGACCTCATGATCCACCCACCTTGGCCTCCCAAAGTGCTGGGATTCCAGGCGTGAGCCATTGTGCCCAGCCAGTGATTTTTTTCAATTAAAGATCACTAACTTATTACTAGGCGCAGTCTATAGAGCTGAATAAAGATGTATGAAATTGTGAGGATGTGTTTACATGGGCCTTATATCTTACTTAAAACATCGTTAAGTAGCTATAAGAAGAACCATACGTAATGGTTTTTGATTGCTATGAACTCTTTTTTTTTTTAATTATTATTATTTTTGAGACGGAGTTTTGCTCTTGTTGCCCAGGCTGGAGTGCAAATGGTGCGATCTTGGCTCACTGCAACCTCCGCCTCCCAGGTTCAAGTGATTCTCCTACCTCAGCCTCCCGAGTAGCTGGGATTGCCAGCATGCGCCACTATGCCTGGCTAATTTTGTATTTTTTTTTAGTAGAGGTGAGGTTTCACCATGTTGGTCATGCTGGTCTCGAACTCCTAACCTCAGGTGATCTACCTACCTCGGCCTCCCAAAATGATGGGATTACTGGTGTAAGCCACGGTGCCTGGCCAACTGGTTACTCTTTTAAACACATACATGGTTTAAGTTAATTGAATCCTTGAAACAACTTGAAGTAGGTACTGTTATCCATTTTACACATGGAGGATACTGAGCACAGAAAAGTTAAATAACTTACCAAAGCTCATTCAACTAATAACTGGTAGACCTAGGATTTGAACTCATGTAGTCTTACTTCAGAGCCCATATAGCCACATGACATCATGGTTATTATTGCTTTCCTGTAACTGTCTACTTCCGAATTATCATTGGTGGGTGGTGTCTTTTCATCTTAGACTGACTTCCCTCCTATTTAACATACATATGGATTCCAGTTGTCTGTCAGTTAATTTGAGCTTGATAATCAAATTATCAAGAACAGTTTTGATAATCACTTCATGCAAAATATAGTAAGGTAATTTTTCTGAATTATAAAGCCAACAGAAGTGATGTGAAAATTTTTTTGTTGTTAGCCAGGCGTGGTGGCTCATATCTGTAATCCCAGCACTTTGGCAGGCTGAGGCAGGAGGATCCCTTGAGTCCAGGAATTTGAGACCAGCTCTGGCAACATAGTGAGACCCCGTCTCTACAAAAAATAGAAAAATTAGCTGGGTGTGGTATTATGTGGCTGTAGTACCAGCTACTCTGGAGGCTGAGGTGGGAGGATTGCTTGAGCCGAGGAGGTTGAGGCTGTAGTGAGCTGTCATCACACCGCTATGCTTCAGCCTGGGTGACAGAGCAAGACCTTGCCTCAAAAAAAGATTTTGTTGTTGAGATATCCAAATTTCTACTTTCCTTCAGTGGCATGAATTAAGAACAGTGTGTGGTATATAGTCAACACTTCAGTAATTTTCATCCAAAAATATTACTGTTTTGCTTGAAATTCCTATTTTATATGTATTCTCCCCTTGTTTCTTGCCCTGCCTTGTGACTTGAGAAGTTTAGACGTGTACTGCTAAACCTGTTGGAATTTAATAGATGAATTATAAGAACTTTCAAAAACATTTCCATGTTACCTACTGTTTTCTAAGAAAGTTTGATGAGTATAGGTATACACAATGGGAACTCTAAGGAAGTGTTAAGGCCTACATATATTTAGCTGTGTTTGCTATTATTGATGGATAGGTTTGTATTGTTTGCTCCCTGAGAATAGAAAGTATGTCTGTTCCTTTAATGTCCAGTTTTGTTTTTTATGCATTTAATAAGTGCATAGCATTATGCTAAGTATTCTACTCAAAAATTTAAGATAGGATCCCTGGCCAATAACAATCACTTGGGGATTACAGAAAAAAACAATGTCTGATGTGTAATTGTAATTGTAAGTAGTGTTAATAGTGTTGAGCATCATCAGACATGATGCCTAGGCTCAGGATTTCATAGCCTAAAACTTTTCAAAGGAATCTGTTGAGTTCTGTGAGGGCTTTTTTTTTTTTTTTTTTTTTTTTTTTGAGACAGAGTCTTGCTTTGTTGCCCAGGCTGGTGTGGAGTGCAGTGGCGCGATCTCGGCTCAACCTCCTGGGTTCAAGTGATTCTCCTGCCTCAGCCTCCCAAGTAGCTGGAACTACAGGCGCCCACCACCACACCCAGTTAATTTTTGTATTTTTAGTAGAGGTGGGGTTTTATCATGTTGGCCAGGCTGGTCTCGGGCTCCTGACCTCAAGTGATCCACCCACCTTGGTCTTCCAAAGTGTTGTGATTATAGGCATGAGCCACCATGCCCAGCCTTTTTTTTTTTTTTGAGACCGAGTTTCACTCTGTTGTCCAGGCTGGAGTGCAGTGATGTGATCTCAGCTCACTGCAACTTCTACCTCCTGGGTTCAAGCGATTCTTGTGCCTCAGCTTCTCCAAGTAGCTGGGACTAGAGGCGTGAGCCACCACGCTTGGCTAATTTTTTTTTTTTTCCTTTTAGTACAAAAGAGGTTTCACCATGTTGGCCAGGCTGGTCTTGAACTGCTGACCTCAGTTGATCCACCTGCCTCGGCCTCCCAGAGTGCTGGGATTCCAGGTGTGAGCCACTGACAAGGAAATTCTGGTCACATAATTACAAATAATCCCAGTAAGAATAGGAGGAAGTCAGTATGATTTTATGGGACTTAAAAAAAAATTATCTCAGTATGTATGAAAATGGAAAGAAACAGGAAATACAAACAAGAATGAATATAAAACAGTAGTAGACTAAAACAGATGATGAACTAAGTCTGAAAAATGGCAGCTGGGCATAGTAGCTCACACCTGTAATCCCAGGACTTTGGGAAGCTGAGGTGGGAGGATTGCTTGAGACCAGGAGTTAGAGACCAGTTTGAACCGCATAGTGAAGATGCTATCTCTGTTAAATTTTTTTTTAAAAAATAGCAGCATGGATAACATAAGGAGACCCCATATCTACAAAAAAATTAAAAAATTGACTGGGTGTGGTGGTGCATTCCTGTGTCCCAGGTATTTGGGAAACAGAGACAGGAGGATCACTAGAGCCTGGGAAGTCAAGGCTGCAGTGAGCCACAATTGTGCCATTGTACTACAGCCTGGATGACTGAGTGAGACTCTTTCTCAAAAAAAAAAAAAAAGAAAAATGCAGGAGGACAACTAAGAGATCATTTGCTTCTCTCTTGGGGTAAGAAGAATAACACTCAGTGCTTAGAGAAAATATTGTAATGCTAGCAGGTGTTAGAAAGGCAGACTGCTTAGCTCATGTTTCGCTTCTGCCTTTTCTAGGAAGGAAAATGATTTTCAAACTGAAAGAAATAGGTGAGAGAAGACAGAGCAGATAGTCTCTGTAAATAAGTTCAGGTCTCTAGGCTCTAACAGTTTCTTTTATTATCAAAAAAATAGTTCTAGCAGATGTAACTATAGAGCCATTTATTATTCTGAGAAAAATCATGGAGAGGTGTAAGGAAACTGAGGCAAATATTATCCTGCCTTTCAAGAGGATAATGCAAAGAATAGATGTATTCACTGTGTGCTGCACATTGAAATAAATTAAAAATAAAGAATAGACACTATACATGGTCATTAGTGGTAGAGTTCTGGGACAGATTATTTGATAAGGAGATAGTAATCTCTTAAAAACAGTGGATTTATTGTGAACAGATTATTCCAAATTCACCTTAGTTCTCTCTATTTGTTTTGTTTTGTTTTGTTTTTTTGAGACAGAGTCTCACTTTGTCACCCAAGCTGGAGTGCAGTGGCACAATCTTGGCTCACTGCAGCCTCGACCTGGGCTCAAGCAATGCTCTTGCCTCAGTCCCCCAAGTAACTGGGACTATAGACCCACACCACCATGCCTGGCTAATTTTTTGTAGAGTGGGGGTTTCGCAATGTTGCCCAGGCTGGTCTTGAACTCCTGAGCTCAAGCAGTCTGCCCGCCTTGGCTTTCTAAAGTGCTAGGATTATAGGTGTGAGCCACTGCACCCAGCCTAGTTCTCTTTTTGGTTAGCTTTATCAGACCCATAGATTTTCAGGGGTCTGTGTGCCACCTGTTTTTGTAAATAAAGTTTTATTGGAACAAGTCGTGCCCATTTGTTTCCCCATTGTGTGTGACTGAGTGAGTTCAGGACCTGCTACTAAGACCATATAACCTGAAAAGCCAAAAAAATTTACTGTCTGGTCCTTCACAGAAAAAGTTTGCCAGCCTCTGGATTAGAGGAATGAAATAGTTGAACATTTGCCATAATATTAATATCAAAGGTACAGGTTATGAATTTACAATGAGCTGAGTAACTGTATCCAAAACATGTTAATAAATGGATCATTTGTCAACCTGAAGGGAAGTCTTCAGGCATTGTGTCGTGAAGATCTGTCCTTGTTTTTCTGGTCAGCATCTGGAATCATGGTTAAAGCCATTTCAGAAGGCATGCTTATTTTTGTAGATGACTCAGTACAGTTAGAAGACAGAATTAAAATTCACAGTTATTGCCAAAGCCAGGAAGATTAAATTCAGTTGTGATAAGGATTAAGTTATATACTTAAAGTATTTTTCAAAACAGAGGAAGTTGGGGGAATTACCTGTTTTGACAGTAGTCTATTAAAAAGGACTTTAATGGACTCAGTCTGAACAAAGAGAGGTGTTAGAAAAAGCAAAACATGCTCTCTTATGTTACATATCATGGCCTCCTGGTCTACTGTCAGACCCTACCTGGGGCAATTGTTTTCATTTCTGGATACCACAAAATACCACAGGTAGTACCTTTAGAAAGTAGAGTTTGTTCAGTGGAGAGCAACTAAGTTATCTAGAAACAAGGACTTTGGAGGAACAGTTGAAATAGCCAAAGATGTTAAGCTTGGATAAAGGGAAAATTAGGGAAATGTAAATGATAATTACCTTTAAGTATTTAAAGCCATATGAAAGAAGGTATAGATTTCTGTTTTGTGTTTCAAAAAGGAATAATTTGTTTTGGTCAACATTAGAATAGGCTGCTTTGTGAACATTTCTGTGACTAGAAATCATTCAGAATTGTTCAGGCACAGGAGGAAATTCTGTGGGAGAAGGGACATTGCTCCGGACTACTTTAAAAAAGCTATCATTACATAATATAATTGAAATAAATGCAAAAGGAATTTGAGGGGGAGAATCACTGTAGACTGGAGTTACATGGAAAACTCAATAGGACTTCAGATGGACCTAAAAGGATATATAAGATTTATATAGGCTGAGAAGATGGCAAGACATTTCAGATGGGATTATGGCATTAGTGCCTCTTGAAAGCAGGAGTATATGCTGTAGTCTTGTGCAGAGGCGAATGAGGTGGCAGAATGAAAAAAGTTTTAAACATTGGGAATCAAAGGTCATTACTGGGGAGTGAAGGGAAAAGATGAACTTTTCTACTCTATATCAAGTTCTTAAGTGCCTGACACAGTCCCATGCATTCTCTGACTATTCAGGCAGATGAGGATTTCAGGGCCTTGAATTAGCATTCTCTGGAGGGTGAGGTTTGCTTGCCCTGAATTAGAGTTCTCAGGAGGGTGAGTCTGCAATTGGAGAATATTAAAGAGGCAGTGGCACTAAAGTAATTTTAACCTACATTCCAAAAATACCTCATTAGCTGTTTAGTTGAAACATTCTCTAATTTTTACTATTTAACAAGCATATCTCTAGTTTATTGTTTCGAAAGATGTTTCTTTAGAGTTCGTATACTGCCCTCTTCTATAAAGTGGGGGAAAAGCTCTATGATGGATCCCTTTTTTGGTCATAGTTTAAGACTTAGGTTTTGAAGATTAATGAGGAATTTAAAAGAGATATAGTAGCACTTTAAGGGCAAAACACTCTTATATGTGAAAAGTTTATTCAGAAGAGTGCCAGGGAAGTGATATTGCAGAAAGGCTAAACTGGGGAGCACTGCAGAAAGACATGAAAAAGGAATCTAGAGTGGGAAATCTCTTGTCTGTTTAAGGGGAACAGCTGAAGCAGACTTGGAGATTAGAAAAAAATTACTTGTATAACCTGATCATATTTGTTGGTTGTGAGGAAGTAATTTTGTGAAGGTGGCAGGGACACAGCATATTTCATGTTCTAGAAAACTGCTTTTTGAGATTATGAATACTTGGCTGTTTATCTTTCATTAAGATGGATAAATGAAGCAGAGACATGAGCTTTTCTTGGAACTTCATAGTAATCCAGTGGCTAAGTAGGTAACAGAATGCAAATTTGGTATAAGATGTTAACGTATTTTTGCTACTCTGCTATTTGCTAGGAATGCTTTAAACTCCTAGTAAGTTTCATTTAGACTGATTCCAGTGATGTAAGTACTGATTTTTATGACATTCGGTCAATTTCTTAAGTGGGTATTTTGTCTCAAATGTTGATGTTTACTTCTCTTTTTGAATTGCCTTTCATACAGAGCTTGGGGGACTCCTGAAGTATGTACGACCCTTCTTGAATTCCATCAGCAAGGCTAAAGCAGCTCGCCTGGTCCGATCTCTTCTTGATCTGTTTCTTGATATGGAAGCAGCTACAGGGCAGGAGGTAAGTGGTATTAATGACAGAAAGTAGACAATATGGAGAAAAGTTTGTTTCCATGAAAGAAATGCCTGCCTGCACTTTAGTACTAATGTGGAAGGGAAAGCTGGGAGGACAGCACAGGACTTATCATGTCAGTTTCTCTTTGTTACAGGGCATTTGATACTTTGGGTCTGTTCCATGCTTTGCTTTGTAAGTGGAGATTGTCAGTGGTCCCTGGAATCCTCATTACATCAGGGTCACAAACTGATTCTTGTCTTTGAGGTATTGTATTGCCACACCTTTGTAATGTTTTCTGTGTCTGTGGTACCTTTCATCTCGTGTCACAAAGCTCCTTCTGAGCACTAATTAAGTCTTGTGGTATTCCTTCTTAGCATGTTTTGTACTGCGTATATACCTTTATTGAGGGGTGAGCATCCATCCGTTTGTGTCTCATTGTGCAGAAGTGACTCCGGTGTTCCTGTGCGTGTCCCACAAGTTCAGACTAGACCCTGAGCTGTATTAAAGAGTGCCTCTCTGTAATCACTGAATCTTTTCCAACCTTCTCAAAGATAACTGTATTTTCTGCAATTCAGGAAGAGACACATACCAAAATTAAACATCGTTCTGTAAAAAGTGGCAGATTCAAGCAGGGTATATTGTCATTGCTTGAATCTGTTTGTAGGAAGAATATAGTTGTTGTTTTTCTTATGGATATATTGATCAGTACTCATTGAGTGCCTGCTACGTGTTAGGCAGTGTTTTAGGTATTGGGGATACAGTTGTAAAAACACAGTCACTGTTGTCATGAGGATTATTTTTTAATGGGGAAGGCAGGCAATGAACAAATATAAAATGTCAGATAATGTAAGGGCAGAATTGCTAGTTGGTTATATGTCTGATTGTTTGCTGTGGCCTCTGTGGGCATGAAAGGTATGAAAGGCCATAGTAGCGTATTGAATAAATGAGAATTTCAGAAACCTGGGACACATGGATCCCACTTTGGAATCATACCTTTTGTAAAATCTGGCTTTAATGATTCTTTGAATGCTGATTTAAACACTATATACTAACTTTATTTGTAGAAAATTCGTTTGTAGAGCAGTCTTCAAATTTATGTCTCTGACAAAACTGTTTAATGATAGTATATAAAAAATAGATGGCTATTTTGAATTAAAGTGTCAGTTATTTTAAGAAATATATTAAAAGTTATTTGGGGTATTAGTCTTAACTAACTTTTAAAAAAAATTGTACCTTAAAAAACTCATGAAAGTGGTACCATCCTTTGTTTGAAATAGAGTACCTTAAAATAGATTGATCAGTAAATGTTAATTTGAAACTGACTGATAAATGTTGCTTGGAAGGTTTTGGGCAGAAAAGGTAATTATGGAAGCTGCTCCTTTTTGCACACCGAAGTTTCTGAAATTATCCCTCCCCATAACCTAGAGCTCAGTGGGTAGAACAGCATTTTTTTTTTTTTTTTTTTTTTTTGGCGATGGAGTTTCACTCTTATTACCCAGGCTGGAGTGCAATGGCACGATCTTGGCTCACCACGACCTCCGCCTCCCGGGTTCAAGGGATTCTTCTGCCTCAGCCTCCTGAGTAGCTGGGACTACAAGCATGCATCACCGTGCCTGGCTAATTTTGTATATTTAATAGAGACGGGGTTTCACCATGTTGGTCAGGCTGGTCTTGAACTCCTGACCTCAGGTGATCTACCCGCCTTGGCCTCCCAAAGTGCTGGGATTACAGGCGTGAGCCACCGCACCTGACCTGCATTTGTTTAATGATCATTTCTCCTATTCCTTTGTGGAAATCCATTCAAGTCATATTTTAGTGCTCTGCTATAGTTCACTAGTAGGATTTCCTGGACTTTGTCATGTGGCTCCCTGACTGGTTAGGCTCTCTCTTAACTGTGGTTGTATGTTGTCATTGTTCATTGCACGTTACATTTATATACATTAAAGACTTTTCTTCCTTTCCTTAGGGTGAAAGGAAACACTTTTAGGCATTGTATCATTTTATCATCAGTGTCATTTTAGTTTTTAGTAAAGGCTATTTTTGTTTTCATTTTTTGAGACAGCCTTGCTCTGTTGCCCAGGCTGAAGTGCAGTGGCACAGTCTTGGCTCACTGCAGCCTCAACCTTCTGGAGTCAAGTGATCCTCTTGCCTCAGTCTCCTGAGTAGCTGGAACTACAGGCCTGCACCACCATGCTCGGCTAATTTTTGTATTTTTATGGGGGGGGGGTTTGCCATGTTGCCCAGGCTGGTCTTGAACTCCTAGGCTCAAATGATCTGCCTGCCTTGCCCTCCCAAGTCCTGGGATTACAGGCATGCAGCACTATGCCCGGCTAAAGCTGATATTTTTGATGGTTAGCAGCTTTGCTTTTGTCAAGAACCAGAGTCTTATTCCACTAAGCAGGACTTCTTTTGGTAATTTTTGTGGATTATAGGTTATTTGCTTGTTTTGGAGCAAATTGTGGATCATCCAGATTGTCTCACCTGCACCTCAGACTCAATATGGGCAACCTCAACATCCAGCCATTTGTTTAATTTTGTCAATTCAGCTTTCTTCAGTTTCTCCACCTCTTTCGTATGTATTTGTTCTCTTTTTTTTTTCCCAAGATAGAGTCTTGCTCTGTCACCCAGGCTGGAGTACAGTGTTGCGATCTTGGCTCACTGCAGCCTCCGCTTCCTGGGTTTCAGCAATTCTCCTGCCTCAGCCTCCCAAGTAGCTGGGATTACAGGCGCCCACCACCACACCCGCCTAATTTTTGTATTTTTAGTAGAGATGGAGTTTCACCATGTTGGCCAGGCTGGTCTCGAACTCCTGACCTTGTGATCTGCTGGCCTTGGCCTCCCAAAGTACTGGGATTATAGGTGTGAGCCACTGTGCCCAGCCGTGTTCTCTCTTTACAACTACCATCTAGTTTGGTTCTTAATTATTTTTTATTTGGACTACTGCAAAAACCTCATTCAGTCATTGTCAGAGATACCTTACTAAATAGCCCTCTGATAATTTTGTTCCTCTCCCTCTTCTCCCACAACTCAAACCTTCAGTGGCTTTCCATTGCCTGCAGAATTAGATAATTAATGGTTTTCTATAATACAACCTACTGCAACCTACTGCAGTAGTCTAATCTCCCAGGACTCTACTAAGCATATCAAACATGTCAGCCATGTTGGATGCCTGGCTGTTTGCTGAACAAGCCTGTATGACCCTCATGCTGTACTTTTCTCTTCCATAGCCTTATCTCAAGTTCCACCTCCTCTCAACTCTTTCCTTCCTGAGTTTGATGTGGTTTTAACTCTTTCAGTGACTCACATTATATTTTGTACATGCTCTATTTCTGATTATTCTGCCTTGTATGACAATTGCTTTACACTTGCCTTATCTCCTTTACTGTAATATAATCTCACTCAGGTGAAGCACTATATGCCTTGCTGTAGCACAGAGCCTTCCTCATTCCCAGTACAGTTCAAATTCCTTAACCATGGCTACCTCTGACCACATCCACTATACTAGTCTCCTTTTACTTTCTTTACAGCTGTAATTACTGGCCTTATTGCCTTATGCTTCAAACTGTCTGGGGTTGGGACATTTATATACATATGGATTGCTGTCAGCTTGATCTTAACAGGGTTTTTTTCTTTACATTGTTTCAAGTCTTTGCTTACATCTTACTTCCTCAGAGACTTTCCTTGATCAGCCTATCTTTTTTTCCTTTTAAAAAATATTTATTTTTTACAAAAATTAGCCAGGTGTGGTGGTGCATGCCTGTAATCCCTGCTACTCAGGTGGGTGAGGCACAAGAGTCGCTTGAACCCGGGAGGTAGAGGTTCCGGTGAGCTGAGATGGTGCCACTGCACTCCAGCCTGGGCAAGAGTGAGAAGAGTGAGACTCTGTGTTAGAGTATACTTATATACTCTAAGTGTTGTATTCCTGGCATTTAGAGTACTTTGGCTTGAAGAAGCTGCATACCTTTTTGTTGAAGGAATGTATAGACTGTGCCTGTGTCTTCCCTATGGTAGATGTGCAGTGGTGTGCTCACAGCTCACTGCAGCTTCAACTTCCTGGGCTCAGGTGAGTCTCCCACCTCAGCCTCCCAAATAGCTGGGACTACAGGTACACACCACGACGTCTGGCTAATTTTTTTTTTTTGTATTTTTAGCAGAGATGGGATTTTGCTATGATGCTTAGGCTGGTCTCAAACTCCTGGGCTCAAGTGATCCTCTGGACTCGGCTTCCCAAAGTGCTGGGATTACAGATGTGAGACACCATGCCCAGCCAGGAAATACTTTGTTGAATTAAGGTTTGAGTTTATTGAATTGAGATGTAAGCATTGGGTGTTGTTACTACATTCGTTTAGGTAACTCAAGGTCTCTGACTTGGGGAAATAGGATATAATTTTTATTCTTAGTTCTTTTTTCTTTTCGAGATAAAGTCTCTCTCTGTGTCCCAGGCTGGAGTGCAGTGGTGTGATCTTGGCTCACTACAACTTCTGCCTCCCTGGTTCAAGTGATTCTCTTGCCTTAGCCTCCTGGGTAGCTGGGATTACAGGTGCACGCCACCATACCCAGCTAATTTTTATATTTTTAGTAGAGATGGGCTTTTGCCATGTTGGCCAGAGTGATCTTGAACTCCTGACCTCAGGTGATTTGCCTGTCTTGGCCTCCCAAAGTGCTGGGATTACAGGTGTGAGCCACCACACCTGGCTTTATTCTTAGTTCTTTTTTAAAATTTTTTGATTGGGTGTTGGGAAAGAATAGACAAGCAAGTCACAGGCGGATGGCTATCATGGTAGTATTGAGGCCCAAGGCAAAATGGGAAGTTTTATTTATTTTATTTATTTGAAATGGGGGTCTTGGTCTGTGGTCCATGTTGGGGTGCAGGGGTGCAATCGTAGTTCACTGTAACCTTGAACACCTGGGCTCAAAGAATCCTCCTGCCTCAGCCTCCCAAGTTGCTGAGACTACAGATGTGCACCACTACACCTGGCTAATTAAAACAATTTTTTGTAGAGATAGGATCTTGCTGTGTTGCCCAGGCTGGTTTCAAACTTCTGGTCTTAAGCGATCTGCTTGCCTCAGCCTCCCAAAGTGCCTGGATTATAGATGTGAGTCACCGTGCCTGGTAAAAGAAGACATTTTAGAAAACTGTTAAGACAGCTAGAGTTTTGTGTTAAGGAGTTTGGTACTGAGAGTATGAGGGAGAGGATTTCCCTTGCTCTTTTCTATTTGAGGACTAACAGTAAGACAGATGTATCTGGCCGGGCACGGTGGCTCATGCCTGTGGTCCCAGCACTTTGGTAGGCTGAGGTGGGCCGATTGCGAGGTCAGGAGATCGAGACCATCCTGGCTAACCCGGTGAAACCTCATCTCTACTAAAAATACAAAAAATTAGCCGGGCATGGTGTTGGGCGCCTGTAGTCCCAGCTACTCAGGAGGCCAAGGCGGGAGAATGGCGTGAACCTGGGAGGTGGAGCTTGCAGTGAGCTGAGATTGTGCCACTGCACTCCAGCTTGGGTGACAGAGCGAGACACTGTCTCAAAAAAAAAAAAAAAAAAAAAAGGCAGATATGACAGGGCATGGTGGCTCACGCCTGTAATCCCAGCACTTTGGGAGGCCGAGGCGGGCTGATTGCGAGGTCAGGAGATCGAGACCATCCTGGCTAACACGGTGAAACCTCATCTCTACTAAAAATACAAAAAATTGGCCGGGCGCGGTGGCTCAAGCCTGTAATCCCAGCACTTTGGGAGGCCGAGACGGGCGGATCACGAGGTCAGGAGATCGAGACCATCCTGGCTAACACAGTGAAACCCCGTCTCTACTAAAAAATACAAAAAAACTAGCCGGGCGAGGTGGTGGGCGCCTGTAGTCCCAGCTACTCGGGAGGCTGAGGCAGGAGAATGGCGGGAACCGGGAGGCAGAGCTTGCAGTGAGCTGAGATCCGGCCACTGCACTCCAGCCCGGTCAACAGAGCGAGACTCCATCTCAAAAACAAAACAAAACAAAACAAAACAAAAACAAAAAATTAGCCAGGCATGGTGGCGGCGCCTGTAGTCCCAGCTACTGGGGAGGCTGAGGCAGAAGAATGGTGTGAACCCGGGAGGCAGAACTTGCAGTGAGCCGAGATTGTGCCACTGCACTCCAGCCTGGGCAGCAAAGCAAGACTGTCTCAAAACAAAACAAAAGACAGATACATCTATAGAACCATCTTCAGCTTGCTATTCCCAAAGTTGTTATGATTCAGGTTATGATCTGTTCATTTAAATGCAAGGTTTGGAGCCTAGAAAGTGAGGGCATGTGAGTCGGGGAGTGAGTGAGGATGGGTTGGTGGGCAAGGGCTGGGGAGTGGAAAAGGAAGGTGAAGAGGAGGGAAGGAAGACCGAATCAGACTCTTGCCAAATAGTGAACTCAACTTGCAGAATTAACCTTACCTTCCAGGGATCTATAGGGAGTAGCCTATGGGCAACTTTTCTGGTGTAGTCTACCCAACTGAAACACAATAGCACTTTTTTTTTTTTTTTTTTTTGAGACTGAGTCTCACACTGTCGCCCGGGCTGGAGTGCAATGGCATGATCTCGGCTCACTACAACTTCTGCCTCTCAGGTTCATGTGATTCTCCTGCCTCAGCCTCCCAAGTAGCTGGGAGGTGCACACCACCACACCCAGCTAATTTTTTGTATTGGGGGTTTCACTATGTTGGCCAGACTGGTCATGAACTCCTGACCTCATGATCTGCCCGCCTTGGCCTCCCAAAGTGCTGGGATTACAGGCATGAGCCACCGCACCCGGCCCAAAATAGCACGTTTTAAGAAACCTCTCTACTAAAAATACAAAAGTTAGCTGAGCATGGTGGGAGGTGCCTGCAGTCCCAGCTACTCAGGAGTCTGAGGCAGCAGAAGTGCTTGAACCCGGGAGGTGGAGGTTGCAGTGACCCGAGATCACGCCGTTGCAGTCCAGCCTGGGCATCAAGAGCGAGACTCCATCTCAAAAAAAAAAAAAAAAAAAGATATCCAGTTCGTGTAAAAAAAAAAAAAAATCCTTGCTGTAGAAGAAACACCTGTGATGACCTCAACTTAAGGCTAGGTTAAGATAGAGTGCTGCAGTTATGCACAAGTTCTGGTGCCAGCAGCAGATATATGTGATAGTCCAGATATTAACTGATTAGTAGTCCTTAGGTAAATTCATCTTATACAATTGTGATACAGCTTGCTTTTATTTTAGTTTTTGGTTCTGTCTTATTTTTAGAGAATTTTTATGAGCTCAGTTGAGTTTAGAGTTGGAGATTAGGTAGCCACCAGGGGGCTCCAGTGAGGAGTTACAAAGATTTTGTTGGTTCTCTTACTGGCAAATCCTCTGATGTTACCCGTCAGTTCACCTTAGGTGAATCACTTAATATCTGGACTATCAGGGAAATGGAGGCAGGTTAATTGCAGGAGTATAATTCATTGTTTCTTAATTAGCGATATACTTTAAGTGACCAAGCTCTCTTCTAGACTAATGAATCAATAGCCCAGGCATTCTTTTTTTTTGGTAGGTGGGTGTGGTAAATGATTTATTGAAATATAACTTAGAGAGGAATATTTCTAAGTCCCAGGTATTCATTTTTGTGTCCTTTGAAAAATCTCGCTGGGTAAAACTTGCGGTGGGTGGGGGGAGCATTTCTTACCCTTCCAAGTCATGTAGAACTAAACACTTAATATTTCCTTTTGCTAAGACTATTCAGAGAAATATTTTCACTTCCATTTATATTAAAAATCTTACTTGGAATTTAGCTTTTCAGAGTATAACTCAAAACTCTGCAATTGTGATATAGCTTGCTTTTATTTTAGTTTTTGGTTTTGTCTTATTTTTAGAGAATTTTTATGAGTTCAGTTGAGTTTAGAGTTGGAGATTAGGTAGCCACCAGGGGGCACCAGTGAGGAGTTGTAAAGGTTTTGTTGGTTCTCTTCCTGGTGCATCCTCTGAGTACCGTGTAATGTTATCTGTTAATTTATTTACAGAGCTAGAATTTAGGATGTAAAAGTAGAAGATCCTGTCAATTTGGATTATGTCCCTGTAGTTTTTCCTTCTTACAGCATTTCTTTTCTTTTCTTTTTTTTTTTTTGAGACGGAGTTTCACTTTTGTTGCCCAGGCTGGAGTGCAGTGGTGCGATCTTGGCTCACCACACCCTCCACCTCCCAGGTTCAATGGATTCTCCTACCTCAGCCTCCCAAGTAGCTGGGATTACAAGCATGCACCACCATGCCTGGCTAATTTTTTCTATTTTTGGTAGAGACAGGGTTTCTTCATTTTGGTCAGGCTGGTCTCGAACTCCCGACCTCAGGTGATCCACCTGCCTTGGCCTCCCAAATTGCTGGGATTACAGGCATGAGCCACCACGCCTGGCCAGCATTTCTTAAGAGAACTTTGGATTTATATAAAAACCTGTTGTATTAGCAGTTCTCTGGAGAGCTCAGTTTCTCATTTCATTTCTTTTGGTCTTATGCTCTAATTAGCAACCTTAATATAAAACTTGCAGTAACCAAAGTGATAGAAGATCTGCAGTACTTAATATTTACTCTGTCAAAGCTAGCATGTCAGGGATACATGATGGCGTGCTAGACTGTCTAGCATTGAGTGCTGCTTTAAGTCAGTTACTTTGCACCTTACCTCACTACTTAGGTGGCAGATAGGAGTCGGGGTTCAGAGTGCCTTTAAAGCTTAAAAGCGCTTTTACGTGTTAGGCTAATTCTAATTTATTTTATTTTTTTTTTATTAAAATATTTTCTTTAAGACTAGTCAAAGTGCAGTAGTGAGAAGCAGGGAAAGAGTAGATCAGGAGCTTAATCTGTAACTGTGAACAATCGAGAACTAACTGCTAATACAACAGGTTTTTATATAAATCCAAAGTTCTCTTAAGAAATGCTGGCCAGGTGCAGTGGCTCATGTCTATAATCCCAGCAATTTGGGAGGCCAAGACAGGTGAATCACCTGAGGTCGGGAGTTCGAGACCAACCTGACTAAAATGAAGAAACCCCAACTCTACTAAAAATAGAAAAAATTAGCCAGGCATGGTGGTGCATGCCTGTAATCGTCACTACCTTTGGACCAGCTTTTATTCCCTTTAATACAAGCTAAGTTACTGTACCTGTTTGCTTTAAGAGTGATGATGAATTGATTAGTTGCATCGCTTAGAATCTGAAAGGGAAAAAGCCAGCTGGACCTTTCGAGTCTTAAAAGCAACTGCTAGGAATGAGGCATTAGTGCTTAGAATGAGAATTTCTCCCCTTTATTACCTGTGTATTATACATTACCATTACTATTTCTAGCCAGTGAGAAATCTGTGCTTTAAAAATTCCTAATATATCATAGAAATCTACATTCCAGAGCTATACATGTTGTTTGGAAGTTCTTGGTCTCTCCTGGGTAGGTAGAAGAGGAGTCTTGAAGATAGAGCTCTTTTCCTAAAAAACATAATCTAAACACAAAGATATTTTATGTGTAAAAAGCCAAGTTGATGCTCCATTATGATATAACTGTTATACATTGAGATACTGTGGATCAGACACTAAATAGAGCAATATGGATAATATGTAAGGAGGGAATTTAAGCTGTTCTCCAAAGCATGGTTTGTGGGAAGAATTTGAGGACATAATGTTGCATGTACTGTCTCTTCTTATTGCAGGTTGAGCTGTGTTTAGAGTGCATCGAATGGGCCAAATCAGAGAAAAGAACTTTCTTACGCCAAGCTTTGGAGGTAGGTTTTACATTGGTACTGATTTCAGGTCTCTAAGCATGAGACAGATGGCGAATGTAAGCAATACCATCCTTATCAAAAGTATCTTCAGCAACTTCGTAATTACCTACATAACGAAAGATTATTGATGGTAGCCCCATTTATGAGAATTGCCCTAATTGAAGTTTTGAGACAGATTTGCTTCTTGGCTCAGAGTAATAAGCAACAACATGGTAAAGTTAACAGTCATTTGCTGGCTATAATAGGGACAATACGTTGGCTAGATCATCTCTTATGCTGAATTTGATGCTATCATCAGAAATTGCGTATTTAACAGTAACAGTTCTGTGATGTCAATCTTTGATTTCTTTCTGTGGCTTTTTTTTCCCCTTTCAATCAGTGCCTTTTCTCTTTCCTAGGCAAGACTGGTGTCTTTGTACTTTGATACCAAGAGGTACCAGGAAGCATTGCATTTGGGTAAGTAAGCTGGTAATAAGTCATCTCAGCTAGCTAAATGAGTGTATTCTAAACCACCTGGCTACTCTTATTAATTACCTGTTAATAATTTATATTCTACCCACTTCTAAGAAGGTTTTAAGGTAGCTTACAGTGCTGCATTTGTCATGGGAAAATGTCATTTGAAAGTTTAAAAAACTGGCTAGAGTTAATCTGTCAAATTTAGAGGACAAATGGGTAGTTTTAAGTTTACTTGAATTTAGAGCAGTAAAATCAATTCCATTTTAATAACTTAAATTTAAAAAAAGTATGTCTATATTTTGCATATAGTACTCTGTTAAATTTCAGATTTAGGTTTTTAAATTGGAAATGTTTGGCTTGCTGTCCTGTTTACTGTATCTGCTTATATCCTTAAAATCTGTTTTAAAAATCAAGAAATTAATTGGGTATAAATATATTTGGAAGCTGGAGTGGCCAGCTGAAGCCTTTCTCCTGTGGCCTTTAAGCACCTTGAAATCTTCCCTGCTTTTTTTTAAATTTTATTTTTATCTATCTATCTATCTATCTATTTATTTATTTATTCTTTTTTGAGACAGAGTCTCACTCTGTTGCCTAGGCTGGAGTGTAGCAGCGCGATCTCAGCTCGCTGCAACTCCTGCCTCTCAGGTTCAAGCTATTCTCCTGCCTTAACCTCCTGAGTAGCTGGGACTACAGGCATGTGCCACCGTACCTGGCTAGTTTTTGTATTTTTAGTAGAGATGGGGTTTTGCTATGTTGGCCATGCTGGTCTCAAACTCCTGATCTCAAGTGATCTGCCCACCTTGGCCTCCCAAAGTGCTAGGATTACAGGCATGAGCCCCCGTGTCTGGCCACTGCTTGCTTTTTATGAGTGGGTAGATCTGGACTATTTTTTCCGAACAAAAGAACATGACTCTTATGATCTATTAGGTTGAAGAGTTTCCAACATTCAATTTTTGGACTGCAAAAGTGGCAATTTCATATGGTTCAAATAGTAGCATTTAAAAAATAACTTTAATAAGATATGGTTCACTTACCATAAAATTCACTTTTAAAGTGTGTAATTCAGTGGTTTTTAGTATATTCACTAAGTTGTACAACCATCACCACTACTTAATTTCAGAATGTTTTCCACTGGGCGTAGTGACTCATGCCTGTATTCCCAGCACTTTGGGAGGTCAAGACAGGCAGATTGCCTGAGCTCAGGAGTTTGAGACCAGCCTGGGCAACATGGTGAAACCCCATCTCTACTAAAAATACAAAAAATTAGCAGGACGTGGTGGTGCACACCTGTAATCCCAGCTACTTGTGAGCTGAGGCAGAAGAATCGTTTCAACCTGGGAGGTGGAGGTTGCAGTGAGCCAAGATTATGCCACTGTACTCCAGCCTGGGCAACAGAGTGAGACACTGTCTCCAAAGAAAGAAAAAAATTTCAGAACTTTTTTTTTTTTTCTTTGAGAGAGAGTCTCGCTCAGTCTGGAGTGCAGTGGTGCGATGTTGGCTCACTGCAACCTCTGCCTCATGTGTTCAAGCGATTCTTCTGCCTCAGCCTCCCAAGTAGCTGAGATTACAGGCACCTGCCACCATGCCTGGCTAATTTTTGTATTTTTTAGTAGAAATGGGGTTTCACCATGTTGGTCAGGCTGGTCTCGAACTCCTGACCTCAAATGATCTGCCTGCCTTGGCCTCCCAAAGTGCTGAGATTACAGGTGTGAGCCACTGTGCATGGCCTCAGAACATTTTTATCACCCTAGAAAGAAACTTACTATCCATTAGCAGCCCTGGGCAATGACTAAGCTATTGGTATATTTGTAGATTTGTCTGTTCTGGGTATTTCTTATAAATGAAATGATACAATATTTGTTTCTCTGTGATTGGCTTCTTTCACACAGCATTATGTTTTCAGGGTTTATGTTGTAGCATGTGTCAGTACTTCATTCCTTTTTATTGCTGAATAATAGTCCATTGTAAGGATATATCACATGTGTTTATCCATTCATCAGTTGATGGACACTTGGGTTGTTTCCACATTTTAGCTCTTAAGAATACTGCTATGAACAGGTTTTATGTGGACATGTTCTTCTTCTGGGTGTATACCTAGAAGTGGAATTACTGTGTCATATGGTAACTGATGAGCTGTTTAAGGAGCTGCTAAGCTGTTTTCCAAAGTGGCTGCACCATTTTATATTCTCTTTAACATTGTATAAGGGTTCCAGTTTTCCATATCCTCCCCAACACTTTTTTTTTTTTTTTTTTTTTTTTTGAGACGGAGTCTCGCTCTGTCGCCCAGGCTGGAGTGCAGTGGCCGGATCTCAGCTCACTGCAAGCTCCGCCTCCCGGGTTTTTACGCCATTCTCCTGCCTCAGCCTCCCGAATAGCTGGGACTACAGGCGCCCGCCACCTTGCCTGGCTAGTTTTTTTTGTAATTTTTAGTAGAGACGGGGTTTCACCGTGTTAGCCAGGATGGTCTCGATCTCCTGACCTCGTGATCTGGCCGTCTCGGCCTCCCAAAGTGCTGGGATTACAGGCTTGAGCCACCGCGCCCGGCCTCAGTGTTTCTTATATAGCCTTGTGATTGCTGGACAAGAAGAGAGCAAGATTGTGTCTTTCTGAACTGGATAACTAGATTTAGCATTTTATAGGTAGAGATTCCCACTGTATTTAAATCTTAGGAGTAAGCTCATAGGACTCTTGGCTCTAATATTGTCCTCAGGAAGCAGAAAACTTCAAAGAGTTGTGTTTTTCTCTTGGAAGATAGCACATTAGTGGAAAATTTAATTATTGCATGGGGTCTAGAGATAACCTTTTTTGAGTTTAGGCTTTTTTTTTTTTTTTAAATCCTGAGTGTTATGAGGGTGGGAGAGTGGGCTGTTACAGTATTTAGCTATTAAGCTGATGGCTAATAAAGGAGAATGTATCTTTTCTTTTTTCAGGTTCTCAGCTGCTGCGGGAGTTGAAAAAGATGGACGACAAAGCTCTTTTGGTGGAAGTACAACTTTTAGAAAGCAAAACATACCATGCCCTGAGCAACCTGCCGAAAGCCCGAGCTGCCTTAACCTCTGCTCGAACCACAGCAAATGCCATCTACTGCCCACCTAAATTGCAGGCCACCTTGGACATGCAGTCGGGTAACAGACGTAGCTATTCCTGGGATGTGTTTTCTTAAAGCTCATCTTATTTTGTCCGGGTGTGGTGGCTCATGCCTGTAATCCTAGCGCTTTGGGAGGCTGAGGCGGGTGGATCACGAGGTCAGGAGATTGAGACCATCCTAGCTAACACGGTGAAACCCTGTCTCTACTAAAAATACAAAAAATTAGCTGGGCGTGGTGGCAGGTGTCTGTAGTCCCAGCTACTTGGGAGGCTGAGGCAGGAGAATGGTGTGAACCCGGGAGGCGCAGCTTGCAGTGAGCTGAGATCGCGCCACTGCACGCCAGCCTGGGCGACAGAGCGAGACTCCGTCTCAAAAAAAAAAAAAAAAAAAAAAAAAAAAGCTCGTCTTATTTATAGGTGGAAGGAATCGGGGATTGGGGCTGGAGAATAAAATTGGCTGATTTGGCTCTAGCTTCTTCAAAGCACCAATTTGAAAGCTACCTTTCTAACTGGCAGCTCCCCTCCTGTTAACTGCCTAAAATGTATTAAGAACATACCTATCTGTACTAGACCAGGCAATCTGACTATTAGAACCAAACTTAGAGAGGTCGCACTTAGAAGACTCCCTTAACTTTCCTCTTAGCCACTTACTCAGAATAGTAGCATTTTCCTTTGGGATTGGCCTACCCCAAGTCTGTTGACTCTTGGAGATCTTTGTAAAGTTGGTTGACTTTTCCAAAGGGCTTCAAATCAGGGCTGAAGAATGATAACCCGATTTCAGCTGAGTGTGGTATGTGGTTTTCCGATAGAGTGTGTGAATGTGGGGCTAGGAAGCCATGGATTGGCAGGTGGAATACTTTCTTTTGTATTCAGCAGTTTTTTTTTTTTTTTTTACTGGAGGCATCATTATTGAAGGAATGTTGAAATTGGAGGCAGAAGTCTAGTTTAATTAAGTGCTTGTGTTACCTCTTATCTGTAAAAGATAATGCCTACTTGCCTCATCTGTCAGGGATGTAGTGATCCAGGATCAGGCTCTCTTAGGTTGACATTTTGTTCTGCTGCTTTCTAGTATGTGACTTTGGGCAAGTTACTTAATTTATGTTTAGCTCATCTGTAAAATGGTAATAATTGGCACATGATAGACGCTTATTAATGTTTGTGTTGAATGAGTGACAGTCTAGTTTTTTATTTTGTTTTTACCTTTTTTTTTTTTTTTTTTGGAGACAGGGTCTCACTCTGTTGCCCAGGTTGGAGCACAGTGGTGCAATCACAGCTCACCACAGCCTCAACTTCCCAGGCTCAAGTGATCCTCCCACCTCAGTCTCCTGAGTAGCTGGGACTACAGGAGCGTGACACCATGCCAAGCTAACTTTTTGTAGAGATGGGGTTTTGCCATGTTGCCCAAACTGATCTTGAACTCCTGGGCTCAAGCAATTTTTCCACCTTGGCCTCTCAAAGTGCTGGGATTATAGGCATGAGCCACCATGCCTGGCCTTTGTTTCTGTTTTTTTGTTGTTGTTGTTGTTTTGAGATGGGGTCTTGTTTTGTTCAGCTGCCCAGGCTGGAGTGCAGTGGCGCAGTCTCGGCTCACTGCAACCACTGTCTCCTGGGTTCAAGCGATTCTCCTGTCTCAGCCTCCCGAGTAGCTGGGATTACAGGCACCTGCCATCATGCCCAGCTAATTTTTGTATTTTAGTAGAGATGGGGTTTCACCACGTTGGCCAGGCCACCCGCCCGCCTCTGCCTCCCAAATTGCTAGGATTATAGGCGTGAGCCACTGTGCCTGGCCTGTTTCTGTTTTTAACAATAAACTTCATGTGCCATCCATGATACTCAGAGTGCTGATATGGCCCCTATTAACTAATGTGTTTAGCAAAGCAGTATACTGGTTCTTGGGGTTTATTTTATTTATTTGTTTTTTAATCATACATATTTTTGTGTCTGGCCTGTTCTCCCTCTATACTGGGAGATGTGGAGAAATGGAGATGTGTCTCATTTAATTTAGCAGCATTAATAGTTTGTTGGGTTGTTGAAGGGACTTCCCTTGGCTACAGAGAAGAACAGATATTCCTTGAGGCCTCTATACTTAACAGTAGTAGAAAAAGGATCTGATTCCCAGAAACCCAAAGTAGGAGGTTTTTTGGATAGGCCGAAAGGACGCATCACTCAATAAATGGTGAAGTCAGAAGGCTCCTGCTGGTATTGAGTTCTTGGGATCATGTGTCAGCAGCGTCGTCCTTTGACTCTAGTGTGCCAAATACTTTCTACATGTATCTTGATGTGAAAGATGTTGGGAAGCAGTTGTGGTAAACAAATGGATGGGGCTCAGTTCTGTAACTTCTTAAAGGGCTGGGGCAGAGTTAGAGCTAATATACACAAATAGAGAATTTTAGGGTTTAGATGCCTCCCAAGCTTGGAAAGAACTAATTTTTATGTTATCCCAAGTGATAGCATAGGTTGGCAGTAGTAGCAGGTTCAATCAAAGTTAAGCTCATTGGGAGCAACTCAACTTCTTAAGCAGTAGAGGATTGGTTAGGTCAGCTATGGTATATCAGTCATATATATGGTATATGGTATATCAGTCTGAAATACTGCTTAGCCATGTATAATTGAGTTCATGGATTTGGCATTAATGTGAGAGCTGTACACTGAGTGCATTTAGGCAAAAGCACATCCATAAATGATAAATATTTGAAATGAAAATATAAGACGTTGGATTCCGTCTCCCCTGCCCCATGACAGTTGCATAAATATAAAACTATCAGGCTTAGAAAAGCTATCTTAAAGTAGTTAATATTATTAAAACAGGTCATTCAGGCAGTCTAGAGATGTTTAGGTCAACTCCCTGACATGTGCATGTGATGTCATGGAGGGTAAACATGGCCTTTTCCTGTAGCTCCAAAAGATAGCAGGACTGGAATGGTGGTGAGAAGCATGGAAGAAAGATCGTACAGTATGTGTTTTTCAGGTCCCTTTTAAGTTGGGTCTCTAACTCCTTTGGGAACATATATTGGCAATATGACATTGAGCTGGGAGGTCAGAGACCTGGATTCTCATCTAATCTCAGCTCTCACATTGCTAACTATGGGGACCTTGGGCAGGTTTTTTTTTTTTTTTTTTTTGAGATGGTCTCACTTTCTCATGCATGCTGCAGTGCATTTTCGCTGTCACAGCTCACTGTAGCCTCAGCCTCCCAGGCTCAGGTGATCCTCCTACCTCGGCCTCTCGAGTAAGTAGCTGGGGCTACAGGCATGTGCCACCAGGCCTGGCTAATTTTTTGTAGAGATGGGGTTTCACCATGTTGTCCTGGCTGGTCTTGAGCTCCTCGGTTCAGGTGATCTGCCCACCTTGGCCTCCCAAAGTGTTGAGATTACAGATGTGAGCCACTGTGCCTGGCAGAGCAGGTTCTTTATCCTTTCCTGACCTCATCAGTAAGTTGATGGAATTGATGTAGAGTTTTTTTTCTTTTTTCTTTGAGACGGTGTCTTGCTTTGTTGCCTAGGCTGGAGTGCAGTGACATGATCTCGGCTCACTGCAACTTCCACCTCCCGAATTCAAGTGATTCTCCTGCCTCAGCCACCTGAGTAGCTGGGATTACAGGCGTGCACCACGAAGCCTGGCTAATTTTTGTATTTTTAGTAGAGATGGGGTTTTGCCTTGTTGACTAAGCTGATCTTGAACTCCTGACCCTCAAGTGATCCGGCTGCCTTGGCCTCCCAAAGTGCTGGGATTATAGACGTGAGGGATTACAGATGTGAGCCACTGTGCCTGGCCGGTTTTTTTTTTTTTTTTTTTAAAGACAGAGTCTTACTCTGTCGCCCAGGTTGGAGTGCTATGGCATGATCTCTGCTCACTGCAACCTCTGCTTCCTGGGTTCAAGAGATCTTCCTGCCTCAGCCTCCCGAGTAGGTGGGATTATAGGCACCCACCACCATGCCTGGCTGGTGGTGTATTTTTAGTAGAGACAGGTTTTTACCATGTTGTCCAGGCTGGTCTCGAAATCCTGACCTCAGATGATCCTCCTGCTTCTGCCTCCCAAAGTGCTGGGATTACAGGCATGAGCCACCACGCGTGGCCTTTTTTTTTTTTTTTTTTTTTTTAAAAGAGACAAGGTCTGCTGAGTGTGGTGGCTTACACCTGTAATCCCAGCACTTTGGGAGGCCAAGGCGGGTAGATCACTTGAGGTCAGGAGCTCAAGACTAGCCTGGCAAACATATGGTGAAACCTGTCTCTACTAAAAATACAAAAAATTAGCTGGGTGTGGTGGCAGGTGCCTATAATCCCAGCTACTTGGGAGACTGAGGCAGGAGAATTGCTTGAACCCAGGAGGCGGAGGTTACAGTGAGCCGAGGTTGCGCGACTGCACTCCAGCCTCAGTGACAGAGCGAGACTCTGTGCAAAAAAAAAAAAAAAAAAAAAGACAAGGTCTAACTCTGTTACTTAGGCTCAAACTCCTGGGCTCAAGCTATCCTCCTGTCTTAGCCCCTCAAAAGTGCTGAGATTACAGGAGTGAACTCCCGCACCTGGCTTTTTTTTTTTTTTTGAGACGGAATTTCACTCTTGCTGCCCAGGCTGGAGTGCAGTGGCGCAATCTCGGCTCACCACAGCCTCTGCCTCCTGGGTTCAAGTGATTCTCCTTCCTCAGCCTCCCAAGTAGCTGGGATTATAGGCACGCGCTACCACACCCGGCTAATTTGTTTTGTATTTTTTTTTTTTCATTACAAGAATCATCTGCTTATTTATTTTACAGAGTAATGATTTGAATTGAGTACATTTGGGCACAGTAGATACTTGACACGAAAAGTAGTTGTATCAGAATGAGCATCAGAAAAATAGCAACTCATCTTACACATAACTAGAAAATATTATTCTGTCTGATCATTTAAGTGTTACAAATCCTGAGAATGTTATACATTGAACAAATTAGGTACTGCCTTATAATTAAATCTCGCTTGGAAAGAATCTTTTAAAAAAATGCTCTGAGGTACAAATCACCTATGTATTAAACATGAGTCTTTGACATTATACAAAGAGTTTAAACAAATATATCAAACAATTACAGGCCATTGGCTCTTAAAACAGCTATCAGTCAGGTTCAAGGACACACTGTTCCACAATTTCCTGTAAGTTGGGGTTTTCCATTGCCGCTGCCACTCGCTGTTTGTCATTTATCTGCTTATTGATGTCTTCTTCTGTTGAGTGGGTTCCTTCAGAAATGTAGATTTCCAACTTATGTTTAAATAAGTAAACATCGCTGAAGTTTTACTCTTAAGCACAGCCCAATAAGAGTCGCCAAAGAGCAATGAGGTACTGTTGGCGTGAACCTGATAATAACCAGATATTCTTCATTTATCTCCTGAACTTCCACACAACTTTCTGAGACCACTTCCAGTTCTTCTAAAGTATTGGGCTTTTCTGGGTCCCGGATAGTTCTAATCAGATCATAAACCTCTAGCACTTTCTCTTCCATGATCCGTGGCTGCCGGGCAGCTCCCGGCTCAGAGAGGCCCAAGAGCCACAGGACTCTGCTCAGCGTCCAGGAGAGCAGCCCGGACACCGGCTGCATCCTCACGCTCAGCCATCCCTGGCGACTGTCCCGCTCGCGCCACTGTCTCTCAGCAGCCTCGGGATTGATCAGCTTCCTGGTCTTCTGTTTTGTATTTTTAGTAGAGATGGGATTTCTCCACATTGGTCAGTCTGGTCTTGAACTCCTGACCTCAGGTGATCTGCCCATCTCAGCCTCCCAAAGTGCTGGGATTATAGGCGTGAGCTGAAACTATGCCCGGCCTTTTTTTTTTTTTTTTTTTTTTTTAAGAGATGGGGTCTTACTGTGTTACTCAGGCTCGTCTCGAACTCCTGGGCTCACGTGATTCTCCTGTCTCAGCCTCCCAAAGTGTGGGATTTCAGGTGTGAGCCACCGTGCCCGGTTAGGTAGATTTCTAAGTGCCTCCCAGCTGTGATCTTTTATGGCTCTATTATTTTATATGTTCTTATTCCTTTCTTTTCAATGCCCAGGTATTATCCATGCAGCAGAAGAGAAGGACTGGAAAACTGCATACTCATACTTCTATGAGGCATTTGAGGGTTATGACTCCATCGACAGCCCCAAGGCCATCACATCTCTGAAGTACATGTTGCTGTGCAAAATCATGCTCAACACGTAGGTGCACCTTAACTCTGGACTACAAGAACTCAGATCCTTCAGCAAGTCTGTTTGCCATGGCAGAGATGGCCTGAGCAGGGAGTTTGGCCAGTTATAGAAACAGCAGTAGCTGCAGCCTCTAGGACTGGCTGAGGTAGAGCAGGAGGATCAAAGGTGGTCCAGAAAACTTTGGCTTGCTAGTCTTTCAGAATCAGGGAGACATTTTAGAAATCCCCTTCCCAGCTCCTCTTGGAGAATTCTCCTCATCCTTTAAATACTCTGTCCTCATAGGTGCAGAGCACAGGACAGAGGGTCAGGAAATAGCTTACAGATCAGCCAGTACCAGCCAACTGAGCCACCCAGAATGAGGAAGGAAGGGTTAAGGAGAAGTTTGAAAAAGTGAACAACAAAAGTATGACAGACCTACTTACAAAGAAGTCTACAGAATTATTCAATTCTTTTGGGAATAAATGAAGTATTGACTAAGAACTCTCTTTGGATCTTTGGATTACATAAGGGCTATGTTTTAATAAAACCTGTTACACTGGGATTTGACTTAAACTTACAGTTCTGCTTGTTGGGTCTACTGCTTTTGGTAGGTTCAGTTCAGCTTTCTAATATTGGAGTTTTTCTACTCTTCAGGCTGAACTGTGGCCCAGAGTGGAGAAAACCTAGCTTTTGCAATGTGATGGGCATATGGGTTTAGGGGTTGGGCTGATGATCTGTGCGGGCAGAGTCTTCAGTGGAATTCTGTTAAAAAGAAATTTGCCCAAACCTACCTTTAGAAGCATAACATCTGTAGCAATTGACCAAGTATGTCTTTTTTTCTAGCCCAGAAGATGTCCAGGCTTTGGTGAGCGGGAAGCTTGCACTTCGGTATGCAGGGAGGCAGGTAGGGACTCCCTTGACTGCAGTTCTGCTCACTCTGAGGCCAGCATGTTTTCAGAGTCACGACGTTTGATGAGACCAGTGCTCTTCAGGTCTTCATACTACTCTCTTCCTTCTCCCCCACTCACTTCTTTCCCTTAAGCCCATTCAGTGTGTTTCCTAGACTGTTAAATTCTTGGCCTGGAAAGTCTGCGTTTGGAGCTCTTATGGACATCAGGTGGTTTGAGGGACTTAGGGAACTGAACTGTAGCGTTTGCATTGACTTAGTTTGCATTTGGCTTTGACCAGAAGATTTATCTACCATGAGTCTGACTTGTAATTTAACATACGCAGAGTATGAAATCTTAGATTCTCCATGTCAGGAGCCTGGTAACATCTGGTGCATATGTGCTTTAGAGAGGTCTGATTGCTTGGTGCAGAAACTACGTTTTGAGATTTACTTTTGTGCTTCTCAGATCAGTACCTTTCTACTCATGCTTTGAATTTTGGGTGTGGTGTAAAAAGAGGCCCTTTTTTGTGTTAGGTTAATGCCCAAGTAGGTATGAGTGTGACTTCTGAGAGCAGACAGTTAGGACCTATGCAAAGATGATGTCTAGACTGTCTCCTCTTTGTATTTTGCTTGATTATCACTAGTAAAGTAAAAGTAATCTTTCTGGATTTCAACTGCAGTTGTCTCTAAACACAGACTGATTGGCTGTCTGTATAATCTCACTATGTCTCTGGAGGAGTGGCCACATAGATGGTTTCTTCCCTCTCTACAAGTGGCCCTAATTGGCTTTTTTTTTTTTTTTTTGAGTTGGAGTCTCATTCTTTCATCCAGGCTGGAGTGCAGTGGCGTATCTCAGCTCACTGCAACCTCCTCCTCCCAGTTTGAAGTGATTCTCCTGCCTCAGCCTCCCGAGTAGCTGGGATTACAGGCATCTGCCACTATGCCCAGCTAACTTTTTGTAGTAGAGATGGAGTTTTGCCATCTTGGTCAGGCTGTCCCAAACTCTTGACCTCAAGTGATCCGCCCACCTCAACCTCCAAAAGTGCTGGGATTGTAGGCGTGAGCCACTGCATCCAGCCATGCATCTTACAATATAGTAATAACCAGTACTCTTGAGGTCAAAACCAGGAGCTGACCTGAAACTTTTGCTGATAAAAAGCCAATTAGGGGCTGGATGTGGTGGCTCATGCCTGTAATCCCAGCCCTTTGGGAGGCAGAAGCAGGAGGATCATCTGAGGTCAGAATTTCAAGACCAGCCTGGCCAACATGGTAAAAACCTGTCTCTACTAAAAATAAAAAATTAGCCGGGCATGGTAGTGGGCGACTGTAATCCCAGCTACTCGGGAGGCTGAGGCAGGAGAATCACTTCAAACTGGGAGGTGGAGGTTGCAGTGAGCCAAAATAGCACCACTGTACTCTAACCTGGGTGACTCTGTCTTAAAAAAATAAGAAGAAAGATGCACGACTCTCACTATAACTAGAGTTGAGGAGACAGGCTCAGGGACATCAGGTGTTCAGGACATGGTCAGGTAGCTCATCAGTGGTGGAGCTAGACTTTGAACTAGGGTCATTGGCTCTAAGTTCCAGGCTTTTCTCATTTTGATACTTTTTTCTGTCTATAGGACAAATGCTGGAGACAAACACACTAATGATTAGCCTTGTACCATTTAGTCTACTGTGTAAGACACACTGTTCTTATTTAAGTATGTAGGCTGATAAAAGAGCAGCTTCTCTTAGTCTCTTGCATCTTGATGTTAGCTTTTAAGCAGAAGATAGGCTGATCTCCCAGAAAGATGAGTGTTGTAGATTTTTTGCTGAGGGGAGACTTGATAGCTTGGTCAAGTGCCTTTTTTAACGAGGTTAGAAGTTGTTCTCAACTATTGATTATACCTTCATCACTCTGGGGGGTCTTAACATTTGGTGTAATATGTTAATGCCTCAACTTTGATGCCGCAACCTTTTTTTTTTTAAGACGGATTCTTGTTCTGTCACCCAGCTGCAGTGCAGTGGCGTGATCTTGGCTTACTGCAACCTCTGCCTCCTGGGTTCTAGCAATTCTCCTGCCTCAGCCTCCCAAGTAGTTGGGATTACAGGCGCCTACGACTACGCCCGGCTAAGTAGAGAGGGGGGTTTCACCACGTTGGCCAGGCTGGTCTCGAACTTCTGACCTCAAGTGATCCACCCACCTCGGCCTCCCAAACTGGTGGGATTACAGGCGTGAGCCACCGTGCCCAGCCTTGATGCCTCAGCCTTAATGAGGTAGACCTTGTTCAGTGCCTTGTTTCAAATGTAGCAGAATGAATCTTGATAAAGCACAGATATAATAGGGTTTAAGGGCAGGAAGGAGTTTGGGTGGATGTAGCAATAACAAGCCTTGGAGGAAGGGGGAGGAAATCACCGTTCTCTTGTCATTTTTCCTTTTAGCTTGTCATCTCTAGAGAATGCTGTATTAGGGTCGGTCTGTTTGGAAAATTTCTGTTTCCTAGTATTCTTAAGTCATTTCAGGTTTCAAAGGGAAACAGGTTGGCATATAGTGGTATTTAGTACTTAGAGCTCTTCTTTCCAGGCATCTGAAGAAGAATGATGGTGGGGCGGGTTCTTCCTTAGAGCAGAAGTTGTGTGGACACAGCATACTGCTTATGAGACTTGGGTAAATGTTAGTGTGCAGAATAGATCACTTTCATGATTTGTCTCTTTATTCTCAGACAGAAGCATTAAAATGCGTGGCTCAGGCTAGCAAGAACAGATCACTGGCAGATTTTGAAAAGGTGAGCATGACATTGGGTTGGTATGGAATGTGGGTGGAAGAGAGGGACGTTTAAGTACTTCAAAACACACTTTTCAAAACAATTATAGTTTCACAAGAAGTTGCAGATGATTCCATGTATCCTTCACCTAGGACAGTGTTAAAACCAGGAAATAGTTAAGCACTTTCATACAGTGAAACTTACTGAGTTGATATAAAATATATATTATTTATACATAATAACTTTCTATTTCAAAAGTTCTGTCCTTTCTTCACTTTGATTTTTCACAACACACCTATCTATTATCTGTGTTTTATGGTTAAGGGAACTGGGATTCAGGAGGACACTCAAAGTCACACAGCATAGTGTCAGAGTTTGACTCTAGGCCTGGTGCTTGTTCCACATGACACAGTTGTAGGCATTCCTTCAGTTCCGGAAATGCCAGGACTGCTTCTCCTCTGTGGATAGAAGGGAAGTCTTGATGTGCGTACTTGGACCCAAAGAAACATTCTCAGGATGATGTTCCAGGCTTTCTTTAACTCCGGTGCCTTTTGCTCATTGTTTGGGAGTTTTGAAAAGGGAAAAAAGCCTGTCTGGGCATTAGGGTAAGAATTGTATATTCTTTTCTGAACTTTTCTCCTCTTAGTCTGAGTATAATGACCAGCTTAATAAAAACAAAACCTAGATCCAGAAAGAAAAACTTAGTGTGGATGGAGACTAGACCATGTGGCTTTGACTGTCCCTAAGATTCACCATCTTCCTGGAGGGCTCTTGCCAATTCCCGTTGCCTCTTACTTGGCATGATTTGCCTGCTTCCCTTAACATCTTGTAGCACAGCTGACATGAGGCTGGGATGTTGAGACCATTATTGATGGTCAGTAAATCACACAAATACACGGTCCAGATCATTTTATCCCAATGTCTGGGATGTTTGATGGGACATTTTTATTCCAAATAGTTCCTTGGAAGAAGGATTCTGTGATTAGATATTTGGGAAATACTAGGGCTAAACAAAATACTAGGGCCAATAATAATTAAAACACCTGATTTTGCTTAATAATTGCAGAGCCATATTATGCTGATGGCCCTCATAAAACTCCCAAGAGCTAGTTGTGGAATTCAGCATTTCCTATTCTTTAACCTCAATATTCTTTTTTTCCCCCCATGGAGACCCTATTTATTCTTTAGAATACATGCTGAGAAATGCTGGTGTAGCTAATTTGGTTCACGAGCCGAGTTGCTCTTGGGGCTTCCATGGATTGAGCTGTTGACCTGAAGCCTGCAGACAGAAAGATGGTCCCTAGGGTGATTCCACCTTTTTTGTTCTATTTTATAATTTTTTTTCTCTTAAAGACTATCATAAAATAGCATTTTTTTTGGTCTTTTTTTTGAGACGGAGTCTTGCTCTGTCGCCCAGGCTGGAGTGCAGTGGCGCCATCTTGGCTCACTGCAAGCTTCGCCTCCCGGGTTCACGCCATTCTCCTGCCTCAGCCTCCTGAGTAGCTGGGAATACAGGTGCCTGCCACCACACCCGGCTAATTTTTTGTATATTTAGTAGAGATAGGGTTTCACCGTGTTAGCCAGGATGGTCTCGATCTCCTGACCTTGTGATCCACACGCCTCGGCCTCCCAAAGTGCTGGGATTACAGGCGTGAGCCACCGCGCCTGGCCAGAATAGCAGTTTTAAAAATTTATTTTTGGCTGGGCGCGGTGGCTCAAGCCTGTAATCCCAGCACTTTGGGAGGCCAAGACGGGCGGATCACGAGGTCAGGAGATCGAGACCATCCTGGCTAACATGGTGAAACACCGTCTCTACTAAAAAAATACAAAAAGCTAGCCGGGCGAGGTGGCGGGCGCCTGTAGTCCCAGCTACTCGGGAGGCTGAGGCAGGAGAATGGCGGGAACCCGGGAGGCGGAGCTTGCAGTGAGCTGAGATCCGGCCACTGCACTCCAGCCTGGGTGACAGAGCGAGACTCCGTCTCAAAAAAAAAAAAAAAAAATTTATTTTTAAGAGATGGAGGCTCTCTGTGTTGCCCAGGCTGGACTTGAACTCTTGGGCTCCAGCAGTCCTCCCACATCAGTCTCCTGAGTAACTGCGACTTCAGGTGCATATGCCACCAAGCCAAACTTCCCTTTTAGTTCTTGACATTCCTTTTCTGCTTTGTATCATGCATCTGCCCAAATCTCCCCTAACTTCATTCAACCATGTAGTTTTATAAGGGCCAGCAAACTACCTAGGAAGCAGGAGTAGCATGACTTTCAAGTGATTCTCTGTGCCAATCTCTGCGACTGGTTCTTTTGGCAGGCTCTGACAGATTACCGGGCAGAGCTCCGGGATGACCCAATCATCAGCACACACTTGGCCAAGTTGTATGATAACTTACTGGAGCAGAATCTGATCCGAGTCATTGAGCCTTTTTCCAGAGTACAGGTGAGAACCCTCTGGGGACTCCATTTCTGGCCGGGCATTCTCACTGTAGCCACATCCCTTCCACACCTGTCCAGAATGGGAACTCACTTGTAGGGGTGTGCGTGGTGGGCAAGAGGCCACCAAGAGCTTGGGCCTCTGTTGATAAAATGAACAAAAATCGAGGAGGAGATGCCATGGGTAGAGGCATGTGGGTTGCCCCTGCATGTGTTCCGAGCAGTTTCCTCCTCGCTTTGAGTCACTGCATGTGTTGTACCTGTTTTCTGTATTGGGTGTGTGGGACAAGAGTCTGTTTATTGTGTGTAGCAATGAAGGGCGGGCAGATGGGAAGAACACAAGAGATTTAAGCACGGCCAAGGAGGGTCTTGTCTTGTATAGAGACATACATTAGAATTTTGAGAAATACAGCAGTTCCCCCTGTTCCCTCCCTTCTCTTATTGGAGGCAAAAGTAAAACTTTCAGTGTTGGTGTCTCTCTGCCTTTCCTTTTAGATTGAACACATATCTAGTCTCATCAAACTCTCCAAGGTAAGGAGTCTTAAGGCCATCTGCAGGGAGGAATGGGAACGGGTGGTGAGGAGGGATGGCACATGCACCTGATTGGCCTCATTGGAAAGCTCCTCAGCTTCTCAGTGGGGAGTGGGCAGTGTGGGCTAGAGTAGGAGTTGCATTGTTGCTATTTTGTTTTCAGTCCATTTGGTGTAAGACCCCTCCAACAAAGCTTTTGTGTCAGGGTGATCTCTGACTAGTGGATATGGGTCCCTTTAATCATGTGCTTTGATTTTAGGCCGATGTGGAAAGGAAATTATCACAGATGATTCTTGACAAGAAATTTCATGGTGAGTAGCAGTCACACAGGCAAGGGGGCTTGGTGGTGGTGATGAGATGGTTGAAAAAGTTTATTTTCAAAGAAGATGTTCTATTTGTTTCCCCTGATGGTTCACTCTGGGGTCCTGGCCCCTCTTCCCCTGTGGTGAGAATGTGTAATAAGCATGTGTACATGGAATAGGGAGATGAATTCTATTTCCCTTCTTTTCTGGAGACAGTGAGTCAACTAGGGAGTGGGCTGCTTCACAAATGCTTTGTGTCTAATGTCACTTTTTACCTGGGTTGCCCTTGTGTTTCTTGCAGGGATTTTGGACCAGGGGGAGGGTGTCCTGATTATTTTCGATGAACCCCCAGTAGATAAAACTTATGAAGCTGCTCTGGAAACAATTCAGAACATGAGTAAAGTAGTGGATTCCCTCTACAACAAAGCCAAGAAACTGACATAGGTGAGTGCTGGCTTCAGGACCCCAGGGCTGGGCAGCTCTGTCTTCTGCGTGTCGAGACTGAAAAACCACCTCCTGGTGTCCTCATGGCTTCCTGATTGACACTGCTCTGTCTTCTCTTGCAGAGTTGGATCTGTAGCGGTCCTTTGGAGAGTGTGTGTGGCGGGAGAGTGAAACCTTGGGGGAAAATGCTAGGAGATTCTTTTTTCTTTTTGTTCTACTTTTCGCTCGGAAAGTTTTTAAATCTTCATTTGGTGCATCTGTATTCCAGCCAATAGGTGTGCCAGTTTTCATGTAATCTTTACTGGCCCAACTTGGGAGTGGGGAAATTGCTTAAAAAAAAAAGAAAAAGAAAAAAAAAAGATTATTCTAAATAAAAGGAAAAAGGCTTACACTACCTAAAGCTGTCCTCTCTGCCTCCTGGGAGAGGGCCGCAAAGCCAGGCACCCCGCCAACCACTGGGGGTCCTAATCCACCTGCTGGGCGTCACCTCTCCTCCTCCTCAGAATTGGGTGTTTGCTGACCATCAAAAGCAACGACTTTTTATTCTGTTTGTACTGAACCAAAACAAACAACTGTGTATAGACTGCTGTTTTCTTTTTTATTTGAAATGAGGCATTTTGGTGTTCTTTCCCCTGCCATACGGCCTGTCCGCCCTTCTCTCCCCACATTGGCTCCAGCAGAGTAGCCGAAGGTCCTGCCGCCGCCGCCACCACCACCACCACCACTGCAGCAACAACAGCAGCAGCGCCTGCACAGCTCCGCTCTGACCTGTGAAGGAATGGGGATGAGGCCAGGAGCTAGTGTCTACCATGGCCACACGGGGAGCAGTGTGGGCCCTTAGCCCCCAAGGGGCCTGCTGTGCATGTGGCTTTTTTTTTTTTTTTTAACACAGTAAACTAGATTAGTTGTCAGTGTTTTAATTGCCCCTCTTCTCCTCTCCTCTGCGTTCCTCTCCTCTCTTCTTTCCTCTCTCTCCCTTCTCTTTACCTCTCAACCAGAAGACCGCCATGTCTCTCTGCCTTCCTCCTCTTCCCTCCAGGGGAGCCAGGCTGTCTTTGAAATCCATGAGCTTCTCTCCCTCTCCCACTCCTCCTCTCCTGCTTTCAGATGGATTTATTCCTTTTTTTAAACAATGAACATCGGAATGACACTGTGGGGTGTGTTTTTTTTTTCTCTCTCTTTTTTTAAATTTTCTTTGTTGGATTTTTGAGCAACCTCATGTCCCCTTCCCAGGGAGCTTCTTAATTTACCTCTTAGAACTTGAGTGGATGGGAAGTAGAGCACTGTGTGTCAGCATGCTTTGTTTTCTGACACGATTACACAGCGAGGCTTTAATGCCATTTGGGTAGGTGAGCTTCTGCACCTTTGTTGTGCTGAACTGTATTTTCTTCTCTCATTTCTTCTTTGTCTTTTTCTTTTCCTCTCCTTCCTGCCTTCTTCCTGCTGGCCTTTTCTCTTCTTTACCTTCCTTGGATTATTCTTCTGGGTTTTCATAATACATTTATATTTTGTAAAAGGATTTTGTTGTACCAGGCTTTGCATCCTCACTGAATCTGACTGGCTTTTATTTTCCTCTCCAAAATCAGGTTTTTGTTCTCAACATTTCTCCCCATCATGTCCAGTCATTGTTTTGGTTTTGGCACCATCCGTATCAAATGTACAAACGGTTCTTGCTAACCAACACCAGGTATATCTGATGTTCAGATGAGTTCCAATAAAAATAATTTTTTTTCAAAAGGTGTCTTTTCTTGAGTGCTGGAGGGCTTCCAAGCAAGCCCAGACAGCTCTGTGTAGCCCCACACTAGTCTAGTTCTCATCTGGCCAAAGCTGTTATCTCATTTGTGTAATGGGAGTCCTTAAGCTAAATTTGGGGTCCAAATTTGAAGGGCTTTGGGGGCAAGAAAGTTGGTGTGTGAGTTCTGAAGTTGGAAATGAATTCAGGTGTCTTTTTCCAGTGAGCACGTGTAGGTTTGGGCGGTAGATCCTCTGAGCCTACTTCCTCTTCTACTCAGTGAGGATGCTGCTTCCTTGGCAGGTGATTGTGATGTGAAGCTTAATAAGTCATAGACGTGCAGGTGTCTGGAGAGTCCTGACATTCAGTTGTGGTTTCGTTTCCTTTTGGAATCTTCAAAGGCAGCGATTTTCATATTGCCTCACACCCTGGGGGGGCTCTGGGACCACCGGGGGAACCTGCTAAATCCTCTTGAGTCTGAGCAGTTCAGCCATTGTCAGTTTTAGTATCATCTCTGTATTTCACTTGCAGAAAGAGTTTTGCTTCTATAAAGGACTTTAAAAAGTACTCCAAAGAGATCTAGTTTTGGAGGAGAGGGGAGACGGTTTCTCAAACTTAGGGCAGTCCTGAGGAGCTCAGGCAGCAGCCCTTTTCTTGGTTCCCTTTGCGGGTCTTGGTCAGATGATGCCCTCTAGACCCGTGCTGTCCAATATGTAGCCGCTAGCCACGTGCAGCTGTGAGGCCCTTGCAATGTGGCTGGTTCGAGCTGTGATACACTGCAAGTGTAAACACAAACCAGACTTCAAAGGCTTAGTATGATAAGGAGTGTAAAATATGTCAATAACTTTTTTATATATGTGTTGAAATATTTTGGGTATTGGGTTAAATAAAATATATTATTAAAATTCACCTGTTTCCCTTTTACTTGTGTAATGTGGCTGCTAGAAAATATAAAGTTACCTATGTGGCTTCTATCTGTGGCTCACATTATTCTTTTCTTGGACAGCGCAGCTCTAGACCTCCAGGACCAGCAGTTGTGCCACTGCCTCCTCTCCCAGGCCTCTCATGACCTGAGTCCAGGCACAGCTGGGAAGGTCAGCTGGCTGGTGGGTTGGCCTGGGCCCGGTTCCCTCACCTCCCTTCTAGGCTCCAGCTTTCATGGTGCCAGGACTTTGTGTGTTAATAAGGCTCTACTGGAGTTGGGAGCAGAGGCTCTGGTCCCCTGCTGTGTGCTAGTTATGTAATCTGTGCTGCCCAGAAGGGCCACTAGATGCTGCTCTGTGATCCCTGAAAGAACAAAGCTGACTTCCTCAGGAGTAAGGGCTCAGGCCTGCTCTATTTGGAACCCTTCCTGGAAGCTGTAGCTGGCCCCTGCCTTGGCCTCCCTTCCTCAGGATGCTATGGGAAGTGGGGCATGCAGGAAAAGTGGACTCTCCAGCAGTGCATGGGCAGCCCAGCCCAGCAGGGAAGCTAACAAGCAGGCTGGCCCTTCAGGCAGCTAGAGATAGGCTATAGGCTAAGTAGGCTGATTGATGGGGGTGGGATTTGGAAATCTTCCCTGCAGTTCTATGATGAAGGCAGCTAGGAAGAAAACAGCCCTGCCTCATTCAACTGGGTTTGCCTTCTGGGTCCTTGATTCTGCCGTTTCTGGCAGTTGACTGCCCTTTCTTCCTTGCTTCCAGTTGGAGCAGTGATAGGAATTGGGGGTGGGGAGGTGGTGGTGGGTTGAGTGAAAAGAGGAGCTGTGTGGTGTCTGAAAACGAGCATAACAGGCATGGCCTGGGTAGGTAGGAGCTCCTGGAGACCCCTTCCCTCAGTCGCAGCAGTAAGTGGGCTGTCAGTGCCATTCCATTCCTGCTGTGCTGCAACTGTGACTTTGCTTGGACAAGTGTGAGGAGGCTGGTGTTCTGCCGAGAGCTCTTTTTGAAGGTGCTAGGGAAAGGCTGGCTGGACAAAGGTGAGAGGACACAGGGTGCGGCCTGGCTTGAAAAGGGCCATGCAGAGGCATGCCGCTCTGGTGTGGGAAGCAGGGTAGTGGGGTGAGCTTGGTCTGCTTCCCTGTGAATTAATTGGAATAGCTAGCATTGAGATTGAGAGTTAAAGGTAACAACAGAGTAGGCCCAGGTTTTTCTAGGGGGTGGATTTTTCTTTTTTTTAGCTGAAGTCTCACTCTGTCACCCAGGCTGGAAGGTAGTGGTGTGATACCGGCTCACTGCAACCACTGCCTCCCAGGTTCAAGCGATTCTCCTGCCTTAGCCTCCTGAGTAGCTGGGACTACAGGCGCCTGCCACCACGGCCAGCTAATTTTTTTTTTTAGTAGAGACGGGTTGTTCACCATGTTGGCCAGGCTGGTCTCAAACTCCTGACCTCAGGTGATCCACCTGCCTTGGCCTCCGAAACTGCTGGACACGGTGTGGCACCACGCCCCGCCGGGGTGGATTATAGGCTTCAAAATTTGGACATGTTTTGGGAAGTGGAAAACATTTAACCTTGGCTCAACACTAGAATCTGAAGGGGGGCACAGAGCCAACTCAGAAGCTAGAGGCTCCAAGTAGGGGCTGAGGAAAAGAGGCTGGGGTTCGGCTTTCCTTTGAGAAGGAAGAGGGACACTTGGTCAGGGTCTCAAAGGAGATTGTTTCTTCTGGCTCCTTTTTTTTTTTTTTTTTTTTTTTGAGATTTGCTCTTGTTTCCCAGGCTGGAGTGCAATGGTGCGATCTTGGCTCACTGCAACCTCCGTCTCCCAGGTTCAAGCAATTCTCCTGCCTCAGCCTCCTGAGTAGCTGGGATTACCGGCATGCGTCACCACGCCCGGCTAATTTTTTTTTGTATTTTTAGTACAGATGGGGTTTCACCATTTGGCCAGGCTGGTCTTGAACTCTTGACCTCAGGTGATCCGCCCGCCTCAGCCTCCCAAAGTGCTGGGAATTACAGGCATGAGCCACCATGTCTGGCCTCTTCTGGCTTCTTACTGTTAGATGCAGGAGGGTTGAGGACAGCTCCATGTGAAGAGCAGGTAGGCTTGTACACCAAGGAACATTCACAGGGAGGGGCACACTGAGCTGGGAGCCTGCCTTCCTCTTCTGAGTTCCCCTAACAGCTGCTGTGGATGTTCTGAAGGGCTGTGGACAAAGTTGTCCTCTGGGTACAGAGCAATGGACTTTCCACTGTATGCCTGCCCCCTAAGGTTCCTAAAGCCTGGAATTCCCATTGACAGAAATTTCTGAGTGGCACATAAACAAAATCCAGCACTTTCTGCCGTGATTGCAGCATTTTGAATGATGTCAGATTCCCATTCTGTTCCCCCTAGGGCAGTTGACAGGGCTGGTGCAGGGTGAAAGCCTAGTGGGCCAGAGTGGTCAGGTAATTGGGTGTCATCCTCTCCTCTGGAGTGCCACTACATCATCTCTAGGTCCAGAGATGATCTGGATTAAGACAGGGCTTAAGTCTCCTGTTTCCCAGGTTTGTGGTCAGTTTTGACTCAATCTTCAGAAACAAGGTAAAATAGTAAATGAACAACGGCCTTTGTGAAGGATCTGGATTCACATCCGACAGGAACAGCTCTTTGAGAACCAGAATTTTACTCAATTTCGCTAGCATCAAGTTCTTAAATTATACATACTTAGAACTGAAAACGTTTAAGAGGGTCAGAAAGCTGGCCAGAGGGGCAGTTGCTTCAGCTTTAATACAACAAAGAGGGCGAGTGGGAACTTCGAGGTCATATTTGTGACGGACTCAGGCTTGGCTCTTGGTGGCCCGGAACTGCTACGGGCCACGCTTCTCTGGCTTGGATTTCTGAGGCCCACTCGGGCCACGGGCATCTACCCCGGGATGAGGGAACGGAGGCCCCAGAAGGGTGGCCAGAAACGATGGGACTGTCCACTCGAGGTGCGCCTGGCACTTGGGAGGTCTCAGTAAAGGCTTCGCCTCTCCCCGCCCAGGGCCTTCTTTCCCGCGCTCCCTGGCTGCTTTCCACAGGGACGGGGATGTCAGGTGGAAGGAGGGAGCTACCGGCCCTGGCCTCGGCGGAGGGCTCCTCACCAGGGCCCGGGCGGCAGCCTCCGAGAGGGCGGGCCGCGCGCTGCCAGGGCAGGACTCGACCGAGAGCGCCCCCGCGGCCGGCAGCTGCGGGCGCCGCGGCGGGAACAAAGACAGCACGTGTCTGGGCGGGGCGCGGGCGGGGTCGGCCCTCAGCCCCGCCCTGCTCGGCGCCCGCCGAGCGTCAGCAGAGTTGGGCTGCGCGGGCGCCCGGGACTCTCAGGCGGCCGGGCTGCTGTTGGGCGGCGGCGCGGAGCCGGCGGCGAGCTGTGCGGGAGGGGCGGTCCCGAGGGGCGGGGCGGGCCGGCGCCGCGTGTCCCGCCGCCGCCGCCGAGTCCGGCTCCTAGATGGGGCCCGGTGCGTAGAGGTGCCTCCCGCTCGTCGCCGCGTCCTACCTGCACCGTGCGCGGCTCGAGCTGAGGACATCAACGGCCGCAACTCCCCGGCGAGACCAGGCCGGCGCGTGGACGGCGCGCGCGCCCCGCGAGGGAGGGCGCTGAGGCGCGCGCCGGGAGCGGGAGCGGGAGCGCGGCGGCGGCGGCAGCGGCGGCGGCGAAGGTGCGGGCGGCCGAGCCGGGGGGCGGGGCCGCGGCGCCTGCAGAACCTTGGACAGAAGCTGCCGAGCCGCAGCCACCGCCGCCGCCGCCGCCGTCGCCGCCGCCGAGCGCGGGCACAGCCGATCCCCGCCGAGCGCTCCCGAGCGCCGGGACCGCGGCGGCAGAGCCGCGGCGCGCATTGCGGAGGGCGCGGAGCGCAGGAGCTGCCGCCTGCCGGGTAAGCCTGCGCTGGGCGGCCGTCCTTGGCCCAGAGGAGCCGGGCCCGGGTCGCGCCCGTGCGGGGTGTCCAGGCGGGGGTCTTCGTCCGCCTCCGTCGGCGCCCGGGCCCCTCCCAGCTGCGCTTGGGGACCGCAGCGGCGGCGGCGGGCGGGGGTGCTGCAGTGGAGGCGGCGAGGCTGCGGCGCGGGGGCGCGGGGCCGCGGGTAGGGCCCGGGACTGGGGCCGCGGGGTCCGCGGAGGCGCGGGGCGGAGGGGCGCGGCGCGGAGCCCAGCTTGGCGCTAAGAACCATCTTGTTTTCCAGGCAGATCCAAGGGGGCAGCACGCTTCCCGGGAGCGCCCCCGCCTCCTCCCCGGGGCCACCGCAGGCTCCGTGAGTGGTTTTATCCCTCCGGCCGGCAGGCTGGGCGCGCAGGGGCGCGAGCCCCCGCCCGGCGCGCAGCGGCACCATGGGCACGGTGCTGTCCCTGTCCCCCAGCTACCGGAAGGCCACGCTGTTTGAGGATGGCGCGGCCACCGTGGGCCACTATACGGCCGTACAGAACAGCAAGAACGCCAAGGACAAGAACCTGAAGCGCCACTCCATCATCTCCGTGCTGCCTTGGAAGAGAATCGTGGCCGTGTCGGCCAAGAAGAAGAACTCCAAGAAGGTGCAGCCCAACAGCAGCTACCAGAACAACATCACGCACCTCAACAATGAGAACCTGAAGAAGTCGCTGTCGTGCGCCAACCTGTCCACATTCGCCCAGCCCCCACCGGCCCAGCCGCCCGCACCCCCGGCCAGCCAGCTCTCGGGCTCCCAGACCGGGGGCTCCTCCTCGGTCAAGAAAGCCCCTCACCCTGCCGTCACCTCCGCAGGGACGCCCAAACGGGTCATCGTCCAGGCGTCCACCAGCGAGCTGCTGCGCTGCCTGGGTGAGTTTCTCTGCCGCCGGTGCTACCGCCTGAAGCACCTGTCCCCCACGGACCCCGTGCTCTGGCTGCGCAGCGTGGACCGCTCGCTGCTTCTGCAGGGCTGGCAGGACCAGGGCTTCATCACGCCGGCCAACGTGGTCTTCCTCTACATGCTCTGCAGGGATGTTATCTCCTCCGAGGTGGGCTCGGATCACGAGCTCCAGGCCGTCCTGCTGACGTGCCTGTACCTCTCCTACTCCTACATGGGCAACGAGATCTCCTACCCGCTCAAGCCCTTCCTGGTGGAGAGCTGCAAGGAGGCCTTTTGGGACCGTTGCCTCTCTGTCATCAACCTCATGAGCTCAAAGATGCTGCAGATAAATGCCGACCCACACTACTTCACACAGGTCTTCTCCGACCTGAAGAACGAGAGCAGCCAGGAGGACAAGAAGCGGCTCCTCCTAGGCCTGGATCGGTGAGCACTGTAGCCTGCGCCATGGCTCAAGGATTCAATGCATTTTTAAAAATTTATTATTAAATCAGTTTTGTGTACAGTATGTGTCTAGCAAAGCCACCAAGGGCCTCACCTTTCCCACAGTCTCTCCCTGGGGTTTTTTCAGCCCTGCCAAGAACTCTGGGCACTTTTGAACTCACGAGCCTTGCGCAAAACCCAGAAGATGTATTCGGAGCCACCCAGGCCACTGACCTCCCACTTTGGGGAACTCAAAGAACTGACCTGCCCCTGCCGCCTGTGCCCTTGCTGGGTCCAGGGTAGGCGAGGCTGCCGGCTGCACCCTGTATGGCGCTAGAGAGGGGACTCTGGCTGCCTGACCCAGGGAGGAATTGGGGTTTCTGGTTGGAGGCCCTTTTCTGGCTCCTGTGTGGAGTTACTCGCTCTCCCAGAGGCTCCTGGAGCCATCCACCCTAACTGAGCTGCCAGTGGGGTCATGAGGCAGGATCCCCGCTGCGCTGGGACATCTTCAATCTAGGCGAGGCGAAGCTGAGCAGGTCTAGTGGAAAGACTGTGTCTGGTCGTTTGACCACACACCGCCCTGATTTGCTGTTTTCTTTTTTAGGGAGAAGGGCTTTCCTTTAGTGGAGAAATGGAACTCGCCCGTTGCCCCCTTGTCTGCTGCTCACAGCCGCATTGCTGGTATTGGCCGATGAGCTGCTTTGACTCATTACTTTTTCTCATTTTGGGTCCCAGCTAAAGAGGTGGGGTGAAGCTGGAGACGACTTTCCTGGGTGAATTTTTCTTTTGAATAATGCAGTGCAGTCGCCCTGTGGCAAATGCCAGGACAGCTGCAGGTGCCCATTAGCAACGCCTGCCTTCTGGGCAAGGTGAGGGATGCCATACCTTGAGACCAAGCCGGTGCCCACCTAAGGGCTAAGGCCTCTTGCTGGTGCACATGACATTTGTCCTGCAGAGCTGGGGGGAAGGCGATGTGGTGGCCCCACCCCCACCCCTGTTAATTTAAAGCTGTTTCCAAACAGTTGAGTTTCTTCTAAAGAGGAAGACTTGCCCCACAGGGACCAGTGAGACAGCTGGATCTTGGAGACAATTACAAGACGGGAGTGAGACTCCTGATTGCTCTGGAAGCCTGCTGATTTCTACAACTGATCATTTGCCGCTGCTGGTTTTGGTTTCCACCTTCCCCTACTGGCTGTAAAAACACAAATGTGTACTTTATTGATTTTCTTTCTCATTCTCCCGTATTGGTGGCTTGGGACTTGGGAGAGGGAGCAAGCCTTCCTCCATGGCCCGTCACTCTGCTGTGGAGAACAAAGACCAATGTGAAGACGCTACAGAGGATTCTGTCTTCCAGGCCCAGTCCCCCCAGGAGTGCTGGAATGGGGACCTGGGGTGGGGAGGCAGAGGGTCACTTTACATAGGATTAGGTTCAAGGTGGTTACCAATTTCAGCACAAGCACTACTGAAATTTACACAAAAAGAAAGCTGTGAAATTGAAGTCCCAGTGTTAAGAGTCCTGAAGCAGAACCTGGTGGCCGGAGGCATTCCCAGAGGTGGGGAAGAGAGCCTGCCCTGCCGGAGAGCAGCTGCCTGGCTGCACCTGAGGCCCAGCGGAGCCGTTCCTAGGACTGTCGGATAATCGGTGCAGCATTGGAAGGAGCCTGCGGCTGCTGGCACAGACTTCACACAGCACCTCCTCTCTGCTGGGTTTCCACACAGCCTGTCTTCAGATCCTGCTGCCGCGTGCGACCAGAGGTGGGATGCCCCTGGTGGCATGGAAGAGGGAGGGTCAGTGCCAAGTCTCAGGAGGAGGGCGCATGTGTGTATCACCTTCAGCTGGTGGAACCTGACCTGGAGTTGTGCGGTTACATTGCATCCACAGGATTCCAGTTGCGTGTCTGTTTCCTTCTCTTTCTCCGTATTTATTTTTTTATTCTTTGGAAGAGGTGGACATTTTGGAAGTGGTGGGGACTAAGGGAAGAACTCTATAGTTCCCTCAGTGTGAAGCCTGTCGTGTTCCCTCTCTTCCCTTGCACTGGTCATCAGTATTGTGTAAAGGAACAACTGATATACTTGAGTGTGCAAGCAAAGAACCCATTTGCCATGCTGCTATGAAGACTACTTTTAGAACAACAATAAAAAAAAAACCTACAAAAAAACCTTTATTCTTTAATTGTTGCTTTTACAGTGATATTGTGCATGCAAACCAGGAGCATTTTGTGTCTTAAGAAAAATAATCTTAGAACAGATGGCTGTGAAAATTACACCCATGCACAGAACAAGCCACAGGAATAATAGTTCAGGATTTGGTTTTTCTCTTTTTCTTGTAAACCTGGAGGGTTGATATATTCTTTCCATGCAGTTATTAGAACTTAGTTTTGTTCCAACAGTTAAACTTGCAATGAAAAGAAAATGTGCCATTTTTTTTTCACTTGGAATTATTCATAGCTGTATATTTGAAACTGCTAATTACACACGTGTGATGTATGTTGGTTTTTTAGTGCAATTTCTTCTGTAGCTATTCTTTGACCAAACTGTGGGTATTGTTAATATTAATTTATATTTGTCTCATTTTGTATGTATGTGTAGTGTGTTTGTATGTGTGGTTTATAATCTGACAAAGTCATGAAGCTCAGTTTGGCTCTAATTTAATTCCCCTTCCCTTATTTTTATTTATTTTTGTACTGTGCTGATTCAATAAAATGCACTGACCATCCATTACAGAGACCTCTTTTTGTGGGCAGGCTGGGGCCCCCTTTAATAAATGATTCATGCACTCAGAACGTAATTGGATTTGTGTTCTGGGGGAGGGGAGGACAGAGTTGGGGGCGAGGGCTTCACACACTAAGGTGATTAAGAAGGAAGCACAGGTTAAGTCAGCTTTGGTTTAGCGTCGGCCGAGGCGGGGGCAGCTGTTTCCCAAAGGCTCCCGTGGCAGAGCTGGGTGACTGGAACCTCCAGCCAAGGAGGGTCAGGCCCAAGCATGGCCTGGTGAGGTCTGGCCAGGTGGGTTCTGCAGAGGCTCTGGGCCCTAGACTGTGTGTCGAGGTGTGGCTCTGAAGCTGCTGCTCCCACATATCCTTGGGCTTGGCTCTGCTCTGAGCTCCCTTCCCCCGGGGTCTCCCAGGCTAGCAGGGGTGGGCTGGCGTCCACATGGGCCAACCCTGCGGGTTTAACTCCATGCGGGTTTCCAGGAGGGAGAAATCCAGCCCTGTGGCTCCCAGGGAAGCAGCCACTCCAGCCCATAATTGCGGCATGGGTGGGGTTCCCACCAGCTCTATCTGTGCCTGTCCTGACTGCCAGCCTGAGGCCTGCACGTGCCACTGGTGTCAGCCTCAGGAAGATGGTAATGGGGACGCTGGACGTGGCTCTCCCCAGGCCCTGCACCCTGCGGTCTGAAGCTGCCTGAGTACTAGGAAAGTCTTTTCTTGTCCTCAAGTTGTAGCCTGGGAGCTGTCAGCCTTGTGATCAAGGCCACTTGCTTTCCGCAAAGCAGCTCCCTTCGTCTGAGTTACAGAAGCCACTGCTGCGTGTTCTTTTCTGCCAATGACCAGTGACCGGTAGCACCCTGGCTGCAGGACCCTCGGGTGCTGGCCATGCCCTGTTGCTCCTTCAGGGCCTTGCTCCCTTCCCCAGGAGGAGGTGCTGCTGCTTCTCACTCTCCCAGCTGCCCCCGCACTTCCTCCCAGCCCTTTCACTGGGCTAGCCTGGCCTGTCCCGTCTGCTACTGTAAGTCTCTGAGCCTTTCCTTTCTACATACATGCTTCTGTTGCAGTAAACATGTTCCCTGGCACGAAGCAGTGTGCTTCCGGCTGCCAGTGCACAGGCCTCAAGATGGCAGGAGAAAGTGCTGGGACTCAACCCCATGGCCTCCTTCCCTCCTCTCGCCTCCTGTCCACAGCTTACTTCTTGTTCACTTTTTGTTCCAAAGCTTCAGGCAAATCATCCTCCATTTTACATTATTTGTGCTTAACTCTCCCTTCTATGCTCTCAGATAATGGTTGACTTTATATAAGCAAAAATTTCACAAAGTTTTCAGTGACAGATAAGCAAAACACCTTTAAAAATAAGATTTAATGCTTTATTGCTCTTGATGGTAAATCAAAATATGCTTTAGAAATAAAGTTAATTTACTGGAAAATAGGAGTTTTTGCACCAAACCATAAAATTGCATTTCATTACATCAAGAGAAACCCCCTCATTGTCTACAATCACTGTGCCCGCTTCCTTTCCCCTCAGCACCCAGGACACGTGTCTGAGATCACACCCTAAATTCCTGATCCTTTTGCAGTTGCCACATACTGTGGCTTCTTTTAGTACATCATAAATAAGTGCTTGTCCTGTGGCCTCAGCTGGGAGGCCCTGGCGCTGGGGCTGAGGGGCCCAAGGCACCGTACAAAGGCCGGGAGGAAGGAACCCAAACCCAGGCCCTCCTCCTGCCCTCCAGCCTTTGACAGGCTACTCATTTGGCATAATCTGTTTTGGTGTGTTTAAAACATACATTTGCATGTGTCTAGTGTAAAGCAACAAGTGTGGAAGGAGAGAGGAAGTTCCAGTTAGATGGTTCCACTAGTGTCTACTGGTAATTGGCAAAATGATGAGCGTTGCTAACCTGGGCTGGGGGCACCTCTGCCTATGCAGGCAGCTGACCAGGCTTGGGGAATGAGAAAGGGTTCCCAAGGACAGGATGCCAGCGGGATTCTTTGTTGCAAACTGCACACAGTGCAATTTTTGGGAAGCAGGGATGGGGAGCGGGTATGAGACCAGGTTGTTGGGACCACTCGGGCCAGGCCCTGGGTGAGGCACAGGAGGCTGCCCACAGGCACTTGGTGGGTTCTGCTGGGTGAGGGTGGAGGACGTGAGCATGGTGGGGCAGCGTCTGTGGCATGATGGGAAGAAGCTTCAGTACGTCCCTCTCTTGCACCCCTGCCCACTCCACCTGAGGCATGGGCTCCCCCTCATCCTCTCACCACCTGCCTGAGGCGCGGGCTCCCCTCATCCTCTCACCACCTGCCTGAGGCGCGGGCTCCCCTCATCCTCTCACCACCTGCCTGAGGCGCGGGCTCCCCTCACTTTCTCATCACATGAGGCATTTGCTCTGAGCCTCTACTTCCCTCAAGGCCTCCTCAGCAGCTGGGGCTCAGCGGGGAGGGTTGTCTCAGAAGGCCCCTGAGGCATACATGCTTTTGCTGGGCAGAAACCGGCTAGCTGGCAGTTCTCCCTGGCACCAGGTTCACGGGCGCAGGCCCCAAGGGGCCGTGCAGGGTGTGGGGTGGGTGTCCTGGCCTGGCCTGCAGTGCCAGGACCCCACGCTGTGCTGCTGCCCTGCTTCCCGTCATCCTGTGCCTTGACCCCGCCCTTGCTGTTTCACTGAGTAGGAAACGTAGTGAGAGGTGGTCCAGAGGGAAAGCGGCCAACCCTGAGGGCTGCCCTCATCCCGGCAGCTCCCCGTTCTCATTAGGATTCCTGACCCAAGTGTGGTGACAGCAGGTATCTGATTAGCAACCCCGCACACAGTGAAAGTATCTATAAGAGGGCCACGGTCACAGGCTGTGAGTGAAGTAAGATGATCTTTGTTTGGAGCGTGCCACGCTGTCCTCTCCAGAGTGGTGGTCAGAGGCCCTGACAGGGACCTTGGTGGCAAAGGGAGTCTGCCGGGGGAGAACCTGGGAAGGATGGACTCACTCTGCTCGACGGGCTGTTCTGCTCCTGCCACTGGCTCCTGGCTGAGGGGCTGGCCCTGTGGGTGTCTCTGCTCACCCAGTGGCTTTGGCTGGTGGCTGGGAGTTGGGTTGGAGAGGTGGTCCGCTGAACTCTGAGCTGAGCCTCCCTGAGCTGGGTCCCCAGGGCTGGCTCACCTTGGGCGAGAGAGGTGGCTGTGGGGCTCCCAGAGAGCGGGGCACCTGCATCCCAACCCCTGCCCTCTACAGGGTCAGCAGCAGGGCACCTGCCTAGGTGCTCCGACTTGACCTGGCCAAGGGGCACCCCCACCAACTAAAGGCACCATCCAGTTGCCTCTGGGTGAGACTGGTCTGGACGTCAGCCCAGGGGTCTGGGCGGGGCACCAGGGTCTTTGGTTTATTGAGCAGGGACCGTGGACAGTCAGGACAGAGGAAGATGATACCAAAGGCAGAAAGCCAGGAAGGAAACCTCACAGGGACGGGGATCCTCCGGGAGGGGCCCTCACAGCAGGTTTCTAGCGGGCATGGGCTGGGAGGCAGCAGCTGGACTGGGACCCAGAACTCGGAGCGTGGCCAGGCTCTGGGCCAGGCCTCTGCGGGGCGTCAGTTCCCGGGCACGCTGAGGATGAAGCCCGAGCGGTTCTTGGTGAAGTCGGGCTGGGGCTGGTTGAGCCGCGTCTCCACGGAGACGGTGCACTTCTTCCCGTGCAGGCTACACTGTACTGGGTTGGTGACGTTCACTTGAAGGTGGCGCTTCTCACTGCAAGAACCAAAAACACCAGACGGGCAGTGAGCAGGCGGCATGAGAACAGGGCACCTCCCCGGCAGCTCCCAGCCACCACTGGCTCTGGCTTGGCCTGCTTCCTCCACAAGTGTTCGGAGGATGCCTGAAGGGCCCCAGAGAGGCCAAGGAATGCGAGCGTGGCACTGGCTGGGCCTCCAACCAGAGCCTGGGCACCGTGGCAGGGCCCTTGGCTCCCACGCCAGCACATGGGACTGGACAGTGGAGGGCCATGTGGTTGAACAGATGCCACCAGGCCTCTGGCTGGGGCTGAGGACCAAGCCCTCGGGGCCTTCGGTGTACGAGGGCTGGGGTTCTGACCCTGACACTAATCCATCCTGCGGGAGACCCGTGCCACATGCCCCAGTGACAGAGAGATGTCCCCCGCTCCTGGCTGGTCCCCGCCTGTCACAGCCCGGCTGTGGAAGTGGGCCTGAGCCGGGTTTCCCCAAGCGAGAGGCTGCTCTCATGTGGAGCTGGGCCGCTTGGCTGGTTGCCCACCCTGGTGGCCGCAGAACAGTGCGGCCGGCACCCCACCGTGGGCTGCAGGGAGCCCTGTGCGGCAGGAGCCCCGCTGGCCTGGGAGCACATGAAGGCGGCCTCAGCCGGGTGTCTGGGCTCCAGGTCGGGTGCAGAGGTGGAAGCTGTGCTCTTCCTGCTAGGCAGAGCCAGAGCCCTTCCGCTAGCTCCTCACACGGCGCTGAACATGCTAAGAAACGGTTGCTGGTTTTAAAAGCAGAGACACTTGTCGCAATAGGCTGGCCCCCTAATATTTGCTCACACAGGCAGCACAATCCCATGCTGTACCTCAGCTTGTGCCTTGTCAGCTCTGAGCTGGGAGGCGAGAGGAGAAAGGAGGAAGGCCTCCCGGCCTCGGAGCCTCCAGTCAGGACTGGCTGGCTCTGTTCCGTATGCCAAAAGCCCTGGGAATTTCACTGCTCTCAGGATGGCGTCTGGGGCGTGGGCAGGTTCGTCCCGCTTTGAACGCCCTGCTGGACTTAGGGAGCTGCTCTTAGTGCTGGGCAGTGAATGCCGAGCTGTCGTGTTCACACGGCTAGGGGAAGGCCAGGGCCAAGGCCAGCACGTGCTGAGCTTCTGCCCAGCCTGGAGGCGTCTTCACCAGGCCATGAGCACATGAGGCACTTTCTAAGCACTGGCTGCCCGGGAGGCGCAACTGCTCAGAGGCCGAGGCAGCTCAAAGGGCCCCGATGTGCAGTGGCTCCAGGGGGTCAGCGTGCCCCTGTGGAGTAATGGGTGTCACTAGAGCACCCAGCCCAGCACACGCTTTCTGAGGACACCTTGTGGGCACGCCCCACAGCAGGCCCCAAAGTTTCAGAGGTACGTGCGGGGTGCTCAGGGGCTGTCCTCGTGGCTGTCTCCTCCCTGCTTTCTCACGGACACACGAAGAGACCCCGGTTGTCACTTGTGGGCATTAGGTATCTAATACTTAATGTCTTGTCAGCTGCAGCTAAAACCTTGGCTTAGACAGCTATTTTTAAGCAGACTTGGACATAAAAATAGCAGAGCCCAGCAGAGGCAGTGACTCAGGCCCTCTTCCACTCTTGTGGGCACCAGGGCTGCTCTGCAGGGCTCATGTGTGGCCCTTGGCAGCGGGGTCCAGGTGGGGCCCCTGCGGCCCTCGTGCTGGACCAGATGCCTCCAGGACCAGGCTGGTCCCTGAGCTGGGGGTGGCCTCCCTACCTCCCCTCTGTCAACCTGGTGTGGTGTTGGGTTCCTCTCACTGGACTCTTGTCCTCTGGGAGCCTCCCTCCTCACCCTGGCAGCGGCCTCCCCCCTGCCCGCCCTCCTGGAGGGCCTGTGCCCTTCCCTGTGCTGGAGTCCAGGCTCTGCCCTCACCCTTCCCTGAGGAACTGCATGTACACAGTGGGTTCCAGAATCACCTGGTGACTCAGTCTGAGGGAACGGGCTCTAAATAGGCCACACTCCATGTCAGCTCAAAAAAACTAAGACAGAAAATGGGAACCATTAGTTCACCCTCACCCTCTCGCGTTCAGACAATCGGGACATGCTCCTTTGTGCAGGGCTCTCCTGACTCCCGCCCAGCAGGGGGGCCCCTGCCTCCACCCTCCCTGCTTCCTCTGGGCTCCGTGTATCTCCAGGATGCAGGGTTTGGGCTGGTGGGAAAATGGGGAGAAGCAAATAACTGCCATAGGATGGCACAGGTGTGGTGGCTCACGCTTGTAATCCCAACACTCTGGGAGGCAGAGGAGGGAGGATCGATTGAGGCCAGGAGTTCAAGACCAGCCTAGGCAACATAGCCTATAGCCCAGGAGCCCATAGCTCCTCTCTACAAAAAATAAAAAACAAACTAATCAGCTGGGTGTGGTGGCCTGTGCTTGTAATCCTAGTTCCCTGGGAGGCTGAGGCAGGAGGATCGCCCAAGCCCAGGAATTCAAGGCTGGGGTGAGCCATGATGGTGCCACTGCACACCAGCCGGGGCAACAGTGAGATCTTGTCTCTAAATAAATTGGCACCCAGGATATTGTCCTCAGGGAGTTGTAGGATAAAAAATGCAGCAGAGAGGCCGGGCGCGGTGGCTCAAGCCTGTAATCCCTGCATTTTGGGAGGCCGAGGCGGGTGGATCACGAGGTCAGGAGATCGAGACCATCCTGGCTAACACGGTGAAACCCCGTCTCTACTAAAAAATACAAAAACTAGCTGGACGAGGTGGCGGGCGCCTGTAGTCCCAGCTACTCGGGAGGCTGAGGCAGGAGAATGGCATAAACCTGGGAGGCGGAGCTTGCAGTGAGCTGAGATCCGGCCATTGCACTCCAGCCTGGGCGACAGAGCGAGACTCCGTCTCAAAAAAAAAAAAAAAAAAAAAAAGAAAGAAAGAAAGAAATGCAGCAGAGAACCCCTGCTCCAGATTGCTGCTTCTCACACGGGTTGGGCTGAAACCTTTTCCTCCTGCCCCCTGGTGTCCCTGTCAGTAGGTCCCGTGGAGTACTTGCTGCCTGGGGGAGGCCCTTCCTCAGAGAGTATCCAGCAGAGGGAAAAGCAGACCACGCTCTGGAAGGTCCAAGCCTATCACGCACAAGTCAACAGCGCTCCCACTGTCGGGCCAGCTCCTCTCCCCTACCCAAGGCCACCCTCTGCTGAAATGAAGGTTCTCGAATAGCAAGAAGGAAGGCAGAAGTTGGACACTGGATCCTTCTGGGCTGTGGATGTGGATGAGCTGTGGGCCCCTTTCCCTCTCCCTGTCCTACTTCTGCTGTGCCAGCCCCACAGCTGCTCAGTCTCCTCCCTGGTGGTGGGTACTGCCCCAGGACAGCCAGTTGGTCCTCTCCTTCCCATTGGCAATTCTGGCTCTCCGGCATTCCACACCACGGGCCCAGCCCATGGGGCCTGGCGGAGGAAGTGTTCCTGCCAGCTCTTCTCTTTGGGTGGAGAAGCCCCAGCGCTGCAGGAGACAGGGAGGCAGTGCAGAGACTCGCCCGAGTGCTGAGGCTGGCGGGACCTGTCCCTCTCCTGGACCACGGATATTGATCTGAGGCAAACATCCACTTCCCACTTCCCCAGAACATCCCCCAACTGAACAAAAATCAGTAACACTTTAGGAAAGAAAAGGTGGTATTTCGTGGCGGTCCCCACACTGCCCCTCCCAGGACTTTGTTTTCTAAGCCCACCTGAGCTCTCTCCTGATCCCTCTGAGCAGGGCCTAAGGGTGGGAGAGTCTGGATTCTGTCCTGGTCTTGCCAAGCTTCCTGGCTTCACAACCTCGTTCAAGTCACTTAAACCTCTGTTGGTTTTTACAACCATCAAACCATCTACCCTCCAGGCGCTCCACAAGGACTGACTCCACGGCAGGCACCGGTCGGCACTGGAAACATGAGCTGGGAGCCAGACAGGGGTCTTCCTGAGAGCCTGGGAAGCTGCCTGCCCTCGTGGAATTTACAGTCTGAGGAGGGATGCACAGGAGACGCTCTAAAGGATGTGAAGCACTGTGTGTGAAACACGCGCCAATTCCTTGCTTCACAGAAAGAGTTTTCACTGCTTTCTCAGTTAAGTGTCAAGAACCTCCAAAAGAGATGGTTCAAGAGAGCTATTATTATTGAATCAGATTATGTTCTTCACATTTTAGCATAGCTCACAAAACCATATGAATGTTTCTGTTTTGAATATTCTCTTCCTAAATATTTTACATCTTGTGGGGAGGGGTTTGGATTCTGATTCTGTGCTTAAATCCTACAAGTAGGCCGGGCACAGTGGCTCACGCCTATAATCCCAGCACTTTGGGAGGCTGAGGCGGGGAGATCACGAGGTCAGGAGTTTGAGGCCAGTCTGACCAATATAGTGAAACCCCTATAGTGAAACCCCTATATTTTAATTTTTAAATATAAAAATTAGCCAGGTGAGGTGGCGTGTGCCTGTAGTTCCAGCTACACGGGAGGCTGAGGCAGGAGAATCACTTGAACCTGGGAGGCAGAGGTTGCAGTGAGCCGAGATCCTACCACTACACTCCAGCCTGGGCAACAGAGCAAGACTCCCTCTCAAACAAAACAAAACAAACAACAACAAAAAATGTCCTACAAGTGTCAAGCATGGTAGTGCACACCTGTAGTCCCAGCTACTCTGGAGGCTGAGGTAGGAGGATCACTTGAACCCAGTTCAAGACCAGCCTGGGCAACATATTGAGACCCTGTCTCTAACAATAAAATTAAAAAGGCGGCCGGGCGCAGTGGCTCACGCCTGTAATCCCAGCACTTTGGGAGGCAGAGGCAGGTGGATCATGAGGTCAGTAGATCCAGACCATCCTGGCCAACATGGTGAAACCCCGTCTCTACTAAAAATACAAAAATTAGCCGGGTGTGATGGTGTGCGCCTGTAATCTCAGCTACTCGGGAGGCTGAGGCAGAAGAATCGCTTGAACCCGAGAGGCTGAGGTTGCAGTGAGCCAAGATCACGCCACTTTACTCCAGCCTGGGTGACAGAGCAAGACTCCATCTCGAAAAATAAAAAAATAAAAAAAATAAAAATAAAAAGCCAAGTATGGTGGCTCACACCTGTAATCCCAGCACTTCGGGAGGCGGAAGCTGGCAGATTGCTTGAGCTTAGAGGTTCGAGACCAGCCTGGGCAACATGGTGAAATACTGTCTCTACAAAAAAAAAATTTTAAATTAGCTGGGTGTGGTGGTGTGGGCTTGTAGTCCCAGCTACTTGGGAGACTGAGGTGGGAGAATCGCTTGACCCTGGGAGGCGGAGGTTGTGGTGAGCCAAGACTGTGCCACCGCACTCCAGCCTGAGTGACCGAGCAAGACCCCATCTTTGAAAAATAAAAAATAAAACAAAATAAAAAAATAACCCTACAAGTTTAATGGAGCATTCACACCACATGTACTGGTCTCCACTTTCAGAATGCAAGGTCCTGGCGGGGAGGGGAGGGTCTTACAGAGCTGCATACATGGTGCTGCCCTGCACACAGGGGATGCTCCCAGGTGCTGATGGGCAACACTGGCCAGGCCACAGGTTCTGGGCGTGCTGGGGCTGCATGAGGCTGCAGGCCTCAGTCCATCTGCTGTGTAAATGGCTCTCTCCCAGTAACACAACTTCATCTGCTCACTCCGTCAGCTTCGCACACTCACTGCAGCCTCATGAATGAGGAAGACAATGGCACAACTGGTCAAGATCCTCCTGGGATGGAGACTCACCCAGTCCATGAAGTTCCTTCTAAAGGGAAAGTGGCCAGATACCTGTGAACCAGGAGGGTCCTGGGAAGGAGGTCTGCTCCTTAGCAGAGAGATACTCTGTTTTGCCACTATAAGTGACAGAATATGGCTGGGTTACTACTTTTTTCCTTGGCACAGCCCTGGGCAGCCCTGGCCTGCCTGACTCCCAGCCTGTTTGCGTGGTGCTGCTGTGAGGTTTGGGCAGAAGAGGGGTTGAATGACTACATGTGTTGAGTTCACCACCGAACGAGGGCAAGAAGAACCAGCCTCCTGCTCTGGAGTTTGGCTGAGCACTGCCCAGCTGACGCCATCTACATGATGCCATCAGCAGATAACAGTCAGAAAATGTGGAATGAGGGGCTGGGCGCGGTGGCTCACACCTGTACTCCCAGCACTTTGGGAGGCCGAGGCGGGCGGATCACGAGGTCAGGAGATCGAGACCATCCCGGCTAACATGGTGAAACCCCATCTCTACTAAAAATACAAAAAAAAAATTAGCCGGGCGAGGTGGCGGGCGCCTGTAGTCCCAGCTACTCAGGAGGCTGAGGCAGGAGAATGGCGGGAACCCGGGAGGCGGAGCTTGCAGTGAGCCGAGATTGCACCACTGTACTCCCGCCTGGGTGACAGAGCTAGACTCCGTTTCAAAAAAAAAAAAAAAAAAGAAAGAAAATGTGGATTGAGGTTGGCAGCTTCTCAGAAAGTTAAACATAGAACTGCCACATCACCCAGTGATTCCACTCCTGGGTATATACCCAAAAGAACTGAGAACAGACAAAAGCTTATACATGAATGTTCACAGCAGCACTGTTTACAAAAGGTAGCAACAGCCCTGTGATGCGATGATGATGATGATGAGGTGTCATCCACAGTTCCTAGCTTGTAACTCCCATAACCACTGTTAGTCTTTTGTTATAACGCTGAGGTGCTTTAGGCCTCAGAACCAGGTCTCAGGAAACAAAATCTCTCTCGCTGACCTTCTCCTGCCCAAGTCAGTGGTCTAATCTGATTGTGAGTCCTAACACCCTCATTCCCGAGGGGGTCCTGCCCCACACCTTGGAGGAAGGAATGCTGCACAGAGAGGCCAGGAAGGATCTGAATGGACAGGACTTGGTGGGTTTAGATCAGTCCCCTTTTGGCCAATCTCATTTCGGCACAGTTGTCTAGGCTTCAATCATGCACAGCCAATGAAATCTCCATAAAAAACTCAAGAAGGATGGGTTTGGAGCTTCTGGAGAGCTGGACACATGGAGGCTGATGGGAAGGGAAAGAAGAACCCATTCATGTCCTGGGAGGCATCCCAGTCCGTGGGGACAGACGAGCCTCTGCTTCTTAGGATCCTTCCACACCTTGCCCTGTCTATCTCTTTATCTGCTGTTTATCTGCATCCTTTAGAATACCCTTCTTAATAAATTGGTAAATGTAAGGAAGTGTTTCCCTGAGTTCTGTGAGCAAATTAATTGAACCCAAAGAGGGGGTCCTGGGAACTCCAACTGGAAGCTGGTTGGTCAGAAGTTCCAGAGACCCTGACTTGCAACTGGTGTCTGGGGGTGGTATGGGGGCCATGAGCCCTCCACCTGTGGGATCTGACACTGTCTCCAGGTAGATGGCGTCATAATGGAATTGGAGGACACCCAGCTGGTGATCGCTGGTTGGTGTGTGGCGAAAACCTCCGTACCTTTGGTCACAGAAGTCGTCTTCTGTGTTGATGACTGTGGTGGTGGTGCTGTGAGAGCAGAGGAAACACAGTTGGAGAGAGATTTTCCCTACATAAACCCAAACGTGCACCAGTGGATGAACAAATAAACAAAATGTGGTACATCCATTCAATGAAATATTACTCAGCAATGAAAAAGAATAGAGTATTAGCACATGTCACAACAAGATGAACTCTGAACCTTGAAACATGATGCTAAGTGAAAGGTGGCAGACAACAGGCATCATATTGTATAACTACATTTATGTGAAACAGCCAGAAGAGGCAAAGCTAAGGAGACAGAAACCGGTTAGTGGTTGCTAAGGGCTACAGGGAGTGGCAGTAACCAGGAAGGAAGGAAAAGGGTCTGGGCTGAGGCCTCGGCAGAGGACACACAAAAAGTGCAACCGGTAGAACTCAGAGACTGTCGGCCGTGGAGAAGGGGAGTGGAGGGACTTCTTAGAGGGCATGGGGTCTCCTTTTGGGGTGATAAAAATATTCTGGAACTAGGTAGAGGTGATGGTTGTACAACATTGTGAATGTACTAAATGTGACTAATGATACATTTTATGTGTATTTTACCACAATAATTTTTTTAAAAAAATGTGGATTGACCTAAATGAAAAATTAGAAGTTGCCTTCAAACATGTTTTCTCTCCTCATCTCATGTTTAGCCAAAGTAATTTTAAGACCAATAAGAAATTTCTTGTGCTGATCCTGGAGACAGAGCGGAGCAGGTCCTGGGCAGGAGACGGAGTAGACGCTTGGGGTCAGTGACTTCTTTCTTGTTTGAACTTCGCCACACTCTGGAAATCCATCTAGAGCCAGAATTCTTTCCTTATTTTTTAAAGAAAAGGAAACATCATACAGATGGAGGCAGGGTGTCTCCCTCTGAGGGTGCACCAAGCCGAGGGACAGCTGCCGAGGGAGGCTGGCTGCATTGGGGAGGGATATTTTTTTTCCCTCCCCATCTTCTGTTACAGGATTTAATGGCTCAGCAAACTGTGGAATTCGGGGACTTTCATCTCGTTTCATCTGTTCCAAGCCATCATTGAAGGCAAATGGCCTTTATCAAATTACTTTCCTTCATTTTTCATTTAGGCTCCTGCCTTCTGCTCTTAGAGAAACCCGTGAGTAAATGCAAGACTTGATCAATGTAATGAACAAACATGTTCCCTGGGCTACCTGTGCCTTCATAGGCCCTGCACAAAGTGGGACAGGCCACTCCTGTCCAGAAGGTGAATCAGCCCAGAAAACATCCCCTCCCATCCAGGCCCCTGGTCAGCTGGGCAGTGCAGGGTTTTAGGTCAAAGCCAACCAGGAAGGCAGGTCCCGGGAGGTTGCGGGCAGCCCTGGCTCAGCTGGGATTAGGAGACTCTCATCCGCTGGCCTGCCCTGCCCCTACAGAAGCCAGGCAGGATTTGAGGAAATCAGTGAGTCACTTTTCTTCTCGATGGCATTCTCTATGAGAGTGGGGGTGATCCAGGTTCTAACAAATGCACTTCAAGGGAAAATGCAGTGGAAGTGGGGTGCAGTGCAGTAACTTGCTGAGAACATTTTTCTGGGTGCAGCAAGGAGTGCCTGAGAAGACCGTGAGGCTAATGCAATGTTCTCTCGTGTTTGGTAACAGGATGTGGTAGGAGGAACACTGCCTTGCACCAAGCACAGACAGGTGCTTTTCAAAGTGATAGTAAATGCATTAAGTGCTTCATGAGAAACTCTAGAGTCACAGAGACAGGCCATCCTCCATCTGGATGTCACTAGGACATAAATGCATGCTCTCTGGCTCACACTGAGGACAACAGCTACTGACTGGGGCATTAGGAGCTCATGTCTGCAGCTGTTTACTCTACGTTTCAGTTCCTTCAAGAAGTAAATCCCCTGCTGATGTCAAACCACACAGGCAGCTCTTTCAAAACCTTGCTTTAGGAAACGCTACTCCTGTTTTTGTCAGGGTCGAACGGACACTTTTACCACAGTCACCTAGAAGGTGAGGCTATGATTTCAGCAACCAGGCAAGTCCAGGAGTGGTGGCGTTGTGCTTCCTGGCATACTGAGTCCTTTCTGGGTCTGCAGCTGGTGAGGAATGGGGCAACATCATTTGTATTTGGAAAATAAAACCTTTCTCTTGTCATGAACCAACTGGGTCACATCTGGGTGTTGTCGGCAGCCAGCATGCCCTGAGACCTCACCCAAGCCTGCTGTCTGCCTCTCCACAGCACTGAACTGACCTGGCTCCCAGGCCCGGGGGCACAATCCATACTCACCCTGCTTGTGTCCCCAACAGGACTGCCACCACCCTCCCAGCCTGGGCTGCCCCTCCCCCATGGTACTCTCCTCATGCTGCCAACACCCATTCCTCCCTTCCCTGCCCATGTTCTGTTTGCAGTGACTCACGGAGTGCCCAGGGTGGAAGGGGTGAGCACGACCCGGGCCCAAGCTCGTGGATGCTGGTGCTCTGTAGGAAGCACCTGCTGCATGGAGGAGGGTCATTGACCCTGGGTGGCTGGGGTGGGCTTCCCAGAGGAGGTGACACACGGACTGATACTGCAAGAATAAGTGGGACTCCTGTAGGCGCTGTTTTGGCTTTACTTTCTCACTCCTTCTTAAATATTGCTTCATCTTCAGCCCCTTTCGTTTTATACATTATTTCACAGTGGCATCACTCATGTCTGTGGTTTCAATGACAACGAGCCAGTCAGTGTCCCCTCTCTTAGCGTGAGGTCCATGCATGTCTTTTCAGCCACTTCCTAGACAAATCCCTGGAATGCTCTGCAGACAGTTGAGTCTTCACACGGCCAACGCTGAACTCATCGTCTTGGCCCCTCCCTCAAAGTGCTTCCCTCCTCCCATCAAGCCTGTGCCGCCAGAGGTGCCCTCTTCTCAGTCGTTAAGGCCAGAGAGCTGGCAGGCAGCTGCACTCCCGCCCCTTCTCCATGGCCGACAGTCTCTGAGTTCTACCGATTGCACTTTTTGTCTGTGTCCTCTGCCGAGGCCTCAGCCCAGACCCTTTTCCTTCCTTCCTGGTTACTGCCATAGCCCTGACTGGCTTCTCTGCCTTTGGTCTGCCCCAGCCCTGTGTGGAAATACGTCCTCCACAGTCATCAGAGAGATCTTTTATGGGCTCAAACAGACCCTGCGGTTCCCCTGCCAATATTTCTGCCATCGTCCCCAGCGCTTTCGAGGACCCTCCACCACCGGGGCCAACCCCAGCTGAGCTGGGTGCTCGCCTGCAGGCCTCTGCTCCATCTCAGCCCGAGCATGAGGCTCTGCTGTGCTGCTTCCAGCAGCAGGGACGGGGCTGATGAACCTGGCCCTTGCAAGCATCTTCCTGTGCTGAATACAATTCAGCAGACAGAAGATTTAAAATCCAAGTGGAGGCGACGGGAAAGAAAGGAAAACCTCTAGGTATCAGAAGAAAGGAGGGGGTGTGAAGCCAGTACGGGAGGAAGGTCAGGCTGGGGCTTAGCTCTGGGAAGTGCTAGCCTGAACAGGAGTCAAGCCCGGGACCACATGCAAGGGAACGAGGACCCAGGCCCTGCATGTGGCGGGGCCCTCTGCAGGCTGCCCCGTCTGTGAACAGGACACCAGAAGAAGTCTGCCTTCCAGCCTGGCAAAGAGGCAAGGAACCACGGGGTGGGAAAACAAATCAGCAAACAAATTTTCAGTAAAAAACAGAAACCTCACACTTTCCTCTCTTGACCTCTTGAAAAGCAAATCCACTGCAGCTCACCAAAGGCAAAGAGAAAACCTTAAGAATACCCACTGCACTCCAGCCTGGGCGGCAGAGCGAGACTCTGTCTCAAAAAAAAAAAAGAATACCCAGAGAAAAAAGGCACGTTACTTGCTAAAGAACATCTAATGCAGGGACATAATGAAAACACAGACTCTTCAAAGGGCTGAAGGAAAAAAACCGTACACCTAGAATTCTATCCCCAAACCGTCATTTGAGAGAGGGGCAAACAAAGGCTTTCTCAGGCAGGCTAGATGACGTGGCTCATGCCTGTAATCCTAGCACTTTGGGAGGCCAAGGTGGGAGGACCGCTTTAAGCCAGAAGTTTGAGACCAGTCTGGGTAACAGAGTGAGACCCCATCAATAAGGAAAAAACAATTAAATAAAAAAAGACTTTTTCAGACAAGTGCTCTGAGAGTTGGCCTATCTTGGCTGTCTTATAAAGAATTGCTGCGGGACACCTCATTAAGAAAGAGACTGAATCCAGAAGGAAAGAGCAGAGCATGAGGCACAATGAGGAGCAAATAAACAGGTCACCATATAAGCAAACCCAAATACACATTCACTATAAGAAACATTAAAAATGACTCATGTGGGGGGATTAAAACACTGTTGAACTAAAATCATGGATAACAGCAACATGAAAGGTGGGGTGGTGGTCCCAGGAAAGCATTCAAAGGCCCATGTCTCATTTTGGAGGAGGGTAGGGAGACTGATGAACTTGAGGCTCCCTTCAGGCACGCACAGATGCAAAAAGTAATAATAATGGGAAACGGTTACAGTAGACTGTGATGTACAACTCTCAGAGCAGTAGAAGGGAGGGCGTAAAACAAATCTGATCTATCACACAGAAGGCATAAAAGGGGAACAAAAGTAGCAAAGAAGAAACATGGGAACAAGAAGGCACAAACTAATAATGGAATAAATACATTTAAATATGTAAATGAGCACAATAAACCTAGATGTGCAAACCTCTGGTTAAAAGGGATTTCTCAGATTTAATTTAAAAATGCAGTTATATGCTACTTTGTAACAGACACCATTTAAATCATGATGACAGTTTTAAAAAGGTAGGGAATATGATATAGAAATCAAATACGAATCAAAAGAAAGCTGGCGAAAAGCATTGCTGGAGAAAAAGCTCATTAGAGACTGGGTTCAGTGACTCATGCCTGTAATCCCAGCACTTTGGGAGGCTGAGGTGGGAGGATCACTTGAGCCCAAGGGTTTGAGGCTGTAGTGAGCTATGACTGTGCCACTGCACTCCAGGCCGAGCAACAGAGTGAGACCCTGTCTCAGGAAAATAAAAAAAAAGCTCATTAGATAATTGTTTTGTTTATTTATTAAGGAACAGTTTACCAAGAAGATGCTCTCATATATATGATTTACAAAGATAAAATAACAAGTCCACAATCATAGTAAAAGTAAAAATGGGCTGGGTGTGGTAGCTCATTCCTATAATCCCAGCAATTTGGGAGGCTGAGACAGATATAGATTACTTGAGCCCACAAGTTCAAGACCCACTTGGGTAACAGAGTGAGACCCTGCCTCTACAAAAAATAAAAAAGAAACTACCCAGGCGTGGTGGCAGAAGCCTATAGTCCCAGCTAGTTGGGAGGCTGAGGTGGGAGGGCTACTTAAGCCTTGGAGGGTGAGGCTGAAGTGAGCTGTGATTGTGCTACTGCACTCCAATCTGGGTGACAGAATGAGACCCTATCTCAAAAAACTCCCCCCAAAACAAAAAACTTGGGTGTATGTGTGTGTATTCACTACATTCAACAATTAGAGAACACACATTCTTCTAAAGTACACACAGAACACATACTAGACCATAGAAGAAAGTTCAATAACAGCCTATGAATTAGCATCATATAGAAACCATCTTGTGTGTCTATGGTGAAATAAAATTAGAAATCAAATAAAAGGAGAATAAAATAATAATATAACAATAGTACTATGGACTGAATTGTGTCCCCTCCAATTCCTTATATGGAAGCCCTAGCCTTCGACATGACAGTATTGTGAGATCTGGGCTTTACAGAGGTAATTAAGGTTAAATGAGGTCATAGGAGCAGGGCCTTGATCTGACAGAAAGTAGAGAAACCAGGGTGCTTGCTTTCTCTCTTCCCACCATGTGAGAACTCAGAAAGAAGGTGGCAGTCTGCAACCCTTGAAGGGAGCCCTCACCAGAACCCAACTATGCTGGACTTTTTTTTTTTTTTTTTTTTTTTTTTTGAGATGGAGTCACGCTCTGTTGCCCAGGCTGGAGTGCAATGGTGTGAACTCGGCTCACTGCATCCTCCGCCTCCCAGGTTCAAGCAATTCTCCTGCCTCAGCCTCCTGAGTAGCTGGGATTACAGGTATGTGCCACCACACCCGGGCAATTTTTGTATTTTTAGTAGAGATGGGGTGTCACCATGTTGGCCAGGCTGGTCTCGAACTCCTGACCTCATAATCTGCCCATCTTGGCCTCCCAAAGTGCTGGGATTCCAGGCGTGAGCCACTGTGCCCAGCTCCATGCTGTACTTTTATTTGGGACTTCTAGTCTCCAGAACTGTGAGAAAATACATTTCTGTTGTTCAAGCCACCCAGTCTATGGTATCTTTTTTTTTTTTTTGAGACAAGAGTTTCTCTCTTCTTGCCCAGGATGGAGTACAGTGGCATGATCTTGGCTCACTGCAAGCTCCGCCTCCCCAGTTCAAGCAATTCTCCTGCCTCAGCCTCCCGAGTAGCTGGAATTAACAGGCGCCCACCACCCCACCCAGCTAATTTTTGCATTTTTAGTAGAGACGGGATTTTGGTATGTTGGCCAGGCTGTTCTTGAACCCCTGACTTCCAGTGGTCCACCTGCCTTGGCCTCCAAAGTGCCAGGATTACAGGCGTGAGCCACGTCCCCCGGCCAGTCTACGGTATCTTGTTATGGCAGCCTGAGCAGACTAAGACAAATAGTCAAACAGTATACAGTGCTTACGTGCCTTACAGATATCAATTCATGGACTTACTACAGCACAAGGTGAATTTCCCTTTCAGAAGAGGAAATGAGAAGGCCCAAATTGCCTAAGGACCTGCCTGCCCAAAGTGATAGAGTAGAGGCAGGATTTGAACCCAGACAGTCCAGGCCACAGCTGGAGTCTTAACCTATATGCAACCTGCCCCTAAAACAGCACATCACTAGCTGTGGTCCCCGTTTGCTGTGTGCTTCTGAGCACAGCGACGGGCTGAGCATTTTCATGTCCCTATCAACAGCTCCTCATGAAGTGTCTGATACAAAATAGACATGTATGTCTATTTTATAGTCCATTATATATATATAGTCCATAAATGTCTATAGAAAGAATGAATTTTTACAAAATGACATGGTTAAAAAAGCAGCAGAGGCTAATGTCAACACAAGACATGTCTTCAACTGGGAGACAAGAGGCTGGCCTCACGCATCTTCACAGCAGGGTTGTTGAGAAGTGAGGCAAGTGAGGCGGAGCCATCAGTGGGGTGGGGTTGAACACAAAGGGTCAGGTGGGGTACATGTCGCGGCCAGGTATCCTGCTCTGTGTAAGGGGCTGTTTATGTGTCAAGTGTGATGAAAACATATGAAGAGGCACTAGGGACACTCACTGTTCAAGGGGTGCCTTTTGGGAACTGAAGAATCCTCTTGCAAAGGGAGTCGTTACCTTGCTTTGTAAACCCAAACTTGCTGTATTAGGTGCCGCCTCCCCACTGCTAATGAAGTTCTCAGTGAAATAAAAACATTTGGTAGCATGGAAAACATTTGGACTGATGGGCTTTGGAAGCACATACGCAACGTTAGAGAAGCTCCGGGAATTGTATCAATGAACATGTTGTCATTTTTATGTCCTGAGGTTTAACGGAGATGAGCAGACACAGACACTGGCTCCATGCAGATTTCTCAGCAACAGCTTCAGAAATATGGGCAGATATTTCTTTTTTTTCTTTTTCTTTTTTTTTTTTTTTGAGACAGAGTCTTGCTCTCGTTGCCCAGACTGGAGTGCAGTGGCACGGTCTCGGCTCACGCAACCTCTGCCTCCCGGGTTCAAGCAATTCTCCTGCCTCAGCCTCCTGAGTAGCTGGGACTACAGGTGTGCACCACCACACCCAGCTAATTTTTGTATTTTTGGTAGAGATGGGGTTTCACCATGTTGGCCTGGATGGTCTCGATCTCCTGACTTTGTGATCTGCTCGCCTTGGCCTCCCAAAGTATGTGGGCAGATATTTCTAGTGAAATATTTGGGCCCGGAGCTCCTCAGCATCATGCCTGTGGAGTTGTAAAGGGGTCCTGGATTGCGGGGAGAAGGTTGAAAATCACTGTCATCCATTTATTTATTAGGAATGTACGAGGCACTGTATTAAACATTTTACATACGTAATTTCATTTAAAGCTTACTGAAGCTGTCATTATGGGGCACTGTCATTCTGCTCACTTTATAGATGAGGGAGCAGAACCATAGAAAGGTCAAGCAACTTCTTGCAGCTGGAAAGTGGTGAGGCTAGGACCTGACCCAGGGCAGCTGTCTCCTGAACAGCATTTGCGCCTCCATTCCATTTAGTTTCCACACTAAAATGCTGTTCTGGCTCTCGTGTGGAGCACAGCCGCCCCCGTAGCATGGAATTCTTTAATACCAGGTGCTTCTGAGTCAGAGGACAAGGCACTTGAACCTGCTGTAATGATGCTGAGGTTTGGACATTCTGACCCACATCCTGACCCCCTGCACAGGCACTTTCACCACTTGTATGTTTTTCTTGCTGGGCACAGCGCCTTTCACTGCTCGGCCTTTGTCTGGCCAGAAGACACTGATGTTTACAGGCATAGATGATTCCAGGCTGCTAAAGAAAGAGGCATTCTCCTGGTGCTTGGAGAATTTGTATGCTTTTTTTTTTTTTTTTTTTTTTGAGACGGAGTCTCACTCTGTCGCCCAGGCTGGAGTGCAGTGGCCGGATCTCAGCTCACTGCAAGCTCCGCCTCCCGGGTTCACGCCATTCTCCTGCCTCAGCCTCCCGAGCAGCTGGGACTACAGGCGCCCGCCACCTCGCCCGGCTAGTTTTTTTTGTATTTTTTAGTAGAGACGGTGTTTCACCGGGTTAGCAAGGATGGTCTCGATCTCCTGACCTCGTGCTCTGCCCGTCTCGGCCTCCCAAAGTGCTGGGATTACAGGCTTGAGCCACCGCGCCCGGCCTGTATGCTTTTTTTTTTTTACTATTCTCCAGCGCACATCTTTGTCTTGACTTTCCAGCTGTAGTCCCTGGGGAGTACTCCATGGCGACTCCTGGTTTCTGTTTTGTCAACCAAAAGGTTCCTATGCTTTGTGCCTCGGCAGGCTTCCCCTGGCAAGGTGGGCCAGGCAGGGCCTCCGTGCACTGGAGGTGGCCTGGTGGAGCTCCCGGGAGAGGCCTGGCAACCCCTGCATCAGTTCTGTTTTGCTTCCCCTCCACCAACGTCAGACTCGGAGTTGTTGAGGAAGCTTCATTTTGCTTTGTCTATTTGGAATCTGTACTTTTTAAAGGCTGCATTCCTCTGACCCTGACAAAATGCCCAAATTAATACTTTATGCCAGGCATAATGAAACCTTTCAAAACCAGAGCTAAAGAACAAAACTATACCCACAGCTCCCTCAAATATGAGGGAAGAATAAAAAAAAAAAAAAAAAAAAAAAGAAACAGAACACCACCAAACCAAACCAAAGCCCCATCACAAAACAAATGAGACAGCAGTTGTGAGCAGAGGGCTGGGGCCACCTCGGTGGGACGCCTGCGCCAACATCTGACCCTCAAGAGGGCAGTGGGCTCTGGAGCCTTGAGACCCTCGCACATCAATCAGAGGACATCTGTCTTTTCCTCCCCTGCCTCTTCACATCTCTTCCTTCTTCTACCTCCCCTACTCTCCTTAAACTTCTCTTGTTCACTCTTTTTTTTGGAAATACGGTCTTGCTGCTCTGTTGCTCAGGCTGGAGTGCAGTGGTGTGATCATAGTTCACTGCAGCCTCAAATGCCTGAGCTCAAGCAATCCTTCCACTTCAGCCACCTGAGATGCCGGGACTACAGGTGTGTGCTACCAGGCCTGGCTAATTTTTAAAATTTCCTGTAGAGATGGGTTCTCACTAGGTTGCCCAGCTGGTCTTGCCCAGGCTGGTTTGGCCTCCCAAAGTGCTGAGATTACAGGCCAGCGCAACCATGTCCAGGTACCCCGTTAACTTCTCATCTCTTGATGCTCTTGCTCTAATGTCTGTAGGGCTTTATTTTACATGTTTGAAAGAGGTTTTCGCCTTTGCTGTATTGAGGTTTTTTTTTTTTTTTGACATCTTGGCTATTTCCTGCTTATATTTCTGTTCTCCTCTCTTGACACTTCTGTTAACAGCATTTCCAAAGTTAGCACCATCTGTGAACACCAATGTTTATTTTCTATTCACATCATTAATGAAGGCGCTAAGTAAGACTGGACGGAACATGCACCAGCACCCACACCTTCCTCTGAACAGACGATTTTTAGTGGTTTGTCAGGAATGCCATCATATATTTGCTTATTCAGCTCACCATTATCAAGAAGCATTTAAATTTATATTTGTGTGTAGCTGTGGGTCACTGGATAGAGGAGTTAACAGGATCCCAGTCCCTGCCACCTGAGAATTGAACATTGAAAGCAGTTAGCACCTGCACACAAACACATTGGGGACATATGTATTAAAAAGAGAGCTGGCCAGGTGCGGTGGCTCATGCCTGTAATCCCAGCAATTTGGGAGGCCAAGGCGGGCAGATCACCTGAGGTCAGGTGTTCAAGACCAGCCTGACCAACATGGTGAAACCCCATCTTTACTAAAAATACAAAATTAGCCAGGGGTGGTAGTGCACGCCTGTAATCCTAGCTACTTGGGAGGCTGAGGCAGGAGAATCGCTTGAACCCAGGAGGTGGAGGTTGCAGTGAGCAGAGATTGCACCACTGCACTCTAGCCTGGGTGACAAGAGTGAAACTCTACCTCAAAAAAAAAATAAATAAAAAAAAATAAAATAAAATAAAAAGAGCCATCATGAAACATCTGCATCTTCTGGGATGCAAGATAAATAATAAAAAGGCCTCAGTTCTCAGAAAGCTCAGAGCCTGGGGAGGGAGGCTTCCTGAGCTACTGTGTCAGGTGCAATAGAGTCAGCATCACAGAAGGTCTAGAGTGCGCTAACCAGGCCCAGGGTGGAGGGAGGTGCCCAGGACTTCCGCCTGCTCCCTGCAAGGGTGTGGCCTCTTAGGCTGTGTCCTGGCTTTGCATGGCTTTGCTATGCAGATGCATCATTGGAATAAACTAGGCTCTCAGCACTGGGTCCAGAGGTCCATGTCAGGATTTCTCATTCTTGTGCTACTCCCCACAGATAGGGATGAAGACAGAGCCACTAAACAAGAGTGCTGAGGGAGAGAGCCTGGTGTACCAGGGTTGAAGGTGACTCACCTGCTCAGCCAGTGTCTCGGCTTCCTTTAATAATGTCCCTCAAGCTCTACCTGTCCTTTCTCCCTGAAGCCTAACTGGGTTTCTCCAGCCACAGTGGTCTCCAAGACCCCACAGACAAGAAGGCGATGAGCTGCCCTTTGGAGGATGAGGAGGACTTGACAGGGAGTTCAAGATGAGTGGGGGCTATGTTTCAGGCACCTTGAAGCCTGACCACGCCCAGCCAAGGATTCTTGAGGAGAGAAAATAGATAATACTTTGTTTTCTTCAGTGTGCTTACCACTAACTGAAATGGACTTGTTTGATACTTAGCTGGTTAACTGTCTGTCTCCTATGGTTTCCATCCCCTGCCCAAAGGTAAGCTCCATGGGAGGGGGGACCTTGTCTGTATCCCCTGTACCTAAAAGAGGGCGTGGCATACAGTAGGTGCTTAATAAAGAGCCAATACATGAAACTGATAAACTAGGAAGTATGGCAGATGGACTGTTGACTGATGGGGGCATTTTGAGGCAGGAAGACCAATTAGGAAACCGTAAGTCAAGACAGAAAGAGCTGCGATCGTGAGAGGGCAAGACTGGGGTCCCGCTGGAGAGATGCTTAGGAGTGAGAACGTGGTGACTGGCTGAATGTGGGTGATAAGAGGGAGACTCTACCATGTCTCCAGGTTTTGAGCTCATGTGATGGAGAAGGAGGTGGAAAGAGAGAATGAATTTGGTTTTGGACAGTGTTGAGTTTGACTTCCTCTGGAAAAGGATGCAAAGGGTTTCACTACACACCACGTAGACCCAGAAGTAAACAGGGCTCAGTGCTCTCTCTCCCTTAAAGGAATAGATGTGATCCAGCAAGGTAGATCATGTGTCAAAACAGTTTATCATATATCAAAATTGTTTCACAAAACCTATTTTTGTAAGAAAATTCTATTATAAAATCAGCACTTACAATATTACAGTGATGCTGTGCTATATTAAGAGACAGCAAATAAAGTCTGGAATTTGAAAATTTAGCATTGAAATGGTAAGCCTGCCTGCACAGCTGTGCCTCAGCAACCTGGCTGTCATTCTCACCACCCCAAACTCCGTAAGATTTCTTTCTTTTTTTTTTTTTAATAGACAGGGTCTTGCTCTGTTGCCCAGACTGGAGTACAGGGTGTGATCATGGCTCACTGCAGCCTTCTGGGACTACAGGCATATGACACCATGCAAATTTAAAAAGATTTTTTGGCCGGGTGTGGTGGTTCAGGTCTGTAATCCCAGCACTTTGGGAGGTTGAGGCGGGTAGATCACGAGGTCAGGAGTTCAAGACCAGCCTGGCCAAGATGGTGAAACCCCGTTTCTACTAAAAATACAAAAATTAGCCGGTCGCAGTGGCACATACCTGTAATACTAGCTACTCGGGAGGCTGAGGCAGAGAATGCTTAAACCTGGGAGGTGGAGGTTGCAGTGAGCTGAGATTGTGCCACTGCACTCCAGCCTGGGCAACAGAGCGAGACTCTGTCTCAAAAAAAAAATTTTTTTTCTTTGTAGAGACAGGGTTTTCCTATGTTTCCCTAACTGGTCTTGAACTCCTGGGCTCAAGCCATCTTTCCACACTGGCTTTCCAAAGCGCTGGGATTACAGGTGTGAGCCACCGCAGATGCCCAAGATTTCTTTTTATTCGATGTTATTCTTTTATTTAAAAAAAACTTTTAACACTATTATTTCCAGCAATCTTTATCTGAAAATGTCCAAACTTTACAAAACAGTATTCTTAGAAGCAATAGTGCAAATTATAAAGGGGAAAAGAGGGAAGGTCTAATCCTTGCTTTGTAAATAGCAAGTCACACTCTCCAAAATCGTGGTGACCTATAAAAATTTGGAAACTAGTCAATGTCCAACAACAATCGGTAAATTATAGTTAGTGTGAGTCACGATGTAGGGGCTGTTAGCACATCACATTGCTTGCTGGGCTTGAATAAAGGGATTTTTCTCAGATACTAACCGGTCTTTAAGAAGTTTAGTTATAACACATCCGGGAGTCAGACATTCCAGCTGGCAGCAGCAGCAGGAAAGAGATGGGGACGGGGGCCTTCTAGGTTCCCTGTATTTCTAGGAATGTTGCTTAATCAAAAGAGGAGACAATGGAGGCATAGTGGGAAGAATACAAGGTTTGGAATCAATAGTTTAGGGTTCAAATCCAGCTGTATGGCCTGGCTCTGGGCAATTACTTATCCTTTTAAACTCAGTTTCCTTAACCGGGATAAGGAACAGTGATAATGTTCTTTTTTCTAAAGGGTTTTGGAGAGAGTTAAAGGAGAAAATATATGCACAGTGGCTAGTGCAGTGCCTGGCATTGAATAAGTGCCCCATTAACGTTTGTTAATGGAGTAAGCGCTTGAATGGGGGAGGCTGTTGGTGCGGAATGCTGGTTAGACAAATGATACCAGGGCTGAAAGGATCTTTGCCCAGCCTCTCAAGGCCTCTGCCCCTGACCATGGATATTCCCTTAAGAAGCAACTATGCCACCTTCTAGGGTAAAAAGACTTGTCAATTCCAGAAGGACTCTTTATCACGTTACTCAGTATTTTTAAATCCCCTCCTCCTGCCTTTTTTTTTTTTGAGATGAAGAGTCTCGCCCAGTCTCCCAGCCATGGCCTACTGCAGTCTTCACCTCCTGGTGAAGTCATCTTCCTGCCTTAGCCTCCTATATAGCTGGGACCACAAGTATACGCTCCCATGCCCAGCTAATTTTTTGATTTTTTGTAGCGACAGGGTCTCGCTTTGTCACCCAGGCTTGTCTTAGATGTGAAACTCCTTAGAGCCTTAGAAACTCTTAGGCTCAAGTAATCCTCTCGCCTCAGCCTACCAAAGTGTTGGTATTATAGGTGTGAGCCACTGTGCCCGGCCTTAAATCCCATTTTTAAGGACAAAGGATAATGCTTCCTTCTTGGGGATGACGACATAGTTCTTTTTGTATATTTTCCGTCACATTGTCACTGAACCTTGCTCCCATCCAGGCAACTATAATCCACAGTGAAGAATATTTGATTAAGTAGCAGGTGGTGGGGGATTTTTGTTCTGAGGGGAATTCAAAAAACTTAAAACAGAGGCAGCTATCTCATAAACCAAGCCCAGAACACCGAGATGAAAAGAAACAAATTGCCCACTTTCTACCACCTGTTTGAGAACAGAAAGATTTACACTCACTTATGTCAGCTAAAAAAAATGTACCCTTGTCTCATTGCGGTAAAAGAGCCTCCACTGCTCAATTGCTTCTGATGGAAAGTCTACCCCCTGCTCCGATACACACTTTCATGCTGGTAATAACAGAGGCAAAGCAGGTCTTTCTATCAATATGTTCTGCACACTTCCTAGCAGCTCTGCTTTTTCTATTCTGCATTTGCTATTTTAAGCGAGTACATAATGCATCAATTTTCAGACTCTTACTCAATGCCATTGCTACAGAACTGAGAACTCAGTAATCTTGTCAGGCAGAGCAGAACAATATTCCAACAGATGAAACATTCCATGCAGCCTTATTTCCCTTTTCCTGGGATGGGGCATCTATTTCTGGCCCTATAATGAGAGATGAACCAGTGGCCATGGTCCAGTGCCTCTTGCTCTGGAATCCCACATCACAGAAACCACTCACCATGCTGCTGCTGCTAGACACATCAAAGGCCCTGTGGGGGTCTCAAGTCCATTTGACTGCTCTCTTATTTTTTATTTTAAGTTCCCAGAAATGGGTTGTTTAGATCCAGGCTGGAGCTTGCTGGCTGGGAACCAGAGTGTGGGTTCTCTCAGGCCACATCTGCCCTTTTCCTGCCTGCCATGAAGAGTCCCCATTTTCTCTGGAATCACCGATTGGATTTGAGAGCCCCAGAGCAAACTTGGTTTCCCTGTCCCCAGTCTCCTAGGAGATTTAAATGTGAAGTGTCTCCATATGGCTTCTTGCCAAATTTGGCTTGACCTTGAGTGCAGACACACTTCTAGTAGAAGGCCAATTGCATCTGATACCTCAGCGAGCAGTTTAGGCAGATTTCCCTGCTGTGTGTGTTTACAGCTTTAGTGGCTTCTAATACAGGCCTTATTTACTGCCTGCAGGCTTACCTGGGAGAGAGAGAGAGAGCAGAACGATCTGCTGCTACTTGCTACACCCTTTGGCTTGTAAGTGGATGAAATGGACACATTTTCCCAAGATTTACTCCATATACCTGGCTGGTGTAAATGGGCTGGGCCACTTCCACCATCCTCTCCAGTTCCTGCTCCTTTTATCTTATATCCATTAACAATGGCACAACAAATTAGCATGGGTGCATAGTGATTCCAGTGGAAGGCGAATAATTCAATAAAAACTCTACACCACTGCTTTCTGTCTAAAGAACTAATGCATAGCATCGAAGGGTCCAGTTATCCTAATGGGGACCTTGAACGACTGGCCCAACTTTATTAACAAGAAAACAATCAAAACAAATACATTCTTCCTCTGGAGCTGGAAGTCAGACTCCCTGAGTAATATTTAGGTCACTGCTGCCCAGGCAAGTCTGAAAAAATGGTTTGTGCCCTGATTAGGCAGTTACACATTTGTTTTAAATGACTGTCATAGGAGGGGATCCAGAGGCATTTTAAGGCAAAGAGAAGTTCTATGAGCAGTACTGAAACAATCTGAAGTGGGCTGAAGCAAACAGCCTCTTTGTCTAGCCTCAAGTCTATCAGCATCAGCTTTACAGCTGAAATGGAATCTTTGGGTTTGGTGCCTGTTGCCACTTCCTCTTGTCTGTCTCTGGGTGCCCCCAGAGCAAAGATTGTCAACCTTGATTGCACGTTAAGCTTATGAAAAATACTGGCCCTAGTAGTGGTCAGGCTCCAACCCCAGAGATTCTGCTTCAATTGGTCTGCCTGTGGGCCCCTGAATGTCGCACTGCTAAAGCTCCCTGGGTGATTTTCCTGTGCACCACTGCTGTAAACCGTCCAAGCATCACCCTCCCTGGGAACGCCGGGAAGAAGTGCTGGCCCCGCTTTGCTTCACATAAATGCTCCAATTAGCTGCCTGGGAACTGGCCTAGCACATGACAGGATTCCCCTTACATACAATTTAATTGATTAATCGCACTTTTTATTATGACAATTCTTAAACAGATACTAGAAAGAAGAGTTACAAGAATGATTTGGAACAACATTCTAGAAGTGCCTGTGAAGGAGGCGCTGAGCCCCGGAGGGTCACAGAGCTCAGAGGAGGACGTGGAGATGGGCACCCCTCCTGTCACCCTGGCTCACCCTCTGGACAGCACCTGGCCTGCCACTCTGCCATCACCCTCTGGACAGCACCTGGCCTGTCACTCTGCGATCACTCTCTGGACAATACCTGGCCCACCACTGCACCATCACCCTCTTTCTTGTCCCCTTCTCATTTCTTTCTTCAACATTGACTAAAGCCTGTGTGTCAGCCCTTGTGGAACGGTGGTGCATAAGACAGGTCTTGCTCCTGCCCTCATGGAGCTCAGAGCCTGGTGTGGAAGACTCTTGTAAACAAGAATTACACACTCATTACTGTTTATTCATAATTCTGTGAAGAGCTCTCACGGTAAAAGTACAGACTGCAATGGAATCGTGACGAGAAACCTAATCTATCTTATTTACTCTCGGGGGAGTCAGGGAACGCTTTCTTGAAGAAGTGATATTAAAACATCTCATTTTAAAGAGTGAATAAGAAATGCACATGGTATGACATTCACAGGTCCCAAAGCATTTAGAGGGAAAGCCTGTTTCCTTCCACCCGTCGCCTGGCCTCCGTTTCCCTCCTCATGAGCAACCACAGTCCCACTTAGGGTGTATCAGTCAACACTAAGACTGGCACACACGAAGAGGTATCGGCTAGAATATGAGCCAATCTGATGTTTGACGCCAGTGCCACTAGAGCTGCTATGTCGCTCCAGGACCAAGGGGGTTCTGGGTTAGGGCCATTACTGTGGCCAAATCCCCAGCACTCTTCATCACTAGGTGACCGTGAACGCGAACAGCAGCACATTCTGCTCACAGAACCCCCTCCCCCCAGATCACGACTTCAACTCTCAAAGGCCCTGGAAATTCTGCTTTGGGCCTCGCAATGCCATGGAGCCGCAGAACTTGGCAGCCGACAGGTTCTCTGCGGCCTGGGTAGGGGATGTGTGCCCCACCTCGCTGCAGGGAAAGCCAAGCAAGCCAGGCCAAGCGGGCACTGGACGCCGTCTCACCTTCTTTTCCTCCCTCTCACCAAGTGACACCGCTCCCTCTCAAACAGAAGGAAAGGGAATAGATCCGTGGGTAATCTCTTGGGTCCTTAAAAGGGGCTGTCACGTCTCCTAGCTCTGCTTTGCGCGGTATACGCCGGCTGAAGGCCAGCGAGGCCGCCAAGGTGAGGAAAGCAAGTTCCTGTGCAGCGCTTCAGCCCGGCACCGCTTTTTGAAACACTGGTTTCATGCCAGGCACTGGGCGGGCCGGGTGGGGGTGGCGGCGAGGCCGTGTCCTCACGGGCCCGGGCACCTGCAGCGGGAACCGAGCACAGGAAGGGCGGCTGCCGGGGAATCCGGGGCGACAAAGGAAAGGCGGGAGGGGGAGGACGCAGGGAAGCAAGGAGGAGGGGAGGCGGAGGAGACAAAGGGAATCTGCACCAGCCGGGTGGGCTGCGGCAGCGGGGGCGGAGGCTGCGGCTCGGAGCGCGACGCGGTCGCCAAGGCAACGCTGACCCCAGCGCCCGCGGCTGAAGCGAAGCCGCCGCCCGAGCCCGAGCGCCAGCGCGCACGCCCCCTTTGCAGCCCCCCGCCGCCCCAGCAGGCTGCGCTTCTCCGCCTAGCCGGCAGCCCCTCCCAGCCCGCCCGCCCTCCTTCCGGCTGTTTTTGTTTGTCTGTCTTTCCCGAGAAGGTGATGATTTGGGGCTTAGATCATCTGCTGGGATATTGATGAGCTCACTGGGTTGCTGAAAGGGAACTGAAAGGGAAGGGGATAGGGACTTGGGTCGGCTAAGAGTACAAGATCAATAGAAGATAAAATATTAAGAAATGGAGATGTGGGTAAACAGCAAGCTTTTTCTTTTTTCTTTTTTTTTAAACCAGGGCGATGTCTTAGCCAGAAATAGTTAAAAAGGGAGGAGAAAGGGCTACCCCCGCAGCCATGTGAAATAGGATTAGTGGAAACCCTGAAGACTCAGGCCCACAGGAGCCATACTGCAGCAGTTTGCTTCACGTGACACTTTTCCTGCTCAGATTCCTGCTCCAGAAAAAGAAAATCAATCTGTGCATCGTTTTTTTTTCTTTTTTGTATTCAAAGCCCAAACTCATGGTATCATCTCTCAAACTGTATTTCAGCACGAATAGGAAAAGGCTCATGAGACTGTACTCTGTGAGGGTGGAAACCGGTCTGAACCATCCCTGTAATTGCTGAGCCCAGTATGGGACCTGCCGCACACTAGCTGAGGGTGATGGACCCTACTGCTGTGGACAAAGTTCACAGAGAGGACTTCCCGAGGTCAGCCTCCGGAATGCAATAGCGACTGGGCCCAGAAACATCCTGTTAGCACGAATGCCTTGCTATGAAGTCACACAAAGAGCCAAGGGGTGTGGTTGAGGAGGTTTTGAAAACTCAGCGAATAGCAAAACGGGGGCAGGAACATATGTCTTTTTATCCATCAGGCAAAGTCTCCCTTTTATGACACATCTCTCCTGGGTCTGGAGCACCATGCTTTGTGAGATAATAGAGAGGCATGTCGATGAATAATAGGCGTGTGACAGGTTGGTGTGGGCTGGCAGGGAGCTGCCTTCCGACTGCTCTGCTGGCGCTGCTGTGGGGCTCCCAGGATACAGGGCATGGGTCTGACTGGAGTGCCATTTCCTAACCACTCTTCTGTTTATCGAGACAGATGCTATGTCCATCCTAAGAGTCATATGTGTTCTTTGGTTATCCTAGAAGCCACTGTGGTATCCTAAGACTTTGCCACAGCCACTGACAGAAAAATGAAGAATAAAAATAATACGTGTGAACTGCTGTTATTCCTGCATTCCAGAATTCAAACTGCACCATATTCAAAGGTGACTGACAAAGTTCATCTTCCTTGCAGGTGGTATTTGTAATGGCAGGGGGTGGAAATCAATCAGGGAATGATAGGACTGAGCTGCTGAGAACATGGGGCGGGGAATCGGGCCACTTTGTTCAGCAAAACCTGGAGACAACACACAATCTTTCCATGGGCTTACCCAAAAGATCAGACCTCAGTTTGGAAGGTTAGAAGTCTAGAACTGGGCCTTGAGAAAAGATCTGACCTTGAGTTCAGCTTTAAGCAAGAACACATCTAAAACCTTCTGGCCAGCAGGCTGTCTACTGATTTCCTGAAGACCCCTCCCTCAGGGCCAGATGGCCTGCCTCCCTCCGCTGCCTACTCCAGTATTCTTCCATCCTGAACCATGACAACCAACCTACTCCTTAGAAACACACCTAAAATAGGGAAGAGAAGGCTCAAGAAATGCATATTGTCTCTGTCATCCAAAATGAGTGCTATGATAGTGAAGAGTAAAGCAGCGTTCCTGTAGAGGTCGACTTCATGTGATGAAGGCCTGTAAATTCCCGTATAATCAGGAACAAACTGAAAAGAACTGTGAGGTTAAGGAGGAATTTTCATTTCCTCATATAAGTTGCTCCTATGTTTAGTAGCCATAGCGTCTAGGAATATTTAAATATAGATACCAGTGAAATTCATGATCAATAATTTAAAATGTTTTGGGAAAACATTAATTTGCTGAGATACGGGTAGTGAGTACTTCTTGGTCCATAGAACCCTAGCCAGCCAACCTAGATTAAATAAATAAATCTTAGGGCCGGGTGCGGTGGCTCATGCCCATAATCTCAACACTTTAGAGGCCGGGTGGGCAGATCACGAAGTCAGGAGTTCAAGACCAGCCTGACTAACATGGTGAAACTGTCTCTACTAAAAATAAAAAAATTAAGCCAGGTGTGGTGGCTCATGCCTGTAATCCCTGCACTTTGGGAGGCCGAGGTGGGGGATCACGAAGTCAGGAGTTCAAGACCAGCCTGGCCAAGATGGTGAAACACTGTCTCTACTAAAAATACAAAAATTAGCCAGGTGTGGTGGCAGGCGCCTGTAATACCAGCTACTCAGGAGGCTGAGGCAGGAGAATTGCTTGAACCCGGCGGGCAGAAGTTGCAGTGGGTTGAGATCATGCCACTGCACTCCAGCCTAGGCGACAGAGTGAAACTCTGTCTAAAAAAAAAAAAAAAAAAAAACTCAGTTTCTCTGAAATATTCCAAATATTCAGGTCAATAAAATTTACATATCCTCTAGGAGCAAATAATTAAAATTAATTAAGCAAAACATTAACTAAAAATGACAGAGGTATGAAATAAATTCTCTTCATGGATTATGACATCATTTGCTATCCCTGCTTCCATCTCACCACTAAAGGCCTGACACTGTGGCCTAATGCGGAGTTGAAACCACAGAGTTCAGGGTTATAATGAAAGCCTTTTCACCAAAAATGGGTCCCCCATTGGTGGTCAGAATGAAAGAATTTTGTCCCAAACTACTCTAGTTTCTTTAAGGCCTTAAGTTTTAGCTGTTGACTTACAATGAGTTAAAGCATTATACTGGCTGGAAGGGATGCATGGTGAACATATTAGGAAGACATGATGCACTGCTTCCTGAACAGACAGCAGAGTTCCCAGGGGATGGGGCGCAGCGCACTGAGAGGTGATGCTAAGGTGGGGAGGGACTGGTGGAGGCTGGGATGGCCTGGCACAAAGCAGGAGGGTGAGCTAAGGGTCAGTATGAGGATCCTAATGATGGGGAGAACACAGAAAAATGAGTGGGGTAGAGGAGCCGCACAGCCAGCTTTTGCTCATTACCCACTGAGGAGGGCCAGTGCTGCCTGTGGGCTCCACCAGGAGCATCATGTGGCTGTCAGGCTCCTCAGTCTGAGTGTCCCCCATGCCTCTTTTTTGTGAGATGGAGTCTCACTCTGTCACCCAGGCTAGAGTGCAGTGGCGCCATCTCGGGTCACTGCAAGCTCCGCCTCCCGAGTTCACGCCATTCTCCTGCCTCACCCTCCCGAGTAGCTGGGACTACAGGTGCCTGCCACCACACCCAGCTAATTTTTTGTATTTTTAGTAGAGATGGGGTTTCACCATGTTAGCCAGGATGGTCTTGATCTCCTGACCTTGTGATCCGCCTGCCTCGGCCTCCCAAAGTGTTGGGATTACAGGCGTGAGCCACTGAGCCTGGCCCCCCCATGCCTCTTAGACAGCAGTGCTTATGCCACTGCCTTTGCCTGCCTACCACATGGGAGGAAAGAGGATCAGGTGGGACCCAGGCCTTGCCAGTGGACTGGAAGAGAAAGAAGGGAAAAGAGATGGGAAGGCAGGTTGGGGAGGGGAAAGAGAAGAAAGGTATTTAGCACAGGGGTGGGCTTTGGCTCTCACCCAACAACTTCCTTTTACAGACAAGAGACCAGGCCCAAAGAGGTTATGAATTGTCAAGATCACTTAGGGGTGGAAGTGAAACTCTCACCTTGGGCTTCACATTTCTGATTCAGTGTTCATTCATCGAGTCCATGAGAGAAAAGGAAAGGGCAGAAGTGCGAAATGTCACCAATAGTGAAAGAGCATGATGCAAATGAGAAACAGAAAAGCTCTCCACAGGAGACTTAGAAGACTACAAAAATCATTCCATTCAGTCTCATGACAAAACAGTGCCCAAGGAGCTTTACAATGGAGTGCCAGTCCTAGCCTGGGCAACATGGAGAAACCCCATCTCTACAAAAAATTACCCAGGCATGGTGGTGCACACCTACAGTCCCAGCTACTTAGGAGGCTGAGTCCCTGAGCCTGGGAAGTCGAGGCTGCAGTGAACGGCGATTGTACCACTGCACTCCAGCCTGGGCAGCAGAACAAGACCTTGTCTCAAAAAAAAAAAAAAAAAAAAAAAAGAGGGCCAGCCCTGGAGTGAGAGTGGTCGGGGCAAATCCCATCTTCTCCCAACAGCCAGTAAGCCTCGGGGCAAACTTCTTAACCTCTCCAAGCCTCAGTTTCCTCAACCATGAAATGGGGATGACAGTAGTATTATTTTCATACAGACTTTGTGTAGATCAAAAGATAATGATCCATGGCAAAGAGTTCTCTCAGCACAGTGCCTGGAGCACAGTGCAGTGCATAATCAGCATGTGCTGCTGCTCTTATTATGATTGCCACAGAGCTACTACAACCAGGGGAAACTAGTTTTTCTTACAAGAAAAATGGAATAAAAAAGTTGTTGGTCCTTTTCTATGTTTGGGAAAGTGCATCTGTTTTCTCTGGGGCTGAATGAGTATATGCATCGTTTTGAATTTCCCACAATAAAAAAAGCATCATTTTGCTTTTGTCTTTGGTGGAGCATGCTTCCTGCTGATGTCAACTCACTCTTCCCTCTATTGGTGAGAAAGTCCCAGTCTTGGTTTCACAACCAAAAAACTCTCTGTGCTAACAGGCTCGGGCGTAGGATGGAAAAAATGAAGAAGTTATTTACTTCTACATTTCATTTTCCTTTGGACAGGGTCATGCTTTGTCGCCCAGGCTGGAGTACAGTGGCACCATCATAGCTCACTGCAGCCTCGAACTTCTGGGCTCAAGCAATCCTCCTGTGTCGGCCTCCAGAGTAATCGGGACCACACAGGTGGGTGCCATCATGCCTGTCTTTTGTTTTTTTTTTTTTTTTGAGACAGAGTCTCGCTCTGTCGCTCAGGCTGGAGTGCAGTGGCACGATCTCAGCTCACTGCAACCTCCGCCTCCCAGGTTCAAGCTATTCTCCTGCCTAAGCCTCCTGAGTAGCTGGGATTACACGTGCGTGCCACCACACCTGGCTGATTTTTGTATTTTTAGTACAGATGGGGTTTTGCCACGTTGGTCAGGCTGGTCTCAAACTGTTGACCTCGTGATCTGCCCACCTCGGCCTCCCAAAGGCTGGGATTACAGGCATGAGCCACCGTGCCCGGCCTTGACTAATTATTTTAATTTTTAGTAGAGATAAGGTCTTGCTCTGTTGCCCAGACTAGTCTCAAACTCTTGGGCTCAAGCAGTCCTCCTGCACTGGCCTCTCAAAGTGCTAGGATTACAGGCATGAGCCATCACACTTGGCCTACATCTCGTTACTTTTGTTTTCCTTAGAAAGTCAACTGTATTTGGATTATAGCTGATTAGGAATTCTCAATCTGCAAGCATTCAGGGGCCAACATGCTTTTTTTCACCATCTGTCAAATGGGCACCATTAGCTTCAATCATTCATAGGAGTGGGGAACTGCAGGCTTCTGGTATGATTTATTTGGCTGTCAGTTGATAGTCCTCTGACCACTGGTCCACCGGTTTCCAGACAAACCTCCCCTCTGTCCTTCCCCACGTGGATTTCTGTGGCTATCTCACTGAGAGACCTGATCATGAAGAGTTTTACATTCCTGGCTATTTTAAGCCTCACTAACCGTTCAAACGAGGTCGCCACATGGCATGCAGCTGTGGGAAGCAGCTGCTGCGGTTTGATTTCTAGTCAGTATGTCTTGACATTTCTTGTCAAGTGATTTCTAAAATTCCTTGTTTTTTTTTTTTTTTTTTCAGGTAACCAAGAACATTTTTTTTTCTTGAGGAATAAGGTATGACATCAGAGCTGTGCATCTGATAACCTGCTCCACACTGGAAACAGTTCCAGAACGCTGCTATACTTGATCTTAGCCAAATGGCCGAGAAGCGATCAGAACCTGCTAGAAAGGAACATTTATTTCACCTTTCAGGACCCAACTCTCTCTGCCCCAGAAATATCAGTTCTGGGGCCGAGAGACACTGCAGCAGCCCTCCTTGCAGTTTCTAATTGGAGCCCATCCTGGAGTCTCAGATGCCACAGCAGAAAGTAGAGAGAACTGGGCAGCATGCTGGGCTCCCTGGAGCTACCTTCAGTGACAGTGACAACAGCTAACACGAGGACAGGCAGGGTCACTCAGCCCGAGGAGAAACTGGACCAGAAAGCATGCTTCCTCCTGCTCTCTTGCCTACCTCCTCCCAAAACTCCCCACCTACTTGTCCTTCTCTCTAGGTCATTCAGCTATTTGTCTCCTCGTTCACCCTCATACACCTGTTTGCCACGATGGTTTTGCCTTTAGGCTTTTGCACATGCTATTCCCTGCCTGGAAGACCCTTGGTCTCTTTTCCAGATCAACTTCTATTTATTATTTTTTCCTCAATATTGGCATCACTTTTAGGAGCCTTTCCTGATCTTCCAAGAAAGGGTTAACTGCCCCTTTGATGTATATCCCCTATTAATGTACTTAACACATTGCATTGTAATCTCCTGTCTACTCATCTGATTTCCCCCCCAGATTGTAAACCTGGGCAGGGTCTGGGTTTTGTTCACTGTTTTATCCCCACTTCTGGCTCAGCACATAATAGCTCCTCTGTAAATATCAGCTCTATGTTGTTCCGAACTCAACAAGAACTCCCTCTCTTCTTTTCCCTCCAATATATTTCTTAGATTACATCAAATTATTTGCCCTTCAAATAGCCTCTAAGTCTTCTATTTTAAGGTAGCACATATCTATTCAAATAAAGTCCTTTGTCAGTTATGAGTTTGAAAAAATCTTCAAGTGTGCATTTATGTATGAAAATGTGGCACTACAGACTCCTAGATGGTGTCTGTGCCTAAGATTAATACAAAGTGAACATCTTAGCTGGATAACTGAAAGGAGCTAGAGACTCTTTATCTAGATCTTGGTACTTCCTCTTCATAAAGCCTTCTGTTTTTTGTGGGCTGGTAAGTATGGACCCCTATTTCCAAGGTATAGTTATTATTTTTTGAGACAGAATCTTGCTGTGTTGCACAGGCTGGGGTGCAGGTGCACAATCATGGCTCACTGCAGCCTCGACCTCCTGAGCTCCAGCAATTCTCCCGCTTCAGCTTCCCAAAGTGCTGGGACTACAGGCGTGAGCTACCGTGTCCAGCCAAGGCATAGCTACTCTTGACAAGGAGATAGAATAGGTTTCCAACCATGAAACATCTTCCATGGACCATCTGGAACTGTTTTTCATTTTCTTTCAAGAGAATCCTTCTTACAATAGAGAGAAAGTTTACAGTTACATAGAATCTCCACTAACATTCCTCCTCCCCAGCCCCAACCCTCTGCCTAAGCAGATAGGAACTAACACCAACAGCAGCAATGATCAGCCATTCCATACAGTGCTGCTTGGTTTCTCTACAACCACTTTTCATAAGACCACAGTGGGGTCTTTCTCCAGCCCACCATCACCAGCACACACCAAGTGTGAAGGGGGACAGCACATGCCTCTTGGAACTGCAAGGCAGGATTTGACCTGGGATTCAACTTTCTGCTTTAAAAATGGCCACATGAACAAGGTCACCATCCAGAGAGGGGACTTCAGAAGAACACTGACAGCATGTGAATCTGTGCCTGGCGCTGCCAAACCCACCCTGTATGCTGGCGAGAGGACTGGTTGACAGCAGCTAACCACAGTAAGGAGGAGTCCATGTGGCAGTCCAAGGAGTGTCCAGCCTGTTGAGGCACTGCCAGGCCCTGTGGACTGCAAGCCAAGGATGTGCTTTCTGTCCTCACTAACTTTAAATTCTAGAGATATTCTGACAGAGGGGCAGAGGCAAGACATTTCCTGCACTTGTCAAAGCTACATAAAAGTAGCCAGGTTTGGTGACTCACACCGATAATCCTAGCACTTTGGAAGGCTGAGATGGGAGGATCGCTTGAGCCCAGCAGTTTGAGACCAGCCTGGGCAACATAGTGAGACTCCGTCTATACTTAAAAAAAAAAAAAAAAAAACTGGGCATGGTGGTATGTGCCTGTAGTCCCAGCTACTCAGGAGGCTGAGGTGGGAGGATTGCTTAAGCCCAGGAGATCAAGTCTGTAGTGAGCTGTGACTGCGCTACTGCATTCTGGCCAGGGCAAAAGAGAGAGACTCTATCAAAACAAAACAAAACAACAAAAGCTACACAAAAGCAAAACAACTTTTTTTTTTTTTTTTTGAGACAGAGTCTTGCTCTGTCTCCCACCTAGAGTGCAGTGGCGCGACCTTGGCTCACTGCATTCTCTGCCTCTTGGGCTCAAGCAATTCTCCTGCCTCAGCCTCCTGAGTAGCTGGGATTACAGGCGCCTGCCACCAGGCCTGGCTAATTTTTGTATTTTTCTTAGAGACAGGGTTTCACCATGTTGGCCAGGCTGGTCTCGAACTCCCGACCTTGTGATCCACTCACCTCAGCCTCTCAAACTGCTGGGATTACAGGCATGAGCCACGGCGCCTGGCTGACTTGATTCTTATGGTAGTAAAATTGGCCCATTTGGGTTCTACCCCACTTAAGGCTTGCCCTCTCCTGCCCTACTGGGCCAGTGGTTTTGGGGAAGAAGGTATCCAGTATCCTGATCAGAGGTGATGTCTAACCTCCTCTGCCCTTTGGAGAGCTGGTAGCAAGGCACTGAGGAATTACTGCATTCGGGTGGCAGAGGGTGAGATGGGTAGGAAGTGCATGGCAGAACTGAGAAGCTGGTTCCTCAGAACTGGGAAGTTGAGAGAAGCAGAGCCAGCCCTTGAGTAGAACTTAGGGGTGTGTGTGTGTGTGTGTGTGTCGGGGGAATTACTGGGAAGGTAGTGTGTGATGCTGAATATGCCCTCCCACCCCCAAATATCCACATCCTAATCCCTGGAACCTGTGAATGTTACTTTACATGGCAAAAAAGTCTGCAGATGGGATTATGTAAGGCTGCTGAGATGGGGAGAGTATCCTGGATTATCCAGGTGGACCCTAGACGCAATCATAAGAGAGGCAGAGGGAGATTTGACACAGACAGGAGGAGGAGGAGGCAGTGTGACCCCGGAGGCACAGATCAGGGTGAAGCAGTCACAAACCAGGAGTGCCGGCAGCTCCCAGAGGCCGGAGGGGCCGAGGAATGGATTCTCCCTGGAACCTCCAGAGGGAACAGGCCCTGCCCGACACCCTCGTTCTGGCCCAGTGAAATGAATGTGGACTGCTGGCCTTAATAACTGTGAGAAAAAAAACATGTCTGTGGTTTAAAGCCACCAAATCTGTGGTAATTTGCTGCAGCAGCAATAGGAAACTGACATAGATAGGTAGATGGTGTCCTCAGATGAGACTTCTGATTTACTTCCCGTAGTCATTAGATAGTGGGACTCCTAAGTGAGAAGAACAAGTGTTGCACGTCATTACGTGCAATGTGCAGGAGCAGCATCAAAATTCTGCACGTACACACACACACACACACACACACACACACACACACCAACCCACCCCTCAGTTGGATCTGAATCTGCGTCTGTTTTTAACTAGCTTGTACTGGAATAGGGAGCTGTGAATTGAGCAGGAGAATCATGAGACAAGCTGTCCCAGGTAGTCTGGCGGGGTGTCAGAAGGCATCACAGAACATAGCAGAGGCTATAGCAGGAAGCAGGTGAGGTGTCCCTCCAGAGACGTGAGCTGCCTGGACACAGAGGAGGTAAGAAACCCACCAGAAAAGGGGTGGGTGGGGAGGGCAGGACCTGTTTTGCAGTTGTAAGTTGCTCTCTTAAGAAGAATACAGAGTAAGGGATGCTAGACCCTTTCCTGTTCCATCTGAAAACACTTTCCACGGGGGTAAACTCTGTAATCGTGTGTGTGTGTGTGTGTGTGTGTGTGTGTGTGTGTGTTGTGTGTGTGTATAATGTAGGGGCAATGAGCTGCTGGGTGTGCTTTGTGGATGTGGCCAGGATGGGCTCAGGGGGTGCTGCTTTCAGGTGGGTGAGACTCACATGGACATATGTGGATATGCGGGTGGGCAGGTCCCTTTTGCTTAAGGAATGGCATCAGACCCAGGATGCTAATGTGTTTCTATGGGCTGTCTGAGAGAAGACAGGGAAGGGGCACGGGTGGTGAGAGATTTCCCGGATGAGACATGGACACTCCTCTCCACGATCATGGCTGCTTTCCAAGAGGCTCTCCAGGGACAGCGCTCCTCACTGGGGGGGAGGCCCCGTGCTGACTCCCAAAGCGTAAGCAAACACGGGGAGCCGGGCAGTCTTCCCACTGTGCATGGGCTCCACAACCTCAAAGGCTCCCAGCTGTATCTCCACTTCAACAATAGTGTTTTAAACTCCTTGGTTCATTACCAGTCTGCATCACTTATTCAGCATTCATAAGGTATACAGCACTAGACGAGGTTTCGTGGAGCTCTGTGGTAAAAGTTGACGGCAGAGTCTCAGTTCTCCAGGGACAATGAGACAAATATAAATTAAAAAACATAGGTGACAGTTATCTAAGGCATGTGACACCAAGAACAGGCAAGGGAGCCAGATCTGTGTTCATCCCGCCGCTCTATTACACTCTATCTGTGGTCTTGGGAAAATCACAGAACCTCTCTAAGCCTTTTTGTCCATCTATAAAATAGGCTTAATACATTTAAAAATGGCTTAGAAGATTGTGAGAATTAAATGAGATAATGTATGTGAAAGCCCCTTTAAAACTATAATAATTGCATCTCAACAAATGCTGTAATGTACAACATAAGGAAATTTTAAAAAATTACATGATGAGAAAAAAATACAGACTAAGTGCTAGTCTAATTCCAAGAATGTAATAATTTCATTGTGATGCATCAGGACACTGGGACAAGAATGAAAGAGATCACTCAAGACAAAAGAAAGGCTGAGCACAGTAGCTCACGCCTGTAATCCCTGCACTTTGGGAGGCCGAGGTGGGAGGATCACTTGAGTCCAGGAGTTTGAGATTAGCCTGGGCTACGTGTTGAAATCCCATCACTATATGAAATGCAAAAATCAGCCAGAGGTGGTGGTGCATGCCTGCAGTCCCAGCTACTCAGGAGGCTGAGGTGGGAGGATCTTTTGAGCCTAGGAGTTTGAGGTTGCAGTGAGCTATGATCATGCCACTGCACCCCAGCCTGGGCAACAGAGTGAGACCCTGTTGCTAAAAATAATTTTTTTTTTTTTTTTAAATAAAAGAGCATCTCATCATTGAGTATAATTAACATTGGTTTTTGTCTGCTCCCTTCTTTTAGTTCTCTGTCCTCACTCCCTTTGGAGAACTGGTCCTCCCTCACTGCAACCCTGGGTGGTGCTGCCCATCATAGGCCGACACTCCCCAGCCGTGAGGATGGGTGTGTGATCTACCAATCCCAGGACCCTGCTCCCTCGCCTCCGTGCCTTGGCCTGGGTACAGGGCATGAGAACCAAATGGGGCCAACCAGAGACTTTTGTTGGGATTCATATATTTTGAAGTCAGAAAGGCTTTCTCTTTCAGGATGCTAAGCTGACATAATGGAAGTCTGGAGCTGCCTGTGGCCAAGATTTCCCCTGTGTAGAAGTCTATAGTCGGACTAAATGTGGCCAGCACACAGAGACTGAGGAGAGTGGAGAAAGAGAGCTGGGTTGGGAGAAGAAAAGGGGATCTTGATGGTGATCACGTCCTTGGTTCTAGTGCTTAAAGTCCCTAGGGTCCTGCAACTCTCTTGAGTTCCTTCTAGGACATTCAATTTTGGGTTTAAATTGGTCACTTCATCAGAAAGAGTTCTGATTTATATAGTAAGCTTACTCTGCAATACCAAATAAAACTTGATGGAAGGCAAATAAGAATGTTGTTGGAAAAAGATTCTATAAAGGTCATTGCTTTTCCTGAAAAAATGGCATCAGCTCCGCATTTAGAGACATGAATCCCCAATTTTCTAAACCTGGCTCAAGGCATTAACCTTCTGTGTGCATCAAACAAAAATGGCCATGTGCATGCATAATGATGGATAGTGGAGAAGCATTCAGTGAAGGTTTGGCTAGATTATTCTAACACCTGAAAGCATGATCAGCATGGGGAAGTACATTCAAAATATATATAGGCAATCATGCTGAAATGTAGAGAAAAGTGATTGGGACAACATTTAAGCTTCTAGAGTATTATGTGTTACTTTTTATGTTCAATATTGTTTGCTTACAGAGCTGGAAAATTTCATGTCTCGACACTAATATCAGGAATCATACAATGGCACTCACTCTTAATGGCTATGTCATCATCTGGCTGCAAACCACCATGACCAAGTAGCCAGTCTGTTGGGAAGTGGCAGCTAATCCATTGTGCTACAGGATGAGGACATTCTCAAGGTCCTGCACTGTGCCATCCCTGCCTCCAATGTGGCTGCTGAGAATTCAACTGACAATTTCCAATTTAAGTGGTGAGAAGGCAGTTCTTTAAAACAAGTATCAGACCAAGGAAGGATAAAAACAGTCTCCTCTGTGATTGTTTTCTGATTTCCACCTTTCTTTTACCTTTCAACAAGAAATGATCTGCTTTCTTTTGAACTTCTACACAAGTTTATATCTGCCACCTCAAGTAGGCTTAGTCAATGACACCAATTCAGAAATTAAAATATTCCTTGTAGCAGAATAAACAGTGTAGTGCCAACGTCTCACGGTGACCCATGGCATTAAAAGAGGTGCCCTTAGTGGGGTATCTGTACTCATCTAAGAAGCAAAAATGAGGGAATATTAAAAGTAGAAGAAGGGGCTGAGCACGGTGGCTCACGCCTGTAATCCCAGCACTTTGGGGGGCCGAGGTGGGTGGATCACGAGGTCAGGAGATCGAGACTATCCTGGCTAACACGGTGAAACCCTGTCTCTCTAAAATACAAAAAAATGGCCAGGCGCGGTGGCAGGCGCCTGTAGTCCCAGCTACACGGGAGGCTGAGGCAGGAGAATGGTGTGAACCTGGGGGGTGGAGCTTGCAGTGAGCTGAGATCACGCCACTGCACTCCAGCCTGGGCGACAGAGCGAGACTCCGTCTCAAAACAAAAATAAAAACAAAACAAAAAAATTAGCCGGGAGTGGTGGTGGGCACCTGTATTCCCAGCTACTCGGGAGGCTGAGGCAGGAGAATGGCGTGAACCCGGGAGGCGGAGCTTGCAGTAAGCCGAGATTGCGCCACCACACTCCAGCCTGGGTGACAGAGTGAGACTTCTTCTCAAAAAAAAAAAAAAAAAGTAGAAGGTGGCTAGTATTGGGTAGATAGTCTCACTAAAAACTCTATGTAGGTCTTAAGAGTGCACGAGGCTGATATGCCCATTTTACCATAGCAGGGCTGAGTCCCTCCACTCCCATTGTTTGGTGCAAAACAACTCTATTTGGCTTTATCTACACTAAGGTTATTTTGTTTGGTGGTTACAAAATGAATAACAGCAGGTCCTCTTCAAGAAGCCGGACTTGATCATCCCATCGTGCTTCCCTGGGTTTTCCAAATCACTGAATTCTGTCAATAGTTGGTTTTCTGCCAACTACTGAATAAGATCATGATGGCTTTCAAGGCACAGCGTGTTCTGGTCTTCCTACTCTTTTACCATTCCTTTTGTCTCCTCTACCCTCTTCTTCCATTCGCAGGACTTCAGGTAATTCTCTATATATTTTTTAGATCTATGGCAAAATGAAACTTTATTTTGTAAATTGATACTCAGGTAATGCCATATGCTGATAACTCCCAAATCTATACCTCTAGCCCATTTTAACTCCAAACCTTATATTCAGCTGCCTCTTAGATATTTGCACTTGGATAAGAGACAGCTGGGTTCACTGGCCACCCATCACCCAAGCCAGAAGTCTGAGGACCCTCCATGATGTCACCTCCCTCCCACTCCACAGCGATCCATCACCACATCCTGAAGATTTTACCTCCTAAACCTGTTCCAAACCCACTTCTCTTCTTTCCTCCCTTACTACCACTTCACTACTAAGACTCATCAGATCTCACCTGAAGCATTTTAACAGCTGCTGCCTGCCATCCACTCTTCAAGCTGCAACCAGAATGATCTTAGTAAAGCACATGTCTCTAAGCCACAAGCCTGATTTCGTGCTTGAAACTCTCTATTAGCTCCTCAATTCTCTCAGGAAAAAGACCAAGCTCCTCTGGGTGTCTTTGTGATCCGCTGACCTCTCGAGCTCCCAGGCCTCCTGCTCCTTCCCAGCTCTCTAGGCTCCAGCCCTACTCAACCGTTTTCAGGTCCACCATGTGCTGGGCTCTCTGCTCCCTCCTGGCTTTCATACTTGCTCTTCCATTGGATAACACACACTTTCTTCTTTGCCCATACCCTATTTGAAGTTATCCTAAAAAAATCTGAAGTGTTACAAATATTTATTATAAGGATGCTTCATCATAGCATAAATTACAATAAAAAATGGGAAATTATCAAAATGCCCAATAAACAAAAATTTTTAAATGACTGCTTAAAGTTTTCTGTTAACAGGAAATTACTTGTAGTATATTAAAGGAGAAAATCAACCTGCTTTCTATTATAACTTCATAGCTACTTAAATAGGATAGTAATAGTAATTTCTGCATGGCAAAATTATAGGTGACTTAAATTTTTTCTTTATAATTTTATTTAAGTTTTCCAATATTTCCCCATCCATATGCCATAATTACTTTTATTACTTTTTAAAAATTAATTAATTAATTTAGAGATGGGGTCTCTCCCTGTTACCTAGGCTGGAGTGCAGTGGTGTGATCATAGCTCACTGCAGCATTGAATTCCTGGGCTCAAGCGATTCTCCTGCCTGCCTCATTCTCCTGAGTATCTGCAACTACAGGCATGTGCCACCATGCCCACCTAATTTTTTAATTTCTTATTTTCACAGAGTTAAGGTCTTGCTATGTTGCCCAGGCTGGTCTTGAAGTCCTGGCCTCAGCGATTCTCCCATCTGAGCTTCATAAAGTGTTGGGTTTACAGGTATGAGCCGCTGCACCCAGCTGGAAAAATATATTTTAAAAGAAGAACATCCCTAAGCAAGGTAATGAGGGCATATATAGACATACAGCAAAGATTCTGTTTCTCAAGGAGGAATGTTTTATTTGGAAAGTTTAAATCCTTAATGGGGATGAGATCTAGAGGCTTATCAGTGAGTCCTATAATAGTCTGTTGCAAAGGGTGAAGTACAAAAAACAGCTGAAGAGGGTGGTGGAAGCTTCTGCTGATGCTTCTCTGACAAATGCTGGGGCTAATATTAATTCCTTGCTTTTGGGACGTGTGCTTCCATTACTGAAGAAATTCCCCCTTTTTTTTCTTTACACCCTGTAGATATGAGACCAGCTGGAGGGCCACAAGAAGGAATGGAATTGAGTGAGCAAAGTACGGTTAAATAAATCTTAAAAACCCCCAGCTGCTGTGCTTCAGTCAACAGGGAACAAGAGGTGCCATTTTAGTCAATCTGTGCCCAACTACCTATAGAGAATGGAAAGTTAACACACAAATGTTTTGTTATTTAGAAAAATGAAAATCATTCAGCTAAGTCCATACAGATGTATCTAGTGGCCAGTTGTGAGAAGTCAGTCTTTGCAAAGTAACACAAGACATTTGGTGTGGACCTGAGAATATTAAATTTAAGGAGTTTCCCACCAAATCAAGCATGTATGCTATTTCCATTAGAGGTTCTTTTTCAGTCTTTTTTTTTTTTGAGACAGAGTCTGGCTCTGTCGCCCGGGCTGGAGTGCAGTGGCCGGATCTCAGCTCACTGCAAGCTCCGCCTCCCGGGTTTACGCCATTCTCCTGCCTCAGCCTCCCGAGTAGCTGGGACTACAGGCGCCCGCCACCACACCCGGCTAATTTTTTGTATTTTTAGTAGAGACGGGGTTTCACCATGTTAGCCAGGATGGTCTCGATCTCCTGACCTTGTGATCCGCCCGTCTCGGCCTCCCAAAGTGCTGGGATTACAGGCTTGAGCCACCGCGCCCGGCCTCTTTTTCAGTCTTAATTAAATTAGAGTTTAATCTGTAAACTGTTAGAAGTGAATGGCATACTTTGGGAAAATGAGGCCATACTTTTAGCTTATGCAAAAATATTTTAAAGCATAAAACTGAAAATGCAGCATTTTTTGCTCACTTAAGTATAATTACAGATTAAATTTTCACTTTATGACCTAGTACATAGCACTTGCAAAGTAAACCATGTAATAATATTTAAAAACACACTCTTTGAAACGTAGGTTTCAATCTCTTTGAAGAGAGATTCAATACATTTGAAGAGAGAAACAATATATTGTACTTATATAATACTTATACAAAACTCAACAGCATTTAGATAATATCTTTGAGGATCTCAGGGTGTTTTCCCTGCAGAAATAAGACTGTAGTAACGTGAGGGAGAAGGGCAAATTTCTTTCTTAAGCTTAACTCTATTCCTGCAGAGAGTGTTTGTACTCAAAGCCATGAGAGGCAGAGCATAGTTGCAGACTGGGAGAGTGCAGACAGAGAAGAGTTATGGGTCTCCCAGGATACAGACTCTTTTTTGTTGTTGTTTTTTTTTTGAGATGAAGTCTCGCTCTGTTGCCCAGGCTGGAGTGCAGTAGTATGATTTTGGCTCACTGCAGCCTCCGCCTCCTGGGTTCAAGCGATTCTCTTGTCTCAGCCTCCCAGAGTAGCTGGGATTACAGGTGCACGCCACCATATCTAGCTAATCTTTGTATTTTTAGTAGAGACAGGGTTTCACCATGTTGGCCAGGCTGGTCTCGAACTCCTGACCTCAAGTGATCCACCTGCCTTGGCCTCCCAAAGTGCTGGGATTGCAGGCATGAGCCACCGTGCCTAGCCCCAGGATACACACTCTAACTTCTATTATTTTCTAGGTCTAAAAAAGGAAACGTATATTAAATCACAAGTCATATCTTGAAGAGGGAAAACAAAAAGAAGATTCTATTATATCAGGTCATTTTAAACTCAAAACACAACTTTTATTATCATGGCCGAATGAGTGGTTCTTACTGGTTTAGATATTAAAATGAATCATAAATATGGCTGTTTGGCTTATATGAGTGATAGATCTTACATGCTGGCTTAAATTCCTAAATTTTCAAGAGGATAAATCTAAAGACAATGCCAATGATTAATTTCCCAGAATTAGATTTGAGCTGGGAAATTAGTGATAGTATGAATAAAGAAATATTATTATGCATTATATTTTTCATTTTAAAGTTTGAAATTATTTCTTAGAATCTGATCTGGGTCACATGTATAGAATTTTCCATCTGATACCCTTAAACCCTGGCAACATTCCAACAATTGTTACTGATTCCTTGTAAGCTTTATCACCCAGGATTTCATTTTGGTGGTTAGGAAAAAAAGTTCCATGAATCGCATCCTTTCACAGTTAGAAATCCAAGGGTTCACACTTCTTGTCAGCAGGAAGTGGAGGTTGCGAAGAGTTCTATTTTTGGAGTTGAAAGGCCACCTTTGACCCAGAAATTGTGTGGTTGGATGAAAGACATTTCTCTGTTCTGTCTTACTTGATTTGCCCAAGGAATGGAGAAACGTACGAGTGCAACTTCAGCAGACTTCCTTCCTCCTAGGGCCGGAAGATGACCCATATTCATGACATCTAAAGAATTTTATATTTTCAAGTGTGTTTTTCAGTCCTGTGTGGCCCATGTTACAGTCATTTCAGTTTAGAGTATTCAAAACCTTCCAAATTGAAATATTCATAGCGTCCCAAGATATGAGGGCCAGGATTTATTCTTCTAGATCAGGGGTTGGCAAACTAAGACCCAGGACCGAATCTGGTTGTCTGTTTTTGTAAATAAAATTTTACTGGAACACAGTCATGTCCATTCATTTCCATATTGTCCATGGCTGCTTTTGTGACACAATGGAAGAGCTGAATACTTGTAACAGGAACCATATGGTCTGCAAAGCCTAAGATATTTATTATCTGGCTCTTTACAGAAAAAAGTTTGCTGACTCCGGGTTTAGATGATAAGGAATTAAAGAGAAGGTCTACAGATAGAGTGATGTCAAAGAGCAGGGGCTACATATGCCAGTATCATAAATGTTTAGTTTTTAGGGTCTAATTGCTTTTTATAATTAGCCTGAGACTTGACAAACAACATTTAAAGACTGACAAACAACATTTAAAGACTCCAATTATGAAATGACCAGTTTGAACTGAGGGTTGGCCATTAGCATAGCGGTCCATAGAGAGAGAAATGAATCCATGAGAAGGAAATGTAAACCTAGTATACTACCTGGCTCTGAAGGAAACAATGCTTGTAAAATCATAGTAATATAAATGTCAGCTATTGGGGTTTTGGCTTTAGAATCAATCACCAAAGTGGAAAACAATATAAATATTAATATTAACAATGTAAAAAAGTAAAGCTATAGTTGTCAAAAGTTCAGAGAGAGACAGGGAACAGTAAGGAGAAAATCTGGGCCACTTACATGGTGAGTCAAGGGGGTCTGAAGTTGATGGAGCATGAAAAAAAATTCTTGTATATTTTTTTATTTCACTGTTTCCAAGGCCCCATTTTTTTCAACCCGTAATGTCTTTGAACTGGGAAGCTCCTTACTCTTCATGATACTGCGGAAGTATAATTGGCAGTCCTGTTTTTCCTTAGTGGAATAGAAAATAATGGTGCGTCTTATAGTAGATGGTTTCTTAGATTTGATGATTACAGTATTTTGAGTTGCAACAGTAACTGACAGTAAGCTAAAGATAACGGAAAAACTAGTAAAAATTGGGAGGGAGTAGCCAAAGGCATCTAAGTAAAATAAATCTTTTTTTTTTTTTTTTTTTTTTTTTTTTTTAGAGATAGCATCTAGCTCTGTTGCTCAGGCTGGAGTACAGTGGCATGATCATAGCTCACTGTAACCTTGAGCTCCTGGGCTCAAGTGATCCTCCTGCCTTAGATTCCTGAGTAGCTGGGACTACAGGTATGCAACACTGCACCTGGATAATTATTATTATTATTTTTCATAGAGATGGGGTCTTGCTGTGTTGTCCAGGCTGGTCTTGAACTCCTGGACTCAAGAGATCCTTGAGGCTTGGTCTCCAAAAGCGTTGGGATTATAGGCATGAGCCACCATGCCTGCCCTAAACTACCATCTTTTATAGTCAAAGGTCAATAGATGATGTCCACATGTACGTTCATTGCAGCACTATTCACAATAGCAAAGACATGGAATCAACCCAAATGATCATCAATGATAGACCGGATAAAGAAAATGTGATACATATACACCATGGAATACTATGCAGCCATAAAAACAAATGAGATCATGTCCTTTGCAGGAACAAGGATGGAACTGGAACCCATAATCCTCAGCAAACTCACACAGGAACAGAAAACCAAACACCACACGTTCTCACTCATAAATGAGAGCTGAACAATGAGAACACATGGACACAGGGAGGGGAACATCACACACAAGAGGCCAGTTGTGGGTGGGGGTTGGGGGAGAGAGAGAGAGTCAGGATAAATAGCTAATGCATGCTGGGCTTAATACTTAGGTGATAGGTTGATAGGTGCAGCAAACTACCATGGCACATGTTTACCTATGTAACAAACCTGCACATCCCAGAACTTAAAATAAATAAATAAATAAATAAAATAGATGATGTTCAAATATGATTTTTTTTAAAGGCCTGGCCCTGTGGCTCATGCCTATAATCCCAGCACTTTGGGAGGCCAAGGCAGGAGCATCGTTTGAGCCCAGGTGTTCAAGACCAGACTAGGTGACATAGGAAGACCCTGTCTCCACACACACACACACACACACACACACACACACACAGAGCAGCAGCAGCATGTTGTTTATCTTTTCATTTAAAACCCTTTCACTTTGATTTTTAAAAAAACCATATTGTATTAGTTTCTTATGGCTGCTGTACAAAATTACCATAAACTTAGCGGCTTAAAACAACAGGAAATTACTTTTTCACAGTTCTGGAGGCCAGAAGTCTGAAATCCAAGTGCGGGCAGGGCCATGTTTTCTCCAGAGCCTCTAGGGTTCTGTCTTTTCCAGCTTCGGGTGGCTGCCAGCACTCCTTGACTTGTGGCTTCATCATTGTAGTCTCTGCCTCTGTCTTCCCACTGCCTTCTCTGTGAGTATTAAATGTCCCTCTACCTTTCTTTTATAAGGATTTATTAGTGCCACATAGGGCCCACCTCAATAATCCAGGATGATCTAATTTTGAGATTCTTATTAAATCTGCAAAGAGCCTTTTTCCAAATAAGATAATATTCACAGGTTCTAAGGATTAGAACATGAACATCTCTTTGGGAATCATCATTAGCCTGCCACACATGTATAAGTATTAGTTTGATTTTTAAAAATTAAAAGTTTTAGGTCATTCTACAACTTTAAGTCCTTCAGTCGCTTTCCATAACTCACAGAATCAAGTTCAAATAATGTTATTGGTTAAAAATATGGTCTCTAAACCAAAAGCACAAGCAACAAAAGAAAAAATAGATGAACTAAATTTTGTCAAAATAAAAAACGTTTGTGCTTCAAAGGATACCATCAAGAAAAAGAAAAGAGGCTGGGCGCGGTGGCTCATGCCTGTAATCCTAGCACTTTGGGAGGCTGAGGCAGGCGGATCATCTGAGGTCAGTAGTTCAAAACCAATCTGCCAACATGATGAAACCCTGTCTCTACTAAAAGTACAAAAATTAACCAGGTGTAGTAATCCCAACTACTCGGGAGGAGACTGAGGCAGGAGAATTGCTTGAACCCGGGGGGCAGAGGTTGTGGTGAGTCGAGATCATGGCACTGTACTCCAGCCTAGGTGACAGAGAGAGACTCTGTCTCAAAAAAAAAAAAAAAAAAAAGGAAAGTGAAAAAACCCACAGAATAGAAAAAAACTTTGCAAATCATGTATCTGATAAATAACTTGTATCTAGACTACATAACGAACTCTTAGAACTCAATAATAAAAAGACAGCCCAATTGAAAAGCGGACAAAGGATCTAAACAGATATTTTTAAAAGAAGATATACAAATAGCCAATAAGCACATGAAAATGTGCTCTACACCATTAGTCATCAGGGAAATGTAAATCAAAACTACACTGAGATACCTTTTCATATCAATTAGGATGACTATAATCAAAAAGACAGATAATGGCCATGCATGGTGGCTCACGCCTATAATCCCAGCACTTTGGGAGGCTGAGGTGGGTGGATCACTTGTGGTCAGGAGTTCGAGACCAGCCTGGCCAACATGGTGAAACCCCGTCTCTACTAAAAACACAAAAATTAACTGGGCGTGGTGGTATGGGCCTGTAATCCCAGCTACTCGGGAGGCTGAGGCAGGAGAATTGCTTGAACCTGTAAGGCAGAGGTTGCAGTGAGCCAAGATTGTGCCACTACATTCCAGCCTAGGTGACAGAGTGACTCTATCTCAAAAAAAAAAAAAAAAAAAGACAGTAAGTGCTGGCAAGGAATGGAGAAAGGAGAAGCTTCATACGCTGCTGGTAGAAATATAAAGTGGTCACCTGCTTTGGAAAATGGTTTGGGAGTTTCTCAAAAAGTTAAAGATGTAGTTTACTATATGACTCAAAAATTTAACTCAAGAAAAATGAAATCATGTCCATACAAAAACTTATATCCACAAGTTCAAAGCAGCATTATTCATAATAGCCAAAAAGTGGAGACGACTGAAATGTTTACCCACTGACAGACAGGTGAACATAATGTGCTCTATCGATACGGTGGAATATTATTTGGCAATAAAAGAGAATGAAGTCCTGATTCATGCTACAACATAGCTGAACCTTGCAAATGTTATGCCAAGTGGAAGAAGCTGGTCACAAAGGACCACGTATTATATAATCCTGTTGACATGAAATGTCCAGTGTAGGCAAAGCTACAGGGGCAAAAAGTAGATTAGCGATTGCCTAGAGTTGGGTGGGAACTTTCAGAGAATGAAAGTTCTGCCAAAGGGTTTCCATTTATGATAATTATTTCTAAATTGATTATGGTGATAGTTGCACAACTCTGAATATACTAGAAACCTTTGAATTGCATACTTTAAGTGAGTGAATTGTATGGTATGTGAATTTATATCACAATAAAGCTCTTTAGATAGTTAGCCAGAAAGTATCTAGAATCAGAGAGTGGTCCAGTCCCAGCTCCAAGAGAATGTGCAGGTGGATGAAAGCAAAAATCCGTGTAAAACTTTTGCATAGGACCTGGCACGCAGTAGGTACTCGATGTGTGCACTCTTACTATTCACCTGGCATTTGAAGCTTCCTGGGACTAGGCCCCTGCCTCTCTCTGCCCCCTTTCCATCACTGTAACTCTCCTCCAGGGTGCTTGCCCGCCTCACCCGATTAGGCAGGTAGACTTAACTCTTCGCCTTCTCTGAAACAGCTTCAGCACATCCAGATTTTACTATAATACTCTCTCTTTTCCTCCCCTAACTTCACCCGGCTAATTCCTCTCTTCCTCCTCCTCTGCATTTCCTCAGCTGTAGCCCTTTCCAGGAAGCTCCCCCGAGGGCTCTGAGACTGTCCTTCCCTCTTCACCAGGTTTGCAGCTCCTTCTAGGAACCCCCGGCTCCCAGAACACACATCTATGACAGCACTTACCCTTCTCAGCAGCATTTGTCTGTGTGCCTCAAGTCTTATCCACCTTTTACATTCAGTGACTTGCACAGTGAAAAAGAGAAAGAAATGGAAGTGCCAAATAACCACCGGGCCGAAAGAGGATTATCATGGCACCAGCAGTTATAACAAAGAAAGAAAAGAAAGCATTTTCCACTTCACTATCCAGACTGAAGAACCTCTCTGTTCTCTGGAGCTGAGGAGCCTGGCACACTGCTATTGTGCCGTATCTTAAATGCGTATGTGTGCAGGCCTGCCCTGCTTTTGCCTCCACAGTGTGACAGGAAAGGGAGGCCCACTGGCTGTCTCGTGACACTGGTGAAGTCCTATTTCAGCTGTGGCTTGGCCAGTTTATTAACACTTCATTGATCCTCATGTCCAAACATGTGTATTAATGAGAAGGGACGTCCAAAGAGCAAAAGCAGTGTGCTGTTCACACCTGGCAGCATGTCAAAACTACATTTGCAAACCCTGTAGGAGGTAACGCTAAAAAAAAAAAAAAAAAGCCAACAGTTAGGGGACAAGAAGGAATGACTAGTTTCTAAATATTTCCTGTATCAATGATATATCAGGAATATCTAAATATTTCCTGATCAATGTATGAATGACTAGTTTCTAAATATTTCCTGTATAAGTGCAGTCCAGTGAGAAGCCCAGTGAGGCCTGTGGGAATCTGCCTTCCAACCCTTAGAAGTAGCGAGTTTCCTAACCCCAGAGGTATCCAAGCAAGGGTGGGACACTCTGGGGAGCACTGCCTACAGAGGAAGCTGGATTTCATGATCATTAGCTCCACTCTGACCCTGGGATTCGATGATTATATATTACGTATCTGATTATCTGGTGAGTCATTTAAAATGTGGGGGCCAGTTGGGTGCAGTGGCTCACGCCTGTAATCCCAGCACTTTGGGAGGCCTAGGCGGGCGGATCACGAGGTCAGGAGATTGAGACAATCCTGGCTAACATGGTGAAATCCCGCCTCTACTAAAAATACAAAAAATTAGCCAGGTGTGGTGGTGGGTGCCTGTAGTCCCAGCTACTTGGGAGGCTGAGGCAGGAGAATGGTGTGAACCTGGGAGGCGGAGCTTGCACCACTGCACTCCAGCCTGGGCGACAGCGAGACTCTGTATCAAAAATGAATAAATAAATAAATAAATAAATAAATAAAATGTGAGGGCTGCCATGCTGTACTACTCCAGGATGCCTTTCGTGTCACAGTCTAGGTGAGTGGCACCTGTGGAGTGTGCACAGTACAGATCTCACAGCCCTAAGAGGTGGCATGCTAAATCTTGACTAGATAATCCCATGCATATTAAAGCAATAATTAAATCTTGCTTTCTTTGAGAGAGAGTCTCACTCTGACGCCCAGGCTGGAGTGCAATGGCGTGGTCTCTGCTCACTGCAACCTCTGCCTCCCAGGCTCAAACAATTCTCCTGCCTCAGCCTCCCTAGTAGCTGGGATTACAGGCGTGTGCCACCACACCTGGCTAATTTTTGTATTTTTAGTAGAGACAGGGTTTCACTGTGTTGGCCAGGCTGGTCTTGACCTCCTGACATCAAGTGATCCACCTGCCTTGGCCTCCCAAAGTGCTGGGACTACAGGTGTGAGCCACTGCGCCTGGCCAAATCTTGCTTTTTTTTTTTTGAGACAGGGTCTCACTCTGTTGCCCATGCTGGAGTGCAGTGGCATGACCACTGCTCACTGCAGCCTTGACCTCCCTCTGGTGCTCAGGTGATCCTCCTGCCTCAGCCTCCCAAGTACCTGGGACCACAGGTGTGCACTACCATACCCAGCTAATTAAAAAGAAAAAAAAATTTGTAGAGACACTGTCTCACTATGTTGCCCAGGCTGGTCTTGAACTCCTAGGTTCAAGCGATCTTCCTGCCTTGGCCTCCCAAAGTGCTGGGATTACAAGCATGAGCCACTGTACCCAGCTTAAAGCTTGCAAGTATCCAGGTGATTTTTTTTTTTTTTTTTTTTTTTTTTGAGATGGAGTCTTGCTGTGTCGTTCAGGCTGGAGTGCAGTGGTGCAATCTCGGCTCACTGCAAGCTCTACCTCCCAGGTTCATGCCATTCTCCTGCCTCAGCCTCCTGAGCAGCTGGGACTACAGGTGCCCGCCACCACACCTGGCTAATTTTTTTTTTTTTTTTTGGTATTTTTAATAGAGACGGGGTTTCACTGCGCTAGCCAGGACTGTCTCATTCTCCTGACCTCATGATCCGCCCACCTCAGCCTCCCAAAGTGCTGGAATTACAGACGTTGAGTCACCATGCCCAGCCTCGATCTTTTTTTTTTTTTTTTTTTTTGGTTCCACATAAGTGTCAATCTCTAAAATACTGAAGAATAGAAAGTAGGATGAAATGCTTTCTCCCTTTCCTCTATACACAATAAGAATTTAAGGTCTCTTTCTTTTTCTCGGTGTCTTTTCTAAAGGACTGGGGTACTTGGGAGTATGCATTTGAAGCCCTGAGCTAAATTCCTGTGATATGAATTTCACTGGGTTTGAACCAGGGAAAGCTTCTAGTGGCGACTCACACAATTCTTTCACACTCCTGGAATAACAGCCACCGAGGCCTTCCCAGACCACGTGGCTGCAGATTCACAGTCTGGGTCACTTTTCCTTCACACACCCGCCCTGGAGCACCCAGGCTGCCTTTGTAATAGCCCTGAGCTGTTAATGGTTCTGATGCTGCGCCTGGTAGAAATGGCTCCCTCACTATGGATTCAGTCACTTTGAGGGCTGAACAGTAGCTCATCCACTCTCTGGTTTTCCTTTGGAATTCAGTAATGAACTCATTAAATCACCAACTTGTTGTGACAGGAAGTCATTCAGATGCTGATGCTATTGCCATGGAAACCATCCCTTCTGCGAGGAGCTCTGTCTGTCTTTGCCGAGGAGCACTCCAGCTCCATAATTACTGTCACCCCCAAATAACACAGAGCCATCACGACTGTGCGCAAGTCCAGAAGCAGGGGCACACAGAAAACCAATTTTGCTTTCAGATGATGAATCCTGGTTGGTTTTAGTATTTTTAGCACCCATTTCTCTTCTGTGCTGGTTGTCTTTTTAATTCCTATGTGCTGGCTCCTTTCCAGCACCTTCCTAGAGAAGCAGACAAAGGATTTTTGGGGGGACGGCTGCCAGGAATATTCATTTCCCCAAATCCCGGTGCTCCCAAATATGAAAATATGAGTTCTCCTGCCTTTTAGTTGATACCCCAAGAAAGGAATCCCAAATTCAATGAGTTTACAGCCTATAAAATGCAAAGGTAGTATTGTAAATCAGTAATGCCCAAATGCAAGTTCAGAGGTGCAACTCAAAGTGATGTTTGCTTTATTTTGTTTGGGTTATCTAGGCTATCACTGAGCTCTATTATTGAAGGCTGGCCAAGTCACAAAAATAAGGATTTTTTTTTTTTTTTTTTTTTTTAGAGACAGGGTCTTGCTTTGTCACCAGGCTGGAGTGTACAGTGGCACAATCACAGCTCACTACAGCCTCAAACTCCTGAGCTCAAGTGATCCTCCTGCATCAGCCTCCTGAGTGGCTGGAACTACATCACCGTGCCCAGCTAATTAAAAAAATTTTTTTTTTTTTTTTTGTAAAGACAGCGTCTTACTATGTTTCCCAGGCTAGTCTCAAATTCCTGGCTTCAAGCAATCCTCCTGCCTCTACCTCCCAAAGTGTTGGGATTACAGGTGTGAGCATTGTGCCGGCCCAAGAACTCATCTAACTTAAAGCAGCAATCAAGTCTTTTTTCATATATGTTACAGCACATGGTATATTGTGAATATTCACAGATAACCAGCACTTAATGAGCATCCGACAGATACAGTGGCAGGCAATTTACATTATGTTTCATGATTTAAATTAATCTGCATAAAAACCCCATGGGACAGGTATTTTTATCCCAATTTTACAGCTAAGGAATGTGAGGCTCTAAGTTAGGTAAATTAAATAAATGCCATGCTTTTCCATATTCATAGTTATTAACATGTCATACTTCATGTGTCCACAGGCATAAAGGTGACTTCTGCTGTCGCAGAATCACAGAAGCTCAGATTAGGAAAGGTCGTTCATAATTATCTTGTCCAATCAACCAACCGCTTCTGCAGCATCCCAAGTGATTGTCTGATCTCAGCCTGAGTATTTCCAGTGATAGAGAATTCACTACAGTGGCTGGGTGCAGTGGGCCACTCCTATAATCCTAGCACTTTGGGAGGCCAAGGCAGGTGGCACTTGAGGCCAGGAGTTCGAGACCAGCCTGGCCAACATGGCGAAACCCTGAATCTACTAAAAAAAAAAAAAAAAACTACAAAAATTAGCCAGACATGGTGGTGCACGCCTGTAGTCTCAGCTACTTGGGAGGCTGAGGTGGGAGAATCACTTGAACCTGGGAGGCAGAGGGTGCAGTGAGCTGAGATCATGGCACTGCACTCCAGCCTGGGTGACAGAGCAAGACCCTGTCTTTAAAAAAAATAAAAAATTAACTACAGAGAGTGGTCCATTTTGGACAGCCCAGTTCTTAATTTCCTTAGTTTGTTCTTAACATGAAGAGAGGGCACTCATCATTGCAGCCACTATAGAACCCTAAGCCCCTTCTTTCTGGGTCTATCACCTGCTGAAGAATGGCTCTGGCCAAAAGTTCGTCCTCTAGGCAGGGCATGGTGGCTCATGCCTGCAATTCCAGCATTTTGGGTGGCTGAGGTGGGCAGATTGCTTGAGCCCAGGAGTTCGAGACCAGACTGGGCAACATGGCTGGTCTTTTATATTTTTTGTCTCTACTAAAAATACAAAAAATTAGCTGGGCACGGTGGTGCATGTATATAGTCCCAACTACTTGGGAGGCTGAGGTGGGAGAATGGCTTGATCCTAGGAGAAGGAGGTTGCAGTGAGCCAAGATCACGCCACTGCACGCCAGCCTGGGTGACAGAGTGAGACCTGTCTCAAAAAAAAAAAAAAAAAAAAAAAATTTGTCCTCTAGAATTATCTAGGTATGGAAGGCAGAGGAGGGAAAATGAGAAGCGGCCTAATAAGAAGTTAAGCTAGGTTAAGATCTGTCTGAGCTCCTCAAGAAGACCTCAGCAGGTCACTGGCTCTATGAGCATTTGGCAAGGTGGGGAAAAATCCTGTTTCCCAGTGCCAGTGGGAAGCCATTGTGTTGCATGGGACATCAATGAGGCAATTTCTGACTTCTTATTCAGTACCACTTTTAATTCTTTTTTAGTTTTTTTTTTTTTTTTTTTTTTTGAGACAAAGTCTCACTGTGTTGCCCAGACTGGAGTGCAGTGGCATGATCTTGGCTCACTGCAACCTCTGCCTCCCAGGTTCAAGCAATTCTCCTGCCTCAGCCTCCCAAGTAGCTGGGATTACAGGTGCGCGCCACCACACCCAGCTAATTTTTGTATTTTTAGTAGAGATGGGGTCTCACCATGTTAGCCAAGCTGGTCTTGAACTCCCGACCTCGAATGATCTACCCGCCTCGGCCTCCCAAAGTGTTGGGATTACAGGCGTGAGCTACCTCACCTGGCCGACTTTTAATTATTTATATATATCTATATACACAAACATTTACACTGAGAAAATATATATTACACAAAATGCATAATCTTTTTTTTTTTTTTTTTTTTGAGACAGGGTCTTGTTCTGTTGTCCAGGCTGGAGTGCAGTGGCGCCATCTCAGCCCACTGCAATCTCTGTCTCTTGGGCTCAAGCAAGCCTCCCACCTCAGCCTCCAGAGTAGCTAGACTACTGGCACACACCACCACACCCAGCTACTTTTGTTCATTATTTTTGTAGAGACAAGGTCTCACTATGTTGCCCAGACTGGTCTTAAACTCCTGGGCTCAAGTGATCCACCCAGCTCCGCCTCCCAAAGTGCTAGAGATTATAGGCGTGAGCCACTGCACCCCGCCTCATAATCTTTTGTTAACAAATATAAACATTAAAGATAAGCAGTGAGCAGGAATCCCTGGGCTACCTTCTGAAAATGTCAGCGAGGTCATAGGAGGGGCATAGCACTGACTTTCTAATTTATGAAGCTGTTTTCCATAGTGTTAATGTCACTTCTGTTTGTGGAATTGTAATTTAAATGCACATAGCTAATGTTTGGAGAGGGTTTGCCATGAGTTGGATGCTGTGCTAGGAGGGTTACACTCATAAATGGCCATTTGCCTCTGCTTTGGTGTAGGAACTCCTTGGTGGCAAGGTGTGTGTTCTATGCAGATACCAATGACTTGAATGACTTTTGTCAAGTCTCTTCAATCCCAGAGCCTCATTTTCCTCATCTGTCACATAAAGGACAAGTTAATTGCATTAACTGTCTTACAGAAGTATTGTGAAATAGGAGTAAAATGCAGTGTGGAAGCCTTTTGTATCCTCACAGACACACCCAGGATCAATACTTTGCATCTTTCAATCCAATCAAGTTGACAGTATTAACCATCACAAAAAGTATGAAACGATAAAGTTCTAAGGAATGTGCTTAATTTAGTGTTCTATGACAGTGAATACTTAATGTAATGAAAAGATCAATATTAATAATAGGTTAGGTCAAATCTCCTTTACAATGAATCCCATGAAAACAAAATGATTTTCAAACTTTGAGCTATAATTTTTTTTTTTTTTGAGATGGAGTCTCACTCTGTTACCCAGGTTGGAGTGCAGTGGTATAATCTCGGCTCACTGCAACCTCTGCCTCGCTGGTTCAAGTGATTCTCGTGCCTCATCCTTCCAAGTAGCTGGATTATAGGCGTGCACCACCATGACTGGCTAATTTTTGTGTTTTTAGTAGAGACGGGGTTTCACTGTGTTGGCCAAGCTGGTCTTGAACTCTTGATCTTAGGTGATCTGCCTGCCTTGGCCTCCCAAAGTGCTGGGATTACTGCGCCTAGCCTGAGCTATGATTTGTTACAAGAAATATGCCATATAAATTTTTTTCAAAACTACAGAGCTACAATTTTCTTTTTTTTTTTTGGTGTTCACTGTCTCATGATCTAACCTGTTGCAAAGATTAAAGCAAAATTTTCCACAGTTAATCACAGAGGATTAGTAAGGCCACTATAATAACACACATTAAAAATCAGGAAATCACAAACTGAGTCCAATGTCTTCATTCTTTGTAGATTTGTTTTCTAGGTAATTAAAAAGGTACTTGCGAATATACTCTGCCTACTTCTAAAAAGTATTTGGGGCTAGCCTATAATAATAGAAACAGGAGTAATAAAAGTGGGCCAGGCACTGTGGTTCACGCCTGAAATCCCAGCACTTTGGGAGGCTGAGAGGGAGGACTGCTTGAGCCCAGGAGTTGGAGACCAGCCTGGGCAATGTAGTGAGACCCTGGTCTTCACAAATATTTAAAAATTAGCTAGGTTCCAGCTACTCGGGTGGCTGAGGTGGGAAGATCACTTGAGCCTGGAAGGTTGAGGTCACAGGGAGCTATGACTGCACCACTGCCTTCCAGCCCTAGGCAACAGAGTGTCAAAAAAAAAAAAAAAAAAAAAAACAAAGAAAAAAGAAAGAAAGAAATGATAAAAGTGAAATAATTTAAGAATATTTTCATCTAATTTACAGCCATTTCTTAATATTATCAGTGAAACAGAATTAATCTCGAGTTAGAAATGAGATCTATGGTTTCTGACACTGAAAGTATTTTATTCACTATAACTAAACATTGAGTGGCTGGTAGCTGATAATAAATGACTTCTAGGGGTGGGGAGCCTATAGCATTGTCCCAAACTATAGGACTCAGAGAATGAACATAAATGTAATTAAGAAGTGGATTAGATCAAGAGGCAGTTCATGCTCAGATCACATATTTTGTTTGTTTGGATGTAACAGCCAGCCTTATGCAGAATATATTAAGAAAACCACACAAAAGGGAAATGAGTCACTTACAAAAGACCAGAAAAGCTTAGGCTAACTGGCTAGACAAGACTTGGCCATGTCTTTTTCTGCCTTGGTTTCACTTGTATATCCTGAAAGCACCACCTTGTCTGAATCACAGGAGAGAAAAATGTTTTTGGCAAATATACATTGGACATGTCCAGCTTTACTTTTGCTCTTTCTCTATGCCCCGCACCGTGCCCCACCTCTGCCCCCACCCCACGCATCCAGGTGGCTTTGGAATGTATGTGGCTTTTCCCTTCGGCAGTCTCACCTTCATAATTATGTTTGACCTGGACTAACATTAAAACATTTTGCTCTTCCCGAGAACACACCAATCAGCACGAGGTTCCATCTTCTCGTGGATGATGACCCATTATCCTTTTTATTTTCTGCTGGAATGAAAGCGCCATGGCACAGGAATGCTGTCTATATCTTGCTCACTCCCTGTACAGAGCCTGGCCCATTGTTGGTACTCAATAAATATTTCTTGATTGAATAAATATTTTCAGTCTCTCCTCCAGTGGCTATCCGCTTTGTCCTTAGCCTAGAAGCATGTTCAAATCTCCTACATTAAACAAAAGACCAAAAAGTCCACCTGTCCTTCCCTATCCCTCCACTGCTGCCAAATGCCTTGAAATTAAAATAAACTATCCATAGCTAATGTCTTCTCTCATCATACTTTGCAGTCAAGCTTTACTTATGCACTGTTTTTTGTTTTGTTTTGTTTGGACAGGGTCTCGCTTTATTGCCTAGGCTGAGGTGCAGTAGCATAATCACAGCTTACTGCAGCCTCAGCCTCCTGGGCTCAAGCAATCCTCCCACCTCAGTCTCCTGAGTAGCTGGGACTAGAGGCATGCAACACCACACCTGGCTAATTTTTGTATTTTTTGTAGAGATTGGGGTCTTACTATATTGCCTAGACTGGTCTTGAACTCCTGGGCTCAAATGATGGGCCCACCTGGGCCTCCCACAGTGCTGGTATTATAGGCATGAGCCACAGCCTGGCCTGCACTGCTCACTCTTTAACCTCTGTCATCCATCCTTCCTTCCATCCATCCATCCATCCATCCATCCATCCATCCATCCATCCATCCCTTCCTCCCTCCCTCCTTCCCTCCCCTCCTTGTCTCCCTCCCATCCATCTGTTCATCTATTCACCTCCCTTTTTTTGCCCTCCTTTCCTTTTATCCATCCATCCACTCTTTCATCTCCTACCTTCTTCCTTCTGTCCTTTGCTTCTGTAAATGTATATATCAATGTTTACTATGTCCTAGGTACTGTGCTGGGTACTAGAGATAGGATGTTTAAGAACAGTCACTGCAGTGGAAATGCTCTTGATCCAGTGAAAGATACAGATGTGGAAACTGAAGCTTCTTAAACCAGGACACGATTTCCCTTGGATGTGCATTAGGGTGCTATAGTAAGTGAAACCATGGAACAAAGATGGAGAAACATGCTGGAGAATAAGCTTTACTCCATGTAAGTAACTGGAAACACCTGATGCCCAAGTAAATTAAAACCAACATTTAGAATGACAGCATGAAAAACAGCATCAACCATTACAAAAACACAGGCCTTTAAAGAAGCATGCCAGGCTGGGCGCAGTGACTCACGCCTGTAATCCCAGCACTCTGGGAGGCTGAGTGGGAGGACTGCTTGAGTCCAGGAGTTCGGGGCCAGTATGGGCAATACAGTGAGACCCTATTCTCTAAGAAAAAAAAGAAAAGCAGCAGCATATCATAGGCTGTGTTGTGATATGTCCCTAGTGAATGTTGAGTTAACTCTTCTCTGTTGCTGGGGGAACTCCTTAGAGGAGCCTGAAAAGCACTGAGTAGGTAACTACCACACAAGGTGGCATGCTAGCTAGAGAGATGAACTATAGTGCCAAGGGAGCTCTGAGAAATTCACAACAGTGCTGAGTGAATTTTGGAGAAGGCTGAATAGGACTGCCTTTACAGAGGAGGTGATATTTGAGGTGGTTCCTGCAAGAGGAGTGGCTCACCAGGAGGAGCAGGGGAGAGTGCTGGGGGTGGAGGAAGCAGTGTGTGCAATTACCAGGGCTGCGAATGGACCAGACATAGAATAGGAAAGAGTCTAGCAGAAAGAGTCAGCTCCTTTTCTAGCAGCTGAAAAAGGACGTGGGTTTTGATGGCACAATGAAGGGCCTAGGTGTCTTGCTAGAAAGTTCCAAAGCTGAAGACCATTCCCTCTCCTTCAAATTCTTTTTCTCTCGGCATTGCTGTCATTCTGGTTCTCCTACTTCTTCGACAAGTTCCTCTTAGTCCTTTTTGCTTATTTATCCTCCTCAATGCCCCTTTCCCACCTTTGGAATTTTATGTTCCTGAGAGTTCCTTCTTGGCCATGTTTTTCTTCTTATTCTCCACACATGGCTTGTTTCATTCACTCCCACCACTTCAACTTCCTTTCAGCTGGCTTCCCAATCCACACTCCCTGGTACAGACTCCCGGGCTCCAGGCTCCCAGTTCTCACTGCTTAGCTATTTCCACCTGAACTTAACTATATCCTTTAAAAATGAGTAAGTCCTAACATGTCTATGTCATCTTCCACGCTGTTCCCCTCTTTTCTAGGGCTCTGCCTCCCATAGTTGTTATGGTCTAGGCTAATGGAACCATGATCTACTCACTCACCTAAATAAAATACCTGAGTCACCAGTTACTCTGCTCATCACCTACAGCCATTCAGTTGCCTGCCCTCCTGAGCTTCTGTTCAATATGTTCTTTCCCTTAAAACTCCACTGGGATTCTCAGCTGAGCTGAGTCCCTGCCCCTACCCCTACCCCTGCTCCTGCCCCTGCCCCTACCTGAGGTTGAGAATCACTGCACATAGCGAGAGCTACTCCTGTGGGTGTGCTCTGTACAATTAGACTGTGTGGGGACAGGAAAGGGTTGGAATCACTGCCATGGCCAGATCCCTCTTGGGCAACTGCAACATCTAGCTAATTGGTCTCCCTGATACCAGTTCCTTCCCCTCTAGAACCTTCTCCACATTTCTTCAGTTATCTTTTAAATACAGAAATCTGATTAAAGATGACAAATTATCGAAATTTATAATATAAAAATTATAAAATTTGTAAAAGTACTGAAGAATGGGAAGGATATGTAAGTGAATATTTACCTGATCTTTCAGTGGGGAAAAGCATTCATGTAAAGGCTAAAGGAAAAGACAGAATTGACCACATAAAAATGCAAAACTTTTGTTGAAAAAAAAGACAGACTGGGAAAGTATCTGCAAGTAGGGTTAATGGTCTTAATATATAAAAAGCTCTTAAAAATTAGTAACCAAATCATGAACACACCAAAAGAAAAAAATCAACAAAGGATGTGAATAATCCGTGAAACACGTACAAATCACAGGTAGACCCATGGCAGAAAATGTTCAATTTCATTTAAGAAATGCAGACTGAAACAATGGATATACAAAGTTTTTTTCTTTTTCAAACAGGCAAATTAAGTCTAGTGCAAAGTGAGTAGCTTGGTAAGTGAAGTATGCTCATACTTGGCTGGTAGGAGCATAACATGGTATAAAAAACTTGAGCTAATCTAGAAAAATGTATGAAAAGCCTTAAAAAATATACACTTTTTGATCCCGCAACTCTCTCTCTAGGAATTTCTAAGGAAACAATTACGGATATGAATAAATACACACTTTTAAGGATAATTATCACAGCACTGTTTTTAAGGCTGAAAATCAGAAACGGTCTAGGTGCTCAATCGCAGGGCTTGGTTAAATAAATGTAGGAATTTATTTTATTTATTTATTTATTTATTTATTTATTTTTGAGACGGAGTCTCGCTCTGTCGCCCAGGCTGGAGCGCAGTGGCCGGATCTCAGCTCACTGCAAGCTCCGCCTCCCGGGTTTACGCCATTCTCCTGCCTCAGCCTCCCGAGTAGCTGGGACTACAGGTGCCCGCCACCTCGCCCGGCTAGTTTTTTGTATTTTTTTTTTTTTTTTTAGTAGCGACGGGGTTTCACCATGTTAGCCAGGATGGTCTTGATCTCCTGACCTCGTGATCCGCCCGTCTCGGCCTCCCAAAGTTCTGGGATTACAGGCTTGAGCCACCGCGCCTGGCCGAATGTAGGAATTTAGCACAAATTCCTGTGTTGCTGTTCTTTTCCAGCACAGTTTTTTTTTTTTTTTTCTTTTTTGAGACGGAGTCTTGCTCTGTCTCCCAGGCTGGAGTGCAGTGGCGCGATCTCGGCTCACTGCAAGCTCCGCCTCCCGGGTTCACGCCATTCTCCTGCCTCAGCCTCCCGAGTAGCTGAGACTACAGGCGCCCGCCACCGCGCCCGCCTAATTTTTTGTACTTTTTTTTTAGTAGAGACAGGGTTTCACCGTGGTCTCGATTCCTGACCTTGTGATCCGCCCACCTCGGCCTCCCAAAGTGCTGGGATTACAGGCGTGAGCCACCACGCCCGGCCTCCAGCACAGTTTTAATACCTGTGTGGTTAGCATGAAATACCACACAGGTATTAAAAGCTGTGCTGGAAAAGAACAGCAACACAGGAAAACATTTTCAGAATGTTTGCTCTCCACTGTTAAGTGAAACAGCAATTATAAAATAGAATGTACGAAAAATCTCATATTTGGAAAACTATACACAGATCTATAGGCAAAGAAGATATAAAAATGTGAACAATGGTTTGAATGTGTGCTTCCGGTTTTCTTTAATGTACTTGTGTACATTTTCCAAAATTTCTACAAATAGAGTTACTTCTGTTGTCAGAAAAAATATTTTTAAGTGGAAACACAAGATCCTCCTCTGTTTTGGCTGCCTGTTGCCTGTTGCATAAAACCAAAATCTCTTGGCCTAGTATCCTAGGCCTGTCACAATCTGCCTCCTCTTTGGCTTTCCAGTCTGCTTTTCCCGCTCATCCTGGCTGGAATCCTGTATCCGTGGCACATCCACCAACACCCATGCCATTCCAGACCCTTGCCCACAATGGCCACACCCCTCCTCACACCACACGCAAAGCTGTGGCTAATGGTCTGTTCCTCCAACTCCTATCCAGCTTTCAATTCCTCAAGCACACTAAGTTATTTTCTGCCTCAGGGCCTTTGCACCAACCATTCTTCCTTACTGGGTTGGTCTTCACAGTTCCTGTTCATCTTCCGAGCCTGAGCTGAAGTGTCACCTCTTCATTTGGTCTTCTCTTACCACTCTAGCAAAAGAGAGCACCTCATTTTCTGCCTCAGAACCCTGCTTATTCCTCCTTAGCACTTATTACCATATCAAATTATTTTTACTCATTTGTTTACTTGGGTTTTGTGTGTTTGCCCCACTGGAATGTAAGGTTGAGAACAGGGGCTGTGATGTGTTGAACCCAGGGCCTTGTACATGGTAGGTGCACATATTTATGGAATGGATGAAAAACGGGAGGACCAACTGCTCTGTAAAGCCTTTCTATGTGCTCCCATGGGACTCCCAGCACTCATCTCTACCAAGCTTCTCTACCTGTATTTTTTTAACTTAATGCAGTTGTTTCTTTACAGCTGTTGCGTGCCATGGGCTGTGGGTGCTCTGACACAGACTGGGTAGAGCAGCCAAGGCCTGGCCCATTGCAGGTGCTCAACAAGTGGGTGCTCTGAGCAAATGGGTGAGTGGGGCTCCTGAGGGCTCGAAGTGGGTGGAGGAAGCCATTCTAGAATTGAGCAGTTGCTACAGGTCACACAGATGATGGAACACTGCCTATAGGCCAGCTTCAGCTCACACAAGCCCACTATAAACTGTGCAGACACAGGGTTTGTGGCCACGAAAAGTTTTTTTTTTTTTTAGATGGGATCTTGTTATTTGGCTCAGGCTGGTCTTGAACTCCTGGGCTCAAGAGATCCTCCCACCTCAGCCTCCCAAAGTGCTGGGATTACAGGCATGAGCCACTGCACTTGGCCAAAATGTTTTAACTACATTTAAAACTGGATTTTAGCAACGAGTTAGTTAGCAACTTATTCTTGAGCTTCACATTAAAAAAACGAACATCACATTTAACATTAAGATCATGGGAATTAAATGAAGGGAAAATAGGAATACTATAGTGTTTTGGGAATTAAATGAAGGGAAAATAGGAATACTATAGTGTTTTGGGAATTAAATGAAGGGAAAATAGGAATACTATAGTGTTTTGGGTCTGTCAGAAAATGATCTGTGCTAAATTCCCTAACCTAAGGGATTTACAGGCTCTTTGTGGAACTTGTAACTTGATGATGTTTGTCTCCTTTACAATATGGCTTGGTAAGACCTCAGGAGGAGATCTCACATATTTTACAGACAAATAATGCAGGGAAATCACCCCAATTAAGGCAGTTTAAACCACGATGAATGTAGAGAATGGCGAGCAGCTTGTGGGACACCCTGCAGTTATCATTCGGTGAAATGATGTGCGCCTTTCACTTGACAGGCTTAGTTTATCTTTTTTTTTTTTTTTTTGAGATAGAGCTTCACTCTTGTTGCCCAGGCTAAAGTGCAGTGGCGTGATCTCAGCTCACTGCAACCTCCGCCTTTCGGTTTCAAGCTGCTCTCCTGTCTCAGCCTCTCCAGTAGCTGGGATTACAGGCGCCTGCTACCATGCCCGGCTAATTTTTTTATTTTTAGTAGAGATGGGGTTTCACCATGTTGGTCTCAAACTCCTGACCTTGTGATCTGCCCACCTTGGCCTCCCAAAGTGCTGGGATTACAGGTGTGAACCACTGCGCCTGGCCTAGTTCATCTTTAGTAAAGCCAGCCAAACTGGGTGGGGCTTGAGATGCTCTGGTGCTCTAGTTGAGGAGTCGGCAAACTGTTTTTTCCCATTTTCTTCTTTTTTTGAGACAAGATCTTGCTCTGTCACTCAGGCCAGAGTGCAGTGGCAGGATCTTGGGTCACTTCAGTCTTGACCTCCCGGGTTCAAGCGATCCTCCCGTTACTCAACCTCACCTCCATCCAGTAGCTGGGACTGCAGGTGCACACCACCATGACTGATTTTTGTATTTTTTGCAGAGATGGGGTTTTGCTCAGCAAAGTCTTTCTATAAGAGCACAGATGGTAAATATTTCAGCTTTGCAGGTCATACAGTCTGTGCTGTAACTATATAATTTGGACATAATTACATAATGTCTTGTGATACCTGAAAATTATATAAAATTCAAATTGTGTCTATAAAATAACATTTTATGGGAACACAGCCATGCTCATTCGTTTATGTCCACACTTCACAGCCATGTCCACATTCATTGAAACTGTGGACGTAAATGAATGGGCATGGCTGTGTTCCCATAAAATGTTATTTATAGACACAATATGAATTTTGCATAATTTTGAGGTATTACAAAATATTAAACCTCTCTTGAGTTTTTTGCCCCTTAAGCATGTAAAAATGCAAAGTCATCTTGGTGGTGGGCCAGATTCTATTGTGGATCAAAGTTTGTCAACCTGAGGTCTAGTTTAAAACAGTTTGTCTGTGTGGGAAGCCATGGGATGATAAAAAGAAACACTCTGACAGGCAGGGCCCTCCGTGATCTCAAGAGTAAGTTCCAACCCTTCAGTGCCTAGGCCCAATGGAAACAATTTATTTCTGAGCACTGCCAGGCTGGAGATGGGCAGCAGACAGTTAATGCTGAACAGAAGACGGAGCAGCAAGGAAACAAGGCTTTGCTCTCGGAAGTGAAGAGTGTTCTTTGAAGTTTGATTAAAAGTGTTTTACTTCACACCTTATGGAAGCACATTATATCATGCTTTTTCACTGCAGGATAAACAGAAAATCAGCAATGCATGGCTATCATCACATGCTCACACCTGTGGTTTGAAAACAGCAAACAAACTGCTCTCCATGCAAGGGCGCATTGTCAGATAACACAACTGCTGACAATAAGAGCCCAGAAACGTTCTTTCTTTTGAAGAGAACCAGGCTTCCTCCACAGTTGTCCCTGGTTTTGCTGTAGAATGAATTCCCAGGGAGATGAGAGGAAATAGAGGTCATTAACAAGGTCTCTTCTGCCCCTCTCATTTTCTATTTTAAAATGTGCTTCTGTTCTAAATATTTTACTCCTTCTGCTTTGAATAATACCAGTACCTTACATCTGACAGGCAGTATAGTCTTGGGACAAGACACTGGTGGGGGGCGGGTACAGATGTTGGAGCCACACTGCCTGAGCTCTGGTCCATTACTATAATAATTAGCTGTGGTCCTCGGCAAGCTACTGAACCCTTCCATGCCTCAGTTTCTCCAGCTATAAATGGCAGTAATAATAGGTCCCACCTTCTAGAGTTATTGTGAGGCTTATATGAGCTAAGATATGCACGGTGCTTTCAATATAGCCTAGCTCAGACTAAGGACTAGACAAATGTTAACTATTTTTATTATTATCTGCATGTGTTTACCAAGTACCTCAGAATGTGTGCTTGTGTGTGTGCAATATGAACCAAATTGTCTTTCAAGGGCTTCTAAATTACCGAATGGGATCTTGAATTTCTGAACTTTGCTTGTTGGGGCATGTTCTTTAAAGAAAAACTTCTATAAAAAAGGGTTTGTAATCCATATACAATAGGGATCTTAATTGTTTTCTGAAGCGCAATTGATTTTTCTCATATACTTTTCTTAAATTAAGTTCAGCTTTATGTTGCCTCCTTACATATTTTAAGTTTGGACTAAAGGTTTCTTCACACATAATGACCTGTAACCTAACTGGATGTGTGAGCAGACCATAGTCTACTCTTGAAACTTGGAGCTGAGTCTCACTCAATCACTTGAGTTTCAGCTGAGTTTCAGCCAATCACAGGTGTTCAGCTGTTCAAGCCAAGTTCCAACAAGGCACAGGCTCAGCTGTAACCAATCCAGCTGCTTCTGTAGGTTACTTCTGTTTTCTATACACACTTTCTTTTACTGTCCATAAACGTTATCTGACCATGTGGCAGCCCCAGAGTCGTTCTCAATCTATTCTAGTTCTGGAGGCTGCCTGATCTGTGAATCATTCTTTGCTCAGTTAAACTCTGTTAAATTTAATTTGCCTAAATTGAACACTTTTAGCACTTTGTTACCATTATCGTTTTATCACATTTCATCATTTCCATCCTAATACGTTTTACTATCTTTAACTTCTCTTTTTATTGATATCTATCATTAATTTTTTGTAATTTAAATCAATTATATCCATTCCCAGCCACAGACCTTAAAATGAAGTATTTTTTGACCTTCAGTGTCACTGTCTACATTTGTCAATGCTATGGTATTGTAATGCAGTGACAGAGTAGTTATCCTATAGAAACTCTCATCCAACTGCATACAAAGTGTGCCAGGCGCGGTGGCTCACGCCTGTAATCCCAGCACTTTGGGAGGCCGAGGCAGGTGGATCATGAGGTCAGGAGTTGGAGACCATCCTGACCAACATGGTGAAACCCCGTCTCTACTAAAAATACAAAAAAATTAGCTGGGCGTGGTGGTGCACTCCTGTAGTCCTAGCCACTTGGGAGGCTGAGGCAGGAGAATCGCTTGAACCCAGGAGAAGGAGGTTGCAGTAAGCCGAGATCGTGCCACTGCACTCCAGCCTGGAGATAGAGTGAGACTCTGTCTCAAAAAAAAAAAAAAAAAGAAAATTTGGAAAGTGACAAAAAGCTATAAAGAAATCAAATTTTATCCATAATACCATCTCATCATCTAAAGAGAGAACTACTGTTAGTATTTTGACATATTAACATAGAAACATTATATTTTACATATCATTTTAGTAATTAACTTTTGCTATAAAGAGTTAAAAATTTTCTGTGATTATCAAGCAATATGTCCTCATTGAAGTAAAGCTGGAAAACACAGAAAAGTTCAAAGCAGTAAAAACAAAAGCACTCAGCGTAAACCATTTTGGCATATTTTCTTCTTCTTTTTTTTTCTTTTTTTGAGACAGGGGTCTTGCTGTGTCGCCCAAGCTGGAGTGCAGTGGCACAATCACAGCGCACTGCAGCCTTGCCCTCCTGGGTTTAAGCCATCCTCCCACCTCAGCCTCCCGAGAAGCTGGGACTACAGGTGCATGCCACCACGCTGGGCTAAGTAAGTTTTTGTATTTTTTGTAGGAATGGGTATTGCCATGTTGCCCAGGCTGGTACACTCTTTCTTTCAATGAACTTTTTTTCTGAAATTGCAACCACAATCGGAATATTACACACATAAAAAAACTTATTTTATCATAAGCACTTTCATTTGATATCAAAAAGTTTGTAAAGGTAAGCTGCAAAAAATTTCATCATTTCATAATTTCGTATCATTATTTATTTAGATATTCTTTAATCATTTAGACCATTTCCAGTTTTTCACTACTTATAAATAACTTCTCTATGGATCTTTACATATAAAATTACACCCATATTTCTGATTATTTTCTTAAGATATTTCTTTCCTTTTAAATTTTTAAAATTTTTAATTTTTTTAGAGATAGGGTCTCGCTCTGTTGCCCAGGCTGGAATGCAATGGTGTGATCATGGCTCACTGAACTGGGCTTAAGTGATTCTTCCACGTCAGCCTCATCAGTAGCTAGGACTACAGGTGCATGACACCAGGCCCAGCTAATTTTGAAATTTTTTGTAGAGATGACATTCTGCTATGTTCCTTAGGCTGGCCTCAAGAGATCCTCCTGCCTCGCCTCCCAAAGTGATGAGATTACAGGTGTGAGCCACCACACCTGGACAGGATATTTCTTAAAAGGAGATTGTTAGGGCAGACGATTTGAGCATTAAAATATTAGTAATGTTATTTTTTCCCTTTAACTCTAAATGTACAACATAATCCTAGAAATAGTTATGATTAACATTTTATGGTATTTCCTTTGTCTTTTTAAAGGGAGGGGCATTTGAAAGACTCTAGTTTATACTTTCAAATGGTTTTCTAGATTTATATTACCTCTCAGCAGCAATATATCAATGCAGAATCTTACTGCATTCTCATGAATGTAGACTATTATCAAAATAAACTATACTGACTTGAGGGAAAAATAGTATCTCATTGTTTTGTTAAGATACCTTTGATTATTAATGAAGTTGAGCTTCTGTTTTTCCAAATGTTTGTTAACTATTTGTATATGTTGTTATTGTCCGTTTTCTTTGCAATTACAGCTCTTTTTTTCTTTTCTTTTTTTTTTGAGACAGAGTCTTGCTCTGTTGCCCAGGCTGGAGTGCAGTGGCACAATCTTGGCTCACGGCAACCTTTGCCTCCCGGGTTCCAGCTATTCTCTTGCCTCAGCCTCCTGAGTAGCTGGGATTACGGACACACACCACTGTGCCCAGCTAATGCTTTTTAGTATTTTTAGTAGAGATGGGGTTTCACCATGTTGGCCAGGCTGGTCTTGAACTCCTGACCTCAAGTGATTCACCTGCCTCAGCCTCCCAAAGTGCTGGGATTACAGACGTGAGCCACCGCACCCAGCCTGCAATTACGGTGATTTCTAAATATATAAATGCATTGGTGGAGGATGAGATTGATCTGTGTGTGCCTCAGCACGTCAGTGGGAGAACTGTAATTGCAATGAAAATGGCCAATAAAAAGACATACAAATAGTTAACAAACATTTGGAAAAACAGAAGGTCAACTTCATTTCAAATGGAGCCATCAACAAACAGTACACTGAGTTCCACTTCATGAGAAGGAGCTGGACAGTCACATGGCTACCTCATTCCTCACCCTGTCCCTTCACTGCACATGTGGCATTCAATCACACCTCAAACTGCTACATACTGGGTTAAGATAAGCTACTAAACATTTGACTTAGTGTATTTAGTTTCTTAAACCCTCTTTTGATTCAGTATGATGCCGATCTTGGTTTACTACAATTCTTGCTGGGCTAAAGGCTGCATGGGAATATGCAAGCAGCAGGAGACAGTGAGATCCATCAACAATTGATTTAAGTCTCTTTGCTGAAATTTATCTGTAGGGGTCCAGAAGCCAGTTTGCTGCCTCCAACCTGCCCATTGACAATTAGCAGATAATGTACAGAAGTATTTCTGCTTTGCAATAGTGGCTTCCAAAGACCCCGCTGAGTCCCTGGCCTGCAGGTGCTGAAGCCCTGCCTGGGGGCAGTAAGCAGAACCCAGGCTAACCTGGGAATGGATCCTCATGCCCTCTGCTTCCTCCCCTTCAGGAGTTGGTTCATAGGGGCTGAGAAGGGGACTGTCAACTAGCAGGCTGATTTTCTTTATCCTCCCTCTGAAATTTCTAATTACACAAGTCTGGATGTGAAGCTGACATCAGCTTCCTTCACAGCGTCACCTGGGAAAATCTTGGTCAACATGTGGTCCCTTTCCTTTCTAAGCCGACACCCTCTACTTAGCAATTATGAAGTGGCTTTACAGTCAGTGCTGCAGCATAGTGTACAGCCCAAGGTGAATCCCACACCCTCCCTTCCCTCAACCAGAGCCTACTGACCTACCTGCTTTCCTTCCTTCCCTCTTTTGGTATTTATTTAGTGTTTCCTGTGCTAGGTGCCAGGGATGAGTCAAATATATTTATGACATGGTCCCTGTTCTCAGTGAACTTGTAGTTTAATGGGGGAGATGGACTAAGGATACAGACAACTACAAAGGAAGTGGGAAAGCAGCAGCGAGCACAAGACATGACAAAGAGCCAGAAGCCCTTCCACACAGCTGCACCTTTAACCCTGACTCGAAGGCGCCAACTGAGGCTCCAAGCCATGTGGTGTTTACAGGGCAGAGTATAGGAACAAATCCCCATCAGGCCTGTCTGCATTTTGGGGTCACTGTTACAAAGGTCAATCTGTGTTTATTCTAGAAACAGCATACCCCCCATCTCACAATTATGTAAAACAGTCAATCACCCTTGATAACTCTTCCTGCTTCATAATGCATACAACTAGACATAATTTCATTATAAAAAACTATTTTTTTTTTTTTTGGAGATGGAGTCTTGCTCTGTCACCCAGGCTGGAGTGTAGTGGCACAATCTCAGCTCACTGCAACCTCTGCCTCCCAGATTCAAGCAATTCTCTTGCCTCAGCTTCCGGAGTGGCTGAGACTACAGGTGTTCACCACTCTACCTGGCTAATTTTTGTAGTTTTAGTACAGATGGGGTTTCATCATGTTGGCCAGACTGGTCTCGAACTTCTGACCTCAAGTGATCCGCCCACCTCGGCCTCCCAAAGTGCTGGGATTATAGGCCCGAGCCACCACACCAAGCCTGAAGAAAATACTTTCATGTGCAAAACCTGCTCCTTAAAGACAGGGTTCTTCGTTGTAGCAACGAAAGGCACCCTGGCACCACTCACTTATATGATGCAGCTCCCACCTCCATCCCGCTAAAACCTCACCTCTGAACCCTGGAGATACGACCTGGTGAGAGCGGCTGCTCAGATTCTGGAATCTATTCGGCCCTTAGCCCTCGATCATCTGCTTTGTCACCTCTGCTCTCAAGAATGGCCAGTCTTCATATGGCCGGTGACAGTGTGGCTGCTGTGAATGCTCATCTACTCAGGACTGAACTGAGCTAGGTCATGGCCATCAGTAAACATTATCAAGTAATGACCTTGTTACCACTGGCATCTGAACAGGAAGTCCAGATCTAAAGGTCAGTTTCACGCACCTGTTTCAGAGTGTGTTTTGTTTTTTTTTTGAGACAGAGTCTCCCTCTGTGGCTCCGGCTGGAGTGCAGTGGCGAGATCTCGCCTCACTGCACCCCCTCCCAGGTTCAAGCGATTCTCCTGCCTCAGCCTCTCAAGTAGCTGGGATTACAGCCACCAGGAGTGACTAATTTTTTTTTTTTGTATTTTTCGTAGAAACAGGGTTTCGCCATGTTGGCCAGGCTGGTCTTGAACTCCTGACCTCAGGTGATCCACCCCCCTCGACCTCCCAAAGTGCTGGGATTACAGATGTGAGCTGTGCCCAGCCTTCAGAGTGTGTTTCTATCTAAGACTGAATACATGCAGTGATAAGAAATCCACCTACAGCTTCCTATATATTAATTCAACACACAGTTCCTGAGCTTCTACACAGGTAGACAGACACACTCCTCCCCTCATGTACTCCTTATAACCCCCTGAAAGTGACAGATGTTAAATAAAAAAATTATACAAAAACTAATTACAACTGTGGTGTTATGAAGGAGAAAACCAGAGTGCTATTAGATGGCACTAACATGAGGACTTAGACATGTTTGACGAGAGGGTCAGGAAAAGGCTGCTTTGGGGAAGTAAGCATTTAAGCTGAAACCTGGAAGATGCGTGGGAGCTTGGGGAAGAGGCTAGGAACAGCATTCCTGGCAGAGGGCATGGCACCGGAGCCGTCTCTGAGGTAGGCAGTGAGGGGCTAGCTGGTGTGGCCTGCAGTGAGCCTGCAGTAAGTGCAGGAAAATGCAGAGTGAGGAGGTGGGGCCACACCGTGTAGGCGGTGGGAATGACCTCAGACCTGATCTTGAGAAGCCACTGAAGGAGGGGAGTGATATGATTTGAAAGTCAACTAAGTCCAACCACAGTTGGGAAAATATTTTTTTGACCCATGTAATTGGAACCAAATAGAATCAATTAATAGTAGCAACATGACAGTAGTTACAGTTGTTGTCCTAATCACAGGGAGTACTTCTAATAACTTAATTAGTTATCTGTTTGAAACCTCAAACACAAACTTCCAAAGCTTTAAAAAGCAACTTGTAAAAGCTTCCCTCTTTGGTCTTTCTCTTTTTAAGCTTCTTTTTAACCAAATCAGGCAGGCAGTGTACCAAGCCTCTGAGACACATCTGTGTGATCTTTCCAACAGTTCAGAAGAGGAATGGGAGCCTCTGCATCCGAGGTGGGGAGAGGCAGAGCTGGGACTCAGGGCAGGACGGGTCATTCCAAAGCCCGTGCTCCATCCATGTTTACAGAATGGAGGAAATCAAAAAGGAGCAGATGATGCAGCTGCTGGCCTCTGGGATATTAACAGGACAAAGCTACTGAGAAAACAGGGTTTCTGGCTGAGGGTAGAGGATGCTAGGAAGGGGCAACAAACGAGCGGGTGGCAGAAGTCAATAAATTGAGCGAAAATGAAAAAAGAAGAGCTGAATTAGAGCTTTTGTCTAAGCATCCTGAGGACAGGAACCTTGTTTATCCTGTTCATGGCTATATCCCTAGGGCAGAGAACACTGCTCAGCAAGTGACGCATGCTCAAAAAACAGATGTTGACTCAGCGAATGAATGTATTTAAACAGAACCTATTCTGTAATAATCACAATGACAATAGTAATAAAATTAGCCACCGTCAACTAAGCGCCTACGTGTGCCACACCTGTGCGGGGGGTGTGGCTAGGTTAACCCAAACCCCACCACCAGGTACAGCAGGCGCTGTCGCCACTTTCCTGGGAAGGAAACAAGGTACACAAAGGTTAAGTAACATCTGACGTCTCTTGTCTAGTAAGTAGCAGGGATGGACTTAAACACAGACCAATCTCACTCCAAACCTTGTACTCTCTCTGCCCTGTGCTGTGTTGCTTCTCAAGCATGAACATGCTGAGAACTTGGGCTCCAGCCATGGCCAGCCCCTTCAGATGACTTGACCACTCTGGGGTCTCATTCATTCTTTCGTCATTCTTAGTCATCAAGTCCAAGTAGCCCTGGAAGAAGGGAGCATATGTGCACAAGACACCTGCAGGAAGCATCTTACCAAAAGTGCCTTGCGTCATTGAGGCTGTGTCTGGGTAGTTCAGTGGTGCTAATGAGGCCACTGTTACAGGTTCAGTCTCCACGTCCAATTAATTCAGCTTTGTGCCTTGGAGACTACACCCCAATCCATCTCAGAGCTGCATTCAGTAGTTTCAGAAAAGATGGCTGGGAAGTGTGGGTGGCTTGGTGAAACCTGTTTGCAACACTAGCAAAACAATGCAAAAGGTATGCTGCAATAATGGCCAGCAGCAGCTTCCTAGAAAAAGGTCACGGAAACTTCTGCACCAAACCTGGGTGATCAGCGCTCCTCTGCAATATTAAGTCCCTTTTCCCAAAAGAGTCTTGAGATTTTTTCCCCCAAGTATTTATCAGAATCCTCTTTACATTTCTGTGATATTGCAAAAAAAAAAAAAAAAAAAAAAAAAAGAAAAAAAAAAAGGCTGGTGTCAGGCAACTAGCATTATTTCTGAAAATTACTGAGAACTTAAAAGACATTCAGAACGTCTATGCAACTTGTCTGACACAGTTCAAAAAATTGTCATTGGAAACAGAGACAATCTTATAACCAACATTTAGGCAAGTGTGTGTTTAGAATATGGTTAGTTTTCAAGGCAAGTATGTCTCATTCTACTTCTCTCTGTATGGAGAGATTCCGTCTCCAGTCTCATCCCTTTGCAAACTATTTTTCTTATGGCTGCTGGAGTTATCTTTCCAGGACACATATCTGATTCATTCATTTGATTTCTACAGCCTATCAACCCCCTTTGCAGAGCTGTATTAGTCCGGTGTTAATGGGACTTATCATCTACCTGGGACACTCTTGAGAGTTAAAGGATGCAGCTCTATTGATGATTATGTTGGAGCAACAGGCATAAACCTAGGCAAACTGGGATCTGTGGGGATCTGTGGTCACCTCACATGGAATAGAAGGTCCTTGGTAATCTGAACTGAACCCACATTTTCTGACTCTTCCTCACCCAGATCAGTCTCTGAGAGGGACCTGCCCTTCCCGTGCTTTCTCTCCCAGACCTCAGCCCTCCGGCTTCTCTTCTGGAAGAGTGAGTACACACACCTCCAGAGCAGCTCGAAGAGCAGCTGCACCTACTCTCTGGAATTACAGGTCCAGGCTCTGTGCTCCTACGCACCTTGACTGGACACAGTCATTATTTGTTTTTATGTATATTGCCCTCTCTAGACTGGGAAATCCTTGAGGCTGGGGGGTTTAAGTCATCCTTGTGGCTACCCCCGATGTGTAGAGGAGTGTTTTGTACATCCTCAGTGTTCAGAAACTGTCAGTTGATAATAAATAAATTCCACGACTAGATAATCTGGTGCCTTTTAAATAAATACATTGAGGTCTGTGTTATAAATAAATGTTTATGACTAAAATGTTTTATGGCAGAGCTGCTGACTGTCCTGGTATCATAGAAACTTCAGCTGATTTCCATGTGAGTGAGTGTATGGAAGAAGTAATATTATATGAGCAATCTGTTTTCTCTGGGTGAAGACCGAAACGGGCATATTTCCCTTCCATTGTTCATTGGGGATAGTATTGCTCTAGGCCAAGACGCTGAGACTGCTAAGCGCTGACTAATCGAGGAAGTGTTTGCAGGTACACTAGGCCCAAGGGTGCACAGACTTCTTGCATTTTAACTTGCATGTGGTGCTCTCTGACCTGCATGGCCAATTCTGTAATAGTATCTGCCACAGAAAAGACACTGTGTGAAATTCTTGTGCAGCTCTTCCCCATCTAACCTGTTCCTCAATGGTGAACACCCAGGCGAAGTGAAAGAAGTACCCCAGACTGAGAACTGGGAACCGTCACCTCCCACTGGATGAGCCATGAGACACGCCCAGGAGTGTGAATTCCCTGCCTCCGTAATGCCTTTTCTCTCCCAAAGCATTAGTCTTGGAGAGATGAGCAATGATTGGTAACTCTCCTCTCGAGTTAAGTCTGAATTTCCAGTTGCTTTACAGAGTGAGAAAGTAAACACAGCACAGTGGTCATCCTACTCTGAGAGCTTCTGAACTGTTGCTGATCTTTAGCACGTATAACTTGAATATATTAAGGAGCCAGAAAACAAGATCCGGGAATAAAGGGGAGATAAAAGGTCAGAGGATGAGTATGTGAAGGTATCACAGGGCGAGTCACTAGTTGGGGACAGCTGCTTCCCACAGTCTCTGAGAACTAGAAGAAATCACAGCAGACGCAGTTTTGGTTAGAAATAGGACCAAGTTTCTGAGCAGGATGTTTAAGATCATTAAATAAATCACCAAGGGAACTGTGGAATATATTCCTCTGCTGGTCTTTAAAAACAGAGCAGTAACTGAGCAATTAGGGATGAGTTCTGTTTAAGTCTGACCACTGTGCTGCATTGGCTGGAATCTCTAAGTTCCTGCCAGCCCCAGAGTCTCACGATGCCTCACCCTCACCGACTGCCCGTGAGAGACGGTGGAACCCAGAACCAGAGGGCCCTCAAGGAGTTATCATGTAATCAGTCTCTGACAGTCAAAAATTTGTCCTTACATTTAATCCAACTTCCTTGGTGTAGAATAGGTACAGGATAGTTTCCTCTTATCAACCCTCATGTATGGTAAGCCAAGGTTATCACATTTCAAAAAAAATTTATTTTTATTTTTATTTTTTTGAGACAGAGTCTTGCTCTGTTGCCCAGGCTGGAGTGCAGTGGCCCAATCTTGGCTCAATGCAGGCTCCGCCTCCTGGGTTCACACCATTCTCCTGCCTCAGCCTCCCAAGTAGTTGGGACTACAGGCGCCCACCACCACACCCGGCTAATTTTTTTGTATTTTTAGTAGAGACGGGGTTTCACTGTGTTAGTCAGGATGATCTCGATCTCCTGACCTCGTGATCCGCCCACCTGGGCCTCCCAAAGTGCTGGGATTACAGGCGTGAGCCACTGCACCCAGTCAGTTATCACACTTTTTAAGGCTCTTCTAACAAACACTTTTCATGCTTTCAAAGCTCCTTTCAAAGCGACTCTTGTAAAGTTCACGAACCTCTAAAAACTCAGTGACATCCCAGTTTGATATGATTAATCTGCACAGATGGATTCTACAATGCCAAGTTCTGGGTTCTGAGACAGGAAACTTGGATGGATTTTTAACACAACATTCCTGTTTCTAACACGCATATCCTAAAGGTGTCTATTAATGCTGTAGATATGAATCTAAGTCACCAAGCACACATGTCTGTTGTTGGGAATAGAAGGTAAGAGAAAGAAGTGACAGATTAGTTCCACCTGAGGCTATGGAAAGGGCTGGCTCCGGAGAGGAAAGGGTGCTGGAGGGAGTGTGCTGGGCAAAAGGGGACTCAGAAGTCACAGGATGGGCGGGTGGAGGGAAAAGTAAATACAAATGCACAGAAGGGCCCTTGGAAGAGAGACCTTAAAGGGTGTTTCTACCACAGGTGCTAGAGTAGGTGAATCAGTGGGAAGTATGTGTGGGGCTTGCTGGGCTGAGAGGATGCAGGGTGGCCAGGAGGGAAGAAGTGTGGGGGAGTGGGGCGTGGAAGCAGGCGAACGAACGGGTAAAGAAAACCTCATTGGTTGCTAAACCACACTCTTCCGGTTTTTAACCCTGGCAACCCCAGCTCTGGTCCTCCCTCCACTGGAAGTTTCCAAGCATCTGTTTCTGCTGCTGACTTTGCGCTGCTCCCCTGGGCTGTTCCCTGTATCAAGCCTTTTCTCCTTTCCTGGAACTTGCAATTCCACTAAATTTGTCATATGGCCTAGAAAAACTGTAAATTCTGGTGGGGTTGGGTTGATAATTCCTTGTTCTCCAGAAGGTACCCTTTTAAATTAAAAGGGTAGAAACTTCTGTAAGTCAAGAAAGGAAGTAGCCATTTCTTTTGACACTTGGTAGCATACCCACTGCCGCTTTCTAGCAGATTTTAAAATGAAAACTTCTTGGTGGTATATTGAAGAAATAAGACTTTGAAACGCTCTCTCCCCTGTTCAATTAGTTTTGGGAAATCAAAAAGCACTTCCATTCCACATCCAGAAAATCTGATTTTGTCAAGGCAATTAAGAATATTACCCTTTTACTCTAGCAAAGTAACCCACGCAGAGGACTGAAAAAAATGAAAAGCAACAGTCCCTTAACCCACTGCTGGTTCTTTCATGCTTGCTTTAAATTGCTTCTACTTTTAGCTCTTTTTATGGTGAACTCCAAACACTAAATAATAGGCTTATATTGCCTTTCTGAATTTATCAACTTCAATTTATCTGAAATTATCAACTTGATATATATCCACTGACTTCCCTTTACAACAGATCTAGGTTCATATCACGAATAACCCCTGCTCTGCTCCTCACCTGTAATTTCATCAATAGTTGTATTACTTCTTGACCACATTAAATAACATATGTATCCTTTATTTTTGTTCCATCAACAAGAAACTCTCTCTGTATTCCCCATTTTCTAAGGTGTGGATGCCAGTATCTCCACCTTCCTTCCAGCACTTCTACTCCCCCTCGCCCACCTCCCGCCAGCTATACTTTTACACCAGAGGCTGAGGCAGCTTCCTTTGTGACACTGATACCTGGATTTTATCTCCCAAAGATGCTCCTTTCCCAGGTACCCCACTCTCAGCCACTGCTACTCCATCTAGCCAGATGCTTCAGCCACAAACAAATCCTCTCTTTCCCTTTCGCCCACAAAATCCTGTCATTTCTACCTCCAAATATATTTCACCATCTCCATGCCTAAAATGTTAGTACAAGCCACTGTCTTCTAATTTTAGGAACAGCCACCCTCTTGTCTTGCTATAATCCACCCTCCACAAAATGGCCAGAGTGATTTTTCAGAAATATAAGTCAGATCACGTCACTCCCTTTGCTAAAAAATCTCTTATTAAAATCCCCTTATCATTATCCACGAGGCCTTCAATGATCTGGCCCGGGCGATCTCTCACTTCCATCTTCTATACTCTTCCCCTCATTCACTCTGCTAGAGCAACACAGGCCCTTATCGTTCCACTGTCACAAGCTAATTTCCACTTTAGGGCCTTTACTTTTCTGCTTGGCAACATCGCAGATCTCCTTCTTCTTGTCATTCAAATCCTAACTGAAGGGTCACTCTCTGACAGGCTTTCCATGTTAGCAAAAGCAACCTCTTCTCCCTAGCTATGCTCTTTCATGTTATCCAATTTCAGCTTCTTCATAGCACTCCAGACATTACCTTATGTGTACTTGCTTGGCATTCATACCCCTTTCTAGAATATAAGCCCTTTAAGAAATGTTTCGTTCACTGCCTGTAGATTCCCAACCACCTTCTATGTGTGGCACATACAAGGCACTGAAAAAATATTGACTATTATCAACTCGGTGTTCTGTAGCCTTAATTAAGGCTTCTATACTTTGGTTAAGATTAATTCTAAAAGTTGGAAATCAAAGAACGTTTTATTCCTGCAAACCTATAATTATTATTCACTGTTTAAGTAATGTCCCCAAGTATGTTCTATTTTCTTTCTTGGAACTTACAATTGCTTTTTCTCTTCCATGGTCTAGAATTGAATAAAATCCCTTGAATCCCTGCATTTCATAGGTACCAATCATCAGAGCCCTGGGTCTTCTTGCTCTGTCAGTCAGTACCACAGCTGCCACTCAGGGACTTTATTTCTCTCTTGATTTGGATCTGCTACCTTTGGCTCTCATGTCTTCTTTCCTGTTTTATTACCTTACTTTGCTGGAATATATCCTCAGGAAACTTCATAGGAAAGGGTGTGTGTGAAAGGCTCTGACTGTGTTGTTGGTTTTTTTTTTTTTTTGAGGGAAGGTTTTGATCTGTTACCCAGGCTGGAGTGCAGTGGTGTGATCACTGCACACTGCAGCCTTGAACTCCTGGGCTCAAGCAATCCTTCCACCTCAGCCTCCTGAGTAGATGGGATGACAGGCATGTGCCACCACTTTCGGCTAATTTATTTTTTATTTTGTAGAGATAGGGCCTCCTTATATTCCCCAGGCTGGTCTTGAACTCCTGGCCTCAAACGATCCTTCCACCTCAGTCTCCTAAAGTGCTGGGATCACAAGTGTGAGCCACTGCGCCCAGTCTCTGACCAAATTTTATCCCTTTTTTTTTTTTTTTTTTTAACTTTGTATCTGACTGATACTTTGGCTGGGAATAGAATTATAGGTGGCCAATACTTATCTTTCCGTACTTTACAAAAGCTTCTCTTTTAGCATCTAGTATAAGTGAAGAGAGTTCACATACATGCACACAGTTGTATCATTACTGGCAAAGACTATCCGGATTGATGCACCCAAGATGAAATTTTGTAAAGCTAGCTAATTTAAGTGAGTTAGTTTGAATTATAGTATGTTGAGTAAAGAAATTCAGTTTTCTTTCTTTCAAATATAAATAGCGTCTCCACAAATTCTTCTCCAAATCAGGCTAATTGTCTTTCTGCAAGTCTTCTTTTCTTAATCATTTTCTTGTAAACTTCTTATTCACAGCAGAGTTCTCCTTCATGCTGCCCATCACCATTGTACTTGCTTTTCATTATTCTTTGAAAATTCAGTGTGGTAAGAAATAGTATCTTGCTTATTGCTCTATCTCTGGTACCTAACTTATCTTGAAAGAGAGCCTGGCACTTCTGAGTGTGGGCTTATTATACAGATTGAGAAAATAAAAGTAAAGGCACACAAAGGTGAGGTGTAGCTGAAGCCCTCTCAAAGTCAAGAAGCACATCCCTGGCGAGCTGTTTAGGCTCCCTAGTCCTAATATCAAAACAGTGGTTTGCAGGGATCATGAGCTTTGAAGTCAGAAAGACTGGGTTTGAATCTGTCTGTGCTCGCCACTTGCTAGCTGTATGACCTTGGACAAATCATTTATAGGCTCTGAACTCCAGGTTCTTCATTTGTAAAATGAGGATAAATATGTCTATCTTGTAAGACAGTGACTTTGAAGGTTAAATAAGATAGTTTAGGTAAAGTTATTGACATAATTGTGGGAGCTGATAGAAAGTATCGGAAGTATTATTGTTATTAATAAAAGGAATGATATGTTGATATACAGAAATCAAACCTAAAGCACTAATTTTGATGAAAGAATCCCAAATTTATGTACTATTCACATAATACTAAGTATGATAAAAACATTCTACAGTAAAACTCAAATAATTAGCAGGTATTTAAATAAGGGTCCTTTTGGCCCAGCCAAATGTTCTTCCTACTTTCCATAGTTCCAATCTGAGGACCATTGATTTACCTTGTCTGTATATAGCTCAATCCATTAAAAAATCATTAGGCAGCAGCCTCAGGCTACAAAGTCTTACATTTGATTTCTTTTGTATCCTTTAATTTACTGATGAAAATTTTGAAAGAGTAAAATTGAAATTAGTGAGGCTTTATTGAAAGTTCATGACATCCACAATAAATTTTGCTTGGTTAAATAAAATTTTCCGTGTGGTGTGATTACATAGTACAAGGAAAGAGATCTTCCGGGGTGACTTATGGATACCCATCTTATTATCTCAGTCCTATCAGATGCATAGTGAGTTCTCTATCTGCTCCGGTTTCCATCTTATGCAGGGAATCCCATGGACTTCACCCCCCATTCCCTCTGGGGTGTGTTGCTCCTAACTTTGTTTTCACTTCATTATCTTTTAATGGCTCCTGTTTCTTCTCTTTGGAGTTTGCCTGGATCCTGCCTGTCAGAGAGATGACTGCTAGATTGATGGGTCAGAAATACATTCACCATACGGACTCCAGAATCACCAAGATTTTTCTGTGCTCAACTACCTGTAGTGGCAATCAACCTGCAGAGGCTAGCATTCCATGGCCACAGAAAAGGAAACACTGGCTTTTAAAAGGTAGCTTCCTAGTATGCTTGTTGTCGAGGGAGCATCTTTTTGTTTTGGTGTGTTTCAATCAATGCCCTCATCTAAGAGATGTGACAACAGTCAAGGTGCAAAACCACAGGAACCTCAAAACCGCTAAAAGCTGTATATTTGACTCCTTTTACCTATAAAAGGGAATCCATTAGTAGACTTCAAGAACAAAATCAGAGTAAAATTAGTTCACTCTTAGGTAGATCAGGGGTGAGTCAGGAGAATAAAGAGGAAGCATGTCAAAATATCTATTATCCCAAAGAACTTTGGAGAACTTGCAAGCTTGCTACTCTGCCCCACTTGCTATTTAGGTTCCAAGCACTATGACTGATGGCAAGTTTGTAAACTACAAGGTTTTATATTTAAAGGAACCTGGGTCTCCTGACCTTATTTCTCTATCTAAGATAGAAGCAACAAAAGACAGCATATTTAGGAATCTGCATTAGAGTCAACTACCAAGGCTTTCTGAGGACAATTGTGACTATCTAACTGTAATCTGTTATAAAAGGACGGTGAAAAGGTTTTTAAAGCAGTACAAAACTCTAAAGAGAATTCTGTAATACATATCCATAATGTATCACATACTATTCAGGATATCAAAATAACCTTAATTTTACTAAATGATATGATGGTAGTCCATGTGCCTAAGAAATGTGTTTCTGTGGTAACATTCATATTTTGTTAATCTAATATCAGCTTTGATTTACTATTGCCTCTTTTTAAAAAGGGTCATTTATTTATGAATGAATGAATGAGACAAGGTCTTGCTCTGTCACCCAGGCTGAAGTGCAGTGGCATGATCATGGCTCATGGCAGCCTTGACCTTCCCAGGTTTAAGCGATCCTCTCACATCAGGCTGTCAAGTAGATAGGACTACAGGCACATACCGCCATGCCCAGCTAATTTTTTACTTTTAAATTTTTATTTATCTTTTCTTTTCAAACAGAGATGGGATCTTGCTTTGTTGCCCAGGCTGCTCTTGAACTCCTGGGCTCAAACGATCTTCCTGCTTTGGCCTCCCAAAGTGCTAGGATTAAAAGAGTGAGGTAGGCCAGGGACGGTGGCTCACGCCTGTAATCCTAGCACTTTGGGAGGCTGAGGCGGGTACATTGCCTGAGATCAGGAGTTTGAGACCAGACTGGGCAACAGGATGAAACCCCGTCTTTACTACAATACAAAAAAATTAGCTGGGCGTGGCGGTGGGCGCCTGTAATGCCAGCTACTCAGGAGGGTGAGATAGGAGAATCACTTGAACCCAGGAGGCAGAGGTTGTAGTGAGCTGAGATCGCGCCATTGCACTCCAGCCTGGGCGACGGAGACTCAGTCTCAGAAAAAAAAAAAAAAAAAAAAAAGTGTGAGGTACCATGCCTGGCCTAATTTTTTATTTTGTATTTTTTGTAGAGACTGGGTCTTGCCAGGGCTGGTCATGAACTCCTGGGCTCAAGTGATCCTCCTACCTCAGCCTCCCAAAGTGCTGGAACTATAGGTGTGAGCCACCACACCCTGCCAGGATAAGTGATTTAGAACAGAGATAATATATAGTGTCTAATGATTAATCAACATTTGTCAGGTGCTGAGATTTTATTTTTATACCTTTCCTTTTGCTGAAAGGTTTGAGTTCTGCTCTTCTGAACAGATGGCTATCATTTAACTAACAGCAATACTGAGTTTATTTACTAAAGACTCATAGTCTAGTCACAAAAAAATGAATGTGATTTAGCTTTCACTAGTAAGAGTTGAAAATAGAGCCTAAGTAAGAATCCAACAGACAGAACTTTCAAGATTCAGAAACATATATATATATATTTTTTTCTTTTGAGACAAGAGTCTCACTCTGTCACCCAGGCTGGAGTGCAGTGGCACGATCTCGGCTCACTGCAAGCTCTGCCTCCCGGGTTCATGCCATTCTCCTGCCTCAGTCTCTCAAGTAGCTGGGACTACAGGTGCCTGCCACCATGCCTGGCTGATTTTTTCTATTTTTAGTAGAGACAGGGTTTCACCGTGTTAGCCAGGATAGTCTTGATCTCCTGACATCATGATCCGCCCATCTCGGCTTCCCAAAGGGCTGGGATTACAGGTGTGAGCCACCGCGCCCGGGCCTCAGAAACATTTCAAAGAGACCTTAGAGGTAGCTATTAGAATGCCCAGGTTTATAAAACATAAGAGATGGCTGGCACAAACTGTATATAAGAGGGTAGCAGAATACGGCTTTGAAACCTCATATACATAAATTATGTGGTAAAAATATTTCCCTTTGTTAATGGTCCTAAGTTCTTTTATTCAACCCATATGAGAGGTCCAATAACTTGCCATCAAATCATACAGGGTCACGTAGGCAGTGGCCCCGAGGGGCATGGCATATCAGATTTCCTATGTGTATAAGGTTAGGAAACTATACCTGTCTTCTCAGGATCATACACCCACATTTGTAAGGTTACTACTTTCACCTGATAGCAGAATAATAACTTCAGAACCCTGCTCATCTGGGAATCAGCATTAGCTGGCCGAGTTTAGGACATACCTACAATTAGATTTTCAGGTTCTCACCTACAGAACAGATCCTCAGAACTGGGTTTCTTGAACTTGTACAGTATGAAAAATTAAGCTTTTGAGTTTGAAATGACAGAATTTGTAATAGAAAGAGATAATATTCTAAAGATCAGATAATACTTCCATTTAGTCTTTTTATTAATTTTAGCATGCAATTTGGCTTTTACTCTCAATGCTTTTACCAAAGGTGCTTTCAAAGGTCACCAAATCAAATGGACTGCTCTAGGGGTAGGCCCCCTTTAATGCGGAGGCATCTGACCTTGCTGTCTTCTTTCTGGGAGAGCACTTCCCCTAAGTCTCCTCCTACCATTTGGCCTCCCATTTATTACATGTAGGAGTTGCCTAGGGGTCCATCCTGGCCCCTCTTTTCACTCTACATGTTTCCTTGGTGACTTCCTCCTGCTTTGGCATAACTTCAGACTCATTTACATTCCCTTCAAGTTCCTTGACAATCTGGTCATATCTACATACCTTTCTGGTAGTTCCTGCCACTCCCCTCAACACAATCTCTGATCTTGTCACGTGGGACTACTCACTGTTTTCAGAACAGTGGCAATGTTTTTTATTTTTCCTTTTCTTTTCCCTTTTTCTTTCTTTGAGATAGGGTCTTGCTCTGTCACCCAGGCTAGAGTGCAGCGGCATGATCACATCTCACTATAGCCTCAGCCTCCTGGGCAATCCTTCCCTGCCTCAGCCTCCCGAGTACCTGGGACTACAGGTATGTGTCACTATACCCAGGTAATTTAAAAATTTTTTTTGCAGAGACAGGGTCTCACCATGTTGCTCAGGCTGGTCTCAAACTGCTGGGCTCAAGTGATCCTCCTGCCTTGGTCTCCCAAAGTGCTGGGACTACAGGCATGAGCAACCATGTCCAGCCCAACGTATTTTCAAATAGTTTCTTTATGTATTTGTTTGTGCTGTTTTCCTCTACACAAAATTCATGGCCCTGTCTCACCTGAACATCCCTCCCTATACTCCAGATTCTAGTCACTTTTATTAAGGCATGCTTTATTAAGGCATCACTGACATACAATAAAGTCCACATAATTAAGGTATACAATTTGACATGTTTTGAGATATATATTATACCTGTGAAACCATCATTGCACTCATACTGTCCATTACTCCCCAAAGGTTTCTTGTGCTGCTTTGTAATTCCTACTTCCTGCCCTTCCCTATCCACTCTCCAACCCCTGACAATGACTGAACTGCTTCCTGCTCCTATAGTTTGTATTTTCCAGAGTTGTATATAAACAGATACACTTTTCAGGTTGGCTTCTTTCACCAAGCAAAATTATTTTGAAATTCATCCATGTTGTAGTGTGTATTAATAGCTCATTGTTTTTAATACCGAGTAGTAGTTCACTGTATGGATATAATACAGTTTGTTTATCCATCTTCCAATGCTAATGGACATTTGGGTTATTCCCAGTTTTTGGCTATTACAAATAATTTGATATTAACATTTGTGTATGTCTTTATATGGATAAATATGTTCATTTCTCCTAGATAAATATCTAGGATTGGAGTGGCTGGAATATGTGGCAGGGAAATGGTTAGCTTAAAACACTGTCAAACTGTTCCCACCATGATAATATAAAATGGCAATATAAATTATTCAATTAACACAACTATTCAAAATGGACAAACCAGTTATCCTATGCAATAGAGTTAAATCCTATCTTAAGGGGAAAGCATTTAGTCTTTCACCATTAAATATGATATTTGCTTTAGATTTTTTCATAGATGTACTTTTTTTTTTTTTTTTAACCAGAAATGGATGTTGGATTTTAAATGCTTTTTCTACAACCACTGAGATGATTTTTTTTTCCGGTTTGTTTATTTGGTGAATTTCATATATTGATTATTGGATGTTAAACCAACCTTGCATGCCTGGGATAAATTCCACTTGGTCACAATGTATTATCATTTTTATATACCGTTGGATTAGTTATTTTATAAAATGCTGAATTGGATGCACTAAATTTTGCTTATAATTCTTACATCTATGCTCCTAATGGACATTGGTCTGTAGTTTTCTTTTCTTGTATTATCTTCGTTTGGTTTGGTATCAGGGGAAGACTGGCCTCAGAATGAGCCGGAAAGCATTATCTCCTTTTCAATTTTCTGGAAGAGTTTGTGTAGAACTGGTGTTATTTCTTAAATCTACAGTAGAACTCCCCAGTAAAGGCATCTGGATCTGGAGTTTCCCTTGTGGAAAGGTTTTAACTATGAATTAAATTTCTTTAATATACATAGAGCTATTCAGGTTATCTGTTTCTTCTTGTGTGAGTTTTGGTAGTTTGTGTCTTTCAAGGAGTCTATTTAATCTAAGCCGTCAAATTTACTGGCATAAAGTTGTATAACATTCTTTTGTTACGCAGTTAATATCAATAGAATTTGTATTGATGTCACATTTTTCACGTTGATATTGGGAATTTGTGTCTTCTGCTTTTCCTCATCAGTCCTACTAGATGTGTATCAATTTTATTTTGGTACTATTGATGTTTGCTATTGTTTTTCTGATTTTCATTTCATTGGTTTCTGTTCTGACCTTTATTCTGCATTCTTTGGTTTAATTTGCTTTTATTTTTCTAGTCCCTCCCTCCCTCCCTTTTCCTTTTCTCTCTCTCTCCCTTCCTTCCTCTCTCTCTCTCTCCCCCTCATTCCCCTCTCTCTCTTTTTTTTTTTTTTTTCCCTGACAGGGCCTCACTCTGGCTGTCCTGGCTAGAGTGCAGTGGCTCGATCCTGGCTCACTGTAGCCTCAACCTCCTGGGCTCAGGTGTTTCTCCCACCTCAGCCTCCCAACTAGCTGGGAATACAGGTGCATGCCACCATACCTGGCTAACGTGTGTGTGTGTGTGTGTGTGTGTGTGTGTGTTTTGAGATGGAATTTTGCTCTGTCACCCAAGCTGGAGTGTAGTGGAGCGATCTCGGCTCACTGCAACCTCTGCTCCCAGTTTCAAGTGATTCTCTTGCCTCAGCCTCTGAGTAGTTGGGACTACAGGTGTGCACCACCACACTTGGCTAATTTTTGTATTTTTAGTAGAGATGGGGTTTCACCATGTTGGCCAGGCTGGTCTTGAACTCCTGACCTGTCTTGGACAGGTGATCCGCCCGCCTCAGCCTCCTCCCAAAGTGCTGAGATTACAGATATGAGGCACCATGGCTGACTGATTTTTTTGTAATTTTTTACTAGAGATGGGGTTTCACCATGTTGGCCAGGCTGGTCTTGAACTCCTGACCTGTCTTGGACAGTTGATCTGCTGCCTCAGCCTCCTCCCAAAGTGCCAAGATTACAGGCATGAGGCACCACGGCTGGCTGATTTTTTTGTAATTTTTTAGTAGAGATGGGGTTTCACCATGTTGCCCAGGCTGGTCTCGAACTCCTGGACTCAAGCAATCTACCTGCCTTGGCCTCCCAAATTGCTGGGATACAGGCATGAGCCACCATGCCTGGCTTTTTCTAGTTTCTTAACATAAAAGCTGAGGGCACTGATATGAGACTTTTCTTTTAAAATCTACACATTTTAGAAGAAAAGCATTTTATTGTCCTATATCTTTCTATAAAAGTATTGCTTCAGCAGCATTACATTAATTTTGAAATGTTATTGCTTTCATATTCATGAAGTTCAAAATACTAATGTCTCTTAATTTCCCCTTTGACCTATAAGTTACTTTGGAGTGTGTTATTTGGCTCCCAATTATTTAGGAATTTTTCCAGGGATCTTTTCGCTATTGATTTCTAATTTTGTTTCATTATGGCAGAGATTTTGAATGCTTTTATATAATATTTACTGTAACTGTGACATGACCCAGAATATGGTCTATTCTGGCAAATATGCACTTGAAAAGAATGTGTGTTCTGATGCTGTTAGGCAGAATGTTTTATAAATGGTAACTAGTTCAACTCAGTTCAACTCAGTTGATAGTGTTCACATTTTCTATATGCTTACTGATTTTCTATTGACTTGTTCTATCAATTATGGAGACATTTGTCCATTTTTCCTTGTTGTTTGTTTTTGCTTTATATACTTTCAAATTCGTTTAGGGCCATATATATTTAGGTTTGCTATGTTCTCTTCATGAATTGATCCACGTTACTTTTACTATTATTTTTAAAACAGATAATTGTTTTTTAAGAAGATTTAAACAACAAGGAAAAAATCTTACAAATTTGCTTGTGTAGCTATTATTTCTAGTGCTCTTCCGTCACTTTTGGAGATCTATATTTCCATGTGGTATATTTTTATTTCCATGTGGTATATTTTTATTCTTTCTGAAGGACTTTAACACCTCTTCTACTGTGAGTCTTCTGGGAATAAATTGTCTTATGTTTCTTGTGTCTGAAAAGTCTTTTAATTCACCTTTGTTTTGGAAAGCTATTTTTGCTTGGTATGAAATTGTAGGTAGAGGGGGTTTTCCTTCAGTACTTTAAAGATGTTTCTCTACTGCTCTCTTACTTGCACTGTTTCCAATGAGAAATCTGCTGTCATCTTACCTTTATTCCTCTGTATATAATGTGTCTTCTTCCTCTGGCAATGTTTATCACCAACTTTGAGCAATTTGATTGCGATATGCCTTAGTGTAGTTTTCGTCATGATTTTTTTTTTTTTTGGTGCCTAGGGTTCATTGACTGTTTTTTTTTTTCAGACGGAGTCTTGCTCTGTCACCCAGGCTGGAGTGCAGTGGTGTGATCTCGACTCATTGCAAGCTCTGCCTCCTGGGTTCATGCCATCCTCCTGCCTCAGCCTCCCGAGTAGCTGGGACTACAGGCACCCACCACCATGCCCAGCTAATTTTTTTTTGGATTTTTAGTAGAGACGGGGTTTCACCATGTTAGCCAGGATGGTCTCGATCTCCTGACCTTGTGATCCACCTGCCTCAGCCTCCCAAAGTGCTGGGATTACAGGCATGAGCCACCATGCCCGGCCTCATTGACTTCTTGGATCTGAGGATTTATACAGTTTTCATCAAATTTGGAAAAATTTCAGCCATTAGTTCTTCAAGTATTTTTTCTGTCCTCCTCCTTCCTTCGGGTACTTCGCTTACTACTCCTTTATATATTAGGTCACTTGAAGTTATCCCACAGTTCCCTGATGATTTATTCATTTTTTCAAATTTTACCTTTTCTTTGTGCTTCATTTTGGATAGTTTCTATTGCTATGTTTTTAAATTCACCAATTTTTACTTCTGTAATATCTAATATGCTGTTACTCCCAGCCACTGTAGTTTAATATCAGACATCATAGTTTTCATTTCTAGAAGTTTGATTTGAGTCTTTTTCTTCGTTTGTTCTTTCTTTTTTTTGAGGCAAGGTCTTGATCTGTAACCCAGGTTGGAGTACAGTGGCACAATCATGGCCCACTGCATCCTCAGCCTCCTGGGCTCAAGTGATCTGCCCGCCCCAGCCTCCCAAAGTGTTTGGATTACAGGCATGTGCCACGTGCCCTGCTGATTTGGGTATTTTTTGATATCTTGCACACCTTTAATTTTTGTTAAAACACAGTTATAATAATTATTTTAATGTCGTTATTGGTGATTTCTAACATCTGCGGCAATTCTGGGCTGGCCTCGAACTCCTGGGCTCAAGTGATCCTCCAGCCTCAGCCTCCCAAAGTGCTGGGATTACAGGTGTGAGCCACCATGTCCAGCTGTGTCCTACTTTTTAGGGACTGTCTTTGTTCTAGTATCCAGAACAAATACTACCTATTTTTTTATGACATTTTCCCCAAATCTCACTTCTGTCTAAAGATGTACTTTTACAAACTCTGTGCTTTAAACCACTTTCTTTATACTTCTACAAACTTATTATACATTATACATTTGTTTCCCTTGATAAGACAATAACCTATGGCAGGAGGTTGGTCTTTGCATCCTTGTGCCTAAAATGTCTGATATGTGACTGAGCCTCAAGAAATAGATTTTTCTGGTTTCTATGATGCTGGCCAACCAACACTGACTTTTATGTTATTCTTTTACCATCTTAATTATTTTCAAGTATACCGTTCAGTAGTAATAAGCATATTTCCACTGCCACTGTTGTGAAATAGATCTTCAGAACTTTTTTTTTTTTTGAGCCAGGGTCTCACACTGTCATCCAGGCTGGAATAGCTCACTGCAGCCTTGACCTCCTGGCCTCAAGTGATCCTCCTGCCTGCCTCAGCCTTTGCAGTTGGAGTAGTGGTACTACAGGTGCATGCCACCACGACCTGCTAATTTTTAAATTTTTTTGAAGAGACAGAGTCTTGCCATGTTGCTCAACCCGGTCTCAAACTCCTGATCCTCCTGCCTCAGCCTACCAAAGTGCTGGAATTACAGGTATGAGCCACAGCACCTGGCCCAGAACTTTTTCATCTTGTAAAAAGACATACATATTTTAAAGGAATGAACAAATTTGGAGCTGCCTTTTGATAAACTATGGGACAAAAAAATGTTGATCTGCTCAAAGGCCTATAGCTAGCTGGTGGCAGAGTTAAGACTAGAAGCCACATTGTCTGTTTCCTGTCAAATACTCATTCCTAATAGGTCTGTTAATTCAAAGCATATGCCAAGCAGAGAAGGCCAAGAATTTCCATGCATCAAAGCCTCAGATGTGGAAAGTTACTAATTCTGATGGAATAATTTAGCTACACTGGGCTTGGGTTGTTTTCATTTGTCTTGGTTAGCAAGAAATACAATATTCTTTAACAAATTGTTCTCTCATTTTTTTTTCCTTTTTTCTGACAAGGAGTTCTCTGAATCATTCTGTAAGGCTGCTTTCCTTTTCCATTTTATATCTAAATTTCGTTTCTTCTTATACCCTCAGATTCTTTTCATTTTGTAAACGATATTCTAGGCCTGGTATCTTTCTTCCTAAGACAAGATATAACTCTTTGCTTCATTTAGTAATGATTCTGTCTTGCCAGTGATGGTTGCATGGACTGAGCTGATTTTATCCATTATGAAAATGTTATGTGAATTTACTGGCTACTAGTTGCTTTGGTTCTGTAAGAAAGGGCAGTCTGGCCAGGCGCGGTAGCTCACGCCTGTAATCCCAGCACTTTCAGAGGCTGAGGTGTGAGGATCACCTGAGGTCAGGAGTTCGAGACCAGTCTGGCCTACATGGCGAAACCTTTTATCTACTAAAAATACAAAAATTAGCCAGGTGTGGTAGCAGGCGCCTGTAATCCCAGCTACTCAGGCGGCTGAGGCAAGGGAATCTTTTGAATGTGGGAGGCGGAGGTTGCAGTGGGTGAGATCACACCACTGCACTCCAGTCTGGGCAACAGAGCAAGAATCTGTCTCAAAAAAAAAGGAAGGGCAGTCTAAAATAGTCTCATATTAATGTTTAAATATTTTTTTCTAGTTATATAATTAATACATAACAATTATAGGAAATTCAATATTCCATATATTTTTTGACACAGCTAAAGACCAAAAATAAAAAACATTAAGTGCAAAAAACTTTTTTTTTTTTTTTTTTTACCTTAAATATCATTTCGGCTACTTCTTTCAATTTCAAATACTGAAGAAAAGGAGGCTTGGAATAATTTCTCTACGTGTGAAAGAGAAGTTAAAGGAAGCAATTGCTATTACCTTTTTAAGAAAGGTTAGAGGATGGTCTTTGAATTCAATCGAACAAACCTTTCCTCATTAAATACAGAAGTCTGGGATTTGCAGAGGATCTGGTAAGGAATGCATGCCATAGGGAAACACCTGAGCAAACCATAGGAATTCGTTTGCTGAGCCTTTGTCCGTGTTCTAAGCTCCAGAAAATACTATGTTCCTTACCCTCTGAAAATACAGGGGGGCTGGGCGCGGTGGCGCACACCTGTAATCCCAGCACTTTGGGAGGCCGAGACGGGCGGATCACGAGGTCAGGAGATTGAGACCATCCTGGCTAACACGGTGAAACCACATCTCCACTAAAAATACAAAAATTAGCTGGGCGCGGTGGCGGGCGCCTGTAGTCCCAGCTACTCGGGAGGCTGAGGCAGGAGAATGGCGTGAACCCGGGAGGCGGAGCTTGCAGTGAGCCGAAATCGCACCACTGCATTCCAGCCTGGAGGACAGAGCGAGACTCCGTCTCAAAAAAAAAAAAAAAAAAAAAAGAAAATTCAGGGGGAAAAATAAATCTGAAAGAGTGATCTCTTCCTCTCCTCTCTGGTGGTTTCTTATCTCCACTCTAGTGTCGCCTATGACTGAAAGAATCACAAATTTTAGCATCTTGGGGACCGAATGGGCCCAGAGGCTTTCCTACTCCCTATGTGTGCTAATGACATTCTGAACCCAAAGGCAGAATTTTACATTTATATAGTTGTGTGGTTTCCTCTCATTATTCTAGTCAAGAGACTTCGAATCCTAACCTGTCATCAAAATACAAGTTAACCTTCCTGGGTTTTTCTTTTTTTTTGAGACGAGTCTCGCTCTGTCACCCAGGCTGGAGTGCAGTGGCGCAATCTCTGCTCCCTGCAAGCTCTACCCCCGGGTTTCACGCCATTCTCCTGCCTCAGCCTCCTGAGTAGCTGGGACTATAGGCGTCCGCCACCACGCCCGGCTAATTTTTTTGTATTTTCAGTAGAGATGGGGTTTCACAGTGTTCGCCAGGATGGTCTCCATCTCCTGATCTCGTGATCTGCCTGCCTTGGGCTCCCAAAGTGCTGGGATTACAGGCATGAGCCACTGCGCCCAGCCGCTTCCTGGGTTTTTCTTATTTGCAAAATTTGTAAGTATGTCTTCATTCAAGTCATTGTTTAAGAAAAATTGTTAGTTTTACCCAATTTCTTCTCACTGAACTTATGCTTTCTTTTGTTGCTTTTTTTCTTTAAGTATGTATAAACTATGATAATTTTAGAATTTTGCTGAAAATTTGTGTCAGGTTCAACAATAATTATAATTTTTGCATCTGTGTTCACGTTTGCACAACAAGGAAAACCTTTGCCTGCCTTCAGTCTCTTGGCCCTTTTCCACTCTCCATGACTGCTCAAAGATTTCTGAGAGTGAATGGGGGTTCCTATCAAAATGCTTTCCAGTGTCTCAGGATGTGAGTCATCTGGCCTGGAGGTGTGAATTAATAAAGCATCCAGCAGTCCTCTTTTCCTAGTTGGGCTTTAAATTCCCTCTTGATGCTTGTTCTTAGTTTCAAAAACTAATTTCTTGATGGGTATGATGAAAACAAGTTTCTTTAACATGATACCATTTTCTCTAAACATGTTTGTCCTACCCTTGTAACAACAAGCAGTGCTCCTCTCTCATTTTTGTTACTAGTTTTTCCAAGACTCATTAGGTTAGGACTCTGTTGGATGCAAGTGACAGAAACTCAATTCATAATGACTTAAGCAAAAAGGAGAAGTTGTTATGAACTAGGGCAATTCATTGATTAAAAAGTAACTTGCCAGGCCAGGGGTGGCAGCTTGCACCTGTAATCCCAGCACTTCGGGAACCTGAGGTGAGCGGAACACTTGAGGTCAGGGGTTTGAGACCAGGCTGGCCAACATGGTGAAATCCCGTCTCTACTAAAAATACAAAAATTAGCCAGGTGTGGTGGTGGGCACTTGTAATTCCAGCTACTCGGGAGGTAGAGGCAGAAGAATTGCTTGAACCCGGGAGGTGGAGGTTGCAGTGAGCCAAGATCACATCACTGCACTCCAGCCTGGGTGACAAGAGTGAAACTCCGTTTCCAAAAAAGAAAAGTCACTTGCCAAATGGTGAATTCACCAAAGGTCATCTGCTGAATGACTAGTTTGCCAAATTTACCACATTTGCATATTTAACAAGGCTGACTTTTGTTTATCCAATTTTTGTTGGACGAATTAGCAGGGTCAATGGGGGCTGTGAATACCTGGGGTTCTTGGGTCTTCAGCCTCTCTCACCCTCCAGCCTACCCCTTCTCGGCCCCCTAGTCTTCCCCTCCCTCTGCTCTTCAGCCTCCCTTCCCTGTGGGATTGGCAGCCCAGATGCACTGGGCACAGACTCTCCTTTCTTCCCTTCTCTCCTCTGTTCCAGCTACTTCCAGCTGCAGCAGCAGGGCCAGAAACAAACGGACCATTCCTTAAACTGTTGTTATGAAAACAAAATGAAAAGCAATCAATTAGAACTTTGTAGAAATCCTCAAAAACTATTAATTGCCAACTCACCTAGCTGAATTGTACACTTTATAAAAAGTCAAAAGAAACACATTTTTGGTAAATCTATAAATTTGGTAAATTAGATAATTAGTCATCTGGCAAATTTGATAGAAGAAAGCTAAATATCAAATGGAAAATAACAAAGAGGATTTCAAAATTTAGGATAAGCTAAAGTCCCCATAGGAAATGCTAAAATCTGTGGATTTTGATAGCTGCTGGTTGGAAAGTGTGTAGAGCGACCTTTCAGGAAAAATGTGGATCTGCATGACCTGAAGTGTAGGTTGCTTGTTTCTGATAGTCAAACCCTAGTATCTGGCACTGCTATCTGGGAGGAGTCCCTTTAAGAGCACGATGCCTGATAAAAGACACACGTGCTTGCTAGCTGTTTGGAAGCATCTGACAGAGGGATGTCCTTCCCTGATTGTTCAAAATAAACTCCAAACAGCATACCTGTACATTTGAGTGAAGTCCATTTTTTTCTGCTCCACTTAAAAAGACTAACCCAACCCAAGAGCCTTAGTTTTTTTTTCACCCTGAACATGTATTAAACAGCTGTTAGAAGGGACATATTCAAGGATTTTTTTCAAGACTAGTTTTTGGTAACTTCACAAATTTTTAAAAGTCCCATGAATTGGTATTGGGCAAACTGACTTCTGGTGAACTAATTTTAAAAATCCATTTAAAAAACTGTGGCAAAGGCTGGGCATGGTTGCTCAGCCTGTAATCCCAGCACTTTGGGAAGCTGAGGCAGTTGGATCTCTTGAGGCCAGGAGTTTAAGACCAGCCTGGCCAATGTGGTGAAACCCCATCTCTACTAAAAAATTAGCTGGGCTTGGTGGCACACGCCTGTAGTCCCAGCTACTTGGGAGGCTGAGGCAGGAGAATTGCTTGAACTCAGGAGGTGGAGGTTGTAGTGAGCCGAGATTGCACCACTGCACTCCAGTCTGGGTGACAGAGCAAAACTTTGTCTCGAAAACACAAAAACAAAAACAAAAAAACAAAAAACCCCAAAACTTGTGGCACCCCACTGCCTCACCAAGAGAATAAAATTCATCCTCCCAACAATATCCAAGTGTATAGTAAAACAGTGTCAACCATGTGCACATTTGTGAACTGGATTTTGACAAATTGGCCTGTTTCAGGTCACACAAAATCAACAAAGGGCATATAGTCTGATGACTACAAGGTGGCCGGCCTCCTGCGGAGGCAGACCTGGGGCTTGGATGTTTCAGGTCCTGCTTCACCTCGAGTCCTGCTGCTCCCCGTGGGTTCGCTATGCTCTATGCTGTTCTCTCTTACTGAACCCAACTTCTCACCTTTGGAAACATGGTGAGCCACAGCTCCCAAGCGTTTTGCCTCCATGCATAGGAGAGTCAATGAGTTATAAGTCTTCTCTGATCCAAAGCCCAAAAATCTTGAGGTATAGGGAAAGCGGTCCAGGTTGGGTCAGATACTACCTGTGCCCTATAGTCAGCTCTTGCCAGGGAGTAGGGTGATGTAAGGATGTGGTGCTTCTCGTCGGACCATGCAGAAGTGTGACAGGGGAGAGGAAAGTCCCAGAAGAAGGGGTTACTGGACAGACCAAACAATAAATGCTCCCACACCCAAGCTCCGCCTCCTCCCCAATTTAACATTACCATCATTCATACTGTCCCTTGAGAATCTTCTCCCCCTATGAATGGCTGTAGAACAGGAGGAAGCTTCTTTAACTTCTTGCTTCCTTGCTGTCCCTGAAGGCAAAAATCTAGGTCCTTCTCATGCTAGGGATTTTTATTGCTAATTACTATAGGGGTGGCAAAATAACAAATTTCAGGGGAGCTACAAAAGCTAAAGAATTTTGTTATAGTTTTTACTCCATGACGATTTTTGATTCCTGGTTTTATTACTGAGATTTCTCATATCTGCCTTTGTAACGTCTCTCTTGCTAGCTCTTTCTCTGTTCAATTAACTTTTTTGGCATGTGGGGCCCACAGATGTATTACATATCAACTAGTGTTCCTCAAGTTCCCACTTCCCTTAAGTGAACAATTATTTTGCATTCTTGAGCATGTCCGGGCAAGGCGATAGCTGTGTCATCAGGCTTTGTCTTGTTGGGCAGTTTTATATTTTTATATTTATTTCTCCCCATTACTTATATGTTAAAGTTCAAATAAGGGAGGAGACCACCCCTCATATTGTCTTATGCCTAATTTCTGCCTCCAAAGAAAGAAGTAAAAACTAAAAGGCAGAAATGTAATCCACAGGCAGATGGCCCAGCACTGTGCCCTGGGCCTGGTAGTTAAAGATCAGCCCCTGACCTGACTGCTTGTGTTATCTATGGATTCCAGACATTGCATGGAAAAGCATCGTGAACATCCCTGTCCTGTTCCATTCTAATTACCAGTGCACGCAGCCCCCAGTCACGTACCCCATGCTTGCTCAATCGATCACGACCCTCTCACGTGGGCCCCCTTAGAGTTGTGAACCCTTAAAACGGACAGGAATTGCTCACTCGGGAAGCTTGGTTTTTGGAGACGTGAGTCTGCCGATGCTGTCAGCTGAAAAAAGCCCTTTCCTTCTACAACTCGGTGTCTGAGGGGTTCTTGTCTGTGGCTCGTCCTGCTACACAAATTCATTGGCATGGGCTTTTATAAGCTTCTACTTACTTTTCCAGTCTCATTTCTTGCTACAGCCCCTTTCGTCCCCTGCAATCATCCAATTCTCCCAATGTACCAGCTCCACCAAGTTTCTGCATATTCTGCTCCCTTCTCTGGGGAAAATCTCACCTCATCCCCAAGCTGATAACCTCCAACTAGACTTGAAGACCCAACTGGGTGATCATTTGCTCTGCCAGGGATCTCCTGACTCTGGCAGGCAAAGGGGGCTGGTTTATCCCCTGTGTTTCCATGGCCTTTGTCCATGGTTTTATTATAGTACGTACCGGGCAGTTTAATGTACATACTGTCTTTTCATGGGATTAAGAGTTGTTTGAACGGAAAGGACTGCAGGGTTCTTCTTGGTATCCCTCCTACCACCCGTAGCCTGACCTGTGATGGGTGCTCAGTGAATGCATGCTGAATGATGGTATAAAAACCGAACAGTGTTTGTCGCAGATAAAACACTTCACTGACTATATTATGCTTATACAAACTCCTGATTCCAGTATAGCTGCTAAGACCTGAAATAAACACATTAAGAGAGCTTTTTAAAAATCGCATTAAGTTGAAGAGTTATATCTGACATTCAATTTAGAAAAAAATTCCAACAGACAGCACGAACCAGGGTATTATTCACTAATCATTTGATGAATTCATGAATACCTCACAGGAAGATCTCTGTTTTAACATATATTGTGAAGTTTAGAGCTATGGCCTTTAAAAAGTAATATGATTACTCCACAGGTACAATAGCTAGCCGTGGAAATGCTGAAAAGATGAGTTTTCCAGTATTTTTGGATTCAATCTTTCAGCATAAAAGGCAATGATGAACATGTCACAAAGCAAATAAGAATCTTTGATCTGCACAAAAATCCCCAGAAAATCTCCTGTCATCAAAGCAGGTAAAGCTGAGGATGACTGTGCCCCTGCACATCCTCTTGGTGAGCTTTGCCCAAGGGCAGCTGCTTCTCAGTGCAGATGGGCACAGTGCACAGGGAGAGATGGAAAGTCAGTAGACTGCTCACAGTACACAACAGCTGTTACATTTTAACACTGTTTGATTTTTCCCAGCTTAGTCACACTGAAAACCTTTTAAGATTTCTCTCTGCACTCTTTTGTGTAGAGCAGGTGGGCTGAGTGTATATAAATAGGTTAAGTTCATTATGTGGAAGCCTGCTCTTCGCAGGTGGGGTTTCCTAGCTGGAAGTGGGCAGGTGGGCCCTCACTGTGAACTTCTTAGGGTAATTAAAAACCATTGCTTGGAATGACAGGCGGCTCTGTCTAGGACAACTGGATGTGGTAAACAGGATCCTGGTTCTGTGTGATTTCTTTGTAATCCTTCACCCATTTCTACTCTCCATTCCTTTTTTACCCCTTTTCTCTGAGCCTCAGCCCTCTTTCCACCCCACCTGTATTCACTGGGGCAGTAGGGAATGTTTCTTTTGCACTTGTCAGCAATTTCAAAAACATGAATCTTTGGTGATTTCATTAAAAAAAAAAACCCGCTTTCATCACAATGGCATCAGCAAATTGGCCATGCCAAAACATGATGTGCTCCTTCTGGCCATTTTCTATGTCAGTTCATGAAACCAGTGGCTGTCAAGCTTCAGCACAGGGATCACCTGGGTAGCTTACGAGGAATGTAGGTTCCTGGAGAGTCTGATTTAGAGGGCCTGGGATGGGCCCGGGGAGCTGCTTTTTGGAAAAAACACCTTCAGGTGATTCTAATGCAGAATGGAGCCCACACTTTAAGGAGCCCTGATAAAGAAAGACTGTCATTGTCTTTTTCATGGCTGCATGCTTCTCAATTTTATGGAAATACCATGACGTATTTAACCCTGTTTGTTTTGATGAACTTTTATATGGTTTGTTATGTTTTTGCTATTAAAAACAATGTGATACCATTTGTTTTTCTTGCCCAAGACCGTGTATCACTTCCGCTCCTTTTGGGAAATGCTGGCCCCGTACACTTTGTCCCCAGTCACTACCACCCCACTCTGCCTCGCTCTGCTCCAAAACATGCTCTTCCTCAGGTTTTCCTGGAGACTTCCATGTTCTTGGAAGACACCACTTCTTTGGCCAAAGTGACTGTCACTGGGGTAGGCGTCTTACCCATGCCATGACAATCATTATTCTGGCCACAGTTATTGAGTCAGTGGGAACAGTGGGTTTTAGGACAATAGCCCAGGGAACTTTCTTTTAATTTCCCACTGGTGGCAAAGCTGGAAGAGGAGATATAGAGTTTCCAGCCATGTGGAAGCCACCATTACAGGAGAGTGAAGCTGGTAAGACAAGAGATGTGAAGATGAGAGATGGAGACTGTGACAGCATTTGACTCCTGGATCATAGCTGTTTCTCTTCCAAAGAGCCCCAGTAGCAGGCTTTCTGAGGCTCATTTGCCTGATAAACACAAATGACAACTTGGTTGGGCATATAATTTTTGCTCTCTAACCTTTTCTCCTTAGAAGACTAAAGATGTTGCTCCACAGGATTCTAGCATTTACTGCTGCAGTACAGAAGATGGAGGGAATCCTAATTTTTGTTCCTTTGTAAGAGAATCTCATTCCACTCCCAGGTCTGTGTCTTTAATACATACTTTGTAATTTCAAGGATTAACTATATACATAATTATATATAAAAGGAGAGTTATATATATTAAGAGTTATATATATTGGCTGGGCATGGTGGCTCATGCCTGTAATCCCAGCACTTTGGGAGGTTGAGGTGGGCGGATCATGAGGTCAGGAGTTCGAGACCAGTCTGGCCAACATAGTGAAACCCCGTCTCTACTAAAAATACAAAAAACTAGCCGGGCGCAGTGGCGCATGCCTGTAATCCCAGCTACCTGGGAGGCAGAGGCAGAATTGCGTGAACTTGGCAGGCACAGGTTGCAGTGAGCTGAGATCGTGCCACTGCACTCCAGCCCGGGCAACAGTGTGAGACTCCGTCTCAAAAAAAAAAAAAAAAAAAAAAAAAAAAGTTATATATATTAAAAGGACACCAGTCTTGGTGTTCTTACATAAAGGGGCATATGGACTCTTCGGGGCTCCTTCTTGTAGCCCACTTGTTTGTAGCCAAAATCATTTCTCAGCTTTTAAGCTGGAAAATTATACACATATATATATAGTTAACCCTTGAAATTAAAAAAGGTCATCATGATAACAAAGTAAGTTCTCTGGAGCTTCAGAAAAGGTGCATTCAGTACAGACACATTTTCTTTTTGTATGTTTTAAATTACCATACTTTATTGAATATAAGATGCTGTCTCTGTAAGATGTACCCTTATTTTGTGTATTGCTAAGAAAGATAACATGATGCCCATTATAACAGTAAATTCTGCACACTGAGAGACTTCAAACTTTCCTTTCACATCAATTCTATTTTCTTCAATATCAACTGTGCCACTTTCAGATTTTAATGTTGATTTACATTTTAAAATATCTTTCCTTAATTCATTCAAATAATTGAATACTTTTGTTTGTTTCTCAGCCAGCACACTCTTCGTCTCAGTCTGCCATGTAATCTTGGGCCTGTTTATGTAGAACCTATGCTTTCTTGAATTTTATGCAGAGTATAAGCAGATGGTTTCTGTAATATAAATTTTATGTTATTGGCCTTTTCAGAAATAGGCTTTTCAAGTCTTATAATATCTATATCTCTCTTACTGTTAATATCTTCCTTTATAGGCCTCCCAACTAAGGAGACATCTATGTAGTTTTGGCTTCTTACATAAAGGGGCATATGGGTTTTTCGGGGCTCCTTCTTACAGCCCACCTGTTTGTAGCCAAAATCATTTATCAGTTTTTAAGCTGGAGAGCTGGCTGGTGTGCAGACTCTAGTTGTGGTTTCAAAGTCTTCTGCTTATTATGAAACTGCTGATCGGAGCAGGAATTCCTACATCCTGCTTCCTTGTCAGCTCACTGACAAGGAGAGTCTGAAATTATTTCTAATTCTGTAGTTGTTAAAGAAAAGTGAATGGAAAGCTGCAGCCCGCAGCATTCAGCATACTCATGGCTCTTCCAGCCCACAGCCCTTTTAGTTGCTGATTTAATATCTTGAAATGCCTCCTCCCTTCTGTCCCACATGTATTACATTGCTTAGAGCTGTAATCCTGGAATCAGTCAAGAAAAGAGACATTCATATGGTGGTACGAGGGCTGGCAAGTGGCAGGGATAGCCAGAGGTTGGTTAACGGATATAAAATTACAGCCAGATAGAAGGAATGAGTTCTAGTGTTCTCTAGCACTGCAGGCTGAATATAGAACCCTGTATCTGTAATCCTATCTATAATCGGTCACAATTAACAATTTATTGTATATTTTCAAATAGCTAGAAGAGAGGATTTTCAATGTTCCTAATGAAATGATAAATGTCTGAGGTGACAGATATGCTAATTACCTTGATTTGATCATCATACCTTGTATACAGGTATCAAAATATCACTGTATCCCATAAATATGTATAATCATTGTATCAGTTAGAAAAATAAAAAAAGGAAAAGAGGTATTCATAAAGGGAAGGAAACTATTAGAAGAATTTTTCCTTTCTTTCACACAGGAGAAGGATTGAGTTAACATCTTCTGGTGGGCAAGGTGCATCTATCAGTAGGAAGGGCTAGAAGCATCCCACCACGAGTGGGGCCTATCAGTAAGCAATTCTGTTTAACAATCCATATTCAACAGTTATTTACAGGGAACCTTCTGTGTGCCAGGCACTGTTTTGGGCACTAGGGAAACTGCAGGGAACAATATAAATAAAGTCTCTGCTTACATAAAGCTTGTATTCCAGTTGGAATATATACAACACACAAGTAAAGATACAGCATGTCAGGTGGAGATGACACCCATGGGGAAAGATTAGGGGGATTTGAGGACAGGGAGTGGTGGGACAGGGTGAATTGCTATTCTCCATAGGACAGTCAGGGAAGACCTGGTGAGGCGATACATGAGCAGGGGTGAAGGACGCCCCTCTCGGTAGGTCCAGGATTGAGTCATATTTCTAGTTTCCAGCACTATAGAAAGCTGGCTTTGCTTCCTGTGTTTTCATGTGTATCTCTACTGGAAGGCAGAAGAGAGTGAACTGTGGCCACTCACTTTTCTGTCTCCCATAAATCAGGTGTCTTCAATGATTATTTTAAATAGCTCAAATACCCTAAATTTGATGGACCAAAATTTAATCAACCATAGCTGGCAATTGACATGGCATACCTTTATTTTGCTTATGGAATATAAACTATATTTATAGTGGCCAGGCATTCAAAGAGAGCAGTCTGGGAACACAGATCAAGGGCCACGGAAATGGGTATTCAGGGTCGGGGCAGAGGAGCCTCACTGCAGGAGCAGCAGAAGGCGTGAGCAGCAGCCGTGCTGGACGGGGAGTGCCAGGTGCTGAGACCTTTGGGAGGTGGCCCCATCCTCTGCTTCTTTCACCTCTTGTCCTGAGGCCTCACCTCCCCGGCTCCTCACCTGTACTGCGTTGGCAGTGACAGCAATGTGCAGCCACCAACTGCTGGCCTGCTTATCGGTGTGGGTCCCCCACGGCTCTAAGTGTGAGTTAAAAAGAACATACACAAACTACAACTGAGTAGCTGGTCGAATGTTCAGTTAAATCCAGTAACAGTGCTCCTTTAATTAAGCAGATATTAAAGAAGAACAAGCAGCAGATGGCATTGATTTCTGGCTTTCATCCACAGAAAGAGAACAGGAAAAATAAGAAATTTTAATGCCTGCAATTGGAGTTATACTGAGGTTTCCAGCATCCAGACAGGCAAATGCCTGGACAGCTGCTTAGGGCAGATGGGTCCTTTGACAGCTTAATACTGCAGAGTTTCTGGTGATTTCATAGTTAGGGCAGCCAACATGAGACCATCTGTTTAGTAGCGGGCAGAAAAGCTCAGTACCAGCAGGTAGCTGCTGCTGAGAATGAAATGCAAACCAAAAGTCAGTCACACTCAAAACCTCTGTAAACCCCTGGCACTACAACCACAGAAAAAGAAACCTCACCTCAGGCTCATGTGATATATACAACAAGACCATACAGAAAGATAATATTCCAAGAGGCTGTATTTGGGATTGTTTCAAGATATTGAAATGCTATGAGAGATTGTTCACTTGGACAGTTCTTCTGTTCTTTTCTACTTTTCTTTCTTTTTTTTTTTTTTTTGAGACAGAGTCTCGCTTAGTCGCCCAGGCTGGAGTGCAGTGGTGCGATCTCGGCTCACTGCAAGCTCCGCCTCCCGGGTTCACGCCATTCTCCTGCCTCAGCCTCCCGAGTAGGCGCCCGCCGCCTCGCCCGGCTAATTTTTTGCATTTTTAGTAGAGACGGGGTTTCACAGTGTTAGCCAGGATGGTCTCGATCTCCTGACCTTGTGATCCGCCCGCCTCGGCCTCCCAAAGTGCTGGGATTACAGGCGTGAGCCACCGCGCCCGGCCTCTTTTCTACTTTTCTAAGCAGGAAAGGAAAATAAAAATGAATTCAGAGCCACCTATGATATGCTTAAAAACTAGCTGCACTAATTATAAAAATGAAAAAAGTTTAGATCAGTAACACATATATTGGTTGCAGAAGGTTTACCATGAACAACAAATAAATCTCCCTCCTACCGCTTTCTCCCTGTACTGAGGTATCTCAGTTCCCTCTCTAGAGACAAGCACTGTTATCCATTTCCTGAATATCTTCCCAGATATAGTCTGTATTATACATAATCACATGTGTGTATACATATCTATCTGTACCTATATCTATACATTGTTTAGTAGGAGAAAAAGGCAAGGTACAGATGGTATGTGTAGCATATCACCATTTTTGTAAGAAAAACTCGGAGATAACTATATGTGTATCTATCTATATAAATATATATCTACCTATAATATAGTTATCCAGTGACGGATATGGATATTTTTTGGTTCAACTTCTTGCCGGGCGCCTGTAATCCCAGCACTTTGGGAGGCCGAGGTGGGTGGATCACCTGAGGTCAGGAGTTCAAGACCAGCCTAGCCAAAATGGTGAAACCCCATCTCTAATAAAACTACAAAAATTAGCCAGGCGTGGTGGCGGGTGCCTGTAATCCCAGCTACTCAGGAGGCTGAGGCAGGAGAACTGCTTGAACCTGGGAAGGCAGAGGTTGCAGTGAGCCGAGATCGTGCCACTATCTAGTCTCGCTCTGTTGCCCGTGCCACTACAGCCTGGGCAACAGAGCGAGACTCTGTCTCAAAAAAAAAAAAAAAAAGGAGGCAGTTCCAAGATGGCTGAATAGGAACAGCTCCAGTCTACAGCTCCCAGCATGAGTGACACAGAAGACGGGTGATTTCTGCATTTCCAACTGTGGTACCGGGTTCATCTCACTGGGGCTTGTTGGACAGTGGGTGCAGGACAGTGGGTGCAGCCCACCAAGTGTGAGCTGAAGCAGGGCGAGGCATCGCCTCACCCGGGAAGTACAAGGGGTCAGGGAATTCCCTTTCCTAGCCAAGGGAAGCTGTGACAGACAGCACCTGGAAAATCGGGTCACTCCCACCCTAATACTGCGCTTTTCCAACGGCCTTAGCAAATGGCACACCAGGAGATTATATCCCACGCCTGGCTGGGAGGGTCTAATGCCCACCCACGGAGCCTCACTCACTGCTAGCACAGCAGTCTGAGATCCAACTGCAAGGCGGCAGCGAGGCTGGGGGAGGGGTGCCCGCCATTGCTGAGGCTTGAGTAGGTAAACAAAGCAGCCGGGAAACTCGAACTGGAAGGAGCCCGCCACAGCTCAAGGAGGCCTGCCTGCCTCTGTAGACTCCACCTCTGGGAGCAGGGCATAGTTGAACAAAAGGCAGCAGAAACCTCTGCAGACTTAAATGTCCCTGTCTGACAGCTTTGAAGAGAGTAGTGGTTCTCCCAGCATGGAGTTTGAGATCTGAGAACGGACAGACTGCCTCCTCAAGTGGGTCCCTGACCCCCAAGTAGCCTAACTGGGAGGCACCCCCCAGTAGGGGCAGACTGACACCCCACACAGTAGGGCACCCCGCTGAGATGAAGCTTCCAGAGGAACGATCAGGCAGCAACATTTGTTGTTCAGCAATATTCGTTGTTCTGCAGCCTCCGCTGCTGATACTCAGGCAAACAGGGTCTGGAGTGGACCTCCAGCAAACTCCAACAGACCTGCAGCTGAGGGTCCTGACTGTTCAAAGGAAAACTAACAAACAGAAAGGACATCCACACTAAAACCCCATCTGCACATCACCATCATCAAAGACCAAAGGTAGATAAAACCACAAAGATGGGGAAAAAACAGAGCAGAAAAGCTGAAAATTCTAAAAATCAGAGCGCCTCTCCCCCTCCAAAGGAACACAGCTCCTTGCCAGCAACAGAACAAAGCTGGATGGAGAATGACTTTGACGAGTTGAGAGAAGAGGGCTTCAGACGATCAAACTTCTCCGAGCTAGAGGAGGAAGGATGAACCCATCGCAAAGAAGCTAAAAACCTTGAAAAAAGATTAGACGAATGGCTAACTAGAACAACCAGTATAGAGAAGTCCTTAAATGACCTGATGGAGCTGAAAACCATGGCACAAGAACTACATGACAAATGCACAAGCTTCAATAGCTGATTCGATCAACTGGAAGAAAGGGTGTCAGTGATTGAAGATCAAATGAATAAAATGAAGAAGAGAAGTTTAGAGAAAAAAGACTAAAAATAAATGAACAAAGCCTCCAAGAAATATGGGACTATGTGAAAAGACCAAATCTATGTCTGATTGGTGTATTTGAAAGTGACGGGGAGAATGGAACCAAGTTGGAAAACACTCTGCAGGATATTATCCAGGAGAACTTCCCTAGCCTAGCAAGGCAGGCCAACACTCAGATTCAGGAAATACAGAGAATGCCACAAAGATACTCCCCAAGAAGAGTAACTCCAAGACACATAATTGTCAGATTCACCAAAGTTGAAATGAAGGAAAAAATGTTAAGGGCAGCCAGACAGAAAGGTCGGGTTACCCACAAAGGGAAGCCCATCAGACTAACAGCGGATCTCTTGGCAGGAACTCTACAAGCCAGAAGAGAGTAGGGGCCAATATTCAACATTCTTAAATAAAAGAATTTTCAACCCAGAATTTCATATCCAACCAAACTAAGCTTCATAAGTGAAGGAGAAATAAAATCCTTTATAGACAAGCAAATGCTGAGAGATTTTGTCACCACCAGGCCTGCCCTACAAGAGCTCCTGATGGAAACACCAAACATGGAAAGGAACAACTGGTACCAGCCACTGCAAAAACATGCCAAATTGTAAAGACCATTGATGCTAGGAAGAAACTGCATCACCCAACGAGCAAAATAACCAGCTAACATCATAATGACAGGATCAAATTCATACATAACAATATTAACCTTAAATGTAAATGGGCTAAATGCTCCAATTAAAAGACACAGACTGGGAAATTGGATAAAAAGTCAAGACCTGGCCGGGCGTGGTGGCTCACGCATGTAATCCCAGCACTTTGGGAGGCTGAGGTGGGCGGATCATGAGGTCAAGAGATCAAGACCATCCTGGCTAACACGGTGAAACCCTGTCTCTACTAAAAATACAAAAAATTAGCCAGGCATGGTGGTGGGCACCTGTAGTCCCAGCTACTCAGGTGGCTGAGGTAGGAGAATGGCGTGAACTCAGGAGGCAGAGCTTGCAGTGAGCCGAGATCGCACCACTGCACTCCAGCCTGGGCGACAGAGCGAGACTCTGTCTCAAAAAAAAAAAAAAAAAAAAAGGAATCAAGGCTCATCAGTGTGCTGTATTCAGGAGACCCGTCTCATGTGCAGAGACACACATAGGCTCAAAATAAAGGGATGGAGGAAGATCTACCAAGCAAATGGAAAACAAAAAAGGCAGGGGTTGCAATCCTAGTCTCTGATAAAACAGACTTTAAACCAACAAAGATCAAAAGAGACAAAGAAGGCCATTACATAATGGTAAAGGGATCAATTCAACAAGAAGAGCTAACTATCCTAAATATATATGCACCCAATACAGGACACCCAGATTCATAAAGCAAGTCCTTAGAGACCTACAAAGAAACTTAGATTCCCACACAATAATAATGGGAGACTTTAACACCCCACTGTCAACATTAGACAGATCAATGAGACAGAAAGTTAAAAAGGATATCCAGGAATTGAACTCAGCTCTGCACCAAGTAGACCTAATAGAGATCAACAGAACTCTGCACCCCAAATCAACAGAATATACATTCTTCTCAGCACCACATTGCACTTATTCCAAAACTGACCACATAGTTGGAAGTAAAGCACTTCTCAGCAGACGTAAAAGAACAGAAATTATAACAAACTGTCTCTCAGACCACAGTGCAATCAAACTAGAACTCAGGATTAAGAAACTCAATCAAAACCGCTCAACTACATGGAAACTGAATAACCTGCTCCTGAATGACTACTGGGTACATAACAAAATGAAGGCAGAAATAAAGATGTTCTTTGAAATCAATGAGAACAAAGATACAACATACCAGAATCTCTGGGACACATTTAAAGCAGTGTGTAGAGGGAAATTTACAGCACTAAATGCCCACAAGAGAAAGTAGGAAAGATCTAAAATTGACACCCTAACATCACAATGAATAGAACTAAAGAAGCAAGAACAAACACATTCAAAAACTAGCAGAAGGCAAGAAATAACTAAGAACAGAGCAGAAATGAAGGAGATAGAGACACAAAAAACCCTTCAAAAACATCAATGAATCCAGGAGCTGGTTTTTTGAAAAGATCAACAAAATTGATAGACTGCTAGCAAGACTAATAAAGAAAAGAAAGAAGAATCAAATAGACACAATAAAAAATGATAAAGGGGACATCACCACCGAACCCACAGAAATACAAACTACCATCAGAGAATACTATAAACACCTCTATGCAAATAAACCAGAAAATCTAGAAGAAATGGATAAATTCCTGGACAGGAAGAAGTTGAATCCCTGAATAGACCAGTAACAGGCTCTGAAATTGAGGCAATAATTAATAGTCTACCAACCAAAAAAGTCCAGGACCAGACAGATTCACAGCTGAATTCCACCAGAGGTACAAGGAGCTGGTACCATTCCTTCTGAAACTATTCCAATTAACAGAAAAAGAGGGAATCCTCCCTAACTCATTTTATGAGGCCAGCATCATCCTGACACCAAAGCCTGGCAGAGATACAACAAAAAAAGAGAATTTTAGACCAATATCCCTGATGAACATTGATGTAAAAATCCTCAATAAAACACTGGCAAATCAAATCCAGCAGCTCATCAAAAAGCTTATCCACCATGATCAAGTGGGCTTCATCCCTGGGATGCAAGGCTAGTTCAACATACACAAATCAATAAACGTAATCCAGCATATAAACAGAACCAAAGACAAAAACCACATGGTTATCTCAATAGATGCAGAAAAGGCCTTTGACAAAATTCAACAGACCTTCATGCTAAAAACTCTCAATAAATTCGGTATTGATGGGATGTACCTCAAAATAATAAGAGCTATTTATGACAAACCCCAGGCCAATATCATACTGAATGGGCAAAAACTGGAAGCATTCCCTTTGAAAACTGGCACAAGACAGGGATGCCCTCTCTCACCACTCCTATTCAACACAGTGTTGGAAATTCTGGCCAGGGCAATCAGGCAGAAAGAAATAAAGGGTATGCAATTAGGAAAAGAGGAAGTCAAATTGTCTCTGTTTGCAGATGACATGATTATATATTTAGAAAACCCCATTGTCTCAGCCCCAAATCTCCTTAAGCTGATAAGCAACTTCAGCAAAGTCTCAGGATACAAAATCAATGTGCAAAAATCACAAGCATTCTTATATACCAATAACAGACAAACAGAGAGCCAAATCATGAGTGAACTCTCATTCACAATTGCTTCAAAGAGAATAAAATACCTAGGAATCCAACTTACAAGGGATGTGAAGAACCTCTTTAAGGAGAACTACAAACCACTGCTCAACAAAATAAAAGAGGACACAAACAAATGGAAGAACATTCCATGCTCATGGATAGGAAGAATCAACATCATGAAAATGGCCATACTGCCCAAGGTAATTTATAGATTCAATGTCATCCCCATCAAGCTACCAAGGACTTTCTTCACAGAATTGGAAAAAACTACTTTAAAGTTCATGTGGAACCAAAAAAGAGCCTGCATTGCCAAGACAATCCTAAGCCAAAAGAACAAAGCTGGAAGCATCATGCTACCTGACTTCAAACTATACTACAAGGCTACAGTAACCAAAACAGCATGGTACTGGTACCAAAACAGAGATATAGACCAATGGAACAGAACAGAGCCCTCAGAAATAATACCACACATCTACAACCATCTGATCTTTGACAAACCTGACAAAAACAAGAAATGGGGAAAGGATTCCCTATTTAATAAATGGTGCTGGGAAAACTGGCTAGCCATATGTAGAAAGCTGAAACTGGATCCCTTCCTTACACCTTACACAAAAATTAATTCAAGATGGATTAGAGACTTAAATGCTAGACCTAAAATCATAAAAACCCTAGAAGAAAACCTAGGCAATACCATTCAGGACATAGGCATGGGCAAGGACTTCATGTCTAAAACACCAAAAGCCATTGAAACAAAAGCCAAAATTGACAAATGGGTTCTAATTAAACTAAAGAGTTTCTGCACAGCAAAAGAAACTACCATCAGAGTGAAAAGGCAACCTATAGAATGGGAGAAAATTTTTGCAATCTGCTCATCTGACAAAGGGCTAATATCCAGAACCTATAAAGAACTCAAACAAACTTACAAGAAAAACACAAACAACTCCATCAAAAAGTGGGTGAAGGATATGAACAGACACTTCTCAAAAGAAGACATTTATGCAGCCAACAGACACATGAAAAAATGCTCATGACCACTGGCCATCAGAGAAATGCAAATCAAAACCACAATGATACACCATCTCACACCAGTTAGAATGGCAATCATTAAAAAGTCAGGAAACAACAGCTGCTGGAGAGGGTGTGAAGAAATAGGAACATTTTTACACTGTTGGTGGGACTGTAAACTAATTCTACCATTGTGGAAGACAGTGTGGTGATTCCTCAAGGATCTAGAACTAGAAATACCATTTGACCCAGCCATCCCATTACTGGGTATATACCCAAAGGATTATATATCATGCTGCTATAAAGACACATGCACATGTATGTTTACTGCGGCACTATTCACAATAGCAAAGACTTGGAACCAACCCAAATGTCCATCAATGGTGGACTAGACTAAGAAAATGTGGCACATATACACCCATGGAATACTATGCAGCCATAAAAAGGATGAGTTCATGTCCTTTGTAGGGACATGGATGAAGCTGGAAACCATCATTCTCAGCAAAGTATTGTAAGGACGAAAAACCAAACACTGCATGTTCTCACTCATAGGTGGGAATTGAACAATGAGATCACTTGGATACAGGAAGGGGAACAACACACACCGGGGCCTGTCATGGGGTACGGGGAGGGGGGAGGGATAGCATTAGGAGATATACCTAATGTAAATGATGAGTTAATGGGTGCAGCACACCAACATGGCACATGTCTACATATGTAACAAACCTGCATGTTGTGCACGTGTTCCCTAGAACTTAAAGTAGAATAATAAAAAAAAAGAAATCTCGTTTCAACTTCTTTACACAAATGGTGGTATGGTATACACACCATTCTGTACCTTGCCCTTTTTTCCTATTTATTTGGAAAAGGTTTTATATCAATATAGATAGAATTCTCTTGTTCTTGTATTGGTAGCATTTACAATGAACAAAAGCATGTTAATGACTCTGAGAGGTACTGCAGTAAAGAAACCTGTTAGGGCCAGGTACAGTGGCTCACGCTTGTAATCCCAGCACTTTGGGGGGTCAGGGCGGGTGGACTGCTTGAGGCCAGGAGTTCGAGACCAGCCTGACCAACATGGCCACATCCCATCTCTACTAAAAACACAAATATTAGCTGGGCATGGTGGCACATGCCTGCATTTCCAGCTACTCAGGAGACTGAAGTACGAGAATTTCTTGAATACATGAAGCGGAGGTTGCAGTGAGCCGAGATTGCACCACTGCACTCCAGCCTGGGCAACACAGTAAGACTCTGTTTCAAAAAGGAAAAAAAAGAAACCCATTTGACTTCATTAGCATATCCCAAATGTATTTGACTTTCGGTCTTCCTACCCCATGGTGGAATTTTTGATTTGTGGAATACAGCCTGGACTTGCTGGTATCAGGTGTTTCTGGATGGTGTCTCTTCTGACTGGTCTGTGCTTGAGCCATACTGGTTGTTACATATTCTTAATGTCACCTTTTGGAAGGTACAGGCATAACCTGGACATATTTTGGGTTCAGTTGCAGACCACCACAACAAAGTAAATACCACAATAAAGCAAGTCACACAAGTTTTGTGTTTTTTTGGTTTTCCAGTGCATATGAAAGTTGTTGGCCGGGCGCGGTGGCTCACGCCTGTAATCCCAGCACTTTGGGAGGCCGAGGCGGGCGGATCACAAGGTCAGGAGATCGAGACCACGGTGAAACCCTGTATCTACTAAAAATACAAAAAATTAGCCGGGCGCGGTTGTGGGCGCCTGTAGTCCCAGCTACTCGGGAGGCTGAGGCAGGAGAATGGCGTGAACCCGGGAGGCGGAGCTTGCAGTGAGCCGAGATCGCGCCACTGCACTCCAGCCTGGGCTGGGCGACAGAGCGAGACTCCGTCTCAAAAAAAAAAAAAAAAAAAAAAAGAAAGTTGTTTACATTATACTGTAGTCTATTAAGTATGCAATAGCATCATGTCTAAATACTGCACATACTTTAATGAAAAACAATAAAGAAAGTGTGATTTAAAAAGAATATAAGCAAACTATAAGAGAGAAGATGGTTAATGTTCAGTTAAATCCAATGAGAGTGCTCCTTTAATTACGTGGATATTAAAGAAGAACAAAAAATGCTAAAAATATTCATGATCATCTGAGTCTCCAGTGAGCTGCAATCTTTTTGCTGTTGGAGGGTCTTGTCTTGATGTTGAGGGCTGCTTACTGATCAGCGTGGTGGTTGCTGATGGTCAGGGTGGCTGTGGCAATTTCTTTAAATAAGATAACCATGAAGTTTGCCACATTGATTGACTCTTGCTTTCATGAAAGGTTTCTCTATAGCATGCGATGCTGCTTGAAGGCATTTTACCCATAATAGGATGTCTTTCAAAATTGGAGTCAGTCTTCTCAAACCCTGTCACTGCTTTATCAATTAAGTTTATATAATATTTTAGATGCTTTGTCATCATTTCAACAATATTAACAGCATCTTCATCAGGTGTACATTCCATCTTAAGAAACCACTTTCTCTGCTCTTCCATAAGAAGCTACTCCTCATCCATTCAAGTTTTATCGTGAGATTGCAGCAATTCAGTGACATCTTCAGGCTCCACTTCCAATTCAAGTTATCTTGCTATTTCTACCACATCTGCAATAACTTCCTCCAATGAAGTCCTGAACCACTCAAAGTCATCCACGAGAGTTGGAATCAACATTTTCCAAACTTCTGTTAGTGTTGATATTTTGACCTCCTCCCATGAATCACAAATGTTCTTAGTGGCATCTAGAATGATGAATCTTTTCCAGAAGGTTTTCAGTTTACTTTGCCCAGATCCATCAGAGGAATCACTATTTATGGCAGCTGTGGCCTTATGAAATGTTTTCTTTCTCAAAAAAAAAAAAAAAAAAAAAAAAAAAGAAAGAGTCTAGAGTGCAGTGGTGTGATCTTGGCTCACTGCAACTTCCGCCTCCTAGATTCAAGCAATTCTCCTATCTCAGCATCCCCAGTAGCTGGGATTACAGGTGCGTGACACCATGCCCGGCTAATTTTTGTATTTTTAGTAGAGCTTGGGTTTCGCCATGTTGGCCAGGCTGGTCTCAAACTCCTGACCTCAGGTGATCAGCCCACCTTGGCCTCCAAAAGTGTTGGGAGTATAGGCATGAGCCACTGTGCCCGGCCATGAAATGTGTTTCTTAAATAATTAGGCTTGAAAGTTGAAATTACTTCTTTATCCATGGGCTGCACAATAGATGCTGTGTTTGAAGGCAAGGGAACAACATTAATCACCTTGTATATTTCCGTCAGTGCTCTTGGATAACTAGATGTATTGTCAATGAGTAGCAAAGGAATCTTTTTTTTCTGAGCAGCAGGTCTCAACAGTGGGCTTAAAATATTCAGCAAACGATGCTATAAACAGATGGGCTGTCATCCAGGCCTTGTGTTTCATTTATAGAGCACAGGCAGAGTAGATTTTGTGTAATTTTAAGGGCCCTGGGATTTTTGGAACAGTCTGTGAGCACTGGCTTCAACTTAAAGACACTAGCTGCATTAGCTCCTAACAAAAGAGTCAGCCTGTCCTTTGAAGCTAGGCATTGACATTTTCCTGTCTAGCTATGAATGTCCTAGATGGCATCTTCTTCCAGCATAAGGCTATTTTGTCTGCATTGAAAATCTGTTGTTTCGTATAGCCACCTTAATCACTTATCTTAGCTAGATCTTCTGAGTAACTTGCCACAGCTTCTCCATCATCACTTGCTGCTTCACCTTGCATTTTTATGTTATGGAGATGTCTTCTTTTCTTAATCCTCATGAACCAACCTCTGTTAGCTTCCACTTTTCTTCTGCAGCTTCCTCACCTCTCTCAGCCTTCAAAGAATTTAAGAAGAGTTTAGGGCCTTGCTCTGCATTAGGTTTTGGCTTAAGGGAATGTTGTGGCTGGTTTGATCTTTTATCCAGACCACTCAAACTTTCTCCATATCAGCAATAAGACTGTTTCACTTTCTTATTATTCATGTATTCACTGCAGTAGCACTTTTAATTTCCTTCAACAACTTTTCCTTTGCATTCACAACTGGGCTTTTGTGAATGCAAAGGAAAAGTTCTTGAAGGAAATTAAAGGGGCCCAGCTTTTGGCCTATCTCAGCTTTCAACCTGCCCTTCCCTCACTAAGCTTAATCACTTCTAGCTTTTTAGTTTCCCTTTTTTTTTTTTTTTTTTTTGAGACAGGGTCGTGTTCTGTCACCCAGGTTGGAGTGCAGTGGCACGATCATGGCTCACTGCAACCTTGAATTCAGCCTCCTAAGTAGCTGGGACTACAGGTGTGTGCCACCACACTTGATTTTTAATTTTTTTTGTAGAGATAGAGTCTCACTATGTTGCACAGACCTTGGTCTGGAACTCCTGGCCTCAAGCAATCCTCCCATTTTAACCTCCCAAAGTCCTGGGATTACAGGAATGAGCCATGATACCTGGCTCATTTCTAGTTTCTAAATTAAACTGAGAGATGCGCAACTCTCCCATTCACTTAAACATTTAAAAGCCATTGTAGGGTTATTAACTGACCTAATTTCAATCTTATTGTATCTCAGGGTATAGGGGAGTCTGAGAAGAGGAAGAGGGACGAGGTCAGTGGAGTACTCAGAACACACACAACATTGATCAATTAAGTTTGTTGTCTTACATGGGTACAGTCTGTGATGCCCTGAAACGATTACAGTAATAACAAAGATCACTGATCAAAGACCATCATAGCACATAATAACAATATAAAGTTTTGAAATATTATGAGAATTATCAAAATTGCTGTGGCAATTTGTTAGCCCCTAACAAAAGAGTCAGCCTGTCCTTTGAAGCCAGGCATTGACCTTCTCTTCTCTAGCTATGAAAGTCCTAGATGGCATCTTCTTCCAGTGTCCAGAGACACAAAGTGAGCATATGCTGTTAGAAAAATGGTGCTAATAGACTTGTTCAATGTAGGGTTGCCACAAACTTTCAATTTATAAAAACCACAATATCTGTGAAGTGTAATAAGGCAAAGAACAATAAGACGAGGTATGCCTGTACTTTATTAAAGATTGTCTTCAAATGTTTAGCAAACATAAAATATGTGGGTGTGTACTTGGAGAGGCAGAAATAATGGGTCCAGACTGAATCAAGACTGCGGGAGGTGAAAGAGAGACTAATTTATACTTAGTTGGTTTTCGTTTCAAGATTCATGTGAAAGGAAATGCCAGGAAAGGTCTGGCTTCAGCTCATGGTGATGAGGAAAAATTTATTCCAGGAGAGGCTTTGTCTTTTTTTGTTTCCTTTTTAAACCATGGAACATTTCAAACATCAGTGTATTTTTCATCTAGAAGTTTGATTTGGGTCTTTTTCTTACATCTTCCATATCTCTAGTTAACTTATAAACATCTGACATCTAGTTATAATGACTTACAATGTCTGTATCTGCTAATTCTAGTATCTTTGTCTGTTCTCGGTTGGTTTCAAAGGGATGATTCTCCCCCTCATAATGGACTGTATTTTCCTATTTGCATGCCTGTAATCTTTGACTGGATGTCAGACATTGTGAATTTTCCCTGTTGGGGACGGATATTTTTGTATTTTTTTTTTTTTTTTTTGAGACGGAGTCTCGCTGTGTCGCCCAGGCTGGAGTGCAGTGGCCGGATCTCAGCTCACTGCAAGCTCTGCCTCCCGGGTTTTTACGCCATTCTCCTGCCTCAGCCTCCCGAGTAGCCGGGACTACAGGCGCCCGCCACCTCGCCCGGCTAGTTTTTTGTATTTTTTAGTAGAGACGGGGTTTCACCGTGTTAGCCAGGATGGTCTCGAACTCCTGACCTCGTGATCCGCCCGTCTCGGCCTCCCAAAGTGCTGGGATTACAGGCTTGAGCCACCGCGCCCGGCCTATTTTTGTATTTTTATAAATATACGTGAGCTTTGTTTCAGGACGTAACTAAGTTACTTGGAAGCAGTTTGATCCTTTTGGGTCTTGCTTTTAAGACTTATTAGGCAGTACCAGAGCAGCATTTATTCTAGGGCCAATTATTCCCCCCTACTGAGGCAAAACCCTTCTGAGTACTCTACCCAATTACCCTGTGAATGACGAAGTTCTTTAGTCTGCCTTGTTAGATCAGAAACTACCCCTGGCTCTTTGTGAGGCTGGGCACTGTTCCCTCTGGTCCTCTTAGCTGGTTCTTTCCTCAGCCTTGGGAAGTTTTGAGCCCTTTCCTCCCAACTGCTGACAAGAAAACATCTCAGAATGTACTTTAGGGAAATTATCTAGAAGATAAAGAATTGGTCTGAAGTTAATTCCCTCTCACCTTTGAATTTCCATAATTAACTCAGGGACAAATAAGATTATGTGCCACAACATTATGCTTATAAAATACAATGTGAATTTCAATGTCATGGCAATGATATGATACTTGACAATAAAGGAAAATAGCTAGAAAAAATCAAATTAACCTTTCTTCAAAAAGTCAATAGTAAGTTGATGACTATAACTCTAACCCAAAATTTCAAGCCTGATTTTCTGGGGGCTGAGAGGCAAGATTTTATCTCTCATTTCCACTTCACTCTTAATTCATAAGATAGAAACACCAAGAAATAAAAAACAAACAAACAAACAAAAAAACCAAAAATATCCTAGCACCTTGAGTCTTCTCTTTACATTTATAAATTTTAAAGAAATTAAAAATCCTTACATACATTAAAGATAGAGGGCATATGCCTAGAAATGTACCTCAGCATGCATTTGCTAGCTAGGAAAAGAAAGCAACTGATGAAATCTACCTCCAGATTCACATATTTCTATCACCTGTAGAAGGCACTTAATAGATCAGAATTTGCTAAATAAGCACCCAGACAGAGATAAAATACTTCAATTTCCCAGGCAAAAACTCTTGCATCCATTAGTACTGGTATCCAAAGTAAGAGTAACAAATTAAAATTCCTTTAATTTTCCATACTTTGCTATAAATATTAGCAGGAAAATAAGCTTGCTTATTTGAGTTATAGACATTTATCGCAGAGATGCCTTCTTTATGTCTTTTCCTTACATTCTAAACTTATTTATTTATTTTTTGAGACGGAGTCTCCTTCTGTCGCCCAGGCTGGAGTGCACTGGCGCGATCTCGGCTCACTGCAAGCTCCGCCTTCCGGGTTCACGCCATTCTCCTGCCTCAGTCTCCCGAGTAGCTGGGACTACAGGCACCCGCCACCACGTCCGGCTAATTTTTTGTATATCTAGTAGAGGCAGGGTTTCACCATGTTAGCCAGGGTGGTCTCGATCTCCTGACCTCGTGATCCACCCGCCACAGCCTCCCAAAGTGCTGGGATTACAGAGGTGAGCCACTGTGCCCAGCCACATTCTAAACTTTTTAAAAATTTTCTTAGCTTTATATTTATTTGGCAGATGGAAAGGAATTTGCAAAAGTCTATGCGTTTATTATTATTTTTGGTAATTACTTTCTTATTTTTCCCCCACAAATGACCATTAACTATTATTTTACTTATAGCATCTAAAAGCATTTAATGATAGAAAATATTTAAAGATCCACTTTGATCTAGAATGCAAGGTATAATAACATAAAATAAATGGTCTGTGCAGCCCACCTCTAAAATGATGCTCTATACATTTATCAGCCAAAATGAACACAATAGAATTAGATATGTGGACATCTGATTCCAAATATGTGTTTGTTGAGAGAAAGAGAAGTCACATCTAAACTGAAAAAAAAGAAAAACATACTAATAAGAATGCTTGATTAATTTTAGGAACTCAGGAAATGTCTTTTAGGAAGAAAAAGGAACTACACTTATATCATTTCTCAGTCACTGATTTTGATGAGTGGTCTTCTCCCAGCAGCAGGTGGGGTTGGGGAGGTGAAGGCAGCATGCCACAAAGAGAGCACTTGACTTTGGATAGACATACCCACCCAAACAATCCATGACCCCTTATGGGAAGAGAAATCCAACCTCTGAAACAACTCCAATAAATAACCAGACAAAATCACTCCCCTGCTTAAAATTATCCATTCACTGGTCCCCGTCACCCTCAAGACCTGCTCTCTGTTTATATTTATTATATCATTGTTCACCCCCCTGCCCCAGGTGTCATCAGGGCTTACTATGAACTTCTCAGGTTATGCCGTGTTCCATCATGACTCCACGTTTTTGCAGTGGTTACTGCCTCTCTCAGGAATTCTTGTAGTCTTCATGGACTTGCATGCCATCCCAAATCTGCCTTCTAATTTGCTTATGGTCATAGTGGACACACAAACTGATTATACTTGGGGTAAATGAGAAGCTATGATGAGAAGAATATAAAGTAATTTGTCTGTCTTTTGAATTTAATTACATTTGGATCGGCAGTGGAAAAAAAAAATCACCATTAGGGAAATCTCTCATTGATGGTTCAGCTGGAGGCTGGAAAAATAGAGGACCATCCCTAATCTTGAAAGTAAGCCGGGATGCTAATTTTACCTTCTGTGAAACAGATGATTGAAGTTGTCCTTATGGAGAAAAATAGCTCAATACATTAAAATTGGCACAAAACAAGCTCAGTGATGATTATGATTGAAGATTTCATAGATTTAAAATGTGTCTTAGTTACAAAAATCAAACTTTACCTCTTGAAATGATTCACCAGCACTCCAACAAGTTCTCCAATTCGACTCTCATGGGTTGGCTGTTTGCTGAAGAGGCAGACAATGAGGTCTTTGTTGTCTTTTGTATGGAACACTACAAGTTGGTCCTTTCCATTGGAGACACTCAGACCAGTCAACTGCAAAGAGAAAATGCATGGAAAACTATTAGGATCATTCTCAAAAGAATGAATTAAAAAATACATTTTGGAGCTGGGCACAGTGGCATGTGCTTGTAGTCCCAGCTACTTGAGAGGCTGAAACAGAAGGATCATTTGAGCCCTGGAGTTTGAATCCGCCCTGGGCAACATAACAAGACACCATGCCTAAAAACAACAAAAAACACCATATATTTTCTAAGGGTTTTGCTCAGTGACCCTCCTGACTTTAATCTTTATCAGTTTCATGGAACAAGCAGATGGAAGGAAATAATAAAGATAAGAGCAGAAATGAATAAAATTTGAAATAGAAAAACAATAAAGAAAAATTAATGAAACAGAGATGGTTCTTTCAGAAGATCAATAAAATTGATAAACCTCTAGCCCAAAACAAAAAAAGAAGGAAGACCTTATTATCAATATCAGGAACGGAAGATGGGCCATCTCTACAGACCACACAGACATTAAAAGGATAATATTAAAATATTTGGACCAACTCTGTACAAAAACTTATTCAACAATTTAGTTAAAACCAAATAATTCCGACAGGGTGCGGTGGCTCACAGTAATCCTAACACTTTGGGAGGCCAAGGCGGGCAGACTGCCTGAGCTCAGGAATTTGAGACCAGCCTGGGCAACATGGTGAAACTCCATCTCTACTAAAACACACACACACACACACAAATTAGCCGGGCGTGGTGGCATGTGCCTGTAGTCCCAGCTACTCGAGAGGCTGAGGCAGGAGAATTGCTTGAACCCAGGAGGCAGAGGTTGCCGTGAGCTGCGACCATGTCACTGCACTCCAGCCTAGTGACAGAGTGAGACTCCGTCTCAAAAACAACAACAAATAATTATTCTAGAGCCACAAAATAGTAAAACTCTCCAAGAAGAAATAACTTGAATAATTCTATATCTGTTGAAGAAATTAGATTTATATTTAAAAACATTTTGAAAAAGAAAATTCTAGTCCCAGATGATTTCACTAGTGAATTCCACCAAACATTTAAAGAAGAAATAATACCAATTCACCATATTTCTTCTAGAACATAGAAGAGAAGGGAATACTTCCTAACTCATTTTGAAGGTGGCATTATTCTGATATCAAAAATAAACACAACAGTACAAGAAAACTACAAACTGATATCCTTTATCAACATGTATGTAAAAACGAATGCCAACAAAATATTAGCAAATTAAATCCAACAATATATAAAAACGATAATACAGTATGACCAAGTGGAGTTTAAGAAATGCAAGGTTAGTTCAGTATTCAAAAATTAATCAAGGTAATGACAGAATAAAATGACAGGATAAAAAAGAAAATCCACATGATTGTATCAAGTGACACAGAAAAAGTACTTGACAAAATTCAACATCCATCCATGATAAAAATTTCTCAGCAAACCAGGATTATAAGGGAACTTAACCTGATAAAATGACATATACAACATGCCACAGCTAACATCATACTTGGTGGAGAAGCACTGAATGTTTTCCCTTAAGATTGGGAGCAATGAAAGGATTTCCACTGTCACTGCTGCTATGCAACATCATACTGGAAGCCCTAGCCAGTGCAGCAAGGCAGGTTAAAGAAATTAAAAAGCGGCTGGGCGCGGTGGCTCACGCCTGTAATCCCAGCACTTTGGGAGGCTGAGGTGGGTGGATCACTTGAGGTCAGGAGTTTGAGACCAGCCTGACCAATATGGTGAAACCCTGTCTCTACTAAAAATACAAAAATTAGCCAGGCGTGGTGGCCGGGTGCCTGTAATCCCAGCTACTCAGGAGGCTGAGGCAGGAGAATCGCTTGAACCTGGGAGGCGGAGGTTGCAGTGAGTTGACATCATGTCACTGCACGTCAGCCTGGGCGACAGAGCGAGACTCTGTCTCAAAGAAAAAAAAAAATTAAAAAGCATACAGATTGAAAAGGAAGAAACATATGTCTCTATTTTCAGATTACATGATCGTGTACTTAGAAAATGCCAAGGATCCACAAAATAGCTCCCAGAACTAATAAGTGCATTTAGTAAGGTCAAAGGATACAAGGCTGACATACAAAAATATTTCTGTATTAGCAATGAAAACTTTGCAACAAAAATTTAAAAACAAAACCATCTATAACAACTGCAAAAACAAAAATACTTAGATATAAATCTAACAAAACATCTATCTGTAGGACCTACATGTTGAAAACTACAAAATGTTGAACAAGTTAAATTAAAACGCTGATGAAAGGAATAAAAGAAAACCTAAATAAATGAAGGGAAATAATATCCTCAGGGACTAGAAAACACAAATTCTTAAGATACCAATTTTTCCCATATTGATCTATAGATTTAATGAAATCCCAACCAAAATCCCAGAAAGATTTTTTGTAGATATCAACAAGCAGATTCTAAAATGTGTTTGGAAAAGCAAAAGAACTAGAATAGCCATAACAGTCTTGCAAATGAAGAATAAAGTTGGAGGGCTCACAGACGCTGATTTTAATACTTAGTATAAAGCTATGTTAATCAAGACAATAATTTAGAAAGGTAAAAAAAACATAGATCAGAAACAGACTCACATGAATATGGCCAATAATTTTTTCACAAGGGTGCAAAGACAATTCAATGAAGAAAGGATAATGTTGGCATCTGGATAACTTGGAACATTTGGACATTCCCATACAAACAGAAATAAAAGTCTACCTAAATCTCACATCTCGTAAACAATTCAGAGTGGACTATAGATCTAAATGCAAAATGTAAAACTAGAAAACTTTTAGGAGAAAACAGAAGAAAATCTTTGTGACCTTGCGTTGGCAAAGATTTCTTAGAAATGATACCAAAACAATCCCATAAAGCAAAAAAATTGATAAACTGAACTTCATCAAATTTAAAACTTTTATTCTAAGGAAGACACTGGTGGGAGAGTGAAAAGACTAGCCACAGACTGGTAGAAAATATCTGCAAAGATATATCTGATAAAAGATTTGTATTTAGAATCTATAAAGAGCGCTTAAAACTTAAGACAGTAAACAACTCAATAAAAAATGAGGGATAAAAGATTTGAAATCATTTCACCAAAGTAGGCATAGGACTGAATAAGTACATGAAAGGGTGCTCAACATCAGTAGCCATTAGGGAAATGCAAACTAAAACTGCAATGGGAACCATTGCAAACCCATCAGAATGGTTAAAATAACAAAACAGACTACAACAACAAAAAAGTGATAATACTAAATGCTGGTGAGGACACAGAACAAGTGGGACTCACATGCATTATTAGTGAAAATGTAAAATGGTACAGCCACTGTGGAAACAGTGGTTGTTAACTCAAAAAAAAATTAAATGGAAAATTATCATATGAGCCAGCAATCTTACTCCTAGGCACGTATCCAAGAGAAATAAAAACTTAGCTTCACATGAAAATTTATACATGAATGTTTATAGCAGCTCTATTAATAATCGATAAAAGCTGGAAAAGACCCAAATATCCAGCAGTGTGTGCACGGATAAACAAACTGTGGCACATCTAAATAACGGAATGCTACTCAGCAATGAACAAACTAATGATACAAAGTACTGACAGGTGACAACGCAGATAAATCTCACAGGCATTATGGTTGAATGAAAGCAGCCAGTCTCGAAAGGTTACAGCCTGCGTGACTCCATTTATATGATATTCTCTAGAAGATAAAAGGATAAGGATGGACAACAGATCAGTAGTTGCCAGGGTGTGGGGTTAAGAGGAGTCCAATACAAGGGAGTTTTTTGGGGTATGGAACTACTCTGTATCCTGACTGTGGCAGTGGTTACACAAATTTATGCCCATACTAAGACTCAAGAGACCTGTACACCACCATCCATGCAAGTAAATTATATTCATTGCCTATAAATTTAAAAAATTCCACACCCTGGCTGATTTGATCTCTAGATATTCTACTTTGGTCAATAAAGCAGAAGCCAGAGTGATTTCCTCATTCTGTGGTCTGTTCTCTTATTGCATAAAGTACTGAAGTGCCATCACCTGGCTACCACAGGTGCTATCAGCCAGGCAGCCTGGGGTAGGGACAGACGTGGGGGAGATGCTGAGAATGTGATCCCTGTTCTTGGGGGATTCGCAATCCAGTTGGATCAGAGGAAGAGATAAGTAACAAATAACTGAAGAAAAACACCTTAACAGTTTACAGATTTGGAACGCCACTTGGTTCCATGCCTATATGTTTTACAGACAGAAATTGAGACTGAAGGAGTTCAGACTGTCTGTAGGCCCGGGAACTAGAACTCAGACCTGCAGACTGACGGGGACTCATGTTCTTTCCATCACACCAGGTTTTTCAAGTATCATGTATAAATGAACACAGGTTCTATAAATAAGTATTCCCATGAATACATTTTCATAGGAGGTGAGTTCTTGGGTTGATTTTAAAGAATGCCAGGGTCAGTGCTTAAAGGAGAGAAGGGAAAATATTAAAGAAATTGGAAATCATTCACCAACCAATGCAGATCATGGGCTTTTCTGAGGCCATTGGTAAGAGAATATAGCAATCTCTCTGCCACTTAGCTGTACTGGATCCAGATGATTTTTATATGATTAAATTAAAGATATCATTTTCATTTTAAAAAAATCTTATGTCTATCATGCTTCACTCTCATTTGATTATTTTATATGTGAAATTCAAAATTGCATTGATGTAGCACTTCACAGGAGAGCTTGATTAAAGCCTAATGAAATGAGAATGGTAACAGCAGTAACTCTGCCAGTATATCCCAGGAGCATTAGCTGCAGGGGTTCAGGGAAAAGAGACAGATTCGGCAAAGAATGCTGAAACCACAGGGATAGAGGATCCCTTCCTAGGTGCTGCCTGGACCAGAGGACAGGAGCCAATGACTCTGCTCTCGGCCACCACCCCTTCTCAGAGGGTGGGCTTCTCTCCCTCCCCTTCCCTCTCCCTCACTGTCTGGGTGGCTTTATCTGCTGTGGGTGGGAATTCTTCATGTGTATGCCCAGGCCTAGTGGTGTGTCACAATCTCAGAAGAAATGAGAGAAAACAGCACTTAACTTGCTCTGCTACACAAATAATGAAAGATTAAGTCCCTATTGTCGCCAAGGCAGGATAAACAGCACCCAGAATGCCCCCTTTAGATCTGGGAGAAAGGATGGTAAGTGGGGATTAGTGTACTAAGGATGACCTGGGTGTTAATCCCAATTCAGCCATGTGATCTTGAGTGACTCATTTAATTTACTGGGGCATCTGTCCCCTTTTCTGCAAAATAAGGATAACATCAGGTGCCCTGTCTACCTTGCAGGGTTGTGGTAAGGATCAAACAGTAGCAACTCTGGAGTACAAAAAGTAAAAAAGCAAAAAAACCCTCCGTCTTCAAGTGTCTTACACTCTAAGTGAAAATATGTCAGCAAAACTTTACACTGAAAATATAATTTTAAAACCTTACAACACCACGGAAATGGAAGGTATTGTGTGAAACACCTCAGCTGGGGACGGGGTCACTACCTCATTGCCTTTGGGCAGCCATAACACATAGATGCGTTTCTCCGAACAAAAGGGAAACTCCTTATCGAGGCTCCCCCTGCCCCCGTTGCTTCCTTATTTCTCCTAATCTATGAGATTTCTATGCTGTGATAATTCTAAGCCTTCCCCTTCTTTGGACTTGAAGATTTGAACAGGGCAAACGGAGCCTCTGATTGCAACCCATTTCAATTCTCCCAGCCTCTCCTTACTAAGAAGGACCAAACAGTGAATACAACTAGATAGGTAAAGAGCTGAGCAGTTCTGGAAGAGGAGGCCGGCCTGAGAAGTCAGAGCAGATGTCCTCTCCTCCTCTGCAATGGAATGAGCACAGGAGAGCAGAGCTCACCATACAAGAAAATATCTAATCCAAATTCTCATTTACAAACTAAGCGCAAACAGACCGATATTAGAAAGAGAAATAATTCCAAAAGACAAATATGATAAACTACAGTAACTGAATAGATACTGCAGAAAATTAAAGAATAATAGAAGACAACGTCCCAGTCTTTAGATAGAAAGGAACCACAGGTACCAGCCAAACTTAGAGGATCTTCTGGCTGTGTAGCCCAGAGAAGTTTTAGACCTGTAGAATAAAGGAAAAAAATCTTCAAGTATCTAGGCATACAAAAATAAGTTATCTCTATAGGAAAATAAAATTCAGGCTTATATCCTTTTTTAAAAAAGAAAACTTGGCTGGGTGTGGTGGCTCACGCCTGTAATTCCAACACTTTGGGAGGCCAAGATGGGAGGATCACTTGAGGTCAGGAGTTTGAGACTGGCCTGGCCAACAGGGTGAAACCCCGCCTCTACTAAAAATACAAAATTTAGCTGGTCATGGTGGAGGGTGCCTATAGTCCCAGCTAATCAGGAGGCTGGGGCAGGCAAATCGCTTGAATCTGGGAGGCAGAGGTTGCAGTGAGCTGAGATTGTGTCATTGCACTCCAGCCTGGACACTGAAGCGAGACTCCGTCTCAAAAACAAAAAGAAAACTCATATTACTTTTGCCACAATTCACAGGAGGAGATAAGTAAATCCATTTTATTCTTGATATCAATTAGGAAAGATAAGTTCAAATATTTAACAGTAATCATTAAGATGAAAAAGGACGTGTAAGGTTCTAACCATTAGTAAAAAGAGAATAAATAAAACTTGACCAATGCAGCAACAGAAAAAAGAATGAAATAGCGTGGGAGCATAAAAAATAGAAAGCATTTAAATAACATGATTGGATTTAAGAAAAGTTTTTTCGCCAGTTGCTGTAAGAAATGTGAACAGGATACAACTCCTTTATTGGAGGGCGAGGGGTTATATGGATTTAAGTAAAAAACAAAATTTAACTATACCCTGTTTATAAAATTAATTAAGATAAAAGCAGAAGTTTATGAATGAGAACAACATACATAATAAATTAAAGAGCTGGTTCTTTGAACAGACCAAACCCTTGGCAGAGTTTCACCAAGGAAAAAACAAGCAAAACCACAAATATTTAACATTAGGAATGAGAAATGGATTTAAGAAAGGGTGTGTTGACTTTTGAAATTATAAGAGGCCGGAGCAGTTGCTCAAGCCTCTAATCCCAGCACTCTGGGAGGCTGAGACAGGAGGATCACTTGAGGCCGGGAGTTCATGACCAGCCTGGGCAACAGAGCAAAATCCTGGCTAAAAAAAAATTAGCTGGATGTGGTGGTGTGTGCCTGTAGCCCCAGCTACTCAGGAGGCTGAGGCAGGAGGATTGCTTGAGCCCAGGAGTTTGAGGTTACAGTGAACTGATCACATCACTGCATTCCAGGCTGGGTGAAAGAGTGAGACCCGTCAAAAAAAAAAAAAAAAAAAAAAAAAAGAAGAAGAAGAAAGAATAAGAAGAAATTACAAGAGAAAAAACGTTTGTAATTGTAATTTCATATTAATGAAATGCATAATTTTTTTTAAGATGGGGTCTAGCTGTATTGCCCAGGCTGGAGGGCAGTGGCACGATCTCGGCTCACTGCAGCCTCTATCTCCCAGGCTCAAGCAATCTTCCCACCCAGCCTCCCATGTAGCTGGGACCACAGGTGCATGTTACCACGCCTGGCTAGTTTTTGTATTTTTAGTAGAGACAGGGTTTTGTTGTGTTGCCCAGGCTGTCATGAATTCCTGAGCTCAAGCGATCCTCCCGCCTCAGCCTCCTGTAATACCACCAGTTTATGACAGGTATAATAAACCTGTTTTTAATTTTATTTTAAATTTTAATTTAATTACTGGTGTAACAAACACCAGTTTATTACAGGTGTAAGCCACTGCATCAGGCCTGAAATGCATGATTTTATAGGAAAATATAAATTAGTAAAATTGACTTAAAGAAAGATAAAACAATTAATTTCTATTTATAACTAGCAAAAAGTTTTTTTTATATTATCAGAAAAACACTCTCCTACTTCTTACTAGGCACAGGTTATGTTATAGGCCCAGGTAATTTCTATCATACTTAAACGCTCTACAATATGGAAAAAGATAGAAACCATACTGACTCATTTTATTTATCCTGCTAACATAACCTGCTGAATCTCTCTCACACACAAAAACACACCCAGAAATCAATGTAACTTACAAATAGATGCAAAATCCAAAATAATTAACAAACTGGATACAACAAGATAAACACCATGACCATGAGAGAGAGTATATTCACAAGTGTAAGGGGTGGTTCACTGTAAGAAATACCTCAACATAGGCCGGGCGCAGTGGCTCACGCCTGCAATCCCAGCACTTTTGGAGGCCAAGGCAGGCAGATCATGAGGTCAGGAGATCGAGATCATCCTGGCCAACATGGTGAAACTCCGTCTCTACTAAAAATACAAAAATTAGCTGGGCGTGGTGGTGTGTGCCTGTAATCCCAGCTACTCGGGAGGCTGGGGCAGGAGAATCGCATGAACCAGGAAGGTGGAGGTTGCAGTGAGCCGAGATAGCGCCACTGCACTCCAGCCTGGGCGACAGAGCAAGACTCCATCTCAAAAAAAAAAAAAAAAAAAAAGAAAGAAAGAAATACCTCAGTTTATTAATAGGTCACATTTATGTGTTATCTGTGTGCTTGTCCAACTGGAATGATCTCCTTGGGGTCAGGCTCGGTGGCTTTCACTTTTTTGAGCCAGGTATGAAGTTTTGTATTTGTATTGTTTTTATTTTACAGTATACCATGGTATATAAAACAATACTTCATTTTATAGTAAGACGGTAAACACTCAAATGTATTTACTGCTATTTCATCACTATAATAATCAGTGTTATTTATTTATTTATTTATTTATTTTTTACTCTGGAGCATCTTTGTTCCAAACTTCCTCCCAGTAGCAGCTGCTCCACAATCTTCTCTCCTGGAGAATCTCTCCTCTTCTTTGGTTACTGCTCTCTACATACACCTCTAAAAGACTTCATTCTTGGTATTCCCTCCACCTCCCTGCCCTTCCACACCCCTGCCCCCGACACCCCATCCAAAGCTATGCCTGACACACGAAGAACTTTCATGAAATTGTAGCGGTCACTTCATTTCTTCAGGTGTTTGCTTGTATTTTGACATAGACACTTGGCTTTTCGGATGTCCTATTCAACTTCTGTTCTCTGATTAGACTGCAGAGATAATGTTTATGCTCTTTTGATCTCAATTAACAAATTTATTTGGCTGCTCTTTGATGGAGAACATTCTGTTCATTCTGTTTTCCATTCAGAAACTTGGAAGACAGTTTGCTCTGGCTTTTTGCAGGACACCCGATGACTTTCTTTTCACCTTTCTCTGTTCTGTTCATCTGTCTCTCCTAATCTCCCTCCTTCTCCCTTCCCAGTCCCCCACCTCTTGTTCCCTCCTTACTCCTCAACTAGCTATAACTTAGGAAGCTCAGCTGTGTGGGCTCATGATGGAAATAATGGAAGATGTGGCATAACTAAGAGTTTATCCCTTTATAAGCAAGTATCTCTTGAAAGCAACAAATTGCTTGAGCCAAGAGCCCTCATGCAAGCAGGCTGATGGTCTTAAGATGCCATGCCGTGAGGCAGCCAAACCTCTCAGAGGGGTCGTGTGCAGGTGCTCTGGTCACAGTCCTGGGGCCAGACAAGTGAGTGTATGAGGGCTCCAGTGATTCCGACTCTCACTTATCAAGTAACCCCCAACTTTGAATCTTCCTAACGGAGGCCCTAGACATTGTGGAGCAGAGGCATGCTGGCCTCACAGCGCTTCTTTCAAATTCTTTACCAACAGAATCCAAGAACATAATAAAGTAGCGGTGTCTGGGATGGATTGTTATACAGCAATAGTAATTGGAATAAAAATTTGTAACAGGAGTGGGGTGCTCCTGTAACATAATCCCAAATAGTTGGCACTGGCTTTGGGAAGTGGGTGGAAGCTGGAAAGGTCCTCAGAGACTGCTGGGGGAATCATGGCAGGCCTTTAAGAGGGGTCAGTGAGGGCCTGAGGAAAACAGGGAAAAGATTACTCCCAGCCAGAGGAAAGGGGAGAAAAGGGACCTTGGTCGTTAAACAGGAGAAAATTTGACAACCCTGTTGCCTATGGGAAGGCAGAAAACAGAAAAAGTACTCAACAAATGTGATGATCTAGATAAGGAGATTTCTAGACAGAATACTGAAAGTGCCATCTGGCTTCTTCTTGCTGTCTATGAAAAAAACGTGAGAGGAGAGAGAGGACCTTAATAAAGAACTGTTCTGCTCTCATGTAAAAATTAGAGGAAATATAAAGAAGCCTGCAATTGCTGGGCTTGAAAATAAAACTGTTTCTTATTCCCAGCTTCTCCAGATGGCAAATGATTCTCAAATTAAGAAATGGTTTCAGGGCAATGGATTGAATCCAGAGTGGGATTGTAAAATCCTTTGTTAAAACCTTAGAAAGATCTAAGGCGGCCGGGCGCGGTGGCTTAAGCCTGTAATCCCAGCACTTTGGGAGGCCGAGACGGGCGGATCACAAGGTCAGGAGATCGAGACCATCCTGGCTAACACGGCGAAACCCCGTCTCTACTAAAAACACAAAAAATTAGCCGGGCGAGGTGGCGGCGCCTGTGGTCCCAGCTGCTCGGGAGGCTGAGGCAGGAGAATGGCGGGAACCCGGGAGGCGGAGCTTGCAGTGAGCTGAGATCTGGCCACTGCACTCCAGCCTGGGCGACAGAGCGAGACTCCGTCTCAAAAAAAAAAAAAAAAAAAAAAAAAGAAAGATCTAAGGCATTCATAGTATCTTCCAGACAGCTAAATGAGGCTCTAAAGATCTTTAGGGCATGCCTTACAAATTCTACCCTTTAAACAACAGGGCTCCTGAATCTTAAGGGTCTTGTCCCACAATAGCTCATGAGGAGCCCAAGATATGGGAGAGTTTATTTTGCAGAGATTTGTGGGTGTGATTTTGTCCAATGGAGTGGTTATAAATTGATACACAGTAAATCCACCAAAATTTCAAAGGACTGGACTGAAAGCAACATAGGCATGGCAAAATGCAAAGAGGCTCTGCATCCAGCCCCCAACCTTTTGTGGACAGGAAGCAGCTAAGAAAGCTACTTAGTTGCAAACACAGAAGGTCAGTGAGTGTTTTGTGACCCCCATTCCCCTCCTCTTTGAATAGAAGTGTCAGTGGGAGGTATCCCATCCCTAGATCACCATTGCTGATGGGTACGGGACAGATTACTTTTCCTTTCAGTTGGTCTTCAGATTGCAGGAACTCTACTTAAGGAATGGCGCCTGGATTGAATTAGATGAAATCCTGGCCCTTGACCTTAAACCTGGTATTACAAGGAGATGAGACTTCTGGGACATCTTGCGAGTGGGTAAACACATTCTATTTTATTTTACTTCATTTTTTCGAGTCGGGGTCTCACTCTGTTGCCCAGGCTGGAGTGTGGTGGTGCAATGATGGCTCAGACCTTGGGCTCCTGGGCTCAAGCAATCCTCTGCCTCAGCCTCCCAAGCAGCTGGGACTACAGGCATGTGCCACCACATCCAACTAATTAAAAACACTTTTTTTTTTTTTTTTTTTTTGGTAGAAATGAGGTCTTCCTGTGTTGCCCAGACTGGTCTTGAACTCCAGGCCTCAAGTGGTCCTCCCGCCTTGACTGGTAAGTGCATTTTAAGTCAGAGTAACGAAAATAATTTTTAACCAGCAGGTAGAAAGTGGAGGACTTAAAACAAGTTTGCAAAACTTTTGACACTCCTCCCATAGAAAGATAGGGGTCTATGTCCCCATCCCTTGAATCTAGGCTTACCGTATGACTGGCTTTTGACCAATAAAATGCAACAGAATTAGAGCTGTGTGACTTCTGAGGCCTGCTCAGAAAAGGCAATGCAGCTTCTGTGGTGTTCAATGGGACATTCATGTTTTGAGCGCTAAGTCAGCTCATAAGAAGCCCAACTACCAGCCAGTCGTGGTGGCTCATGCCTGTAATCCTAGCACGTTGGGTGAATCACCTGAGGCTGGGTGTTCAAGACCAAGCTGGCCAACGTGGCTGTTGCTATTAAAAATACAAAAATTAGCTGGGCATAGTAGCGCATGCCTATAGTCCCAGCCATTCTGGAGGCTGAGGCACGAGAATTGCTTGAACCCGGGAGGCAGAGGTTGCACCGAGCTGAGATCACGCCACTGTACTCTAGCCTGGGTGACAGAGCAGACTGTCTCAAAAAAAGTTAATAAAAACAATAAAGAAGTCTGACTACCTTGAGGCCACCATGTTGTGAGGAAGCCAAGCATCTCCAAAAGGCCTCATAAGGCTCTCCAGTCAGCAGTCTCAGTCTCTGAGTCCTCCCCACTGAGGTGTCCGTCACCTCGGTGGACATGCCTTCAAATAATTCCAGCCCCAGCCCTTAAGTCACCCCTAGCCTTTAAGTCTTCCCAGCTGAGGCCTCAGATACTGCAGAGCAGAGAGAAGCCACCTGCTTTGCCCCCCCTTTTTTTTTTTTGAGACGGAGTTTCGCTGTTGTCTGTTGTTGGCCTGGGCTGGAGTGCAGTGGCACGATCTTGGCTCACTGCAACCTCTGCCTCCCGGGTTCCAGCAATCCTTCTGCCTCAGCCTCCTGAGCAGCTGAGATCACAGGCCCCTGCCACCACGCCCAGCTAATTTTTATATTTCTAGTAGAGATGGGGTTTCACCATGTTGGCCAGTCTGGTCTCGAACTCTTGGCCTTAGGTGATCCACCCGCTTCAGCCTCCCAAAGTGCTGGGATTAAAGGCGTGAGCCACTGCTCCCAGCCCGCCTATTCTGAATCACTGACCTAAGAACATATGACCATAACAGAGAGAAACCTTAGTTTTGTAAATGCATCAGGGAAAGAATGCATAGGTTGGGATAACAAAGAATTAATTCCTTCACAAACAGTCACTTTCAAAATTTTTTTGTTATTATTTGAACACATCAAATAAACAGTAAAAATACCACATTTATAAATATTTTCCCACTTCATGAAACAGAATAAAATTCTCTTCCTTTCTCAGGGATTCAGAGTTGTTATGGTGAATGTTAATTAGTAAGTATGCTTTAAAACAGATGCATCTTCAGGGCTACTAGGCTCTCTGTGACTGTACGCCTGGATCACATGATCCAAACATCATACCAGTATGTGTGAGCCACATGCTGTTTTAATGGTAAAACAAAACCTATTTCTACAAAACATGAGCCTTGAGCAGTAATGAAAAACTGTCTTGAAACCAGTATAATTGACTTTATTCCCAAGTGCCTGTTGTGAGCCTAGTACTATTGATCAACATTATTCAGGTCAAGGAAAATAATTGTAATCAACTGATTAAAAGGGCTAAGTTTATATCATTGATTGACAAGGGCTTTCAACCCTTGATTTTAACAGCTTGATGAAAGCCACTCCACAAAACTCTTCAATAAGTTTCCAACACCAATTCACCTCACTGCACTGAATAAATAAAACATCTCCACATTCAGCTTCAACTTCTTCCCAATATTGCACATCCTGACAGGGATCAAGGGCACCATCAAGAACATTTATAACCCACATAATGTTCTCATCACAATGGATTTTGTACTTAACAAAATTAAATACAAATCCCTCTAGAGAGTGACACACAGGAAGTTGGGCCTCCCAAAGCCTCATCCATTAATTAATTAATTAATTAATTTTTTCTTTTCTTTTTCTTTTTTTTTGAGATGGAGTCTTGCTCTGTCACCCAGGCGGGAGTGCAATGGCATGATCTTGGCTCACCGCAACCTCCACGTCCTGGGTTTAAGTGATTCTCCTGCCTCAGCCTCCCGAGTAGCTGGGGTTACAGGCGACTGCCACCACACCTGCCTAATTTTTGTGTTTTTAGTAGAGACAAGGTTTCACCATGTTGGCCAGGCTGGTCTCGAACTCCTGACTTCAAGTGGTTCACCTGCCTCGGCCTCCCAAAGTGCTGGGATTACAGGCGTGAGTCACGGTGCCTCGCAACTCCATTAATTTAAATGGTTGGTTATTTTTCCCTTTTGTTGCAAGAACCTTGTTTGTAGCAAGCAAATTTGGCTTTTTCACATTTACATTAAATATCAAATTCCTTACTGGAAAGGTGTTTAGAACCTACTAGGTTCATGGGTATCAGCCAAATGGGCAACTGTCTTCTTTTTGTTAAAATCTAAGACAGGCCAGGTATTGCCTGAATATCTGGCAGTTTGAGTTCCTGGGCTCATCTTGTAACCTGGAGTTCAGTAGTTTCACGAAAAATTCAATTTTAATTCCAAACAGACTGCTCTCAGGACATAGCTCAAGAAATCACTTCAACCAGTTTTTAATACCAAGCCATCTAGTGGAACTGAACTAAATCTCTGAGTCTTCCTATTCTTTCAGTTTTCATATATTGCAACCATCAGTATGCCTGCCTGTAAGAGACTGACTTCCTTTTAATTACTGCTTCAGATTTATTGTTTCGGGCTGGGGAAGGAGATAATCAGATTCATCACAAGGGTACATAAAGCAAGACAAATGGCCCAAGAAGGTGCCCCTTTGGAAAGAACATACAAAGTTTAGCACACAAACTCTGTCCTATCTATTTTGACTCTGTCTCATCTATTTGGGAGGTATAAACATCCTCCCATTTGCCTTCTGATTATGGTTCGTTTGGGCCAATGGCTCTCAACCACGGCTGTGTATGAGAATCACAGGGAAGACTGTGATACATTTGGTCTGGTTTGTGCTGGGCATCTGCAGTTTGTAAAAGCTCCCCAAGTGATTCAAATCACACGTAACCACTGATTTACGTAAAACTACTAAATAATTGGGTCCTAGATAGTCAAATTATTATTTTACAAAGCTAATTGTTTTACTAATTGAATCAAGCTCTATATTATCTATTTTAAATTTATTTTTTTCTCTCTCTTAAAATACCAACTTAATTAAGTTGCTTTCCTTATTAGTCTTTAATTGAATTTTTTTTGCCTTACAAATTAATGACCCTCTTGATGCAAAATAAAAAAAGATTATTCACTCATCATTTGAGGCTTATTTTCCTTATCCCATTCTGAGTCAGTGTACACTAACAATTATTTTAGATATGATGACTGATTTCTTATTGTATCCTGGTCATTTTGGATATTGTGTTATGAGACTCTTGATCTTACTTAAATCTTCTCTTTTAGCAGGCTTCCACTAAAAGTGGGCCAGGAGCAGAAGGGGAGGACACATGTTTTACTGCTGGATGGGAGTGGAAATCCAGGCCCCTCAACATGGCTTCCATTGACACAGCTCTTGTGGGGAGTAGAACAAGCGCCTCATAGCCTCCAGGAGGGGGTAGAAACCTAGGCATGTCCCTCTGCTTCCACTGACATACTGAGAGGGGTTGGGCACCTCATTACCCCTAGGCTGGTTCCCCACTGAGCCTCCTCGACACCACCCCAACAGGGAAGGGTCAGGAGAGGGGTACCTCTTTACTGCCAGGTGAGGGTGGAGGGCTAGGCTTCTCACTAGGCCTTTGCTGATGAGAGCTGGAGGTACCCATATTTTCCGCCTGGTGCTTTTCTGGAGAAGGGTGCTTATTGTCAAAAAAGATTCTGTTTTGCTAGGCTACCCCTTTCCTGTACTTTGGCAAGAGAGAGCAGGCTCTTCTCTGTGCCTGCTGGTGTTTCTGGATGGCGGGCTTCTCCGGCAGCCAGTCTGGGATAGAAAGGAGGCAAAAAGAAAAGCCAGGGAATCCCTCCCTGCCAAGTTCCTCTGGAGTCCTGAGGTCCCTAGCTGGTCCACTTTCCTCTCTTCAGCATTCAGAATCTCCTTACATTTGTTTTATGATATAATGTCTAGGGTTTTTAGCTGTATTTAGTGAGACAGGAAGGGAGAAATGCATCTCTTCCATTTTGTTCAGAACTGGAAGGCCCAACTTCTCATTCTAGACAATGCCCCAAACAAATCAGAAATGTAGTTTCACCTTAGAGGGTTTCTGACACAGGGGAGGAGCCAGGAAGCAAACATCACAGGCTGGACAATGGGAACCACAGTTGGAGAGAAGAGACTGCAAGTTTCCCTCTTTAAAATGCTGCTAATTCTCAAACGTGCATGTCACGCTTAGACCTTTCTCTGGAGCTTCAGATGGGCATTTCTACCTGTCTAGGGAAAGCACAAGGAGTCTCCTGGAGAGCCCAGGGGGACCACATATTTGACCTGGACAAAATGACACTCATCACCTTACCCTTACTACTCTTTTTTCTCAGGGCCGTATCTCAATAAAGTGCCACCAGCCATACCACCTCCCAAGCCCAAAAGAGAATGCTTCAATTTCCCCAACTCATCCATTCTCACCTGGGAGGCAGCACAGGCTCTGGAGCCACACTGCCTGGGCTCCAATTTTGGCACTACCTCCTACTGACTTTATGTCTTCAGATAAGCCCTATCAATGCTCCGTGCCTCAGTTTCTTCACCTTCAAGTGGGGTTTCATCCTCACAGGGAAGATGAAAAAATTATCTAAAGTAACACAGGAAGAAAATTAAACTAGTGCCTGGTTCATAGAAAATTTTCCAAAAAATGTTAACCTTAATTAAGAATAACTCAGAAACCGCTTACATCTTGTCTCTTCTCTCCATTTCTGGTGTCACTTTATCTGTTGAGATTATTCCAAGAACCACTGAAATGGTATTTATTTCACCAGCCTCTTGTCACTTCGGTATATATTTGTAATGCTGTCAGAATTAGCTTCCTAAGAACACAAACCTCATCACGCCACTTAAAAGTGGTTGCTCTGCATTGTTAATAGCAGTGGAGCACACACTCCTTTTAAGAATCTGAAAAAAGCTACGAGAGCCCAGTGCAAACATGCACAAGTATTTGCATATACACGTTGAGTATACCTTGTCCAAAGTGCTTAGAACCAGAAATGTTTTAGAGTTTGCATTTTATTCAGATTTTGGAATAGGTACATATATATAACGAGACATCTTGGGGATGGAACCCAAGTCTAAACATGACATTCATTTATGTTTCCTATAAATCTTATATACATAACCTGAAAGTAATTTTATTTTTCCCTTGGGGACATCGAATAAGCTGTGCTGTGTGCCTGCGTTTTCACTGCAACCTGTCACATGCGGTCAGATGTGGAATTTTTCACTTGTGGTGTCATACGGGTGCTCCAAAAGTTTTGGAATTTGGAGCGTTTTGGATTTTGGATTACAGATGCTCAACCTGTTCGTATAAGCCTCCTCAAACGTTTCCTTGTCCTGAAAAGCCATTTCTGCCATCTTCTGCACCCTCATAGAACTTCATGCTCACCTCTGCTTTTGCATTTAACAAGCTGCATTGTGATTATTTTTGTTTGTATTTGCCTCTCCCACTAAACGACAAGCAGAAGCTGCATCTTCTTGTCTTTATTTCCCTACTACCTACCAGGCAGGTGGTAGATGATAGAATTTATTGAATGTGTGAAAGCCAGAGTAAAAGCTATGGATGGATTCAAAAGGTTCTCCCTGCTTAGGAGACTGATGGTTCCCGTGTGTTCCTTATCAAAGCCAACCCTTAATCACAGCCTTAAAAGCTTTATTCTTACTGGTTACCTTGCAGATACTTTCCCCTTTCTCTCCTCATACCCCTCCCCGCGCTCTTGTCTACGGCTTCCAAATCCATGTCTCTGCTCAAGAACTGAATGTCTGTGACCTCTCATATGTTTAAACCCTAATCCCCAGTGTGATGGTATTTGGAGGTGGGGCCTATGGGAGATAATTAGGTTATGAGGGTGGAGCCCTCACGCTGGGATCAGTGTCTCTATAAGAAAAGACAGGCCAGAACCTGCTTTCTCCTTTCTTCCCCATGTGAGGATACAATGAGAAGGCAGTCAGTCCCCTGTGAACTGAAAGGAAAGCCCTCACCAGAGCTCAAACATGCTGGCACCCTGATCTTGGACTTCCAGCCAGACTGGGAAAATAAATTCCTGTTGTTGAAGCCACGTGGTCTGTGGTTTCTTGTTACAGCACCGCATGCTAAGACAGTCTCCATCCTAGGTTGCTCTTTGACTGTGTGTTGGGCCTTGCCTCAAATGAAGCCCATTTGAGACTGAACTTTCGCACACTCTGCTACCACATCCCTGCTTCTTTTCCTGTATTTCCTATCTTGGTGAGTCACCAGCACCAAGGCCTGTTGTTCTAGCACATAAACAGGTCTTGAACCCATCTCCCCCTCTTTATGGTCCTTGCTTGAGTTCAGGTCCTTGTAATTTCTGAAGCAGCATCTTAACTACTTTTCCTGTCACCAGTCTTGACCTCTCCAGCTCAACCATCAACACTCATTTATTGAACACCTACTGTATGGCAGGCAGTGTTCTGGGAACAAGAGAGCCCCCGACCATTCTCCCATGGAGTCTATGTTTTAATGGGGGTGTGGGGGAGCCAGACTGTAAAGAACTCTAATAATGTGACAGGTGGTGATGTGGCCTATGAAGAAGAATAAAGTATGTAAAGGCATACAGAGGGATAAGATGGAGTTGAGGGTATCATTCTGAACAAGTCTTTTAAAGTTATATTTGGGCAGAGGCCTGAATGAAGTGAGGAAGCCATTCAGTTATCTGGAAGAACACTCCAGGGGAATGAAAACTGAGAGCAAAGATTAGACAGTGAGGGCACTGAAAGCTGACTTCATCCGACTCTGATTTCTACAGGCACGGGATTGTCAGTTTGCAAGGGGGCAAAGAGCAGTTTCTAATTATGGAGCATTTGACTACGTGATAAGAACGATGCTGAGGACTTTCCTCGCATTATTTCATACACTTCATTTTGGGCCTCAACCTTCAACTGAGATGGGTGCTACTGTTAAAATGGGGCATGAATTCAACAACCACCCATCTGCTTCCAAATATCCTAACACCTGTGTTGCCAGACCCCACTGGGGTGTGATTTTTCTTTTGTCCTTTACCATTTATAGTGTAATGATCTTTAAATGCAATGTAAGGTATTTTTACAACTCAGTAAGCTTTGTGAAAGGCTATTAGAGGGGATGGTAAGGGCGGATATCAGAGGTGGTTCCCAAGAAGCAGAATGGCTGCTCCCTCAATAGCAGCCAAAGTAGTAGTTCAGCTAACTCAGGAGAGAGGACCCTAAGCCTGTCAATTTTACTTGCTCCCAGTAGATATACCTCTAACCATGGCACACTGTAAAGAGGTCTATGCTTAGATATGATTACAATAAAATGAAACCCTTGTAATGTTTATTATATTTAAAAAATTCAGATTCCTCCTGTAGTGCAAAACTTCATCATAACAATTCTGTGTAAAGAAAGTTTGTTCTGGACCTTAGCCAATAACAAAGAAACAAACTAATTTATTTAATGGCTACAGTCCAGGACCAGTAGAGGTCACCTCCCAGTGGTGTGTGTGTGGTGGTGGCGGGGGTGGGGGGTTGTTGCCAAGTGAGACAATATATGCAGATGTCCACTATGAGGAATGAAAATCATCAAATATAAGATGATTTCTTTATCTTATGCTTCTCTTGTTTAAGGAAAATCTTTTGATGAGACTGTCCTCAAACATTAAACCATGGTCAGTGACTTAAAGACAATTTAATTTTTGATACAGATACGGGATCATGAGGCTTTCTAGAAAACACACTCTCTCTCCAACTCTGTCTTAGTCCATTTAGGTGGCTATGACAAAATACCATAAACTGGTGGCTTATAAACCACAGAGATTGACTCCTCACAGTTCTGGAAGCTAGAAGTCCGAGATGAGGGTGCTGGTGGCCCTCGTCTAGGTTGCAGACTGCCAACTTCTCGTAGTCTCCTCACATGGCAAGAGGGCGAGGGTCTCTCTGGGGCCTCTTGTATAAGGTCAATAATCCTGTGATGAGGGTAGAAACCTCCCAAAGGTCTCATCTCCGAATTCCATCACATTGGGGGTTAGGATTTTGACATAGGAATTTTTGGGGAACACATTCAGACCTTAGCACTCTGTGTCTCTCCGTCTCTCTCTCACACACATATACATAAGTGATAAAAAAAAAAAAAACTCTAATGGCAGAATTGAATTTGGGGGCAAGTCCAACTTTTAACAGATGTTTCCAAGAAGTAGCCAAAACAACAAAAGTGAAAAAATTTGGGGAACAGAATAGTTAGGTAAGTGGTTCTCATCTCTGGCTGCATAGTGCAGTCACCTAGGGAGCTTTATTTTATTTTTTATTTTTTTTATTTTTGTAGAGACAAGGTCTTGCTATGTTGCCCAGGCTGGTATTGAATTCCTGGGCTCAAGTGGTCCTCCCACTTTGGCTTCCCACAGTGCTGGGATTATAGGTGTTAACCATTGCGCCTGGCTGGCCTGGAGAGCTTTAACACATGCTGATGCCTAGGTCTACCAGCAGAGATTTGATTTCATTGATCTGGAGTATGACCTGGGTATCAGAAATTTTAAGAACTCTCCAGGTCATTCTAATGTGCAGCTACAGTTGAGAACCCCTGAGTTAGACTATCAACATACTAACACTTTTTATTTGGCTTTAAAAGTGAAAACTAAATAAAATAAAAATCAGGTCTTCTAAATAGCAGGTTAACAGTAAAACCACTATATTTTTTCTGGCCTTCTTGAGACTGTAGTACCTTTTCTTCTTTGAGGAGGCAGGATTGCAATTGAGAGAAACAAACAGTACAAATAAAAGTATAACGTGACAGCTCTCTTCAAAGGTGCTGTTTTTTTCCCCCTTAAAAGAAATGAAGACATTTTCTTTTTCTTGTTTTGCTTTTATATATACACATATGTGTGTATATACATATATATATATATATATATTTTTTTTTTTTTTTTTTCTTTTTTCTTTTTCTTTGAGACAGAGTCTTGCTCTTGTTGCCCAGGCTGGAGTGCAATGTTGTGATCTTGGCTCACTGCAACCTCCACCTCCCGGGTTCAAGCGATTCTCTTGCCTCAGCCTCCTGAGTAGCTGGGATTACAGGCACGTGCCACTACATCCAGCTAATTTTTGTATTTTTAGTAGAGATGGGGTTTCACCATGTTAGCCAGGCTGGTCTTGAACTCCTGGACTCAAGTGATCTGCCTGCCTCAGCCTCCCAAAGTGTTGGGATTACAGGCGTGAGCCACCAGGCCCAGCCTTTTTTTGTATCCTAATGACATACCTTTGGAGCTCTTGATATGCAGACCAGGGCCAATACACACATTCTCATCTTGATTATTCAGTTTCCTGCGGGCCTACAAGTCACTAATCTTCAAAAGGTTAAGGCGAACTATTTTAGAAAACTATTATTAATGTAAGAAAGACTTACATAGATAAATAAAGAAAATGAGAGAGAGAAAGAGAGCAACTTTGGCAATTAAGTTAGGTAGAAAGATACCTAATTTTGTGGCTACCTCTGGCTTTGAGATTAGAAGAACCTGCACTGAAACATTGCACTAGTGGTCAACTTCTCTGAGAATTTATTTCTTCATCTATAAAATAAGACTTCCTGCCCAGGATTCTTACAATCATCGAGATATAGTCTGGGTAAATCATTTAAGAAACACCTGGCATGACACATGCGATGAATGTTAGTTCTGTTATTTCTTTCCTCTTAAAACAGGACTTTTTTTTTTTTAAAATAGGGTCTTGCTCTATCACCCAGGCTGGAGTGCAATGGTGTGATATTGGCTCCCTGCAACCTCCTCCTCCTGGGCTCAAGCAATTGTCCTTCCTCAGCCTCCTGAGTAGCTGGGACTACTGGCTAATTTTTGTATTTTTTGTAGAGATGGGGTTTCACTATGTTGCCCAGGCTGGTCTTGAACTCTCTGAGTTCAGGTGATCTGCCTGCCTCAGCTTCCCAAAGTGCTAGGGTTACAGGTGTGAGCCACTGCTCTGGGCCCCAAATAGGATTTTAGTTTCATGTGTCATCTGTCAAAGGGAGGGGCAGGTAGCAGATGGCTGCTGGAACTGGCCTAGGTCAAACACACTTGGGATTAAGGGCTAGGTCACAAACACTAAGGGTGAAGCCCAGCTCCACTCCTGGTGAGCTCTGTGACCTGGGCAGATTGCTTCACCTTTCAGAGCACTGGTTTTCTCTTGACAGCAAGGTATTACTGTGCTGTGCATCTACGGGGCTGCCACAGTGAGCAACCTAGGCACTGTGCCGACGGGCTGGTGGCTTCCCTGCCTCTCCCACGGGTCCACAAGGCTTGTAGGCAGAGGCTATGTGATGTATGCTTGCACTGCCAGTGCCTGCCAAATGCACAGCACATGGGAGGTGCTCCAAAATGTTTACTGAATAAAAGAGAGCTCTGATAAAGACAGCTGTCTAAAGAAAGCCTATTATTGCCTCAGCTTAGCAACATCTATTTCTGCAAATGTAGAGATTTAAAAAATATGTACATCTCCGTGTATGGCTTTGTTTTAAAGCCATCTTGCTTCTAGCAATCTGACCTCTGGATAAATTAAGGTGGTACCGTACTAATTTGCTTACATTTTAGTTCTTAAAAGGCATTGTGTTTCTTTAACAAGATAGCTTTTTAAAGGAGTCATAAATTGGTCCTAGTGCTTGGTGCTTTCAGACATTGCTTTGAGACATCTTTTACATATGAAATTGAATTTCCCAGTACAGTACTGATGAAAATTGACTCTACTTTGTGCCCAAAAGCAGTGACTTTTGATATTATAAATCGGTTTGCTTATCAGTCAGATTTTTGCACATGTAAGGAAAAACACATTTAAAAAAAACAGTTTGCTTAGTAGTGTTTGTCATAAGCAGCTGTCTCTAACCGGCGTAACAAAAGGCGTTTGCTTCTGAACACATGTCAGGAAAATCATCAATAGGGGAGCTCTGAAATTCTGACTTCTTTCTCTCTTATTAACAAAAAAAAGAGAGAGGATGTGGCTTAGTCGTCACATTTCTTAGAAGTATTTTAAAACCACGTGGCTCACTCAAATCCAATAATAAAGTCATTGAGTGCTAAAAAGAAATGATAAGAGGCAGGGGAAAGATTGTTTCATTGCCAACGCCACCGGAATAAGAAAAAAATTTCTTGAAAAATTAAACTGAAACTTTGACATCTGTATTTTTCTAAATTTCTCTATAATATAGACATTACTTTCTTTCTAAGAAGAGAGGTTTCCAAATATCTAATTTTGCTAAGTGACTCTCTTTGTTATAACACGCGGAACTATAAACATTGCGCAAGATGTTCAAAATAATACAGCTCCCAGGACTGCTGAGAATTAATTAGGAAGGTAAATTTATTACCTAAATAAATTAATAAAGCTGAGTGCCACTCAGGGTCTGACATTAAGGGATTATATGCTTTCCATTAAAGAGAACTAATAAATATAGTTTAAAGGATTGAGGGAGGGCCGAGGGAGTGAACAGGCTAGCGCACACCAGCACAGGCGGTGCCAGACGTCAGCTGACTGCCTCCATTGAGGTTACCATGGAAACCCCTTCCTTTGGGACACTGCCACGAGGGTAGGGTGCTTTAGAAATGGTGATGGGGCGCAGACCGGCGGGCGGATGGATTTCAGCAGGGTTCACCCTGTACACATTACAAGGACAATCCATCTTCCAAACGAAATGATATCTTTCCAGCAAGTCACGTCAAATAGAGCAATAAAGCATGAAGTCTGGCATAATTACAGTCCATTTACCTTTACAAAACAGTCACATCAGTTCAGATAATTGTCTCTTTTCTCTCCCCTGCTTGCTTCATATTCTCCACAGAACTAAAGGAGGTATTGGTGTAATTAATTGGCTGCTTCCTTAGCCATCAAGCCCATACTGATAAAAAGGGACTATATCAAAACAACATTAATAGACAGATTCAAACATTCTTCAGACCAAACACTCAGGCAAAACTAACACGACTCAACAACAAAAGAAGGGTAAGAAGAATTCTAGCTGAGGTAAGGCTATTATGTTTTGGTTTATGTGATCTCACTGAAAACTGGCGAACAGATTTTTTGTTTACGCAAATTAAACTCAATCTTGGCAACCGGTTCCATGGATGCTGGTTTGGGAGGACTAATGTCCACATGAACTCTAGTGGCCGAAGTGCATTTATTCAAGCAACATGCTTCAGCCATGGGGAGCAATCTTTCCCACCAATTTATACTGATCTCTAGCATGATTTTCAAAGAGATTGTGATCAAAGCTTTGGACACAACATTGCTAATTATATAGGCTATTTCTTGCTTCTGTTTTCCATATCAAGCCTCAGCAACCACAAGTTCCCCAGCTTCAAAAAACATTCAAATTCTAACGCTACTGTTCCTGTAAAAATTTTAACCTTTCTTAACAATTTTAGAACTAATGCTTTAATTCAATATTACATACAAATATAGCATAGTGACTCAAAGGGGATGACGCTAATTTGACAATAATGCAGATTCCAGTTGGCTGAAACCTTAACCTTAGTGTGCAATATTTATACATAGAAAGGGGTCACCTGTAACTTAATGTTTCATGTTGTTTATAATTATATGACCATGCCATTTGTGAGAACAGTGTTTGCTGAAAAGAGACTCAAAAACCTATCACGATTTCCTGTTTTGACCTTTCCTGTGTGAGTGACTAGAACCATCATTAAATGGTAAATTGACTGAATAATTCTTGCTAATGGAAGAGGGGAAAAAAGTGCCAAATTCATCTTTTAATTATGTTTGCTTAGGCTTACATAAAGATCAAGCTTTGTTTCCTGAAAACAAACCAACTAATGACAAAGAGTGGAGAGATGGTTCTCATAAAGATTCACTGATAATCCAGTGTGTACTGAGTTATGTATTTTAGGATAAGAGAAAAATACATGATATAACTACATACCTATTAGAATGGCTAAAATAAAATAAAAAAAAGACACTATCCAATACTGGTGAGGATGGGAAGTGACAGAAACTCTTATTCATTCCTGGTGGAAATGGAAAATGATACAGCAACTTTGGAAAATATTGGCAGTTTTTATAAAGCTAAATTTAGTCTTATTACAGGATTGAGCAATAGCACTCCTATTTACTCAATAGATTTAAAAACTTGTGTCCATACAAAAAACCTGCTTGCAAATGTTTATAGTAGCTTTATTCATAGTTGCCAAAAAGTGGAAGCAATCAAGATGTTCTTCAATAGGTGAATGGAGAAACAAATTATGGCACCTCCATATAATGAACTATTTCTTGACTAAAAAAAAAATGTGCCAACAAGCCATGGAAAGACATGGTGGAACCTTAAAGGCCTACTGCTAAGTGAAAGAAGCCAATCTGAAAAGGCTATAGTCTGTATGATTCTAATTATATGACATTCTAGAAAAGGCACAACTGTAGAACAGTAAAATGATTAGTGGTTCCTGTGGGTTCAGGGGAAAGAGGGAAAGGAATGAACAGGTTACGCACACAGGATCCTTAGAGCAGTGAAACTGTTCTGTGTGATACTGTAATGGTGGATATATGACACTATACATTTGCCAAAACCTACAGAACTCAACAGCATCAAGAGTGAACCTTAATGTGGGCAACTTAAAAAAAATTAGGAGGTTGGGGGATTTCACGTAGGAATGCAAAAATGTGACAAGACAATCTACCTATATTAAAAGGTATGGGCCAGGCACAGTGACTCATGCCTGTAATTCCAGCACTTTGGGAAGCCAAGGCAGGTGGATCATGAGGTCCAGAGTTTAAGACCAGCCTGGCCAAGATGGTGAAACCCGTCTCTACTGAAAATACACAAAAATTAGCCGGGCATGGTGGCGGGCGCCTGTAATCCCAGCTACTCGGGAGACTGAGGCAGAGAATTGCTTGAACCTGGGAGGTGGAGGTTGCAGTGAGCCAAAATTGCGCCATTACACTCCAGCCTGGGCGACAGAGCGAGATTTCATCTCAAGAAAAAAAAAAAGGTATGAAACAATCTCACTGAAGAGGGTGGGAGGAAAAGGTGCTGACCTAGGTAACTTTGGAAATGAGTGGAGTGTGTAAGACTAAAGGAAAAAGGAAGTACACGTAGCACTGTACTCCATTTGATAAAGTTGTGCCTCACAGGGTACAGGTTAACAATTCTGATACTGCCATGCATGGATACTGGAAATGAACAATTAGGTAAATGGACAGTAGATGGTGCAAGCCAGTTTTCTCACTTTTGGACAGGGAATTTAAAGATAAGCAATGGGGGAAGGCTAGAATGATTAATGTGGTCATGGACTAGAGTGAGAGACATTAATATAAACTCATGTTTAACTTCATATAAAGGTGGTCACATATAAAAATATTTATAAATATGTGTATATACACAGATTATACACATTAATTTCTGTGCTATGCCAGCTGAGAGGACCTGAAAGAAATGAATCCCCAGTAGCAACAAGCACATCTAGTACTCAGATCTGTTTCTTTCTTTCTTTTTCATTTTTCTTTTGTAGAGATGGTGTCTCACTATTTTGCCAAGGCTGGTCTCAAACTCCTGGGCTCAAGCAATCTTCCCATCTTGGCCTCCCAAAGTGCTGGGATTACAGACGTCCAGCCTAGTTATGTTCTAACACTGGATTAGGTGATCATTGCACAACTGCATAAATTACTAAAAATAACTACACCTTACAATGGGAAAATTTTATGGTATGTAAACACATTAGTTTGCTAAGGATGATATGACAAAGTATCACAGACTAGGTGGCTAAAACAACAGAAATTTATTTCCTTGAAGTTCTGGAGGCTGGAAGTCTAAAATTAAGATTAAGATGTTGGTAGAGTTGTTCTTCTTTTTTTTTTTTTTTTCTTGAAATGGAGTCTTGCTCTGTTGCCCAGGCTGGAGTGCAGTGGTGCGATCTCGGCTCACTGCAAGCTCCGCCTCCTGGGTTCACGCCATTCTCCTCCCTCAGTCTCCCAAGTAGCTGGGGCTACAGTTGCCTGCCACCACGCCCGGCTAATTTTTTTGTATTTTTAGTGGAGACGGGGTTTCACCGTGTTAGCCAGGATGATCTTGATCTCCTGACCTCATGATCTGCCTGCCTGGGCCTCCCAAAGTGCTGGGATTACAGGCGTGAGCCACCACGTTCGGCCGGTAGAGTTGTTCTTCTGACGGCTTCTCTCCTAGCCTTGTAGATGGCTGTCTTCTCTATGTCTTTACATGGCCTTCCCTCTGTACCTATGTTCTAATCTCCTTTGAGGCAGACACCAGTCTTACTGGATTAGGGCCCACTCTTATGATCCCACTTTAACTTAATTACCACTTTAAAGACTCTATCTCCAAATACAGTCACATTCTGAGGTACTGGGGGTTTGGACTCTGATATACAAATTTTGGGGGAACACAATTCAGTCTGTAACAGTGAATTATACCTCAAGAAAGCGGTTTTAAAAAGTCAATATGATGGGAAAAAAAAGAGTAGGGGTATGTGTGAATGGAGGTGCAGTGTGGACTAAAACGACCAGAGATGTAACTACCAAGTGCCATATGATGGAATAATTTTACTTCTAGATATGTAAATATGAACCTACATAGAATTCTGTTATTAAAAAAACAGGTTTAAAAGGCAGTCTTTGGCCAGGTGTGGCGTGGCTCATGCCTGTAATTCCAGCACTTGGGGATTTGAGGCTGAGGCAGGAGGATTGGCTGAGGCCAGGAATTCCAGACCAGCTTGGGCAATGTAAGACCCCGTCTCTACAAAAATATTTTCAAAGTTTAGCCAAGAGTAGTGGTGTGCATCTGCAGTTCTAGCCACTTGGAAGGCTGAGGAGACAGGATTGCTTGATTCCAGGTGTTTAAGGCTGCAGTGAGTTATGATCGCGCAACTGCACTCCGGCCTGGGCAATAGAGCGAGAACCTGTCTCTCAAAAAAAAAAAAAAAAAGAAAAAAAAAGAAAAAAAAAAAGGCAGTCTGAACAACTGGGGAAATTTAAATATGTACTGAATATGAGATGATATTATAGAAATATTAATTTTTTTAGATAAGAAAATGGTATTGTGGTTATGAAGGAGAATGTCCTTATTCTTAGGAGATGCACACGTGTATTTCAAGGATGAAGTGTCACAAGAGAGAAAGAGAAATAAAACACATAATGGCAAAAAGTAAGCCCTTAGTGAATATAGGTGTGGGGCACAAGGGTGTTCCCTGTACTATTCTCTCAAATTCTCTGTAAGTTTGAAATTTTTCATAATAAAAAGTTAGAGGGATAGAATTAGTAGTGAACTCTGAGGGAACAGAATGCTCTCAAGTTAGGAAACATCTACTTATCAGAGATTTCCTTTATTCCCTTCCTTACTTGCTAACTGAAGTAGAAAATATATTCTCCTAAAGCTTGCACCCAATTATAGCTCCTTATAAGTGAGTGAGAAATGGTGTCTATCTCTGCTCCATAAAGTCTAGAATAACACATAACATAGATTTTAGAGTTTTTAAAGTTTGGCATGGAGGAGGCCAAGGAGTCTGGTTATAGCTCGTTTCAAATAACAAACAACAAGCCCTCTTTTAATAAGGGTAGCAGACTGGAAACCCGGGGCTGAATATGGCCTATAGACATGTTTATTTGGCTTGCAAGGCGTTTTAAAGTTAGTTCATACTACTTAACAATTAGGAGATTTTACATAAAATGCAGACTTCTGATTTTTCTAGGCAAATCCAAAGCTTTGGCCCCCTGGATTCAGACATGGCCCAAACCTTCTGGAGCAGAGTGGCGGCTGCATATTTATATATATATAAATAGGCAAATAGGAAGCTGTCCTTTCTGGCAGAATTCCTTTTACCACCATCCCCGGCTCTTTTTCCCTTCGTATGGTTGTGGCAAATGAGAGTGCTATGTTGGGAAGAGGTAAGAGTGAAAGGAGGGTATCTGGGAATTTATTGTAATTTTTGGGTTCATAATACCTTTGTCCAACAGTAATCAAAACAGTAATTGGCACGAGGATATCTAACAGACCAATAGAACAGAGAATCCAGAGGCGGTTATGGACACTCGGTTTATGACCAATATGGCACTGAAGAGCAACAGGGAAACATGATCTCCCCGCGTAGAACACAAAAGCACATGTACCACAAATTACTATTTATGTAGTAATTTAAAAACATACTACCAAACTACTCATGGCTTACAGAGGAACCCACAATGGAAATCACAAAATAATTAAAACTGAACAACAAAGGTAGTATCACACATGTGAAGTTCAGCTCAAGCCATTCTTAAATACAAATTTACAAATTCAATGAATTTTTAAGACTAAATTTAAAAACAAAACAGTTAAGCTCCCAACTAAAAAGGCTAGAAAAAGAACAACCTAAAGAATGAAGAAGGAAAAATAAGAGCAGAGGTAAATGATAAGATCACAAAATCAGTAAGAGAGACAGACCTACAGCAAAACTGATCTTGGAATAAATAAGAAAAAGTACATACAATCAATATTAGGAACACAAAGGGGTATATACCTATAGGTACAATGAAGAGCTCTTCACTCTAGTGTTTCACACACCCCTCTCTTTAAGTATGCTGAAATCTCCCCAGGCTTCAGTCATCATTTACCTAATTTGCTTCACTTTCCTCTTTACTTACATCCTCCTCTTATCCCCCTTCATAGATAGCTTGCTTTCTTCTTCTTTTTCTTCTCTTTCTCCTCCCATTTTTATTAGGGTATAACATGCATGCCCTAGAGTGCACAAATCTCAAGTAAACAGCTTGATGAGTTCTTACAAATGTATACATCTGTGAAACCCCCACCAGATCAAGCTATTACACATTTCCAGCCCCCACAGAAGGCTCCTTCCTCCCTGCTCACGTCTCTGTGTCTTTGCTGTTCCTTCTGTCTAAAATACTTTCCACCAAGTACACATATGGTTCATTCCTTAATTCCTTCAAGTCTTTGCTTAAATGTCAACTTCTCAGTGAGGCCTGGTCACCCTATTTAAAATTACACACCCCTCACACGTTCTATCTTCTTTCCTGATTTTATTTTTTTCTCTTATCCCCTTCTATGGACCACATCATGCATGTATGTATATACATATACACACATATACTTTTCACTATTGGAATGTAAATTCCAAGACTGCAGAGATTTTGCCTGTTTTGATACCTCTGTGTTCCTAATATGTATGTGGCTGGCACGTAATGAACACTTAGTAATTATCTGAATTGAATGGTTTAGTTATTGAGGGTGTGATCAGATGATCTGATGTATAACTGCCTAAAATCCCAAAGAAGGTAATTTCTAGACTGTCACTCTCTCTGACCCAGATGCAATTTAAAATCTCCCACCTCCTATCTACTTGAGGTCCCTTAAGTCTCTGTTCATTGCAACTCAAAACCTAGCAGGAAGAAATGAGTACCAGGATGCTGCAAAAAGCAACTCTCAAGAGGGGGTGTGCAATTGGCTGCAGCACCTTCGCAAGGAGGGGCAAACGAGGATCACTCCACCCAGTGTGAAAAACCAGCAGTTCATGGTCTGCAGGGAGGAAGATGTTACTTAACCTATCTACTGGTGACCCATGGGAGATGGCTGGTGTGCCGGTTAAAGTTAGTTGCTGATTTATAGAAGTTCAATGCATTAGGAGATGTAAGGATAGTGGAATTGGGTGGGTATTTTTTATAGTGCATTAGGAAAACAGCAAATACTGGTCCCATAGTGCGTGGCTGGAGGGAGTTAAGGAAACAGAGGAACCACTTTCTGCTGAAAGCACTCATGAAGACTACGTTCAGGAATTATTAGACATACTGCCAAGTTGCAACATCAGCTGACATTTCACCCATCCTGGAGATTCATGAGCACAATTTTAGGTCCTGTTTGACAAAGACTGGGATGCTGGCAATTGGAGGGGGAGTAGCTGGGAAGATTCAAGGACCTAGGATGCCTGGCCAGCCTGGCCTATTTGAAGCACTTCTCTTCTGATGCTCCTTTCTTCTGGGAAAACTCAGTGACCCACCCCAATATTCAGCGTGATCTGTGACCAAGGTCCAAATGTGGCTTGGGCTTAAGGATGACAGTCATAAATAGTGGAGGGAGGAGGGATCAGTTATACCCCAAAATGAGTAGGAATTATCCATGCCATACCAGAAAAAGTAAGGAAAGACTATGCATAGATTTGCAAGCATTTGGCATGAACAAAAGTACCGATCTGGATCACCCAGCATTGGTTGCTATGGTGAGGCCCTATCTGAGACACTGTGTTCAATATGTTACTGCAAGATGAAACTCTAATGGTTTGCTGAGTTGGCTGACTCAGACCTTAGCCTAAAGCTGACCCATGCTGTCTGGCAAGAAAGAAGTAACTGCGAGTAAGAAGACAGACAAAGAGAAAAAGAGAAAGAATGGTAGAAATGCAAAACTCAGGTTGTGGAGGAGGCTAAACGATAGCATGGTCCCTTAAAGCTGCCTTAAAACCTGAATGGTAGCATTTCCTGGCTTTCCATGGGATTTGATTCCCTTACTACCCTATGTACCTTCACTAAATTAAAAAATGGGGCCGGGTGTGGTGGCTCATGCCTGTAATCCCAGCGCTTTGAGAGGTCGAGGCGGGCAGATTACGAGGTGAGGAGTTCAAGACCAGCCTGGTGAAACCCCGTCTCTACTAAAAATACAAAAAAAAAAAAAAAAAAAAATTAGCTGGGCATGGTGGCAGGCGCCTGTAATCTCAGTTCCTCAGGAAGCTAAGGCAGGAGAACTGCTTGAACCCGGGAGGTGGAGGTTGCAGTGAGCCAAGATGGCACCACTATACTCCAGTCTGGGTGACAGAGCAAGACTCCGTCTCGAGCGGGGGGTAGGTGGCAAAGAAACATTACTTAAGAGAGAATGAGCTCACAGTCTGTCCTTGGAGCAAGAAAGGAATAACTAAAACAGGAAAGGAGCCTCTATAGAAGGAGAAATGAAAGGTGGAGAATGAGAGAAGTGTGGACGCCCTTAGCTATGCCCTGTATGTTTTTATTGACTACTCTTATTTCTGAAAACTTTCCAATTTGATTTTGAACCATGATGTTCTCATAGTTTTTTCTTTCCTAGAATTTAAAAAGTATAGAACTGAAGGGAAATTAGAGCTCATTTAGTCCATTAAAAGAGAGATGAGAAAATGGAGAACCATAAAGAAATTTCCTTTTTATTCCATTTCCTTCAGTGATTCTCTTTTTCCCACCATTTAACTGTGGATGTTTTTGAATAATTCACCCCCTTTCTCTCTCTTGACTCATAATTTCAGCCTCCAACTATACATGGGTCCACTCTTAAATTTTAAGTGATGAATTCTTTCCCCCTCTCTACGATTAGACTCCCAACTATCTACGGAAAGTATACTTGTAAGTTTCACCAAAACCTCAAACTCAATATGGTTAAAATTGAAATCACTTTCCTTCATCCTCTCCCAGCTTCTCCAACACTATTATTAGCATCATCATATCTTAAACTTTGTTTTTAATTTCAAAATATTTCAATCATACAGAAAAGTATAAATAATATAACAAATACTCATGCCCTATCATCCATACTTAATATTTTGACATACTTGCTTCAGACTTAAAAACAATGATAGGTCTAGTTGGAAGTTCCCCATCACATCGAACTTGCTCCCTCTGAAAAGATGGCTGCCCTTCTGAAGTTAGTTCCACCCAGAAGCAGACCCTGAGACAAAGGCTGATGAGTATACAGAGTTGATTTGGGAGGTTCAGGGACACTGGCAAGGGAGTGGGGAGAGAAGGCAGCCACCACTGTCGGCAAGTTTACTCCTGCAGGGAAGCTCTAGGAAATGGTGTGAAACAGCCTGGAATTGTCTTTGCCAATGAGTGATGGAGATGGAGTATTTATACCCCACACCCATCACACAATGAGTGCGTAGGCACTTCCAGCCCTCTGTGAGTGAGGGCAAAGTGGGTCTGGTGGCCTGAGGGCAGCTTTTTGACAAAGACACTGGCTGCTGGCAATTAGGCTGGTATGCACAAATATGGTATGGGAATACAAGACGGTATGGGCAGGGTGCTGACAGCATCTGCAACAGGGTGTATCCATCCCATTGACGTTTTACCTTTACTACAGTAGTTAAACATTGTTAGTTTTTATGATGTCATGATATTATTAAGAACAATTAACAATGATAATGATGAAGATAAAGGGAAACAGTGACTATAAGTACAAAACAGTCGACGTGAACAAGGGAAAACAACTTCGGTTCCAAGAGCTGTCTAACTATTTATTGAATTTATATCATGTGCCTGATGAATCTCCCCTTAATAGAAAGCAAGGAAAAGGAACAAAACACATACCACAATTAATATTTTTGGTTTCACACTTCTTTAGACTTTGACAAAATTTGATTTCCTGTCTCATCTACCTTCATCTCCTACTTTAAGACTGGAGGGTTATTAGGCTTAAACTGTGGCTGCAATGGAAGATTGTAAGTCTATATATAAGAAGACTATATATAATCAAGAGTGTTTTAGGGCTGGGTGTGGTGGCTCACGCCTGTAATCCCAGCACTTTGGGAGACCACAGCGGGTGGATCACTTGAAGCCAGGAGTTTGAGACCAGCCTGGTCAACTTGGTGAAACCTCATCTCTACTAAAAATACAAAATGCCCGGGCATGGTGGCGTGCGCCTATAATCCCAGCTACTCGGGAGGCAGAGGCACAAGAATCACTTGAACCTGGGAGGTGGAGGTTGCAGTGAGCTGAGATGGTGCCACTGCATTCCAGCCTGGGGGACAGAGTGAGACTGTCTAAAAAATAAATAAAATAAAATAAAATAAAATAAAATAAAATAAAACAAAATAAAATAAAAAAGAGTGTCTTATAATATCATTTTAGCCTTAGTTGCAATCTATTGGCCTTTCTATTGAAAGGAAAAAAGGTATGTGTGTGAGGGGGTTGGGTGAGGGGTGCATAGTGAAGACAGATCTCCACCCCATAGTCTAAATCATTCTAAAGCCTTCAGCAAAGCCAGGAATAGCTTGTCTTCCTTGTACCTTATAACTAAAAGGACCCCTGACTTAGCAAAATAAAACTGTAAAACAATATGTTTCCTATTGCCTCTTGCAGCAACCAAAAGGATTTAAAATAATCTCTAAGTAATACTCCTCATAGTTCCCAGTATTAGACAAACACAGTCTTCCTTTTTCAAGAACTAACAGAGGAAAATCACCTGACACATGAAAAGATCCCATATTCTGGTAGGATCTTTCCGAAGAATCAGAATAAACAGTCACTTGTAAAGCAGACTCTGTTAAGAAGGACAAATTACAAACAAACAAATAAACAAACTCGTATTGAGATTCAAGGAGATACCCACGAAATTTCATATTTCAAATGAAAAATGATGATGAAATTAGAAAACCATATGGTTATAGTGAACAATAAAGTGGACTTACACCAGAGATCACACAATCAACAACTAAATATGCATCAAATATATGGTGAAGAGAATTCTGGAAGCAGCATACATTTTACATTTAAAAGAGAAAAAGTAATATTTTAAGTAATCCCCTACCGATTTTCTACCTAATTCCATTTCCATATAAAAACAAACCTTATGAAAACAAATAAGAAAATGCATTATACACCAGTGCACTTAAGCAGTGGATCAGGAATAGAGAAAGATCACAAAGAATCCGTAGTCCTTACACTTTAAAAAACGTCTGCATTTATCTCTTGGAAACTTTGGATCCTCCTTTTAGAAAACTGTACATTTCTACAAAACATATGACACATAAAATTTCAGGAATTCATGGGCATCCTAAAGCTCCAAAGAGCTTCAGTCTATTGACCTATTAGTGGTCCATGAGCACCAGGTTAAGAATCTTTATCCAGAGAGAAGCACAGAGGACTTACATTGTATAGAGGGATAGTCTTCATCACCTTGTACTGTTTAGTGGGATCCATTTTATATAGGTGACGGTCAGTGACAAAAATTGCTCTGTCTTCCACCTTACTAAATCGATTTACCTGTAAGAGAACAAACCAGTAAATCATAGTATCTCATCAATAATGAAATCAAGTTGGCTGATTGTGAAGACAAATTCTTTAATAGATATGAACCATGTATGGCCACTCTACTGGATGCAATAAGGATTTAAAAGGAGTAGTTGTGCCCAGATTTGTGGAATTTGGCAATTGAAATTTTACAACTGAACATGGAAAACAAGAAAACCATAGAATTAAAGGACTGAACATATGTAACTCAGACACCATCAAGTAAGTAAAAAGGCAAATCCAGAGAATGGGAGAAAAACTTTGAAAATCATACATCTGAAAAGGGACTTGTATCTGGACTATGTAGAGAACTAATAGAAATCAATAACTAAAAGGCAAATAACCCAATTATACAAAGAAATAATATGAAGCCCTTGGTTATAATAAGAATCTCAGACTAGTATATAGGGATGAGACAGATAGGAAACTAATAAGTAAAAATAATTTCATATAATGATATAAAGAAAATAAACTAGATAATGAGATTGGGAGAAATTTTGTGTGTGTGTGTGTGTGTGTGTGTGTGTGTGTGTGTGTGTGTGTGTAGAATGCTACTTTATTAGATAGAGGCTCATGTTCAGGTAAATTCAGAGAAGATTCACATGTTCAGGTAAATCTTTTCCTAAGAGCAGAATTAACCACAGGACATTTTATAAGTAAGTACCTAGCTACTTAGACTTGGGTAATAAACACATATGTATTTTAAAAAGATGAGGGTCGCACTCTGTCACCCAAGATAGAGTGTAGTGGCTCACGCAGTGAGTTGTTGGGACTACCAGCATGTGCCACCACATCCAGCTAGAGTTGGATACTATTTTAATCAATGTACCTAGCACTAAAAATTTTTGAACCACTACGATGTCATGTTTTTCAGTAACTAGAAGGAAAAAGAATGCAAACCAAACAAACAAAAACTTAAAACGCCCTCCTCAACTAGAAAAGAAGGCATAGTTGTGATCCATATCCCCCATTCCCTCTTTCAAATTCTTATTTCCAAGATGCAAACAAAGAAGTTAGAGATCAATTTGAAAACTTGGTTAGCTTCGGTAGGCTATTTAGCTAACTAAATTAAGATTGGCAGGATGGAACATAGCAGGATATATTGCTATAGGGAGGATACAGCAAACTAAAATTAAAATTTTAGTTTGAATTTTATTCAATCTTCTACCCTTTGCCTCATAGTTTTAGAAATCAGTCAATTCTCTAAGCATTTCCTTTATAACCAAAGCACATTTTTTCAATCTTCAACTTGACAAAAATGGTGTCTGGAATTAAAGAGTAAAATAGAATCTATATGGTGGAATAATTATTACCCTCAGTCAAAAAACTTTACGTAGCAACAGTTTTTGCTACAACAGAGGATTGGCACTCGTCAGAAAACTTGGAACAGAGTGAGTGAAGAGCTTCCATAGCAGCATTTTTCCAAGCTGTTCTGTTCCAGCCTTATGTGAGGTTTTGTGAAAGTAAGGGTTCCATGGGTAAGTTGGTTTGAGAAATACTGCAAACCACAGCCTCCACTAGGGATATTCACATCCCACGAATATATTAAAGGCTCTGAGAATTCTGCACTTAAAGAGCATGTTTAACCCAGTATTTCCAAAATACGTTTAACTGTGAAACCCTTTTTCAGCACCTACTAATATTCAATAGAACACTGGTTCTGTAAAACCCATGTTGAAGAACACTTACTATCACTTGTATCAGTCTTAGAGTTCATAGAGAATATCTGAAATAGGCACTGAATAATAGCCAATCCCAGCTACTTGGGAGGCTGAGGCAAGAGCATTGCTTGAGCCCAGGAGTTTGAGGCTGCAGTGACAGCCTAGGCAACAGAAGAAGACCCTCTCTGTAAAAAAAAAAAAAAAAAAAAAAAAAAAAAAAAAAATATATATATATATATATATATATGAAAGAAAGGAAACAATAATAAGTAAAAGTCATGCACGTCATCTTTCGTGGAATCATGTTGAAAAACATATGAGTGTAGGGTAAAAGAATATGATTTAAAAAAACTTGTTACATAATTTCATAAGGTCATTCCAGAGTCGAAATAAGTAGGTCCCATGTCCTTTTTATATGTTCCCGAGTTAATCTAAAAACAACAAACAAAAACCTCAAAGCAGCAACTGTATGAAAACACTGTTTGGAAATATTACATTTTTATATGCAAAAAATGTAATTTCTAAAGAGAACACATCGCAAATCTTTACCTTCTGTTTCAGCAGCTTAAATTATCCTCAAAATATGAATTGAGTGGGAAGGACATCAGGTAACAAAGTAAAAGCCTTAGATTGCATTAATTTAGCTATATCAAAATGGCAAAGGAAAAAATTCTACATATAGATGGAAATTCCAGACTTATAATTATGGCATAAAAGCACTCTTTTCTTCCACTTAAATTCATACAGTAATAGAAAAACTAGATTATAGACTCAGCATTAGATAAACCCTCATCTTGTTTCTTCTATTATCCAAAACTAAAATCTTCAACCAAAGAAAAAAATTCCTAACATTTGTTTTTCCCTAAACACTACAAGTGATCTCTGTCTTTAGGTTTAGTCAGTACCACGGGGGCCACAGATAAAAGTTCATCTGGAGAGGCAGACAAGGAGAAAACACATTATGGTGAAAGTAGCTATTTACAGAAGTCTTTCACCTCAAAGGACATTTTGTAACGTGGTTAATGGAAAGTGGCTGTTTCAAAGAGAATCTAAGCATAAAGAAGAGGGCTTTACTGAAATCCTATCAAGTTTACCTTGGCATAGCCTTGGGACTGAACAGTTTCTAAAGTCGTATTTAAGCTACAGGGTGAACAAAGAGTATTTTGCTTTGAACTTGGAAATACAGGGACATGAATAAGAATGCTTCAGTTTTTAATCCAGCAGGACCCAGGTAAAGACATGTTCTCTGTCAGACATAAAATTGTCATTGCTGGAAAGATAGAGACATCAAGGGTTTCTTTAGTAAATGACCTAATTCTTAAAACCATCCTACTGTCTTTGATCAACTGCTCTGATTACTAATTTGATTTCCCAGCCGCTTGGTACTAAAGTATACTAGAGAGTGAATATGAGGACTCACTGACATGGTACATTCCTTTGTTATATTTACAAACTGACATTATAGCTTATACATTTCTTGCGTGGGTGTGTGAATCTGGTTAGCAAAAGTCTTTTCTTGATAGTCTGATCAACTCTAGGTATACTTATAAAATAGAGTTTCTAAATCTCAGAGTTCAGAACTAAACTCTGGAGTGTGGTAACCCACCCCAAGATACTGCCAGCAGTCCTTCCTTGATGACATTTATTTCATTCTAACTGTAACCAGCTGCTCTCTATTTTGTTAAAAAGCCTCTATCACACTGATGACTGGGCAGGTGGCTCATGCCTGTAATCCCAGCACTTTGGGAGGCCTAGACGGGCAGATCACTTGAGGTCAGGAGTTTGAGACCAGCCTGGCCAACATGGCAAAACTCTGTCTGTACTAAAAATACAAAAATTAGCCAGGCATGGTGGTGTGCACCTGTAATTCCAGCTACTGGGGAGGTTGAGGCAAGAGAATCGCTTGACCCAGGAGGCGGAGGTTGCAGTGAGCCGAAATTGTGCCATGGCACCCCAGTCTGGGTGACAGAATAAGACTGTCTCAAAAAAACAAGACAAAAAAACAGGCCTCTATCACGTTGAGTTGACCTCTTTCTTCTTCCTTATACTGTTCAAACACTGATTGTGATATAAGAAATATATATATATTTGCTCATCATCCCAGTTCCTGACACAAATCTCTCAAAACTCCTGTGATTTTATGAGTGATAGACGTTACAGAATCACCTTTTGTTATGATATTTATTTAGTCTTAGTCCCAGATTCCCAACATAAGAGTTTCTATCTGCTAATCAGGTAACTGGTGACTAGAAGCTCCTAGATAGTTTCAGGATTGGGGCTGGTTGCGAGAAAGACCAAGGCATGATTAGAGGGTTGGAATTTTCAGCCCCACCCCTTAAGCTTCATGGAAGGGAGAGGGACTGGAGATTAAGTTAATTACACATAGCCAATGATTTCATCAACCATGCCTGTGTAATACAACCACCATAAACTCAAAATTATGGGGTTTGGAGAGCTTTGGGGTTGGTGCACACATCCACATGCTAAGAAGCCATAATCTTTGCCTTTTAATTGTGGTGTGTTTAGACCATTGACATTTAATGTGATTATCAGTACAGTTAGGTTTAAGTTTATCATTTTCAATTTGTTTTCTATTTGTCCCATTTGCTCTTTGTTCCCTTTTCCACATTTCTCTGCTTCTTTTGCATTGAGATTTTTAAAAAATAATTTCATTTTTCTCCTTTGTTGGTTTATTAGTTATAACTTTTTGTATTGCCATTTTAGTGGTTCTTCTAGGATTTGCAGAATACATTTATAACATATCACAGTCACTGACATTATATCACTTTATGGTATAAAAACCATACAATAGTATATTTCCATTTCCCCCATCTTTGTGCTATTGTTATCATAAATTTTACTTCTACATATATTATAAACTCTACGCTACTTTATCATTGTTTCCGTTTAAGTAGCCAATTGTGATTTTTCATTTAAAAAATTCCGGCAAAATACACATAACAAAATTCTCGATTTGGATCATTTTTAAGTGTATAGGTCAATGCTTCATTGGCATTAAGCACATTCACATTGTTATGCAGCCATCACCACTATCTATCTCAAGAACTTTTATCATTCCAAACTGAAGCTCTATACCCATTAAACAATAACTCCCCAGTCCTCTCTTTCCCCAACCCCTAGAACTACCATTCTATTTTCTGTCTCTAAGAATCAGATCATTCTAGGTACCTTATAGAAGTGGGATCATACAATATTTATCCATTTGTATCTGGTTATTTCTCTTAGTATAATATCAAGGTTCACCTTGGTTGTGGCATGTATTTATGGCTTTTTATCCATTGTATGGCTATACCACATTTTCTTTTTCTTTTTTTTTTTGAGACAGAGTCTTACTCTGTTGCTCAGGCTAGAGTGCAGTGGTGTGATCTCAGTTCACTGCAACCTCCACCCGCTGGGTTTAAGTGATTCTCATGCCACAGCTTCCCGAGCAGCTGAGACTGCAGGCCCATACCACCACGTCCGGCTAATTTTTGTATTTTTAGTAGAGACGGGGTTTCACCATGTTGGCCAGGCTGGTCTCGAACTCCTGGCCTCAAGTGATCCACCCGCCTCGGCCTCCCAAAGTGTTGGGATTACAGGTGTGAGCCACCATGCCTGGTCTATACCACATTTTCTTTATTCATTCATCCATTGATGGACACTTCAATTGCTTTCACCTGTTGGTTATTATGAATAATGCTGCCATAAATATTGGTATACAGTCAATTATCTTTTAAAGACATTTAAGTAAGAAAAGACATGTATTTGTCTATGTAGCTACCACTTCCCTTGCTCTTCATTCTTTGGTGCATGTCCACATTTTCATGTAGTATAATTTTCCTTCTGTTTAGATGACTTCCTTTAATATTTCCTATAGTGTTTATCTTCAGATATGTCTGAAAAAGTCTTTATTTCACTTTGGTTTCTGAAAGATATATTTGCTGGGTATAGAATTCTAAGTTGTTGTTGTTTTTTCACCAGTACTTTAAAGTACTCCAGTGTTTCCTTACTTGCATTGCTTCTGACAAGAAATTGGATGCATCCTTTCCTTGTTCCTCTGTGTGTTTTTTCTCTTTATTACTGGTATTGAGCAATTTAATCACAATTTACCTTAGTATAGTTTACTTCATGTTTCTTGTGTTTAGTGTTTGTTGAGCTTCTTGGATCTGTGCGTTTAACATTTCATTAAATTTTGGGGAAATATCAGCCATTATTTTAGAAAATATTGTTCATTTCTCTCTTCTCCTCTCCCTCAGAGACTTCAACTGCTCCTCTATTAGGCCACAGGAAGTTATCTAACAACTTCCTGATGCTTTGTTTTAGCCTTTTATTTTTCTCTCTGTGTTTAATTTTGGGTAGTTTTTATTGCTGTATCTTCAAATTCACTAGTTTTTCTTCTGCAGAGACTAATCTGCTGATAATCCCATTGAGTATGTTTTTTCCTCCCAGAAATTGTATTTTTCATCTCTACAACTTCATGCAGGTCATTAAAAAAATCTTCCATGTGTTTATTTAACATGTTCAATCTTTCCTCTAGCTTTTTGAAGATATGGAATATAATCATAATAATTATTTTAATGACCTTGTCTGTTAATTCTATAATCTATATCAGTTCTGGGTCAGTTTGAATGATTAATTTTTCTCTCCTTATGAGTTGTAGTCTCTCGTATGCTTGGAAACTTGAGTGGATGTCATATGTTGTGAATTTTACCTTCTGTGAGCGGGATATTTTTGTATTCCTATAAACATTTTTGAGCTTTGTTCTGGTTAGGTTACTTGGGAACAGTTTGATCATCTCTGGTTGTGCTTTCAAGATTTATTAGGTAGGATCAGAACAGTGTTTGGTCAAGGGCTAGTTATAACCCTCTACTGAGGCAGTCTCTTGTCAGTGCTCTATTCAGTGCCTCATAAATCACAAGGTTTTCCAATCTGGCTGGTGTGAACAGGCACTAATTGCAACCCTGTGTGAGTACTGGGTATTGTTGCCTATAATCCTTTTGGGGTGCTGTTTCCCAGCCTTGAGTTATTTCTTCATACACACATATGTATGTGCTGATCAGTACTCAGATGAACAAAGTGAACCCTCTACAGATCTTTAGAGTTTTCTCTCTGTGCAACTCTCTCCTCTCTGATACTCTGCTCTGCAAATTCTAGCTGCCTTAGTCGCTCTCTCACTATTGAAAAGCTTTGTCTTTGTCTACTGGGCTCTGCCTGGGCTTCCCTGCCTGCTCATCCTGGGACTGGAAAGTCTCTCAAGACAGAAAACTGGCAAATTGCAGGGCTCATCACCTCATTTTTTTCTTCATATTTCAGGGAACACTGTCTTTCCTTGCTTGATGTCCACTGTCTTGAAAACCACTGTTTCACATATTTTGTCCTTTTCTCCCCACATATATCTTTTTCCCACTTTTTTCTTTTTTTGAGATGGAGTCTTGCTCTGTTGCCCAGCTGGAGTGCAGTGGCACGATCTCGGCTCACTGCAACCTCCGCCTCCTGTGTTCAAGCAATTCTCCTGCCTCAGGCTCCTGAGTAGCTGGGACTACAGGTGCATGCCACCACACCCAGCTAATTTTTTTTGTATTTTTAGTAGAGACGGGGTTTCACCATGTTGGCTAGGATGGTCTTGATCTCTTGACCTCGTGATTCACCTGCCTCAGCCTCCCAAAGTGCTGGGATTATAGGCGTGAGCCACCACGTCTGGCCTCCCACTCATTTAAATAATATCACTGTATATTACTGTATACATATACAATTGATTAATCTAATTACCTATTGATACATATTCACGTTTTTTCCAGTTTTTCTGGCTGTTACAATGTACAAACCTGTACATCTTTCTCTCTGGGTATCTGTGCAGATATATTTGTAGGGTAAATATGAGTTGTGGAATTCTTAGATTAAGTGGTATGGGAATTTTAAATTTTGATAGATATTGCCAAATTGTCCACTCTAAATTTTTAGACTATATCTTATACTCCTACCAAAAATGTCTTCTTATATCCTTACAAACATTGGTTATTATCCACACTTTAAAGACTGCCAAATTTTTATAGCTGAAAAATCATACTTCATTATTTTGATCTGAATAATACCGTAATTATTATTTTTTAAAAGATCTGAAATGAAGCACGTGTAAAATCACCTAAACTTGGGCCTTTGTAATGAGGTAATTCTTTGATAATTTTCTTAATTCCTCCTTTGTCTATTGCCATATTTATGTTACTGTCTCTTCTTGGATCAACCAAGTCAATATTTTAAAAAAATTACAATTTCTTTAATATTTTAAAATGTATTTGGATAATTCTACAAAATACTCTTTTAATGATAATTTCAATTGTTCTATGTTCTTCTAAACAAGTATTTTAAGGTTTTTTTTTTTTTTAAGACTATCTACGTCCTTTGCCTTCCATTTCCCAACTTCCATTTGCCCAACTGCTATCATCTTCAGGTAAATAGCAGCCCAAGTATCCTGCATGAGACAAGTAAATACATTCACAGCATGTAACTTTTCCCTCACCTTCCAAATCTCAATATGCCCTATTCCTTTTTTTTTAAACTCAGTTCTTCCTCTCCCAAACCCTGTTTTATGGAAATAATGTAGGTATAGGCCGGGTGCAGTGGCTCACGCCTGTAATCCCAGCACTCTGGGAGGCTGAGGAAGGCGGATCACGAGGTCAGGAGAGCGAGACCATCCTGGCTAACACGGTGAAACCCTATTTCTACTAAAAAATACAAAAAATTAGCCAGGTGTGGTGGCGGGCGCCTGTAGTCCCAGCTACTTAGGAGGCTGAGGCAGGAGAATGGCGTGAACCCGGGAGGCGGAGCTTGCAATGAGCCGAGATTGCACTGGGGCAGTCCGGCCTGGGCGAAGAACAAGACTCCATCTCAAAAAAAAAAAAAAGAAATAATGTAGGTATAAAAAGTACTAAATGACCATTAAATATAAAGCAGATATACAGCTGCTGTGAAAGATACACATGCAGTGATATACATACAGCTGCTATGAAAGATACACATGCAGTGAAATACAAATCCCTGACTTCAAAGAGGTCCCTGCTATCTAGTTTTTTTTTCCTTCTAGTTTTAAAAAGAAATTGGCTGGGCATGGTGACTCAGTCCTGGAATCCCAGCCCTTTGGGAGGCTGAGGCAGGTGAATCACCTGAGATCAGGAGTTTGAGACGAGCCTGACCAACATGGTGAAACTGTGTCTCTACTAAAAATACAAAATTAGCCAGACGTGGTGGTGCATGCCTGTAATCCCAGTTACTTGGGAGGCTGAGACAGGAGAATCACTTGAACCTGGGAAGTGGAGGTTGCAGTGAGCCGAGACTGCGCCATTGCTCTCCAGCCTGGACAACATGAGTAAAACTCCATCTCAAAAAAAAAAAAAAAAAAAAAAAAGGAAATGGTTATCACTTCCCTAAAGAAGGCTTTATAGCCTAACTGTAAAGTTGTAGTCACCTCAGCCATTCCTACAATGCTTCAGCACAGACAGGTCTAGTGCACTGATGATAAAGCTAGTTATGTACCTACTGTTATGTTTTATTACAGGCTTACTTAAGTGAGTTTCATCTGAATCAGTCTTTCCTTTCCAAGATCATCTGGTTCAAGCTTGCCTTACCTTACGGACATGACAGGAAAAGAGGACATTCATGTATTTGTCCTTCCGTTTCAATTCATTAGCAACAGGGACAAAAGTGCCTGAGGTCTGAGGTGTATCTGGCTTCTGAAAGAAAAAGGAAACAAGACAAAATGAGTATGCTGAGCATTGTAGAAGGAAAGGCAGTCTTTCAGTGTACTGCTTTATAACTATCCTTATATAGTTTCACACATGCGCTCTTTATCTCCTCACCCCAGATGGTAAGCTACTAACGGCTGTTGTAACATCAAAGATCCTATAAAAATTGTAAAATAAGGAATGGGAGAGAGGAAAAAGTGTAGGTCTGGGAATAATTAATATAAAGATAGTAATTTAAAAATCATCACTGAATGATATAAGGAAAGGTTTAAGTGTCAAAGGCCAGGTTATACAGTGTATTTAATATATATGGATACAACACAGAGAACCCTTTTTAAAATGGGACAAACATCAAATACTGTACATTTAGAAGCAATCAAATGTTTTAGTATCTCATAGAAATTATTTAGTTTCTAAAGGTGTTTTATCCTTTCTGCAAATTCTCTGGAGAAATGTTCTTTTCTTTTTTCTGTAGAGGAAGTAGGAGTAGATTTCACTTTGTTCCTTTGGACTTACTGAAGCAAGATAGTTGCCCTCCCAGGCCCTCTGGAGCCCGAGGTCAGCCCTTTGACCCTTCAGCATTTCCATGGCTGCAACCTTTGCCCTGACCTGGGGCAGGTCTGAGGCAGGAATGCTCTTGATGAGCTGGGATGCTCTCCATCTACAAGTAAATAGACAACATGTTTAGACTTTAGAAATGCAATCACATGGATTCTCTCTCTCTCTCTTTTTTTTTTTTTGAGTCTCCCTCTGTCTCCCAGGCTGGAGTGCATGGCATGATCTCAGCTCACTGCAACCTCTGCCTCCCAGGTTCAAGTGATTCTCCTGCCTCAGCCTCCTGAGTAGCTGGGATTACAGGTGTGCACCACCATGCCTGGTTAATTTTTGTATTTTTATAAGAGACGGGGTTTTGCCATGTTGGCCAGGCTGGTCCTGAACTCCTGACCTCAAGTGATCTGCCTGCCTTGGCCTCCCAAAGTGCTGGGATTACAGGCATGGGCCACCGTGCCTGGGCTCCATGCATTTTCAAAAATAACTGAAGCTGTCATTAAGTAGAATGAAATCAAAGTACTGGCATGCTAAAAAAAGTAAAATGTCTCCAAAATACACACAGAAGTTGCTAAAATACATATCATTTTATGTAGACAGATCTTTTCTAAAACTTGCTTTGTTGTTTGTGTGTTTTGAAAGCAACTAGAACTTAGTGATACATGGGCTCTCATAATATTTATATTTAGGGCATAGAAAATTGGATTCATCATTCATTCATTCGACGAAGGTTTTCTAGGTGCCTGCTAAACTCCCGGTGCTGTTCTAGGCAGTGGGGGCACAGTAATAAGTTAAACAAAGGTCCTTTCTGCTAGGGGCTTGCGTTCTGGAGAGGAGTGACAGACAGCAAATATATGAGTAGACATATAGTATGTAGGATGGTGAAGGTAAAGCAAGGAGGACAGGGAGTGTGCAAGAGGGAAGGAGGAGCAGGTGTGGTTTATATAGGGTGGTTTATATGGGGTGGTCTGGGCAGGCACCACTGATAAGGATAGATGAGCAGAGACCTACAGGACGTGAGGGAGCTGGTCATATGGAGGCCTGAGCCAGAGTGTTCCAGGAAGAGAAGAGAACACAGCAAGTGCAAAGGCTCTGGGATGTGAGCTTGCTTGGTGTGTTAGAGGAGCCGTGTAAGGAGCTGGGAGAGTCAGGGTCAGAATCCACAGAGCCAAGAGACCATGATCAGGACTTTGGCCTTTCCTCTGAATGAGATGAGAAGCCATTGGAAGATCTGGAATAAAGACAGGACATGACCCGACTCATGCTTTAAAAGGATCATTGTGGTTGCTGTAGGCTGGGAACAGGAAGACCTGTTAGATGGCTATTTCCGTAACACACGTGCTACAGCAAGGTGGCTTGGATCAGGGAGGCGGAGGGGGAGGTGGAGATAAGTGTTGGTTCTGGATATTTCTGAAAAAAAGAACAAATAGAATTTGACAATGGATTAGATCTGGGGGCCAGAGAGGATTTAAGGACAACTCCAAGATTTTTTGGCTAAGCAACTGAAAGCTTAAACCAAAAATAACCTGTTCCTGATTGGGAAGAAACAGGTACAAGTTCTCTTATGCTCTTGGCAGCATCCTAGCTCTCTACACGATGCTTATATCCTCTTTTCTGACACAGGAGCTTGAAGCAGGGAGGTTGGAAGCAAACCGAGAACTTCCTTTTAATCAGATGAATAATCAAGGCCAGTTGTTCTCAAACTTGTTTCCATAGAATGAGATTTAACCAAAATGGAAAATTCCCAGTGAAATAACCAAATAAATATAAAAATGAGGAAAAATGTATAACACCACCAGAAAATGGGAATGATGTCAATGAAGTAGAAAGTGTAATGACTTTCTGAAGATACAAAGCAGATGGGATCCAGCTGATGGGGAAGTGGCTAACTCAGGGCAGAGCACTCAGTGGAAGGAGAGAACCCCTCAGGCATAGATGAGAATCCTGAAGCCTGAAGTGGCAGGGACTGGTAGCAAGGGCAGGAGGTGAAGGATTTTAAGATGAGAGCTGTGCCTGTTCCCTGCACATGGAATGGCTGGCTGCAGGGAGGCAGGCCACATGTAGGAGATAGTAGGCTGGCAAAGCAACAACCGTGAAGAAGTAATGGCTCAACAGAAGAGTAGAATCCTCTTCTTTACTTCCTATGGACAAACAACACTCCAACAAGACAGACTGTCCTAAGATCATTCCAGAAGAGACTAGAAGAGTGACAGGCTTAGAGCAGTTGGTGGTCAAAGTCAGGGACCCTGTGCCAGGTGGGTCTTACAATAGTCAGTGGCTTCCTAAGCAACTTCTCGAATCAGCCCTTGGTCTCCAAATTTCATGACTAGTGGGAAGACATCTTTGCTCTGTCTACTGGTCTGTTTCCAGTCTACAAACCTGGTCAGCCTGTCCTGTCTTCGCTGCCCACAGTGGCTCAGGACAAGGTCTGTCCCTGACTGACTCCAAAGGCCACAGAAGCACACTGGGGGAGTCAGGACCTGACCTGCACAACCATGGAGAAAGTCACCCATGCTTCTCATCCTAATCAAGCAAACTGCTGTCTATAAATACGTGTAGCCAACAACAGCTGCAGCCATAAAAATCACCAGCCTCAATGACATGAAAAGGGGACAAAGCTGGGCATGGAGAAGGCTCAATTAAAAAGAATTACTGTGAAGAACAGGAGTGAACTTAAACATGATTAGATGCACATTGAGATTTTAGAAAAACAAACACAAGAATGCTACAATCACAGTAGAATTCTTTAATATATCTCTCTCTCTATTCCACAGATCAAAAAATTCCTGATGGTGACTAGATCAGGGGTTGGCAAACTACAGCCTATGCCAAATCTGGCCAATGGTCTGTTTTGGTACTGCCCACAAGCTAAGAATAGTTTTTATATTTTTATATATTTAACAAAATCAAAACAAAACAATGAAGAATATGTGACAGAGACCATCTGTATCCTACAAAGCCTAAAATACTTAATATCTGGCCCTTTCAGAAGAAGTTCGCAGACCCCTGGACTAGATGGACACAACTGGCAAGATTCAGTGTGTGTGTGCCTGAGAGTATGCATGTGTGCACGCACATGTGCATATACAGAACAAATGTAGCAGACCTGTTATTTTCAAATGCCATTGACTATAAGGCCTGGGAAGACTGGAACTGTCTTTCACATCTTTCTTGTTTGTCACCATATCCCCAAAACCTAGGTCAGTGGCTGTAACACAGCAGGCATTCAGTAAGTATTTGCTGAATAAGTACATTGAATTTTGTACAAATCAATCAATTCTAGGCCACAAGTAAAACCTCAAAATCTAAAAAGAAGACTGTGTAGGCTGTAGTGCAATCTAATCAAAATGAATAACAATCTCCCGCAGCTCTTAAAAATCTTACACAGATCTTTATTGCCATGGACAGATCTTTAAGACTTATTTTTAAGTAAAGTCATATAGCCTACATATAATCTTGCTTGTGTAAAAAAGAGGAAAAAAATGCCCATATCATATGTGCCTATGTAAAAAGCCTGCCAAGATTAAAAACTATTTATAGTACTATATCTGAGAACTGAAGGTTGAGGTACTTTTGTTTTCAATAATTCTGTGCTTTTCTCTTCTTATGAGCAATTATTTCTTTTTTTAAAAAAGCATATGAGATATATATTAAAGAGTTTTCTTCCATGCAGTTTTCTTTATCTTTTGATACCTTCCATCAATTATATTTAGAGCAAAATCTAAAGAAGGTAAAATCCGATTTAGCACAAAATTATACATTAGTTCTTGTACATTCAGCATATCAATTAGTTGAAAGTGTTCTTTATGGAGTATCATGATAAAATGACTATTTGAGAAGAAGTAGCTTAGTTTATGTGACTAGATGGCTGTATCTAAGACAGAACTAAATATATCTGGTGTATACTGGCAATAAATAAGCTCAAAAAGCGAGGAGAAAATAACTACACACTCAGACCCAGGGCAGGTTATAAAAAAATAAAGACCAGTTGGAAAGGTACCAAATTTTACATGGGTTTTTATTTATTTAAAAGACAGCTCACTCTAAAAACAGTTATTTTCCCCTTTGGCTGCACTTTAAAATCACGTGGGAAACTTTAAAAAAGGACCTCTGCCTGGGCCCCACCCCCCCAGCACCATTAAACAGGACTCTCTGGTGGTAGAACCTGGGTGCTGGCATATTTCCTAAACTCCTCGTTATTCTAAGGTGCAGCAGAATTGAGAAGCACTGCTTTGAAAGGATTAATGGATTTTCTAGTTTGAGTTATGTGTGGTGGTTTTATTTTTAGCTAATAAAAGAAAGTAGAAACAGCATGCTAGTAGCTTATCTTAACTATGGCTTGTGTCCAGGGGTTGTGGCACATTGCTGTCAGCTGCTACCGGAAAAACAAATTGACAGTTCCTTTATTTTGAGGGGTAAGCAGATATTCTTTGAAAGCCAAATCTACAAAACTGAAAACATAAGGTAAAGGTAAATGTCATAACAGCAAATAGCTGAGCCAATATCACGGTCTCAGACTTGTGACTTTGCATAGTATTAACTGCCACCATAAATGGATGCAGCACACAGCAACACGTCCTTACCTATTGAAAATCGTCTGCAGGGCCTCTTCGAAACGGCGAAGAACTTTAGGAGGGCTTGGCCACTTCACGTGCTTCCCGTAGTCTCGCATGGTCTTGACGCCATGGAAGCGTCTGGCCACCTCATGGATGTATGACTTCACTTTGTAGCGCCGGTAGTACCTGAGTATAGTCAGAGCTGCCTTGGTTCTTTTGTACCGCATGCGGGCCAGGGTGCCCCGCCACACCTTCACAATAGAGAAAGAAAAAGGAAAATACTGTTGGCTGGCTGAGTTGTGGATGGCTTTGACATTATAGCAGCTCCTCTACTTACAAACTCAACCAGGCAACTTGCAAGTGTGCACAAAATCAGCCAGAGCCAAAGGATGTCAGTTCCACCTGCCACCAACAGATGGCGTGGGGAGTCACGTCAGTCATTTTGTTTCAGCTGTCTAGCTGCTCATTATTCTACACTGAAGTGTGTGCTGAGCCTGAAGCTGAGTCCTGTTTTAACTTTACTGTCATGAAAAGAAGAAAGCCAAAATGCAAATATCTTTGGATAAATATTTTAGGAATGCTGAAGGGAAGTGAGATGAGTCAGAACATCATGCCATAAGCATCTATAGTTTTCTTGTGAAACCTAACTTTACATAGATTATACATGCTGGCCACTGGTGTAACGCCACTTTGGATTTACAAACTGATTTACACACAGCCTGTGCACCTACTCTCGCGTGGCACTACGTAAACTCTCGAGGATTCATGGAGAAAGGGTAAATCAGATTACGTAGTAATATCATGTGAAACTTTGTTAAAAGTTTTTCAGTGCTCAGAAATCAATGACACTATAAATGTCTCAATGCCAACTTCATCCAAGCATGGCAAAGTCAGAGATACTTACCTTTTTCAGGACCTTTGTCAGGTGCCCATATTTCTCAACTTCTCAAGCAAAAACAAATTTGGTGTGATCTTTACTTAATCACTGGCTCTTCCCCTATATATCCTCTCCACCACCACTTTACTCCTTCTTCCACAATATGGAAGTGTAAAACCCCTTTCTGCTACCAGTCTCCAAGATGCTAAACAACCCTAGTTGCTTTCTTCGATGAACTCCTTGAACACATAGCCATCATGCCCCAGTATATTGTTTGCTGCTACTTAAATAACTGTTCCAACTCTTAGGTTGATTGTATTATTTCCCTCCCTAGTCCCTGGCCTTTCAGAGCCAAGATTTTCAACCTCTAGTTCAAAGCCCACAGTATGGGTTCTGCAGACTCCCTCAGGTTTCTTTCATTTCTTCTTAAAAATCCCCATCTGTGCCCACCAATTCCTCTCAGCAAAACTTGCGCAGTGCCTCATTTGACTCAGTTGTTTTAGGTTTGTCCTCATGCGGACTCCTAAAGTACACCATGTGCTTGCAGTGTTCTCCCTTTTCAGCCTGCTGCACAATATAGATTTGTTTGCACACTATGTGCAAGAAGATCATCAAGGGACCCCAGTGGGTCAAGAAAAACCATAATATTTAAGGGAAACATGACACATGGGCAATTTGTGATGGTAATCTAGAGTCCACATATAAATAGAACGTTTAAAGACAATGAAGCAATAAAAACTAACTGGTCATCTCATGTGGCGTCAGTACAGCAGCCCTTTTTAGTCAAAATGGCTCCCTTCCTTGTAGCCAAATCCACTGTACAGATGGCTTTGTTACGCCTCCACCCAAGTGCAAAAATAAAGCTCCCTTCTTTAGTATCTTGAAAAACCAAAAAAATACAATTACAGGGTGAAAGTATGTGATTTAGTTTCTTAGACAAAACACATTTTTAAGTTTCCTACTGTTTGTTGCTTTTTTTTTTTTTATTGGGAGGAATTTAAGACTCCTTGGAGCCACATCTATATAGGATATCAATCTTTAATTTTCAAGAAGTGTTTTACAGAGCTTCCTATTAGAATGTTTTTGGTTAGATTCTTTAGCAAATTGAAAAAAACATTTTATAAGTACTTTTTAAGCGGTAGTTTATTTCTTTTACAAGAAACCTACTTTATCAAGGGGGTCTTTTTTTTTGACAACCTTTATAATTTCATCTGTGTTGGCTTATTTAGGTTTTTAATAGTTGAAAAAACCAAAGAGCACAAAAATGCATATAAAAAACACAGTAGCCCTTCTCTTCACCCTTCTAAACCCACCTCCCTACCTCCAGTAGAACTATTACCTCCATACAAACTATTTTAGATGCTTCTTCCATATTTACTGTCATATTTATAAATATTATGGCTAGGTGCGGTGGCTCATGCCTGTAATCCTAGCATTTTGGGAGGTTGAGGTGGGAGAATCACTTGAGCCCAGGAGTTCGAAACCAGCCTGGGCAACATGGCGAAACCCTGTCTCCACTAAAAATACAGAAAAATTAGCTGAGTGTGGTGGTGTGCACCTGTAGTCCCAGCTACTCAGCAGACTTAGGTGGGAGGATTGCCTGAGTTCAGGAAGTTGAGGCTATAGTGAGCCAAGATTGCACCACTGTACTCCAGCCTGGGTGATGGAAGTGAGACCCTGACCACCCCCCCAAAAAGATACCCCCCAAAAAAACTACATATACTATGATTTCTTGGTTGATCCTTTTAGATACTATCCAAATCACACAAGATGGAGACTTAGCTCTCCCACCATCATTATTTCTTCTTGTCTATCTTCCCAATGATAAAGTATGTTCACATTACATATATTAACTCTATTATACATTGAATAATTTACATATGATATGTATATGTTATATTGCATTGTGTTATATATTACACATATATTTGGTTCATTGCTGTGCTAAGAAGTATGAATGTTCTTTCTTTATTGTATTTGTTTTTACCTATCATTAGTAACTGCCTTGTTTTTAAAATTTGCTTTATTTACTATAAACCTACTGCTAATTTTTGCCAAATGCTCTTACAGACCCATCAAATGATTAGCAGTAACTTTTTTACTCGTTAAGCACATTAACTGAATCTTTTTCTTTGATATTCCCTGTATCCACTGAACAGTTCTCTATCCTGGGACTTTTTAAATTACTCTTCCATGTTGGATCTGAGTTCTCCCCCACCACCCCGCACCCAGTAGCTTTCAAGAAAAGGTGTATGGCCAATACATTTCTATTCTCTTAAATTTCCTTGAAAGTAAAAAGCAGTTGCCTAAAATGTTGTCTGTTTCTTGAGTTATAAAAGCAGAGTAGTTGAGAACAAGCTCTGGACTCAGACTGCCTGTTTTCAAGTCCTGGTCCCACTCTTAAGAGCTGCGCAGGTGGGGCGCAGTGGCTCATGCCTGTAATTCCAGCACTTTGGGAGGCCGAGGTGGGCGGATCACGAGGTCAGGAGTTCCAGACCAGCTTGGCCAACATGGTGAAACCCCATCTCTACTAAAAATACAAAAAATTAGCCAGGTGTGGTGGCGCACGTCTGTAATCCCAGCTACCTAGGAGGCTGAGGCAGGAGAATCACCTGAACCTGAACCTGGGACGCAGATGTTGCAGTGAGCTGAGATCGCACCATTGCACTGCAGCCTGGGCGACAGAGCGAGACTCTGTCTCAAAAGAAAAAGAAAAAAAGAACTGTGTAAACTTGGGCAAGCTTCCTAACTCCTCTGTGCCTTAGTTTTCTTAGCTGTAAAATGGGGATAATAATGGTGCTTACCTTGTGGTGTTATGAGGATTAATGGAGTTTATAATACTTAAACAACACCTAAAATAGTGCCTGGTGAGTAGTCAGTGCTCAATAAGCATAGGCTGTTATGACTATTTGAAAGTCTATTCTTTATTGGGTTGTGGGTTGTGCTACCTTCTTTTTTGTTGAGATGGAGTCTCACTCTGTCGCCCAGGCTGGAGTGCAGTGGCGCGATCTTGGCTCACTGCAAGATCCGCCTCCCAGGTTCACGCCATTCTCCTGCCTCAGCCTCCCCAGTAGCTGGGACTACAGGCGCCCACCACCACGCCCAGCTAATTTTTTGTATTTTTAGTACAGATGGGGTTTCACTGTGTTAGCCAGGGCGGTCTCAAGCTCCTGACCTCGAGATCTGCCCGCCTCGGCCTCCCAATGTGCTGGGATTATAGGCGTGAGCCACCGCTCCCGGCGATTGTGCTACTTTCTTTTTTCCTATGTGCAGATTTTTTGCCTCTGTCACTTGTCAGTGTGACCTGAAAACTGTTTAGTAAATGTAAGCCATTCTTTCTCAGTCTGCCATTTGCCCCTAGACAGTGCCTGAACTGATACTGTTTTATTCTTCCACCTATAATATGGACTGGTGTCCGTGGTTTATATACCTTATCCAGTCATTTAGTTGCCTAAGAGGAGAGGACAGCGTGCAGGGGCTTTAAGTAACTACCACTGGGGTCTTTACTTCCTCCTATGAAATAAGTGCATCAGAGGTCTGCTTCACCAAATCTGGGTTGTATTGGAGACTTTTGGCTTGTTATGGGGCTAAGTGTTCCTTTTTCATGTCTAGTGGAGCTTTTCCTTGGTTTGGCTGTAATAATCATTGCTTGCAGATGCTTTCCTCATTTAACACCCACTTATTGATATATCAGAGGCAAGAAAAATGGCAAACCTTGCCTACTCTTCTTGCTTGTGAAGGAAGTCTTCTTGATGAAAGAAAGAGTCCCCAATGAAGGTGTGGGGTATTCTAAGCCCTCCCTCTGGTACACCTTTATACTGAATGTAGCACCTTCAAAAGCAAAGCGACTTTTCAGAATTTCCTCCTTGTACTTCTCCATGCTCCATTCTTCTCTTTGAAGAATATATCGATTTTTTAAAAGCATCTTCTTTCAATTTGGCCCAAGTTTTCTTTTTTTGGATGACACTTCTCAAAGTTGATGGTATAAAGTTGGAATCTTTTCTTGGTTTCAGGGTTGATGGCATGTTCTTTGTTATTTTTACATTTGATATTTGTTAATCTTACACAATTCTGTGGGAAGGAAATTTTGTGAACCTGCAGTTATATCACCACCTCTATCAGAAGTCCCTTAGGCTCTATTTTTTAACATCAAAAGACAAGCATTGAAAACTACAGAGGAAAATGATTTACAGGAAAAATGATTCATGCATTTTTCCTTATAATCTAAGCATATTTGGTTTAAATAGATATGCTTCCATAAAAGTTTGTGTGTATGTGTGGCAGGAGGTTGTTGGTTGGTTTTCCCACCAAGGGTCTGCAGATTTGGAATTTAAGGTATACCTTAAGACAGATTTTCCTGTTTTCTCTTTGTTTAAAGCAGCTTAAACTGTTGAGTTTGTCGAGAGTCATACAAAGCTTTCGTTTGTAAAGGACTATGCCTGATGACAAAGCTTCAGAAAGCAGAAAATTAAATGTTATATTAAAAAACAAGTGCTTAGTACGTATTTGCATATGCCTGAGAGGTTCAACAAACAACAAGGGAGCCAAAAGGGGCCCTGCTTCAGACAATATTAACATAAAAGTAGAACCAGCCAGACATTACGTGCTTTAGGATATGAGGCCAGAGGAGCGGGAGCCGAAGGACACACGCTGGGACCTGCGAGGTGAAGTCAGTAGAGGATATCGGGTAGAGAGCATACTGACAGAGGAGCAAGCCAGGGACCATTTCTCAGAAAAGAGGACAGCGGCAAACAGAGAGGCCTGCTCAGAGGGAACAACTCAGGTATAAACAGAGAATGCTGGCATGGCATTGCACACATCCTTGCAACCAAGGTGCCAATTCTCAACACAGCAGCCAGAGTGATCCTTTTAAGACCAAAGTCAGATCATGTCACTTCTCTGCTCAAACTCTGCAGTGGCTCTCTATTTCCCTGAGCAGAAAAGCCAAAGTCCTTCCTACAGCGTTCATGGCCCTATGTGGTCTGATACTGTCTCCTCCCCGCCTCATCTCCTGCTGTCCTCTCCCCTGCTCGCTCCCACCACACTGGCCTCCCTGCTGGACCCTACACAGGCCAGGCACCCTCTTGTCTCAGGGCCTTTGTGCTAGTTGCTCCGTCTGCCTGGAATAATCTGCTACCAGCCATCAGATGGCTGACTTCCTCACTCTCTGCATCTTTGCTCAGTTGTCACCTTCTCAAGGGAGGCCAGCTCTGGCCTTATTTAAAAGTTCAACTTGTCTTCACCTCCCCACCACTGCCCCCAAGCACTCTTGATTCTCCTTACCATGCTCTGCTTTTTCTTTTTCCCCCAGCACTCAATCCCTTCCAATGTATCATGTAACTTCCATATTATGGTGGTGTTTATGCTCTCGCCCACTAGAATTTAAGGGCTACTAGGCTGGGGGTCTTTATCTGTTTTGCTCACTGATGTATTTCCACTGTCTGGAACAATGCCAAGGACCTAGTTAATAATATTTGCTGAATGAATGAATGTATTCTACTTCATTTTCCAAGCCTGATATTGAATCTTTCACTTCGGCTGTCATGTTTTCCATCTTCAAGAGCTTGCTCTTGTAATATTTCTTTTAAAAGCATGTTGCTCTTACTTTATCCTTATCCTTTCCTTGCTTACTTTATCCTTATCCTTGCTCTTGTAATATTTCTTTTAAAAGCATGTTGCTCTTACTTTATGAATGCAACATCTCATCCCGCCTCTGAGTATATAACTTATGGTTTTATTTTTTGCACTGTTCCTTGTGTTGCACCTGTTACCTCTAAATCCCCAATTTTCCTATTTGTCTTAGTCTTGGCCTTGCCCAAGGCTTCCTCAAATGTATAGGGATCGTTGGACCTCCACTCACACTGAAGGGTGAACAGCCCTTGGAAGCTCTGTGTAAGTGCTTCATGGATGGGGAACTTCAGTACAGGGTGATTAGGTTGGGAGTAGCCATCTGTGGGGAACCCCAGAATGTCAGGATCATAAAGTGTTTTCTCTTTCTTGCCAGAATCCTCAGAGTGAAGGGGTCTGGGGTAGGTGGTGGGGGGAATCTTACTCCTTAGTATCTATACTTTCACTTAATATCCTTGGTCTCAATATGGTACTAGACCCCTCTCCTCCACTGAGCCTGGCGTCCCTAAGTTCAGAACTTCTCTAAATCCTGTTCAATTTATTCAGACAGGAAACTTCTTGCCATCTATCAGAATGAGGCTGAGGTAGTCCCTTAGCTTTGTGAGGTCTGGGGAGAGACCTAGTATCTAATTCCTCCTTACATAGATTTTAACCAACCTCCTCTGTCAGGGCCACCCCTCATCCCTACCTACAGAGGCACCCAGTCCTTCCCAGTCTAGAATCTTTCTACAGCCCTACAGTCAGATGAACTGGCTTGTCTGTTTGCCTTGTTCTCTGCAGGCACTTGCCTAGGAGTAACCACTCATTTACTTACTTCTAAACTGATGCTGACACCTCTTGTCTGCTGTTGTTTCTACTATGGTACTATTTGTCCTCGTAGGTTTATCCACTTTTTATTCCTTTTCTGCTCTTTTCGAGATGTTAAGAGAGTGGATATAAACACAACTGTCATGTTTAACCAGATGTTTCATAATGCCATCTTAATTCTACCATTTTTTCTTCTGGTCCATACTTCTTTAGTGGTCAGATGTTTCAAAGCAACATCTAACAGTCATTAAACTTTGCAAAAAAAGTAGGATTCTAGGTTACACTCTATTAAGAAGTAGGGCAATTATGTATCTTCCGTTTAGTCTCAGAATCAAACACAGGTCACCTTTCCTTTTTTCTCCTAGTTCCCCATGTTTTGTTTTTCAAAATTCTAGTCATTATGGGTGTTGGGGCTCTTTCTGTCTTGTTGTCAATACAAATCCCTACTTCATAGCTCCCTGGTGCTCTGAATTAGACATTCTCTTGGTTTCCACAAACAGAATCATTCAACGTTTCAGCTCCCAGCTTCTCAGGTCCTCCTTGCCTAAGGACGATTTTTAGAAGCATCTTTCTTCCATTTCTACCTTTAAGTTCCCTATATGGTTATTTGGGCAGAGAGTTCTGACACCTTATGGTCATTAAAAAGTTGTGGTAGAGGAGGGTTTATTTATGTAAATAATGAACTCTGGTTTAATGAACTCTGAGCAAATTGTAAATATACAAAATTTGGTATACACACATTCCATCAAATTTAGAATATGACAGTCACATTCAATTTGGGATATTCCATGATTGATTGATGAAAGGCATGGCCCCTTCTAAGAGCTATTTTAAAGGAAGACTCAGAGAAAGAAAAATCTTTCTCTTCCATCTCTATAAGGGACAAAATGAATAAAGACTTGATGTGCTATTTTTAAAATGCTGGTGCTCATGTTTTTACCAGAATAGCAGGTTAATATGTACCAATAAGAAAATACAATCCATTGAATATAATTTATAGGCTATTAGCATAATTCCTGATGCAAAATTCCTTCGTTTTACAGATAAATTAATAATATTTTGGAAGATATAGGAGAAATCTAAGACACAAAAGAACCAAATCTTTAGTCAATAAAGAAATGTAAAAATCAATAAAATGAAGAGCCACACACACAAAAAGCACATGTGAGTCTGATCATTACAAGCTGTCCTGATGAACTTAACTATTGCAGGTGGTGGTACTGGTATGTGCTTGGTGGGACATAATTTAGAAGTGACTACCCCTGAGCTGTCTTACCTTGGTCTGGGAGACTAACTTGCCAAGTTAATTGACCCATGAACCTTCCTTTAGGACATGCCCATTTTATATATATGGCCTTGTCCAGATTCATTAACCTTGCAATTCTTTAGTGCACACAATTGCTGCCTATCAATGATTTCTTCACTATGATGATGACATGATCTGGCAGCCTCCTTAAAACTGTTACTTCAAGAAGTAATTGAACCTTTTGGTCAATTACTATCAGAAGAACAGTCCAACATCAACACTATTGAAACCCAAATTGCAATTATTTTGCAGACAAATGAAAATAAAATTACTCCAGATAATAGGTTAAGTAATTCTGACAGATCTTCCAGGATTCAATCTTGTAAATACTCTGTGGAGCTGTAGGAAAGTGACTGCTCTCTTTGGTTTGGTTTGGTTTTCTTAAAACAGGAGGTAAAAACTTGGTAATTCATCTTCAAAATCTCTGAAGACTATCTTTAAACTGCATTTTGATGTAGAACTACAAAGTTCTGGTCAAGTGTTTGAGCATCTGAGCAGATCCAAGTGGTGTCTGGCAATATTTCAGCTTTTTGAGGAGACTCCTACAGCCTCTACCATCCCCAGGTGTACCTCTGTCTGATACCGAGATGGTTTACCACCTGGTAAAGAGTACAGGTCAGGCTTTGACCTTGTGTGACAAATGCCTAGAATTCAAAACACACAGTACTCCATAAAAATAATAACACAGTATACATTTGCTTTAGTTGTTTGCAAATAATCTCAATTTTGACTAGTTCTCTAGATTGCCAAAATAACTGATATTTGAAAGGTCCGGCCAAAGGTATACCCTAACATTGATTCCACAGAGAAAAAGGGTTCCAATTTCAGTAAGTTTGGGAAAGCTGTATACTGCAATTCCTTTATGGAGATTCATAGTGAACATTAGCATATTAGAAGCTCTGAGAATTCCTTTTTTTTTTTTTTTTGAGATGGAGTCTCACTCTGTCACCCAGGCTGAAGTGCAGTGGCGTGATCTCGGTTCGCTGCAAGCTCCGCCTCCCAGGTTCACGCCATTCTCCTGCCTCAGCCTCCTGAGTAGCTGGGACAGGTGCCCACCACCACGCCCAGCTAATTTTTTGTATTTTTTAGTAGAGGCGGGGTTTCACCGTGTTAGCCAGGATGGTCTTGATCTCCTGACCTCGTGATCCACCCGCCTTGGCCTCCCAAAGTGCTGGGATTACAGGTGTGAGCCACTGTGCCCAGCCGAAGTTTTGAGAATTTCTATATAAATCTACTTTAACAGAATTGAAAAAAACCATAATTGACTGTAGATTTCTTTGTATACAGAGTACTAATTTTGAAGGGCATCAGGATATGCCACCCCAGATTATGCCACTTTGGCACAAGGATTATTTTGAGCTAAAGACAACTAAGAAATAGTAGATGCAGGAAAAGCTCTCTGCCCTTCCCCTATCTGCCTAAAAAGCATATATTTCCCATGAGAAAAGTGCCCCCTCCTTGTACTAGGAAGACAAGAACACTCTTATCGCCAGAGAGGAAAAGTCCACATCGAGATGAGTCTACATAAACAGGTCTTACTAAAATAGCCTTTATCTTCCATTACTTCCTTTCATGCAGTTCCTTGTCACTTTCTCACAATTTATTGCTCCTAGAATCCCAGATCCCCTATCTCATGTCTGGTCACATTTTATTGCCTTTCTTTAAAATGGTATATAAGACCCTGAGTCTACCACTTCTTTAGGGTTTTCACTTCTTTTCTGTGAAGTTCCTGTGCATATACAATACTTACATCAGTAAAAATTGTATGCCTTTTCTCCAGTTAATCTGTCTTTTGTGAGTTAAATTTGCAGGCCCCAGGCACTGAATCTAGGCAGGTAGAGGAAGTTTTTTCCTTCTCTACAATTTCCAAAGAACCAGGTTCTATCCTTTTGGGAAGCAATGAAATCAAACAAAATAAAAGAATTATTCAAATAAGATAAAGAGTAATTATACCAGAAAACCTAGACTATGAAAAGCTATTGTGTATAAAGCTTACTTTAATTAAAAGTCAAAGCAGAAAGGGAAATGGGGTATTCAATACATATTTTATTTAGCTAATAAGAGGCATACACATTTGTCAGGAAAGACATTTTCTTTTTCTTTTTTTTTTTTTTTTTTAAAGATGGAGTCTCACTCTATCACCCAGGCTGGAGTTGCAGTGGTGTGATCTTGGTTCACTGCAATCTCCATCTCCTGGTTTTAGCGATTCTCCTGTCTCAGCCTCCTGAGTAGCCTGGGATTACAGGTGTGCCTGGCTAATTTTTGTATTTTTTTAGTAGAGACAGGGTTTTGCCATGTAAGCCAGGCTGGTTTCGAATTCCTGACCTCAAGCAATCTGCACTCCTCGGCCTCCCAAAGTGCTGCGATTACAAGTGTGAGCCACTGGGCCTGGCTGAAAGACATTTTCCTAAACCAAGTAAACTCACAGAAAATAGCACTGTATCAATGTTAATTTTCTGATTTTGGTAATTATACTATAGTTACAGAAGAGAATGCCCTTGTTTTTAGAAAATATACATGAAATATTTAGGGGTAAAGGGGTATTACATCTGCAAATTACTCTCAAATAGTTCCAAAACCAATTGTATATATACACACAAATAGATCTATATACACAGATATACACATATACAGATTGAGAGAGAGAGAGAGAACAAAAGAACAAGCATTGATAGAGGCAGGAGACAGAGAAATCCTAGACAGACATAGGTGGGTCCCTGGTGCAACCCCACCTTCAAGCCAAAGACAGTTTAAAGCCTGAAGGCCAAGCTACAAGTCAAATCCATGGACGAGATTGAGAACCTGTCTTCCCATTTGGTGTGCTTTCCTTTGATTGATCCCCACCTTTCACCTATTTTACATATACCCTTCCCTGTTTTTACACCATGTCCACTTTTGACTGGTGCCTTTGTTGTAACCATTTTTGCATACTCACATACCAATTAACATGCACTTCCTTACCCCGTGCCTATAAAAGCCCCAGACTCAGCCACACTGGAGAGATGATCTGACCCTCCTATCCCCTCTCTGCTGAGAGCTGTTTTGTTGCTCAATACAATTCTCCGCCTTTACCACCCTTCAATTGTCAGCATGACCTCATTCTTGGATGCAGGACAAGAGCTCAGGACCCACTGAACGCAGATATTCAGAAATGCTGTAACACTGACCCTCTGCCTGTGTCAATGGAGAGCAGCCACCTCACACAATAGAAGCAACGGTGGTCCTGAGCTGGCCCAGAGCCATGCCTGTCCCGGAGCCACAGGCCAGAGTGGGGCAAAAGGCTACAGAGCTGCTAACACATCACTGTTTGTTGGGCTGCAGATGGCAGAACTAAAAGAGCTAATTAGCATACTGTAACACCCCCTCTGGGGCTTTGGGGTCATGGGCACCCCTGCCTGGGCATCACTGCATTCCCCTGGGGGTAATACACCTGGTCTGGTCATGTAGCCTACATGGAGCTTGCTCCTATGCTGGTGCTTGGAGTGGCCAGCCAGACCCCATACTCCCTCACTCACGTGCTCCCTCCTGCCAGGGGCCGAGTGCAGTGGGCCGAGTAGACAGGGTGCCTCTGCTGTGAGTCCAGCAAAGGGGCCAAGAAAAATCCTGCATCAATATGATAAAACAAATATAGTTAAAATTTTAACATTTGGGCATTGGGGTGAAAGGCATATGTATAAGAATTCTTTATATTATTCTTGCAACTTTTCTGCAAATCTAAAATTATTTCAAAATAAAACAACAGGTATCTTTAAGGGGTGGTGAAGAAAAACTGCACAATGTATTTTTAACAATTTTACATAAGCAAGAGTGATCATTATACCTTTTTTAAAAATTTAAATTTTCTAAGAAGTTTGTTGTACTTGTGTTTTCTGAATATTGGTGAGTATATATAAAAATTGAAAATGACGGCAATTTTATGAGTTTGTAAATTAGTCTATGCTAATTTAAAAAACTGGAAACATGTTTAAAGGATGCTAAGTTAATTCATATGGTAACCTACACTGAGTTATATATAAAGGCAGTGCCGTGTCAGGCCATATTGGAGCCTGAGGCAAAAGGAAAAAACTCAATAATACGGATCCCATCTTTATTTAAAATTTTGATCTTTTGTTCACCATGGATTTCCTGCATTAATTTCGGACTTTTAAAAATATTGCATGAACATATTATCTATCCTGACCACATTTTTGGTATCTCCTTAAATTTTACATTTGAGTCCTGGCCCTGCATACGGAAACAAAAATTACAGAACAAACCTGGCCTGGTATTTGGCAGATCGGAGGAAGGGAAGGGAGTGAATGCCAGTCATGTGGTGGGCTCTGTCTTAGGGGACACATGCTATCTCATTTTAAGTCTTCCAATAGTCCCAATAGGCAGATGTTTTTAGCATTTACAAAGGAGAAAGTTAAGGTTCAAAGAGAGTGATATACTTTGGATAACACAGTAAATGATACAACTGTATCTCAGCTCTCTCTGGCTCCAAGAATTGATCATGCCATCTCCTAAATGTATCACACTTAAAGCAGTCTAATGGTATATAAAGCAATAATGCCTATTATTTAATTTTCCCTCTGAGAGACTTGGACTTGCTATAATAATTAACAGGAAGATTGGTTTCAAACATAATCCAAGCTACTACACTACTACATTCTTCATATATACATAGACAATTCCCAATAATAAAGCTTTTTTTTTTTTTTTTTGAGATGGAGTCTTGCTCTGTCACCCAGGCTGGAGTGCAGTGGTGTGATCTCAGCTCACTGCCACCTCCACCTCCTGGGTTCAAGCGATTCTCCTGCCTCAGCCTCTTGAGTAGCTGGGATTATAGGCATGCACCACCACACCTGGCTGATTTTAATATTTTTAGTAGAAATGGGGTGTTGCCATGTTGGCCAGGCAGGTCTCCAACTCCTGACCTCAGGTGATCCACCTGCCTCCGCCTCCCAAAGTGCTTGGATTATAGCCAATCATAAAGTTTTGAATTGAGTGTGATCTCTAATGGCATCAGCACAGTTTTCCTTGTGCTGACAGTTAATAGGAGTAGGTTTACAGTATTCCAATAATAATAAGGGGCAGAGATGTGGCCACTGAGGGGAAGTGGGTTTTGTACACTGTAGCTGTTGCATTTAGTAAAAGGCAGAGAGCACGGTTTGTTGCCAAACTATATATATACTGCAAAACTTTTGACTTCAACCATACTTTAAAGAAAAAAAAATCTCTTTATTGGTTAGTTAAGGCTTTCTTCATTAACTTCTGGTTGACCATTGTAAGGAATTACATAAACATGCTACTTTTTTTTTTTTTTGACAGACTTACTCTGTCACCCAGGCTGGAGTGCAGTGTCTCAGCTCACTGCAACCTCCACCTCCCAGGTTCAAGCGATTCTTGTGCCTCAGCCTCCTGAGTAATTGGGATTACAAGCACGTGCTACCACACCTGGCTAATTTTTTGTATTTAGTAGAAACGGGGTTTCACCATGTTGCCCAGGCTGGTCCTGAACTCTTGAGCTCAGGCAATCCACCCGCCTCGGCCTCCCAAAGTGCTAGGATTACAGGCATGAGTCATTGTGCCCTGCTAACATGCTATATTTTTAAATAAGAGAATGAAATCACAGTTTGGGAAAACAATTTTGAAGGAAGAAAATATACGATTTAAAATTTTGGCAATAAAATAAAATTGGAATTGGTAGCTGAGCTAAGTCAACTTTGTGCTCATAAACATAGGATAACTAAAAAGTATTAATGATGAACAAGGCTTCGGAAAAATGTAATACTTAAAATTTGAAGAGCTGGGCATGGGGGCTTATCCCTGTAGTCCCAGCTACTTGAGAGGCGGAGGTGGGAAGATTGCTTGAGGCCAAGAGTTACTAACCTGGGTGATATAGTGAGACCCTGTCTCTTAGCAAAACTGGATAACTGTTTCCAGTTTCTAGATAATCTTTTGCATACAGGCCCAATGACACATCAAATGCTCATCAATAGTTCTTAATTGCTTTGGGGTAACTGGATTTCCATCCAAGTATCAGTTTTGTGTCAGTGTATTAAATTGAAAATATTTTTGTATCTTTACAAAATACTGGTGTTTGGATTATTTTCCCTTTCAGTTTTTCTTGATGTATAATATATTACTGCAATGATTAGAACGGGAAACATCTATGGTATTCTAGGAAGAACCAAATATACCTATGAGATAACTGGGAAACAACTATGACTAATCCCTTAAAAGTAAGATCTGATCAAACGCCACAACAATGCCAACCTCCATGTATGCAGCTTGAATTCCTCAGCTCGAGTGAGGCTGTTTCAAGGAAGTGCAGCACTGTTCTGACGGACAGCTCCTTGACTGGCACCGTGTGGGGGTGGAGTGGAAACAGCCCTGGTTTGGAGGGAGAGGCAAGCAATTCCCACCAACTACCGGGGAATCAGGCAGCTCAAACTCTATAGGCTTTGGGTTCTTCACCTGTACACTGAGGATTCAACATTAGATGATTTATAAGAGCATATACCGGCATTCTATCATAACAGCTACTGATAATGAGTAAACATTTCAAAATGTTATTTCAAAGGTTTTTTTTTTTTTTTTTTTTTTCTGATCCAAAGTGCACATGGAACTGATAAACACTATATTTGATTTTCATCTGATGACTGGTATTACCCCAAGAGAAGGGAGAGAACACATCATTTCACTGGTATGTGCCATGCCTTGTCCTAGACACTTGACATACATTAAGAATAGTTTTATTTTTTTAAAGTACTTTTTCTTGACATTTATTTGTACTGTGCTGCTATGTTTCTCTTACTAATAATTCACCATAAAAAGCAGAAAATATATTTGACATAAGCTTCCTTAAGTCATAGATAATATTTTCTTGCTGGCAAATGCTTGGTTTTGGGAAATAGTCATTCTTCAGCCCTATGAATTCTGCTTCTACAGAGAAACATAATCCATGTTTCCAGTTTTTGCTAGTAGCCTGGCTCTTGTAGGCATTGACCAGTGCTCCTCAATGCAGCCCTGCATCCCAAAATACATCAGTTTCCAGTGCTCACTAAAACAGAGACACTGGGCAAAGATGCTTCCTGGAAGGGGATTTTAGAATGTTGCAGGGAAGGGAATAATCTGGAAAAGGCTCCCATTTACTTAGAGTAAACATCAAACACATTTCTTCTTTTTCATTTTCTTTTCTTAGATTATAATTGATATAAGGGGGAATGACAGGATATGACAATGTACATTTATTAAGGACATACTTTTTCAACAGTACAAGTTTACATAATGCAAGTTGAACATAATACAATTAACTATGAAGAATGTTACTGGTCATAACTCAATTACAAAAAGAAAAATATATTGCTAAGGGAATACAACTGTATTATTTGGGTGCATGGTTTATCATAATAGTGGGTAACAGAAATGATCACAGTAATGAGTAGCTCATGTTGGAATAATGTGATATAGAAAGAAATGTCGCTATTATAGAGAAAAACCTAGACAAAGTAGAATGCTGGATATACTCCTGTGATGTTGAAGTTTTATATGGTCTTCATAATTAATTAATCATGTTATGTTCAACTTGTAAATATAACTGTAACTATCTATCACTGATAAAATGTCATACCTACCAGAAACAAAATCTTGTGCTTGTAAATGTGGAAAATCCTATTACCTCATCTATTTCTTCCTAAATAAATGTTTTATAACACAGTATTTGAAAATTGAGGTTTCTTAGCTATGTAATAACAATCAAGTCAGAACACATTTTAAATAAATGTCAACAGGAATATGATTAATTTTTCAATCAACATCTATTACAGTTGGATCTATTGTTTTAAAAATAAATTTATATCTTCTTAGTAATTTGTAATTCTTTTGGTGAACTGTGTATTTCTATCTTTTATCCATTTTCTTTGGGCTTCTATTTTATTGACTTGTATGAGGTCTTCATAAATTAAGTGAACCGTCCTTTTGTCATTGGTGTTTTTATTGTTTTCCGTATGTTGATGATCTCTTGATACTGTTTATGGCATACTGCTATACAGAAGTTGTTTTTTTTTTTTTTTTTTTTTTTTTTTTGAGACGGAGTCTGGCTCTGTCACCCAGGCTGGAGTGCAGTGGCACGATCTCGGCTCACTGCAAGCTCCGCCTCCCGGGTTCACGCCATTCTCCTGCCTCAGCCTCCCGAGTAGCTGGGACTACAGGCGCCCGCCACCTCGCCCGGCTAGTTTTTTGTATTTTTTAGTAGAGACGGGGTTTCACCGTGTTAGCCAGGATGGTCTCGATCTCCTGACCTCGTGATCCGCCCGTCTCGGCCTCCCAAAGTGCTGGGATTACAGGCTTGAGCCACCGCGCCCGGCCCAGAAGTTGTTTTTAAAAAAGTTTTATGCAGTCAAATGTACTCATTTTTCTTTTATGCCTGTATACATTTTTATACAAAACTGTACAGAATCATAGAATGCCTTGCAATGCATTTTACTTCATATATCAGAAATATTTTCCCATGTGATCAAATATCCTCCTATGATGTGATTCTAAGCATCCTTGCAGTACTCAGACAAATATGAAATTCAGTTAACCAATCTCCTATTGTGAGATATTTCTGATGTTTTCTTTTTTTGTAGTTATAAATACAGTAACATTTTAGTAGTATCTTTGTACATAAATTCAAGCACATGAATGATTCATGCAAAGTTCTCGAAACAGAATTGTTGTTGTGATCCCTTTGTATTTTCAGCTGCCACACATTAAAGCCCTCATTTCCAAAATCTACCATATAAATAGTTTAAAAGAATTAAATAAATTGATGGGATAATGTAGCTCTGATTAAACTGCTTTAATTAGGGTTATTCAACTTTTAAAAATTCATTAGCTATTTAAATTTTTTCTTTTGTGAATTGTTTCTCTATTTTTTTTTTGTCCATAACATATTCATTACTTTACATAATGATCTGTAAGGGGTTTTTGTAAATGAAAATAAACTAACTTTTTATTATATTTATAAAGATTTCTTAGCATTTTGCCTTTTATCATTTCCTGGCCATGGTTATTGGTTCAGGTCAACGAAACAGGAGGAGTTTTGATAGGTGTTTCAGAGAAAAACATTCTCTCCTGTCTGAGACAATGTCCAAGGACTTCTAGAGGCGACTCTCCTTGAACCTAGAACCTGTGGCGGCTGAAATTGTTAGCCGCCACCTCACAACCACAAGGGGGAGCCAGACTTAGAAGACGACCCAAGAGAAGGCTGAATAGAGGGCTTCATGTTCTATGAAATAAATCTGTTACTCTCTACGCCAGTTTGAATCGCGTTTTCTGTTTTTGCAACTAAACATATTGTGATACAATGATGTTTTTTGATGTTTTTTGAAAAACAGACGTTTAAATTTTTTTTTTTTTTTTTTGAGACGTTGTCTCGTTCTGTCGCCCGGGCTGGCGTGCAGTGGAGCCATCTAGGCTCACTGCAAGCTCTGCCTCCCGAGTCCACGCCTCAGCCTCCCAAGTAGCACTACAGGCACCCGCCACCATGCCCGGCTAATTTTTTGTATATTTAGTAGAGACGGGGTGTTAGCCAGGATGGTCTCGATCTCCTGACCTCGTGATCTGCCCACCTCGGCCTCCCAAAGTGCCAGGATTACAGGCGTGAGCCACTGCGCCCGGCCAGAAGTTTTAAATTTTTACGCAGGAATATCTATCAAACTTTGCCTTTGTGAATTCTTTTACTGCTGCTATAGTTGGAAAGGTCTTCCCTACTTTACAATCAATTACATGCCCATAGAATTAATTTATGTTTTTGTTAAAACATTAGGGGAATTCAACCATGATGAGCAGAAAGCCTTTATTTTATAATCACTCCATGAATGGCAGCAGATTCTGCCTATTCCAGTAGATTATCCATAATTAAAAATGTGTGAAATGCCCACTAAAGCTCTGGATTCTTTGAAATACAAACGAGTTTTTGGCTACAGATGATGAAGATGGCAGGAGAAATGTTCTATATGAGTGGTGTGAATCTAGGTCAGCACCTGGTCAGGCATTAAGAAGGGTTAATATTTGAAATCTTTATATATCTCCTCTGAAATAGAGGTGTAAGAAGTCACTGGGAAGTCATCAGGGGATATATATATATATGCACACAGACACATATAAATAAATTACTTGATTACAAAAGGCATTAAGTATGATGAAAAGGGTATATAGCATAGTTCTTAATATGTGTCATAATAAATGAGTGGTTTCATACAAAGTCAGAAATGCATGTCTTGATTTCAGAAAACAAATCAGACTGCTTTTCAAATGAACACAAGCATTAGGCTGCCTAAACAGTTATTTCTGTATGTGAACCATGGAAATATTTTAGGATCATCAAAAGCTGCCCTTCTTTTTGGTCTTTTTTCATTCATCTCAACTGGCTTATGATCAATATTTCATGGAACTTCTCTATAGCTGCCCTCCAGGTGTCCTTCCAGAAAACCAAAACCTAAACTCCAGCATAGACATAAACCCTGCTGCACTGAACCTTGAAGAAATGGATGTGCAATAGTGTCAAAAAGTGACAGAAGACAGACACTATGGTGAAACTGCTTAAAAGGTCTTTCAAACGTTCAAGCTCTTTCCCACAGCCTTCTTATTTATGTATTTCCTGGCTTGAATTCTTCCTCTTTGAACTTTTCCTAGGGTCAAATCCTTCATATTCTATAGGTCCCAGCTTAATAGCACCTCCTCGGAGAGGTCTTCCCTGATCATCCTTTCAAAAATACATTGTCCTCTGAATGCTTGCCCCACTCAGCATTTTCTTTCCTTCATGACTGTTACACAATTTGTAATTATGTGTTCACTCATGTTTTGTCTGACTAGAATGTGTAATCCATGAGGACAAGGACTATTTTCATTTTATTTATTCCTGTATTTCCCAAGAGTACCTAGCAATAAACACATTTGCTGAAGGAATGATCACTGGCTTGAATAGACTAAATATCTTTATTTGAAGTTTAAAGACTCGCTGATCTGTAACAAGGCCCCGTGGAAGTGTTACATCCAAGGGCTCAGTAACCTTAGGGTATAAGAGCACTAAAAAGAAACAGCCCATCCTATCACACAACTGTGAGGATGAGCCAAGCAAACTATGAAACATTCAAGGAAGAAAATACATGGCAGATGTCATGTAGTTCTCAAGTCTGAAGAGAATTTCAAATTCACTGTTGACGGTTGATGGTTCTAGAGCAGACTAGCATGAATAAGCATCAACTTGAAAAACTGCTGCCAATTTGCCAATGAACAACTTGATGCATGAAAGTGTCTGATTTTCAGTGAATTTTCCTTTTACATAAAAATTTCACTGAAAATATAAACTCTTCATCTTAAATAAGCTGGTTCTGTTATAGCATGAAAATGTGGATATTCTAAATTAAGTTCCTGCTTCCCTATTCATTCTAGTTACAGGATTTTTTTCATGGAAAATTTCTCTTTATCATTTTTTTTTTTTTTTTTGGAAAAAAGTCAATACCTCAATGTCACTGCATTTTATCAAGTGACCAGGGAAAATGTGCACATCCTTATTCTCTCTCTTAAAGTCAACAAGACCCAGAAAGCAATAAACACTGTGTGTTGTTCATTTTCTCACTGGGCCTGTGAGAATGATATAATTCCTCTATTATTGGAATGAGAGGGAAGAAAAAAAATTAGACTAGGAAATGCTATCAAACTCAAGTATTATATACGGGTTCTCAAATTAACTCCAAGTAATGGGTAAGGAACCAAATCTCGGTTGGATTATTTAGATGAACTAGATACCCAAGCTCACAGGCCAAAGATGACTTGAGAAAATACTGTAATTAATATAGCTTTGGCTTCAGGAAAGCAGCTGGTGAGCAATCTCCAGGTTCACTTCTCATTTTGAGAGGCTATCCAGCAGATATTCTGTTCTTCTAAAAGGGCAGAAAACACTTGCTTCTTATTCATAACTCCATGGAATCCACTGATTAACTATATAATGGCAGGTAGCCTAAAGGAGTGCTGGAGTTTCCGCGTCTGTAGAGGTTTATCTCATAAATAAAAAATCCTAGAACAGGTTTTCTATGATTATTAGATTCAGGAAAATATTTGTATTTAGCCAGACTAGGCCCACAATAGAAAGAGCTCCTTGATTTAACCATCAAATAAGAACTATAGAAAACTGTTCTATTACTAAATAACTTTGCTTTTAATTCTGGATTTTCTTCTTCACCCAAATATATTGCTAACTTAGCTTTAAGTTATTGTCATCTACAGAGAACCCCATGCTAGGTTACATCATAGTTTAGCAAATATTCACTTCTTCCTTCTTGACCTCCATAGGTTATCCCATTGATGTGACCTGCTTTGGACAAGGGGATATAAATTGGATAAACTGAGCCAGAATTGGCCAAACCCTAGATGCATGAGAGAGAAATAAATTCTGACTGTTATATCCACTAAGTTTTAGAGTGATGTGCTAGGCTGAACAATGGTCCTTAAAAATAACCAAAATAGCCAACTTCAAATCTCTGTGAATGTTACCAGCTTTAAGTTATCATTGTATACAGATCTGTGGTAGGAGAGAAAAAAAACACACAAAAAACAAAAACTTTGCATATGTGATTAAGTTAAGGATTTTGAGATAGGCAGATTATTCTGGATTATCTGCTTGGACCTTAAATGCAATCATATATATCCTTGTAAAACAGAGGCAGTAGAAAATATGACAACAGAAGAGAAGGCACTGTGACCACGGAGGCAGCCACAAGCCATGGGATGCTGGCAGCTACCAGAAGCTGGGAGAAGCAAGGAATAGATTTTCCCCTGTAACCTTTGGAAGAAATGTGGCCCTGCTGACATTCTGATTTGGCCCAGTGAAACTGATTTCAAACCTTCCTCCAGAACTGTGAAAGAATAAATTTCTGTGTTTTAAGCTGCCAAGTAGGTGATAATTTTTTTGCAGCAGCCCTAGGACACTAACGCAGGTGGTCTGTGATGTACACTGTGACAATAGTTAACTGATGAAAACCCAAACCATTAGTATTAATATGGTCAGGTGCAGTGGCTCATGCCTGTAATCCCAGTACTTTGGGAGGCTGAGACAGAAGGATCATTTGAGTCTAGGAGTTCGAGATCAGCCTGGGCAACAAAGTGAGACCATGTCTGTACAAAAAATGAAAACATTAGCTGAGGTGGTGGTACACACCTATAGTCCCAGCTACTCGGGAGGCTGAGGCAGGTAGGATCACTTGAGCCCCAGAGGCTGAGGCTGCAGTGAGCCATAATTACACCACTCCATTCCAGCCTGGGTGATAAGAGTGAGACCCTGTTTCAAAGCAGCAGGGATTGCTTGAGCCCTGGAAGTTGAGGCCGCAGTGAGTCATAATTGTGCCACTGCACTCCAGCCTGGGTGATAAGAACGAGATCCTGTCTCAAAACACACACACACACACACACACACACACACACACACACACACACTGCACTCCAGCCTGGGTGATAAGAACGAGATCCTGTCTCAAAACACACACACACGTGCACGCGCACACACATACACACACACACAAAACCCAGTAAATAGAGGTACTTACAAAGTGTTCGAATTCTGTCAAATATATTAACTTATTTAATACAACTACACTATAAGGTGGATACTATTTTATTTCCCCCTTTCCCCCCCGCACCACCCCCAAGCCTCCTGAGTAGCTAGTACCACAGGCAAGGGCCAACATGCCTGGCTAATTTTAAAAAAATTTTGTAGAGACAGGATCTCACCATGTTGCCCAGGCTGGTCTTGAATTCCTGGGCTCAAGCAATCCTCCCGCTTCAGTCTCCCAAAGTGCTGGGATACAGGTGTGAGCCACCGTGCCCGGCCCAGTTGGGAATAACTCTTGGGCCTACTGATTACTCCATTTGCTTGGTATTACTAAAGCATCTCATTTAAACGCACACACATAGCTCTTATATATTCAAAAATATCTTTGCTTTTATACACAACATAGCTAATAAGAAATCTTGTAAATCCAGAAGCAAATTACTACCTAGCATTGAATCATGATAAGGATATTATTGACAAAATGTTACCTAAGGCTACTGGGTACAGGGCATGATGCTGGGAGTCCTCTGTGGAACATAATAAAGTACAAGGATTCTGCTGCCCTCAGTAATTTATAATGTAGCTGAAGAGATCAGACACATCTGCAAAATTAATAAATGATCTAAGATTTAAACACTGGTTAAAGACTACAAAAAACAAAGAATCCACTGGGAATTTCTGAGCTAAAGACTCCTTGTAAGTCATCTATTTGAGAGGTTCTCTGCTCTGCCTCTTCCATAGCACCGCTTGGGAGGAACGTTCACATGCGTAACACCTTTCCGGGAGCTGTGCAATCTCTGAGATGTGCCTTCCTTGCCCACTCAAGAAAGCACGTATAAATTCCATAGGAATAACCTTGAATCAACTCCTACTTATAAAATAATTCACAAGCTTCAAAACCTTAGTAAAAAATTACCTGTAACACACTTCACACCTGATCATAATAGATATGCTCATATCCATCCCCATCGTTTTACAGACAAATGAAGTGAGAATGACCTAAAACCTCACACAAACCTAAATCCTATAATAAAACTAACAGCAGCCGCATTGTTCCTGCTTCCCTTTGACTCACTGTCTCATAGAGCCACACACAACTGACAAATGGGTTCTGGCGAAGAAGTAAAGATGACTTTATTTACAGTGGTCTGGTGGGGAGGACTTCAGTGAGGCAGAATAGAATTTGAAGAACACTATAAGCAAGGCAAACAGTGTGTGTAAAAGTACACACACAGGTGAAAAAGCAGAGATGTTTGAGGGTTCAGTAAAAACAAACAAACGATGTCATGCTACGGTATCACAGATGTGGTTGGTTGGAGCCAGACTCTGGGAAAGTCTAGTCTTAATTCTGTGGGTGATTGAAGGGTTTTTGAACAGAGACGCAACACCATAAAACCTAACATTGTGATGCTGTGCAGATCAGAGTCATGGTAGGAAGCCTGGAAGATCACACAGAAGTGGTTTAGGAGCAGAGTACCACAACTATCACCACGGTTCTGCTGATTTTCAAATGGTAATACCCATTTACAGTGCATATAGTCTCCTTGATTTTTGAAGTGTGTGTGTGTGTGTGTGTGTGTGTGTATGTGTCTCTGTGTGCGTGCATGTAAGACAGCAGAACAAAGACTGGAATGATATATTCCGAAATGTTAACAGTGATTTTCTTTTGGTGGTGAGATGATGGGTAATATTATTCTCTTCTTTAAATTAAAAAATCTTTCACAATGAACATGTATTACCTTAAAATAAAAACTGTTACTTAAAACTTTAGGCTGAAATAATGTGATCATAGTTACATGTTGTTTCTATTTATAATCCATTTAAAGTACAATAAACTCATGAATACAGCACTTTGTTTGTAAACCCGCATTAAAATTATAAATGCTTGATTATATTTTGAGTTCCCCAAGGATACTTGTCACCAACATATTTTCTGAGTGTTTGGTTTCTTATCCACACATATACAACACAACTAACTTAGGACACCTGAGCAGTAAACACCTTATTTTGAATTTGAATTTCTTAAAAATACTGACTCTCATTATAGTACTAAGTTTGAAGAGACAGCGATGTTTGGCAACATTAAGACTTCAACAAAAACTACTGCATAAAAATATTCCTAATTTTCCTTAGTTATGAATAATGTCCCCCCAGCCACCAAAAGTATGACTCATCAGGTCCTCTTCAGTAAATATAATGGGTGTGTGCGTAGATATTTCCAGAATTAACAATGTGGTTAAAGAGGAATCACATTGAATATCCTGTTTTGTAACATATATTTTCACTTAACATTTATGAAGAACACTCTTCATTTTGTTAAAATATTTCACATTGTCATTATTAATGGCTGCATAGTTTTCCGGTCTTTTTTTTTTTTTTTTTTGAGATGGAGTCTCGCTCTGTTGCCCAGGCTGGAGTGCAGTGGTGCGATCTCGGCTCACTGCAACCTCTGCCTCCTGGGTTCAAGTGATTCTCCTGCCTCAGCCTCCCGAGTAGCTGGGATTACAGGTGCCCACCACCACCCCCAGTTAATTTTTAATTTTTGTATTTTTAGCAGAGACGGGGTTTCACCATGTTGGTCAGGCTGGTCTTGAACTCCTGACCTCAGGTTATCCACCCGCCACAGACTCCCAAAGTGCTGGGATTACAGGCATAAGCTACCATGCCTGGCCCATAGTTTTCTATTGTATAGATACATCATAATTTATATAACTCTTTTCTTGATATATACTATTTTACTTATATATAGGTTATGTGTGAGTGTCTGTTATATACATAGAATGTGTAAAGATCAAGTTGGGGTATTTGGGGTATCTGTTCCCTTGAGTGTTTATCTTTTCTTTTTGTTTTTGAGATGGAGCCTTGCTCTGTCACCCAGGCTGGAGTGCAGCAGCACAATCTTAGCTCACTGCAACCTCCACCTCCCGGCTAGAAGCAATTCTCCTACCTCTGCCTCCCAAGTAGCTGGGAATACAGGCACACACCACCACACTGGCTAATTTTTTGTATTTTAGTAGAGACAGCGTTTCACTGTGTTGCCCAGGCTGGTTGCGAACTACTGAGCTCAGGCAATCCGCCCGACTCAGCCTCTCAAAGTACTGGGATTATAGGCATGAGCCACGGTGCCTGACCGGGTGTTTATCATTTTTAGGTGTTGGCATCTGGCATGGTTTGAATGTCTGTCCCCTTCAAATCTCAGGTTGAAACTGAATCCCCAATGTTGGAGGTGGGGCCTGGTGGGAGAGACTGGATCATGGGGCATATCCATCATGAATGTCTTAGTGCCATCTCCTTGGTGATGAGTGAACTCTTGCTCTGCTAGTTCATGAGATGTCTCCCTCTCTTGCTCCTGCTCTTGCCATGTGATGCCTGCTCCCCCTCTGCCTTCTGCAATGAATGGAAGCTCTTTGAGGCCCTCACCAGCAGCAGATGCCCACACCATGCTTCCTATACAGCCTGCAGAACCATTAGTCAATTAAACCTCTTCTTTATAAATTACCCAGCCTCAGATATTTTCTTATAGCGACTCAAGAACAGACTAACACAATATCCTTTAAAGTCCTCTTTTCTAGTGACTTTGACATATACATTATATTGTTGCTAAGTATAGTCGCTCTAGTGGGCTCTCAAACTTTAGTACTTACTTCTCCTCATGCTTGTAATCTCAGCACTTTGGGAGGCTGAGGTGGGAGCATCACTAGAGCCCAGGAGTTCAACACTAGCCTGGGCAAGAGAGTCAGAACTCATCTCTTAAAAAAATTTAGCCAGATGTTGTGGCACATGGCTGTAGACTCAGCTACTGGGGAGGCCAGCACAGGAGGATTGCTTGAGCCCAGGAGTTCAAGGCTGCAACAAATTAGGATCATATCACTGTACTCCAGCCTGGGTGACAGAGCAAGACACTGTGTCCAAAAAAAAACCAAAAAAACTTATTTCTTCTATCTTATACCCATAGCCAATCACTCTTCATCTCCACTAACTTCTTAACACTTAAGATTCTTCATTATTTTCCACTGTCATGAGAAATGTTGCAAAGAAATTTTTTTTTTTTTTTTTTTAAAGATGGAGTCTCACTCTGTCGCACAGGCTGGAGTGCAGTGGTGTGATTTCGGCTTACTGCATCCTCTGCCTCCTGGGTTCAAGCGATTCTCCTGCCTCAGCCTCCCGAGTTGCTGGGATTACAGGAGCCTGCCACTATGCCCGGCTAATTTTTGTATTTTTAGTTGAGACGGGGTTTCACTATGTTGACCTGGCTGGTCTCGAACTCCTGACCTCAGGTGATCCGCCCAACTTGGTCTCCCAAAGTGCTGGGATTACAGGTGTGAGCCACCGTGCCTGGCCACCAAAAAATTTCTTACAACTAAATGTTTACATATATTCTTAAGATTTTCCTTAGCATTAATTTCTAGAGGTATAATTGCTGGATTAGAGGCAAATATAATTTTTAGATTTTTTGGAAACACATTGCCAAACTACCCCTCCAGAAAGTTCTCACCAATTTACTCTTATGCCAGTAGTGTACATCCTCAGCAACACTGTGTGTGATTTTTTGAAAAATCTCGAGTATTTGATGGTGAGATACGGTTGCTGGCCATTTTTCTTCTTCTGTGGACAGAGTGTCCGTATTTTTATTCAGTTTTCTAGTGAGGAATTTATCTCATTTCCTAGGAGGGACCTTTTGTACATTAAAGGTATTCATAATCTGAAGTTGCTGAAATGTTAAAAAATATAACTTAAGACTGCTATATAGCTCCTCATTAATAGAAATCGAATGCTCTAAATATACACGTTTCCCAGAACATGTTGAATATTTCATAAACTTTCTGTTTTAGTTTAGCAAAACTTGATAGTCCAAGCAGAATGTGTTTAAATGTGCCATGACAAAGAATATGAGCAATTTTTGATACACTTAGATCTCCTGGTAGTAGTTATATACATTTGCTAGAGCAAGAAGAGAATAAAATAAACCTCAATACTGTAGGCTTCACACGTAAACCACATATATGCCATTATGTACTTAACTTGGTAAACACGATATATTTTGACATCTATAAAGTTTCTTACCTCAGTGAAACATGGGCAAAATTACGTACTTTAGAAAAGCTGTTTCTTTTCAGAAAAGTCTGTTTTAAAAATCTTTTTTAGGGTGATATTTTACATTAAATGTCAGCATGGTGACTAAGCAGTGAATGGCTATTACAATAAAGGATTTTCATCATTGCCTTTAATATTTGTTACCTAATTATTATTTATTTAGTTATTTTTTTGAGATGGAGTCTCCTCTGTTGCCCAGGCAGGAGTGCTGTGGCTCGATCTGGGCTCACTGCAAACTCCACCTCCCGGGTTCACACCATTCTCCAGCCTCAGCCTCCCAAGTAGCTGGGATTACAGGTGCCCGCCACCACGCTCGGCTAATTTTTGTATTTTTAGTAGAGACGGGGTTTCATTGTGTTAGCCAGGATGGTCTCGATCTCCTGACCTCGTGATCCTCCTGCCTCAGCCTCCCAAAGTGCTGGGATTACAGGCGTGAGCCACCGCGCCTGGCCCCTAATTATTTTTTCAAAGGATTAGAGGGAACTTACACAAAAAGGTATACAGACAACTGAATTACCAAAGTAAGAATAAAAGGACAGCTGGGCAATAGGGGCAGGGTTGTAGGAAGGAAAGGGAGTCAGTTCCACTGAAACTCACAAACTGAGGATGGTTCCTGGATTTACATATAAATCTGAGCCCTGAGCTTCCTGGCATCTGTAGCAAACGGGAAACTTAATGAGCTGCAAGGATTTCATGATTTAATAGGCATTCTTTAATAAGGTTGATAATTAAATACTCCCTCCACCAAAATATGCCCTTTTTATTTTTAAACAAATGTTTTATTGTTGGCAAGGAAGAGAAAAATAATTGCTCAGCAGTAATTCAGTGGGATTTTACTTGGCTCGGCTGTGCACATCTTCAGCTACCTCTGTAATACAGTCTTCCTCCAGACAAGCTTTTGATTGTATACACCTTATCTATAAGACCTTTCATTTGAGGTTGGGATAGCAATTCTCATTAAATTGTTCAGAAGTTTTGTAATTTAATGTAAGCATCTATTCACAAAATGACTTCCCCTTCATTAATTAATTCCTTACAAAGAGTCAAATCTCTTGAGCTTGTAGCAATTAAAAAAGAAAAGTGAAATGAAAATGTAGCCATTTTTTTTTCCTTCCTTTTTTTCCTACCACCACCTATAGGGGCCAGAAAGTGTTGTCATGGAGACAACATCTGTTGGGTTATGAGTGACAAGTCTCAAGAGAGAAGTGTCTTGGAAAGGGAACACCTCAAGTTAAAAAAAAAAAAAAGTGGTGAGGGAGAAATCAATGCAAGCTGTTTTACTAAACATAGTGGGGGCTCAACTGAAAGGTGTATTTTAGCTAGCAAAGAATAAAAGCGGTATTTCCCCTTTTTTCACCTAACATAGGAAATGTTTTCCTTGCAAAGGCGAACAGATTTCTTTTAAGTAAACCTCAAGCACATGTACATCTCTTGGCATAATTACATTTTAAAATTGAGATTCACACTGATGCGCCAAATTGGTTGCCTTAGTAATGAGATATCACCCAGGCAACGGATTTGCTGCTCTTTCAGGAGAGCAAATCATCTGCTTCCAACTTACAGCAGAGTAGGCTGGGGATGGGGTGGCAATGGTTTCTTATTGGCAGTGTCTGAGAGGAGATAAATAAGAAACAAATTATTTTTGACATGTCACCATTATTTTCCAAATATGCTTTTATCGTTTTATTCACCAAGTAAGTGGGAAGAGAAAAAAGGAGAGTGGGGCCAGGTGGAGGGGAATGTACTGTTGCTTCAATGTTAAATTTGTGCTGAAGCATTTTTGTTGCTCTAAAAGGGCTTTACATTTGCCAATATGTTAAATGCTAAATGGACCAGTTATAGGCTTATATTATAAATCAACTGAGATTTTTTTCACCATAGTAAGTTCAATGAGTTGTACATAGTAATGCTATTCTAATAGTGCTGCTTAGTAATATATATAGGGGTAAGTCTTCAATGTTTCAACATTTACTAAATGTCTTATGGAAAATTAATGCTTCTTGGTTTCTTCACTAGGAACACCTTTTTCCTATACCTATTTTCATTTCCATGATTCACCAATACATGTTCAAAACACTTTTGTTTCCTCACTGGAGGAATTTGGTACCTGGTTTTTCTTCTACACTCTGAGCTCATCCTGACCAACTTTAACATGTTGGTTATTAATAAATCAGTGACCTACTAATTGCCAGACTAGGTGAGCACTTTTCAGCTGCTATGGTGTTGGACATATCTACGATGTCTGATGCTGTTGACTGTTTCTTCTTATTTAAAATCTGCTACTTCCTTTGTTTCTCTGACTCATATATCCAACTGCTTGCTGGTCACCTCTACTTGAACGTCTCATAGGCACCTCGACTACAACATGCCCCACACTATTACCATCTTCCAGATATGCCCCTGCTTCTGTACCTTCTACCTCTATCTCAGTTGTCAGTGATGCCAGCTATCCAGGACTCTAAGGTGGAAACCTGGGAATCACTGGTTCCTGCCTTTCATCAATCTCCTGTCCAACAACTATCATGGTCTGCTGATTATTTCATGGTCTCCTAAATATTTCTCACATTTTTCTGCATCTTAACTACCACTGCTGCAATTTAGGTCCTCATCAGCTTTCCCCTAGATCAGTGGTTCCGAACCTTTTTGGCATCAGGGACCAGTTTCGTGGGAGACAATTTTTCCATGGACCAGGGTGGCAGGGGTGGGATGGTTTCAGGATGAAACTGTTCTACCTCAGATCATCAGGCATTAGTTAGATTCTCCTAAAGAGTGTACAGCCTAGATCCCTTGCATGCACAGTTCACAATAGGGTTCATGCTCCTATGAGAATCCAGTGAGCCACTGATCTGACAGGAGGCGGAGCTCAGGTGGTAATGTTCGCTCACTTGCCGCCCACCTCCCGCTGTGAGGCCCGGTTCCTAACAGGCCACAGTCCAGTACCAGTCTGCCACCCAGGGACTGGGGACCCCTGCCTTAGATTACAGCAACAGGCTCTTAATTGGCCATCCTTCCTTGTCTTATTGGCTTCTAATGTTTCCTTGACACAGATCTATTTAATACTCACAAACTGACCACACCACTTCTCTCTAAAACTTCCAGTAGGATTTCCACTGAGTATGGCAAGAAGGTAGAAGAACAGGTTACTTGATATCCCTATTACTACAACAATGTAACAAACACCCCTATGCACAGCTGAGCTTGTAAGAAAGTAAAGGTCATATTCAGGGATCAAAATTTGATTGGCCAAAATTTAAAAATCTGCCAGTGTGAATTGTTGATAAGGATGTAGAAGAATAAAAGCTTTCATACATTTCTTGGTGAGCATAAACTGGTGCAATTATTTTGGAAAGCAACCGCGCAAACTTTAGTGAACGTAAAAATGTGCAGACTCTACAACCTAGCATTTGCAATCTGGGGTATATACCCAAGAGTAGTAGTTCTCAAAGTGTGGTTGGGGAACCCTGAGCACTGCGAGACCCTTTCCTGTTAGGGGATTTTCAAGATAAAAACTAATTTTGTAAGAATACCAGCAGGTTATTTGCCTTTTAAATTCTCACCCTCTCAGCCTATGATAGAATTTTCCAGAGACTATATCACATGTGATGACATCATCACTCTGATAGCTAATGGAATGTGTGCTTGCATATTGTTGCATTTTGTAGAATTTTCTAAGGTAAGCTCTTTGGAGACCTATTCACTTGCAGACAAGAGGACATGTACAAAAATGTTCACTGTGGCATTTCATAGAATGACAAAAAATGGAAAAACTGACTATTATTGGGAAATTAAATAAACTGTGAGTATTTAATAGTAAAATAACATAAGCACAAGTAAATAAGCTATTAGTACACTTATGGACCTATACAAAATTTAAAAACATTATTCTCAGTGGAAAAAAAAACAAAGTGCAGAAGACTATGCACAGTATAATGTGGAAACAGAACGTTATACACCATGACAAAAAAAGTATAACCGAATCAGAGGCTGCCAAGCTCAACTAGTAGTTAGTAATGAAGAACCTCGACAGAATGGGAGCTAGTTGATCCAGGTGCTTTGAGAAGACAAGTCCTGAGCTAGCTCTTTACATCTTGTTAGATAAATAAGGAAAAGGTTACTAAATATTTATATACCTGTTATAAAATTCAAGTTATTCTAAGTTTAATTCTGTCCTTCTACGTGGCACTGCTGCCACGTGTGTTTGCTTGCTAGTTACCCATGTGGCTGTGTGCTATGCAGGGCAAGCACTTTCCTGTAATATGGAAAGGCTGTTTTAGTAATTCCAAAGACCAAGACTAGTCTATGTTTGTTACAGAAAACAATATTTGTTTGAATATTTTTGTAGAAAACTTTGCTCTCTATATTTGTCAAAGGAAGTCCATTTTACCCACTAGCTTTAGTGACAGTTAACCCACTATAATGTCAAGTTCCAGCTCTAATGAACTCAATCTGTATAAATGGTTTATGAAATACAGATTAAGATCTGTCCTCCCTGTCAATGTGTTTTCAAGTAAGATGTGAATCTAACAGTTAATTAAGATTTTGGCAAACTTCTTCCAGGAAGTGTCCTCTCCCCAGCTCAGGTAGGTGCCTGTTCTCTGAGCCCATCTGGCAGTCACTGTCTACCCCAGGGCCTCATAATTACTCCATTTCACTGGTTTGGGTGCTAACACATCTCCCCCCTGGCTGGGTTGTCAGCTTCTGGATGGAGCTTTGTCTTGCTCATTTTCTTGTTTCCATTCAGTAATGAATGAACAAATCCACATTTATTACTCATTTTAAAATGCATGTGAACACATTTTCCTGCATAGCCACATGTCACAGTGTTGTAAATGCTACCCATTTCTTCTCACAGCATACTGGAAAAATATGGAGTCAATGGCCACCATTCAATCAAAGGTATGCTTTTGTTTCTTTCAACACTCAGTGAAGATCAAGCAGCATATTTTTTATCATAAATATTCCCCATCAATAAAGTAACGAAGAGACTAGCACTGGGGGCAGGCAACCTCTTTCATTGTACAACAGCATACCCCAGCTTCCTGTTTCAGCTTACGCTTTGTTGGTTGCTTTGTCAATGCACCTTTCCCAACCTACCCATAGCTCAAAAGTCACTTTTTCCAAAACAAACAAAAATCTCTTCTCCTGGAGCATGTATTTTCAGTTAAAAAAAAAAAAAGTCATCAATCACTTTTTCTTACTATACATATGTCAAGAGCTGATTCATACTTCAACATCAGGGTTTTTTTCCAATTGTGTTACTGTATCTTAGTCCACACACTTGACAGTGAAGAACTCAGAAGACATTATCAGCTTACCAAGGCTATTTAATAAAGCAATTTTGCAAACTGCATTCTGCTTTCTTTGTGAACATGATGAACGCATCACCTTTGTGACTAGTTTTTCAAACTTTTCAATAGTGTGAGTCATAGCTGTTTCTCAAATGATGCCACTATGGTACAAAAGTGTACAGCAGTCAAAAGAGTGTGTGTGGGAAGCAGGCCTCTTAGGTTCAAATCCCAGCTCTGGTGTTTACCATGTGTGACCTCTGTCAAGGTCCTTAACCACACTCAGTGGCTATAGCTCCCTCATCTATTAAATGGAAATAACAATTGACACTTATTCACAAGGTTCTTGGTAATGACTTAGTTAAATAACGAGAATAGTAAAGTAACCAGAAGAGTGCCTATCACTCAGGAAATATTAGCTACCATATTAGTAGGTTTTGTGTTTTCTTTCTTTTCTCTTTTCCCTTCCCTCCCCTCCCCTCCCCTCCCCTCCCTTCCCTTCCCTTCCCTTCCTTTCCTCTTTTCTTTTTTTTTTTTTTTTAAGGACAAAAATACTCAATTTTATATGAGAAATAATTATTTTGCTTTTAGTCTTAGAAATAAAACACTTGATTGGTTTTACAAAGAAGTCAGAGTGCTTTGTTTAGAAATCATATGAAAGCCCCCATGGCTTAATGTCTCTACCTGACAGTTTCCTAACAAATAAAACATTAGGCAAATGAATGATAAAACCAATAAAATCCAATTTTCAGATAATGATTCTATTCACATTTTTTCTTTTGGCTGGTTTACAAAATTATTATACTCAGTGAAAATGATTACACTGTATTAACCTTTGATTCTACTTATAATTAACAGTTATTATATTATTCTCAGTTTCAGAATTTACTATTTTCATTATATGTTTATGCTTTAATGAGCCACTTTTAGTCCTTCACAAGATCTTTCTTGTGATAAGGGAGCTAAAGCCATAATATAATCCAATAATAAAAAATGCAAAATGCAAATTTAACAAATAAATATAAGAACATATAAATAATATAAAATTGTTAATTAAGACAAACCAATCAGGCCAGTCCTCGCCATACATAAGCCACATTTCTTTTAATTTTTATTCTTTTTCTAAGATGAGTCTTGCTCTGTTGCCCAGGTTGGAGTGCAGTGGTACCATCTTGGCTCACTGCAACCTCCGTCTCCTGGGTTCAAGCAATTCTCCTGCCTCAGCCTTCCGAATAGCTGGGATTACAGGTGTACATCACCACGCCTGGCTAATTTTTGTATTTTTAGTAGAGACGGGGTTTTACCATGTTGGCCAGGCTGGTCTTGAACTCCTGACCTCGTCATCCGCCTGCCTTGTCCTCCAAATAAGTGCTGGGATTACAGGCATGAGCCACCGTGCCCGGCCCATAAGCCGCCTTTAAAACATGCAGTTTTTAAAGATGAAATGATACGTCACTGAAAATCATAATTAATATTACATATCAAGTTTCTGAAATACATGGGAACAAAACCCCCAAATGACAGAGATAACTGTTAGACTGCCAGGAACCACTCACTGCCTTAGGTGTTGACGCTGCCCTTTGATAAAGATGAGTGTGCTCCTTTCTTAATGCTGCCTCGGCTCTGGGGGTGGCCACGCCTATCCCTAATCATCTGTGAAAAGACAGTTTCCAGTCAACTGGGAACGATGAACAGAAACTAGGGATTATTAATTTTATATGGTATGATAACAGTATGAAGTCCTTATCTATAAAGTCCTTATCTGTAGATTGGTATTTAAGGGTGACAAAAGATATCCGGGATGTTCTTTAAAAACTTCAACCAAACCAAAACAAACACACATAAAAGCATGAGGTGGGTATTAGATAAAGTAAGAATGACAAAATATTGTTAATTGTTGAAACTGGGTGATGGAAACATGGAGATTCATTAAACTGTTCTTCCTATTTTTGTGAATATTTGCAATTTTCCATAATAAAAATATTAAAAAAGAACATACACCTTATTTCACATTATACTCACAAAAAAATCACTGCATGCCAGGCCCTAAAGTAAACCTCAATAAATTCCAGAAAGTAGAAACGGAACATTTAACATTCTGTGATCACAAAGCAGTAAAACTAAAAATTAAGAGCAAAATTAGAAAATGAAAGAAAATACATACACAAAACATTTATCACCTGGAAATGATTTAAAAAATTTTTTTAAAACAACTTTTAGGGAAAAAGAAAATCTAAACATAAGAAATAATTAAATAATAATATATCAGGTCCTACAGATCAGCAGTCTCCAACTTTTTGGCACCAACGACCAGTTTCATGGAAGACAATTTTTCTATAGACTGGGAGGTGGTAGGGGATGGTTTCGGGATGAAACTGTTCCACCAGATCATCAGGCATCATATTCTTATAAGGAGTGTACAACCTAGATCCCTTGCATAGGCATTTCACACACAACAGGGTTCCTGCTCCATGAGAATCTAATGCCGCTGCTCATCTGACAGGACGTGGAGCTTGCTTGCCCTCCGCTCATCTCCTGCTGTGGGGCCCAGTTCCTAACAGGCCACAAACCAGTACCAGTCTGTGGCACAAGGGTTGGGAACCCCTGATACAGATACAGCAGAAGCAGATCCACAACAAATTTTATAGTTCATTACTAATAAATGTGAAAGAAAAAACTGAATGAAGTATTCAATTCCAGAAGTTGGAGAAAGATAAATTGATTGCCTCTGCTCTTTATATTCCAAAAAGGGGAGGAATTGATAAAAGAAAAAAATTAACAAATTAGAAATAAGAAAATGGGCTGGACACGGTGGCTCATGCCTGTAATCCCAGCACTTTGGGAGGCCAAAGCGGGTGGATCACTTGAGGTCAGGAGTTCGAGACCAGCCTGGCCAACATGGTGAAACCCTGTCTCTACTAAAAATACAAAAATTAGCCAGGTATGGTGGTGTGCGCCTGTAATCCCAGCTACTTGGGAGGCTGAGGCAGGAGAATCTCCTCTTGAACCCGGGAGGTGGAGGTTGCAGTGAGCTGTGATCACGCCACTGCACTCCAGCCTGGATGACAGAGTGATACTCCATCTCAAAAAAAAAAAAAAAAAAAAAAAAAAAAAAAAGAAAAGAAAAAGAAAATGGTAGAATAAATAAATCAGAGCTGATTTTCTGAGGAAAAAAAAAATACATCATTAACTAAAGTTGATGAAGAAAAAAGATAATAAGCATAAATTAAATTCACAAAACAAGAAATGGTAAGAGGGAATGACTACAGATTCAAGGGAAATGAGAAGAAATGTAAGAGACTACTTTGTTTAATTCTGGTCAATTAGAGAATCTGAATGATTTTCTAGGAAAATATAAATTACCAAAACTAATCCCACAAAATAAAAACAGATCAATTATCACAAAGAACTAGAGTAAGCTGCTGAAGAGTTACACTCCAACAAACACCCCCTTCCAGATGGCTTCACAAGGGAGTTTAACCTCAACAGATTAACTCCAAGGCTAGACTGTTCCAAAATATAGACAAAAAGGGAGAAGTGTCCATTTTATCTTGTTAGGCAAACATCATACTGCTATCAAATTGGTTAGAATTCTCTGTACCGATAATTCAAGAGAAAAAAATGACATGAGCATCCTGATATCTGTTGAAAAGTAATTTGACATAATTCATCTATTCTTGATTTTTAAGGTACATTACTCTTTTTAAAACTTTCATTTTTTTTTTTTTTAAAGACAGGCTCACACTCTGTCACCTAGGCTGAAATTCAGTGCTGCAATCACGTCTTACCATAGCCTAGAACTCCTGGGCTCAAGTGATCTTCCTGCCTCAGTCTTCTGAGTCGCTGGGACTACAGGTGTGCTCCACTATGTTCAGTTAATATTTTATTTTTATTTAAGTAGAGATGGGGTTTCGCTACGTGGCCCAGGCTGGTCTTGAACTCCTGGCCTCAGGTAATACTCCAGCTTCGGCTTCCCAAAGTGCTAGGATTACAGGCGTGAGCCCCCATGCCCTGCCAAAGTACAGTACTCTTAACACAACTCGAATAGATGACTACCTTAGCATGTTTGCATGTTCAAATGTATCTGTGTCAACCAGTATCAATCAAAAGTAGAAACCACTAGAAACATTTCCATTAAGTGCAGGAATACTTCAAGGCTTTCTAACATCACTGCTTAAGGAAAGCTCACAAGGAGGCTACGCAGCAGCCTGGCTCCTCCCCACAATATGACTGCCAGTTTGAGGACAGTGGCCCGGGAGAAGTACAGCTAATCCTGATATAAGAACAGAAAAAAATTTTCCCATGAACCAGCACGAAGACGATGCTGAGTTTTACATGCTTCTGTTTTTCCTTTCCCACTATTATACTTGTGTGCATATATGTACATGGTGTGCCTGCTATTTGTATACACATTATGCATGCACTAATTTATTGATAAAATCACATAGCCCCAATATTTTCATAATATTAGTTTGCTAGGGGAAGGCCAAATGTTTATTTTGAATTAAGAAAAGATCCCTAACTACCCTATAATTCCACCTTGAATTCCACATAAAATTAGAAACAGTCATATAATTTTAGCCTATATCTTGAATATTTTATTTCACTAGCTTGAGGCTTTTTTTTTTCCCTGTTCTTGGCTTATCTTTTTCATATCTTTTTCTCTTTCATGTCTTTCCATAGACTTTCTTCTCCACTCATTCCTTTGTCCCTCCTCGCCCCCCCCCCCCACTGCTATTCTGCTTTTGGAATTGCATCAATTTTGCAATGATTTAATAATCAAATTACTATCATCCTCTAATTAGGAGTCTACCAGATAAGCAACAATAAATTCTTGGGACTGAATGCATCTGAATATTTACAGCAAGGATTTATATTATTTCCTGTAAAGACATGTCTGTAGTTTCACACAACTACAATGGAAGACTGCCAACTGACTTCAAATTCAAGCTTGACTGTGGACCCCACAGTTCACTGTATCACGGATGCTACAAGCTGCGAGTCACATTTAGGCCTGAAAAAAAACTGGAAAACTCATAGCATGGAATGTGGAGCAGGTAAGGGGCAGCATAATTTAAATTTCCAAAGAGTTGACAATTCTTGCTGCTGTAGAATTCATAAGCTGTAACTGTGATGCTAAGTTACCTACAAATTGCTCAGAGGAAAATGATTAGAGTCTTAAGACATTACCGTTTTGAGAAATAATTTGTATGTTTAGTAGCTTTCACTGAGTGACAGAGGAAGGGCCTTGCCCTCTTAACTACACCGGAAGAGCTGATTCTATTTCTAGAGCTACAATCAAAGCTATGCAATCTGAAATGGTCCGACTATGTGACACAGTGAGCAATTAAGATCTCTGTCTATAATTAATTATAGATACCCTTTAAAAAAAGGGCCAATTTCCCCAGATAAACACAATTCACACAGGCACCTATCTGTGTTATAGTTGGGTCAAGAAATCTATCCTTCCAATTTATCTACCTGTCCAAATTTGTTGTTAATGGACAAAAAACAGACAAACTTTCTCAATTCTTTTCTATCTCCCTTTGAGAATCCATTCTTAACACAACTTTATATATCAATTTTGATCCCTTTTGCTTGTTTTTTTTTGAGATAGGTGTCTTGTTGTGTTGCCAAGGGTGGTATTGAACTCCTGGGTTCAAGTGATCCTCCTGCCTTAGCCTCCTGGGTAGGTGAGATTACAGATGCCTGCTACAGTGCCTGGCTATTGACAATTTTGATCTTGCCCTATGATTCCCTAGAATGAGAACACAAATATAAACTATGTATCTACCAAAAAAGAAAGGAAGTTTTCTGAAGGCTTTCATATCCCATCCCTCTTCCAAGACAACAAAACATTTTAATCTGAATGGTTACAGAATATTAGAGGATTATAAATCTCAGTTATGCATTTGGTCCACTGTTTTCATTAAAAATCAGCTAATTGTTAATTATTAGTTAAAAGTTAAAACTCAGTCTTCTTTCAGGATTTCCCCAACCATGCAACAAATAAGTGTCCTATTTTCTGAGAATTAATGAATATGACACATAGAAGATGAATGATAAATCCCAAACCAGAAAGGGCCAGGCTGAAGAAGAAAAAAAGCTAAAATAACAAAATCAATGTGAACAGATTTATCTTATAATACGCTAAATCACTGTATACTTCAACTCAGCTCCATCCGCGTGTTTGCTGCTGAAATGACAACATACTTTACTGATTTCTTAGCACCTCCTTTCTTAAAGCTGTAATTTTGAAAACTTATATAGTTTCTTCAGTGCCTTCTAGAAATACCATCTTAGTGATTTCTCATTCAAATGTGAAATAAGGAACACACATACAAACTCAAATGTAGAGGGTATGTGGGTAAATGAATCAAATGTGCATTATGAAAGATAGAGAAGAATGACCTTTATGAAAATCTCACTGGCTACATTGATTTATTTCTTTTAATGGGTATAGTATAACTGGGGCTTTTTATAAAATACATTTTTCAATATTCAGACAAAATATTCTGGTTTTGAGTCATTCACAAAGAGTGTTTTAAAAAATGAAAATAGTGCATCAGTGAGACAAACTCCTTCACACATTAGTTGGTTGGAGCATAAATTGGTACAATCTTTCTAGGGGCCATTCGAAAATGGTATATCTTTTAAATCAACAATTTTGTATCTGAGAATTTATTCCAACAAAATAATCAAGGATATTTAGAAATAGTCAATGGTAGTAGTAGCAGCACTAGTAGTAATAACAGCAGCTAACATTCACTGAATTGTTAGTATTTGTCAAGCACTGCTCTAGGTAAACAGGGATGTGCAATGCAATGAGACCTGTGAGAGTGAAGAATTGGAAACGCCTAAATGCCCAGTAATAGTAGACTGATTGAGGAAATGTAGATTGAGGAATCCTATGAAGGACTAAGTCACCTATTACAAATATGCAATAAATGTGTAGAGAGGTAAAGATATAACAAAAAAGTATTACACAACAGTGATATAACAATTTAAATTTGCATTTAATATAAAATAACATTTTAAATAATATAAAATTATATTTTTTCATTTTTCGACATGAACTTGTATTGCTACAACTTATCCACTATAAAATCACTAAGTCTTTGCAATCTAGTTATTTCTTTAAAAAAAAGATCTTTCTACTCATTTCACAAATTCCTTACAATATCAAGCACATGACTGAGTACAGCTGACCCTTAAATATCTCAGGTTTGAACTGTGTGGGTCCACTTACACAGAGGTGTTTTTCACCCCAATGCAGATAGAAAATACAATATTCACAGGATGCAAAACCTGCATATACAGAGGGTTGACTGTATACTAAGAGAAACAATATGCACTAAACAGATTATCGGTGTTTTTTTTTTTTTTTTTTTTAAGGCAGACTCTCGCTCTGTCACCCAGGCTGGAGTGCCGTGGCGCCATCTTGGCTCACTGCAAGCTCCACCTCCCGGGTTTACGCCATTCTCCTATCTCAGCCTCCCCAGTAGCTGGGACTACAGGCGCCCGCCACTACGCTCAGCTAATTTTTTGTATTTTTTTTTTAGTAGAGACGGGGTTTCACCATGTCAGCCAGGATGGTCTCCATCTCCTGACCTGTGACCCGCTCACCTCGGCCTCCCAAAGTGCTGGGATTACAGGCGTGAGCCACTGCACCCGGCCAATTATCTGTAATTCTTGATACTGAGTAGTTAACGGTTTAGATTATGATAGAAGACTATACATTTTTTTATGCATCGGAAAGTAACACAGTTTGTATCTCTCTAAGAACGACAAATTTTGGAGGTTCTGGTTTTAGTTAATGATATGATTTGGCTGTGTCCCCACCCAAATCTCATCTTGAATTGTAGCTCCCATAATACCCACGTTCTGGGAGGGACCTGGTGGGAGGTAATTGAATCATGGGTGCTGTTTCCCCCACACTGTTCTCATGGTAGTGAATAAGTCTCACGAGATCTGATGGTTTTATAAGAGAAAATCTGTTTCACTTGCCTCTCATCTCTCTCTTTGCCAGCCACCATGTTAAGACATGCCTTTCACCTTCTGCCATGATTGTGAGGCCTCCCCAGTCAGGTGGAACTGTGAGTCAATTAAACCTCTTTCCTTTATAAATTACCCAGTCTTGGGTATGTCTTTATTAGCAGCATAAGACCAGACTAATACAATCAACATTTTTGACTGTCCCTTCTACAACTTTACCAATACATCTCTAATTTTTTTTTTTTTTTGGAGATGGAGTCTCACTCTGTCATCCAGGCTGGAGTGCGGTGGCACAATCTTGGGTCACTGCAACTTCTCCCTGTGATTCAAGCAATTCTCGTTCTTCAGCCTCCTGAGTAGCTGGGATTATAGGGGCACGCTACCACATCCGGTTAATCTTTGTATTTTTAGTAGAGATGGGGTTTTGCCATAGTTGGCCAGGCTGGTTTTGAACTCCTGGCCTGAAGTGATCTGCCCGCCTCAGCCTCCCAAAGTGCTGGGATTACAGGCATGAGCCACCGCACCTAGCCTAAATCTCTATTAAGACACAGAAAAGGTATGAAAATACACCTAAAGCCAGGTTCTCAGATATTAAAATCTATTATGCTGTACTACAACAAAAACAGCATGGTATTGCCATAGGAATTGATTGTAGAATAAAATGGTGAGTCCTGAAATACATTCATGAATGTATGGAAGATTAACACTGAACAAAGGTGAAATTTCAATTTAGTGGAAAAAAGAGAAATGTTTAAATAAACAAAATTAAAACATCTAGTTATTCACCTGGAACAAAATCATGTACAAAAATAAATTCCAGATCTGTAATTTTTTTTTTTTTTTAAGATGGAGTCTCACTCTGTCGCCCAGGCTGGAGTGCAGTGGCCCGATCTCAGTTTACTGCAAGCGCCACCTCCCGAGTTCACGCCATTCTCCTGCCTCAGCCTCCCGAGTAGCTGGGACTACAGGCGCCCACCACCACGCCTGGCTAATTTTTTGTATTTTTAGTAGAGACGGGGTTTCACCGTGTTAGCTAGGATGGTCTCGATCTCCTGACCTCATGATCCACCCACCTCGGCCTCCCAAAGTGCTGGGATTACAGGTGTGAGCCACTGCGCCCAGCCCCCCAGATCTATTAATTTTTTTAGAAGAAACCCAGATGCTATAAAGAAAAAGAAGACAAATTTCATTATATTGAGAGTGAAAATTTTCACATGGAAGAGTTTACGATGAACAGAGTCAAATGACAACTCTAAAAAAATAACTGTGATATATAATATTAATGCATTTTATATACAGATAGTTCCCACAAATTCATAGGAAAAATATGAACCACCCAATATAAACATGGGCCGAGAATATAAGTAACAAGAGAGGCAATCCAAAAAGTCAATAAGCACACACTCAAGGGTAGTCACGGAAATTAAAAAATGTAGAAATAAGGTATCATTTCTTACTGATCACAATGGAAAAAATTAAATAGCCTGGTAAAAGCCACTGTGGTAAAAAATTTAGAGAAAAGAGTTCACTTGCATTGTGGGTTGAAATATTTCTTAAGATTAAAACCATATATACTCTTCACTTAACAATCTCACTCCTGGGAATCCAGTGCATAGAAATGAATGCACAAGTATGGAAGGCTACATGTATAAATATATCTATTAAAGTTTAGGGAAAACTATGGGGGTTCCCAGAAAAGAGTTTACATAGCAGGCCTGAGACTACTATGCTTACAGTGGTCTGCTTGCAAGGTTGGTCCTTGTGGGTGGCAAGCCACCCAGGTGCCAAGACAAGAGACCGAGGGCACGAGCTGTTCCAGCATAATAAAATATATAAAACAAGAGTTATACTAGATCTAGATCATAGACATGATTATATATGAATATCATTAATCACTAGTTTGTAGCACTTACTCTTTATTCCAATATTATAATAATCCTTACTCTACAATTATAACCTAGGAAAAACCAGGCCATACAGAGATAGGAGCTGAAGGGACATAGAGAGAAGGGACTAGAAGACAAGAGTGTGAGCCCTCTGTCACGCCCAGACAGGGCCACTAGAGGGTTCCTCGGTCTAGTGGTAACACCAGCATCTGGGAAGATGCCCATTGCCAAGCGGACCATGGTCTAGTGGTAGCGTCAGTGCCAAGGAAAAACACCCGCTACTTAGCAGACCAGGAAAGGGAGTCTCCCTTTCCCTGGCAGAGTTTGGAGAAGACTCTACTCCTCCACCTCTTGTGGAGGGCTTGATATTAGTCAGGCCCACCCGCAGTTATCTGGAGGCCTAACCATCTGCCTGTGATGTTGTGCTTCAGTGGTCACACTACTAGTCTGTTTTCATGTTCCATCCTGTACACCTGGCTCTGCCTTTTAGATAGCAGTAGCAAAATTAGGGAAAGTACTAAAAGTCTGTGATATGCAGAAATAATGGCGTAAGCTGTCTCTCTCTCTCTGCTTCGGCTGCCAGGCAGGGAAGGGCCCCCCTGCCCAGTGGACACATGACCCATATGACATTACCTATCACTGGAGATGGCTCACACTCCTTACCCTGCCCCTTTGTTTTGTATCCAATAAATATCAGTGTAGCCTGGCATTCGGGGTCACTATCGGTCTCTGTGTCTTGGTGGTAGTGGTCCCCCAGGCCCAGCTGTCTTTTATTTGTCTTGTGTCTTCATTTCTACAATCTCTCATCTCCACACACAAGGAGAAAAATCCACCGACCCTGTGGGGCTGGTCCCTACAGGTCCTTGGCTGGTGTCTGGGAACTTGCTGGTCAACAGTTCCCTACGTTGATACAAAACTTTCCCTAAGTGATGAGATTGGTTTATTGTGTTTAAACTGTGTTTACACAAAAAATGTAAATTGTGCTGAATACCTGATTTCTCTTCTGAGAAACTGGAATTTTGGTAAATGATAAGTAGAAGGTGCCTAAATAACCAGTTCCCAGTAAAAACTTTGAGTACTGAGTCTCTAAAGAGCTCCCCTGGTAGGCAACACTTGGCATGTGTTGACACAGCTCACTGCTGGAGGAATTGAGTGCATCTGGTACCACTCTACTGGGAGAAGACTCTTGGAAGCCTGCTCCTGGTTTCCTCTGGATCTCACTCCTTATGCCTTTTCCCTTTGCTGATTTTGCTTTGATCCTCTTGCTGTAATAAATTCTATTCATCAGTACAACACTATGCTGAGTCCTGTGAATCCTTCTAGTGAATCATCAAAATGGGTTAGTCTTGAGGACTCTCAACATAAGGGGTGAGAAGAAATGTGGGCAGAGAGGGTAAACGTGGGGAAAAAAGAGAGTACAAATTATTGCAGAAAAAAGAGAGAGTTGATCATAAAAATACACTCATATCAACTATGATCTCGTTTATATTATATTAGATATGTTTGTCTATATGCACAGAAAGATATCAAAAAGGATGACCACCACAATGTTAATGATGTTACCTCTGGATGGCGGGGTTTTAGGTGACTTTTTCACATTTTCCCTTACATTTTTTGTATGTTTTAAATTTGTTCTTACAATGAGCACAATTTATTTATATAATCAGTACAGCTATTTTTATTTTAAAAGGAAATAAAAATCAATTGTTGGAGATTTTTGTTTACAATAACAGTTCCTGATACTGTCTCTCCTAACTTCCCATTAAATTTCTATAAGGATACAGAAAAAGTAAAAACACACATCACATGGTTAGGTGACTGATGATCCATTCCCAAAAGCCCAGAGAAATTTCCTCTAATTTTATGACCTGTGGAGTTGATCTAAAAAACATAATCAGTAGGTCACACATAAGATACCCTGCAACGGTCTCCTTAAGCACAGGGAAGGAGACTGTTATATTCCCTACTCCACTGCCTTATGGTGAAGAAATGTGAGATCTGTCTCACAGAGAAGACTGGACAGTTTTCCCTTCACTGCACATGCGATAATTTTTGAAGCCATTGTCCCTTCTCTTTTAGAATCTCTTTCCTAGAGAGAGACTAATTTTTCACCAGAAAAAAAAGCAGAGATAGGGACTGGTAATGGCACTCAGCATTTCTAGAAGCACAGTGCTGTCAGAGAGAACCCAGAAAGGAAGAGGCCTACTGGCTGCAGCCCTAGTAGCACACCTGGAATTGTATCTTTTTATGTATGAGCCGGGCCCATCTTTGGCTAGCAGAGCTGCCACAGACTTAAGTCTGTGGGACACTGACAATTGTGAAGGAAGTAAACAAACTATCGCTGTAGATTTAAAAAGAGGAATCTACCAGGTGCCATGTAGACAGAAAGTGAGTTCCAGGGTAGAGTGATTATGTAGTTTCTCCATACTGGAACACTTTGAGAGTAAAAGGGGTACTACTAATAGTCACAACAGGCAATTGCCATAAACCAGGACTGTCCTAAGCAAACTGAGAGGTATGGCCACCCTGGTTCAGAGCCTAACTCTGAGCTCGAATCAATCTCTTGAACAGGTAGAAAGAAAAAAGACATAGTAACAGATCTGGGGGCGGGGGCAAAAACCCCTAAAAACAAGCCTACAGGTAAGTACTTAAGATCCAAGGGAAAGGATTCCAGGACTTGAAGACAGGGAAGAACAGATACTTGAAAATAATTTACTATGGCAGAAAACAGAGATCCAACATGAAAATTTACAAGCATTCTTGAGAAATAAAACAGAACTCAATGAAAGCAACATTAAAAAAAATTAATAGATGGAAAATGTTTTGGGATGAAACAGAATTTAGTATTCCAGTCCAAATGTTTTCCTGAGTTCTAGGCAAAATAAATAAAAAGAAACCAACACTTAGAAACATCTTGGCAACTGGAAGAAAAAACTCATTATTTATACATGATATAATTATTTACCTAGGAAAGCCAACAGAATCAACAAATATAAATCAAGAAAGGTTTAATTCTAGATTTAGATAAAGCAACATACATCAATATTATTTCTCTGTACTAACATTGCCATGTAGAAAATATAATTTAAAAATTCACATCAGCAACAAAAATAATAAAGTATCTAGGAATTAACCACGAATTCATAGGGCCTAAGTCTAAAGTTTAACAAAGATGATTTAAGTAAATCTATATTACACTCTTAATAGATGATTTAATATTGTAGAAATGTTAATCATTTCAAATTAATCTATATTCAGTTCAATCCTAATAAAAATTATTGAATTTAATAAACTTATGCACATTAAAATGTATACTGCAGAATAAAGGTCTATGTATCGGTTAATCAACCTTAATAAAGAAATAGAAAAGATAAACTCTAATACACTAATATATATTATAATAAAAGCTGTGTTGCATTAGTGCAAAAACAGGCAAATAGAAAAATGGAACAGAATAGAGTACACAGAGATGGGTGTGTGTGTGTGTGTGTGTGTGTGTGTGTAATAGTGTGAATAAAACTATTTCCTATCTACATACAGGAACTTAATATATAATAAAAGTGGCACTGCAAATCAATGGGAAAAGGACAGATTGCTTAGTAGACGATATTGAGAAAACTTTCTCACCATATGGAGAAAAATAAAATTAGTTTCCTATATAAAACCACGTATGTAGGTGGATTCTAAATGAATTAAAGACCTAAATGTGAAAGGTAAAACCGTACAGTTCATAGAAGAAAATACAGAATATCTTTGTGACTGAGAGTCATGAAAAGCCTTCTTAAAGAAAATTCCAAATCACAAACTATAAGGCAAAATATTGAAGAATTTGATTATGTCAAAATTAAGAATTTGGTCCAACAAAGCATCTTATGGATAAAGTTCATCAGAATGCTTACAGAATAGGAGAATATATAACGTCCAAAGTAAATAAGAGGTTAATGTTTGGAATATTGAAGGCATTTCTGCTAATCAACAAGAAAGTACCAGCTCAAGTAGAAAAATAGACAAAGAATATGAACACACAGTTTACAGGAAAATGCAGCAAGCAAAGAAGCCTTTAATGAGATAATCAAACTCAAAGGTAATCAGAGAAATACAAGGTAAAACAACAATGAGATACCATTCTATCTATTAATCTGACAAAATGTAGGTAGCTGGAAGATAGTGGTAGGGATATGGCACGCAGTAACCCTCATATACATACAGCTGTTGGTGGTGCAAACTGGCTCATGCGTGACAACTTGGCACTATTTATATCAATTAGGTATACACATGCCCTATGACCCAGCAACTTTTCTCCTAGGTATATATCCCAAGGACATCCTCACAGAGGTACATGATTTTTCATATAGCTCTACAATTTTTTGCATTAAAATAGTTCATATGGAAGATATGGGAAAGGCTATGGGGGATAAAAAGACATACATGAATGAGTGAATGAAATGAGAAGGGGCCTTGCACAGATCAATGATGACAGGTACAGTACCATCAACTAACAAGCATTGAGTCAACACTGCGGACAAGTGGTGGTGAGCGGGTAATGATAGGTGAAGGAGGCAATTTCAAAACATGTTGGCAACATTTTTTAATTACAAGGTTTAGAAGTCCTTTACGTGACTAGGCTTGGTGGCTCATTCCTGTAATCCCAGCACTTTGGGAGGCTGAGGAGCACAGATCACGAGGTCACGAGTTTGAGACCAGCCTGACCAATGTGGTGAAACCCCATCTCTACTAAAAATATGAAAATTAGCTGGGTGTGGGGGTGTGCGTCTGTAATCCCAGCTACTTGGGAGGCTGAGGCAGGAGAATCGCTTGAACCCTGGAGGTGGAGGTTGTAGTAAGCCAAGAATGTGCCACGGCACTCCAGCCTAGGCGAGACGAGTGAGACTCCGTCTCGAGAGAAAAAAAAAAAAGTCCTTTACACATTTAAGCTGAAGGAAAAAACATGGTTAAGGGTAAAAGACAGAAAAACTGGTTCAGACATCTCTCCAAGTTTAAAGACAAAATGTCTTCAGAGTTTTGAAGATAAAATAATTTTGAACTTGGGCAACCAAGTAAGTTTTCCATGTGTGAAGGCAACAGAAAACATTTCAAGATATGCATAGACACAAAACAACATACCATCCAGGAATATTTCTTGAATTAAACAAAATATGCAACAAATTTTTAAGAACATAAAAGCAAAATCTTATCCTTATATAGAAAATATAAAATTACCTTTTGTAGAAAGAGAACAATCCTTATGAGCATCTGGGCACGGAGTTCTTCCAAGGTAAACAACGTTCGGGGTGTTCGAATGAAAATTTTGGTCTTCCCATAAGCTACATCATCCTGAAAACCACACCGTTCAATCAGTTTCTTGACAGCCCCTTTATCTGAAGGAAGGTCATGGTTGGGCCAGGTGAATTCAGAGATCATCTTATACCTGGATGAAAAAAAGAAATAGGGTTAAGGGAGAAAACCATATGGTCATCTCAACAGAAAACTATTGAATAAAATTCAAGACACCTCGTAAAAAACCAAGCCAAATCTTAGCAAACTATCAATAGAATTTCATTAGCCTCATAAGGTATGCAAAAAAAGGCTTCAGTAAAATAAAACACTTTAAGATAACTCTTACTAAACTAGGTATAGAAGGGACTTCCTCAAACTCATAAAGTCTATTTGCCAAAATCCTACAGCAAATATTGTTCATAAAGGGGTAACCTCAGAAGCATTCTTTTTACAAACAGCTACAAGAGAAGGGTGGCTCTGTCATGGGTCCTGCTCAGCATTGCTCTGGAGGTCTAGTCAACATAGTGAGACCAAGAGATAATTGGTAAATGACTGAGGGAAAAACAAAATGGATACTACTTATGTATAATGTAACTTTCCTCAAAGGAAATCAAGCAGATCTCTAGATAAAAAAAAATTAAAAAAAAACTATTATAACTAAAAGAAAATTAAATAGCGGTGTTGCTGCACATAAGAGCAACACACAAAAATTAATTGCATTTCTACATACGAGCAGTCAACAGCTCCTTGCCATGTGGGCCTCTCATAAGGCAGCTCACCACATGGTGGTTTGCTTGAGTGTGAGTATGAACAAGACAGAAGTCACAGAGTCACAGTATTTTGTGGCCTAATCTCAAAAGTGACATCCTATCACTTTTGCCATATTCTACTTTGTCAGAAGCAAATCACTAGGTCTAGCCTACACTCACGGGAAGGGGATTACACAGGGCATGGATACCAGGAGGTAGAGGGCATCTTAGAAGGCTGCCTATCACAGAGTTTTTTCCACCATGCAAAGCTGTTTAATACATGTAGTCAAATTTAGCTTTTTTCTTATAGTACATCTAAATTTTAAGTCATTGTATGAAAGGCTTTCTTCACTTGGGTTACAGAGTAATGCATTTATGTTTTCTTCTAGTACTTGTATGTTTTCCTTTTTCACATTTAGATTTCTGATCATTTAGATGGTTTTTTGGTATATGGTGTGAGGTATGGATCTAATTTTATCTTTTAACAAATGGCTGTCTAGCCGTTCCAACACTATTAAAAAGTTCATCTTTCCCCCTCTGTGATTAACATGCTGCCTTTATCATATGTTCTTCAGTTTATTTCTGGACTTTCTGGTCTGTTTCATTGCCGTGTCTGTCCATCTGTGCATCACTACCACATGGTTTTAATTATAGAGGATACAAGTACATTTTAATGTTTTTTCCTAATTCTTTTCTTTTTTAAAGGTCTTTCTAGTTATTCTGGCACACATATTTTTCCATATGAACTTCAGAATCAAGTTTTATAGTTCCAGGCAAAAAATCCAGAATCCAGTGAACAAACAATTTTTAAAGACCCAAACCACCCTTGATAGTTTTATTGGGTTGAAACATTAAATACATTATTATTATTATTATTATTACTATTATTATTATTTTGACACAGAGTCTCACTCTATTGCCCAGGCTGGAGTGCAGTGGTGCGATCTCAGCTCACTGCAACCTCCGCCTCCCAGTCCAAGCGATTCTCCTGCCTCAGCCTCCTGAATAGCTGGGATTACAGGCACCTACCATGCCCAGCTAATTTTTGTGTTAACGGTAGAGATGGGGTTTTACCATGTTGGCCAGGCTGGTCTTGAACTCCTGATCTCAAGTGATCTGCCCGCCTTGGCCTCTCAAAATGCTGGGATTATAGGCAAGAGCCACTGCACTCAGAGAATCTATTAATTTTATATGGTGTTCAGTTGTCCTATCCAAGAACAAGAGATGTCTTCCCACTTGATCTACTCTGCTTTGTGCCTTACATGAATCTTTAAAGTTTTCTCATAGGCCTTTTCTTTCTTTCTTCTTTTTTTTTAATAATTATTTTATTTTTTAAGTTCTGAAGTACATGTGCAGAATGTGCAGGTTTGTTACACAGGCAAATGTGTGCCATGGTGGTTTGCTGTACAAATCAGACCATTACCTAGGTATTAAGTCCAGCATCCATTAGCTATTCTTCCTGATGATCTCTATTCTCCCACCCCAACCCCAACAGGCCCCAGTGTGTGTTATTCACCCCCATATGGCCATGTGTTCTCATTGTTCAGTTCCCACTTATAAGTGAGAACATGTGGGGTCTGGTTTTCTGTTCCTGTGTTAGTTTGCTGAGGATAGTGGCTTCCAGCTCCATCCATGTCCCTGAAAAGGGTATTAACCTCTTTCCTTTTTACGGCTGCATAGTATTCCATGGTGTGTGTGTACCACATTTTCTTTATCTAGTCTATCATTGATGGGCATTTGGGTTGACTCCATGTTTTCACTATTTTGAATAGTGCTGCAATGAACATACCTGTGCACATATCCACAAAAACAAGCAATGGGGAAAGGATTCTCTATTTAATAAATGATGCTGGGAGAACTGGCTAGCCATATGCAGAAAACTGAAATTGGATCCCTTCCTTACACTTTATATAAAAACTAACTCAAGATGGATTAAAGACTTAAATGTAAAACCCTAAACTATAAAAACCGTAGAAGAAAATCTAGGCAATACCATCAAGGATATAGGCATGGGCAAAGACTTTATGATGAAATCACCAAAAGCAATTGCAAAAAAAGCAAAAATGACAAATTAAAGAGCTTCTCCACAGCAAATGAAATTATCATCAGAGTGAACAGACAACTTACAGAATGGGAGAAAATTTTTGCAATCTATCCATCTGACAAAGGACTAATATCCAGAATCTAAAAGGAAATTAAGCAAATGTATGTACAAGAAAAAAATCAATCCCATTAAACAGTAGGCAAAGGATATAAACAGACACTTCTCGAAAAAAGACATACATGCGGCCAACATATAAAAAACATCTCAACATCACTGATCATTAGAGAAATGCAAATCAAAACCACAATGAGATACCATCTCACACCAGTCAGAATGGTGATTAGTAAAAAGTCAAGAAACAACAAATGCTGGCAAGGTTGCAGAGAAATAGGAACGCTTTTATACTATTGGTGGGAATGTAAATTAGTTCAACTACTGTGGAAGACAGTCAATTCCTCAAAGATTTAGAACCGGAAATACCATTTGACCCAGCAATCCCATTACTGGGTATATACCTAAAGGAATATAAATCATTCATAGGGCTTTTCATATTTCTTGTTAAAATAGTAGATATGTAGGCAGCATCTGTTAATTACTCCCTAATTACAGTAAATTACTTCCTTCTTCTTGACATATCTCTTTTCTTAGATTCCATGACAGCATGCTCTCCTTCTGCCTCTCTGGATATTTCTTGTCAATCTGATTTTCTGTCTACTTCGGCTACTATTATATCCCCAAATGCAGGCGTGTCCCAAGGCTAAGATCAGGACTTCTCTCTATGTATCCTCTCCCCACATTACCTCATCTAGTCCACTTACTTTTAATAAAACATTCCAAATATAAAAACAAAAATATATATTTTATAGGTATAAAAAATATAAAAATATACTTTCAATTTGTGTATCATCCCTAGTCTAGCGCTCAGTTATGAGCTTCAGATTTATATATCCAAAGTCTACACAGGTCTTGAAGGCATCTTAATTATTCTTTCAGTCTTTTCCTACCTCAATCTATCCAGTTACTAAAGCCAGGATCCTGAGAATACTTTTATTCTTTCCCTCTCTATCATGATTTCTAATCCATCATTAAGTTCTATTGATTCTACCCCCAAAATATATTTAAAATTTTACAGTTCTCCTCATCCTTACTGCTTCAATTCAAAGGCAAGCCACCTTCTAGTTTACAACAGACTCCTAAATTGTTTTCCGTTTCCTTTCCAATCCATTCTGCATACATCGGTCAGAGTAGTTTTCTAAAAAGCTTGAAATCATTTTTGTCTTTGGCTGCTTTCCTTCCTCACTATCCTTCAATCATGTTGACTTCTTTGGGGTTCTGTAATACGGTTGCCTCCTTCCTGCTTCAGAGTCTTTGCACATGCTGTTCCCACTGCCTGGAATACATTTTACCAATGTATTCCAGGTCATACCAATACATAGCTAACCACTAGTCCTTGAAAGTCTGGCTCCTTCTCATCCTTTAGTCTTTTCTTGATCTTTGTATATCAACAAACCCCCTACCCCCAATATTCTCTCTAAGGCTACTAGTTTTATTTATTCTTTTCTCACATCATTTATCACAGCTTGTAATCATACTGATTTGTGGGTTTATCTGCTTAATGTCAGTCTCCCTCCTTAGTCTGTGGCTACTATGAAGGCAGGGACTTTGTTTTGTTCCCTAACTATATACCATGTGCCTATCACGTTGCCTGCTATACTATGAGGCAATAGATATTTGCAGAATGAATGAAAGGAAATCATTTAAAGCTTACTCACTTGCTAGATGGGGGCAGAGATCAAAGCCCAATGAAAAAGTTCTAATATAAAGACAGAGGTAATACCAAACAATGTCACATGAAAAAACGCGAAATCAGAAACCTCTCAAATTCGTTACCAAACTATAGTAGGGGTCTACATCTGGGTCATCATATGGGTAGTGCTGGTGTGTGTTTGTTTCAGGCACGCTGCAGAAACTGGATTGCTATCCTACAGCCCCACTGCTCAGCTCCCATGGCAGGGGAGAGGCACTCTGCCTTCCTTCTTGCCGGCAAAGTGCATGACCCTGGTTCTCTGGCAAACCAGCAATCTGAACTTGCTAATTAAAAAGTTGAACTCATCTGCTTTCTGACAGTGAGTTTTACCTCCCTAAAGGACTAACTTTTAAGGTTATCAGCATGTTTTAAATCCTTCTCTCTTTTCTCAGTAAAATAAATGAAAGTGACGAAAAGTCACAAGCAAAAATTTAGGTTCAAACCTAAACTACTTGCAAAAATCTGCAAAATCTAACAGGAAAAATTCACTGTAGAAAATATTACCTTTTCTCTCATCGTCACTGGATGAGCCACATAAAATGGGGATAATGTATATTCCTCACGTGGTTGTCAGTTTCAGTGACTTACTACATGTGAAACATTTAAAACAGTATCTAGTACATCCAGTAAACATTTCAAAATATTCACAACTATTATTATAACTCACTTGAAAATTTCAACACATAATTTTTCCTGTCTAGTTAATCACAGTCTATATCCTTTCCATAAACAGGACAAAATCTTTAATTATCTCTACTTCTCACTCCCATTTTAATTTTAGTTCCAGATTATTACTAAAGACTACTTTCCCACCTTTACAATCACAACTTGTTTAGATTTAACAAAAAGTTTTACAGATTTCTTTGCTCAATGTTGCTTTTTTGCATATATCCTGCCACATGTTTCCTTTCTGCATTCATCTTTCTTTTTGCTGAAGTACACCCTCTAGGACATTTTTCAGAGGGTCTATGAATAATAAACTTTCTCAAACTAGGTATGCCAGAAAATGCTATTTATTTTAATCACACTCTTGAATGGTATTTTGACACAGAATACAATTCTAGACATGAAGGCCCTTTCCCTGCACTGTGAAAGCATTTTGCTCCTTCGTCTATTTGATCAAATGTTCACGAGCCAGATGTCAGCGTGATTCTCTCCCCCCATAGGCAGTTTGTCTTTTTCTCTTGGGAGCTATAAATATTTTTCTTTAACATTCTAAAAGTGAACAAATGTATTTTTAAGTTTTAAAAAAATTCTTATGCTTGACAATCAGTATATCCTTTTAATCTGAAGATTCATCTTTTTTCAGTTCAGGCAAATCCCTGGCCACTGTTTGAATAGGGCCTCTCCCCTATTCTTGGTGTTCTTTCCTCTAGTCCTTCCGTTACATGGGTTTTGCTGCTCCTGGATCAACTTTACATGTGGCTAGACCTTTCTTGAATACTTCCCATCTTTTTTTTCTTTGTGATGAGATCCGGAACAAGACTTCAGCTTGATCCTCTGGCCCACTAATTCACTTTTCTAAAAAGTTTAGTTTTTAAAAAAAATTTAAAAATTGTGATCAACTTTACATGTACTAAAATACACACACTGAAGTATATAATTCAGTAAGTTTTGACGAATGTGTATACTCATGAAACCGACACCCCAGTCAAGATATATCATCTCAGAGAGTTCCCCCATTCTGCTTTCCAGTCTGCAGACAGAGGTCATACCAATACATAGCTAACCACTATTCTGATTTCTATCACCAAAAATTAGTTTTGCCTGCTCTTGAACTTCATGTAAAGGGCAGGATAAAGTTGCTACACTTTTCTTCTTAAAATGTCATCTTCTGGCTGGGCATGGTGGCTCATGCCCATAATCCCAGCACTTTGGGAGGCTGAGGCGGTTGAATCATCTGAGGTCAGGAGGTTGAGACCAGCCTTGCCAACATGGTGAAACTCTGTCTCTATTAAAAATGAAAAAAAATTAGCTGGGCTTGGTGACGTGCCCCTGTAATCCCAGCTACTTGGGAGGCTGAGGTGGGAGAATTGTTTGAACCTGGGAGGTGGAGCTGCAGTGAGGTAAGATGGTGCCACTGCACTCCAGCCTAGGTGACACAGCAAGACCCTATCAAAAAAAAAAAAAAAAAAAAAAAAGCCATCTTCTCTTAGCTTCTGTGACATAATCCTCTTCTGGTTTTTCTTGTACCTCATTGGTTGCTGCTTCTCTTATCTTTGCTGGTTCTTTCATGCCAGACCACAAATATAAACATTGTCATGGACCTCCTTCTCTTCACTATACAGTCCCAAGACTTTCTATGTAATCTATGTTACCAGTGACTCCAAAATCTCTTATCTGCAGCCTAAACTTCTTTCCAGAACTCCAGGTATGAAAGTTTAATGGCTTAAAATTTCTGCCTAGATATTTAGTAGGATTTCAAAGTGAACGTAGGCTGGGTGTGGTGGCTCACGCCTGTAATCCCAGCACTTTGGGAGGCCGAGGCGGGAGGATCACGAGGTTGGGAGATTGAGACCATCCTGGCTAACACAGTGAAACTCCGTCTCTACTAAAAATACAAAAAAATTAGCCGGGCATGGTGGCTGGCGCCTGTAGTCCCAGCTACTTGGGAGGCTGAGGCAGGAGAATGGTGTGAACCCGGGAGGCGGAGCTTGCAGTGAGCCGAGATCGCACCACTGCACTCCAGCCTGGGTGACAGAGCGAGACTTCGTCTCAAAAAAAAAAAAAAAAAAAAAAAGTGAACATAGAGATGTTTCAAAGTTAACACAGTCAAGAGAATAATCTTGATTCCATCGTTACTCCTGTTCCATATCCTCTTCCTCAAAATTATTTTACCCAATTTTATCTCAGCAAATGGTACTGCGCTTACCTAGATGCTCAAGCCAAAATCTAATTTTCATCCTTCATTCCTCTTTATTCCTGTTTCATCATATCCAATCCATGAGCTAGTCTTGTCAACTTTATCCCTCAAACATATCCCAAATCTGTCCAATGCTCTTGTATCTACAATAGTCCCTTACTGAAGGCACTATCATCAAGCCCTGTCTCCCGGACTCCTGCAATAGCATCCCTAAACGTCTCCTTGCCTTCCTTTTTTTTTTTTTTTTTGAGATGGAGTCTCGCTCTGTCTCCCAGGCTGGAGTGCGGTGGCATCTCGGCTCACTGCAAGCTCCGCCTCCCAGGTTCACGCCATTCTCCTGCCTCAGCCTCCTGAGTAGGTGGGACTACAGGCGCCCACAACCACGCCCGGCTAATTCTTTGTATTTTTAGTAGAGACAGGGTTTCACTGTGTTAGCCTGGATGGTCTAGATCTCCTGACCTCGCGATCTGCCCGCCTCGGCCTCCCAAAGTGCTGGGATTACAGACGTGAGCCACCGCGCCCGGCCAACATCTCCTTGCCTTCTATTCACACAGCAGCCACAGTGATTCCTTTAAGCCATTCATAAGGTTGTGTAACTCCATGCTTAAAATCCACCAATGGCTTTCTTTCTTTTTTAAATCACACCTAACCAAAACCTAAACAGTTTAGTCTGATTACAAAGTTCGACATGATTTGGCTCTTGTCCATCTCTCTGATCTCATCTCACACAACTGTCCTGTCAGTGTCCTCCAACCAGTGGACTACGTTTGGCATCTAAAATGCCTCACTTACTACTGCAATAGAGCCTTTTCCTTGGCTATTCCCTCTGTCCCACCTTCTCTTTGCTCTGATCTTTGCATGGCTGGCTGCTTCCCATCATTGTCAGCTCCTTAGAGACTCTTTTGACCCACTAATCTAAAGTACTTGAATTTTCCGCATTTTTCTGGTTTATATTTTGTGTATATATTTATTCGTTTTTTGGGAGAAATCTACAGTTGAGATTATAGAAAATGTTCAATAAATGTTTTAAAACAAATAGATAGAATTTAAAGCATTCTTGTGATTCCAAGTTATCAATTATCATTATCATTTTTTTTATATGACATGGTATCATTAAGCAACATTATCAACAATAAATTAACAATAGCAACAATATATTATACTTATTGAGTGATTACTATATGGAGGTACTACTACTCCAAGTGCTTTGTATATATTTTCTTATTTAACCCTCTAGCTTCAAGGTAGTTGTTATTATTATCCCCATTTTACACATGAAGAAACAGGCATGAAAAGGGTATATAATTTGTCCAAGGTCACACAACTGAAAAATGACAGAGCCAGGACTCAAACCAAGCAGAATGATTTCAGGCCCTCCATGCTTAACTCCTTAATATTTTATTATTATGATAATTACCAACACTAGTAATGATAGGCAGCGTTGATTAAATAGCTATGATGTACTAGGAATCTAGGCTTTTTACTTAGGTTAATTTCTCATAACACTCCATGAAATGTTATTTTACTTATTTTACAGATGCAAAAACAGGGTCAAAGCAGTTAAAATTTCTGGCCCATGCTCAAGCAGCAAGTAAGTGGCACAATAAGAATTCCACCCACAATGTGACTTCAGATCAGTGTTCTTTCTGCTATGCTACGATGCCCGCATTTCTTCCCCAAAGGCTGAAACTTTTTCATGCTCCATAAACCATGAACTCAGGGACTCATGTTGAAACTGGGAAAGTCTTTCATATTTGTAATTTCCTCAGCTCTTTTGCTCACCGAACAAATACTTATAGATTGCCTAATATGTGCTGACTGATGCACTGTTGTATGGGGAGGACTCCGTTATTCTCAGTGAACTAGGCCTCTCTGATGAGTCTATTCTCACCTGTGAAGAAACTTCTCATATGTCTGGCGGAAGGCAAATCCTGCCCGACGCACTCTCACATTTTCCAGTAGTCCAAGATATTCTACTTGGTGCCGGCAGCGTTCATCATCAAATATCTGTGGAGATTTCTTGTCATTGGGTTTGATGCAACGAACGTAATATGGTTCCTAAAGAAACAAATCAGCAAATGGTAAATTTCACTGGAGAAAATTCTCCAACTAGGGACACTAACATGTAATTAGTGTTAATTGTGTCAAGTTAAGCTCAGTGCCTCTAATTTCTCAGGCATACACTTATGAATAAAGTAGTTATTCTTCCTTTCTCCTTCAATTCAAGGTTAGAAGTTCTCATGCATTCAGCTAAATGTTTGTTTAATTTTGTTTTAGGCTTTATTAGGAATAGTAGAAAAGGGATAAAACTAGGAAGTAAATAACAGAGATGTAAAGATCGAGTTTCTGTGTGTTTATGAAAACAAGGTTAAAGCAGCTGAAGGAGTAATTCAATAGAAAAAGGCAGCAGCTAACGATGAAAATGGATGGAGAATGTAAAAAGACATTCGTTGTTAATGTTAATATTATGTTAAGGAATGATAGGCACAGCTCTGGTATATAGTAAGTGCTCCTTAAGTGTCAGCCATCAGTATTAATATTATTGCATTAGTTTGTACTTTGGAAAAGAGATTAAACTTCATGGGTAAGTAGAGAAGTTCCAAAACCACCTATCGGCACCAGTGATTCTATGAAGGAGCTCAGCTAGCAATCCTTCCCTCTGTGCCAATGAAGCTTTATACCACATATTAGATCATAACCCCTTTTAAATATAAAACCATGCTTGGCATAGATCCTGGTACACTGAAGATAATGAATAAATTATCACTGGATGAATCAATTAGGTCAAATGTATCCTATAAGTGTAAAGAATTTCTTTTTCTTCTCTGAATCTGTTATCTATCAGACACACAGATGCACTTTAAAATACAGAATCCTCTGTAGTTAAATTAGGCAGTTTTGAGCTCTGCTGAGGGCTAGAAGTAGAAAGGGGTAGTAAATAATTTAAGCAGGAGAGATTTGAAGGATGTAAATTTACTTGCATTTTGAACAGAATAACAGTTTCCAATACCTAAAAAAAGAAACTCCGATAGTACATTTATCATGCTGTCCCACATGATGAAAGGTAATGCCATTTTTTGCCTTTTTCTAGGCCCTGCTGCTTTAGTTTCCTATTGCTGCTGTAGCAGATTATCATAAATATAGTGGATTAAAACAACACAGTTTTATTATCTCACATTTCTGGAAGTCAGAAGTCTGAAATAGGTTTAACTGAGCCAAAAGTCAATGTGTCAGCAGGGTTGGTGTTTTTGGGAGATCCAGAAGAAAACCCATTTTCTTCTATTTTCCAGCTTCTGGAGGCTGCCCACATTCCTTGGCTGGTAGCCCCCTTCAATCTTCAAAGTCAGCAATGGCCAGTTGAGTCTTTTATAGATGTCACCTCCTTGTTCTGACTTTTCTGCTTCCCTCCTTCTCACTGAAGGACTCATGATAGCACTGGGGCCACTTGGGTAATGGAGGATAAGCTGCTATCTTCAGGCCCATTTATTAGCAGCCTTATCTCCATCTGCAACCTTAATTCCACCTTGCTACAGCACGTATCATGTTCGTAGGTTCTGAGGATTAGGATGTGGACATCTGGGATGACTATGGTATAGTAATAATAACAATAAAAAATATTATCTATCTAGCCTTTGTTCCTGGTTTCTGGCATACAGCTTCAAAAACTTGTGAAATTTATTCAGTGATAGGAGTGTCGTAGTTATGCTAATGAGGTGACTCATAGCTGGGCCTCTAGATAGCTTCAGGATGGGAGCTGGTCACCAGAAAACTCCTTCATGTGCTGGAACTTACAGTTGCCTGACCTCTGGGCAGGTTAGGGGGACTAAAGATTAAGCTTAATCACGTGATCAAAGATGTAGTCAATCATGCCTTTGTGATGAAACACTGATAAAACAAAAAATAACAAAACCTCAGGAGGCTGAGTCTCAGAAGAGCTTCTTGGTTGGTGAACACATGAATGTACTCAAAGAGGGGAGCATCCTGATTCCAGGGGGACAGAGGTCCTGTGCTTGGACCCAAGTTCTGTGAATCATTCTAGTGAATTATCAAACCTGAAGAGGGGGGTCAAGGGAATCCTCAAATTTGTACCCAAGTCATATATAAGGGCAGGTGTTCTGTGGACCTCACTTGCAGCTGGTGTCTGAAGTAAAGGAGAGTCTTGTTGGGGACCCTGTCCTTTAATTTTTCAGATTAATGCTAACTCTGGGTAGTTAGTGTCAGAATTGAATTGAATTGTAGCACACTTAGCTGATGTCAGAGTTGCTGTTGCAATGCAGAGGCCATTATTCTGTCTAGTACACCTGCCCCTTTTCATCTTGTCATCTGTAGCAGAACAAAAAACATGACCTCAATATCTTGCACCACCTCCCAGTAAGAGGTGGAGTCTCTACACCACTTCTTGAATCTGGCTTGGCCTGTGACATGCTTTAACCAGTAGAATGCAGCAGAAGCAACACTGGGTTACTTCTAGAAACCCATCCTTGAGAGGTTCTGCCCTCTTGGACCACTTCTACCACATGAAGAAACCCAGGATTAAAGACTACATGACATAAGATGCCCAGGCATCCAGGCACACGATTTGAGTGAGCTCATCTTAGCCTATCTAGCCCCAGCTGACTGCAACTGCTTGGTGAGCCCAGCAGAACTGCCCAGTCAACCCCTGAATCATGACGAAGAACCATTATTTTAAGCACTATATTTTAGAGTGATTTGTTATGGATTAATAGATAACTTACACTTCTTCCCTATTTTGGAATACCAACCCATTCATTAGATACTAAATTTTGGTATATTTAAGCTGAGGATCAATATTTTATTATAAAGCACAAGCAGAATCCTACTTTAAAAAATAGTGATGGGTGATCAATTGTTCATTAAATTTGTACTGATTTTCAAGTGGAACATCTATATTGGGGGAAAAACTGTAGCTCACTTTAAAAAATGGCTCATAGTTAAGTGTTTTAAAAAACTTAATAGGATGGGGAAGTCGGGAGGAGGCACTGTTTACTTAAGGATTTTCTATTAGTTTGCTGGAATAGAGTGTCTTTACTTCTTGGTGAATTAACCAAGAAAAGTGGCACTGAGCACAGTAAATGCCAAAATGCTTCCAGATTTATCTGCATGTTTGGTACTAGTGTAACAGAATAAGCATTGTACAAAATCAGAACACTTGAGTCTTGGCTGTAAATTCTCTCTGGAATTAATTAGCTAATTTATGAAATGAAGATACTAGGGCTTTCTTTGAGTAATGACAGACTAGGTAATTTAAACTGACACCCATGCTGAGGGTTAACTAGAATAGCTAAACAAAATAAACAGAACGTTTGCTTGAAGACATGGGAGATCTAACAAGACAGTGGAGAATTTACTGGGTCAGAATCCAGGAGAGGAAGAAAACCGTGGAGGAGAACCCAGATTTGAGGCTGCCTTTTTTTCCTGGGGAAATTTGCCACTTCCAGAGAAGGTAGATGGGATCTGAGTAGTGATGGGATCATCAGCAACTTCATGGGCCTAGTGGGACAAAGATTAGCGAATAAAGCCTGAAAAGGAGGGGACATAGGTAAACCCCTCTTACTTTGGGTTAGGATCCCACCAACAGGAATAAGGATGAATTAGAAGGAGGCAGTCCTTTACAGGGACCATAATTCAGCTTTGAATCACCTGAGTCCTTGAAATTGGAATAGCTGATTTGGAATAGTATTGTTCTTAGGTAACTAAAAGAAGCAAAATTAACTCTTCCCTGAAGAAAAAAATCACATGAACTTGGGCCTCCAATTATTTCTACAGATTATTTTGCAAATATAATATTTGGAACAAAATAAAAAGTAACCAGACATATAAGTAGCCAAGTAAATTGGAATTAGAAACAGCAAAACAAAATAAAAAATAAACAGACCTGCAGGTATCCAGACACCGGAGTTATCAGATAGAGATATTAAAATAACTATGCTTACCATATTCAAGGTGACAAAAGACAATAATGAGAATTTTGTATAGAACCAGAAACTATGAAAAAGAACCAAGCCAAATGGAAACCTAGAACTGAAAAATATAATAAAGGAAATTAAGAACTCAGTGGATCAGTAGAAGGGTGGATTAGAAGTGGGTGAAGAAGGCCAGGCGTGGTGGCTCATGCCTGTAATCCCAGCCTTTTAGGAGGCCAAGGCAGGTGGATTACTTGAGGTTAGGAGTTTGAGACCAGCCTGGTCAAGATGGTGAAACCCCATCTCTAGTAAAAATACAAAACATTAGCTGGGCATGGTGGCGTGCTCCTGTAATTCCAGTTTACTCAGGATGTTGAGGTAGGAGAATGTCTTGAACCTGGGAGGCAGAGGTTGCAGTGAGCTGAGATCGTACCACTGCACTCCAGCCGGGGCAACAGAGTGAGACTCCATCTTGAAGGAAAAAAAAAAAAAAGAAATAGGTAAAGGAAAACAAATGAATGTATCAGAAGTTAGGTGAGAATAAATTTTCTGGAATGAAGCATGGATAGACAAAAAGATGGAAAACAAAGATGGGAGGCTAAGAGGTATAGAAGATACAGTGAGATGGAGTTCTAAAGGAGAGGAGACAGAAGGGACAGAAGAAATATTTGAAAAGAACTTGCTAAAACTGATTTAAAAAGTTGAGCTACAAATTGAAGAGATTCTACAAACTACAGCATATTTTAAAAAAAATCTACACCTAAGCACATCATAGTGAAACTTCTGAAAATCGAAGCAGCCAGAGGAAAAAAAAAGATTACCTTAAGGAGCAACAAAAAGACTGAGAACTAACTTCTCATAAGAAACTATGAAATCCAGAAGACAAAGGAACATTATCTTTGAAGTGCCAAAAGACACTGTTAACGGAGAATTTTACACTGAGGAAAAATATTCTTCAAGAATGAAAACCATACAGAAATATTTTTTGGTAAACAAAAACTACATTTGTCGCCCTCAGATTTCAAATACAATAGAGTGAGGTTAAGGCAGAAGAAAATGATCCCAGATGGAAGGTCAACAATATAGGGGCTGGGTGCAGTGGCTCACGCCTATAATCCCAGCACTCTGGGAGGCCAAGGTGGGTAGATAAGTTGAGGTCAGGGGTTTGAGACCAGCCTGGCCAACATGGTAAAACCCCATTTCTACCAAAAAATACAAAAATTAACCAGGTGTGGTGGTGTGCACCTGTAATCCCGCTACTTGGAAGGCTGAGGCATGAGAATTGCTTGAACCCAGGAGGTGGAGGTTGCAGTGAGCTGAGATCATGCCAATGCACTCAAGTCTGGGTGACAGAGTGAGACCCCATCTCAAAAAAAAAAAAAAAAAAAAAAAGAAAGAAAGAAAAAGAAAAAGAAAAAGAGTCATGCTTTTCATGAGTAACCTGGCAAAATAAAACCAAAAGATATTAAAAAAAATAGGAAGAGAAAAATAAATGACTGAATAAACAGATACAATAGATGTAAATTATAATCTAAATGGATATATCTATTTATATCTAAATATAAATCTATTTAGATATATCTATATCATCTAATATCTATAATATAGATATTAAACATATAGATAATAAAATTAGATATAGATAATATATAGATAATACAGATATACTATCTATATCTAATATAAATATATTTATTATATCTAAATAGATATAATAATGTCTTACTGGCTTTAAAAATGTATATGCATGTTATTTTGGTATATAATTAAAATACATGATCAAAATAGCATACAAGTTAGAAGGAAGGTAAATGGAATTAAATTGGCCTTGCATTTTCTAGGAAGGAGGTAAAAGTACCAAATAATATTAGATTTTTAAATTCAAGAATGATATTGCAATAAGTCAAGTAACCACTGTAACAGCATTTATGACGTAAATCCTCCAAAATAATACAGAGAATAAATGAAATGATAAAAAATAATTGTAACACCAGGGGAGGGGAAAGAGTACGTTCTTAGGTCTAACTAAACATTTTAACTCAAAACACTCATAGGGCTTATTTGGCACCAATCTCTTCAAAAGGCCAAGAACACGGTTTGCTAGCAGGTAGCATCAGTGTCCTTGGGGCAGTCCACACAGCAATCAACTGACAGCTTAGGTGTAAGGAGATGAGATCCACATTGGGCAAGTGTGGGAGGTGACCTTGGCTTAAAAGCCTCATGCCCTACAGGACCAAATATCTCTTAGAACAGCTCAGAAGACATAGCTTCCAGGGTCCAGCAAAGGACAGACCTAATACAAGAGTCACTGAGCTCAGGTAAACCCAAAGTATATCATCCCCACCAGACACCATTCTCCCAAGACAGATGCAATTTACTGACAAGGATAATTTTCACCATAAGTGATGTTGTTAAGTGATATATGTCTTACTAGGTTGCCAGAGGAACAGAGCTAGAAATTTAACTGAGGTTAAGCTGTCAAGGAGAAGGAATAAAGCTTTGTTTACCTTTTTCCCACAAGAATCAATGTAAAAGAAATAAAAAAAGAAAAGAAAAGAAATACAGAAGAGTCAAATAGAAGCATTAACAAGATGGCTGATTTAAATGCAACACACATTATATTAAAAGTAAATGAACTAAATGATTTATTCAAAAGATAAAAATTGTCAGATTGGATTAAAAAAATCAAAGTTAACTATATGCTACTTATGAGAGACATACTTGAAACATAAGGATATAGAAAGATTGAAAGTAAAAGGATGAAAAAGATATACCATGCAAACTCTAGCCAAAAGAAAAGCTGGCATAGCTATATTATTCATGCAAAGCAGATTTCAAGGCAAAAAGCAATATGGAAATAGAGATGTTTCATAATGATAAATGACTCAAACACCAGGAAGATATAACAGTTCTAACTTGAATGAACCTAACAAATTCTCTAAATATTTACACAAAAAATCAAAGGTACAATGAGGACAAGTAGATAAATTCAGAATCAAGGTAGAGTTTAAAACATCTTTCAATGTTGACAAAACAAAGAAGTCAGGAAGAAAATAGAAAAGTTGAACAATATTATTAGCAAACTTGACCTAATGGACTTGTGTAGAATATTGAATGCAACTTTTTTTTTTTTTTGAGACAGAGTCTCGCACTGTTACCCAGGCTGGAGTGCAATGGCATGATTTTGGCTCACTGCAACCTCCGCCTCCCAGGTTCACATGATTTTCCTGCCTCAGCCTCCTGAATAGCTGGGATTACAGGTGCACACCACCATGCCCAGCTAATTTTTTGTATATTTAGTACAGACAGGGTTTCACTATGTTGGCCAGGCTGGTCTTGAACTCCTGACCTCATGATCCACCTGCCTCGGCCTCCCAAAATATTGGGATTACAGGCGTGAGCCACTGCGCCCGGCCGCAAATTTTTTAAAGACAAACAAAACATATACATAAAGCAAATTTAGCAAATTTCTAAAAATTGAAATCACACAATACATACACATAAAGCAAATTTAGCAAATGTCTAAACATTGAAATCACACAGAGTATGTCTTCTGATGAAATAAGACTAAGCTAGAAATCAAGAGCAAAAAGATGAGAAAATCCTGTGTGTTTGAAAATTAAGAAAAATACTTCTAAACAACTAACCCTTAGGTCAAAAAGGAAATTACAATGTGATTTGGAAAATATTTTGGACTGAATAATGTATAAAATCATGCGGGCAAGGCAATCTTAACATAAGGCATCATATGAGAAGTATTAATATAACTAACTTTACTAACCAGAAAACAGCTGAATGGAATATTACCAGTACTGAGTGACTATGCATAGGAAGTGGCAACATTGGATGAGACACTAACAACCAACTAAGAAATGGGGGGAAGCCCTTTCATCCTGTTTAGTAATATGAAAGTCTTTGGATAAGGAATCTAGTGGGAATACTTTCTCTATATTTAATCAGCATTCTGTCTCAATTTATAAATGCTGCCTCCTCTCTCATTTATAAATATCCAGACTGACTCAGCCTAAGGAATCCTAAATTTGGCAAATTCAGAGTGTCTTATAAAGGTTAAATTGCAAAAGTTAATAGTGATCTTATTCACTTGAACTTTTTCACCTGTCTCTCCCTATATACTTTATGGGAAAAAAATACCATTTGTGAAAGTACACCAATCAGTATATGGATTAACTGGAATATACTATCCAAATATACATCTATTTAACCTGCTTTGAACACTGCCAATAGTCATAGCAAATTTAATAATTTACTGACAATCCGTTTATAGTACCTTATCAGGAATTAACGCATAAAATTAACAGAACCCATTCTCTAGATTCAAAAGATTTATAATCTGGGTGGGGACACAAGTCGTGAACTGAAGACACTATGGATTCTGTGAAAGTGAGGAGCCAGGGACTTCTACTCCTGGTAATGGAGGATTAGATAATACTTATCAATCTTCCTGATGAAGTTACTTAAAAAAGGTGCTAGACAAAATATGGGGAAAAGGTTTTGGTAAGTGCATCACAGAGCTAATAAGATAGGGAGGAAAGACCTGGCCAAAATTAGAAAACTAAAATCAAGATGAGTGAGCCTACATCTCACGGTTGTGTTTTGTTTTAGCAGCTACTGTTGACATGGAAAAGGCAGTCATAAGGCTGAGCATAGCTTCTGACTCTCATGGGACTTCAGTACCAAAGTTAGAACCTGGAGTCTTGGATGAGGGAATGTAGTTTGGTCTGCAATCCTGAATAGCTAAACCTGGGAGATAAAGGTAAATGGACGACAGCCCAACACTGAGCTACTACAGGTCCTAAAATGGGATAAAGGTGATCCCAGACTGTGGAACTGATATAAACTTTCAGTTGTTCTATTTCCTTATGGGTGTCACTAATAAATAGCATATATCTGAATTCTTTTTCTTTAATCTGAATAGGCTTTTATCCATTTACATTCAATGTAATTATGAATATATTTAATTTGTTTCTACCAAATAAATATCCAGCTTTCCTATGTTCTTTTGTTTCTTCTTTTTTATGTTTTTTTTTTAGGGGGTGGCGGGGGGAGGATTCTTTGTTTTTATTCTGTGTTTTTTTTTTCCCCTTCTCTACTAGTTTGGAATTTATAACCTCTATTTTCTACTATTTTCAATGATTATGCTAGAAATTTTTCACGTTTTTTTTTTTTTTTTTTTTTGAGACGGAGTCTCGCTCTGTTGCCCAGGCTGGAGTGCAGTGGCCGGATCTCAGCTCACTGCAAGCTCCGCCTCCCGGGTTTACGCCATTCTCCTGCCTCAGCCTCCCGAGTAGCTGGGACTACAGGTGCCCGCCACCTCGCCCGGCTAGTTTTTTTGTATTTTTTAGTAGAGACGGGGTTTCACTGTGTTAGCCAGGATGGTCTCGATCTCCTGACCTCGTGATCCAGTCGCAGCCTCACAGGGAACCAGTGCCTGTGTTGTTGCCTGGAGCTGCCTGCCCTGCTGGAGCCGGTGTGCTTGGCTGTGTGCAGTGGCTGGACCTTATGCTCACTCACTCACACACCCCTTGCCATTCTGTGCCTGGTTCATCCTTGGCAGGTGTGGAATCCAGGTTGGTAGGGCAAGCTGAGTGCAGCCTGCCAGGCTGAGCAGGTGGAACAAGCCCGGCAGGCTTGAGCAAAACTCAGGCAAAGGCACCACCAGCCACAAAGGTTTCTGGCCAGAAAAGTGACACCCCAAGGATCCTGTGACAGTATGAAAATAGTTTCCTTAAGGAAAACAGTTTTACTTGCTTTTTTCAGATGCCTGGGGCAATTATAAGACCTGGACCACCTTTAATCAAATTGTCAGTGTGAGGCTTTTTCAAGCTACCCAGGTAGTATGAGTTTGGGTTGCAAACCTCCTAAAAGCTCACTTATGATTATAAATTCCCAAGAGAGATTCACACCCCCTCCACCCGTGGCTCAATGCCAAGAACCAAGACACGTAGTTTTCCTTACTGATAATGGGGAATTACTTGTAGTTCACTCTACATGTAGCCCTTTAAAGACTCACCATTGTGTGTGTGTGTGCACAGAATTCCTTATTAGACACCCTACTTTGGGGAGGCCCTGGGCTTCACTTCAAGGACCCAGCCTTGAATAACTATATTCAAAGTTACCCACTTCAACAAATCCCCACAGGGTGAGGGGCAGCTTTAGGGGTTTTTCCCTTCACTCAGTTAACTTCTACATTCACTCAGCTCCTGGCTTGCATATACCTTACTTTTTGTTAGTTCACGGCTGCATTCAAGATGTTGATTTTTATATTTTATCTAATATTTCAGTCGTTTTCAGTTGGCTTTAGTGGGCACCTCATTCACCATGTTGCCAGAAAATGCATTATTCATATATTTTTGAGGTCTTTACATCTATATTTCTAAGTTAAATTGATCTCTAATTTTATTTTCTCATATTAAGCTTATATTAAGGTAACATTAATCTCATTAAATGAGTTGAGTAGTTGCCTCTCTTCTTCCCATCCTCCAAAACAGTTTCCATATGATAGGGATGAATGGTTCCTCAAAGGTTTTATAAAACTGATTTCTAAACCATCTAGATGTGATGTCCTTGGCAAAGTTGGGAAAAGGTGGATTTATCATCAGTTATTCGGATTCTTTAAGGTTACTGATATATTCAGGTTGTCCCTTTCTTCTTGAATTAATTTTGATAACTTTTTTTCTAGAAAACCATCTACATTTCCAAATCATTGGCATATAGTTATCTATAATATTCTTATGTTTTAAAAAATTTCTATAATGTCTGCATAGTAATAGCCCCTTTTTTGTTCATAATTTTTTAATTTATCAGCTTTATTAGAGGTCTTACTGATTACTTTTTTTCCCATTATTTTAAAGTTTTACTATTAAAAAAAACATTTTCTTACTTATTTCTTTAGGTTTTCTTTGGAGTTCCTTTTCTGGCTTCTTGAGTTGCACTTAGCCATTAACTTTTCAGTCTTTCTTGTTATTTTACAAAGGCATAACAAATGGATCACTTTAGCAGTATTCTATAAATTTTGACAAATTTTTTGTCATGTACTTCCTAACATTTTGTAATTTCCATTGTGATTTCCTCTTCAACCTATGACCTGTTTAGGAGAGTACTTTTCAAAGTTCCCAAACATTAAATTTTTTTTTAATGCTGGTTTTTATTTTACTTGCTTTTAAGATGAAAAATATATCTGTATATGCGCTTCTTCAAAGTGGTTGAGATGGCTGAGTGTGGTGGCTCACACCTGAAATCCCAGCACTTTGGGAGGCTGAGGTGGGTGGATGACCTGAGATCAGGAGTTCAAGACCAACCTGGCCAACATGGTGAAACCCCATCTCTACTAAAAATACAAAAAAAAAATTAGCCGGGTGTGGTGGCACACACCTGTAATCCCAGCTACTCGGGAGGCTGAGGTGTGAGAACTGCTTGAACCCAGGAGGCAGAGAGGTTGCAGTGAGCTGAGATAGCACCATGGCACTCCAGCCTGGGCAACAAAGCAAGACTCCATCTGAAAACACACATACACACACACACACACACACACACACACATACACACACACACACACCCCCCCAAAATGGCTTCCTTTGTCATCTATAATGTGGTTAATTCTTGTAAATGTTCCATGTATACTTTATTATTTTTTTGAGATGGAGTCTTGCTCTGTTCCCCAGGCTGGAGTACAGTGGCACCATCTCATTTACTGCAATCTCCACCTCCCAGGTTCAAGTGATTCTCCTGTCTCAGCCTCCTGAGTAGCTAGGACAACAGGCCACTATGCCCAGCTAATTTTTGTATTTTTAGTAGAGACAGGGTTTCACTATGTTAGACAGGCTGGTCTTGAACTACTGACCTCAAGTGATCCTCCCACCTTGGCCTCCCAAAGCGCTGGGATTACAGGTGTAAGCCGCCATATCTGGCCTCGATGTATACTTTAAAGGAATATATATTTCCTATTCCCTGGGTATGGGGTTCCTTTGATCTATTTGATAAAGTTTAAATTTGGTTTTCAAAGCTTCTGCATTCTCACTAACATTTTTGTCTGCTTCATCTATCATTTATCTTTCTGATAGCACTGGTTTAAAATCTCCCATTATGATGGTGGACTTGTCAATTTGTCAATTTTTCCTTTAAGATTTTTCAGGTTTTTTTTTTTTTTTCTTTATAGAATTTATAAGAAGCATGGGTATGTTGTTAGGTACCTAGTTCAACATGGCTTGTCTTGGACAGTTTTATTTTGTTATCACTAGTTTACCTGTATTAATACTTGCTTTCTTAAATTCTATGTTCTTTCACATGAATGTTGCTTTTAACCATTTTTGGTGCCAGGTGGCTTGATATCTTTATCTATGCCTTTGTTTTCGAGCTTTCTGCATGGTGTTATTCATGTGTGTCTCCCTTAAGCAGCACACAGCTGGATTTTCCACCTATCTAGTCTGCTTAGTCTATTTACATTATGATGAATACCAATTATTTAGATTTATTTCTATCATATTATTTTGTTCTAAATGCAACTCTTTTTTTTTTCTGCCGTCCTCTAGAACCCCTCACTTTGGCTTCACCTTCTTGCCTTCTATTGTACTGGTAAGTTGTCTATATTCTTCTGCTTGTCTCTGCTGCCTCCCTTCTCGCCTGACCTCCACACACACACACATGGATTGGGAAGCTGTAGCAGAGATTGCTAGGCTAGTTCCCCACCTTATGTCCAGTATCTTTTTCTTACTTTAAAACAGAATTCTTATTGCTAGCTGAGTGCACTGCTGACCAGAATGTAAATACCCTTCCCAGCTTCCCTTACAACTCTATGTAGCAAATAGGATGTAGCTAAAGTGTTGTGTCAAACTTCCAGGAAGTCTCTTTGAAAAGGAGGAAGTTCCAGCTGCCATCATGGACCAGGAGGATGGATGGCAAGCACTAGGATGGTACAGCAGAAGGACAGAAAGAACTTGGGTCTCTAATAACTTTGGATCTGCCATACCAGTCCTGGGATGCCTTCTTCTATACTTCATTTATAGGAGAGAGTAATAAATATCTCTTTTATTTAAGCTACTAATTCAGGGATCTGTTTTATTAGAAGTTGAATGCAATTCCTGATACAGAAATTATAGAAAGTTCTAGAATTTTATTTCTTTACAAGGCACATTAACTACCAAGTTTAGAAAACACAACAATTCTTTTTCTAGTTAATTGACTAACTGTAGTAAACTGAATATTTAAAAATATTTCATGAAATTCAGTGTTCAACTGTTTCTTGTGTCCTTTGCCTTCGTTCCAGGTTCACTTTTCTTCTTGCTGGATGAAGCAGGCTGCAGCTGACATGCAAAGGAAAGCTGAGATACAAGAGTGAAGAGTCCTAATGGCATTCTAGCCTTCAGTGCCAGTGTCCTTACCCCTGCCCTTCTGGAGGTTTGATTATATAAGCCAACAAATTGTGCTTATATGCGGTCACTTCAGGCCAAAGAATCCTGACAAAAGGAAATAGAAAGCTACTGAACAGATGTGTTCCTGTGGCATTTGCCTAATTTATCCATAGTGAAGTAACCAGAAACGGTATAGATTTAAATTCTTAGAGAGGAAGTTGATTTAAAAAAAAAAAAGATAAAGAAGAAGAAACTACATAGGAGAAGCACCAGAAGAGAAAGATAAAAATGAAGAAACTAAAAATAACATGGCTCAGAATGCTGCCTAATTTATCAAACTTGTCAACAGTAGCAGTTAAGGGTAGAAATATGTTCTTTAAGGAAAAAAAAGAGATAAAAGTTATCAAATAGTATTAGTCCTCAAAGGAACAATGAAAACCACAAATAATTGTCAATAGTGCATCTTTTTTTTTTTTTTTTTTTTTTTTTGAGACAAGGTCCTGCTCTGTCACCCAGACTGGAGTGTAGTGGTGCGATCTTGGCTCACTGCAACCTCTGCCTCCCAGGCTCAAGCAATCCTCCCACTTTAGCCTCCAGCATAGCTGGGAACACAGGCATGTGCCACCATGCCTGGCTAATTTTGTAACTTTTTGTAGAGGAGGTCTCATTATATTGCCCAGGCTGGTCTCAAGTGATCCTCCTGCCTCGGCCTCCTGAGTAGCTGGGACTGCAGGTGCATGCCACCATGCCCGGCTAATTTTTTTAACTTTTGTAGAAAGGAGGTCTCACTATATTGCACAGGCTGGTCTCAAGTGATCCTCCCGCCTTAGCCTCCCAAAGTGCTGGGATTACATATATATAAGCCACAACACCCAGGCCAATACATCTTTATATTTCAATTATTTAAAATAGCCTAAGGACAATACTTGCATACTAAATTTCCTCTTAAAACTCTCTGGCCACCTTGTACTCAAACACAGTATATAAATGGTGCATTTTACAACTTAATTCAGGATTTTACTTATTTATCTCGGCCAGGTCCTGTTTTCAGCACAGGAAAAAAGTTCCTTTTGCTGTGCATGCTATGCCTTATATATTTTTTAAATTCAAGATTTTTCCCTTGACCATGACAGTAGACTAAAACGCTCAAATTTAAGATACATACTAATCTGGGACACAAACAATTGTTCCACTGAGGTGAGATTTTTTTAAATGCAAGAATAAAAATTCTATTATAACATTCACTTTATACATATTCTTCAATCTACATGTGATTACCTAAAAAGCAAATCATATATACATTCTTTATAATGCATCAAGAGGAAATCTATGAGTTAAAATGGATATTTAGAAAAGAAAATAATTACCTTTGATGCAAGGTTGTCTACTAAAGCAATCATAGAATTCTTAAACAAGGTAGCAGCAGTCAGAGGTCGCTTGGTCACCTCTGTAATGCTCAGTTTGCCTTCAGGCCACATATTCTTGAGCACAGGATTTGAACTGAGAAGCACAGAAAAAAACAATTCAAATGTCACATTCAAATAAGCTGGATAAAAACTGATAAGCAATTCTGCTGAAATATATCCTGAGAATCATAATTGGACTACAGACTGAACTCACAAGGCCTAATTGGAAAGATGATTCCATCCAGAAAATTATGCTGCAAGTATAATGACTGATACTGCAATGCAAATTGAGATTTTTTTCCAAACTACAGCATATTTAAAAAATTATTTAAACTTCTTTAAAGTGACATCTTTATTCTACCTACCTAGGACCCTCAAAGGGTCAATATGGCCCTTACAATACATATAGAAAACAAATTCATTTTTGTGATGGTTAGAAAATGAGGACAAACCACTAGTAGAAAAATGATCCTCAATGTCACAGCAGAAAACATAAAAGTGGCAACATCTTTGAATTAAAGCAAATATTTATATATTAATAGAACAGTTAACACTACAGAAAACCCGCTTTTTTAAAAAAAACACAGGTAGGAATATAAAATAACCATTTTTATATTGTCCCTAGTAAATCAGTTTACTGTAGTTCAAATTGTCAACAAATTTGTAGGTAGCATTGGCAGTTACAATATTTTATTGATGTGACATTAGGACTGTTGCAGTCCAATTCTGAAAATGCATTTCAGGCCAATTTTCAGGTTAAAATTATATATTCATCATTCTGCTCTGTGGAGGTATTTTTAAAAACGTGTAGTGATCTCAACTGTCATTTTTTTCTGGTTTCATTTTGGGTGCTTTTGATGTTAAACTAATTGGAACTGAAAATGTTGCTTGCTTCCTAGAAACTTTTATCAGAAAAAAACTTTCCTTAGAAAATTGGGGGTTGAGAAGAGAAAATAATTAACATTAGCATTCACTGCTAATTGTTCTTACTACTGCTAACATTTTACCCACTTTCTTTCCCTCATATAAAATTTTAAAAATTGAATTGGATCTCCATAGCACCCAGAATGTTTCTGTATGTAGGTGCTCAAAATAATAGCCGCAAGATGAAAGAGCAGATGAGCGCAAAGCGAAGAAGATAAATGGTGATGTGTGGATTGACTGGGTCTGTGAACACAGACAGAGCAACACTCCCAGACCTTACCATCATCAGCAAGCAGTGCCAACTACTGTCAAAGTGGCTACAAAACGCTGCAATAACCTGTGGTTTATGAACCCAGTTTCATTACTTTCTAGTCCTATTCCATAATTTTCCATTTGTACACTTACATCAAAATGACTACATAGATGTATATTGTTTTTCCTTAACCTTTTCATTCTTATCTTTAGCACAGAAATAATTTAAGGCAACATTCTTAACTTACAGTGCACATGGTTCCTGAATGCCATTCTAACACTTACTGAATAGAATTTTCAGAAAGTAGAAAACTGTACTTTGTGTACTTTGAAAAGTCTGACACACGTCAAAAGACTGTGTCTTTTAGTCACTGGCATTTGGTCTATGCAGTTTCTACACCAAATTCTTTGTCTACCTTACTCACTGTTGGCCATATTTGGAGACTATTCCTGCACTACACTGTAAAGGTTGGAAATGAAGGAAATAAGATAACATGTTAAATAGCAGAATTGATACAAAATGAATCCAAACAGTTATAGGGAGTCATTTTAAAGAGAAAGAACTTTCAGGCCAAGTCATGACTGTAATATTTTTGTTTTTCTAAGACAGCGTCTCACTCTGTCACCCAGACTGGAGAGCAGTGGCGAGATGATAGCTCACTGCAGCCTTGACCTTCCGGGCTCAAGTGATCCTCCCACCTCAGCCTCCCGAGTAGCTGGGACTACAGGTACGTGCCACCATGCCTGGCTTTTTAATTTTTTGTAGAAATGGGGTCTCCCTATGTTGTTCAGGCTAGTCTCAAACGATTCTCCCACCTTAGCCTCCCAAAGTGCTGGGATTATAGGTGTCAGTCAACATGCCCAGCCTGAATGTAATATTAACAAAACAGTTTTCAAAATATTTTAAATACCAGAACCCTTATCTCAAAAGAGAAGCTCCTCCAGAGACCTAGTATGTATAAAAGGTAAGGCAGATCTCACCTGGCTAACAAGACAGCAGTAAAGAGTAAAAGTTTGTGCACCTGGAATGCAAAATGCTTGCTCCCTTCCTCCCTCCATTTACACAGACACACACACACATACATGCATGCATACATGTGTGTATACTATCAAGGTCTACAGAACTAGAATTCAAGGAACACTGCTTAAAAATAATTATATTGCTGGGTGTAGTGGTGCATGTCTGTACCCCCAGAGGCAGAGTTGGGAGAATCACTTGAGCCCAGGAGTTCAGGGTTACAGTGAGCTATGATCACACCACTGTGCTCCAGGCTGGGTGACTGGGATAACACTTCTAAAAAAGAAAAAAGAAAAATAAAAATCATTATATTAACATATACAAAGAAAAAATGGATTCAAATTTTGGAAGGCTGTTAGCCATGGAAGCATCAAATAGTGTCCAGAGGTGAAGGTGGCTCATTCTAATACCATCTAGGAGGATGGTTTTATCCAATAAATAAATAAATAAATAAATAAAGTCAAGACTTCCCATCTCACGGGCAAGGCCTTTCCTATTATGGAATATATGCAATATGCTGCATTTAACAGACTTTCAATCTTTCACCCCTTTGGCAAAACTATTCCTATTGTGAAATGGATTCATCTTAGCCTGATGCCTTTACTTGTTGGGTTTATCTAAGTTCCTTTGTTCTGATTCTGTGCTTACCAGGCAACTAAGCATTCTGGATTCCATGCGTAATAATGAATCAGAGTTCTCACTGCTATTTGACTTCCCAAGCAGGTCTTCCAATAGGGAAAACCAGCCTGTTATATGAACACAATTACAGTTGGCCCTCCATATCCACGGCTTCCACATTCAACATACCATGGATAGAAAATATTTTTTTAAAAGATGGTTGTGCCTGTACTAAACATGTACAGACTTTTTTGGAGGTCATTATTCTCTAAGCAATACAATATAACAACTATTTACACAGCACTTACATTTTATTAGGTTTTATAAGTAATCTGGGCATGATTTAAAGTATCTGGGAGGATGTGGGTAGGTTATATGTAAATACTACACCATTTTATATAAGGGACTCGAACATGTATGGATTTTGGTATCTTCAGTGGAGGAGGGTACGGGATGGAATTAATTCCCCACGGATACTTCGGGACAACTGGATTCCATTCCATGTTACTGTTAGATTTTCCACTAGAAATAAATCCACATGCTGTTTTGTTTCTACCTGGCCCAGAGAGCCTGGGCTATATTAGTTCACCACCGAAAGGTGAAGCTGTTCCCAGTAGCTGAACTTCTGGGCCATGGTACATTCCAAAGTTAACAAACACCACCTCGTGCAGCCTCTTGGTACACAGACTGGCAACACACCCTGATGGTACCACTGGCCAAATAAGGCTGTTTTTTCCAAGTTGAGCTTTTAGCATTTTCTGCACAGAGAAATGCTAGACTCCGTCATTTGTCCCTCAAAATGAATGTGCCTTACCTGATAAATTAAGCATTGAAATTCCCTTCTGAAAGTCCTTTTTCTCCATGCCCAGTTCTTCCAAGGATCCTCTCTCACATTCCTATGTCTCTGTAACTTTCTACTAATGATAGTGCTATCATTAATCTTGGTGGCTTCAACATCCACACAGATGAACCATTTGATAACAATTCTTGAAAGAACTGTTTAAACATAATGTCTCTGTATCCTCATTTCCTGTATTCCCTTGAGCTGACATCAATGAGATATTTGTCTTCAACGCTACATGGAAACCAGTGTTGTCAAGAGTCCCACTGACCTTGGCATTAGCAAATCCAATGGTCAGTCTTGGTCCTCTCATCACTCCTGCTTTTGACAAGATTTGATGTAGTGTATCAATTTTTTTCTTCTTTAAACATTTTTTCTTGGCTTGGCCTCTGTGACACCAGATTCCCAGTTTACTTCCTTCCTCACTGGCATGCTCTGTTTCCTTTGCTAGTTCCTCTTTCCTTGTTTGACTCTACATGTTACAGTGTCTCAGGAATTAGTTTTTTTAACCTCTTCTCTTTTTGAAATCCATGCTCACTCCCTAGATACTCTCATCTAGTCTATAGCTTTAAATACAATCAATACACTGACGACTGTGAATTTATATCTCTAGCCCCACCTTTCCCCTGAGAGCCACACGCACATTTGCAATTGCTGATTTGGCACTTTTAATTCAGTATCCAAAATGCACTTCAGACATAACACATCCAAAACAAAACTCTTAATTTCCCTGAACCAATTAGCGTTTCCTCTTGTCTTCTCCTATCAGGCTCAGGTATCACCTCTGATTTCTGTCTTCCTCTCACACTACACATGGTCTCTACCAGCAAATCTTGTCGACTCTACTTGCAAAACATCATCCAATCTGACCCCTTTTCATTATCTCTGTCACCACCACCCAGGCCTCAGCCTGCATTATTATTATTATTTTATTTTATTTTATTTTATTTTTGAGACAGAGTCTTGCTCTGTCGCCCAGGCCGAGTGCAGTGGCGCAATCTTGGCTCACTGCAAGCTCTGCCTCCCGGGTTCACGCCATTCTCCTGCCTCAGCCTCCCGAGTAGCTGGGACTACAGGCACCCGCTGCCACACCCAGCTAATTTTTTTTGTATTTTTAGTAGAGACGGGGTTTCACCGTGTTAGCCAGGATGGTTTCAATCTCCTGATCTCGTGATCTGCCTGCCTCGGCCTCCCAAAGTGCTGGGATTACAGGCGTGAGCCACTGCACAAGGCCGCAGCCTGCATTATTAAACTCGCCTGCTTTACTGTCTATTTCCATGCTTGTCCCTTACTGTGAGCATTTTACATAGTAGTAGCAGCATTGATATCTTTAAAACATAAATCACATCAATCACATCATAAATTCCAATGCTTCCCTTAATACTTTCTTCTTACCCGGACTCAGGCTCTGTGATCCAGGCTCTATCTACCTTTCTAAAGTCACTCTCCCCATCCCTCACTTTGTTTTCCCCACTTGCTGTTAATACACTCAAGCTCATTCCCACCTTGGGGCCTTGGTACTAGCTATTCTCTCTGTCTGGAATGCTCTTCCTCCAGATATCTGCATGGCTCCCTCCACTTAATTCAGGTCTCTGCTGAAATGTCACCTCTATAAGAGGCCTTTTCTGACTACCCTATCTATAATTCCTTCCCAGCCCCTCCTCGTCTGTACCCTTCAATCTCTTACCTACTTTATTTTTCTGCATAGCACTTGGCACAAACTGAAAATTGTTTCCTTGTTTATTAACAGTCACCTTCACTAGACTATAATCTCCATGAGGCCAGGGACTTTGCCTACATTTTTTCACAGCTGTATCCCAGAATATAGAAGAATGTGTGCCTCAAAGGTACTCAATATATTTTTGATAATCTACTGAGCAACTGACTAAGTAGACTTAATAAATGAATGAATATAGTTCTTTAACCTGTAAGAAGATGGCCAGGAATCCTCTTTCTTCTTCATGGACCTTCTGTTTAAAGTATCCATACTAGATTTAAACTTGTTATCATTTGCCTAGTTTTATTTTGCCATAACTTTTCCACATTTTGTTGGTTTGTGAGAAGATTCTGTCGGCTCAGTCACCATCAGTGCTCACTGACACGAGATGCCACTCTGATATCAGAGCGGTCTCTTATTTGGGGGTGAAGACACTACAATGGGAATCTGAGTATGCAAAACTTCTAGCTGGGCCAGATGTCACCTGACACTTCTTCATCACACTGGCCTGGCCTGAGGACTGCTGAGTATACTGGTAGGGGATGCTGGAAGGCTGGCAGCAGTGAGCACAGAAACTGAGGCAACCCAAGGGAAATCAAAGCAAATCATATTATTAGCAGGGCCCTGCCCAAAATTTATAGATTTTATCATAAAGTTAGTTATATGCTATTTATTAAGTCTGATAAAGCAGAACAAGAAAATGTGCCAGAAAATCTTAAAATTTCATATAAATATAACCATATGTATATATTACATATGTCAATGAGCTTAATCTAGAGTTAATAAAATTTAAATCTTACCTGTTATACATAAGGCGCTTGAAATCTTGAAATAAAGTGTCTTTATTTTTGTCAATAAAACCAATGACAGAATAGCTAACAGGAGAGAAATCACAGAAAACATGTATTATTAACCAAGCAAGAGCCACATTTAAGCTTTTCTAGGAGGCGACAAGCCTTTCCACCGTTAATTATGCAATCAATCATCTAAAAGCTGATGTTGTTCACCTTGTCTGTATTAAAGGATACCGAATTTACCTACTAAATAGAAGGGACTTTGTTTCTATTCTTCAAAAGGAGAGCAAGCATCAGTACTATTATTATGATTAAGATGATAATTTCCTACTGGTTTATTGCTTACCTCAAGAAGATGACTTTTTAAAAGATAGCTGTATTTATCATCCAGCATTCCTAAGATAAAAGCAAAACAGCAACATACAGGAACTAACAGTCTCATCCGTAGGGAGATCAAGTGACTTGCCTAAGGTTCACTCAATGTTCAGGGTAGGATAAAAGAATCCAAGAAGAACTGCAAAGGATGGTAAGAATTGGATAAGCAGAGGAGAAAAAGGCAGGCAGATCACACAGGGAAACAGATCAAATAGAGTGATGAAGGCAGGCACATGCATGGCATTCTGGAGAGAGAATGAGGAGGCCAGTATAGATGATTTGGAGGAAGGGAGATGAGTAAGGTCTTGAAAGTCCAGCTAAGATTGCAGTTGGTGAGAAGAGTGGGAATAGAACTATACTACTCCAGTGACTGGCATGAACTCTAGGAGGAGTGAATTCAGTTTTGGGGTTCTAAAAGTAATTGAGGATTCTGGGTGATTAAGACAGAGGCTAAGAGATTAAGCAAATAGGAACTTTAGATACAGCTACACCTTACAGTTCTGCTCTCGTGCCTGTTTTCTCCCTTGGCAATCAGATCAGTATAGGCAATTCCCAGATCTCTAACCTGGATTCCTTGCCTTACATATTTAATCCTGCAAGAAAGTTCCTTCAGGCTGTGCTGTCCATGGGTACTTTAAGGTTACCGTATCCAAAATTATTTCCTTGCCTGCCCCGACCTAGGTCTTCTTAATACTTTCAAGTCACTTTTGACTGAACCTTTGTGATTTGATCTCAAGCTACTCTTCCAGATAGTTCTACTTCTCTGTGCTACAAAAAAGGATACACTTCAATCAGATGGACCTAGTTGCTATTTCCTGAATATTCTGTAGCACTCTTCCCACTTCTTCTTATAAAAATAATTCCTAGCATTCGAAGACCAGCATCAGCCCTCCTGGGTTTATTACACAAACCTGGAAGTATTTTCTTACTCTAAATTCCAACTGAGTAATTGCTATTACTCATATGGCAATTATTTTAGACCATTGTTATTGTATACATGTATATAAATGTGTCTATGTGTATATATGTGTGTTTACATGTGTATAAATAAGAACACATACAAACGTACATATGTGTATGTATGTATCTTACATGGCAAGCTCTTTGTGGGCAGGGACCATACCTTATGAAGTATTGAGCACACAGAAGATACTCAGTAAAAATCTAGAAAAGGATTGAAGAGTTTAAGAAGTGAAGAGGAAGTCTGAGGCGTTGAATATCCCTCAAAAGGGTTAGTTGAAGTTCTAGACTAGGAGTCTAGAAAGCTAGTTATTATCTCAGTTCTTCTGTAAATTTGCTAAGTGACATTGAGTAAGAACTGTACTCATTCTGCATAAGTTTCTTCATCTGTAAAACGAAGTGGCTGGTCTAGGTCATCTCTAAGGCCTCTATCCAGCTCTGCATTTGTGCCATTCTGCATTGTATGAAAGTACCCTGTAAGTGAGGCTTGGATTTTTAGTGGAGATATTTGTATGGTACTGGATCTTCCCTCTTCAGTATTACAGAACCTGGGAACATGACCAGAAAAAGTGGAAAATGGTGCCATTCCATCACTAATGGTTAGCTTGACAGATGGCATGATAATTTTGAGCCATATCATTTTATGGTCCTAGAATTTTAATTTAAATCAGGAACAGCTATTAAAATTTCTTTTTAATTTTTAAAAAATTAAACATCTTTTCGGCATTTATAGAGAAGATGATTTACCTTTTTTTGTTTAATCTCTTCCTGCAATGGATTACATGTAAAGAATTCCTAATGCAAAAACTAAGAAAAAGAGTTCTTTAAACAATAAGATGAGGAGCAGTGTCCAGTGGACAGCAAAGGCGTAACAAATATAGTAGGCTAAGAAATGCAGCCCCAACAAAAGTTTCACATCAAATTCCCTGGAACCTGGGAATGTTACCTATATCATAAAATATGTGATGAATGATCTTGAGGAGAAGCTCATCCTATATTATTCAGATGGGCCCTACATGCCATATCAAATGTCACTTTAAGATAGAGGCAGAGTGGCTAGGCTCGGTGGCTCATGCCTGTCATCCTAGCACTTTGGGAGGCCGAGGCGGGCAGATCAATTGAGATCAGGAGTTCGAAACCAGCCTGGCCAACATGGTGAAACCCCGTCTCTACTAAACATACAAAAATTAGCCAGGCATGGTGGTATGTGCCTGTAATCCCAGCTACTCAGGAGGCTGAGATAGGAGAATTGCTTGGGCCTGGGAGGTGGAGGTTGCAGTGAGTTGAGATCGCGCCACTGCATTCCAGCCTGGGTGACAGAGTGAGACTCCATCTCAAAAAAAAGAAAAAAAGAAAAAAAAAAAGAGATAGAGACAGAGGGACAGTTAACAGACACACAAAGAGGAGGGCAATGTGACTGGAGTGATACAGCCACAAGCCAAGGAATGTCCAGTGCTACTAGAAGCTGGAAAAAAGGGAACAGATTTCTCTCTACAGGAACCCCCAGAGGGAGTGTGGCCCTGCTGACATCTTGATTTTGAACTTTTAAACTTCAGAACTGTGAAAGAGTAAGTTTCTGTTGATTTAAGGCCTCCGACTGTGGTGAATTTGTTACAGCAGCCCTTGGAACCTAATGTACTAAGGTAGTTTTAATTTTTAGTAATACTTTCTGATCAATTTCTACTTTATTGTATTGTTAAGTAAGAATTTTACTTTTTCAAATAATATTTGGAAAATAATGTAGCAAAAATGGTTTTTGCTTATGCAGTTACACAACTATTCGTAGAACTTCATATAGAGGAGCAATTGTCACCCAGGGGTCTTTTTATGCCTACTATTTCTTCTACTTGGAAAGCTTTCTCTTTTCTCTCCCCTCTTCCTAATTCATTCCCCTGACTAACGCTCTTTTACTTTTAGGACTCAATTTGGATGCCACTTCCTCGAGCAAGACCTCTCTCTGCCCCTCTCAGCGGGTTAATTATTCCTCTTCACTGCTCCTATAATGCCTTGTGCTTCTCTAGTTTAACTGTTTCCATTCTTCATTATAGTGACCTTTGATTGATGTACATGCCTATATTCTTCACTAAATTCTTGGTTTCTTTAGGGCAAGGACCATCTTATCCATCTTTCTATCTCAGTTCTTAAAATACTTCCACGATTTATTGACCCACCAGCTGATTTTTACTGAATCCTAACTATGCCAGGAACTGCACATGGGCACATAGTGTGTGTTCAATAAACGACTGAAAAGCAAGGAATGAATGAAGCTATGCCATTTTTTCAGTTGAACAAATTAAAATACGTTGACATATCAAATGACCAAAACATGCAAATGAATATAAAACCAATATACATTTTTCCTGGTTATATTTTCTAAAGTGAGGTGGCATGCAAATCATGGTAGTTACCAATGTAAGATACTCACACCACATCTCCTGCATAATGTCGAATTCGAAAATCTCGATCAAACTCCAGAATTTTGTCTGAGGCACAGAGCTAAGAAATCAAGAAGGATATTATTTTGAAAACGGACATTTTTGCTTTCCTAAAAATATAGTCCAACTTAATATGAAATGATGATAATATCACAAATTATGACATCACATTGTGTGGGGCTTGATTTAAAAATATGGCTTATGTATTATATAGTAAAGACTAAACTTTCACTAGAAATCCACACAGCTAGACTACATTTCCTGTCCACTCTTACAGATGGATATGGCCAAGTAACCAAGTTCTGGACAATGGAAGTAAAGTGTGGCTGTTCTAGGCCTAAACTGGTGAAAAGTGAATGACCCCCCTTCTGTGCTTTCTTCTCTCCTCCCACTAGTTGGATGCAGAGGGTAGTCTCTAGGGCATGGAATAGTCAGAAGACAGAGGAAGTTTGGGTCCCTGAGAGAGAGACAGACTTCTACTATGTTATGAACTTTAATCTTGGCTATAGGGCAGGCACGGCGGCTCAGGCCTATAATCCCAGCACTTTGGGAGGCTGAGGCAGGCGGATCGCTTGAGCCCAGTAGTTCAAGACCAGCCTGGGCAACATGGTAAAACCCCATCTCTACTAAAAATTACAAAAGTTAGTCAGGTATGGTGGCATGCATCTGTAGTCCCAGCTACTGGGGAGACTGAGATGGGAGAATCCCCTGAGAGTGGAAGGCAGAGACTGCAGTGAGCCAAGATTGGGCCACTGCACTCCAGCCTGGGCGATACAGCGAGATCCTATCTCAAAAACGAAACCAAACCAAACAAAATTTAGCTACTCTCTTCATGCAGTCCAGCCTACCCTGACTGACAGAGTTTCTTTCTCCTCTAAGGTCCACTTAAGGAGGACCATACCGAAGGCTTACTAGTTGTTAGGCACATACATCTTATTCGGTCCTCACTGTTGACATCTAAGGTATAATGATCTCTCTATAACACACATGGCAACTGAGGCTCAAAGAGGTTAAATAATTGGCACAAGATCACATAGCTAGTAAGCGGTACCCCTGGGAAGGACTCCTGGAATCGAATGTAACATCTGTGCTCTCTTATATACATGGAGGCCTGGCTTATCTGTCTGCTAAGCTGAGACTCCAGTTCAGGACTATTGCTTCACAGAAGATAAAGCTTCTGCAGCTCTTTCCCACAGAAGAGGAATAGTTTATGGGAAGGCAGTTTTTATATGGCTGTGGAGGTCTCTATGACTTTCTACAACGTTCCTTGTTATAGTAGGACCTAGACTTCTTTGTCTGCCCTGTGAAGAATCACTTGGAATCTTATAGTTTTTTAAACAGACATCTAAGAGAGTTCACAAAAGTTTTCCTGGGAAGGCCGGGTGCGGTGGCTCATGCCTTTAATCCCAGCAGTTTGGGAGGCCGAGGCAGGCGGATCACGAGGTCAGGAATCCAAGACCATCCTGGCTAACACGGTGAAATGCCGTCTCTATTTAAAAAACACAAAAAATTAGCTGGGCGTGGTGGCAGGTGCCTGTAGTCCCAGCTACTCAGGAGGCTGAGGGGGGAGAATAGCGTGAACCTGGGAGGTGGAGCTTGCAGTGAGCCGAGATTGTGCCACTGCGCTCCAGCCCGGGCGACAGAGCAAGACTCCATCAAAAAAAAAAAGTTTTCCTGGGGAAATATACAAAACTCACTCAGGTTCTAATGTTAGGTAACAAATAATCTCAACCTGAAAGGTGTTTTCTATTAATTTGACAAGTGAATAATTATAGGAAATTAGAGTCAGACCTCCAAGGTTCAAATCTTGGCTCTACCATCTACTCACTCTGACTTCTTTAATAATTACTTATCTCAGAGAGTTGTCCTGAGGATTAAATGAATATGGAGAACAAAGCATCTACCATACAGAGAGGTCTCCAAAATACTTAATTCCCCTTTCCTGCTCTCTCTCTTATTAACCCCTTTTACAAACCATTTTCTTTACAAACCCCTTAAGGAAAAGGACCCAAGAGATGTCTACACTAATGGAACATTCTTACATTTGGATACTGCAAAGTCCCAACCGATCTGAACACAGGAGGTTTTAGATTTTTCTTTACTTTTTTGGTAACAGCAAAGTTATGTATCGATCATTTAACTTTTTATATTAATAATTTAAATAATAATTTTATGCTTTATTGGATCATTTGCCTGTCTCTCCATGGCAACTTTAATGCGGAGGAAACAATGTAGTCCCTAAATGAAATAACTGTTACAAGACAGAAACCTCTAATTTAACATGCCAGTAAGTCTAGCTAATCAGTAACCAGTAGCAAATGATGATATCCAGCTCAACACACAGAATAGCATATGTAATAAACGGTTCACAGTGATTAAAATATTTTGATAGTTTGATCATTTCTTTTCTTCATTAGGTAAAAATCCCAAAGAAGAACACATTTTAAAAATCTCTATCTCAAAGAAATAAAAGGTATTCAAACTGGAAAACAGAAGTCAAATAATTCTCGTTCACTGATAACATGATCTAATACCTAGAAAACCCTAAAGACTCTTCCAAAAGACTCCTAGACTTGATAAGCAACTTCAGTAAAGTTTCAGGATATAAAATCAATGTACAAAAATAAATATTTCTATACACGACCAATAACATTGAAGCTGAGAACCAAATCAAGAATTCAATCCCATTTACAATATCCACAAACACTCACACAAAAGAAAACCCTAGGAATATATTTAAACAGGGAAGTGAAAGATCTCTACAAGGAGAACTACAAAACACTGATGAAAGAAGTCATAGGTGGCACAAAAAAATGGAAAAACATACAATGCTCAAGGATTGGAAGAATCAATGTCATTAAAATGCTCATACTGACCAAAGCAATCTACAAATTCAATGCCGTTTTTATCAAATTACCAATGTCATTTTTCACAGAATTAGAAAAACAATCCTAAAGTTCATATAGAACCAAAAAAAGCCCAAATAGCCAAAGCAATTCTAAGCAAAACAAACAAAACCAGAGGCATCATATTACCCTGACTTCAAAATTATACTACAAGGCTATTGTAACCAAGACAGCATGGTACTGGTACAAAAATAGACATATAGATCAATGGGACACAACAGAGAGCCCAGAAATAAAGCTGTATACCTACAATCAACTGATCTTTGACAAAGCTGACAAAAATAAACAATGGAGAAAGGATATGCTATTCACTAAATGGTACTGGGAAAAATAGCTAGCCATATACAGAAGAATGAAATTGGACCCCTGTCTCTCACCATACACAAAAACCAGCTTAAGATGAATTAAAGACTTAAATGTAAAACCTGAAGCTATAAAAATCCTAGAAGAAAACCTAGGAAAGACTCTTCTGGACATTGGTCCAGGCAAAGAATTTATGACCAAGACCTCAAAAACAAATGTGACAAAAACAAATGAGACTTAATTAAACTAAAAAGGTTCTGTACAGCAAAAGAAATAATCAACAGAGTAAACAAACAACCTACATAATCAGAGAAAATATTTGTAAATTATGCCTCCAACAAAGGACTAATATTCAGAATCTACAAGGAACTCAAATAATTAAATAACAAAAAAAATTACATAACCCCATTAAAAAGTGGGCAAAGAACATGAACAGGTATTTTTCAAAAGAAGAAATACAAACAGCCAACAAACATTTAAAAAAATGTTCAACATCACTAATCATCAGAGAAATACAAATTAAAACCACAATGAGATACCGTCTTATACCGGTCAGAATGGCTATTACCAAAAATGTCAAAAACAGATGGCATGGATGTGGAGAAAAGGAAATGCTTATACACTGTTGGTGGGAATGTAAATTAATACAACTTCTATGGGAAACAGTATGGAGATTTCTCAAAGAAATGTAAACATTTCTTTTAAACGGTAGTTCTAAAAATAGAACTATCATTTGACCTAGCAATTCCACTACTAGGCATAACGAAAAGACATTAGTGCTCATATGTTTACCATAACATTATTCACAATAGCAAAGTAATAGAATCAATCTAAGTGTCTATCAACAAATGATTGGATAGAAAGAAAATGTCATATACATATATATAATGGAATACTATGCAGCCATAAAAAAGAATGAAATCATGTCCTCTGCAGCAACAGGGGTGGAGCTGGAGGACATTATACTAGGTGAAATAATGTACGTTTTCGCTTATAAGTGATAGCTAAACAATGCATATGCATGAACACAAAGATGGAAATAAGACACTGGGGACTCCAAAAGCAGGGGGGTGAGGGTTGAAAAATTACATATTGGGTACAACGTTCACTATTTGGGTGATAAGTATGCTAGAGGCCCAAAGCTTACCATTATGCAATATATCCATGTAACAAACCTGAACATGTACCCCCCAGATCTAAAATAATATAAATAAATAAACAAATAAATAATCACTATCTCAGCACTTGTCTTAGGGATACCAAAAGAAAGAGCTACTTGGTCTAAAAGTTGGGAAACCTGGGCTCCCACAAATTTGAAAAAGAAAAAGAAAATCCTCTCCACAGATAAATTACTATTTAGCATTTCATGTCAAATCAGTAGCAAATACTGATGTAGTATGTATAGTTACTCTTACGAATGACATGGCTGGGCGTGGTGGCTCATGCCTGTTATCCCAGCACTTGGGAAGACCCGGAGGGACAAATGACCTGAGGTCAGGAGTTCAAGACAAGCCTGGCTAACATGGTGAAATCCCATCTCTACAAAAACACAAAAATTAGCTGGGCATGATGGTGGGTGCCTGTAATCCCAGCTACTTGGCAGGCTGAGGCAGGAGAATCGCTTGAACTTGGGAGGCGGAGGTTGCAATGAGCCAAGATGGCGCCATGCACTCCAGCCTGGGCGACAGAGTGAGACTCCATCTCAAAAGAAAAAAAAAAAAAAGGAATGGCATTATATTTCAAAATATTTGGTTGACACATTTAATTCAGGTATATAAATGGCCAAGGTAGAAGGTATCAAAATGAGGTAGATTTGATTTCTCATGTGAGACTCATAGCTAATTTAAATGAAAATTTAAATAAGATTTATTTGATATGATTGGGAAAAATTCAATTCAACTTTACAAACACTGATTGAATGTCTACCATCTGGTAGGCACAGTGCTAAGTGAGTCTCCAAAACCTGAACTGTGATTATAAAGGGCATTTATAAACTTTCCCTCAAAGATAGGATATTTGCCCATGTAATCATGCCATCTTTAAAAACATCACTCTAAATTATTTAGGTGACTTCTAACTTGGCTCAGTGCTCTGCCCCCAGCACCTAGGATTGCACCTGGAAGATGAGAAACACATATTAGGTATTTGTGGTGTAAATGGGAAATGACTGAAGCAGTCCTAACCCAAAATCCTAATATGAAAGAGCAGACTGTAGTATCTGAAAGCCAACTTGTAGTAGGGTTACAATCAATCCTCAGTAACAGACCAAGGAGAATATTTTAGAAAAAACTGGCCTAAAATCAATATCAGCTAGTAATCTATTTCTTGACGATTTGGGCTTTAGCTAGTTAACTGTAGAATTTCCCTGTTCTGATTACATAATTTCAAAGGAGACGAAGTTAGAAAATAGACTTTATTCACACTAAAAAATGGCAGTGTCATAGATTTATATGGAACTGTGGAGAGGCAGAAATGTTTGCCCCCTTTTTCTATGGATGTGAAGGAGCAGGGGCCTGTTTTCCCTTTAGCATATGGTTACTAGACAAGACTATGTGCAGGGAAGTCTCAGGGGTGATGATGATGTCTTCCTCTTCTAACACGAATTTCTTGAACAAACACTATGCAAATGGAATATTCCATGCAAATGATATGTCCATATCAGCACAAAGGTCTGATAATCACAACTGCCACCAATTACTACAGATATGTGATCTGTTTATGACATTTTTAGATCGTGAAAAATGGAGAGTTAAAAGGATACCCATTTATTTAATGAATAAGTTTCTTTGTAATAACTAGAATTACAACTAGAATCTCTCTGTTTTCAAGAAAGTCATATGGTCTGAAGAAGTACGGCAGAGTACACAACACATTTTGTTACTGAGGATTACAGTATAAAGTCAAGGACAAAAGCTATTTTCCATGCCAGAATTATCAGATGCAGGAGTAAAACTCTAGCACATGAGCAAGGCCTCTACATCTATTGGTTATAAATGACATCATGCTTTCTAAAGAATCATGCTCATTTTTCCTATTTCTACGAAATTGTATAGTCTGGAGCTCCCTCTCCTGGATTAACATGATTTTATCAATTTCTTCATACTATAAACCAGAGAGGCAGAATTTATCCACAGCAATAAATCATTTAATGGATGTTTGTGACTTTTCTTTCTTATAAAAGGGGACATTCTTTTAACCCAACAAATAAAGTCATTTAACTCCATCAAACAATAAGGAGAATCTCACAGATAAAAGGGAGAAGAAGGTATCATTAAACACATTACCTTTCGGCTGGAAAAATGGCCATGTTTGCCTAATTTACTGTTAAGTGCTTCAAGAAACATTTCATCAGTGACTTTGCCGACATTCATGCAAGCGTCATCGAGGATTGCAATGATCCCTTTGTGCTGCTGCTCCACAAGGTCAACAATGATCTGATTGTTGAAGTAGTCAATCTGTAGGACACAGCAAGGAGGCAATTCTGAAGAGAACAGTGACCAGGCCAGGTTAAACCCTGGTACCCCCATTTGTATCAGGAGTTTAGATAAAACTACTTTAGTGTCAATGTGTGAGTGACATTAAAGAAGTCTTACACTAAAACGAGTACGCGTTCTAACAGAGATTTATTTTTAAATTTCTTTGTTAACTTTCTATCATGAAATACATTGTCTGAGATTAGTATAGCCCAAGGCAAAGATAATAAGGTAGACACCATTTCTGCCATTACAAACTCATTTTAATCCTGCCTCCAGATCCCACACCCAACCCTACTCCTTCATACCAATCTGCCTGCCATTAATCATAAGGTCCACCTTCCACAAAGGGCCAACAAATAACCTTAAAGTATTATCTGATATACTACTTGATAATAAAGTTAAGGTACTACACAAAACTTGCATTTTTATAAAAGCAGGGTACAAGTTAAATGTTTAGTTTTAGAAATTTTGTGCAGTATGTTCATAATGATGGCTGTGGTTGCCACAAACTGCCTCGTTTACCTTTAAATACTCTTAATGTGTCATGCATGCAGATGGAAGGGGTGGAACTGTGCACTAAAGTGGGGTCTTTAACTGAAGTGTTTGGCAGAGTTGCCTTCTACTTGCCAGTTCAAAAGTTCTGTTTTCATATAGAATATATATACTAAAAAATTTCAGTCTGTTAAACAGCCTTACTCTGATTCAGCCTCTTCAGATACTCTTGTGCTGTGCAGCAGTGGCTCTATGTGTAAATGCTATGCACTGAGGGTACACAAAAATATCAATATTATGTGTACAGAGTAATGCCTCATACCAATCAGATGTCCATTTGTTATTGTGTTTGTTAACAACCCTTTATCTCTTAGTGTTAAATAAACTCCACTTAAAACGGAAAAAAAAGAACTTGCATTTTTAGTTACATGACCTTGAATGACTAAACTCCAAAAGAGCATTTCTTTCAGTTTCCCCAAAGTTAAAAAGATTATTCAAAATTCTATTGAATTTTGACATTTTTCTAGGCATAATATAAAGAATTTAATTCTGAATAAATAAGTATCTATAAAAGATAAGAAAAAGCTTTTCCTTTACTTCCACAAGCGGAATGAAGTTATACATAACTTCTGGCTTTTCAGCAACTCTATATATACAAGGTTTGTCCAACAATCCTCTGCCACACCTGTTTATTCTGATAGCCTGCAATGCACCTATCACCACACACAGAGGGCACACAAAGGTCCAACTCAGGCAAGCTGCACGTCGCAACGAGGGGCAGCTTATGATCACACAGTTTAATCTGGTGTGTTGCTATGTCCCATCTTATGCAGGAGTTACCTAAACTGATCGTTGTCTCCATTACCTTCTGTAAGGTCTACATACTCATAATAGACCACTCAAGTAACTCATGTATTCCCATTTCATGCTTTAAAATCCAAGGATTTATGCCAGCTATTTGTATGTGGCTTTTAGCTCCATTTCTAGTCTTGCATATTCTCTTCTGTATCTTATGGACTGAAACCTGTAAAGTGGGTAGTTTTTACTTTGTTTTCTATACTTTTCTGATTTGTCTAAATTAAAGTTTCTCAATTAGGAGGAATTTTGCCCACCAGGGGACATTTGGCAATGTCAGGAGACATTTCTAGTCAAAATGGGGTAGCGGTGCTACTTGCATTTGGTGGGTAGAGGCCAGGGATGCTGCTAAACATCCTACAATGCATAGAACAGCCTCTACAACAAAGAATTATCTGGCATAAAATTTCAGTGGTACTGAGGTGAAGCAATGTAAGTCTAAATATTTACTTTCATTATGGGCATTTATTACATTTCTAATTAGGGAGAAAAGTTATTTCTATCTTTGCAAAAAAATCCTAATACTACTCAAAAAGCAGGAGCTCTATATTAATAGTTGACATCTTAGACTTTGGGACTATGAAATTAAAGACCAAGTCTTTTGTTCCAGGGACAAAAGAATTACCTTCCCTAAAATTCCAATTACATTACTAAAAGCTATTGGTCTCCGCTAGTAACTTTCAGTTTGTAAGTTTAATACTGCTTCAAACATTGCTTAAACCAGTAGTTTTCAAACTAAGGTCTTCCAGCAACTTGGCATTCCCATGAGGTTTGCTAAGCGATACCAGGAGCCAGAAGAGTTGTGATGGGGTAGTTTAGGGACACAGGGCTCTGGCCTCTCGTCCATACTCCAGATAAAACAGCTTTGTGCTTGAGTGTCAAGTTCTCAATAGTTAAAATGATTTGCAAACTACAGCATCAAAAGCTTCTAAAAGTGAATGTATCAGAGAGATAACCAGACATTATGAACCTCCTGGTGGAAGTTCACACACAATCTATGAAATGGGCTGTGGAAACTGACCCTGAATCCAGTCAAGACTCTAGATCTAACAACCAATATACAGGACATGCAAGAAACAGAAAAACATATTAAATGGCACCTGAGGGATGCAATTAGCAAAATCCAGACTGTGGGAAACTCCACAACAAATGACTCATTCTCTTCAACACAAGATTGCAAAGAGAGATCATTCAAAGAAAAAAAGAAAGATTAAGGAGAAAATCTATAGATATGCAAGAGACCTATCAATCAATCATAATGTAAGAAACTTATTTGGATTGAAATTTAAACTGCAAAACAACAATCAGAAGATAACTGAGGAAATATGAAACATGTATATGACTGGACATTTTATGATATCAAGGAATTTTTGTTAATGTTTTAGGTATGATAATGGTATCGTGATTACGGTTTTTGTAAAACTCTTTTAGAGAAATACATGGAAATATTTACTGAATAGATATCCAATTGAATAGATGAAATAATGTGATATCTGAAATTTGTTTCAAAATAATCTGGGAGTAGGTGGGTATAATACAGATGGCATAAGACTGGCAATCTACTGGTAAATGTTAAAGCTAGGTGATGGGTATATAGGGTTTACTGTACTGTAGTCTCTCTTCTTAATGTGTGTTTAAAATTTTCCGTAATAAAATATCTTTTAAAAAGAATCACTACGTTTACAAGTTTGGGGTTTTACCCAGAACAGAGATTCTAATTGTGGGGGGATCTGGCATGTAGTGAGTAACTGTTACTTTGGGGTTACCCTTCTGCTCCCTCTAGGACAAATATTTCTTGGTTTATTTAGCTAAAATTTTTGCATTTTGGGATTCTTGATTCTTTTTGAGATGTTTGGAATAGTCTACTGCATTACTTACTCTGTTGTCAATTATGCCTATGAAATTTGATATTCTGATTGTTAAAGGATATTTTTGACTAGTACCTTGGAATCACATCCGAATAACAAGTTTTATGATTACATTTGGTATTAAAAATCCAAGCTTCAGTTATATTGTGTATTATACAACAGTTTCATTCTTAGAAAGCTTCATATACACTTAATTGAACTGAATTAAATTTTAATTGTATTAAGAGAGTTCACTATTTAAATCAAGCTATAGATAATTCTTATATAAAGTAACTCTTTGGTTTATTTGCAAATAGGTAAAATTTATGCCAATATACTTGAGCAACTTTTTTATAGTATTCTAACGTTTAACACATGATGGAAGGCAAAGATACAATTTTGAGGCAGGCAAGCTATTTGTTATATCATTGTCTCTTTATTTCAGAATGAGAGGAAATAGAAAATAGAAAGGTAGGAAGGAAGACAAAAGTCATTTAAATATAGTATTTCAAATAATTTTTTGCTGCTATTATATTGGATAACAAAAAACAAATATTGGCTTTATTTTTATTCTCTGGCAAGAGGATGAACAATCTTATAAACTCAAACTATGGAAACTTAAAAGTTTTTGTATCTTTCAAGTTCATTTTCAAAATTGCTTAAAAATACAAGTTTACAAGAAAAATTACTATGTCTCATTTCTATCATAAGCAGAAGGTCTTATCATAGGAAATTTAAAAACCGAACAAGTCATGCCTTTTAGCTATGATCTCTGTGGTTTGCACCATGGACCCATTATACTTTCCAGCTATATCTTACTAGGTTAGTTTGCCTCTGACAAATACAAAAGTCCCCAAAGATTGATGAGAGTAGAGGTGATGACTGAAGTGTAATACACAAGAAAATGGAGATGAAAGTAACACAAGTGTTTTAATGCCCAGGTTTCAGAGAATATAAACAACATTAACTGAAGATAATAAAATACCATATAGTCTACAAAGTAGAAGAGGAGAAAAAGGAGGAAAAAGGGAAGAAGAAACTAGATTCTGAAGCAAAGTTCAGCCAATTTAAGGTAAAACTTAATAAAGTATGCTAAACTCTAATAGACAGATATGAACCAGAAAGCCCACGTGGTATCAGTCATAAAGTGAAAACAGGTTTACTGGTTCTAACTCAGGATATTCTGGGCACCAACAAGGGAGTCTATCAAATTATAGCAATCCCACCTAAAAATGATGAAATTAATTGTATTTACATATCCCAAAAAGGAAAGCTAAGGTTCAGATGTTTCAAGTACCCCCAAAAGATCAAGAAATACCTAAAATAAAATTTGACGTTATCAATAATATAAGAAACACATAAAGGCATTTTCTGTTGAGTCCACTCACGTGTTTCCAGGGGATCCCTTCCCGCTGGTATTCCTCTTGTTCTTGCTTCAGAACCAGCTGAATAAATAGCTGCTGCAGTTTCTCATTGCAATAATTGATGCAGAATTGTTCAAAACTACAAGAAAAGGAATAAATTAGGTTTCAACAAATAGAAAATAGGCAACAAGGTTTTAAGTATGTTTTCCAGTTTACCTGTTGTTGTCAAAGATTTCAAAGCCATAGATATCCAAGACACCAATAACAGTGTTTTTCCCATGGACTGTGGTGTCATAGTTCTTGACCTCAATAATATCATTGATGCGAGTAACGATCCAACAAAAAAGGCGCTCATATATTGCCTGCAAGGAAAATAGCATCATAAATGCTTGCCCATTTGGGAATGAGTCCTCTGTTTGGATTTGTGATCAATTTTAAATTCCTTTCCCCCTTCTCACTGTTTAGCATAGCCATTACTAGCCTCAGCAGAACAGTTGAAAATGTAGACTGTCCATTTAAAAAAAACCCAAACTACATGATGTATGCAAAACTAAAGTAAATAGCTTGTATTTTTAAAAGATTATTACTGGTCATTACACCAATTCCAACGACACCCTCCAAGCATGTTTCCCTGCCCAGCTATATCAATAGTTTGCCTGATTCCTTGAATAAGCCAGTTCATTGCTTTATTATTAATTTCATCAATTATAAAGAGTTGAGAACCAGTGAGTTAATATCTATGATCTACTAAAGCTATATGAATTCTAAAAATATAAATATTGATTTCTAATGCTAAATGAAGATCTGAGCCAAAGATCAAGGGTTGAAATTCCTTGAGAATCAAACACATCCAATGCACAAGAACACACACACTAAGCCACACACGGACAAAGGCACCACATGCTAACACACATTCACATCCCGATACACGTGTACTCTGCAATGTCACATCATTAGAAAACTTTCTTTAACGTATCCTGCCTGCTACCCACTCTCTTCACCCATATCCATTACCTCCCCTTTACTCTTCAATCCACTCCAGTCTCCTCTTATATCCTATTACTCCATTGAAATGGCTCATCAAAGACTCCCAGCACCTTTACATAGATACTTTCTTGTACCTCATACGGACATTTTGCTCTGTCACTCAGCATCACTCAACCTAGGTTTTCACTGCCTTCTTGCAATACTCTTCTCTTTTTGGATAACAGTCTTTCTGACTTTTACTACTTGTTCACTGGATGTTCCTTTTTGGTGACCTTTGGTAGTCTCCTCCTCTATCTGACTTCTAAAAGTTGGAGTTCTTCTTGGTCCTCTTCTCTTCACTCTCTAGCACCTTCTAACTCATCTCACCCAGGATTAAATAATACGAATATGACTCCTAAAGGTGTTATCCAAATCTAGACCCAGAGAACAGTCTCTGAGCTCCTGACTCACAAGTTTGACCGTCTACCTGACACTGACTCTTCGATATCTCACAGCCATCTCAAACTCAAAGAACTCTTGATCTTTCCTCCTCCAACAACTGTTCCTATCCTACTTTTAGCCACAAATAAATAGCACCACTTAGAAATTCACTCATTTATTCAACAAATATTTGCTGAATACTTATTACATATAGTTTGTTAGAGATACAGGTCTAGGCAAACACAAATATGGTCTCAATCTCCAAGAAACTTAGGGAACAGAGTGAAGGAAAAAATTATTCTGTCTCTCTCACTTGCCCCCCACTTCGCAGACACATATCCACACTAAAGGAGAGGTACATGGGGTCTTAGGGGAATTTAATCTATGCAGTGCTCAGGGAGGTTAGGGAAGGCCTCTCTGGGAAAGTGATACTTGACCTGAGACCAGAAGGATGAGTAAGAGGCAGCCAGGCAAGAGAGTAGAGAAGAGCAGTCCAAGCAGAGGGAACAGATGTGCACAGGCCCTGTGACTGGAAGGAGAAAGGGATCAGGATAATCTGTGAGGACTGAGAGAAGACTAATACGCTAGGCTGAAGAAAGGGGGGCTGGGTATGGTAAGAAATGAGGCGGGAGAGGTGGGCTGGAGCCAGACCATGTTAAAGTATTATCCTTGCTTCTCTCATTCTCCACATAATAGGTCCTATGGATTTTATTTTCTCAACACAGTCCATTTCAAATCCTCGTCCTCTCCCCATTTGTACTTCCACCTTTCTGGTCCAAGCTGCCCTCATCTCTTTCCTGGATTAACATAATATCCCCTTAATTGGCCTCTTTGCTTCCATTCTTACTCTAGCCCTCATAACATTCTCCATACTAAAGCCAGAATGATCATTTTAAAAATGCAAACTTGCCAGGTGCAGTGGCTCACGCCTGTAATCCCAGCACTCTGGGAGGCCAAGGTGGGCAGATCACCTGAGGTCAGGAATTTGAGACCAGCCTGGCCAACATGAGACCCCATCTCTACTAAAAATACAAAAATTAGCCAGGCATGGTGGTGGGTGCCTGTAATCCCAGCTACTCAGTAGGCTGAGGCAGGAGAACTGCTTGAACCCAGGAGGTGGAGGTTGCAGTGAGCTGAGATTGTACCACTGCATTTAAGCCTGGGTGACAGAGCAAGACACCATCTCAAAAAAAAAAAAAAAAAGGTCGGGCGTGGTGGCTCACGCCTGTAATCCCAGCACTTTGGGAGGCCGAGGTGGGCAGATCACAAAGTCAGGAGATTGAGACCATCCTGGCCAACACAGTGAAACCCCGTCTCTACCAAAAATACAAAAAATTAGCTGGGCGTGGTGGCGGGCGCCTATAGTTCCAGCTACTTGGGAGGCTGAGGCAGGAGAATGGCATGAACCCGGGAGGCAGAGCTTGCAGTGAGCTGAGATCGTGCCACTGCACTCCAGCCAAAAAAAAAAAAAAAAAGCAAACTTGAGTCATTGCCCCTCCTTAAAGTCCTCCCTATTGCTCTCCATTGCACTTAGGAAAAATTCAAATTCCCCCAAGACTAACTTACAAGAGTAAAAAATGAAATAGACAGTAAACTAATCAACTAGTAAAACAACAACAAAAGTTAGACATGAGAAAATACAATGCTTGCCACACAGATAAATAGACAAAGGGTTAAAGTTTATGATATGCTAAGATAGAAATTGACAATAAAAAAATAACAGCTCCAAAGAAAAATGTACAAAAGATATACCCAGGCATTTCTTAGAATATGTTTAAATACTCTACAAAAATATAAGACGCTCAAATACACTAGTAATGAAATAAAAGTAACAATAAAATATTACCATGCAATCATAAAATCAGTAAAAATGAAGTTTAAAATAAGTATATGGCAGGTGTGGTGGCTCACGCCTGTAATCCCAGCACTTTGAGAGGTCGAGGCAGGTAGATTGCTTGAGGTCAGGAGTCTGAGACCAGCCTGGTCAACATGGTGAAACTCTGTCTCTACTAAGAATACAAAAATTAGCTAGGTGTGGTGGCACACTCCTGTAATCCCAGCTACTTGGGAGGCTGAGACAGGAGAATCACTTGAACCTGGCAGGTGGAGGTTGCAGTGAGCCAAGATTGTGCCACTGCACTCCAGCCTAGATGACAGAGCAAGACTCCATCTCAAAAAATAAAAATAAAATAAGTATACCCTTTGACCTGGCAAGACTACTCCTGGGAATCCATTAAACTGAAACAAAAGCACTAGTGTGTAAGCATAGATGTATAAAGACGTGCAGCACTGCTTGCAGTTGCAAAAAAGGGAAGCAAAGTGGATGACTTAAAAGGAAGATGGTTAAATAAATTGTAGTACTATCACTGCAGGCTTGGTACACAGACCTGGAGGACATTATGCTAAGTGAAATAAGTCAGGCACAAAAAGACAAATATTGTGTGATCTCACCTCTATGCAATCTGAAAAAGTCAAACTCATAGAAGCAGAGAATAGAATGGTGATTACCAGAGGATAGAGGACGGGGGTGGATGCAGAAAGTGTGAGACATTAGTCAAACGGTAAAGTTTCAGTTAGACAGGAAGAATAACTTCTGGTGATCCACCGCAAAGCAGGGTGACTGTTGTTAACAATAATATTAATAATGTTTCAAATTGCTAAGAGTGGATTTTAAATGCTCTCATTACAAATAAATAAGTGAGGTAAGAGGTATGCTAATTAGCCTGATCGGATCATTCCATAATGTGTACATGTCCTGAAATATCCCATTGTACCCATAAACATATACAATTATTATCAATTAAAAATAAATAAAACTTAAAAAAAATGGATCAGAGCTCAGTCAGTTGACTCTGGCGACGTATTATTGAGTGAGAGAAGCAGCACAGGAGGCCATGAGAGGAGCTGTGCACACGAAGCCCTCATGAGCACCGCCCCCAGTCAGCTTCCACTCTTCTCAGAACCTTTTCTGGCAGTGATGCTTACATCTGGGAGTTTTACTGAGGCTTCAATGGCCAAAAAGTATCATTATGGTTTCCAAAAGCCTTAACCCTCTTTCAAGAATGTCTGAATACACGCTCACAGGATTTCACTCGAATTCCCACTGTGATCAACACCAGGTGACAGAGGGTCAGTTACACTCTCACCTTGGCAAAGGCGTCTCTGCCGTAGCTGGCCTCTTGTTCTGTGTGCTGCTTGTCGATGATGTCACGGCCTGTAGCCACGGTCCGGTAAAGAAGGGCTTTCTCAACCATGTCTGTCTTAGTAGACAGCAATTCTGCTATGATAGATACCACTTTGCCATTCTCAATAAGAGGCGTGTCACCATCTACTACAAATTTTAAATTTCCCTGTATCAAAAGTGAAAAAAAATAACACATTATGAAACATTATGTCAAGGATATATTTGCCAATACAAAATATAATTCAGGTGACCTTGTTTGTACCTATTTTCCTAAATACATTACACATCTCAACATATAAAAACAGAGTTTCATCTACTTTTTCCCTTTCTCTACTCATTTATCTTTTTGTTTTCAATGATGTTTTTGATAGAAGTTTTACATTTTTATGTAATCAAAGCTATGAATCTTATGCCTTAAGATCTCTCTTTCTTTGGTGTCAGACCATTCCTACTCCAAAGGGTTTATGAGCATTTGATGTTTTCTTCTAATGCTTTTATAGTTTTTTTTTTCCTTAAGTTTTTTATTTTATTTTATTAATTTTTTTTTTTTTTGAGACAGAGTCTTGCTCTCTTGCCCAGGCTAGAGTGCAAGTGGTGTGATCTTGGCTCAATGCAAGCTCTGCCCTCCGGGTTCACACCATTCTCCTGCCTCAGCCTCCCAAATAGCTGGGACTACAGGAGCCCACTACCACACCCAGCTAATTTTTTGTATTTTTAGTAGAGACGGGGTTTCACCCTGTTAGCTAGGATAGTCTCGACCTCCTGACTTTGTGATCTGCCCACCTCGGCCTCCCAAAGTGCTGGGATTACAGGCGTGAGCCACCGCGCCCGGCCTTTTTCCTTAAACTTTTTAATCCATCCACAATTTATTTTGGTATACGGTGTCAAGTAAGAATCTAACTCTATTTTTCACATGGTTATTAGTTGCTCTAACAGGATTTATTGAACAGTCTAGCTTTTTCTGATTTAAAATGTCTCTTTTTTTTTGAGACAGGGTCTGTGACCCAGGCTGGGATGCAGTGGTGCATTACGGCTCACTGCAGCCTCAATGTCCCAGGCTTAAGCAATCCTTCCACTCCCAGCCCCTCCAAATAGCTGAGACTACAGATGCGTGCCACCACGCCTGGCTAATTTTTGTATTTTTTGTATAGATGGGGTTTTGCCATGTTGCCCAGGCTGGTCTTGGAACTCCTGGGCTCAAGCAATCTATCAACCTCAAACTTTCCAAAGTGCTGGGATTATAGGTGTGAGCAACCCTGCCCAGCTGAAATGTCACCTTTTTAATATGTTAAATTTCCTCAAGTGTTTGAGTCTACTTATATTCCACTCATCCAATAAGCAATACATACTTATTAACCATCTACCAAATGTCCAGCACATTAACCAACTTATATTCCACTCATCCAATAAGCAATACATACTTATTAACCATCTACCAAATGTCCAGCACATTAACCAATCAGTTGATTAATCTGTTCATCTGGTGCTGAATTTGTGCAAAGAGTTATAAAGTACTACAGCTGTCACTATCATTTTAAGTTTGGTAGAACTAGTCATGTTCTCTCTCTTCCCTCACCCTACCCTACATGACGCTTCTTTAATATACTTTACTTGATCTTTTTCCAGAAAATTCTAGAATCAATAGGTCAAGTTAAAAACAAAATAAAATTTCTGTTTGGATTCTGAAAGGGATTGCTGCACTGTATTTAAAAACTAATTCAAACAGATGAGACAATTTATAATACTAAAGTCTTCCTAGTCAGGAATATTTATTGTTTATATTGCTATATAGTATTTTTCATAAAGATCCTGTACATTTCTGATTCATTTATAGTTAAATCTTGCTATATTAAAAGTAATTTTTATTCCAGATTTGAATCCATGTTGTCATTCATATTGTAAGATTATATGTTCAGTGTATTTTAAATATCTCTAATTACATAAATGTTAATGAAAGAAATCTGACACACAGTTCTTTGCTTCTAAGTTTGGTGTGGTATAGTGGGATACAAGTGGCCTATGAATCTGCCAAAGTGGTCTATGGTGTCGGCTCTGGGATGAGCTGGCTGTGCCTTTGAGGCAGTCATGACCCATCAGGGCCATTTCCCAACCTGTAAAATGAGACGATCAAAAATCCAATTCTGATAACCTATGATTCTATGTTTCAAACGCCACTAGAAATGTATACCACTAGTAGTCACATCACTGCTGAATTATTTTATCCTTAAAATTAACCAATTCAAAGTTTGACAATACCAGTAAAGACAATTAACTGAAGTCGTTGTCTCCAACCCTATAGTGGCTTGGAAAATGCCTCATAATATTATAAAATGATGGCAAGAATCACAGACACAGTAATTTCTTAAAACATGTACAAAATTTTCTCTGAATACGTTTTAAATCTACAGGGAAAAAACAAAGTTTTCTGAGAAAGCATCCTGTTCTCAGCAGAAGACAATACATTCTGAGAGGTGTCCCTACTCACCAAGTGCAGAATAGTAGCCAAAATCTTATACACTGTTTGGATCTCCTCAGGTTTGAAGCCAATGACTTTCATGGCATCAGCAACAACTTTGAATTCGGCAGCATCATTGATAGAACACTGGGGATGAAAATGAAAACCTTAGGTTACAGATATTTCATATGAGCGTTAAAATTCAACAATTAAAAAACTTACTTTAAGTTATACCAAGGTTTTGCCTTCGTAGTAAATCACTTGAGGGGATGTTGAGTCTCCAGAGAAAATAAAAATGATTTCAGGAGTTGCAACATTATTTAGCACGTACAAAGCCCACTTGTGTGTGAAAGTCATCACCTAAAATAAGCACTGTGCCCTTTTCTGGAACCTTCAGTGAGGGAGCAAGTCCTGAGCTGGCTCAGACAAGCTGATCCCCACTCCATGATCAGTGAAGGCAACAGTATGGAATGTGAGATCACAAATGGAAGTGCTGAATATGGGAGCCTCCAAGATACATGCTTGGCTACTGTTTGTGGCTCTTTGTTCCACAATCGTCTTGTTTAGGCTGGCAATGACACTTCACTCTCATATAATCAGGCGGTTTATTTTCCAGGTGAGGCAAGGTGGGCCCTCAAAAGCAAAACAGCCAGCCTCAGTCATTCAGTAAGCTATTAAATAGTCTGGAACTAGAACTTCATTCTTTCACTCACTTGATACGTATTTCGCAAGTCAGCTCTACTAACTGGTACAGGTAGCTCAGAGATGAATCACCTACCCTTTTAGAGGTGTGGCCATCACACTGGAAATACAAGTGCATAAACAGAAATTCACAATAAAGCAATAGTAAATGCTTATATTAGTTTTACCACAGCAGCAGCCACAGAGGCTTGACCAATCCTTTCCTCAGTAAGTTTCTCCTCTTGTTTGGATACAGAGACCTGGCCTGATGCTCACTTGTTGAGGAAGGGCCCTGGAAGGGGACCTCTCTGCCTGGTGAGTACAAGTTCCTCTAGTGTCCAGGAGACAACCAGACCAGCCCCTCCTCCTCCTAGGTTTTTGCTTTTTCCTTGGGCAAGATACTCAACCTCAGTGAACCTCAATTTCCTCAGAAATAAAATAGGCATAACATATATCTTACAGGGTGGTTGTCGGAATTGAATAAAGATTTATGTAAAGCACCTCCCTAGTACCAGCACATTAAAAAAAAAAAAACACTCAGCAGTATCAGATATTACTATTATTATAAACTGCAACCATGTTGAAATCAGAAAGTAACTGGATAAAATCTAAATGTCCTACTGTGGGGAACTGTTGGCTGCTTACCTAACAGTCATCCTCTACCCTCATTTATTTCTTGCTGATCGAACCCTGATTTGTTTACTCCTAAGTGTGCATGCCCTTTGTGACTGGCATCCACCTAGCTTCAAGAGGTAAATCTTCACTGGTCTAAACTCATCAGAGCGATCTTATTTCCCTTACCAAAATGGCTGGTTAGCCACAGGCATGGGATGCCATTCTGATCAATACAACACGAGGGAAAGTGTTTACAGGGGATGAGTGGAGGAGGGTTCTGGGGAGGTTTCCCTCGCTTATAAAAGGACATCAGCCATGAACATCTCCTTTGCATGTGACTCCTGGAACTTCTGATGACATTTTGGGACTACAAGGAAAACCAGCCTAAGAGGACAAAGCTGTCCACTGAGTGTGGCAGAGTTGTAAGTTGGGGAAACAACCAAAAAAATACCCGGGTCCCTAACAACATCGTTAAAGCAATGGATTAACTAATTCTGGAACTGTCCCATCTCAGGGTTTCCTGTTATGCTAGATAATTTTCTTACTGTTTTTGGAGATTTTAATTGGGTCTTCTCTTACCTGCAACCCCAAATATCTTAATTGTATATGATTCCTGCATTTTAGGACTGGTTAAGATACAGACAGTACAATACTCAATAGTTATAAAAATTATTATATTAATTTATATTTGTTTGCATGGAAAGATTATAATAAAAACAGGTTTATTTAATCAGGATTTATTGTATGATTCCATTTATAAATATAGACACAAACCATTATCAATAATCATCTCTGTATGGTAAGATTTAGTGTATTTTTGTTTCCTTTTGGTTCATATTTTAGGTTTTGACTATGATCATTTATTACTTCTTTGTTTTTCTTAGGAAGCAAAAAAAAAAGGTGGGGAAAGCAGACATGGAAATTTTTGATAAAAAGGGAATCTAAGCTAAATTTAATCTAGAAAAAAGGCTATTAATTTAATATTTGCTTTCTGTGGGGACTCTACATGACTTGGTCAAAAGTAACTTAGTCAATAAGACAATTTGACTGAAAATAAACATTCCCAGTCACTGGCTTTCCGGGAGTTGACTTTACAATTCTTTACACATCTTGAAGTGCCTCTGGCTAGTTCTCAGAGAGCTGGAGTGTGGCCCTCTATTGTTTTTTGTTTTTAATTCATTTTCAGTCAAACATGCCTGCTCTCAGATGACTGTAAAAGTAAAGTTGTTGTAACCTAAATGTCAAATAATGGAAAATTAATTGCAGAAACCAAAATATCATTAATTTCTATGCACAGCAATAAAAATACAACTAAACCAATAATGCAGGTATAATTAGTTTATTTTAATAAAATTTTTAAAGAAATATCTCCCATGTCTTAGATCTTTTTCCTTTACAGTTTCTTTTATTTCTCCCCCAACTATGAAAGCAATAGATTTTTTAATATAGAATTTTTTAAATAAGGAAAAACAGAACACAAACATCCATAATCTCACCCATCCAGAATAAATAATTAATACTGTGATCTATATCCTGCCATATCTTATTATATGCATTTATATACCTTCCCTCCTATGAAACAGGATAATAGTGTAACTATTATCAACAAACTATTATTAGAATTAGTTGTAAAATTACTAGCAGAAAATGAACTAGAAATAAAAGAGCAAAAATATGCCTGCATATAAGTGTATGCAAGTGCTTGTATGCAAGAAAAGAGAAAAAATGGAAAAACTTGAAAGTTGAATAGAAATGCCTCAAAGGCCACAAAACTATTTCTAGGGTGCATCAAAATCAATATTCGAACAGTGAATGGAGAATCAAAGTGCATTTTAATTTTGTCTTACTAACTTGCCTTTGGCCAAATCATACGGAATCTTCTCAGGAGGTAGGCTTCCTAGTCCTATCAATATTTTTATAGTGTCAAAATAAAAGGAATAGGGATAGGATTAGAAATTAAAATACAACATTGAACATAGGAAAAAACTTCTTTCCCGTCAGATGGTGATAAAATATCGCAATTGATTTTAAGCAAAGTTGTTGATTCAAAAATGTGCTGAATCTCTGTCCTTGAGAATTTAAAAAATAGAAGAGAATAAAAGAGATGCTTATTGGCCTAAAGGCAGCAGGCTTGACCAGATGATTATTGAATGTCTCTTCCAATTCTTTGATTGATTTATATCTGAGCAATCTCAAAGAGGAAATTCTCACCTTTAATTGAGCTCCCACATGAATATAGTTGTAGGATGAAAGGGATTTCTGGAGATGTAGAGAGCGCAGTATCTGCTCTGAACCTCCTTGGAGTAGCTGAAAAATATTTAGTTAGAAATAAATTGGCCAGATGTACATTGTACCAAACGTGAACTTAGTGGTAATCTAGCTTTTATTCATTTTCTGGGCTTAATTCACTTATGTCTTCCTTTGTCTAGCTTTGAAGAAGTTTTGTTTGTTGGTTTATTTTTTTAAACCTTCAAGGTAAATGGGCTTCAATGTCATCAGTTACAGAGAATGTTATGCAGTCATAAAGAAAATTAATCTGAAAATATCTCATCTCATTTACAATATAACTGGCATCAAAGGTTCTTGCTTTGAATGCTGTCATTTGTAAAACAGGATCCTATGCTCTGTGGTGGTTGCTTGCTTAGCAGCCTCATTACAGACAGGATATAGTTCTGTCTCAGAATTTAGAGAAAGTCAATATTGCTACGGAAGTAAGAAGCATCAGCAGACAGTCATATGCTGAATCACACTGGAAACAAACAGCTTTTCCTCATCAATCAGTACCTCTCAGGAAAGGAGGACAGCTGGGGAACCATGATCGTACTGTTGGATAAACATAAATTTTAATACTTTCACCCAAGTGGGGAGAACACTGGGAAAAAGTTACAGGTTATTGAAATAAACAGAAGTCTTTTAAATTTGGTAGAAAAATAGCTTATTTAAAACATGGCAAATTGCCAACAGAACCATAAACACAATATTGATAGTGCTTTTATACAGAGCATGTTTTTGGAAGGTATTATGTTTATATTCTCTAAATTAAACTGTATGCTTTCATTTACTTAAAAAGTCTAATTATCAGATTTTAAAAATTGATTTTAAAATGAATATACCAGAACTTATATATACAAATTAGTGTCCATCAAAGCAGTTACCTAGAAGAAACTGAACTCGACTGAATCGCATTCAATTGTATTGTCACCATTCAATTACTTTCTGTTAGCCTTGATTTATATTACTTTGGGCTTTAAAAATTACAATAATGTATCATACTTGTTCTCTAAGTGTAAAGACTTGCCAACAGGAGGGCTATTTAAAAACTTTTGCTTTAGAATCTAAAGGCACTTTTGAAATACTCAAATTTTTTTCTAAACTTGATGATTAAAAAGGCAATTCTCCCTAAAAGTTATAAATCTGGATTGTTTTTTAAAACTAATCATATTGCTTTTAGTCTGTATGAGTGAAACAAACTGAATTTGTATTCTGATCTCTGGAACTCCCAAATATGGAAACAACAGCTTCAATTCAAACTAAAACAAAAATTAATTTAACATTTAGAATGTACCATTTCAAAAGCTTCCACAGTCATTAAAGTGTTATCTACACTGCAAGAAAATATGGCGGATGCTCACCCAAGGCAGTCATCTGGTTGGCTAAGCTCCTGCCAGCTGGGTGGAACAGTCATGCTCATCCAAGCTCTTAAGCACGTAGGGCAGGGGGTGTGGTGCATGCGTGTGTGCATGCGTGCATGCAAGACATGTTGTGGGGCCAATGGAGATGAGGGATGCATAGGACAGGGGAAAGCCCAAGACACAAATACTCATTTCCTGCACAACTGGGCAAATGATCAATTATCTGTATAACGGATTACTAACCTGATAGAAAGAATGAAAGCTTCTTTCTCCTGGCTGTTGCACAATCACTCGAGACTAAGAAAAAACAAATTAAAATGGTTAACCTGAAAATGTGCCCCTAAAATAAAACAGGAGCCACTTTTTTAGGGAACTGTCAGGCCTCTGAGCTCAAGCCTACACGTATACATTCAGATGGCCTGAAGCAACTGAAGAATCACAAAAGTAGTAAAAATAGCCGTTTCCTGCCTTAACTGATGACATTTGGTGCCGTGACTCGGATCGGGGACCTCCCTTGGGAGATCAATCCCCTGTCCTCCTGCTCTTTGCTCCGTGAGAAAGATCCACCTACAACCTCAGGTCCTCAGACCAACCAGCCCAAGGAACATCTCACCAATTTTAAATCGCGTAAGCGGCCTCTTTTTACTCTCTTCTCCAACCTCTCTCACTATCCCTCAACCTCTTTCTCCTTTCAGTCTTGGCGCTATCCTTCAATCTCTCCCTTCCCTTAATTTCAGTTCCTTTCCTTTTCTGGTAGAGACAGAGGAGACATGTTTTATCCGTGAACCCAAAACTCCAGCGCCGGTCACGGACTCGGGAAGACAGTCTTCCCTTGGTGTTGAATCACCGTGGGGATGCCTCCCTGATTATTCACCCACACTCCACTGGTGTCTGATCACCGCGGGGATGCCTGCTTTGATCCTTCACCTTGGTGGCAAGCACCACCTCCCCTGGGTGTCAAGTGCCACCCCCGTCCCCGCCACTGCCCATGTCTCTACCCTCTCTTTGCTCTAGGCTTGCCTCCTTCACTATGGACAACCTTCCACCCTCCATTCCTCCTTCTTCTCCCTTAGCCTGTGTTCTCAAGAACTTAAAACCTCTTCAACTCACACTTGACCTAAATCTAAACGCCTTATTTTCTTCTGCAATACCGCTTGACCCCAAAACAAACTCTACAGTGGTTCCAAATAGCCAGAAAATGGCACTTTTAATTTCTCCATCCTACAAGATCTAGATAATTCTTGTCATAAAATGGGCAAATGGTCTAAGATGCCTGACATCCAGGCATTCTTTTACACATCAGTCCCTCCCTAGTCTCTGCTCCCAATGCAACTCGTCCCAAATCTTTCTTCTTTCTCTCCTATCTGTTCCTTCAGTCTCCACCCCAAGCTCTGAGTCCTTTGAATCCTTTTCTATGGACCCATCTGGCCTTTCCCCTCCTCCCCAGGCTGCTCCTCACCAGTCTGAGCCAGGTCCCAATTCTTCCTCAGCCTCTGTTCCGCTATCCTATAATCCTTTTATCACCTCTCCCCTCCTCACACCCGGTCCAGCTTACAGTTTCGTTCCATGACTAGCCTTCCCACCTGCCCAACAATTTCCTCTTAAAGAGGTGGCTGGAGCTGAAGGCATAGTCAAGGTTAATGCTCCTTTTTCTTTATCCGACCTATCCCAAGTCAGTTAAATATCTTAAAGACCCCATGGATTATATACTAATCTAAGAATGAGTCTTCTCTATGGGGTTTCCCCTGCAATTCTTTGATAATTCTTTTTATTGCTTAAAACAGATGTCCCTAAAACTTTTTGAAGAATGAAACTACTTTGATTTTTTTAACCTGGAGCCTAAAGATGGAATTTGGTGGTTGGGGGTGGGATAAGGATTAGAAGTGGGGAGAATAGGAAGGAATGCTTAGGGAGGAATATTCTCAACATTCCTTTCCCCAGGGTCTGCTGGCATTTCAAAAAGCAATGCCTTATATCCTGTAATAAAAGTCAGTTGAGCAAGATCAATCCATAGGGACCTCTGCCTTAGATGGTTCCAAAAACACCGCTGTTAGGAGAGGGTTCAAAATATGAGTTCATTCAAAAGGACCCTTTTGATTGAATATGTATTATACATAAAGTGAATTCATGAAACATTTTGGAAAAAAGACTGATAATAATACCTGGCATTTCCTGTCCTTTTTCAACTGACTCTGATAATACATTTATTTCCTTAACAGTCCGACTACACTATAACAAACAAAAATAAAGATTATACTGCATTATATGGTCATAAAGGATGCTATGGCCTAATTGAGATAGGAAACCCTTAACTGAGAAAACCTATCAGCTTAGATCTGTGTAAATTCAAGGTGGAGACTTAATTTTATAAAGCACAAGCTTAACTGTAAAAATGAACTCTATGTATTCTCTTGCAGTCATGTCCACTGATAATCAAGATTAGTTAAGACACAACCAGCTGGGTGCAGCAGCTCATGCCTGTAATCCCAGCACTTTGGGGGACTGAGGCAGGAGAGCTGCTTGAGCCTAAGAGTTTGAGACCAGCCTGGGCAACACAGGGAGACCCCATCTCTACAAAATAAAAAAAAAATTAGCTGGGTATGGTGGCCCTTGCCTGTGGTCCCAGCTACTCAGGAGGCTGAGGTAGGAGGAACGCTTAAGCCCGGGAGGTTGAGGCTGCAGTGAGCCACGCTACTGCACTCCAGCCTGGATGACAGAGTGAGACCCTGTCTCAAAAAACACAAAACAAAACCAGACATAACCTCTCTGGTGGTCCCAAGAAGAGAATTCTAATTGGAATCCTCTAGAAATTGGGCCTATTTTAAGTTTTTACTGACCAAATAAGTTTGCTTCATAATTAGGATGTAAGACCACAAATTACATATATGTTACTATAAAGCAATGAACAAATAGAAACTAGAAGAAAATGAAATATCAAATTAATTAAAATTAAAATGTATAGAAGATGGTGATGTACAAAAAGACTAGAACTGATTAGTCTTAAGATTGATTTTTGGCTAAACCTTACCCAGAAGTTGGCACACACTCATACCTGTGCCCCCACCCATTCACACGCATAGCTAAATCTATCTACAAAGTCCACAACTTTTTCCAACTTGACATTGTAAGTGCTAAGAAGAGAAGACAAAAGAAGAATATCTTATCATAAAAAGCTAATCCAGAAGGGAGAATAGGATTTAAAGCTATTTTGAGTCAATAGAAGAAATTCTATAATTTGTTTAAACATTCAGCACTTAAAACATTACCCTCAGAAATTAAGATTAAGCACATTTTACCTTTTCCAGTAAGTAGTTATTGATATGCCCACCAATAGGGTCACCCTTGAAGTCAAAGTTGATATCCATGTATTTTCCAAACCTGCTGGAGTTGTCATTACGGTTGGTTTTGGCATTTCCAAAAGCTTCCAAAACACAGTTGGACTTAAGCAACATATTCTTCACTCTTTAACACAGATACACGAAAGTCATTATAAAAACTTATAGAGACTAGAATTTTTTAAAAACTGGATTTTGCTGAAACACATACAAATATTTATACAAAGATGCTGACCCCAGCATTGTTTGCAATATCAAAAAAACCCAAACAACTTAAATGTCCACCAACAGGGATAAAAATAAATTTTTGTTTCCCAATATAATGAAATACTATACAGGTGCTAAAAAGAATGAGGTACATCAATATGTACTCACATGGAAATGTCCAGCATATATTAATGAATATAAAATCAAGTTGTCAAACAACATGCATTGCAGGATCCTTGTGTGTCTATGTGTGTGTACACATGTATATGTGTGTGTGTGTGTGCATGCACATGTGCCAGCAAATGCTTAAAAATTGGAGGGATTGGCACACCTTACTATGGTTATCTAGACAGGAGACTGACGGAGTGGGCAAAGTAGGATTTCAGGGAACTTTTACGCCTTCAACTTAATTCTGTAATTTTTGTTTTTCCTTTTATAAATGTACATATTTTATCTACATAAAGAAAAATTTTTAAAAGATGTGTTCTGAAAAGGGAAAGAATAGGTGATACAGAAAATGATACAATTTTTAAGGCACTTGCTTATAAAACCTGGAATTGTGATATTTTATTGTACTTAGTTATACATCACAAATTTAATCTCCACTAGTTCAGAAATTGCTCATTATTTTGTTTGAAGCTGTATGGTACTTCTCCTTTGCACCAGTCATTTAATGCATTCTTTATTCGACGAATGCTAACTTTCTATACAGCAGTCCCTCCCAATGGATACATTTTAAACTTCATGCTATATCCTTGTTTTCATTCCACTGATAAAATTCCTCTTATACAGGCATACCTGCAGAAATAACTTTGGCCTCTGAAATGACTTGACGTGGCAGATCTCCTGTTACTCCCACTAATACTGGAGAGTTCAACCTTACCGCCTCATAAACAAAAGCATATTTTAAAAACATGTGTGCATAGGGAAACTGCTTGTGATAAGATATGTTTGTGAAAGACTAGTAAATTTATATATGCCTTACTCTACTATAGTAGGTGTAAAATTAATTTATTTCTCATCTAGTTGCTCTCCTGAGCTCCTAAGGAAATTAAGAAAACTTACACACATCCCTGTCCTTGTCAAACTAGATTGCAAAGTCAGAGTAACAAGCAGGAATGTGTTACAATTAAGAAAAATGCCTCTCCTGACCCAGCAATGCAGCCCAACGTGATGAAAAGAAGAAAGGGCACGCGGGGTAGTGAAGTGTAAGCGCTCTTCTTTTACACCAACCCAGTATCCTTTCTTCCTATTCATAAAACTGAAGATTGTGATGTGTAGATGAGGTGGGACTCTTTACTAAATTAGTACTGAGCTTTGAAGTAACCAATTAGGAAAACAGTTTCTCTCCTCAAAAAGGCTGTGCCACATAATTTGAGTCTTGTTGCTTGATAGCTATCACCCATTCATCCCTTACATATTTGTTAAGCAAATACTATGTGCCAGCTGCTCCCCTAAATGCTGGGCCCCAGACAGTAGAGACCAGCGTTATCACTCATCTTTCCGTGAACAACAGCACAGTATGGCATGAAATCCTTTTAGAAAATGAATCTTGTTCAGAAATTCCACTGTCAGTGGGTTCTGAATGTTGTAATGATGATGATGGAAAGGCATGGGTCTGCCTTCCAGAGTCCCACTTCTCTCAGAACACAGTTTTTTTAAAACCCTGGTATGGTGAAAAGAGCAAGGAACCTGTGAGAGCTTGAACAATAGAACCTACCAGTGTAAATTATAACAGCTCTGCTGACCACATTTAAGTCAACAGTAACAAACCAGGATGGGAACACTTTCAACTGCTTCAGAGTAATGATTCTTTTGGTCTCATAATTAGGTAAAGCTTACCATAGTAGTATTTTTCTACTAAAAACAAATCTAGAAATAGATACAGTGAAATAAATAAAAGTACAGAGACAATATGCACTTAAGAGAATCAAAGTAGCTTAATCATCAAAAAATGCTCAACCCATAGGTTTAGACCCCAAAAATGCTCAACCTGTAGAGTTTAGGCCTAGCCAAGTCTATAGAGAAAACGGAGTGCTAAGAAGAATTCCTCCCCATTATTAGAGTGCCCTTACCTTTCAACCTCTGCTCTCTGACTGGGGTTGGTGATGGCCGCAATATACTGCATAATGTACTTACTGGCTTCCGTTTTACCAGCTCCACTTTCCCCTGGGGGGAAAAATTGTTCAGGGCTTAACATAATAATTTAAACCAAGAGTAAGCTAATTTTTAATAGAGTAATTTAAAAATCTGATACTGGTGATGCATTTAAAATCCCTCATGTTGCACTGTTTCATTTTTTTGCTTTTTTGAGTTATTTCATCCTGCCTTGACATGGTTAGTGGTTCTAACAGACGTGAATATGAGGAAGAAAATAAAACTATTATAAAACTAAAATAATGAGTAGACTACAAACAAAAATTTACTTAGGAAAACAGTACCAATGTGGTAAACTAAGACTAAAGTTTTAGTACTTGGCAGGGACTCATAGTCTAGCAGAAAAGAAATAAGGTAGTGAGTCAAACAGTGGTTACAACTAAATTCATATAACCTTATTTTCTGCAAGAGAATTTCTTTTAATCTTAAAGGGGACAAAATAATTCGTTTAAAAAATTAGAGCAATTTTAATGAAAAAACAAAACAGCAAGCTCCAGACACAAGGTATCACAGAAAAAGCATGACAATTGGGATAATGGCTGGGGGATGGGGAAAAAGGAACCAATTTCAAAGTATCTATCAAAAATGTTAAATGCTTACGCCTTCTGACTCAAAAATTCCACTGGTAGAAATTTCTCCTAAGGAAATACTAAAAAATACTAACATAACCAAATAATAATAATGTTCAAAGGTTTTAAAATATTTCTATAGACTGTACTGTAAGTCATGGTTAAAATCTGGAAATTATATATCCATTAGTAGATAACTGGATAAATTGTGATTCAATTATTTAATGGGAACACTACACAATTATTAAAAAGAACGCACTAGCTCTATAGAAAACACCAATGAAAAGATATTTACTATATATTATTAAATGGAAAAATGAGTTATATAACAGATATAATTCTCTCTATATAATTATACATTTATAATATAATAACATGCAATTATGACTATATGTGTTTGCACATACAGAGAAAATGTATAAAAGGATAAACACTAAACTGTTAACAGCTGTTACTGCTGGAATTTTGGGAAGAATAAGGCACTCAAGGTGAAGAAATGTTTTGCTTTTACACCACACACTCACATAACTGTTTTTATTCTCCCCTTTAAAACCCAGCAATATTGTTTTCGTGATGTGTTTTAAACAAAACATAGTCCTAGGATATAATTTTCTAACTCCAACACTAAGTTACTTAACTCCTCTGCCCTTTAATACTCTTGTCTATCAAGTAGAAGAGTAAGTGTTCTACATACCAGAGAGTTGGAATAATGATTATAAAAGTGTTTCTAAAAGCATAAAACCACCAGTGCAAATGTGAGGTATTATTAGCACCTGAAGAAATTTCCACAATTTGGGAGAGGCCATCCTGGGTCAGTGGACAGATATTTTTCTTGTCCCCATTTCACTACATGAGGGTCCTTGAAGGGCTCTCCTTAACGTAGGTAGTTTGGCTCCAGTTCTCGAACATGCGAGGTCTGCAGCCTATCTCGTGCCTATCTCCCGCCTCGCTGGGCTTCAACGCTCAGCCCCTTAGCTCTGAAAGCTTATTTCTGGCCCATATGCCTCTGTAGGTCCCTCAACACTAGCTCCCAAGCACCAGTCTGATTTTGAGTTCATTCTTCCTTTTCGTACCTCAATATTTCATTTTCTTGGTTTCATTTTGTTATTTAAAATAATTTTGTTACATTTTATCCAGTACTTTTATGGGTATGAGATGGAAACATTTTCCATGTCAGCTCAATCTAACAAATTGGCCAGAAGCCATCCAAGTGTAATATGTATTCGTAAATGAACCAAGATTAGAGGATTATCAGAAATTATATAAATAATTCGGTATTTAATGTCCATCACTTTTCTCTCTCCTATAGAATTGCTCAGGCTTCTACCTTTAAAAAAAGATTTAATCAATTGTTTGGATTCTTGAGTATCATATAAATGAAACACATTTTGACTTTGGAAATACAGGGGACCCCCTCCAATTACCTGATATCACAATACAAGTGTCTTTTGATCGCCTCTTCATAGCCTTGTAAGCAGCATCTGCAATAGCAAAAAGGTGAGGCGGTCTCTCATACAGCTCACGGCCTTTATACTGCTCAATTGTGTCTCTTCCATAGATGTTCAACAACTTGTAAGGGTTCACAGAAACGACGACTTCTCCAATGAACGTATAGATGCGCCCTTTTTCAAATCTGTACGGAAGCAAAAGAAAAGGAAGACGTAGCTGTGGTTACAGAGAAATGCTGTATCTGTCCTATGAGTCTCTTATTTCCAAGCAAGTTCAAATAACCTAGGAATAATTTCTGAACTGACATTTCATTGGCTCTGAGTTAACTTGTAGAGAGAACGTTTGAGGCTGTGCCCCTTCAGATGCCATTGGTAGAAAAGACCAGTAGGGGTTAAAAGCCAGGCAAGAAGGAAGAATTTAACTTGTTGGAGGCTGGGGATTTCCTGTTCCCAAAATACAAAAGGGTAAGAAGATGAAAGAGCTAAAAAGAGTTGGAGACAATCTCAGAGCTCTAGGAGGAAAAGAAATAGAAGTTAAAGCAGATCCTGAAATCCACTTAGTCAGATTTTCAATTATAAAGAGGACTGTCATATACATTTATTTTTTTTTCTCCCTCTTGAACCTCACTAAAATGTTGGTAAATGAATATAAACAGTAAAATCCGTAACAGAGAGAATGGCAGAGGAGATACCTCTGCTATAAATCAAATTTGTTTTTTTATGACTGCCTAAAGTTCCATGGTGTAGATATATCATTATATATTCAACAATTCCTGTTCCGTCCTACCTCTATGAACAATACTGCAGAAAACACTCTTGATACATAATCTTACAGATTGGTGCTTTTACTTCTGTGGTACAGATTCTCAGGAATGGAACAGCTGGTTGAAAGGCACATGTATTTTTAAAGTATACATAATACGATTCTACCTTTTCCCCATAAAATAGGGTTAAAAATCTAATCACATATGTATTTGTATCTGTACATAGATATATTTTATAAATGAGTACATAAGCATGAAAAAATATGGAAGAATACATGTTATATTTTATGCATCATTTTATACACACAGGTGATGTGGAAGGAGAGAAATAAAGAGGACGGCCACATGGGCAGGTGAGAAGAGGCCACAGGACAAAAAAAAAAAAAAAAAGAATACAAAGCTTGAGTAGGTATGATATGACTGCAATTGTGCAACTTTGTGTCTATTTAACAAAATTTTTAAATATAAAATTTAGAAAACCCATATATATCCACTGTTTTTACACAGTAATCCACACATAGAAACAAATGTGACCCAGAGCTTCAATGTTTCCACATAACAAGCGGTTGCCACCAACACGCTCTACCAGCTGAGAGATACTGGTAGACATCTCTCTCACATCCAAGAACTGAGCGAAGGGCGTGCCCTGGCAAGCAAAACGCTGGTTCACAGACAGCATGTCTCTAAGCACGCTTGCTTCATGGCCAGTGGAGCAGGAGAAATAACTAAGCACTTGGGACCAAAGAGCAAGAACCTTTAATTTCCTTTAAGCTGGAATGAAGGCTGTTGGCTATAATTAGTAATGGAAACAAACAGATGTTGATAATTTCAACAATAAATTGAAGCCAAGATTTTTATCAAGTATTTCGAGTATTTTAAGAGTTATTAACTACTTCAAGGTTTTTGGTGCATTTTTCTACTATGGGTTTTCTATGTATCCTCTCAATTGTTAAGAAGTTTACATGGTAGCTAAAAGCATTGATTTTGAGTCCTTTACATCTGGGTTTGAATGCTCACATTGCAAACTCAATAGCAGTGATACCTTGTGAAAGCTACTTAACCTCCATGTGTTTCAGCTTCTTCATCTGTAAAATGGTCACAATTATACCCCTCTATCTACTGGCATTGAATAAGTACTTTTTAAAAAAGATCACTAATTGTATGCTTCTGATTATGTTATGCATAAGGGAGATTTTTTTAATAATGTTTTTGTTTTATAAACATTGCTACTGAAATCACAACAATCCTTACACATGAGGAATGAGTGAATTCAATTATCATAATCCAATTCCCTGGCCAGATGCAGTGGCTCTTGCCTGTAATCCCAGCACTCTGGGAGGCCAAGGCAGGTGGATTACTTGAGGCCAGGAGTTTGAGATCAGCCTGGGCAACATGGTGAAACTCCATCTCTACCAAAAATACAAAATTAGCTGGGCATGGTGGTGCATGTTTATAATCCCAGCTACTTGGGAGGCTGAGGCAGGAGGATTGGTTGAACCTGGGAGGTGGAGGTTGCAGTGAGGCAAGATTGCACCACTGCACTGTAGCCTGGGCAGCAGAGTAAGACTCTGTCTTTAAAAAAAAAAAAATCCAATTCCCTGACTCAGCTGTCAGTCAACTACATGTCACAAGCAAAATGTCTATGTAACAACTGTTCAAAGACTCGCAAAAATAATAAGAGGCTAAGATTCACTCTGCAAGTTTTTCTGGCTCAACCTGCAAATTTGCAGTACATGCTCAAGTATCTCCAATGAAAAGAATCAAAAGGGGATGATTCTTTAGTTTTGAAGAAGCACTGTCCAAACAGAAAAAAGAAATGAAGAAAAGCAGAAGGATGTCTCATGAGCCTGGAACTGTGCAACTAAGAGACACAGCAAATAATGTATGAGATTAGAATATTGTAAGATTCCACGTTTGTCCAATGATGTACCTTCTTTCTCACTGGATACTTTTTAAAGCCACTAATAGACCATTATGCTCTAAAATAATATTTTATTACAAATAAAATATATTCTATTAACCTACAAGCACCATGTACGAAATAATTAAAGGGCTGGGCATAGTGGCACATGCCTGCAGACCCAGCTATTTGGGATGCTGAGGCAAAAGGATCACTTGAGCCCAGGAGTTTGGGTCCGGCCTGGACAACACAGCAAGATCTCATGTCTTAAGAAAATAATTGAATGCATAACTGTTAATTCAAAGATAGTGGCAAATATTAACAGAATATCACATTAAATACAATGCTTCAGCAATTCACAAAACGTTAGAAGTTCATTTTCTAAGTTTGGTTATCAAATACAAAACTTTCAATTTGGCTGGGTCTTAAAATCACCACTAGATGGTGCCAGTACACACCTTAACAGCAACTCAAATTTCAGTTTGCATTGGAAAGCCGTAGGGTATGAAGTAAGCACTAAGGTAACATAGTCGCCTATCTGTTTGCCTCCAGGAAGAACTACAGTAATTATCCTAGATGACAAATAGGATGTTATCATCTTTTATAAGATACCAAGGAAGGTGTTCCTATGACCTCTGTGTGCAAACCTTTTATGACAAACTTTTATAATTATTCTTCAAATGTATTCAGTATCTATTTTGTGCTGGGTCAAACCCTGGGAATTAAAAAAGGAGAACAGGAAAGCAGTGTACATAAATAACAACAATATAGTATGATAGGTGGGGTAATAAAAGCATGTACTGTAGTGACAAAGATTATCCCAATAAACCACTTTTAATGAGGAACACTAAGAATAACACCCAAACTCCATAGCAGAGCATACAGGGTCTAGCCTCCAGGTTTCTCTTGACTTCTGTCTACCAACAACACTTTCATCCACCAAAACCTCCCCTACCACTTCTCTCTGTCTCTGTTACTCTCGTTCTCATTAATGAGCATTTACAGTTCCCAAGAGCACCATGCCTTCATGGTTTTGCCCATGGAGTTCATTCTGCCTCACATACCTTTTCCTGGTTCCTTCTTCCCCATGTGCTTGCCAGATTCCCTCTCCTTCAAAAGCCTAAGCACCAGTTCCTCTATGAAGTCACTCTTAATACTCTGCCTCCAACATCAGTTTTATGGTCTTTGCTCTGTTAACTTTTTTTTTTTTTCTTTTTAGAACTTCCTAAATAGTTAACATAGCTTAATAGCAATTGATTTTTTAAACTAATAAGTTTAAAAATATTTATTAAAAGGGACATATATTTTCACTGGCTTCTAAGTGAAACAAAGAGGTTCTAAAAAGTTTTGAATTAGTGAGTAGTAATGAAGAAAATATAAAGGTATAATAATGCCTTTGGCAAACAATAGTTCACTGTACAAGAATTCTGAAACTTTTTTTTAAAGTAGCCTTGTAAATTTGCACATGTTACTTATATACAGGACCATCTATAGTAGGAAATCAAGATGCGATCAGCTCCTTCAGATCAGTCACCGGCAGACTACATGCACAACCCCACAGAAAAATAAGACACTGCGGGGAGGAGTAGGGTATGGAGAACAGCAATGTGGCTGGCCCAGTCAGAGTAGAAGACTGTGATAAGGAATGCTGGGGAACAGTTGGAAAGGTACATGGGGGTCAGATTTGATATGATATGGAAGCCAGGCTTAGGGAGTTTACATTTGAGGGAGTTTACATTTGATGTGACTGGAAACAAGGAATCAGTGAAGACTTTTCTAGTTCAAGACATCAGTAAGGTGCTCAGTGAGGGGAATGGTAGAAGAAACGAGGAAAGAGAAATCGGCGTTGTTTCATGGGGAAACTGGACAGAATCTTAAAACTTACTGAACAAAAGGGACAAAAATATATTTAACTTTGAGTTAGGCAGAAGAGAAAAAGGAATGTATTTCAGATAACTATATCTCAAATGTACTCCTGAAGCTTCTAAGTTAGATTCACCCACTAACAGAATTCAGTGTTATCCTTGGTTGACTTCTTGAAATATACGGAACCAATTATAATCAGGAAGAAAATTCTCTGTGAATGGTCTACTAGGTACAGTATTAATAAAATCTTATTCATAAGTATTATTCATTTACTTCAGGAGGAACATACATACACTTTCTGAGCAGGTGTTGCTTAATCACACTGATTTGGCCTGTCTTCCTTCCTTTTTTGAATTTAAATGGAATCTTAAGTTACCATGAACATTCCCATTTCTCAGGAGAGGTGTCCATCTACCCATGCCATTTTTTTTTTTTTTTTGCCTTTCATTATCTCCTCAGACAACTGCAATTTTGGTTCCACTCCAGCACTTCAATAAATCTTGACCAAACTGCCCAAATTGCTAAACTCTCTCATTGGTTTTCTGTGGTCATCTTACTTAACTTCTCACTATTCGACACTGACTCCCATTTCCTCAATGCACTCTTCTATTGGCTTCTTTGAGCCACGTTCTCTTCATTTTCCTTCTACTTCTCTGGTTTTCCTTCTCAGTCTCCTTTCCTGGCTCCTCTTTTTCCGTGATCTCTAAATATTCCAGTTCTCTAGGGTTGAGTCTAGTATCACTTCAAATACCATTCAAGGGTCTTCCATTGAAGGAGGATAAAGTAATGACATCTTGGCCCCCTTTCTACCCTCTGAAAATCAACAAGAATAACAAAAACAGAAAAAGACATCACCTACAATGAAACAAAAAACTAGCTACAACTCTGAACCACAATCTATGAAGAAAGCTTGTGAAAAGCTATAAAAACTAGACCTAGTTGAGGCAGGTTGCTAAGAGTGAATGTATGCCTCTCCAGATCTCCGGCATTGGAGTTCTCCAGAAGTAGGCGCCAGTTCCTGAGTAGCCACACTGAAAGTCTTTTGCAAAGAATGTCAGGGTCTCAGTATGCAGGTGGCTTTGGAACAAAATAAGTCCCATTTGACACTTCTAAGTATATGTAAGGTAAGGGTAAAGAAATAACTAGAAATTCCTTTTTATAAAAAAACAGGCTGTCAGAGTGGTGAGGCAAAAGAGAAAAAGTGCAGTGGCTCTGCAGCAGATGATCTTGATAAATGAAAAGAGGTAATGCTAAATCACCTCCCAGAAGTCTCAGGCATACAGACAGAACTTGCTTTCCAGTCAGGCAAGCTTCTTGCCATTTCAGGGCAGAGGGCTGGTGAGACAGGGAATGAACAGCAGACCACCAAACTCAGTGCATTTTGTTTCTCAACCCAGAATGAACCATATCCACTCAAAGATGATAATCATTAGGCTGGGCGCGGTGGCTAACGCCTGTAATCCTAGCATTTTGGAGGCTGAGGTGAGTGGATCACCTGAGGTCAGGAGTTTGAGACCAGCCTGGCCAACATGGCAAAACGTCGTCTTTACTAAAAATACAAAAATTAGCCGGGCGTGGTGGCACAGGCCTGTAGTCCCAACTACTTGGGAGGCTGAGGCAGGAGAATCTCTTGAACCCAGGGGGCGGAGGTTGCAGTGAACTGAGATCACGTCACTTCACTTCAGCCTAGGCGAAAGAGCAAAGCTCCATCAAAAAAAAAAAAAAAAAAAACAAAAAAAAAACTGACGGTCATTAGAAGTGAACCAGAATGGGGCACATGGTAAGATGTTAGAAGAAAAGAAAAGAAAAAAAAAGTAGGTAATGAGTAAAACATCTGACAGGCAAAAGGCAGACCAAGCATACCCTCCTCCCAAAAAAGACATCACAAAGTAGAAAAATTATGAAAGAACATTCTGTATGAAAGCAAAGAATACAAAGAAAATGTAGCGCTCTAAAATAAGATATGAAAGAAGGCATCATTTAAAAGGAGAAATTGTGTTTAAAATCATGTTTTCAAGAGATAAAAAGCTAGAAGAGCTCAAGAAAAAACCAGAAGAGAGAAAAAAAAATCCACAGCAATAAAAGTCATATTCAAAGACATAAAGAGAATGGACACCACTGAAAATAGAAGGGGACAGGAAGAAAAGGTGGAGAAAAGTAAGCAAAATAATTTTTTTGTATTATCTCATATGTAAAATCTTAAATTTTTAAAATCTCAATGGTTTTTGTGGAACGGGTGGGTTTTTGTTACACGGGTAAGTTCTTTAGGGGTGATTTCTGAGATTCTGGTACACTTGTCACCCAAGCAGCAGTGTACACTGTACCAGGTATGTAGTCTTTTTTTTTGGTGGGGGGCGACTGAGTCTTACTTTGTGGCCCAGGCTGGAGTGCAGTGGCATGATCTCGGCTCACTGCAACCTCCACCTCCCGGGTTCAAGCGATTCTCCTGCCTCAACCTCCCAAGTAGCTGGGACTACAAGCATGCGCCATCAGGCCCGGTTAATTTTTGTATTTTCAGTAGAGACGGGGTTTTACTATGTTGGCCAGGATGGTCTCGATACTTGACCTCGTGATCTATCCACCTCAGCCTCCCAAAGTGCTGGAATTACAGGCGTGAGCCATGGCGCCCGGCCTGGTATGTAGTCTTTTATTCCTCGCCCACCTCACTCCCTTTCCCCCCAAGTTCCCAAAGTCCATTATATCATTCTTGTGCCTTTGCATCCTCATAGCTTAGCTCCCACTTACAAATCAGAACATATGATATCTGGCTTTCCATTCCTGAGTTACTTCACTTAGAATAATGGCCTCTAGCTCCATTCAAGTTGTTACAAAAGACATTATTTTGTTCCTTTTTATGGCTGAGTAGTATTCCATGGTGTATATGTACCACATTTTCTTCATCCACTCGTTGGTTCATGGGTATTTAGGTTGGTTTCATATTTTTGCAATTGCAAATGGTACTGCTATAAACATGTGTGTGCATGTGTCTGTTTCACTTAATGACCTCTTTTCCTTTGGGTAAATACCCAGTAGTGGGATTACTGAATCAAATGGTAGTTCTCCATCCTGTTTTCCACAGTGGTTGTACTGGTGAGTTTACATTCTCACTAGCAGTGTAAGTGTTCCCTTTTTCACTGCATCCATACCAGTATCTACTATTTTTTGATTTTTTACTCTGCTGATTATTTCTTTTGCGGTGCGGAAGCTTTTTAGTTTAAGTAGGTGCCATCTATTTGTTTTTGTTGTATTTGCTTGTGGAGTCTTAGTCATGAATTCTTTCCCAAGCCAATGTCTAGAAGAATTTTTCTATGTTATCTTCTACAATTTTTATGCTTTCAGGTCTTAGATTTAAGTATTTGACCCATCCTGAGTTGATTTTTGTATAAGGACCCAGTTTCATTCTTCCACATGTGACTTTCCAGTTTTCCCAGCACCATCTACTGAATAAGGTGTCCTTTCCCCAGTTGCTGAAGATCAGTTGGCTGTATTTGGCTTTATTTCTGGGTTCTCTGTTCTGTTCCACCGGTCTACATGCCTATTTTTATACCAGTACCATGCTGTTTTGGTAACTATAGCCTTGTAGTATAACTTGAAGTCAGGTAATGTGATGCTTTCAGATTTGTTCTTTTTGCTTAGTCTTGCTTTTGTGATGCAGGCTCTTTTTTGGTTTCATATGAATTTTAGGATTGTTTTTCCCAGTTCTGTGAAGAATGATAATGGTATTTTGATAGGAATTGCATTAAATCTATAGATTGCTTTGGGTAGTATGGTCATTTTCACAATACTGATTCTATCCATTCATGAGCATGGGATATGTTTCCGTTTGCGCCATCTAATATTCCTTTCCATAGTGCTTTGTAGTTTTCCTTGTAATCTTTCACCTCCTTGGTTAAGTATATTCCTAAGTTTTTTTTTTTTTTTTCTTCAGTTGTTGTGAAAGGGACTTTATTTGATTCTCAACTTGGCCATTGTCAGCATATAGCAGTGCTACTGATTTGTGTACACTGATTTTGTATCCTGAGACTTTACTGAATTCGTTTATCAGATCTAGGAGCTTTTTTGATGGGTCTTAGGGGTTTTCTAGGTATATGATCAGATCACTGGTGAACAGCGACAGTTCAACTTCCTCTTTTCCAATTTGGATGCTCTCTCTTTCTTTCTCTTGTCTGATTGCTCTGGCCAGGACTTCTAGTACTATACTGAATAGAAGCGGTGAACATGGGCATCCTTGTTTTGTTCTAGTTCTCACAGGGAATGCTTTCAACTTTTCCCCATTCAGTATGGTGTTGACTGTGAGTTTGTCATAGATGTGAGGTATCTGATAATGGTAACATTTCAAAACATTAAATAAATATACCAATAATAAACAGCAATAAACAGTGTTAGAAAATGGGCTAGTCACTTGGAAAAATAAAAAACACAGGTCATTAGTGTCATAAGCAGAACTGTATTCTCCCAAAAGATATGTTGAAATCCTAACCCCCAGTATCTGTGGATGTAACCTTATCTGGAAATAGGGTTTTTGCAGGCGAAATCAGGTTAGGAGGAGGTCATTAGGGTGGACCTTAAACCAATAAAGAGAAAAATGTCTCAGGACGGGAGACACAGGGAGAATACTGTGCAATGACAGAGGCAGAGACTAGAAGAATGCAGCCACAAGTCAAGCCAAGCCAAGCCAAGGATTGCCGACCACTGCCAGAAGCTAGGAAGAGGCCAGGAAGGGTATCTCCCTTGAAGGTTTTGGGGGTATGGCTCTGCTGACACGTTGAATTTGGACTTCTAGTTTTCCGAACTGTGAGGCAATACACTTCTTTATTTTAAGCCCCCCCGGTTTGTGGTAATTTGTTATAATAACCGTAGGAATAAAACTAGTTATACTAAAATAAATTCAATAAAAATGTCTCGTTCTTCCTTACAAATAAAGAAATGCAAATCAAATCAATAAGATATGCTTCTTCACCTATATAGAGCAAGAGTTTTGATAGTGAACGGTGTTAGCAAAAATATGCAGCCTCAGGTATCTTCATTGCCATAGGTATCATCTTAACCGATCTGCTCACTCTCCATCCGTTCTCCATACAGTAGCAAGGATGGTCTTAAAATATAAATCTTATCTTACTCTGCATTCCGAGCCTTAAATCTTTTCAATGGGAAACTTTAATCTCAAGCCAATCTGACACACAGATATTGGTTCATCTCATGCCATCTATCTCTGATTACTGTGTGCACTGGCCTTTATTCATCTAAATTCTCCTAACCCCATCATTCCACACCTGTTTGTTTCCTAAATTTCACACAAGTTCCTTATCCATCAAAATTCCTGTATCCCCCATCATTCCACACCTGTATGTTTCCTTTGTAATACCGGTCACAAGTTGTTTTTTGTTTACTTGTTTCTAGTCTGTCTGCAAAGGAATAGAGGACATTATCTATCTTGTTCATGTTTTATCTTCCAAGCAATCTTCTCTATGTGGACAACTTCACATAATCTAGATACAAATAGCAATTTTTATTCTAGAAAAATAAAATTAAATGGTATCTACTCCAACTCAGCTTCTGAGACAGATTTTTCATTATTGGAGAAGAAGGCTACAAAATTGGGGCTCAATTGGAATTGGAAGAATCAGTACTAACTCATAGCATATGGGGGGCAAAGAGAGAGAAGAGGTATAGAGGAAGAGATCGGTATGCACACACACACGTTTCCTAACTGTGTCCACTTAGAGAAACATTTAACACCAAATACAGCCTTGGAAATACCATTTTTCTTAACGAAAAGGACTCAGGGCTCCTTGAAGAAAAGCGGATTCTATCACTGGAACAGGGAAAGTACAAAATGATCCTGGACTATCTTGTTGAGCCAGACAGTAGGAAAGGCACATGTCAAAAGGACACAGGAGCTAGCTTGAATGGACTTTCACTGCACCCATCTGGGACCACATGAGCACTAAAATTATGTCAGCAATGAGCGGGGCATGGTGGCTCACACCAGTAATCCCAGCACTTTGGGAGGCTGAGGCGGATCACCTGAGGTCAGGAGTTTGAGACCAGCCTGGCCAACATGGTGAAACCTCATCTCTACCCAAAATACAAAAATTAGCTGGGCATGGTGGCACGTGCCTGTAATCTCAGCTACTCGGGAGGCTGAGGAAGGAGAATCACTTGAACCGAGGAGGCAGAGGTTGCAGTGAGCCAATATCACACCATTGCATTCCAGCCTGGGCAAAAAAAAAAAAAAAAAAAGGATATCATTGGAACAACTGATAAAATCTGAACATCAGCTATGAATTAGAAACCAGAATTGTGTAAAAAAATTACACTTTCTGATTTTGATCATTGTATTGTGGTTTTGTAAGACAAGGTCCTTGTTCTTAAGAAACACACTCTGAATTATTATTGTTTTTTTTTTTACTGTCAGATGAAAGAAAGAGAGCACATTTATTCAGAAGAAACAACTGTTTCCTGGCATTGAGTTCTAAACAAAAGTTATCAGTGGAGTTACAGGGACATGGAATGGAGTAAGATATTAAATCATCTCTTCAGCAGTGACTAACAATGGATGTGGGAATGTCCTTCATACCAAGACTTTTCAGTTGAATATTAAGTGAGATGCAGTGCCTGCCGCAGAACAAATATCTCATAGAGAACTCCTAGATTCTTTGATCCTCTGTAGTTATTGGATAAACTCTTTCCCTCTCTTTCTCAGCCAAAGGTATTTTTGTTGTTGTTGTTGTTGTTTTTATTATACTTTTTAAGTTCTAGGGTACACGTGCACAACGTGCAGATTTGTTACATATGTATACATGTGCCATGTTGGTGTGCTGCACCCATTAACTTGTCATTTACATTAGGTATATCTCCTAATGCTGTCCCTCCCCCAACCCCCCACCTCATGACAGGCCCCAGAAACACACCCTGACTTATTTAATGATAGGGGCCTGATGTCTCCAATTTATTCTCCAATGGTTACAAAAAAGAACTACATACATATATAAAAATATACAAAGAGAAATTAAGAAGCAAATAGAGCAAAAATGTAAACAACTGGTAAAGAACAAAAGGGGGTTTCTTGTAGTATTATCTACCTTTTCTGTAAATTCAAAATTATATAAAAATTAGAAGTTGATAATAAAAATCCAATTTCTAATCCTCTTTATATAGTAAATTAATTAATTTAGAATAGGCAAGATAAGACTCTTAGTAAAAGACTCAAAGGACGTAAATGAATACACAGTAAAAAGTGTTTCTCTCTCATCTTTCTCATAGCTTCCCTCCTCAGAGGCAACCACTGCTGCTGTTTTTCTGTAAATTTGTTTAGAAACAGTTTAGTAGTTGTTGTTTTTGCATGAATGGCATTTTTTTTTCTCTAATTAAAATGTTTATCTTGGCAAAAGTCTCATGCAAGTAGACAGAGAAAAGCCGAGTTTTTTAAGGCTGCATAGTATTCCATTTCATGGGTGATTATACAATAATATATTTAATCAGTCCCTATTGAACATTTAGTTTTGTTACTATGAACAATGCAAGCATAAATGTAATGGTAGCTATTTCTTTGTGCATATGTGTATGTACATCTGTAGAACGCACATCTAGAATTCAAATTACTAGTTCAAAGGATATAAGCAATTAAAATTTATGAATTATATTGCCAAATTAGTCTCCAAAGAGACTGTACCAATTTAAACTTCTGCTTGTAATGTATGAGAGTTTCTGTTTCGTGGGTGTGGGTTTTTTAACCAACGATACTGGCCTATTTAGAAAGGACAGAGTTTTATTTTGAAAATACACAAAACTTTGACCCCTTTCTTCACAGATGCGCCTAGCTTATGCAATGTTCATTAGGTTACTTTCAATAAGGCTCAGCCCACCTTGCCAGTTCTTAGATGAGAATCTCTCCCAAGGGTGAAAGCATCTTGTTTCTGCTTCTCTTGGCAAAACTCATGGTTTCCACGTGATGGAGTCGATGAGTTTTATCCCCTTGTTAGACTGTGTGTTCCTGAGATGGACAGGGACCATATGTTGGAAAGAGTAGGAGATGTATTTTATTTTGTTTTTATTTTTCTAGAGACAGGGTCTCCTTCTGTCACTTAGGCTGCAGTGCGGGGGTACGACCATAGCTCCCTGTAACTTCAAACTCCTGGGCTCAAGTGGTTCTCCTGCCTCAGCCTCCCCAGTAGCTGGGACTACAGGTGTACACCACCATGCCTGGCTAATTTTTTGATTTTTCTGTAGACACAGGTTCTCTCTATGCTGTCCAGGCTGGTCTGGAGCTCCTGGCCACAAATGATCCTCCTACCTTGGCCTCCAATTATGAGCTTTAGAGTCATACAGCACTGGAGCCCTGGGTTTGAACCCTGGCTCTGCTAGTTACTGATTGTGTGCATTTATAAACATCTGAGTAACTAGTAAGTGTCCATGTGCCAGGTACTATGTCAAGAGCACTCAAGCTGTCTTAAAATGATTTGGAAAAGGATGCTTTGTTTTGACCTTTTGTTAACACACTGAAGCCTAGAATTGACAGCTTCGAAGAGGGCACTTAAGAAGCACCACCACAGCCCACCAGTGCAGCACTCAAGCTCTTGACATAGTACCTGGCACATGGACACTTACTAGTTACTAGAAGAATAAGACATAGTATTATTGTACTCAAAGGCTTATATAAACAGACAATGCCATGCAGTAAGCACAGTGATAGAGGGTTTAAAAACTAGGCTTTTTTTTTTTTTTTTTTAACTTATTCCCTTCTTGTTCTCATTTCTCTCTCTCTCTCTCTCTCTCTCTCTCTCTGTTCCAGAAAAGGTTTAAGGCAATAACAAAGATAGAAAGAATGTCATGGAAGCTTACAGAAGGATACCTAACCCAGTTTTAGGAGTGGGAGGCTTCAAAGAAGACTTCCTAAAAATTGTATTGCTTGACATTTGAATTATTTATATGATTATATAATCTCCACATAGACAGTTCTAACCACTTCTTGGTTTACACTGTCTTAAAATGATTTGGAAAAGGATGCTTTGTTTTGACCTTTTCTTAACACACTGAAGCCTAGAATTGCCAGCTTGGAAGAGGGCAGCCCACGAGTGCAGCATATGGGCATTTCCAGGCCCATCGATAGCAGAGGAAGGGGTGTACTGATTAAGAAAGTGGGCTCTGGGATCTGGCGGCAGTTTAGCACTGACTAGCTCTATGATCATGTGGAAGCTGTTCAACCTCCCTGTGCCTCACTTTCTTCAACTGATATAATACCTGTCCCTCAGCGGATTGTTACAAGAAGTGAGATACTCTGCATTAAGTGCTCAGCACACTAATTAGTACATGGTAACAGCACAGTAATACCTAGTCCTATTTTTATTATGAGCAATAGCAGAAGTCATAAGAACGGCAGGAAATATCTTTCCTCCACTTGAGTCCCATTGTCTAGCATGCGGCATCTGTGCTATGTTTCTGTTTAACATCACAGTGAAGGTTACTTCTAGCACAGCGAATGGTGATCCAGCTTGGCATCATGTTTAGAAAGCATTCTTCTAGCAGTTCGTGGGGACCCCTAAGGCCAAAAGCCTTCAGTAAAAATGCTTAGGCTTACCACAGGACATAAGAACTAGTTAGGGCCACTGGTGGTGGATTAAATGACTGACTTTGTGACTTCATCTTTTGGTTTTCTTCTTCTGGTGCAATATTTCTTCATTTGGGCTGCACAAATGATAGTTAACCAGAAGATGTAGTCAGGAGATGCCTAGTTGAATTATTTAACCCTTTCTCTGCAATGGAAAAAAACTGTTTTTGATATATACATTTTTAGGTAATGCTTGCTTTTTCAAAACACAATTCTTTTATTTATTAGGGCATGCCTAATTTTAAATGTTACTGATGTATTTAATTGTATTTGTATCCATTTGTTTATTCAATCAATCATTAGTTATTAGCACTCATGTTTCCAAGCATTGTGCTTGGAGCCACAGGCAGAAGAATAAACAGCAGACTCATCTCCACCCTAAGGCAGGCAATGATAAGGACAGACACTAAATGGAGGTCCAGGGAGAGCCAACAGAATGTGCACTGTACAGGTGGAGGGAAGCAACAAGTGTTTGAGGAATCCAGAGCAGGGCATGTGACTACACCACAGCAGAGAGAGCATAGGGAGGGAGGTGTGAGAGGAGGGCCAGAGCGCACAAGGCCTTAGGGCTTGTGGACTTTATCCAAGGGTGGAGCTTTAAGTATTGATCACATTTGCTTTTTTGAAAGCTTCCCTGTGGCTGCAGGGTGTAAGGAATTGAGTGCCTGCTAATGGACCAGTTAGGAGGCTACTACGCTGGTCCCAGAAAGGAATGACGAGGTCTTTGGTTGGGATGGAGCCGGGGAGAGACAGAGAAGTAGACACGCTTTAAGAGTAGAGATAGAATCTATTGGAGAAGATAACTTACTGGGTATGAGAGGCAAGAAAGAAGGAAGTGTCAGGGTAAGTATCTCACATGAGCTACTGAGCAGACCATGATGCTCCATTAATGAGGATAGGGACAGGAGGAAACTGTGATTCAGACAGGCTATGCAATCTGTTTGAGACACCTGAGAGAGATCCAAGTGAAGATGTTTCTCATGCTTCTTTCTCTCATAGTCGAATTAAACCTGATCCCCTGAACACAAAGTGAACAACACCGAGGATGGCAAACACAGGGCATCAGCAACGGAAAGGGCAAGCAGATATCCCCACCATCATGGCCGGCAAACACAGCAAGGAGAACGCATACTTCACTGTCCCATTTAAAAGTGGAAAAAGATTTTAAAGAGATAGGAGATATCCGGGTTCTATTGAAATTTTTTTTTTTTTTACTAACTGAATTCATCATATCAAGTTCCTCAGTGATTCAACCTTCCCGGTATAAGAAAATAGAAACAAACACAATACCTTCCTCCCATAAAAGGTTAACTACTAAGGTCCCATGCAATTCAGTTTTTTAAAAAAATACCATAAAGAAGCTATACAACGTCAACACATGAATAAATCACAATAGCATTATTTAACTATGAAGTGCTTGTAAGAGTCTCCCCAGGGCCTGAAAGCTTAAGGAGATGAATAACTCCTCCCTTCTCAGGCCCAGTCCCAAGGTGCAACTTGGGCCAGCAGCTTGGGCCAGCAGCTTGAGCCAGCAAGACAGCAGAAGCAGGAAGAGAGCCTGCGGAAGACATCTACTCCTGAAGATTTAGAAAGAGGCCACCTGGGTACAACGTAGCAGTTACGTCAGACTACAACACTTCCTGTTTACAGGAGACTATAAAACCCTTGCCCCGTCCTCACTTGGTGCTGACGCCATTTTAGGCCTCAGCCCGCCTGCACCCAGGCGCTCATTAAAACAGCATGTTGCTTCATACCATCTCATGTTGTCTGTTAGCACGCTCTCGCGGTTCAAACTGATACAAGAACCTTAACAGCGCTCAGTATCCAATAATGACAGAATGGCACAAAGATTTAACCCAAAACATAAGAATGAAAATAACCTATTAATAATGACACTGATTTTCTCTTTCAACCAACAATAAACATAATTTTTCCAACATGGGGCTCAATATTTATATATTTATTCCTTTTCATCCATTCCATTTAGAAATGATTTCCCATTATGGTAACATTTGGCTACTTGGCAAGCCTAGCGAAGTAGTTAGCTGCATTTTACCTTAACTGGGGAGTTAGCTTGTTTATAAATCAACACTGCTCAGGAAAATGAAGGATACCTGGACCTGATGCAGAAAACTCTTTAGTAGGAATTCACAATTATATGAATTGATAACAATTATGCATTTTAAATAACACTAAAAGCCATCTGAATTACAGTATTAAACACACTTTTTTTTTTTTTGAGACAGGGTCTCACGGTGTTGTCTGGGCTTCAGAGCAGTGGCATGATTGCGGCTCACTACCTCTGCCTCATGAGCTCAAGTGATCCTCCCACCTCAGTTTCCTGAGTAGCTGGGACTACAGGCATGGGCCACCACATCCAGCTAATTTTTGTATTTCTTGTAGAGATGGGGTTTTTGCCATGTTGCCCAAGCTGTTCTCGAACTCCTAAGCTCAAGCAATCCGCTAGCCTCAGCCTTCCAAAGTGTTGGGATTACAGGTGTGAGCCACCATGCCCAGCCAAACATACTTTTAAAAAACAAATCCCACAGATGGCTGAGGACTTTAACTAAATAGAATAAACTTAAGATTTTCATCCCTTCCCACCGTCAAATTTATACTGGTAGGAAGCCCCTCTACCTTACACGGTACTGAGGTGTAAAGGGGTCTCTGGATGACAGAAACCTAAACAGTTATCCTGTCACTTTTAAATAACTATGCCTAATTCAGAAAATGATGGAAAACCTAGTCAGTACACTGCATCTTTTTTTTTTTTTTTTTTTTTTTTTTTTTTTTTTTTTTTGAGACGGAGTCTCGCTCTGTCACCACGCTGGAGTGTAGTGGCACGATCTCAGCTCACTGCAACCTCTGCCTCCTGGGTTCAAGCGATTCCCCTGCCTCAGCTTCCCAAGTAGCTGGGATTACAGGTGCCTGCCACCACGCCCGGCTAATTTTTTGTATTTTAGTAGAGACGGGGTTTCACCATGTTGGCCAAGATGGTCTTGATCTCCTGACCTCGTGATCTGCCCACCTCGGCCTCCCAAAGTGCTCAGATTACAGGCATGAGCCACCGCGCCTGGCCCACTGCATCACTTTTTTAAAAATGTAGTTCCTTATCCCACTTTCCATAACATGTGAAGACTGTGATGTATTTAAGGAAAGGTTTTCCCAGGTGTTAGTAAAAATCCTCAGGTACCTAGACAGGCAGCTTTTGGGCACAGGCTGGATGGCACAGTAGTCCCCCTTACCCAAAGTTTCGCTTTTCGTGGTTTCAGTTATCTTTGGTCAACCATGGTCCAAAAACATAAAGATATTTCGAGAGAAAGATCACATTCATATAACTTTTGCTACAGTTTATTAATTGTTCTATTATTATTGCTCTTAATCTCTTACTGCGCCAAAATTATAAATTAAATGTCATCACATCTATGTACATATAGGAAAAAAAGTATATATAGTGTTCAGTATAGGCGGTCTCAGGCATCCACTAGACGTCTTGGAGCGGATCCCTCAAAGATGCGGAGCTACTGTAGTCGTGACAAGAGACACTGAAGACTCACAGGTGGTTAAAGTCAAGTCCATGGATTACTTTCATTTCAGTTTGCTGTCACAAAACTTTTTTAAGTTCAATAAACAGATTCACTCTAACCTAATATTTATTATGCATCAACTCTGTGCCTAGAATTATTTTAGATCTTTTCCATGTATGCTGCTAACTGTACGTTTACTAAATATTAATAGAAAATCTTCTAAACAGATAAGAAAGAAATTCACTTATGCCAATCATTTAACCATCATCTCGACTTGGAGAAATACGAATTACAAAGCAAAGCTTTCACTGACCTGGGAAGGAGATCGACTTCTACTACAGAATGGATTGCATGAGTAGAAAAACTGGAAAGCTTCCCAGACGCTCCTAAAGTTATTGTTTGGCTACTGTTTCTGTTGGAGTGAATTAATAGCCAACACGGAACTGAGCAAAGTATTTTAAAATCAGCCAAAATATTTATTGAATGAATGAAGGGCCAGACACCTTGTCCGCCGGCTCTCCTCGGCTTTCCTCGTCAGAAGTCTGTAACATCCGTAAGGCTGCATTTCCTCGTGGAAAGCTTTTAATATTTCCTATATTCTGCACTATCCTTATACTTCCTATATCTGGCAATTTCTTTTCGCTTAAGTTTATCTTTTTTTAAAGAATAATCTTCCTTATGTCTAAGGTAGAGTAAGTGGTTACTTCCCTTCCCCTGTCCACAGTTAAGGAGGCTTAATCACTGCTTCAACATTGGGAGTGTCTGGAGGCACATGGAACTTCTACAGAGCTAATCTGGTAATACTGTAACTCTTTTGATGCCAACAGCCCCTAAATGGAACCTAAGAATGTGAGATGGCATCCAAAAGTGAAATACCAAAAGCTGCTCACTGGGGCCGTCAGTGATATCTGTTCATTTTGGGACAGAGGGATTACGGTAAGGGAAAGAGAGCTGAATTTGGAAGGGTATAAAGAAGACCTAAAGTAGGTGAAAGACATCAGCTATTGACACTCAGCAAAGAGTTTTCATCTTTAAATGATGGTTGAGATATGGCATTTTACAGCTTTCTTCCTAGATTGTAATCAAGTTTCCTAAGACACTGTGAGCCAGGTTTCTTTTTATTTATACTTATTTCCAGTACACTGCTGTGGAACTCAACAAGGTTTTTAGTAAGGTAAGAGGGAACTGGAACCACTAAGAGATTTATTATTAAAATTTGTAAGTATTAAATGGGTCCATATTCAGATATACTAATCAACACACGCTAAAGACAAACATGATTTGAATAATCTACTACTTTGCTTTATCCAGTCAATCCTTTTCCACTTGTGAAAATAACCAAGTATTTTCTATACTCAGGAATACCAGACATCAGGAAGTGAACTAAGAGAATAAGAATGCAGTGGCAAAGAAAAGAGTCAAAAACTAAAAACAGATCAAATATATCAGGAAATGGAAAAAACAAATAATTTTCCCTATTTTTTTAGTTCCTCTAGCAGAAATTAAATCTCTTTTATTGCTGGATCTAACTGAGAAAGAAATTTGTGTAGGTAGATTGGTTGCCAATTTAAGACAAATACTATAATATTTTTTAAGTATCATCCCAACCGTGACTGCATTCTGAGCTTCATAAGCCATTAAGAAAATCTTTAGTTGTTCTAAAAAAATAGCTGACCTCAATCTCTTCAATAAATGGTGTTAGGAAAACTGGATATCCACATACAGAAGAATGAAAATATAACTTTATCTCCCCTCTTAAAGAAGAATCAATTAAAAATGGATTAAAGGCTTAAGCATAAGACCTGAACCTATAAAGCTACTAGAAGAAAACACAGGGGAAAAGCTCAATAACATTGGTCTGGGCAGTGATTTCTTGGATATAACCTTAAAAGCAAAGGCAAAAAAGAGCAAAACCAGACAAATGGGATTGCATCAAACTAAAAATCTTCTGCACCGCAAAGGAAACAATTATTAAAGAGACAGTCTACAGACTGGGAGAACATATCTGCAAATTGTACTTTGGAAAGGGGCTAATATCCATAATATACAAGAAACTCGAACTACTCAATAATAAGAAAACAAATAAACTATTTATTTAAAAATGGGCAAAGGACTTGAATAGATATTTCTCTAAAGAAGACATACAAGTGACCAACACACATGAAAAGCTACTCATCTCTAATAATAAGACAAATGCAAATTAAAACCATAATGAGATATCACCTCATACCTGTTAGACTGGTTATTATAAAAAAAAAAAAGAGATAAGAAGTGTTAGAGATGATGTGGAAAAAAGGGAACCCTTGTACAGTGTAGGTGGTATTATAAATTATACAGCCATTTTGGAAGACAGTACAGAGTTCTTCAAAAAACTGAAAAGAGAATTACCTTACAATCCAGCAGTCCCACTACTGGATATATACATACCCAAAGGAATTAAAATCACTATGTCAAAGATAAGTCTGCACTCTCAATCACTGCACCATTATTTACAATAGCCAAGACATAGAAACAATCTAAGTTTCCATCAACAGAGGAATAGATTTTTAAAATGTGATATATATATAAAACAGAAAACTATTTAACTTTTATTTAAAAAAAAAAAAAGGAAATTCTGTCATTTTTGACAACATGGATGAACCTAGAGGACATTATGCTAAGTAGAATAAGCCAGGCACAGAGAGACAAATACCACATGACCACACTTACATGTGGAATCTAAAAAAGTCAGACTTAGTAGAAGTAACAAGTAGATGGTGGCTACCAGAGGCTGGAGACTAGGGGAGGATTGGATGGGGAACTGGGAGATGCTGGTCAACATGTACAAAGTTTCAGTTAGAGAGGAGGAAAAAGTCACAGCAGGGTGACTATAGTTAATAATAATGTATTGTATATTTCAAAATAGCTAAAGGAGAGGTTTCTGTTTTTCCAGAGACAGGGTCCCACTCTGTTGCCCAGGCTGGAGTGCAGTGGCGTAATCATAGCTCACTATAGCTTCAAACTCCTGGGCTTGAGCAATCCTCCCACCTCAGCCTCCTGAGTAGCTAGGACTACAGGTGCATGCCACAACACCAGCTAATCTAAAATAGATGTTTTTAACTGTCCTCATCACAAAGAAATGATAAATATTTGAGGTGACAGATATGTTAATTACCGTGATTTGACCAGTCGACAATGTATACATGTATCAAACATCACACTGTACCCCATAAATATAATTATTTGTAAATTAAATTAATAAAACTTAAGAAAAAAAGGAAAGTGGCTGTCCTCTAGTTCAATCTTGCTCATTTAAGCAGTAAACAGTCTAAGTGTCTATGAACATGACATTTCAAAAAAGTGAAAGAAAAACTAAGCCTATTTAAAAATATTATTTGCAAATCTTTACTTAAACAAGTCTCACATCTTCTGTGAATAAGACTTGAAACTAAACAATGTGACTGAATAACTAAAACTACTAATATTCTTATTTTAAAATTTCAGGAAATACTTTGTCTCAAGGTTTTGCTTATAATTTGTCTAAGTTTAAAAAGTCAAGGGTTTGGCCAGCGTGGCCAGTATATTTGGCAGAGACAGGGCTGAGGATTCGGCTAGATCACTGGGCTGGTGGTGGGGCCAGGGTAAGGATTCCACCAGTGCAGCTGGGTTGTCCAGCAGGGGAGGGGTCTAGGAAGTGGCCTGCATGGCAGGGAGAGTAGAAATTAGTGACATACAGGAAGACTGAGAAAATAAGTATGTATGTTGAGGATAATGGGAGCCCAGGTTTCTCCCTATCACAGAAAGAAACTACAAATATGAAAGAGGGAAGGTTAAAATAAACCCCCTGGTGTTAGATTGAAATGATAAATATCAATATACCTATCAATAAATAGACAAAGAAACAGATGTAGACATATGTATGTGTGTGTGCATTCTCCAGCCCCCTTACTAGCTCTGTTTGCTTAGAAAGTGTAAGAGCAATGACACACCAATGGCAACAACTGTATCTACCACCCAGTTCTTGATTTCTAAATGTTATACTAAAGGAAACAGCTGATTCCATTATGGGGATACAGAAAATACAAGATGAACCTGGACCATCCTTATGAGCCAGAAAATAAGGAAGTTCTCATGGAATGACAGACATGTCCAAACGATACTGCAGCCAGCTGAAAGGGACCTCCACTATCCAAATCTGGGATAGTTTATTGTGGAAAATAAGGAGAATCAATTCAGTTGTTGACTACCTGTTCTCAGTCTTGGCTGTGTGGACTACAGCTTCTACCCTGACCTGCCTTCTAGGAGACACATACCACTGATTACAAGAGAGATCAGACCAATGGGAATGAACTGGCACAAATTCATCACCACAAATGAACAAACAGCTCACATCTGTGCTCTTCTGACAGTATGATCACTTGTTTAAAGTACCTAATATGTAGATGCCTACACACCACCACATATGTATATATTTTGCTAATAAGCTTCCTCTTTGGACACAGAGAAGCAACACATTTATTTATGCTTTGAGTACTTTATTTTGTCAAGGTACTAACAGTTTGGATGCAGAGACAAATTGCTTCCATTGTTATGCATTAAAAATATTTTTTCTAAGTTTTATTTTTAATATCAGCTAAAGAAAAAAATGTTTTTTCTGGGAAATAACTTGTAAAACATGGTATCAATTAAGTTGGTCTTAAATTTTCCCTTTCTCAAATCCTGACTAATCTGACAAAGATTAATCACTTAGGAAAGAAAAATATTTTTCACTGTTAAAAATCTGTGGTTAAGAGTTAGTTTGACTTTTAAAATAATTTTCACATTGAAACAATTTCAAACTTAAAAGTTCTAACAAAACCATTAAAAACTCCTAAATTTCATTCAGATGATTGCCCAATTGTTAATGTTTTCAAATCTTATTCTTACATATACATATATGTGTGTATGTATATCTATAACACATAGATACATACATACCTATTTCACTTGTTTATACAGATTATAATAATCTATTTCTGTGATCAACCAACTAAATAAACACAGAATGATATATGATTTTGTTCTTCAAATGATGCTTAATCAAGTTAGGAAAGGTATCTGCTGGTCTGAAAAAGCTGGAGGTTTTGTTTTGCTGTGGTTTTAGATTTGGCGGCCAAATCACACTGTTACACACTAGTCCGGTAGCCAAACTGTTCATGGAAGTTAGACAGGCAAAGATAAGTGGAACAGAAAGGAAGTAAGTCAAACAGGGCATGGTGGGGGCTGTGAGAAGCATGAGCCCTGTATAAAGTGAGCAGCTGTTAACTCTAGCAGATGGTTCCCATTCTGAAATGTGAACCAAGTTGTGCCAGAACTTCCAATTTTTCAAGAGAAGCTGGAAATACATATTTTAAAAGGATGTTATCCTATTTTAAAATGAAACTAATGTTTACAAATTATGAAACTGGTTTGGGGAAAAAATCATCTATAGCTTACATACATTGCACTACCAGCTGACAGGTGTAATAATCGTTCCAGTTAATATCTGGTCATGACTAATCTAAAAGTTCTAACACCATAAATAGGCAATACACACTTTGCAAAACAATGAAAAAAAAATGACCCTAACCCCAAGGATCCTGCAGTCAATTCTCTTGCAAAGGAAGTGATGCAATATAAACTTCACTCTTGCTGGCAAGGATTGATTCCATATTACAAAACAACATCTGCAAAGCAGAGCTTTTAAAGGAATCTTACAGAGTAGTGCCACTTATAAAGAATCTACTCCAAACACAGTAATTACCAGGAAATTTGTAATGATTCAAGAGAACAAAGACTTTTGTTTTTCAGTTTTTAAAATTGTTTTAAAAAAGACCACAAGCAGGGAAGTTCCCTTTGCATTCAAAGGCTGAATGGAAGATTTATTTAGTAATATTAGTATTTATATGCAGTCATCCCTTGAAACCAGTGGAGGATTGGTTCCAGGACCTCCTGTGGATAGCAGAATTCTTGGATGCTCAAGTTCCTGACATAAAATGGCATAGTATTTGCATATAACCTACGCACATCCTCCTGTATACTTTAAATCATCTCCAGATACTTATAACGCCCAGTACAATGCAAACGTGATGCAACAGTTGCTATACTATATTTTGGGGGAATGATGACCTAAAAAAGTCTGCACATGTTCAGTACAGATGCAGATTTCCAAATATTTTCTATTAGCAGTTGGTCGAATCCACAGATGCGGAACACATAGATACAGAGGGCTCTAATAGTATGACTAACACTAACTAGTTTGACTAGGGTTTACTTTGGAGTTTACAGGAATATACTAAAATTATTAATAAAACTGATACAATTTCTATTTTTAAACATTGTCCTTTAAGAACTATTTGAAGACCCACCATCTCCATAACGCTTTTCTTGACACCTCTAGCCTGGAGTGATCTTTCTCCCTGCACTAGACTTTCAGGACAATTACTGTCTCTACAATTTATTTGCCAATTAATTGGATGTTGCACTGGGGCATCTTGTCTATTGCCCTTTTAAGCAATTACATGTTTCACTGCTATCTAGTATTTTAAATGTTTCTACATTTGTTTATATTCTCCAATAGTTCCTAGAACAGTGTTATTTCAAGGGTTCCAGTCTCCAAACTGTCTGTTGCTTGGTCTGTGATAAGTAAGGAAATTAAGAGTTTAGTAACTTTAAGGACAATTTGACATTACAGTGGCAGCCAAGAGCAAGATCAGCGGACTCATTTTATTCAACAAAGTATAGAGCATCTGCATGCTATCAAACTCACGTGGTGAGGCTGCATGATAAGGTCCTGTGTGACACAAGCTGGATTAGTCACACACAGTCCGACCATGTTACAAACTGTCTTATTTAAGGGTATTATATAAATTCTAACTCAAAATATTATTTGCATTGTATTAAGAGGTAGGGCCTTTCGGAGGTGATTAGATTATGAGGGTTCCACCTCCATGAATAGAATTAGTGCTCTTATAAAAATGGGTTGAGGGAGCTTGCTTGCCCCTTCTGTCATGTAAGGACAGCAAAAAGGCACCAGTTATGATGAATGGATCCCAACAGACACCAAATCTGCTATCAATACTTTGATCTTGAACTTTCCAAATTTCAGAACTGTGAGCAATACATTTCTGTTGCTTATAAGTTCCTGAGTTTAAGGTATTTTGTCATAGCAGCCCAAATACACTAAGACATTAGGGAAATAAAAAGTACATCATTTATTTTTAATCCTAATTTGGTTTCACACCTAATCCTTTGCAAAATAAGCTTTATGGACTCGTTGTCCCCAAAATACATGTATTTTCTGTGTGTACAGTCATAGCAAACCAAATTATGGTGAAGGAAGCAGGTTCAGAGAAATGAAGACCAAAAGAGATTGTACTAGCTGTTACTTGGAGGTGTGATTTCCTCACATATTGAGTCTGGTTTTGAAGCCAAAACCGATGGAGAAGTGTGTTATTTGCAGAGATGACTAATGAAGCAATGAAACCATCAAAATTAGACAGCATTTATATATAAAACAAAAATAACTTCAAGGCCAAAATAATTCTTTGAAAAAAAAAATGCCAGCTTTAAAAGCTGATGTTTACAGGATAGTCCAACCCTGGTCAAGGCAGCTCATTCAGGTTGGGCTGGTTCAAAGAAGCATCGCTCTTGGATCTCATTTCTGGAAGAGCTGTTTCAAAGATTATGTGTTCCTTCCCAGAGTTATTCCCTGATAGACATAGGACCTCAAGCCACATCTTTAGGGCTTTTCACCATCTTTACTTTCAGGTTACCTGCAACTTCAAGGAATAAACTGCCTTCTGGATTTTGATGAGAGGTAGAAGTTCATGATTATAAAAGTAACCTTATGGCTGGGTGCGGTGGCTCATGCCTGTAATCCCAGCACTGTGGGAGGCGGAGGTGGGTGGACCACGAGGTCAGGAGATCGAGACCATCCTAGCTAACACGGTGAAACCCTGTCTCTACTAAAAATACAAAACAATTAGCCAGATGTGGTGGCACATGCCTGTGGTTCCAGCTACTCGGGAGGCTGAGGCAGGAGAATCACTTGAACCTGGGAGGCGGAGGCTGCAGTGAGCCAAGATCACACCACTGCACTCCAGCCTGGGCAACAGAGCGAGACTGTGTCTCAAAAACAAACAAACAAACAAACAAAAACAACAAAAAAAGTAACATTTTCGCACCATACCTAAGGTGTTAATGTTGTTGGTTTTTCAATTAGAGTTTAAATGTATTTTTTAAATGTATATTTAATATATATCCCATTTGTAAATTAGAATGTTTGGCTTTGCAGAAATAGTCATTAATCTGTGAAAAGTGAATCTTCAGCCTCAACCTCCTAGGCTCAAGTGATTCTCTCACCTCAGCCTCCTAAGCAGCTAGGGACTACAGGTGCATGCCACCACGCCCAGCTAATCTTTCAAATTTTAAAAAAATTTTCACTAGAGACAAGGTGTCGCTATGTTACCCAGACTGGTCTTGAACTCCTAAGCTGAAACAATCCTCCTGCCTCAGCCTCCCAAAGTACAGGTATTACAGGTGTAAGCCACCATGCTTGGCCAAACCTCCACATTTTGAATGCCTAAAGAGATTAATAATAAATATTCCAAGTAAGGATTATGTCATCTGTTACTATGTTTTTATAGCTCCAAGGGTGTTTGGCTTTCCAAGGCGTTGCTAGTCTGTTCCTTGCTTGTTCACCATGAATGAATTACTTATTTCTTTGCCTGCCCTTTAGTTCCAGCATATTCAGGAAAGGAGTGGTGCAGAGTAAATAGTGAATGGCATTTCCTATTTTACAAAATTGGCAACATGTAAGGCTTAAGTAAATAACATAGGATGTATTAATAAAAATGTAGGTTAATTTGGCAATTCTCTTTGGTCTATACATATTATATACACACATAAATAGGCTATAAGTTAATTTCATTTAGGGTGAAACAACAGTTGCACAACTCAGATTTCTCAAACTTGAATTTATTTTCAAGGAGGACTTCACAAAGTCAATTTAAACTAGACTGGAAAAAACCCACAAAAATTAATATACAATAATCCTACTATTTTAATATGTATGAATAAAAGGTAAAGACTACACTATAGTGTTTAAAGCAGTTTAAACTTTATTATTGGGTTGAAAATATAAAAAATTACAGTAAAAATATTTAAACAGGGTAACCTTAGTTCCACTCTCTAAAGGTTCCTATTGTTAACTTATATATTCTTCCATAAAACTTTATGTTCCTATACCCTGTGTATGTATATACATATTTAAAACAAAATTATACATAATATATAAAATATACTGTACCCCATGTGTCATATTAATATATCTTGTCTGTATGTGATATATATCATATAATCTGATCTACATGTTTTTTTCAATTAGGATGTCTTAAATACTAAAGGTAACATTAGCAGTAAATAGTAAAGCAGGCTTATATCCCAAGCATTTCATCTGTTCTCCCACACTTCTGTGGGAGTTAGGCAATAGAATACTATTAGCTCTGCCACACAGGCTGTAGGATACACACACACTTCTGGGCCAAAGCACAGAAAAGCTGGTGTGAACATGCTTTGGTGACTGAGGAACCTCTGTGTTTGAGATGGCAGAGCCACAAGATCAAAGCAGCTTGTGTGCTCAGTGATTGACTAGAGAGTCCCCTGGATTCACAGAAAAGTTTATGTGAGTGAGAAATAAGCCTTTCTTACATTAAGTCACTGAGACTTGGGGGTTGTTTGTAACTGCAGTATAACCTACCCAATCTTAAATCAGCAACCCTTTCACATTACCATATTTGCATACCTCATTTTCCTAAATAACAGCATAGATATGTTATAATTAAGACATCAGCCCCTACTGAGGTACTTTTAGGTTGCTCCTGCTTTTGTGGTTGCTATTGTTACTATAAAAAATGTTATCATTAACATCACCTTACCCACAATTTTCCTAACCCAAACAAGTATTTCTGTGGGGAAATTTCTTGAAGTGAGAACTGATGGGTCATAGAATACTAAATTTGATGCTTTGGAAGGCCGAGGTGGGAGGATTGCTTGAGGTCAGGAGTTCAAGATCAGCCTGGGCAACATAGTAAAACCTTGTCTCCACAAAAAAATTTAAAAATTACCCAGGCATGGTGGTGCATGCCTGTGGTCCTAGTTACTCAGGGGGCTGAGGCAGGAGGATTGCTTGAGCCCAGGAGTTCGAGGCTGCAGTAAGGTATGATCATGCCACTGCACTCCAGATGAGAGCCTGTCTCTAAAAAAAAAGTAAATTTGAAAGAAATATTTAAGTAATACACCGATAATCAGAATTCAAAAGATATAAATGGAATGCAGTGAAAAGGTTCCCCTCACACTTTATTCCAGAACTTCCAGTGCTTTTATCTGACTATAACCAATGCTATCAATTTCTAATGTATTCTGAGCACTATGAATGGAATATTTGCATCCTACCCCCTGCCATGCCAAAATTCATACATTGAAATCTAACTCCTAATGTGATGGTATTTGGAGAGGGGGCCTTTGGGGGTGACCAGGTCATCAGGGTAGAGCCCTCATGAATGAAATTACTGCCCTAAAAGGAAGAGGATACACAGCTAACATACTCTTTTTCCACCATGTAATAATACAATGAGAGGGTGGCAGTCTGCAACCCAGCAGAGGTCACTCACAAGAACCCAACTATGTCAGCACCCTAATATTGGACTTCCTGGCCTCCAGAACTGTGAGAATAAATTTCTGCCATTTATAAGCTACCTACTTTATGATATTTCGTTAGCGCAGCCTGAAAGACTAAGACACTGAGAAATTTTGTATGCAAAATTTTATGCCTTTATGTATATCCATATGTATATGTATATATGTAAATACGTGTATGTATATGTACATATAAATACACACATGCACATGCATATGTATATTTAGGGTAGATATGAGAGAGATTTCTAAATTGTATCTCAAAGAAAATGCCTGCTCTCCCACACCCTCCTTGGACTGGTTTTTATTCATTTTTATTTTTGATTTTAAGGTAGGGTCTCGCTCTGTTGCCTAACCTGGAGTGCAGTTGTGCAATCATGGCTCACTGCAGCCTCAAACTCCTGAGCTCAAGCAATCATCCCACCTTAGCCTCCTGAGTTGCTAAGACTACAGGCATGTCCCACGACCCCCAACTAAATTTCTTTGTTTTTTATTTTGTAGACATGGGGGTCTTGTTATGTTGCCCAGGCTGGTCTTGCACTGTACTCCTGGCCTCAAGCAATCTTCCCCACTTGGCCTTCCAAAGTGTTGGAATTACAGGCACGAGCCACTGTACCTGGCCTAGGCTGTTTTTTTTTCTTTTTCTTTTTCTGAGACAGAGTCTTGCTCTGTTGCCCAGGCTGGAGAGCAGTGGCATGTTCTTGGCTCACTGCAACCTCCACTTGCTGGGTTCACGTGATTCTCACGCCTCAGCTTCCCGAGTAGCTGGGATTACAGGCATGTGCCACTATGCCTGGCTGATTTTTGTATTTTTGGTAGAGACAGGGTTTTGCCATGTTGGCCAAGCCGGTCTCAAACTCCTGGCCTCAAGTAATCTGCCTGCCTTGGCCTCCCAAAGTGCAGGGATTACAGGTGTAAGCCACTGCGTCTAGCCATTGGGCTGTTTTTAAAACAAGAGGCACTCATGCAGTGTTTCTGTGCTCAGCAATAACAGCAACTGCTAATACTTGGACAACCCTTTTGCATCATCTTATTAGAAGGGGTCCAACTATAATTGTCAGGTGAGCTGATAATCTTTATAGTATTTGCAGTACAAATTCACAATGATCAATGATCTGCTTCTCTAAAGACAGGCAAAAACTAATTAACGCTTCTTCTATACCTAAAGGCAGTGGGAAAGGGCTAAGTAAAGCGTGAAGGGAAAAGGCCAGGACAAAGCAAAAGCAGTGGCATGCAGGTGACCTTGAGAGGCATGAGCAGGAAGCAGCCAGGAGAATGATGTGGCTGAAAGGTGTACGTGAACACCGGGCAGCAGTGGTGAAGGGGAGGAAGTAGTGGGTAGCCAGAGTCAGGAACCAATGTGACAAGGGACTATATTTGAAGGGTGAGGAAGCTGCAGAGAAGAGCACCCAGACAGCAGATGGAGGCTGAGAAAGGGAGGGGAGAGTAGGTGGCAAGAGAAACAGAAGGGCAGACACAAAGAGTTCTAAGGGTGACTCTGAAGTTTAGAGTTCACAGACTCAGAAAAGGTAAAGATGGTTGGGTGTCCTGTGTCAGAATGTACTGGGGGATCTTCCCTAGTAATTTAGGTCTAAATCGCAAATGATTGAACATTCCTGATCTCTGTTTCACATGTTTATACTTTTGGGGAACCATACATAAGGTTAAGTCTGTAACTTTTTTTTTTGAGACAGAGTCCCGCTCTGTTGCCCAGGCTGGAGTGCAATGGCGTGATCCTGGCTCACCTCAACCTTTGCCTCCTGGGTTCAAGCGATTCTCTAGCCTCAGCCTCCTGAGTAGCTGGGATTACAGGCACCCACCACCATGCCCGGCTAATTTTTGTATTTTTAGTAGAGACGGGGTTTCACCATGTTGGCCAGGCTTGTTTCAAACTACTGACCTCAAGTGATCTGCCCGCCTCGGCCTCCCACAGTGCTGGGATTAGAGGCATGAGAAGTCTAACTTTTAATATGCCTTTAAATAACTGTCCACTTATCACAATTTCCTGGGCTTAGGATAAAAGTATTCTGTTTGAGGAGGAGTCATCTTTTTTTTGGTAATTTAATATTTATGAGTCTTTTAAAAAGTAGATTAAATTATTTGACCTTTTAAATTCTGAATTAATTTTAATGGGTTTAGGTTATTTGCCTTATGGCATTACACTGAAACCTTGGCAGACAGACAGCAATTGTAGCAACAGCTTCACCAAAAGTGAGTGTATTCCTTAAGAAGAGAGGGAGAAGGCGATCAGCCTGAGAGGCACCAAAGAATGAGGAAGACTTGAAGAAGACCGGGAGATACCAACAATAACGAAGAAAAGGGGAAGGAGCAGTTGCTGCTCTCAAAAGGGCATCTACATTTCCAGTTCAGACATTTCTTCCAACTGCCTATACGATATTTCAACTAGGATGTCTCACTAGGCATTCCAGACTCAATGCGTTTAAAACATAGCTCAAGTAAACCTCTACCAGTCAAACCTACTCATCCTGTTGCCTTCCTCATCTCCATGAATGGCTATCCACTTAGCCAAAAAGAAACTGGAAATCAAGTGAGACCTTTCTTCCCCTCCCTATGTCCAGTCAATGAGCATGCATGCTGCATCTCCCAAATCCATCCCCGCTACTCCAGCCCCAATCCTTGGTCTGACTTGATTTTCTACAGTACTTGCTACCCAGTTTCCCTAACTTCAATGTCACTACTAATTCTTCTTCATTTTTAGATCTTTTACTTCTAATCATGAAATATTTAACCTTGTAGTAGACATAGTATGCCCTCTACCCACATTTATCCCCCAACTCTCTTTTTTCTTTCTTTTTTTTTTTTTTTGCCAGTAGGGTCCTGATGCTGTTCAGGTGTTCACCCCTACCCAGCCACGTGCTCCAGAAATGGAATGCTATCCCCAGATCCAAGAGAATGGATCTTGGTTAGTCTAAGGTAAAGCTGGGAATTCCAGTCCTCTTGTCATTGATGAGATTAGGAAGTTTTTCTCAGATCTGAGTAAAGATGTGGGGCAATCCTTTTTGAAACCTGTCATATGCACATGTTGCCTGAGTTGTCATCTTGAGATGAGGAGAGCCAGTCTAAAAGGACAAGTCAAAATGCTGAGGAGATGGAAGGCACCTGGGTCCTTGAAAACATGACTAAGCAACTGAATTATCCAACCCAGGACCCGTTCTACTGCTACACTTCTTGTTATGGGAGAGAAATAACTTTCCTTATAGTTTAAGTCACTTTTATTTGGGTTTTTCTATTACTACTTGTAGCCAACACATTCTGCTACAAAAAGAGATAAGCTTGCCTTAATAGGGAAGTTGATAAGTTTAGTTTTGAATTCTGAGTTTGGGTTTACTTTTCTGAATGGAAACAAGATCAAAGGATGGATGAGAGGACAGGAGTGCAGAGATTCAAGAACTGGTACAGAAGGGATATTGAGGGCTACACAAAAGTAGCTGAAGTCATCAGGTATGATTATGACTCAAAATGGCAAACAATTATTCAGTGCTTTTTATGTGCTAGGCACAATTTCAAATGTACTAAAAGAACTATCTCTTTTATTCTCACAGTTCTAAGAGTTTCCCTTCCTATGCTAAATATGGTAAAAAAAAAAAAAAAAAAATGAGGGTAAGAGAGATCTAGTAATTTGTGAAAGGTTACAAAGGGTCAGGGGTGATAGAGCCACAGTTCAAACCCAGCAGTCTGACAGCAGAGCAAATGCTCTTAACTCTTTATGTTGCGTTACCTGCACTTAAGTTAGAGGAAGTCAGAATGAAACACGATAGTAATAAGCCTTCCAAGTGAGGGAACTGGAGAGACAACTAGAGTACCAGGTCAAGGGGAGGAGTACTGACCTTGAGATATAGCCTGTGGGGTTCTGGGTAGGACAACGGAGAGGACTGCAGAAGTTCCAGCAGACACTGGACACCAACTTCACCTGCTGCACAGTTTTGCTTAGAAACAGCAGCATGTTTTAACACATTCAGCTTCCTTGCCTTAACAAAGTACTAAGTCACTTACAAACAGGAAAATGATATTTATTGAGTACCTACAAAATGCCAAGCACTAGGCTAGGTAGAGGCTTTATATATAACACGCCATTTAATTCTCACAATCCCCTTAACCATAATGGCGACATTAACTTTTCATGAACAATTTTCCAAGCAAATATAACTTGTACATGTGGAGTCATCTACACCCATCATCCAATCCACTGGCAAATCTTGTTAGTTCAATCTTCAACAACTATTCAGCATTCAATCATTTCTCCTGTAAATGGTCTTCATTGATGATTTCCCAATATGCGAAAAGATATTCTGGCACTGACTTCAGTCCTATATCCTCAAATATCACCTACAGACAAGTCTGAAAAAAGACTAGGTTCTTACACAACCTGTTACTCATTTATCTAACAAATATTTTTTGTGCTAAGCAATATGCCAAGGGCTTAGATACAATGGTGATCAACATAACTATGGTCTGTGTTCCTCCAGACAGCCCAGTAGGGGATGCAGACAAGTAAAAGGAAAATATAGCAAAGGAGCTATTAGAGGAAATGCAGGGAGATATATCACAGTACAAATGAAACGCAGTTAATGCAGACCTCAAGGACTGAGAAGGTGATCCCAGAAGTAACATCTTTAGTTGAAAACTAAAGAACCGGTAGGAATTATTGAGGCAATGGGGTGGAGGAGGAGGAGTGGGTAAGAGTAGTGTCCCACATGGAGATCTCAGCAGGAACAGAGGCTGAGAGGCTTCAGAAAGAAAAAAGCATGTTTAAAGGATGAAAAGAAGTTCAGTAAGCCCGGAGCACAAGGCACAGAGAAGACAGCAACAGTAAAGGAAAGGAAAGATAGAGAAAAGAGAGGAGAATTAATTGTTGATGATGCAAGGGCCTTCCAAGTCATGTTAAGAAGTTTTGGCTACAGCATGGAAGTCTTAAGACTGGAGTTATGGAGACCAGTTAAGAGACGGCTGCGTCCATGGTACGCTTAATAGAAACCTATGCTGGAGCATGGTGGTAGTCACATTCAAAAGATATTTAGGAGACTCAATTGACCTCATCTGGTGACTGACCAGATGGGAGTGGAGATGGTGAGGAGATACATGAATCAAGAATAACTAGATTGCTGCCTTGGGCATTAGGTGGAAGGTTGAATACAAACTAGCTTTCACATGTGGTAACTTTCTCCAGGTAGCAACACTTTTTAGAAAAGTGACCTGCCAGAGTTCAGGTCAGCCACATAAAAAACACTTCTGGCCGGGCGCCGTGGCTCACGCCTGTAATCCCAGAACTCTGGCAGGCTGAGGCGGGCAGATCATGAGGTCAAGAGATTGAGACCATCCTGGCCAACATGGTAAAATTCTATCTCCACTAAAATTACAAAAAATAGCTGGGTGTGGTGGTGCGCATCTGTAGTCCCAGCTACTTGGAAGGCTGAGGCAGGAGAATCACTTGAACCGGGAATGCGGAGGTTGCAGTAAGCTGAGATCACACCACTGTACTCCAGCCTGGCAACAGAACGAGACTCCATCTCAAGAAACAAAACAAAACAAAACAAAACAAAACAAAAAAACAGTTCTGTGTTGACATTCTAAATTTATTCCTTCTTTTTTTCTACTGCACTTCTAAGTAATAGTAAATGCTCAATGAATTTGTAAGCACAGAAACCATATAAATGACCTTATAAAATGGTGTGAAAGGAAGGAAGATAATGAAGGACCTCCTCAATCCGAGTAGCCATTTGTTCGCTGTTAAAAGAAGAGACATGTAATATGGAGTAATGAAAGCAAGACAAAGAATTAGCAGACTATTTTAAATGAAAACGTGTCTCTTCCAAGCAGGATGCATTACAAATAAGACATAAATTAATCATTGTTGAAAATTTAAATATTCACACTGGAATTGCTGTATTATCTATTGAAAGTTGCCTAGAGTAATGCTAATAGCAATTACAGATAAACTTTCAGTGGCTTTACACGACAAGCTGATTTATTACCCATACAATACAAATGCTTCTGTGGGGAGGGAGTGGGCCTTTGCTACGTGCAATTGTTCAGTAGCATGTCTGACAAAAATGCTTCCATCTTCAACACATGACTTCAAGTTACCTCGCGCATCAACAGCCAGCCAGCAAAAGGGGCAGAGAGTGGATAATCACTTGTGGGAGGCTTTTGTGAGTTAGACCTAGAAGTGTCTAGACCTCAAAAATTCCACTAGTGAGTACTCTGTCACATGACACATAACTGCAAGGGAGGATGTGCCGCCAAAGAACAGGAAACACATTTTGGTGAATAATTAGCAGTCTATTACGGACGGTAAAATCCTGAAGACAAGACATATGACTTACTCACCTTTGCAGAGCTTAACAGTATCTTGAAGAAAATAGACCCTCAAGGTTCAAATATAATTCTGTTGAAAAAATACTTAATGAAAAAATTATCTCATAAGAGATCCATTTTGCTACATAAACTACTGCTAAAATACATAAACTGTAGGAAAAAAGATTTTCTGGCTCTTGACTTATAGAAGTTGCCCATTTCAACCTGGATTTTCCTTATTTATCAGGAAGACACCAAAAATATTGTGGTAGAAGAAATAGAAGAAACCATTCCAAACTTGTGGCTCAAGAATTGCGAGTACTAGTTCTAAAGTATGGAAAAATACCAATGATAATGACTTAAATACTTTAAATTTTCATGTTGGCTCTTATTCTCATAATTTTTTTAAAAGCATAGTTATTATGCTTAAGTCTAATCCTGGTCAGGCAGCCCTCTTCCCTCTCATAGATTTGCCATTGAGAACAGGAGGTCTAAAAAACATACACTTTGGCAAACAAGAAACAAACAAGAAAGCATGCTGGCTCTGAATTCCCTGGGCCTCAAAGTGACACGTCACTCTATGCAGAGTTCATTGGCCAATACCACAGGTTAGTCCTGTGGTCCCGATCTAACTGCAAGCTAGGTAGGAAAAGTTGAGAAGGACAAGGTAAGTGACTACTGTCTCTGCCACAAGCCCCGGTTTCTAGGTACATTTCCTATGTAAATTTCGAGGTTGTATTCTCTCATACAAGTTGGTTTCTTGTAAGTTTGTTTACTAGTAACAATAACTGATAATCAAGATGATAAAATTAAATTTCTGGGCTTATAAATATAACAAATCATTTATCCATGGTGACCTGATCTGAAAACCTGTGGGAAGTAGCCAGTTGCTTCTTCTCAATATCTCTCAGTTACAACATCCTAAACAAGGAATCCATTCATCTATCAGTCAATAAATATTTATTGAGAAGGTCTGTGGGTCTAGTGTGATGTTTAACACTACATTAAGCATCTGACGGTGAAAAGGGCACACTTGGTTCCTGTCCTGATCCAACTTACAGTCAAGTGAGGAACAGTTTTAAAAAATTATCAACAACTATGTTATTATAATACAGACAAACTAGAGATAAAGGAAGAGGGCACAGTGCTAACATGGTATTAAACATGAGACCTCACAAGGTTAGGAAAGGCTTCACTGAGACAAACGCAGGGCCCAGAAGGATACATAAGGGTTAGACAGCTAAAGAGAGAAGGTTAATGTCCTAGACCAAGGGAAAGGTTGGAAACTTAGTCCAATGTTACTTTTTGTCTTGAACTTTAAAATCATTTTAATAATTATTTTGGTTTCTCTCTACCTGATTGCTGTAGTACTATTAAAACTAAATTTTAAATAATTCTGTTTGATTCTAACCAATCAAGTTTGCAAGGGATTGCAATTTTTTAACAATATCTTCAAATTCTAGGCAAGGAAAAAAACATTTGCATATAATTTTTCTCTAAAAATACTTATACTGTGTATTTACAATTAGTAAATCCTGAGTTACTTCATTGTTTTTATATTAAGTGGTCTAAATAATAAATGGATGCATTCACCTCAACTGTAGATATTATGCAAAATTCCCGGATGTATCGTAAGTATGAGTTTAAAATTCACTATCAAAACCTTAATCCATTTTCGTCACAAACACAGGATTTAGTCTTTCTTCTAATATAATACAGTCCCTTTTTGAATTTTTTTAATAATAAAAATTAGTATTTTTAACTAAAGAAAAGGATGACAAATGGCAAGAGATGCCACAGAATAAAAATTTTTTTGGTGAGGAAAAATTGTGTAACTTAGGCAAGTAACTACTTGTACCTCAAATTCTATTTAATGAGGTACTAGATGTATTGCTATAAATAAAATAAAAATAGTAATTATCTGCTAGCTACTTCACAGTGATTACTTAATTTTTTTGTAGATATAGGGTCTTGATATGTTGCCCAAGTTGGTCTTGAACTCCTGGCGTCAAGTGATTCTCCCACCTCAGCCTCTCAAAGTGTTAGGATTACAGGCATGAGCCACCATGCCTGGCTAACAGTAATGTTACAAGAATACATTAGAAATCTACAAATTTTATGCATTTCTAAAAAGATATGAAGACTGAAGACTGAAGATTCTTTATGCTGCTGAGAAACAGGAAAACAACAGCCAGATCATTTAATGGTTTAGCAACAAAAGAACTTGGAACAAGAACATATTTCTACCTCTCTTCATTACAGTAATAAAATGCATTTACATTCTATGCCTTTTGAAGTTAATATTTTACACTCATAAAATGACTGCAGTTTAAAAACTGGTTTTGAAAGCTAAACACAGGAGTTCCCATTTTCAAGGAAAGTAATCCTTCCCAGCTATAAAAGCCTATATGTTTATGAGTTGTTTTCAGTTCAAAAACTCAAAATTAACCAAAATAAAAGGATCTAGTAGAGAGGTTGATGTTCCTCCTTCTTTGCTTTTTCTCTAAACTGTTTTCAAGTAGTATAGTAATAGCCAACACTTACTGAGCATTACCATGCCAGGCACTGAGCTAAGTGGTTTACATGCATTATCACATTTAATCTTCACAACAACCCTATATGTTATGCTCTTTTAAAGAAATACCTTACATTACAGATAAAGAAATGGAGACTTTAAGAGGTAGTAGGTTCTCTACCTACAAGTATTGAATGGAAGAGTTGGGATTCACCTAAGTAGTCTACTTCTAGAGCCAGTGCTCTTAACCATGCCCCTATCCTGCAAATAGTCTGTAAACAAGTCTTAGTGATGCTTCTGTTCAAACTGTGGGTCACTGCTGCCCCTGCAGTCTCTGACCATCCTCCCCAGCACTGCTGAGCTATGGTCCCAGGTGAAGGCCTCAGTATGGAAGGAGGGTTGGCTAAGTATCCAATAATAGCTCCAGCCCAGTGGGAAGGTACCACACCACTTGAGATGACACTGCAAAGGAGGCAGATGCTCGATGGACACGTTCAAGACGCATCCAGCTCAAGGATAAAAAAATGGGGCTTGCAAGTTTCCAGCCTTCTTTTCTAGAACAGCTGCTGGGAGAGAGACCAATGGGGAAACTAAAGTGAAAGTCTCATTCTTCTCTAGCCTAAGTTTTAGAGTCCAATGAAGCATTGCAGCATACACTTTGTAGTCAGAAAACCCTGAGTTCAAATCCTGGTTCTACCACTTGCTATAGTGATCTTGGGCAGATCTGATCCCTTGGTCAGATCTCTCTAAGCCTGTTTCCTCATCTGTAAGGAAGGGTATTATACCACATAAGGTTATTGTGAGGACTAAATGAGACTAAGTATGCAATAGAATACCGGGTCCAGTTTTCTTTGGATGTAATGGGCCTGGAAAAATCCTTAAAATACTTTTTACCTACAAAATCTTATGAAGTTCTGCCTCATTTTCAGCTTAAAAACTTTAAAAAATTCATCGAAATAAAAGAGAATTCTACTAGAGAGGTAGGTTGATGTTACCTCTTCCTTGCTTTTTCCTTAAAGTGGAATGTTAAACACTAGGATATGCCTGGAAAGTGTTCAACCTACAAAAAAGGAAGTTAGCAGCCGCTGAAAAGTAACTACAGCTGGTTATTCACTTTACTCTGAAAGCATTTGCTGTTGATATAATCACACCACAGGAAAACTTCATAATGTTGGCTGAAAGAAATCTGAAATGATACAGCAATAATGCTTCATCATGCAAAAGTTGGTTTCATCATTTTTTTTTTTTTTGGTTCGGCTAGTGTGATTGCAAGACAGGAGGCTATGTTAACTTGGTTATAAGCAGGGAAGTTGGCTGTGAGGAGATAAACAGAGATCTCACAGGAATTCTGGGGTAGAAATCACTGGACCGGAACTGAAGGGCTATCTCCCAGCTTCTGTTTCTGCCTTTTGATTCAGTCCATTCCCCTCCGTTTACTCAACAGTTCCTTCTGCTTTGGTGGCTTTTTCTGCTCCTTCTCACAGCTGACATGGCTTTGACTTGCTGTGGCCTCCCCCCATCATTCTCTGCATCAGGTGCTTTCAACCTTGATTTTATTGTTTATGTATACTTACGAACTTTTCTGAAGGGAATGTCCCATACTTTCATCAGATGCTTCAGGAAGGCAATGACCCCAAAAAGGAATAAAAACCACTGTTTTATCTCATGACGCTCTACCTTTAGTTTCTCCTAGTAACTCTTTTACTTATTCAGTTTCTTAATTCCAAATTCCTAGCAGAATAATAATAATGGCTACCATTTATGAAGCTTTGAGTATGAGCCAGATACTGTTCTAAAGACTTAACTATTTTTAATTCTCAAAACTACATTATAAGGATCTAATATTTTATAGAGAAGGAAACGGAGGCATAGTGAACTTTGGGTAACTTGCTTAAGGTTACACAACTAGCAAGTGGCTAAGTCTGAATTTCAATCTAGACAACATGCTTAGTGCTTAAAACTGACTGAGTAAAACTTTGCAAATCAAGCCACAGGTTGCTGGTAAGCCCACAGGTTGGTCATCCTTGGATTACGTCCTATTCCAGATGTGGCAGGGGGAGAAAAGGGAGACAGGAATCAAGTGGTTCAAAACATGATCACTGTTCAGTAAGGCCATAGAAGGGTAGTTTCTCTTTAAAAAAGTGAGAACAAGGATGCACAGAAATGGGAACTCGTGCACACTGTTGGTAGGAATACAAACTGGTACAGCCATTATGGAAAACAGTATGTAGGTTCCTCAAAAAATTAAAAATAGAGCTACCATATGACCCAGCAATCCCACTTCTGGGTATATGTTCAAAGGAAAGAAAATCACTACCTTGAAGAGAGATCTTCACTCCCACATTCACTGCAGCATATTCACATTAGTCTCAAGATACAGAAAGAATCAAAGTGTCTGTTGATAAATGGATGGATAAAGAAAATGTGATATAAACACATACACATAAAATAGAATACTATTCAGTTTTAAAAAACAAATCCTGCCATTTGTGACACGAATGATGAATGAACCTGGAGGATATTATGCTAAGTGAAATAAGCCAGACACAGAAAGACAAATACTACATGATTTCACTTACAATATGGAATCTAAAAAGTTGAACTCATGGAAAAAGAAAGAATGGTTGTTATGAGGTGATAACCTCATACGATTATGACCGTATGAGGTCATATATGGTCAAGGGATGGGGGACATGGAGAGATACTGGTCAAAGGGTAGAAATTTTCAGTTATAGAAGAATATTCTCACCATATACACACAAAAGAGTAACTATATAAGGTGATGACTACATTAATTAGCTTGACTGTGGTAATAATTTCACAATGTATACATATATCAAAACATCATATTATATACTTTAAGTATATGTATATTCTTTCTGTTCATTCTTCCTACTTTTTTTTTTAACTTTTATTTTAAGTTGAGGGGTACATGTGCAGGTTTGTTATACAGGTAAATTTGTGTGTTGGAGGTAAGTTGTACAGATTACTTCATCACCCAGGTATTAAGCTTTGTACCCATTAGTTATTTTTCCTGATCCTCTCCCTCCTCTCATCTTCCACCCTCTGATAGGCTCCAGTGTCTAGCATTCCCCTCTATGTGTCCATGTGTTCTCATCATTTAGCTCCCACTTGTAAGTAAGAACATGTAGTATTTGGTTTTCTGTTCTTGTGTTAGTCTGCTATGGATAATGGCCTCCAGCTCCATCCATGTCCCTGCAAGGGACATGATCTCATTCTTTTTTATGACTGGCTACAAGCATATATAATTTTTGTTTGTCAATAAAACCTCCATTAAGCTGGGGGGAAAATGATGTAGGTGGTGGGTAGGCATAATTAGTCATTAATATGTCTAGTATAATCATCACTTTCATTGTTTAACTTGTGGGAATATTCTTATACCAACAAACTAAAATTAAAAAATGAATAAACACATATGTACATAAAATATAACTTACTTTCAGGAATTACAAATAGGGATGAAGTAATCCTTGTGGTAAAGAAATAAGAGATGGCCAAGTGCCCTACAACTGCCAACCTTTGTCAGCTGAAGATACACACACACACACACACACACACACACACACATCTTTGACTGGCGCTTCTCTATGGATCCAGGGAGATCTAGTCCTGTATTTGAACCAAATTTCCAAGGACAGATCCAAATTCAAACTACCAAATTCAAACTCGTCCATACTAGGGATTGGGGGGAAAAGTTTTCTCAGGGAAAAACTCCCTTTACTTATAAGTATAGGATTTTTGTTCAAAAAGTGAAAGAAAGAGACAAAATATGAATGCAGGGATTAGGCTATGGACATCCTTTGAAAGGGGTGATGGTGAGGCATAATTCTGCCAACCACAGGCAGCATTTTAAAATTAGTGGTTTTAACCATGACTTTTACTTGATCTGGTAAAATTATCATGGTAAATATTCTTGTTTTATTTCCCACATTCAGGAAGGGGTGATCATGTGACTTAGTTCTGGTCAATGAGACGTAAGTTGAGGGTTTCTAGTAAAGTTTTGCTTCCTCAGTATAGGCACCCCTTTTCCTCCTGTTCTTTCTTCCTGTCTAGAATGCTGATGAGAGGTTGGAGGTGGAGTAACTATCATATGACCACAAGACAAGCATGAGCACAAAAGTCATAAGCCAAGGATAGCTAAGTGAGTGGTCACCCAGGGTCAGGGCACCGACGACACTATGCAGCTAGAAGATCAGCCCAACTACTAACCTCTGCAGCATTCATTACATATACATAATATTTTACGAGAAGGAAACTGAGGTATAGTGAACTTTGGGTAACTTGCTTAAGGTTACACAACTAGCAAGTGGCTAAGTCTGAATTTCAATCTAGACAACATGCATAGTGCTTAAAACTGAGTTAAACTTTGCAAATCAAGCCACAGGTTGTTGGAAAGCCCATAGGTTGGTCATATATATCCCCGATTTGGCGAAATATACCTAGGAAAACCAATAATAGTAATATAAGTAATTAAAAATTGAGTGATCAAATGGAGAGAGGGAATGTAAAGTTATAGTTGTAAAAGTAACTACTAGGAAAAAAACCTAATGTTAGGTGTTCACATTATCAAAAGGAAAACACAAAGCAAGGCAACACAAACAGTGAACATCATGCAGAAACTATTTAAGAAGTACTAGGCCGGGAATGGTGGCTCATGCCTGTAATCCCAGCACTTTGGGAGGCTGAGGAGGGCGGATCACGAGGTCAGGGGATCGAGACCATCCTGGCTAACACAGTGTATTTTAGTCTCTACTAAAAATACAAAAAATTAGCCAGGCATGGTGGCAGGCACCTGTAGTCCCAGCTGCTTGGGAGGTGAGGCAGAAGAATGGCGTGAACCCGGGAGGTGGAGCGTGCAGTGAGCCGAGATCGGACCACTGCATTCCAGCCTGGGTGACAGAGCAAGACTCTGTTTCAAAAATTTTTTAAAAAAGTACTAAAGGCAGAAAAATTACATAAAGACAGAACTGAGACCAAACATGTCTGTCATGTCAATAAATTGTCATATAAAACCATTAAAAGCAAGACTCTCAGAATGATCACAAAGTAGAATCAAATTATATGCTGAACACAGGAGATTCATTTGGAACAAAACAACCCTGAAAGTTGGTACTAATTCTCCCAAAATTGAACTTGCAAATTCAAAGCAACTGCACTCAATAGACTAATAAACTTTCATTTTGGAACTTGAAAAGTTGGCTTTAAAGTTCAATTTTTGCAAAGTAAAGAACAATAAAGAGATATTTGTCCTTTCACACAGCAAAGCATAGCATAATGGGTCAGGTATCCTAGTTACAGTACTCGTAAAACTAACAGCTTACTGTTTGTCCAGAGCTTGGGGTTCTGTGCCGGCCACTTCCCCCAAGTACTTTACACATAGTATCTCATTTAATCCTCACAACCTTGTTAAGGAGCAAATAATTACCCCTATTTGACAGATGACAAAATTAGGATTGAAGAAGACTGCATTACTGTCTGAGGTCCCCTGGCTGCTAAGTGATGGCTCAGAATTGACCCAGGACCTCTTTCTTTGGAGCTGGTACTCTAGTCTAACTTTCCATTTCTAGTAAATGGAAAACAAACCATATACACAACATTATTATGGCATACTTTCTTTATTTTTTAATTTGGATGTATGTATGTGTATGCACAATTTCTCTCCCTTGCCCTCTCCTGCTCTTCCTTCCTCCCTCCTCTTGCAGTAGTTGGTTGTCCAAATGCTTGCATGTTCTGGAAGGAGATACATTAAACTGCAGTGTTTACTTTTGTGGAGTAGAATTGGTGGAGGAGAAGAAAGGGAGGAAATTTCATGTTTTACTTCATTTACTTCTGATTGTTTGACTGTTACTTGCATGTTTTTCTTTAGTAATTAAAAAATAAGGATAAAAAAGTAAGCCAAATTAAAAGTAATGAAAATATTAAAGAATAGCAGCATATTTTTGTTATCTCAGCTGTGGCCTTTTGAAAATGTGATATTAGAAATAGTCGTTGAGCTTGTTTGGGTGTAGAACATTTTCAAACTGAAATTACGTACTATCGCAACAAAAGTTTCCATAATACATTACTTTATAAACACAGGGTATTTCTTATTTCAGGATGATTTTTCTTTTCTTTTTCTTTTATTTAATTTAATTAATTAATTAATTAATTTGACACAGTGTTTTGCTCCATTGTCTAGGCTGGAGTACAGGGGGCATGATCACAGCTCACTGCAGCCTTAACCTCTCAGGCTCAAGTGATTCTCCCACCTCAGCCTCCTGAATAGCTGGGACTACAGGCGTGTGCCACCACGCCTGGTTAATCTTTGTATTTTTTTGTAAAGGCAGGGTTTCACCATGTTGCCCAGGCTGATCTCAAATTCTTGGGCTCAGGCGATCCATCCGCCTTGGCCTCCCAAACTGCTGGGATTACAGGTGTGTACCACTGCACCCGGCCCAATTTTTCTTTAAGCAAGGTCACATACTCATATGCATAGGGTTTTAAAACTACTGATAGTTTTAATTGCTGGGCATGACAGAAGTCGAATGCTGCTTCCTTAACAGTATACTCATTTCACAAGTGAAATATGATATTAAAATGCTATAAAAATGTTTACCATAGCCAGGTGTGGTAGCTCATGCCTCTAACCCCAGCACTTTGGAAGACCCAGGCACAAAGACTGCTTGAGCCCAGGAGTTCAAGACCAGCCCAGGCAATATAGCAAGATCTCATCTCTACCAAAAATTTTAAAAATAAGATAAAAATTAGCCAGGTGCTGTGGCACACACTTATAGTCCCAGTTACTGGGAGGCTGAGGCAGGAGAATTGCCTCAGCCCAGGAGTTGGAGCTTGCAGTGAGCTATGATGTTGCCACTGCATTCCAGCCTGGGTGATAGAGTGAAACTACGTCTTAAAAAAAAAAAAAGTGTATTACTACTTTATTCTGGGGGTTAACTATTCTAGGGAGAATACATTTCCTGAAGAATTTTGAGGTATTTTAGAGATCTTGATGATACATTCTCCCTTCCTCTCCAACTATTGGTTAGCTTGCCCCATCCCATTTACTCTCAAAGCATTCTGTACTTCCACCTTCACATAACTTAACCATACAAGTCTAATAAAGACTTGCCTGTTCACCTATCTGCAATCAACATGTCCATTCCCACCCATTTGGCAGAGCCTGGCATACAGGACGTCAACAAAAGTTTGTTGATATGAATGAATGAATGCTTTTAAGGCCTATGTGGAAAAAATACATAGAGATGCTTTTCTTACAGTAGCCAGCTTACTACCTTAAAAAGAATAGAAGTTTAAATATTTAGTTGCAAATGGGTAAATCATGGCCTGAAAATTTATCTGCAGAAAACTGTGCATCCCTTCAGTAATTTCTATGTTACTAAAATCTGAAATCTAACAAAACTTGACATTTAATAAAACTGAACACAATGTAATTTATATAGGTGACACCACACACCAAAAATCCTGCCCTGATACAGAAGACCGTGGACACTGGATCTTCCACACTCTTGTGATAGGAGAAAATTTCTATTTGAATAGAAGACAAGCTAGTACTAATAGTAAACTAATTTAATGGACACAAAAATATCTTGAGAAAATATTTAAGAAGTGCAACATTTGGTAATGCATTTATCATGCTGTTTCATAATTTCCAGCTAAATTCTGATACAATCATAGTTGAAAACATATACTTTTTTTTTTAACTTTTTAAAAATGCTATATGAGCATATTAGGAAACATGGGAATGTAAAATGTAAAACATGGGAATGTATATTAGGAAAAATGCTGCCACCAAATGTGAAAGACAGTATGGTAGTTCCTCAAAATATTAAAAATAGATTTACCATATGATCTAGCATTCCATTCCTGGGTATGCACCCAAAAGAATTGAAAGCAGAGGCCTGAAATTTATTTGCACGCTAAAGTTCATGGCAGCATTATTCATAACAGCCAAAAAGTGGAAACACCCCAGATGTCCATCAATGGATGAACAGAGAAACAAAATGTGGTATGAACACACAATGGAATATTATTCAGGATAAACAAGGAAAGACATTTCTGACACATGCTATAACATGGATAAACCTTGAGAACAGTAGAATAAGTGAACTAAGTCAGTCATAAAAGGACAAATATTGTATGATTCCATTTATATGAAGTAACCTGGAATGAAAAAATTCATAGAGGCAGAAAGTATAATGTTGGTTGCCAGTGTTGTGAAGAGGGAGGAATGGGGGTTATTGACCAATAGGTACAGAGTTTAAGTTTGAGATGATGACAAAGTTCTGGAAATGGGTAGTGGTGACAACTGAACAACAATGTGAAAGTACTTAATGCTACAGAAATACTGAACTGTACACTTAAAAATGGCTAAAATGGTAAATTTTATGTTACATATATTTTACTACAATAAAAAATTAATAAACATTTTGTAAAAAACAAGTCTGTATTTATTTCTATATTTTTAAAACCTCCAATCTATTCAACTGACAAGAACACCCCCCAAAAAGGAAAGAGTAGAAAAAAAGACATCATTAAGTTTAAAGGCAAACTCTAGAATCTACAGCCCGCAAAACAGATGGTCAGTGACTATGTACACGAGGAATTGTCTTCTATGCCAAAGCAATGAGGAAAAAGCAACCTTGAAAAAAAATCCAGCTCTCACTGAAGCAGAAAAATATTTTCAGAAATCTGATTTACAAGTAAAATATGATGCTTATCATGACTTATAAACTAAGGTTTTCACTAAAGAAATAGGGATAACATTACAAAGCATTAAGAAATAACTCTTACCAAGTCAAAACCACACCAATGGCAAAAGCACATGATCACAAACCGCTAAATACTGGGCAAACACCAAAACCCTGAGCATGGGAGAGGCTGAAAGCACACTGAAAAACACTTCAAGTTAAGGATGAGTGAAAGAAACTGACGTGGAAGCCAGGGATACTAAAGGCGGGCGTTATTTTCCAGAAAGGTGCTGGGTAAGAGGTCATTGTTCTGTGTAAGTAAATTGGATTCTGTTTGTTTTCTCCCATGCTATCAGAAATAAGACAGGAAACAGGTGTGTAAGTGAATGAGTCAAGCAGAGAATGAGCAGGCTCTGGGCAGGTATGCCAGGTTCTAAATGTTCTCTCTAAGCTACTACATGCAGAGGGAGGGAGGGAAAATGCTATGTAAGCCAGTGGGCAAAATCAATTATTTCATATTATTTAAAGAGGTAAAAGGGGTAGAAAAGCTAACCTATTTTGAATGCCTGCTTCATGCTAAGAGGCAAAGTGGTACTAGATGTGCATTTTTCTCATTTAAACTTCAGAGCCACTCTATGGTGTTGTATTCTGTTATATCAGTTCTGTTGGTGCCGGACTACTATATTCCTGCTATGGAAACTGAGGCACACACATACAAGTCGGGTAAACCTGCTTAAAGCCACACTATTAGTAAGCGACAGTCAGAAGGCAGACCTCGGGTCTGACTCCAATGCTCAGGACTTCATCACTGAGCTACACCGCCTCAATTCCACACAGACAGGAGAAAATAAGTTAGGAACAAAAATGGAAATGCTAGAAAGAAAATATGCTATGGTGTGTGCCAAAATAAACTACAAAACATTTGCTTTTAAGATGAAATCTTGAAATAGTAGCAAAAAAAGAGTCATCTAACAGGGAGGAGCTGAGAAAGTATTAGAATAGGGGAACTAGATACTTAGGTTAAGGGCATTTTTTAGTAAGGTCTTCTCAGGGTGCTTTCCTTAACTTCCCCACCTTTTGGGACAGATGTTTATCAGAACATCAGACACAGTCATTTTCAAGTGGATGGATAAAATCAGGTGGCTAAAAGTTATTTTATGCACTTTGAATTTATACACATACCTCTGGCTTTGCAGCCAGACCTGAGGTTGTACCCCAGCTCCATTACTTTCTAGGGGTGGGAACTTGAGTCTCATGCTGTTCTCTTCTTTTCTGTTTTTGTTTTTGAAGACAGAGTCTTGCTCTGTCACCCAGGCTGGAGCGCAGTGGCGCAATCTCGGCTCACCGCAACCTCCACCTCCTGGGTTCAACCAATTCTCACGCCTCAGCCTCCCAAGTAGCTGGGACTACAGAAGTGTGACATCAAGTGCAGCTAATTTTTCTGTATTTTAGTAGAGACGGGGTTTCGCCATGTTGGCCAGGCTCGAACTCCTGGCCTCAAGTATCTGCCCACCTCGGCCTCCCACAGTGCTGGGATTACAGGTGTGAGCCACCAAGCCCGGCTTCATGTTTTTTAAACTAATAAGGAAATGAGAGACATACTACAGAGACTAGACCACAGGTCTTTTGGGATTTTTGTGAAGCAGCAATGAGAAGTGCCTAGCATGAGACCTATCATAAAACGGTCTCTCCAACCCACTCACCGCTAATCAAATAAACAGACATCTCTTCTAAGAATAATTTATTTTAATTCACATCAAATTTTCCAGGTAACTGAAGCTTAGCCCTAGAGTCCTGCCTAAAGCTAGGGGGAAAAAGAGCTCCCAGAAAAGGTATGAGACAGTCTTCCTTTTTTTTTTTTTTTGAGACAGAGTCTCACTCTGTCGCCCGGGCTGGCGTGCAGTGGCCAGATCTCAGCTCACTGCAAGCTCCGCCTCCTGGGTTTACGCCATTCTCCAGCCTCAGCCCCCCGAGTAGCTGGGACTACAGGTGCCCACCACCTCGCCTGGCTAGTTTTTTGTATTTTTCAGTAGAGACGGGGTTTCACTGTGTTAGCCAGGATGGTCTCGATCTCCTGACCTCATGATCCGCCCGTCTCAGCCTCCCAAAGTGCTGGGATTACAGGCTTGAGCCACCGCGCCCGGCCTAGTACGGCCAACAGTCTTCTTATGAATAAAGTTAATTTATTACAATATATATTTTAGTTCCATTAAATAAATTTTACTTTATTCTCTTTGTGCTCTGGATAACTGAGGTAAACAGAGAAAGTGATAACATTTAAATCAAGATATTGAGCATTAGAGCAAAATTCTCCATCTGATGAAAATATGTGGGATGCTCCTTTTCGAATAGTCAAGTGCAGCAGTGAGAAGGGGGTAAAGAGTAGAACAAGGAATTTGATCTGCAAGTGACTGAACAATCAACTCAGATAACTCACTACCTTCAGAACAGCCGGGATGCTTTAAATAGCATTTATCACACAATTATCATTGGATATAAGAAAATACTAAAAATGTGTAACAGCATAGTACCCCCAGGAGCTACTGTCCCTAGATTAAAGTGGGATGACTGCAAGCAGGGTAGACAGAAGACTCTGAAATACAGCAGAACATGAAGCTGACAAAAATGAATGCAGCAGAGACATTATCTATTGACATAAGATGTTAAAAACGCAGTAGTAAATGAAGGATACAGTGTTTTACTGCTTTGTGGTATGAACCCATTTTTATTTTTTAAAATCATATAGGCATTTATCTAACCTATGTAAATAGAAAAATATCTGGGCACATAAACACACAATATTAAGAATGGTTATCACTAAATGGAAAAATTGGGTTTTTAAATTTTTCCTAATACTCATTTTCTGATTTTTCTATACAAAAAGGGTTTTCAAAAAATACTGACATGTGCAGTGGCTCATGCCTGTAATCCTAGCACTTTGGGAGATCGAGGCGGGCAGACCACAAGGTCAGGAGATGGAGACCATCCTGTGTAACAGTGAAACCCCGTCTCTACTTAAAATAGCCGAGTGTGGTGGCATGCACCTGTAGTCCCAGCTACTCAGGAGGCTGAGGCAGGAGAATCGCTTGAACCCAGAAGGCAGAGGTTGCAGTGAGCTGAGACTGCGCCACTGCACTCCAGCCTGGGTGACAGTGCAAGACTCTGTCTCAAAAAAAAAAAAAAAAAAAAATACTGACATGAGTGCAAAAAGCAGGGATAGATTAAGTTTTCATAAACACATTACTGACTTGTGATCAATAGAATATTGTCAAACTTAAGAAAGTAGAAGCCAATACAATACTAAGCAGCAATTTAATAGAGTGCTAATCTAATCAGAAAAGGCTTTCAAAATTCTGCTGAGAAAGAGAATAACATTTTTTGAAGCACATGATATTCACTTGGAGAAGAAATAAATAGCTTTTTGTTATTTTTTGCTGTGTTAGATCACGCTGAGTTTTTACTGCAAGAAACCTATGAAAAGTACCCATTACTAATAGCACGCAGGTAAGTCCTCACAGATGGAATTTATTTCACTTTTGTTCTCACTAATTTGTGAACATTGCTTAGGAAACCCCAAGCTGATGGAGCATTAAGTGCTTTCAGATAATGAGATACTTAGTAATCCAATTAAAATATCTGTTTAAAGAGGAATATGAACATAGGGCTTCTACTAATTTGTTTTTAGAATGATGGCTTAGGATCACTTACAAAGTAACATATGCTCAAATCTAAATAAATAAAGTAAACAATGTAATTAATCATTGATGCAATACAAATAACTAGAATTGTGTGCTGTAAAACCACTGTACTGCATTTAATAACTCAATTTGTGCCCCAGAGAATTAGATTACTTTTCTACATACTTAAAATACTGGGGTGTTTGTACTTAGGTTTACATATAATTCTTAAATATTTAGGTAAGTTCTCAGTGATCTGCTGCTTTCAGTGCCTGGAATTTGAATGGCCTGATCAGGTAACCAGGGATGCTGTTGTCATTACACATAAGAGCAAGGAATCTTTTACCATCTCCTAACTTTTCTAGGTGAGGCAATGCAGGGGAAACCAACCTTGGAGTCCAACACACCTGGGTCCTCAGATCAGCTCAGCTCTGTAATTCTCGGTAATCATCTCACTGGGATTCTGCAGTGTCATGTATACACTAGGTCTTTGCCAAAAGGCCAAGAAGCGATACATTTTCTTTTTTCCTCTTCTTTTTCTTTTCTTTGAGACAGGGTCTTGCTCTGCTGCCCAGACTGGAGTGCAGTGGCACAATCATGGCTCACTGCAGCCTCAACCTCCCTGGGCTCAGGTAACTCTCCCACCTCAGCTCCCTTGACTCCACTGCTGGAACTACAGGCATGCACCACCACACCCGGCTAAGTTTTTCCTTTTTTCTTTTGTATTTTTTGTAGAAACAGGGTTTCACCATGTTGCCCAGGCTGAAATGGGGGATTTCGTGTGGAGTTACAAGGATTCATTAAATGAATGTACATACGCCATTCAGCACACTGCCTGAGGGCAATGCTTGAAAAATGTAAAACCTACTTGGGTTCAAATTCTGGCCCTACTTACTAGCTATGTGAACTTGAATAAGTTAAACTTCTCTCTCAATTTCCCCAAAAGAAAAATAGAGAAAATTAGGGTACCCACCTCAGTAGGATTGTAGCTCAGTGCCTAAACTGTGCTTGACGCAGTATCACGTAAGTATTAGCTTCAACCATACAGTCAGTGACGTGGAGCTGAGCAGGATCTACTGATGCTGCCTGCTAATGGGTCTTGATCCTATTTTCCTCCATCACAGCACTGTCTTCTGGACTATCTTCTGTTGCTCTACACATAACTCTGCATCTAACATCTATAAGATCAAACGAAATGCCTGAAACACAGTAGCCTTTCCATAAACGTTTCTTAGAAGAAATAATGAACAAAGTACTACTCTTCCATCAACTCAATCTCTATATTTATCTCTTTCAGATGGTGTCTGGGGCAACTGCTCCAACCTGCTAGCCGTGGTCAAATGCTCTCCACAATATACACTTAATAGATGGTAATCAATCATGTATGTAAGACTAAATATTAAAAGAAGAAGAATAAATTTCAGTAACTAAAAACAAATCCTCATTTCAAACCCTGCATCAAGATGGCTATTTTCCGCCAGGCGTGGATGCTCATGCCTATGATTCCAGCACTTTGGGAGGCCAATGCAGGCAGATCACTTGAGGTGAGGAGTTTGAGACCAGCCTGGCCAACATGGTGAAACCCTGTCTATACCAAAAATACAAAAATTAGCCAGGCATGGTGGCGGGCACCTGTAGTCCCAGCTGCTCGGAAGGCTGAGGCAAGAGAATCACTTGAACCTGGGAGGTGGAGCTTGCAGTGACCTGAGATTGCGCCACTGCATTGGAGCCTGGGCGACAGAGCAAGACTCTATCTCAAAAAAAAGAGCGGCGGGGGGCGGGGTGGGGAGAGCGGCGTTTTCCATAATTTCTTACCAAAGTAAGTAGTATTCAGGGTTTTCAAAGTAATGGTATATAATAGAATATCATTAGTTATATATTACTAAGTATTTATTTAAAAAGCTTTAATATGATTATAGCTCCCAATCTTCTTATAGTTATTATTCCACAAGTCAGAGATTAAGTCTGGTGTAGTCCGCATTATTTCCTAATTATCTATTTGCTTTTGTTAAAATTAACTTGCCATCTGTGAACACACATAAATGAGAAGACAAAGCTAAGAAAAAATTAGGTGTTATGAGTAAAAGCAGCTGCATTAAAACGGTGAATTTCACCAATTTTATTGATGTGAGAAAAAGGCATGCTTTATTTTTAAAGGAAAAGTAAATGTAAAGAATAGAAGTTATATATGATTTAAGAATCTACTGTTCTTTAACATACAAAGAACTAAGAACTTTTAACTTTGATACAAGTTGACAGCTTAATTTATCTGATCTATAAAATGTTTTTATGCCTACAAAACAATCAGAAATTTCTCCCAAGGGACTTTTAGATTATTTTAAAGTGGTGGTGTATATGGTATTCCCCTGAGTCTCGGGTGCTCAAATCATAAACTATGCTCACAGTAACAAGCTCCCTAAGAATTAATTTATATTTCCAGCTTGAACTTCTATCCCAAATCTCAGAACTGTACATCCACTTGCCTGCTTAGCATTTCTACTTGGATGTCTAGTGGCCACTTTCAACGTAGCATGTTAACACTGAGCCCCTGATAGTGTCCTCCACCTGCTCCTCCTGCTCGCTATACCCCATGTCTCATCTGTCAGTAAAGTATGTCCAGAATCTATCTATCTTCAAAGCATATCTAGAACCTGTTTATCTTCAAAGTACATACAGAAGCCACCCATCTTCAAAGTATATCGAGAATCCATCTATCTTCAAAGTATAACCAGAATCCATCTATCTTCAAAGCATATCTTTTTGAGTCTGACTACTTCTCACCACCTCTGCTGCGATCATCCAGGTCCAAGTCACCATCACCTCTCCCACCTGGATTACTGTATAGCTTCTTAGCCAAATGGTTTCCCTTCCTCTGCCCCTACGTTTCCCTTCAATTTATTCTTAAAACAGCAGCCAAAGTAATTCTGTTAACATGTAAGTCACATCATGCCATTCCTCTGCTCAAACTCTCCAATGGCATCCAGCTTGGAAAAATGTCAAGTCTTTCTATCAGCCTTCCTGGCCTTACTGGCCTTCCTAACCCTGATCCGCCCACAGCTCTGACAGGAGGTCCTTCTGCTCTCCTCTTCACACACACTTCGCTCCAGCCTTACTGGCCACCTCCTTGCTCCTCTGAACACACCACACAAGTTCCCATCAACAGGTCTCTGCATCTGCTGTTCCCTCTTCCTGGAAGTCTCTCCTCCCAGCTGTCTGCATGGCTCACTTCCTTCAAGTCTTTCTTCAAATGCCACCTTCTCAGTGAGGCCTTCCCGGGCCGTTCTATGTAAGACCCCCAACTACACCTCCCAACACTCCCTCTCTCCACATTGTGCTTTTTCTCCACAGCATTTATCACCATCTAATGCACTATATACTTTGCTTCATTATTATTATTTTCAGTCTGTCTCCTCCCACTAGAATTAAAACTCCATGAAGGCATGCATTTTTGTCTGTTTTGCTTACTATTTTACCTGTCAAGACAAGGATGGTGCTCAGCATATTGTAGGCGCCCAACAGATGTTTGCCGAATAAATGAATTTCTCCAAAATTTAATAACACCTGATATTATGTTTAGCCTGATCAATATTAATTAAGTACAACAGACAGAAGTCCCAGAATTGTCATCAAATTAGTAGAATACTTTGGGAGGGATAACAAATTGCTCATTCATTCATTATTCCAGTCACTGGAAAACCAGAAATGAACAAGTAGATATGATACCTGTCCTCGTGGAGCTTGCAATCAAAGTAAAGGTGTCTACTCCCCTGCTCCATAACCATAACCAAAAGGTACCTGTGGGTAAGGCCAAGTCACCTGGCCCCCAGTTCTCCAAGCTAACAACATGTGAATTATCCTCAATTCTTTTTTCTCCCTCACCTTCCAAAACAATTACCCAATTTGTCATCAAGACCTCTTAAGTCTACCTGAGGAATGTTCCAAATGCAGTCCAACTTTCCAATTCCACTATCATCCAGTTCCTCATCCTACATTATCTGCCACCTGAGAACTGCAGCATTCTCCAAACTAGGATCTCACCACAGGCTCTCCTGCTCCAATCTATCTTTACACCTTAGCTGGAGTTACCTGCCCCAAAACAAACGGTATTCCCTTTCTTAAACATTTTTTGACTGGTCACGGTGGCTCACGCCTTTAATCCCAGCACTTTGGAAGGCCAAGCTGGGCAGATCACAAGGTCAAGAGATCAAGACCATCCTGGCCAACATGGTGAAACTCCGTCTTTACTAAAAACACAAAAATTAGCCAGGCATGGTGGCATACCCCTGTAGTCCCAGCTACTTGGGAGACTGGGGCAGGAGAATCACTTGAACCTGGGAGGCAGAGGTTGTGGTGAGCTGAGATCGCGCCACTGCATTCCAGCCTGGCGACAGAGCGAGAAAACAAAAACAAACAAGCAAAAAAACCCACTTTTCTTCAACAGTTTCCCATTGCCTACAAAAGGATATTCAAGGTCCTGTACAGTCTGGTCCCCAACATGCTTTGACAGGTAGAAACACAGCTCTGGTTTTTGGTTTTGCTTTCTTTTGGGGTTTTTCTTTTTGGTTTTGTGTTTGTTTGTTTGTTTTGCCAGATACCATACCCTGCCTGGCTGCTTGGCAAATACCCATTAATCTATTACTCAATACTCAACTAAAATGTTACCTCTTTTGTGAAGTTCTCTCCTATTCCCTACACAAGAGCACATTTCCCTCCTCTAAGCTCCCATAACATTTGTTATACTTCTGTCACAGCACTGAAAAACATGATCTGTTATCATTTGCTTAGCTTCCTTGGTCACTACTGAAAGGATCATGACTTAGTTATTTTTGGATACTCTACGCTTAGTAGAGGGCCAGCAACAGAAAAGCATTCCATAAACAACTTGAATAAATGCATTGTCACAAAGAGCTTTCTTAAACGGCCCTGAAATGGGTTCCCTGGCATAACCTCTACCTACTGTTACTGGTTCTGCTTGAGATCACAGAGAACATAACCTACTCTTGTTCACATGGATGCCTTTTAATTTGAAAGTAGACATCAAGTCCTTCAGGGTCTTTCTTCTCCCAGACAAGCATGAGTAGGTCTTTCAGCTTTTTTCACATATCATAACCTCACATCTCTTTACCACCTGGTCATGCTTCTTCTGAACTCATCCTAGATTATTTATATCCCTTTAGAACAGTGGCATCTAAAACCAAGTGAATATTATTTCCTTTGTTGTAGTCACAACTCTTCAATTAATCTAACCTAAAAGAGAATTAAGATTTGGGGGTTTACACTAACTGTTGGTTCACATTGCGCTCACTATGGACTGAAAATTACTTTTAAATGTTTAAAATAAGATTTATTTGCTTTCATTATGAGTATAATGCTCATTCATATTTTTGTAAGCTAAAAATAGGAAGAAAAATCTCATTAACCAAAGACATCTAAACCACCGCATATAGTTTGGTAAATTAATATTTTAATGCAAAGGAGGTTTGGTTTTACATTCCTCCAACCATATGATATATTCACAATTTATACATATTGCACATATAATATTTTTAAGTATTTCTAGTTGACAGTAACTGCCATTTTTACCCATTAACCATATGCTATTCTAACAATCCTGCAAGTGTATTTGTGATTTAGAGAAGAGCATATGGGAGCTTAGGAAAATTAAGTGACTTGCTCAAGGCCATGTGTTATTTTTCCCTCAGTTTATCAGTAAGAAATGTAAAAGAGCACATAAAGGGCACAGTTTGCTCAATTTGGACACATGGATAGAACTATGTAACCCCCTTAGAGATCAATATATAGAATATTTCCATCACACCAGAGGGTTGTCTTCTGCTCCATTCCCAGTTAATTCTCCCACCCAGGGGTAACCACTATTCTGCCTTCTATGATGATCAATCACCAGTCAATTTGCCTGCTCTTCCATCAAATCAGTGGAATCATTTAGTATGTACTCTTTTGGTCTATCTTCCTTTGTTCAACATAGTGTTAGTGAGAATCATTCATGTTTTTGTGTGTGTCACTAATTTGTTATTTCATTATTACTATACAGTATTCTATAAAGGAATATACCACAATTTAATTATATTAACTATTATAGTTACATAATGACATCATACAATTACACTAATTATTACATTAGATTATACCACAGTTAAGCCATTCTCCTGTTTACGAACATTTGGATTATTTTCAGTTTTGGTTTAGTTTGACTGAAGCTACTCTTTTTACACTTTTTAAAGTCTCTTGGTAGACAAGAACTCTTCTCCTGAGTATATACCTAGGGTTTAAATCGCTAGGTCATAGGATAGGTATAGAGTTAGCCTGAGGAGATACTGCCAGTTTTCCAAATTGGCTGAAGTAATTTACATGTTTCCCAGCAATGTATACGAGTTCCAGTTACTTCATATCCTCATCAGTATTTTTTCCTTTTTTTTTAAATGGTTCATTCTGAATCCTCACCAGTATTTGATTTTTGTCAGTTTTTAAAATTTTAGCCATTCTGATAAGTGTGTGGTATTATCTCATTGTAGTTTTAGCTCCCATTTTCTTGATGTGCAATGATGTTGTGGACTTTTTTAAATGTTTATTGGTCACTTGGTTATCTTCTTTTCAAAGTGCCTGCCTTTTTTTTTTCTTTCTTTTAGTAGTTCTTTAAATGTTCTAGCTATGAGTACTTTGTCAAACCTTATATTATATAGGACTCATGATAATATACAACAAAAATCTTTTCCTAGACTGTGGCTCATGTTCATTGTTAATGGCTATGTATTATTCAATTAGATCTAACCACCGTTTAATGATTCTCCTACTGCTGGACATTTAGAGTATTTTTTTTCTTTCTTTTTGCATCCATAGGTGGGCACAAATAGACTATTTCTAATTTTTGCTTTAATTAAACACTGATAACCAAATTTTAAAGCTTTATTTGTATCTAAAATGTTTCCTTCATCTATACTCACATAAGTCGAATTACTCAATTAATGTATATGACCATTTGGTATTGATGCAGACAAAGCCAAACTGGTTCAGAAAAATTCTATCAGTTGATACTGGTGCCCAATAATGCATCATAATACCAGTTCACCATGTCCTCACCAACTCTGGCTTTTCCCCCTCTTCTTTATCAGTCTGATAGGACAAAACATTTGTATTTCATTGTTTTAATGTTTAGCTCAGTGATTACTAGTAATATTGAAATTATTTTTGTTTAGTCATTTATATTCTCATTTTCATAAATGGTCTTCATTTTGTGTATGCATTTATCGGGGCTTTTTGGAGTTTTTCTTGTTCACTACGGTATTGTGCTTTTCTTTTCATAGAATACTTTATTACATTTGTATTTTTATATTTACTGCAATCATTTCCCAAGATGTAGTGTTCTTTGTACTTTTCAAATTTTTATGTAGTTGAATCTGTGATCACACCCAAGCTTAGAAATATCTTTTCCCGAAACTATTCCAATCAATAGAAAAAGAGGGAATCCTCCCTAACTCATTTTATGAGGCCAACATCATCCTGATACCAAAGCCTGGCAGAGACACAACAAAAAAAGAGAATTTTAGACCAATATCCCTGATGAACATCGATGCAAAAATCCTCAATAAAATACTGGCAAACCGGATTCAGCAACACATCAAAAAGCTTATCCACCATGATCAAGTGGGCTTCATCCCTGGGATGCAAGGCTGGTTCAACATTCGCAAATCAATAAACATAATCCAGCATATAAACAGAACCAAAGACAAGAACCACATGATTATCTCAATAGATGCAGAAAAGGCTTTTGACAAAATTCAACAGCCCTTCATGCTAAAAACGCTCAATAAATTCGGTATTGATGGAACGTACCTCAAAATAATAAGAGCTATTTATGACAAACCCACAGCCAATATCATACTGAATGGGCAAAAACTGGAAAAATTCCCTTTGAAAACTGGCACAAGACAGGGATGCCCTCTCTCACCACTCCTATTCAACATAGTGTTGGAAGTTCTGGCTAGGGCAATTAGGCAAGAGAAAGAAATCAAGGGTATTCAGTTAGGAAAAGAAGAAGTCAAATTGTCCCTGTTTGCAGATGACATGATTGTATATTTAGAAATCCCCATTGTCTCAGCCCAAAATCTCCTTGAGCTGATAAGCAACTTCAGCAAAGTCTCAGGATACAAAATTAATGTGCAAAAATCACAAGCATTCTTATACACCAGTAACAGACAAACAGAGAGCCAAATCAGGAATGAACTTCCATTCACAATTGCTTCAAAGAGAATAAAATACCTAGGAATCCAACTGACAAGGGATGTAAAGGACCTCTTCAAGGAGAACTACAAACCACTGCTCAGTGAAATCAAAGAGGACACAAACAAATGGAAGAACATACCATGCTCATGGATAGGAAGAATCAATATCGTGAAAATGGCCATACTGCCCAAGGTAATTTATAGATTCAATGCCATCCCCATCAAGCTACCAATGAGTTTCTTCACAGAATTGGAAAAAACTGCTTTAAAGTTCATATGGAACCAAAAAAGAGCCCGCATCTCCAAGACAATCCTAAGTCAAAAGAACAAAGCTGGAGGCATCACGCTACCTGACTTCAAACTATACTACAAGGCTACAGTAACCAAAACAGCATGGTACTGGTACCAAAACAGAGATATAGACCAATAGAACAGAACAGAGTCCTCAGAAATAATACCACACATCTACAGCCATCTGATCTTTGACAAACCTGAGAGAAACAAGAAATGGGGAAAGGATTCCCTATTTAATAAATGGTGCTGGGAAAATTGGCTAGCCATAAGTAGAAAGCTGAAACTGGATCCTTTCCTTACTCCTTATACGAAAATTAATTCAAGATGGATTAGAGACTTAAATGTTAGACCTAATACCATAAAAATCCTAGAGGAAAACCTAGGTAGTACCATTCAGGACATAGGCATGGGCAAAGACTTCATGTCTAAAACACCAAAAGCAACAGCAGCAAAAGCCAAAATTGACAAATGGGATCTCATTAAACTAAAGAGCTTCTGCACAGCAAAAGAAACTACCATCAGAGTGAACAGGCAACCTACAGAATGGGAGAAAATTTTTGCAATCTACTCATCTGACAAAGGGCTAATATCCAGAACCTACAAAGAACTCAAACAAATTTACAAGAAAAAAACAAACAACCCCATCAAAAAGTGGGCAAAGGATATGAACAGACATTTCTCAAAAGAAGACATTCATACAGCCAACAGACACATGAAAAAATGCTCATCATCACTGGCCATCAGAGAAATGCAAATCAAAACCACAATGAGATACCATCTCACACCAGTTAGAATGGCGATCATTAAAAAGTCAGGAAACAACAGGTGCTGGAGAGGATGTGGAGAAATACGAACACTTTTACACTGTTGGTGGGATTGTAAACTAGTTCAACCATTATGGAAAACAGTATGGCGATTCCTCAAGGATCTAGAACTAGATGTACCATATGACCCAGCCATCCCATTACTGGGTATATACCCAAAGGATTATAAATTACGCTGCTATAAAGACACATGCACACGTATGTTTATTGCAGCACTATTCACAACAGCAAAGACTTGGAATCAACCCAAATGTCCATCAGTGACAGATTGGATTAAGAAAATGTGGCACATATACACCATGGAATACTATGCAGCCATCAAAAAGGATGAGTTTGTGTCCTTTGTAGGGACATGGATGCAGCTGGAAACCATCATTCTTAGCAAACTATCACAAGAACAGAAAACCAAACACCGCATGTTCTCACTCATAGGTGGGAACTGAACAATGAGATCACTTGGACTCAGGAAGGGGAACATCACACACCGGGGCCTATCATGGGGAGGGGGGAGGGGGGAGGGATTGCATTGGGAGTTATACCTGATGTAAATGACGAGTTGATGGGTGCAGCACACCAACATGGCACAAGTATACATATGTAACAAACCTGCACGTTATGCACATGTACCCTACAACTTAAAGTATAATAATAATAAATAAATTTTAAAAAAATCTTTTCCCTACAATATTACCTATAAATATAAATATTTCCCTATAAATATTCACATGAAACTATATTCTTAAAATTTAAAAAATCAACTCTTTAATGCCTTAGCAACCCTTTGGGGGGTACTATTAATATACTGGTCTCATCTCCAACTCTTATCTTTTTCCAAATTAATAACCAGTTCTGGCAATACCATTTATCAAATAAATATTCTTTTCCTCTTTGGATTTATGATGTATACTTATCATTTATTAAATTTTTAGACACGAGATAGTCTGCTTCTGGACTGTCTTTTCAGTTCCATCGATTTGGGTTCTCTATTCCTACAACATTATTATATTGTTCCATTCTTGTAGCCTTATAATTATTTCGTTTGACCAATATTTACGAAGCACCTGTATCACATTAGATTGTAGGGATAAAATAGGGAACAAGACATAACTAGTCACTATTTTTACGGTGCTTGTAGACTAGTGAGAAGATGGAGACAAGTAAACAGACAGATGGGAAAAGTATAGGCAAGAGTTCAGGCTGGAGAAGTATTAAGGGCGAGATCACACAGGATATTAAAGACCTTAAAAATGAGTTTGTGCTTTATCTTGACAGCAAGGTAAGCCACTGAAGGGCTTCATCAGGGGGCAAAGTGTTCAGACAGGCATTTTAGAAAGATCACTTCATCTGTAAGAAAATAAAAATAATTTACAAGAGGAAGTCAGGAGTTCTGTCAAGGAGCCCACTTAGGGGACTATGAGGAATATTAAGAACTGACTCAATACTCTTCTTCTTCTTCCAACTTTTCTATGCTACTTTCACATATTTAGTTTCCACATAAGCTTTGAAATTGTTTAGTCAACTTCCCTCCTATACACCAAACTCTAATCCAATTGTGATTTTATTTGGAAGTACACTAAATGCTTAATATATGAAGAATTACAACTTGATTACATATAATTTTCCCTAAGGTTTTCAAACAATTGCTGTTCAGCCATGTCTCCTTCCATCACGTATTTTTGCAAGAATAACATAAGTTGTTAGCAAAACAAAAACCAAGAAAAACAGGCAGATTAGGAACACCTTAATAGTTTGTCTCAAAGCATAGGAAATGTCAAAAACTAAAGGAAAGTGAAAGCAAAAAGGACTAAGTCTGAGCCAAGAAGGTAGGCTAAGCTGTTGGAGAGAACGATATGGACAATTTGTTAATTCAGTGTTAAACAGAGGTATACCTTGGTCCCAAGGAAGAAAGAACCTTATTTTTCCAAGAGCCAAGACGTGAATAAAGAAAAAACTTCAACCTGAATTCAAAACGAGCTGGAGGCTTATCAAAATAATTATAAACTATAGTGGCAGGGCCTAAGAACCAAAGGAGTGGAAAAGACCCTGGCAGAGAATTTAAGTGCTTTTAAATTGGGCCAGACTAAGTGAGGAGTACTTGCGTGTGGCTTTACTGAATCAGTTTGAGTTTGGATTCTCTCACACCATAGTGAAGTGAGGCTGTGAACCTGGAAACACTGTGAGCTGGAATATGGACAGCAAGTTGAAGGTAAGGGGCAATTCCAGAGAAAGGCAGAGGATGAAGGAAAGTATGGGGAAGGAAGCTCACCCTATAGGAAGAGATTAATCCTCCTCAACCCCTTCAGTACAAACAAGACAGGACACATAATTCTGTGAGTCGACAAAACAGGGATACTGCTCATATTTTTAGGCCTGTATTTACTCTCAGGATTTTTAATGCATTTTTTCCACAGGGGATTTGTTATTCTGAAAATGGATTGAGTCTTACTTTATAACATGAATAGTGACATATTTAATTCAAGGCAAAATTTGAGAAACTGAAGATTTGATGGTCTGACAAAACTACTAGATAGATAATGCCAAAAAGACATAGTTCTCACGCACTTTCCTTTCCAGGGCTGCCATTCAAAGCTGTCTCCTTTTAGAAAGAAAGAATATTTACACAAAAGATTTTGTTTCAATTACAATTTTCTTGTTCATCTTTTTATGTGGGCAGAGCATAATTCCTTCATTCAGGAGATGTTTACCCTACTGGAGGCACTAGGGCTATAAAGATGAAAAGACAGATGAAAAGATGAAAAAAACTACTTCTTATCTTCCTGGGGTTCATGTACAACAGATTATACAGATAAATAATTAGATAATTACAGCAAAAGGCCCAGGGTGTTACTGGAGCACACAGGAGAGGCATCTGAGGAGTTCAGGAAGCAGCCTGGAGGAAGTGGCATCTAAAGGAAGGTTGCATGGGTATCTCATAGGACCCGGTGGTTAGGACCAAGATAACTAGACTCAGATTCTGGAAGAGAGCATTTCCCAACATGGGAATGATTTACAAGTATGACCTCTCAGAACACTGCAGAGTACAGCTTTTTAACCTGTGTTCAGATTACAGGTGTGTCCGCCAGCCATAAGCACAGCCTTGTCCATCTCCTTCAATGGGCAGTATTGATATTACCATTTGCTATGTGTGTCATGACATAAAAAAGGTTAGGAATCACTGCTTGGAAAGAACTAAGGAAATGTTTTTGCCTCTTGGCTATAATTTACTCTTATTCTCTCCCTCTCTTACTCTCCCATCTTTCTTTCCCCTCATTCTTCTCTACTCTTTTCTACTCTTCAATCCTCAGAACTTGACTCCCAACAATTCCAAAACATACACATTCTGAATTTCAGCCACCAAAAGAGAAAGATGACTTCATTTCAAATATAAAGTCCTGGGAAAGAACTGTGATTGGTCCAGCTTGAGTCAGGTGCCCATCCTTGGACAAATCAACAGTGACCAAAAGGTAGGAATATCTTGTGCAGATGGTCCCCAACTTATGATGGTTTGATTTTTTTAACTTCCCAATGGTGCAAATGTGATACACATTCAGTAACGACCATACTTCAAGTACCCATAAAACCATTCTGTTTTTCATTTTCAGTACGGTATTTGATAAATTACAGGAGATATTTAACACTTTAGTATAAAATAGGCTTTGTGTAAGACGATTCTGACCAACTGTAGGCTAATGCAAATGTTCTAAACATGTTCAAGGTAGGCTAGGCTGAGCTATGATGTTTGGTAGGTTAGGTGTATTAAATGCATTTTTGACTTACAATAGTTTCAATTTACGATGGGTTTATCAGGCTGTAACCCCATTGTAGGCCAGGCGCAGTGGTTCACACCTATAATCCCAGAGCTTTGGGAGACCTAGGCAGACAGATGGCTTGAGCCCAGGAGTTCAAGACCAGCCTGGGCAACAGGGCAAAAATCCCACCTCTACAAAAAATAGAAAAAATAAGCCAGGCATGCTTGCATGCTGTAGTCTCAGCTACTCAGGAAGCTGAGATGAGAGAATCACCTGAGCCTGGGGAGGTCAAGACTACAGTGAGCTATGGTTGTGCCACTGCACTCCAGTTTGGGTGACAGAGTGAGACCCTGTCTCAAAAAAAAAAAAAAAAAAAAAAAAGACACAACCCCTTTGTAAGTCAAGAAGCATGTGCATTTAAATTGTAGCTCCCAGAGTTACCATTTGGCTAGATTGGCGAAAGGGGCACTAGTCAGACAAAGTAACAGGTGTCTACTACAAAGTTTGGATGCTGAAGGGAAGCATCTGGGAGACAGGACAAGGATGAAGATTCAAAAGAGTAAAAAGATAATTTGAGAGATCAATGTCCCTGTGAGGATGAAAAAAGATAGGACCCATGATACGGTAGGCAGGATTAGCCTAATAGAGGATAAGCCCCCATCTCCTATTGCAAGAGGAAGGAAGGAAGAAAGAATGGATAAAGATGCGGTCTTCACACGTGCCAGAGGAAGTGGGAGTTCAGGTCTGCAGGGTATTTCTCTGGGAGGCAGGAAGGTGATGCAGGAGACAGGGAGTAGGCTAGTAACAGAAGATTAGTGAAAAGGATAAGAAAGAGACATTACACAAAATAAGAGAGAGAGAGAGAGAGAAAGAGAGAGAGAGAGTGAGTCTAGGGAAGCATAGAACGAATGTCCGTAAATTTGAAGATCTGAGTGAGGTCAGCAACTATACATTTATTTATACCCATCTGTGCAGTAGTATCATTTTTTCCAGCAAGTCTCGGCAGCCCCAATATTGGATCTGTAGGGACAAATTAAGATGAGCCATTTGATAGTTCCAGGACTGGGGTTTTGCCAGGTGAGGGTCCTTGAAGGAAAAGAGGAACAAGGCAGTTTAAGGCTGGGAAGACAGGGATACAATGGAGCTTGGACTGAGAGTTGTGGGTCTGAAGGAAGAAGAAGCACTATGAGAACAATAAAATAGAATGGCATTCTGGGAGATAACCGAGAACACAGGGGATGCAAAGCGTAAGTTACTGCAAGGTTTTCGAGACAGTTAATCCCAGCAGTGCCTCAGTGGACAGGGGTCACTTAGGACTCTTAGGAGTTGGCTGCACACTGGATTAATGGGGTTTCTGATATTTTTCTTGATTAGAAATATGCAGTTTTTTCCTCCAAGTCTTTATATTTAGGTACTTTATACACTTTAAGGGGCACCTTTTCTCTCCCCCACTTCCCATCGGTTCCTATAAAATGCTTGCATTCTTTCTTAGCAAAGGTGATCTACCCCAACCAGACAAAGCTGTGTGCCATTTCCAAGATGTTGCTGGCACCCAAACTTTCACTCAAGGTGTCTTACATACCTTCTCCCCATTCTCATTCAGAATGTGCTTCCACATTCTGTGTGTTCAGACTTCAAAATCTCACCAACTTCAACATCCAGGTAAGTATCCAATTTCTTCTAGGAAAGTCTCCAAGATTCTACCTAACCCAAATCACTATTTCTTTCAATACACAAGTTTTTTGTATTCAACATAGTTACACTGTCATTTGTTTTATTTCTATTTCTTTTTTTTTTTTTTTTTTTTTTTGAGATGGAGTCTCACTCTGTCGCCCAGGCTGGAGTGCAGTGGCGCGATCTTGGCTCACTGCAAGCTCCGCCTCCTGGGTTCAAGCAATTCTCCTGTCTCAGCCTACTGAGTAGCTGGGACTACAGGCGCCTGCCACCATGGCCGGCTAATTCTTGTATTTTTAGTAGAGATGGGGTTTCATCATATTGGTCAGGCTGGTCTCAAACTCCTGACCTCAACTGATCTGCCCGCCTCGTCCTCCCAAAGTGCTGGGATTACAGGCGTGAGCCACTACGCCCAGTCTATTTCTATTTCTCTTTAAGGACAAGAATTCCTCTTAAATTCAAAATTTAATATGTGTGTGTGTAGTTGGGGCCTAAGAAAGACTCTTGACTTAAAGTACACAGCCAGTCAAACATGTAGACAACTATCTTTTTATTCTAAAGCTTACATATCACACTGAGTATCCATAAAGAACAAACTCCAATGACTAAGAAGAAAATAGAGAAGTGTGCTTATATAAAATGTATTCAAAGCTGCACAATAACCTGCCAAATTAGTAATGGAATGTCGAATGAATCAAATGGAATTCATAATACTGACTACTAGCCTTATGTGTATTAGTCACTAAAGCATCATGTTTTCTATCTGGTATGCTAAGAAAATCCAAAGTCATCAAGCTTTATTTTCCCGTATCTTAAGGAGAATGGAAGAGATGGAAATAAAGGAGGCAAGAATGGCTTACAGATCCAGTTGAAACAGAATGGAAGGAAAGGCAGTGGTTTTCATCAAGATCCTACAGGCAAGGTGTAGGATCTGTAATTTCGTAAGGACATATACACAAACTCATTCAGCCACATTCTAGTCTAGGATTAACATGAAGAAAATCTATTAACAATGGTAAAGCTTTTTTCCCCTCCAAATGAATATGGCAATATCCATTCTGGAGAACTCTCATTCTGTGTTGAAATAATACCACTTTTCTATATGTTGATCCAGCAATAAATATAAAAATGGTTAATTTGCATACATTTTGACTTCTTGACTTCTTATTTTACTTCTAGGAATCTATATTAAGAAAGAAATAAATATATTTTATATATATACATACAAACACACACACACATATATACACACACACCCATATATATACACATATATACGCACACATGGATATTCATCAGCACAATGATAACCTTATTAACAAAAAACTAGTATCAGCTCACCAGTAAATTGATTAAATATTCTATTATATGTAACACAACAAGTAACATATAAAATAAATACCTGTATAAAACATATGCTGATAAGTGACAAAATCAAGTTTAAGAACAGTATGAGGCTGAGAGCAGTGGCTCATAACTGTAATCCCAGTCCTTTGGGAGGCTGAGACAGGAGGATCACTTGAGGCCAGGAGTTCAGACCAGCCTGGGGAACATAGCAAGACTATGTCTCTGTAAAACATTTTTTAAAAATTAGCTGGGCATGGTGGCACATGCCTGTAGTCCCAGTTACTACAGAGTTACTAAGGCAGGAGGATTGGTTGAGCCCAGGAACTTGAGGCTGCAGTGAGCTATGATCACGCCACTGCACTCCAGCCTGGATGACAGGGCAAGACCCTATCTCTAAAAAAACAATGTATAATGTAATAAAGTTTTATAAAAATAAATTTTAAAGTAATATTGATGTGCATGTACCAAATAATAATGTCAAATGGGGTATGACTTCTGGGAGACTTTCTCTTTATAAATTTTGTATTTATGAAACACTTGAGTTAGGAATTTTGTATAACTTTGTATTATATTCATAATTAGAAATGTATAGATATTTTAAAGTAGATGTATATCTACTGACATGTAAAAATGTCAACTATACAGCTTTAAAATGAAAAATGCAGGTTAAGGCAACATATTCAGGTTTCTAAAAAGTGACACACACCCCCCCAAAAAAAAAAAAAAATCTGGAAGGCTACACCAAAACATTGTTGATGGCTATTCTGGGTGGTGAGATTTTTGTGTGATTTTTACTTTCCTCTTTGTAACTTTCTATTTTGACTCCCCTTTTAAAAAAATTAAGGCCACATACTATTTTTATAAATGAAGTTTTCACTTAAAAACTTCGTCTTCAATTTTCACTAGTAAACCTTTTTAAGAACTAAAACGGTTCAACAATACTGACTCTAATTATGCTTCCACTCCCTATTCACTCAATAGCCTCTAGGTTTACCCCCGCCTAAAGAATCAGCAGTAGAACAGGAGAAGTAATAGGACAGAGATCATCAACAAAAAGTGGTGCTTTCAGCTTTGCTACGAAAAAAAGATAGACTGTCATAATATTGATAATGTCATTTCACATTTTTGATTGATGAGTTCCAAAGAGGTTTTACAACTACAATCATATTTGGTTTTCAAGTCTATGAAGAAGGCAGGGAGGTATAATTCTCCCTTATAAGATAAGTAGTCTCAGTTAGAAGAGGTAGAGGGATGTATCCAGGTTCTTGAACTGGGGAGTGACAGTGTTGTCCTGCATAGTCCAATACAGTAGCCATGAGCCACATGTGGCTATTACACTTAAATTAAAGGGAAATAAAATTAAAAATTCAGTTTCTCAGTTGCAGTGGCCACACTTTAAGGGCTCAATTGCCACAGGTGGCTCGTGGTTACTGCTTTGGATAGTACAGTACAGAATATTTGCATCATCACAGAACTGATGTGATTCCCACTCCAAGAACATTTTCCACTCATGTGGTGGCTTTCTACACCCTTGCTTTGCCCTCTTAAAGGAAAGGAAAATATTATTTGAGCATCCTACTCTACATGGTATGAGCTTCTGAAATACTGCAGAGGAAAAAAAAATGCTGGATTCATAATACAAAGATGGCTAGGGTAGCCAGAGAGTGGTGAGTAGTGGGAGAAGGCACAAGGAAAGCCTGAAGGGTGATAGAGTGAACTCTGAGGGTCGCCCACCTAGCACCTATTCACTCTCTTCTTCCTTTTAATAGGACTAAGATTTTATTTTGGCATCTACCCCTATCCAATATGGGCTTTGTACCCCACAGTTCAGGAACAGGCCTGCAATGCAATTTGGGCTTCATCACGTAAGACAAAAAGTTAGCTGACAGAGTAACACCTTTTGAGGCTTTGGTCTTAGCCTCTGAAGGGCCAAATAGCAGAATACCTACTTCAACATTATCTCAGGCATTAACCAAAAAGTGCATGTGTATCATGTGATCACATACATGACTATTAATAGTTCTATCTCATCAGTATAACAGAGTCCACAATATGGGCCAAGCACATCACTCTGTTTTACTAGTATGTGTAGTATTTCTATTAGCTTTACTAATATGTGTACAGGTGAGTATCTAGGTACATTCTGAGGTTAAAAAAAAATCTAATTTTGTGTTTTGTGTTTTGAAATCTACCATCTGAAATAGAAATACATTCTTGCAAAAGTAAATTATAATAATAATTAAATAAAAAGGGAAGCAGACTGATAATACAAATATTAACAAAGCGCATTACCTAGGTAGACTTTGCGGAGAACACTAATCCTTTTGTAGCCAAACATTTATAAAAATTTAAACAATCAAGACAGGTCAGGCACAGGAGTCATAGCTGATGCCTGTAATCCCAGCACTTTGGGAGGCCGAGGCAGGAAGACTGCTTGAGGCCAGGACTTTGAGACCAGCCTGGGCAACATAGTGAGACCATGTCTCTACAAAAAATAAAAAAATTAGCCAAGTGTAGTGGTCCATGCCTAAAGTTCAAGCTACTCAGGAGGCTGAGGTAAAAGGATTGCTTGAGCCCAGGAGACTGAGGCTGCAGTAAGCTATGATCACACCACTCAACACCAGCCTAGGGGACAGAATGAGAGCCTGTTTCAAACAAACAAATAAGTAAATAAGACAGAACAGGGAGATTAGATGATAGCACAATTCTCCTTTATAGAATTTATAGAATCACAGCATTAAACAAAACAACCATTTAAAAACTATACCTGAATTTAGTAATTTAATTCCATGTAGCCCATGAGTCTTTTAAGAAAAATCCTAATTTGGGAATTCTTCATATGTGGCATGAATGAGTTAGACGCAGAATGTCAACTGTGCCAAACTTCTACAGAATGGAACATCAGTACCAAAAACTATCATGCAATTTTCAATGGAACAAACATGGTGAAGGTTACAAGGGATTTTGGAATCACAAGCATATATATGCTGCTTTGTTCACATACTTCCAAGAATAACTATAGCCCAGAGAAAAGAAACTAAATCACTGGCCCTAAGTAGAAAGATGGTGGTCACTTGCCATTTTTTCTCAGCTAAAGACAAACTGCAGGACATATTTTGGAACTTTGGAACCGTTTCATCGGGGACTCACAAAAATGTCCCAATGGGATAGAACAGTTATTACTATTATTTTGAGACTGAGTCTCACTCTGTCACCAGGCTGGAGTGCAGTGGCGCGATCTCAGCTCACTGCAACCTCCTCCTCCTGGGTTCAAGCGATTCTTGTGCCTCAGCCTCCCAAGTAGCTGGGATTACAGGCTTGCACCACCATGCCTAGCTAATTTTTGTGTTTTTAGTAGAGACGGGGTTTTGCCATGTTGCCCAGGCTGATCTCCAACTCCTGAGCTCAAGCAATCAACCTGCCTCAGCCTCCCAAAGTGCTGGGATTACAGGCATGAGCCACCATGCCTAGCCAGAATAGTTACTAACACATGTTAAAAAACATGGCTGAAACCAAAGAAAGCTTAATATTGTCCTCAGCATACAACAGTACCTATACAGTAGAATAAGAACCAATGATTGTTTATACAAAAATTAATTCACTGCTGAAAAAGGCACTAACTGAGACGCCATAAAGTACAAGTATTTCCGGCCGGGTGCGGTGGCTCAAGCCTGTAATCCCACCCAGCACTTTGGGAGGCCGAGACGGGCGATCACGAGGTCAGGAGATCGAGACCATCCTGGCTAACACGGTGAAACCCCGTCTCTACTAAAAAAATACAAAAAAACTAGCCGGGCGAGATGGCGGGCGCCTGTAGTCCCAGCTACTCGGGAGGCTAAGGCAGGAGAATGGCGTAAACCCGGGAGGCGGAGCTTGCAGTGAGCTGAGATTTGGCCACTGCACTCCAGCCTGGGCGACAGAGCAAGACTCTGCCTCAAAAAAAAAAAAAAAAAAAAAAAAAGTACAAGTATTTCCTACAGGGTACCTGCTATATACAAGCTTCTGTCACTCTGTTTCAGAGAAGACGCTGAAATGAATACACATGAATGAAAGCGTGCAGAGTGTACTGTGAAAAATGGGCCTTTCTCCATTCTAGTTAGTTAATTTATTTCAGATTAAATGAGATTAAAGATCAGATATGACTCCTGGACCAGGAAAAATGCTACAAAACATATGATTATGGCAACTGTAAAATCTAAATATGGACTTTGGTACAAGATTATTATCTACCCCATGTAAAATTTCCTGCTTTTCATAACTATGCTGTGGTTATGTAGGAGACCCTCCTTGTTCTTAGGAAATTCACGTCGAAGAATTAGGGGAAAGGGGCAGGATGTCTGCAACTTACTCTCAAATATTGGTGAGTGATAAAGCAAATGTCAAACAGTTGATGAACCTGGGTGAAAAGTACATGGGAATTCCTGTAACTTTTCTGAAATTTTAAATCATGCACAAGTAAAACATTACCAAAACATTAATTCTTTACATTTCCTAATGAAAACAAGTAGTTCTGTGGTAGTCAAGTCTCAGAATGGATGTTACAGAGGCCATTAGTGGGCTTGAGGAGTTGCCATACTCTGTCCTTAGCTCTCTGTTGTTTACACTGGATTTAAAACGGATTCACTCCTTAAAGTGGAAACACTCTTGTTTCTGTGGGGTATCAGTCCCTGATGACTTCCAGCTTGAATTACTGGTGCCATTGCTACCTAACCACAGTCCCCCGTCCCACGCCCTTCTTGCCATAGTAGGTAGCTGGGCTCATTCAATGCAGTAGTCCCATGTCTCATATTTGTTCCTTAAAGTATATGCTTTAAGAGAATAAACCACATTGTAACAAAGAGGCTCCTAGATGACTATTTCATAGACAATGCCAAGCTCCCTAACATTCTTACGTACCCATGCAAAGTTACATAAACATATATTATGAAGTATAAGAAGAAATAAATTGTTAGAAATAAACATGTAGTAAGACATGTAAAACTGGAACACAAAATCTCTTAAAAATTAAGTGTTTTCATCTTACAGCTGTAAAAATATGTTTGAAGCCCAAATTGTGGACTTTTGTGTCCCTTCTACGGTTTAAAACAAAACACAGAAGGAAATACACTTCACTATCATGACATGTCATCCACAAATTATATGTCTAACCCTTGAGCTTCTTTTAGAAACTCTCCTCACTAATTTGCCTGTGTTTTTGAATAGCAAGTAATATGTTTTCAATCATGAAAGGTTACAGGGAAATTTTTGTGGTAAAAACTGGCCTTCCACTGGCATAAAAATCATCAGTCTTACTGCAATCCTTTGGGAAATAACTTTTTTTTTCCATTATTGTCAAGCAACTTTCAAACCAGTTTAATAGCTACTGTTCTTGAGATGGCTCTTTACATCCTTTAAAACTGATGGCACTCAAGACCATGTAAGAGAAAACAATGATGGTAAGTTTCGTAAATGAGTTATTTCTTTACAATATTTTGAGAGAGAATCAAACTATGTGAAGTTTTTAAAATAACAGTTATCCACTGATATTTAAATGGACAACTGCCCATCCTCCAATACATCACACACTCAGACCTCAACTATTGCATTACTCTTTCACCATGGGTACAACAATCCTATCAAAGAATGTAGCCATTTTATTCTGAAATAAAATTGTATTTGATATTAATTTTTGTAAGTTTTCTTCAGGAAAAAATGTCTGAGCAGTACAAAAACTAAGTGACTTTTGTAAGTGCTCTATTTGCCTCTCTTTCATTGTTACTCTGCATTTCCTCTGATTAAACACTACTCCACTTCTGTAATATGAAGTAATTTTGCACAGGAATAACACAGTAGAGTAATGCTGCCTGATTTTTTTTCTTCTCCCTAACTCACTCTTATGTACCCTGTTTCTTGTTTGTTTGAGATACACCATATAAGGATATACCAAGTTTTCTAAAACTTAACTACAAGCATTAGTGAATTTGAGGGGAATGGAGTCTTATCAAGGCTTGGATTGGGCTTGATCACCTACTTACCATGGGAGTCAATCTCCGTCTCTTTTTTCTTATTGGAGAATGAACCTCCCTGTACCTACTTTAAATTTAAGTTAGTTAAGAGCACTTACGAAAATATTTTGTTTTCAGATGACCAACTGTTTACTTCATTTCTCCCCTGCACCTAGGCTGCCAAGTACTATTAAAAAAAAAAAAAAAAAAACTCAGGTTGACCAACTGGAAACTCTATAAATCCATGGAGTTCAACATCAGGAGGACCTCTGGCACTGTCTGGTGATCCTTGTACTTGTCCTTCAACAGCTCCCAAATCAGAAGGTAAACCTATTCACTCTTACCTCAAGCTGATGTTTCTACCATTCCCCTCACTCTCGGCCAACATCTTGCCTTCTATTTCACAAAGCAAAATAAAATCCAATAGACAGAAACAACTCCGACTTCCTGCCACTTTACCTACATCCACCCTAATCCTAACCACCTTTTTTCCTGAGCCTGCAAAAGAGGCAGCCCCAGAGCTCTGGAACCCATCCTCTCTCACTTCCTCAAGCATCTTGTTCCATCAGTGATCAACTCCAATTCCCACAAACATGCCTAAGACTCTTCACCTTTAAAAACAACACAATATTTTTCACCAGTTCTGCAGCCCTTCAACCGAACTGTCCATATCCACCTCATCTACTCCTCAGTTCACTGTAACCTGGCTTACTCCCTACCAAGGCCTCCCATCATCAAACTCAATGGGCTCCTCCATTGTTTGCTTACGTGATCTCTCTACAGCAGCGGCCCCCAAACTTTTAGGCACCAGGGGCAGGTTCTGTGGAAGACAGTTTCTCCATGGACCCAAAATGGTGGTTTCAGGGTGAAACTGTTCCACCTCGGATCATCAGGCATTAGAGTCTCATAAGGACTGCGCACCGTAGATCTCTCACACGCGCAGTTTGCAATAGGGTTTGCACTCCTCTGAAAATCTAATGCTGCTGATCTGACAGGAGGCGGAGCTCAGGCTGTATTGCTTGCTGGCTCACTGCTCACCTCCTGATGTGCTGCCCAGCCTGGTTCCTAACAGGCCACCGTACGGGTCAGGGCCTGGGGTTTGGGACCCCTGATCTACAGCATTTACTACTGCTGTTGTTTTCTTCTAGAAATTCTCTCCTCCGTTAGTTTCTCTCATACCATTACTTTCTAGCTTATTTCTTTTATTGACTCTTCTTCCCCTAAAATCTTCCAATGTTAGAACTGTCCGCCAGCGGAAGTAGAAATTGATATGACCATTTTGAAAAACACTTGATGAAATGTAAAGCTTTTTTGTTTGTTTGTTTTTTGAGACAGGGTCTCACTCTGTTACCCAGGCTGGTGTGATCTCAGTTCACTGCAACCTCTGCCTCCCAGGTTCCAGCGATTCTCTCAACTCAGTCTCCCCAGTAGCTGGGACTATGGGCACACGCTACCACACCCGGCTAGTTTTTGTATATTTTGGTAGAGATGGGGTTTCACCATGTTGACCAGGCTGGTCTCAAACTCCTAACCTCAGGTGATCCACCCACCTCGGCCTCCCAAATTCCTGGCATTACAGGCGTGAGCCACTGCGCCCAAACAAAATGTAAAGTTTTACATTTGTTTATGTCTTGTAGCCAAGTTCTTCTACTTCTAGGAATCCATACCAAGAAGAATTGTGATCTTAGAGAAACAATTTTTGTACAGATGTATTATTTATAATACTAATATGATATTATGCTTGAATTAATGGTAAATAGGGTGCAAAATTGTCTGTAGAGTGTCATCTCAACTATGTGGCAAATACAGGCATAGTTTTTTCCCAACAGTGATTTTCTTGGGGAATGAGAATTGAATTATGGGTGAATATTATTATCTTATTGTCTTTATATATTTCTATATTTTTCAATTTTTCTACAAGAATCATGTATTTATAGATTTAGATTAAAAAAAGAAACAATTTTGAGAAACAAATCAGAGGTCCAAAAGATCTTTTTTTGAAAGATAGTATTTACCTTCACTTCTCACTGTATACATTCTCTATCTAATAAGGTAATCTCGTATATTTGAAAAGCATCAAATGTCATCATATACAGATGACTCTAACACCTATGTCCCGACTACACACCACTCTACTGTGCTTCAAAACTGTACAGTACAGTACTTCCATCTGGCTACTAGACAATTCCGTGTGATGGCTCACAAGAACAATAGCCTCTGCCTGTTATCTTACCTTCTAACCCACACTCCAAGTTTTCTTTCCTCTTGCATCTCTACTCTTTGTAAACAGCACCATCAACCCCAAACTCCTACTTTAGGTAAGTAGGTGAACCAGACTAGAAATCAAATATGAAAGCCGATCAATTCTACCTTCTCAATAGATATGAAAACCATGCTTCTGTGTCTCTCTTCCCACTTTCTCACTAGTCTCACTTGGACTCTTTCAACAATTTCCTAAATGTTCTCTCTACTTCCAGCTTCAGTCATGTGATTATATATCTCCTTCATTAACACTACAGTCTTCTAAAATGTAAGTCTGATCAAGTCATTTCCCTAATTAAAATCCTTCAATGGCTCCCCATCACCACATAATAAAATAAAAACTCTTTAGCATGGGATTTGATGAATTCTTATTCTATGGCCAACTTGTCAACTTCCTGCTCACCCTTTAGTTCAAACATCTCCTTTGAAGCTTCCCTTTACCTCCCAGAAATAGTTGGATGCATCCTCCTCTGAGTTCCTGGGGCATGTCATCCATATCTCCATCATAGCATGGATTACACTGCTGTAATTATTTCTATGTCTGTCTTTCCCTATAGACCTGGATTACACAGGGACAAGGAAAGGATTCTATTCATTTTTGTATCTCTAAAAACCTAGCATACAGTTGATGGATAATTAACTGCTAATTGCTTAAATGAATGATTTGGCTCACAAACAAAAAGTACATGATGGATTAACAAATTATGGATCTTTTTTTCCACATATCTGAACCAATGCTCTAGAATCAATATATGCAAGATGGCAAATTTACCCAATAAATTTGTCAATAAATTATTGAAACAAACAGTAAATTCAACATTATGAAGCATGGTACCTGCTTCAGGTTCAAATAACTGTCTCGCAGTGATATTTAAAGTATGCACATTTTAAACTTAATTATTAGAACGTTCCCCCATCCTCTTAGTTCCTCTTAGGTATACACTTGAAAGTTACCTTTCATAGCCACTGATTTCAAATATAGGCAAAAATTATGTTAGTTTCCTAAAAATAGAACGAAAATTCAAATACTCTTTTTACTAGCAATATCAACAATTTCAGCATACTGGAATCAGTCCAAACTAAAGAAAAATAAAATAACCTTTTTACTCCATGGAAAATTTCTTTTACATTAATTGTAAGCATAGGCAATAGGTAATCCTGGGGAATTTTAGCTTATTAATCAGAATCATCATTAAGATCTAACTCATAAGAGCTTATATGAAGGAATAAAAATGGATCCTGGCAGAGTAGACTAGTAAAAATTTATGAAACTCTGAAAAACAGATCTCTTCCTTACTTAGCCATTCAAAATTCCTCACAAGTGAGTCACCGTCCTCCAAGAAAGGCAAAGTTCCACCTGAAATAAACCTGAATGTGAAAAGCTTGCACATCTAAAGGAATCAACTTCAGTTTTTTTCTGGGCTAAAGGGAGAAATCATTGGTGAAGCCAATGGCAAACAACAAATAATCAAGAAATAATTCTTGCTTCACTTTGGGATACATTATACACTTTATGCAGTGGTAACAGATTTAATTTTATTTGACAAACTAACATCAGAATTAGTTTGTACTCCCTGTACACAGACCAACTGGGCCAGGTTAACACAGTAAAAACATTTATGGGAGTAAAAACATCCCATAAATGTGCAATTCTTGAAAGGCATCTGAAACTCAAAATAAAATTAGAAAGTGATTTGACATGTAATAAACACAGGGTAAAGGTTGAATAGGCACAATAAAGTCCGTAACTATAGCTACAGAATACATGAATTGAAAGTAGAGAGCTGTAAGTAGAGTTTTCTGGAATGAGGGCACTGGCTGAATCTGCACGCTTTATTGAGTTGCTGTACTGTGGTCCCTATGAAGATGCCAACATATGATATACAAATGTATATGTGTACATGTGCGAGTGTAGCTTCACTCACACACTCATGCACACATCCCATATTTGGCGGTTACTCTTGCAGTCTCTGCAAATCCAAGGAAGTCATGACATACACCTTCAACTAACAATAAAATTGTTTGTTCTTCCCCATTGGCTGCAATGAGGTTTATGATGCCATGTATAAGGTCAAAGGATTGCTACAAACCCTTAATTGCTTGCTGATTTTTATACTGTTTCCTCAATGATTTCCTTGAGGGCTCCTTGTGGCCTTTTTTAAAAACACATTTTTACTGAAGTACAACCATCATACATAAGAATATACACATCTTTAGTATATATAACCACTGCCTGTGCCAAGAAGATTTGTTCCCTGCACCCCCAGATACCCTCCTTTAGTCTCCTCCTAATTACTGTCCCCTCTGTCTTCTCCAAAAATAACCATGATCCTGACTTCTTACAGCATAGATTAGTGTTGCTTGTTTTTGAATTCTATATAAATGGAAGCATAGAGTCGGTATTGTTTTGTGTCTGGCTTCTTTTGCTCAATGTTATGATTGTGAGATTAATTCATGCTGATGTATGTAGCTGTAATTCATTCAATTTTGTTGTCATCTAGCATTCTATTGTATGAATACAATTTATTTTTCCATCCCACAGTTGACGGTCACCTTTGTTTTTTCCCAGGTTTCGACTCCTACTCCTATTGCATTTTAACATCTAACATAATAATTTCCCCCTTTATTTCTACACTGCAGTAGCTGCAGGTCTAGTATTACTTCTTGCATGCCTAATATCATTCATTCACTTAAAATCTTTGGCAACTATTACAGATCAAAATAGGTCTGCAGAACCCAAAATAAATTGAGAGAAAGAGGTCACAACAGAGTAAACAATACATGTCGTGAAACATACTCATCTCTGGAACGCACAGCGCAGAGCTCTTTGGATGAGGCTGTCTGAGGCGCTAACTCATGGATCCATGCTATGATAGTCTGTAGGGCTAGCTTTCATTAGCTGAGAGTATATTCATTCTTATTCTCTTGTTCTCCTTTTACTCTCATTTTTAAGGAAGGTATTTCAGAATGACAGCATTATAATGACGGTACCGAATTTTGCAGCTTTAAACAAAATGTATCTTAGTTGCCATCAATCAGAATGTGCATGCAGATGCTATTCTTGGATGATTTTTTTTTTTCTTTTTGAAATGGTGTAGACCACACAGCAGCTACACTATGGTCAGTGAGACCACCCTGCCTGGGAACACAAAGACTTCTATTGTATGAGGGAGAGACATGGACAATTTCAGCAAAAAGCATAGGAGCCTTCATCCTCTTCATGTCTGCTGCTCCAGATTCCAGCACTTCACATCTCCTCAGATATCTCATCCTTTGCAGAAGACTCTCTGTCCTCTCAAATGTCTTTCTCTGTCGACTGCCTCCTTCCCATCATTACCTATTCACACTCAACTCTCTTGACTTAAAAAGTAGCAGAAAAACAAAAACCTATAGCTATGGTCTTCTCTCCTTTCCTTTAAAACACACTTCTTGAAAGCAGTATCACCACTCAGTCTCTAGTTCTTCACCCCTACTGACTGTTTAACCCACTACAAACTATTTTCCACCTCTACCCCTCCACTGAGACGACCTTAATGAAAGTCATCAATGCCCTCTTGGATGCTGTACTTAATGGACACCTCTTCATCTTTCTCTTCCTTGGCGTTTCTCAAGTGTGCAACTTTGCTGACCCCTCTCTTCTCAACTTCTGTGATATCATACTTTCCTGTTTTCTTCCAACCTCCATGGACACTCCTCTTCAGACTCCTCTTAGGATCCTTATTATTCTGACTGTCCCTTAAATATAGATCTCTTTGAAGGTTCAATCCTTGGCCCTTTTCTTACATTTTATGCTCATTTTTGATCATCTAAATCTCAGAGTCATGTTCTATGAGCACTTCAATCTCAACATGAGAACAAGTACTGGGAAACATCCTCCTTTTTCCAATATTCTTCTCAATATTCTACACATATAGTCATCCCCTCCCCCCAAGTCTATATCACTGCTCTCTATTCCTTTCCATATGTATCAAGCAGGGGTAGCAGAAAGGTCAAGCACTTTGAAGTCCTGTCAGTCTGGCTTCAAATTCAAACTGCTTTTTAATTAGTTATGTGACTTTGACAAAGCCATCTTCTCTCTCTGTAAACACGTTTCACACCTGTATAACACCTATCTTGTGGGGTTGAATAGATAATAAGAGGTTAATGAGTGAAAACCACCTAACGCTGCACCTGATGATGCCTTGTAGCTGTCCCAATAATTAGTTTCCTTCCCATTTTCCATTTTATGGAATCTAATCCTGTCTTCCCAGCTGTAATGAATTTAAGGCAGAGCCAATCCTTTAAGAATCCTTTGGCTGGGCACGGTGGCTCACGCCTGTAATCCCAGCACTTTGGGAGGACGAGGTGGGCAGATCAGGAGGTCAGGAGATCGAGACCATCCTAGCTAACACGGTGAAATCCCGTCTCTACTAAAAATATAACAAATTAGCCAGGTGTGGTGGTGGGAGCCTGTAGTCCCAGCTACTCGGGAGGCTGAGGCAGGGGAATGGCGTGAACCCAGGAGGCGGAGCTTGTAGTGAGCCAAAACTGCACCATTGCACTCCAGCCTGGGTGACAGAGTAAGACTCCATCTCAAAAAAAAAAAAAAAAAAAAAAAAAAAAAAAAGAAGAATCCTTTAACCCTGTCAGACTGGTCTTCTCACTGTCCCGGAACATGTCACACCATTCACACAGGCACCCCTGCATGGAATGCTCTCCCTTGCCATTCTTACTTCATGCATAGCTAAGTCTTATTCACATTCCAGCATTTAGCCCAATCCCTTAATCGATAAAGGGCTTCCTTAGCCACCGAAGCTCAGACTCCTCAGAAATTTCCTCCACATGTGAACTGTAGAATATTGGTACTAATCATCAGGCATTTATTATATGCTACTTTTGGGGGTTACATATCTTTTCATTCTATTTATCTCCAATTACATCATTATTCTTGGAATGAATTATATGTAGTCCTCAGTATACACAGTTTCTAGCAAAAAGCTTTAAGTAATACCTGTTGATTGGTAATTTGTTAATTGTTAATTTGCAATAACTGAAGGCATAACATCATTTAATATTTTCAACTATTACTTTAAAATATCCATTTAGACAACTGGAATCTTAGAATATATGACTTTAGAAGCCATGTAGAACAATATTCCAGATGCACAACATCTCTTTACAAGAACCTAATGAGTGAATTTTTAACTCCAGTTTCAGTAAGTTCACATGACCAGAAACTCATTACCTTCTTTGGGAACCATTTGATGTCTAAGTAGCAGTTCCATAATACAACTATCAATACCAGGAGATTAACACATGATATACTGCTAAGATTTAATTCTTGAACCCCATTCAAACTCTACCAAATGCCCCAATAAATGTCCCTTATAGCAAAAGGATACAGTTCAACATCATGCTTCACCTTTAGTTGTTATGTCTTGTTATTCTTATTGCTTCTAGAATAATTCCTCAGTCTTTCTTGGAATTTAACATTTTTGAAGGTTACAGGCTACTTAAAGACTGGCCTTCAATTTGAGCTTGCTAGGTGTTTCCTCTTTAGATTCAGGTTATGCATCTTTAGCAGGAATGTCACAGAGGAAGTAATGCTGTGTTTTTCTCATTGCACCTGATCACATGGTACATGATTCTGATCTGTCCCGTTTCTGATATTGTTCATTTTGATCACTTCATTAAGGTAGCATCTGTCAGGCTTCTCCACTGTAACAATAATCTTTTTTTCTTTGATATTAATTAATTGAACATTTTGTAGGGAGATACTAAGTAAATATCCCATTCCTCATCAAACTTCAAAAGTTATTTATTACTTCATGTTAAGTATGGACTCATGGTTTCCGATTTCACTTTGATGATTAAACTGACCCAGATTTAGCTAGTGGGTACTCACTTAAGCTACTTTCTGAATCTGTTTTACATTTTTCATCATTCTTTGAGGATTTCCTAGATTTCTGATACAAGATCCCCCCGGCTCACCTTGTATTAATATTTACTCTGCCACAACCCTGGAATTATCCATTTCTCCACAGAGCCCTGATTTCTTTCAGTGGAGGATGGTACTAGGTGTAACCATTGCTATTATATTAAGGTATCACTGCTCCCAGGTCCTCACAATGGACAGAGATTGGGAATATATGATGTATGGATATACGTGGATACACATTCACATTTATATTTACTCCTCTGTCTAGCTGTATATTGAAAACTTCTGATTCCAATCTAGCTACAAAAGGTTGATTGTACTTATCCCCTTTCCATATTTGGAGCTCTCTTTTATGACCATGAGAAACCTGACTCCATTATCCTTAACATATTTACTTATTTGTCAATCTCCCTGTTTATCACTTATCTCCCACTGCTGTCACCAAGACCATGCCAGCACGGATGCTCTTTCTCCATACTCAGGTCCTCATGCATTGGCCCCCTCTTTACTCAACTTGGCTCCAAACTCTAATCTGGGCCCCTGTGGCTCCCCTTCCCCTGGGATGGATGCCTACCATGCTGTGCCCCAACCCAATGGCTTTAGGACCAAATTCTTCAGGAGGAAGAGAAGAGGAGGAAGAAAAGGAGCAGAAAGATAAATCTACATCTCTTCACTTTCACCCACTGGCATGAATTCTGTCTTTTGGGGTCTCCCATAATAAACATAATCAATTCATATGCAAGTATTTGAGGTTGGTGTTCACATCTTGTCTTGTTCCTTCAGTCATTCCTTAAATGACGTATTTTCAAGTACCCTCATCATATTGAGCATTCTTTTCTGAATAAATCCTATTCTGTCTACATAGCTTGTAAAACTGTAGAGGAAACACTTTTGGTTGTCTATCCACTATCCTATCCTGCCCCTAAAATTCCTTCTTTCCTAAAGAAGCCTGATTTTGTTCAGGTATCCACTCCCTTCCATAGAGCTATATGCTGCAGGAAATGTGAAATCTACCATCAGCGCCTGACTATTCAATCATGATAACCACATTCCTCTTACCAGTGACAGGTTTAATAATGGGCATGTGACCAAATGCTAACTAATGAGACATGTAAGGAAGTCTTCTGGGGGCCTTCCTAAGCAAGGAGCACAACACAAGCACACAGCTCACTCTCCTTCCTCAGGACATTACTGTGCCTGGGTGAGATGCACAGAACTGTTGCAACGACCTTCCACCAGCTGAGGATGAAACCAGCACAACAAGAAGGGCAGGACCAAAGGATCACAGACAAGTGGAGGCAGAGTTCTTAGGGACTGGCCAGTTGTGTGAGATAACATGTTTCTTGTTGTGTGAGATAACATGTTTCTTTTCTGTTTAAGCCAGTTTGGTCCGGTTTTCTTTTTAGCTGCCCCCAACAGCATTCTGACTGATACAGAGTGAAGCCAGCAACCACACAACCCTCCAGGAGAGGTGTGATATGCTAGGGAACTTCCAAGTCCCTGTATTTCCTCTGACACAGCCCAGGTCAATGGTGACACATAACATAGACTACTAAGACGTCCACCTTTCTCACACCTACAACAATGTTATTTTATATTTGTATTGTTAAAGTGTTGCCCTTCAACAGAGAACTAGAGGTTTACTTATTATTTACATTGTTAGCTTTTCCATTGTTTCAACTTGTTCAGGTCTTTCAAGTGAGAATAATAAAGGAAACTGAAGAGCTGTTACTTGACTGCAAAGCAACAGAGCCAGGAATAGGGCAAAAACAGAATAATAAACACAAAGCTAGGAGACAGGAGACTTTTGCCCCCATAGTAAATGTGCCACTAGACTAGTAAAAAGTCCTGACTTTCTATGTTTCTAACTTCATGCATCTATACAACAGTGAGGAACCTCAAGATTCCCTTCTGGCATTAAAATTCTGACTCAAGAGACTTCATCAGAGAATTCATGGCTCAGAATTTCTCTCTGGCTTGAAGCATAAAATCAAGAAAAGTAAATCCCCCCAAATCAGTGGTAGCCCATTAGTCATTATCAAGATTTACTTATTTCAAATCAACAAAACACTGCCCTTGGGCTACTCACTCCAAGAAACAACTCTATTACACTATAGAGATCAAGTCTGGGCTGTATTTGTGTTTACTCTTAGTAGAGGAAATGTGTAGAAAGCAATTGCCAAATCTGCACCCAATTCACGAATGTGACAAAAAATAAACATTCAGCCATCTCCCAGACCAGAGGGATTATAGGAGCTAAATGAAAGAAAGCCCAGATAGTTATAAATGTGCTGTCACCATGATGTAAAGCCCTTCAATTGCTCCCCAACATACTTAAGTTTTGAATCTTGGGATTTTATATCCCAAGCCCCTTCGGCAAAGTGTGGTCCCTGATGAGTGCTCCATCTTCACCTGCCCCTACTTTGCCTGCCTTACTCGGCCCAAAGACTCCTGCCTCACTGGATGCCTTTCAGTTTCAGAAACTGATTGAGTCTATCTAAAAATATGTCTCGGCCAGATGCCATGGCTCACACCTGTAATTCCAACACTGGGAGGCCAAGGCAGGTGTGGATCACTTGAGCTCATAAGTTTGAGACCAGCCTGGGCAACATCGTGAAACCCCGTCTCTACAAAAAATACAAAAATTAGCTGGGCATGGTGGTACATGCCTGTAGTCCCAGCTACTTGGGAGGCTGAGGTAGGAGACTAGCTTGAGCCCAGGAGGTGGAGGTTGCAGTGAGCTGAGATTGTGCCACTGCACTCCAGCCTGGGCAACAGAGTCAGACCTTGTCTCAATAAATAAATAATCAATAAAAGTATGTCTCTTTGTCTTCTCTCTCTCTCTTCCCTGAGTGTTCCCCTGCCCCTAACCTCTCTCCCAACACTCACACATTCTGCAGCCTTCTGATCTTGCTTAAAGCTATCTTCCCCATAAAGTGCCCTCCCTGTGACACACCCACGAACTTGGACACGTCACTTCCATTTCCCCTATGGGAACTCTGCTCTTTCTCTTCATAGCACTTATTACTACTTGTAGTTATCCTTTTGTTTGTTTACTGGTTTAGTATGTTCCCCTTGCTGGTTTATCAGCTCCATGAGAACAAGAACCATGTCTGTCTGGGTTGCTCCTGCATATCTAGAAAAGAATAAAGACAACGTGGTTGCCATCATACTTTCAAAGGCATCTTAATGGCATGGAAAAACATTTAAGATACTATGCTGTGTGAAAAAACAGTTTACAAAGCTATATGTTGTATAAGCAGGAAGATTCCAAATTTTTGAATATGTACATTTTTATATGTCTAGAAAAGATTGTACGGGAAATAAATCAAGGTATTAACAAGGAGGGTGGGATTATATATTTTTGTATGGAGAATCTGAGGACAGAAAATACATACATAGTATGCTAAAAGTGGACAACCATAACCATCAGGTGAAAAAATGGAAAACTCGTTATAAGGATAAAGAATAAAGTGTGATTATCAAATGATTAAATTGATTTAATAATCAAAACAGAACTGAGAACACTGATTATCTGGATAAGTTGTAACACATTTGTTAATATGTCAGTCAGCTCACATTACAGTCATAGCAGTTTTAACAGAACACAACTGTGGAGCAAAAAACATTAGCCAAGGACAGGGGCTCCGAGCCTGGCTGCATATGAGACTCACCTGGGCACTACAGAGGCTTAATACATCACCATCTCCAGGAGATGGAGTCCAGGGAATCTGCGTGTTTTAAAAGCTGGGTGATCGTGACACAAGGCTGGATTTGGGAACCCCAGTCTAGGATAAATCAAGAAGTTGGAGAAGAGGTTTCTTTTCAGTAAGCGTTTCAGATAAAATAGGAACCTGAGAGGTAGAGATGCAAACAGTAACAGATTCTGCCAATAGCAGCTGCCTACCGCAAGTCAACAAGCAGTCATAAATTGCACACAGTGTGGAAAAATCCACTCATCATGTTTGGTTTGTTCAACCACACAAATAATTCAAATACCAAGGGCAGTAATATGTTTTAGAGTAGCACCTTACCTACTTAGGACTCAGCTTGGCCTACTTGCCTTTCCAGCCAAACACAGCAAAGCAATAAAAAATACCTCTCAGCAGAGAAGATAAAAAACAGACGTCTTAAAACTCTTGCCCTACGACTGATACAGCCAAGATAACCCCTCAGTCTTCATTAGAACATATTAACTCCTTTTTTATACACCCTTCTAATGAGCTCCGCTGACAGCCAAAACTCAGAGCAGATTACCTTTGTAAATTAAGAGGGGGAAGGGAATTCACGGAGAGGCACACAGAAAGCAACGACAGAAACTGAACCACGTATTTTTAAAAGTTAATTTAGATCAACTTAGTGTGGAACAAAACATTACAAATATGACAATAAATACCAAAGACATGAAAACAACTTTTTATAACTACAGTCATGATTATCTAAGTCATTAAGAAAAAGAATTAAATCACATTCTTTATATTCTGCTTAAGGAAGCAAAAATGAGAAGGCACGAACATCTGAGTGCCCTCTATGTGTAAAGAACAATAAACAACCCAGCTATTATCTCATTTGATGTAATAACCTTGTGGTGTAGGAATCAGTCTCATTTGAAGACGACTGGGCCATTAAAGGCTCAGAGAACTGAGGTAGATTTTTAAAGTTGTACCGCAGAAAGTAGCCATAGTGATGTCTAACTTTGAATAACTGAAATATTTCCTTTGCTCATTATTTTATACCACATTGCCACTTTTAAAGTAATTTTGGTTACAAGCATTTCTTTCTTCCTTTTTTTTTTTTTTTTTTTTTTTTTTGGTGTTTCCAAGGATAAAAGCCTTCTGGAAAAAAAATCATCTAAAACAGTTGTTTGCAAGCTGTTTTTCCAATGTGATAGCATTTTTTCCCAAATGACATATTCCTTGGAACCCCACTGTGCAGGAGCAGAGCTGCTCTGTTAAAAGCACCAGAGTGCCAGGGCCTGAAGCCCTACTCCACCTCTACCTGTAATCCAAGACTGCTCCTCAGGCACCTCCATGACCCAGGACACCACAGAATACAGATTTTTTTTTAAAACCACCAATCTAAACAAGCTTAGTCCCTGGATTTGCTGTGTAAAAGCATGTCCCTTAGAAACACTCAACTAATAACACAAAGCTATATAAAGGCATCACAATGTTGTGAAAAGTTTGGTAGTATGGTAAAATGTAGTTAACTGACTAAGGCAAGCAACAACACGAGACTGCTCAAGATTACAGTGCCACTAATGTTTCCTGCTTTGTTGTATCATGTCAAGCTTCACATGTCTGAGTTCTACAAATGAGGAAGAAAAAAAAAAAAAAAAAAGGAGAGAAACGTCTACCATTTCACAAAAGCCCAAAATCTATTTTAGTGGTTTTTTCCAAGAGTAACTGTAATTTCATTTTTCCTGTATTACCAAAAACTGAAGTTACTACAGAAAAATCAGATTATATAAACACATAAAATAGAATACATTAAAAAGCATACATAAAATATAGTAAATGCATAGTTCAGCCAAGAATCAAAGATGCAGAAGTACTATGCATTTATTTGTTTATTCCGTGATAGAGGTGAAAATATTTTGTCCTTAAGGCCTCAGAATAAGCCTTGGGAGATAAGACTTTGTCTTGCCCTTAGAACTTTGAGTGTAGAGGTAGGACATAAATATAAACTGATAGGAAAGGTTGAATGCAATACAAAAAAAAATAGTTGTACTCACTGACATTTAAACTATTCTAGAGATTTTTTGAGTCATTTATAGGTTTTTGTCTTAATCAGAAGGAACATGGGATAAGATGGTAGAATCAGGTTAACTCAACCTCAATATCAAGGACTATTCTTATAATAAACTTAAAATGACCTAAATATCTGTAAAACCCAAAGCTGAAATATGACTAATGATGGGGTTTATCCGAAACAAATACATTGTTGGGTTTTTTTCCATGGGGTTTGACTTTTTTTTAATTGACTATAAAATTTATCTTGACTTTATATTGGACTCCAAGCAACAGTCTGAGCTAGAACCATTTGGGATCACCCGACGTCGCTACAGATGGTCCTCTATTGTACAAGTTACTCAAAGACGACTTTGTGGTCAGAGGCGAAATTTGTTTGCTTCATTGTTTTAGATGAAGCCATTTTTTTTTTTTTGATAAATTCATTTGCTTCTACTGCATATGTGAACCTTGTGAATATACAGTAAGTGGTAATGGGTTTTTTCCCAAGACTTAACAATATAACTGTGAGAGACATGAGGAGAGGAGGAATAAAAGGAAAGCTGTGTTTGTTCCCCAGTGTGTTTATCCATCTATTCCTGGAGGTTCTTTTAGAACCCTGAACTGGCCTGTGGCTCTTTCTGAAAAATCTGTGTTCAGGAGTAAACAATATTTTTATTAAAGCAAAATGGCTTTACTAGAGTTAATGCTTTAAACTCATTAAAGTGAAATCCATTTCTATATTGTGTATCAAGGAGCAGAAATGTAGGAAAATAAAGGCAATCCCATTCTGGGATAACTGTAACTAGTCCTATGTGAGCAGCTGTGCCTGGAATACAAACTGGGATATCTTCAGGAACAAGGCTAGGACAATGAGGAGCCTGGAAGGTGGACAAAATACCAAGAGGAACTAGCAGATGTTCTCGATTCCCTTCTCCATCAACTGAAGTCACTTACTGGAACCCTTCTCTTAAAAAATGATCTGCTTTCCAAAAGCAGACCATTCTATTTCAATAAGAAATGCTGAAAGCCATGATTAGAGTCATAGTCTGGCTCACTAGTGTCTCTCTTTTTATTTTTATGTTTTTACAGACAAAGTATCACTATATTGCCCAGGCTGGAGTGCAGTGGCTATTCACAGGTGTGATCATAGTGTCAAATCCATGGGCTTGAGCAATCCTCCTGCCTCAGCCTCCCCAGTAGCTGGGACCACAGGTGTGGGTCATTGCACCTGGCTCCTCACTAATGTCCCCTTAACCCAAATGTTAAGGCCACAGTATTCACCACACACACTGAGTGCTGAGTCTTGTAAGTTCTGTAATTGAGCATAAAATAAAAGAAAAAATAACTTCTCTTCCTCTTCTAGATCCAAAGATAAACCACAGACACAATTTTTAATTGAGCGAAGTTTTCATCAGGTACCCTCCCCTCTCTGTCATCAGGACCTGCCTCCCCAAGAATGAACTAACCTTATACTATATGCTGCTCATCCCTTCCCACAAGGGTTCAGTTCTCTATCCCAGGTCTGCCATATCCCTGAACAGTAACATACTGTAAAATTATTTCTCAAAAATGAAATTCTCTATTCCTTATTCTAACTGATGCCACTGAGGCATGAGAAAGAAATTAACCAGACTGAGCAGATTTACACTAATGTACTTGTGCTGCATTAGAAGTATTTGACTTTCTAAGAGGATTCTTATCAACCTAACTCAATCTCTAGTTGGGAGAATTTGGGGCAGCATAAGACAAGAATGAAAGAAGTGCAGACAATGTGGGGGAAAATATTTTTGAGCAATGGAGGCTGGCTAGCAGCACAGCCAGCCCACGCATGCTTAAAGTGAGTGGAGAGAGAAGAAAAGAAGGCCAGGATGGCTCAGGCCATAGGGCAGGGGGAGAAAGGGCTGTTTCCAAATACTTCAACAAGGGTCTGCTGACATTCTACCTCTTCCATAGGGCATTTTTTACCTACTCCCAATGCCATTTTTTCTTTTCCCGAATTCCCTCCTAATATAGTACATACATACAGCTTTTAATTATATTGTCATCAGTTCTCTTTTCTAAAAATGTGATATGATTCCTTCTCTGTAGGAAGCCCTTAAAAGAATGGATTGTCTTGGGAGGCTGACGGGTGAATCATGAGGTCAGGTGTTTGAGACCAGCCTGGCCAACATGGTGAAACCCCATCTCTATTAAAAATACAAAAATTAGCTGACTGTGGTGGTGGGTGCCTGTAATCCCAGCTACTCGGGAGGCTGAGGCAGGAGAATTGCTTGAACGCAGGAGGCAGAGGTTGCAGTAAGCTGAGATTGTGCCACTGCACTCCAGCCCAGGTGACAGTGTGAGACTGTCTCAAAAAAAAAAAAAAAAAAAAAAGACTTGTCTGCGCTATTCATTTGAGCTCAATCATATTTCACTTTATATTGATCCATTTATTAATGTATCTCTTACTCCCAATTAAATTATCTCTCAAAGAGTAACTTTATTAAAAGTAACCCCCACCAAAGTACCCAACCCGGCACTAAGCACACTTTCAGAATTCAAGTAGTTGGCCAGGCACGGTGACTCATGCCTGTAATCCCAACACTTTGGGAGGGTAAGGCGGGCGGATCACCTGAGGTCAGAATTTGGAGACCAGCCTGGCCAACGTGGTGAAATCCTGTCTCTACTAAAAATGCAAAAATCAGCTGGGCATAGGTGGCAGGTGCCTGTAATCCCAGCTACTTGGGAGGCTGAGGTAGGAGAATTGCTTGAACCCAGGAGATGGAGGTTGCAGTGAGCCAAGATCGCACCACTGCACTCCAGCCTGGGTGACAGAGCAAGACTCCATCTCAAAAAAAAAAAAAAAAGAATTCAAGTAGTTGCTAGCTTTAATACCAGGAGATTATATGAAACACATATAATAACACAAATAATAACACAAAAATAACATATATAGGGTCTAGAGATGAATGAAGAAATTAGTTACAGATTAAAAAAAAAAAAAACAACTCTAGGCTTAAAGTCTGTTACCTGGCAATAGTGCCTAAATGTTACAAACCTTCGTGAAGGCTGAGAACAGTGACATGCAGAATAAAATAGTTTAGAAATCTCTTAAATATGAATAGATTTCATTTTCCAAAGAGTTTAAAACAATTTCCAGAAATTAAATAGTGATACCTGGAGGGAACGTGATTATGAGAATGCATAGGGTGGTAGTTACAGAGCGAATTGGGAATAGCAAGGGCATTTTTGGTGCACAGGGCTGGACCAGGGAATGGAGCAGAGACAGGGGGCACCTACTGAGTATCTACTATGCTTCAGCCACCACCATAGGTATTTGACACATGTTTTAAATGTGCTATAATTTCACAAGAACACATCATCTTTATAGATGAAAAAACTGAGGCTCAAAAAAGCTAAGTCACTTGTCCAAGGTCACACAGGTGGTAGCAGATGAACAAAGACAAGATTAAGGTCCAGATTTGTCTATTTCCGGTGTTCTTGCACTCTCTGCTAGGTAATGTGAATTCCCTAGTTTGCGCCATTGCAAAGTTTCATCCTTGCCCCCCGCAAACAAAATCAAAACAAACAAATTTGTCTTAATGAGGGAGGAAGAAATGACACGGAAGACATGAAAATATCTAGTTCTCTAGCAGTTATGGGGTCAGGGTAGGGAGGTGAGGCCATTTGGGAAGGATTCAGGGAGAGTCAGCATTAGCTGAGTGAGAATTCTATACAAGGCACTTGCTGCACATGTGATTTCATCTCAATAACCCTGAAAGGTGATCATTTTACATATAAGGAAATGAGGCTTAGGGAAGCCCATGCTAACAGGAATAAAAGTGAAGCTGAGATTTGAACTTGGTCACTTAGTCTCAGAGCCTGTGCTCTTTCTGTGACTCCCTATTGGAAGCATACTTTTGCTTCTCTTTTTCCCATAAATGCTCAAAACTAAAGTTTGGAAAACATTGTTCTATTCAAGAGATCTTGACCGGGTGCAGTGGCTCATGCCTCTAATCTCAGAACTTTGGAAGGCCGAGGCAGGTGGATCACTTGAGCTCAGGAGTTTGAGACCAGCCTGACCAACAGAGCGAAACCCCATCTCTACTAAAAACATACACAAAAAATTAGCTGGGAGTGGTACTACGTGCCTGTAATACCAGTCATTAGGGAGGCTGAGGCATGAGAATCGCTTGAACCCGGGAGGCAGAGGTTGCAGTGAGCCAAGATCGCACCACTGCACCCTAGCCTGGGCAACATAGGGAGGCCCTGTCTCAGAAGAGAGATCTAGCCAGTAATTACATTGTAGTTGAACTGAAAGAAACCTGCTTCTTACAGGAAATAAAACTGTCATCTAAATCAAGGCATCTAATAAATGATAAAGGAGAGACATACAATTTATATTTTAAAATGCTGTTTCCCTCTGACCCCATCGATGAATATAGTTGGCGTTTTTATAGGCCATGTCGGTGAGGCTCATGAACAGGTAATCAACCCAGTGGAGCTGGAGCCACTGCTGACGGTAAAGTTCCCCGACTTGGCAGTGGCTGGGCAATAATACAATGACCCAAACCAGTTCCAGTGGCAGCACCACAAATGGGTATTAAAGAATTCTCTTTAAATGGGACCTCTCCTAGAGATAGTGTCCATTTTGCTTAGCTGACTCAGACTTAGGTGAGAATGTCAACGAACAACTCTCCACATAGAGCTAACACGGAGGTCACTAAGTAAACACATTTCTACCTATGTCAGATTCAACATTTTTGTCTCAAAGTTAAGCAAAAAGCCAAAGTGTATCTCTTTAATGTAAAAGTAGTTCTCAAATACAAAAAAAAAAAAAAAAAAAAAAAATGAGCTAGGCTTGGTGGTGTGTGTCCCAGCTACTCAGAAGGCTAAAGCAGGAGGGTTGCTTGAACTGGGGAAGTCAAGACTGCAGTGAACCATAATTGTGCCATCGCACTCCAGCCTGGGTGACAGAGTGAGACCTTGTCTAAAAAAAAAAGAAAAACAAAAGTAGATCCCATCAGAACCTGCAAGGAAATGAACCAGTAGCAACTTCTAAGTGCTTGATTCCACCCACATCTGGCTCTATTTGGGAACTAAATTCAGCAGAAGTCTCCAGGGTCAAGAAATGACCCTGAATAAAAATAGTCTCGGAACTCTGTCACAAAGTAGGAAAGGAAACCAGGCGGCAGGGTGATTCACTCCAAATGGCAGCTCCAAAACCCAAATTCCCATTTTTGTCCCAATATGAAGCCAATGTACAAAACAGGCAGAGAGCAAACTGTCCTTTTCCAAAGGCCTTCAAAAGAGGTTGCCAAAGAATTTCACATGGAAGCCAAAAAGATTTAGTGTGCCATTCACCTCTCCTATAAATCTAACTAGAGCTATTTCTAACTAGAGGCCTGAACCAATGGCAGGTTTACATTTACTTGAAGACCACCCAGGGTATCTATGGTTTTTTTTTCCCCTGGCAAGCAAGAGAAACCCTTTGTCCCACCAAATTTTCCAAACGACCAAACAGCCACAGAGAAAGAATACAGGGGTGGTGTGGTGAGTGTGTGTGTGTCTGTTTCCTGTCTTTCTTCTAATCTATAACTCACTGCCCCAAAACATAGTTAAGTTCTATTAAAGTACAATATTTTGAGAAGATTGTATGTGAAAGAAAAAAAAAAAAGAAAGAAAGAATTCCACTGGTTGAAGAACAATGAGCCAACATTTGAGTACTCAGTTAATTCATTTTAAGATGTATTAAACATGGGGGAGGGCAAATTCTGTAGCATCACAGAAAACACAAAAGCATTAAAGGTAGGTTTGCTTCACAGTCACTCACTTGCACCTTCCCCTTCCAAAGCCTTGCATCTAATTCTGCATTCATGATTTACATTGTTTTTCTTAAAGGTGATTGCCCCCAAGCATTATGAGTTTCAAAGCACCAGAAAACCTGGATCTACCTCTGAACAGGCTATCTGCCTTTGATGATTCCATAGGTTGATGAGGAAGCAACCTATGAATATGATAACTTCTCCGTTACAAATAAACGTCCACGTATCCTGAGAGCACATGAGAACGTGACATTGACCTGTTTTGGGGGATTGGGAAAGATTTCTCACATCCGGTCTTGAAGGATGAGTAAGAGTATGGCAGGCAGAGAATGAGGGCAGAGATGATGAAAGGAGGACATTCCAGGGGGTGAAAACAGTAAGGGTCAGTGGCTCGCAGCTAGGGACAATATTGCATGTATGTGAGCACAAACACACCCACCCACACACAACCCCTCCTCCAAGGACTTGTGTCAATGTCTAGAGACATTTTTGGTTGTCATAAACGAAAGAGGAGTGGAGTTGTTGACATCTGGTGAATAGAGGCCAGAGATGCTGCTAAACATCCTATAACACACAGGACAGCCCCTACAAAAGTCTAAAATGTCACTAGTGACAAGGCTGAAAATCACAGGCCTAAGCAAAGGTACAAAATACATGCTGTGTTAGGTTAAAAATGAGGAGTTGCATGGAGCTTTGGCACGCACAGTGCTTCAAATGATTCCTTTTATGGAAGACAAAACCCATTAAGAAAAGAGAGGGGGAAAAATTAACTTTCTGAGAAGCCAAGATATAAGGCTGAATAGATGCTTTATTCTCAAAACAGGAACCAATAACAAAGCAAGTTAAGAAACTGGACCTCTGGAAGCCTAACGTATATTTCATTGTCCTATAAAATGGAAAGCATTTCTGTCAAGGACACCGTCCACGGCTCAAGTCCACTGCTGAGCAAGTAGCCTGTATTCTTCCTTTCATGCACATGGCTAACTGAGAGTGAGGAGTGTGCAGAGTAAGGAGCACACTGAGAAGATGCAAGCAGCTTGCCCTGGCAGGACTTTCAGAGGGAGGATGCAAAGCTGATGTTAATGCTGGAAGAACTCATGTATAAGAATGGTCCAAGCAAGGAGAAAAGGAACCAACGAGCTCCACATCTAAAAACGAAGTGGCTACAGAGAAAGCAGAACATGGTAGGACAGGGATGCTGTGGTTTGGGCTTCAACTGGTCATCAGGGTTGCTGGCAGGAGCTGCTCCTGACCATGGAAGCAGGCAGGACTCATACAGGAGTCTTACTCCTGGGCAGAGATCCTTGGAAACTGGAATGAGGAACTTATCACCACCACCTCCACCAAAAAGGCAAAAGAAATATCCCCCAACAAGAGACTTCTGGGAGGGAAAGAAGGAGCCCTCACAATACAAGCAGGTTTTGTTATAAAGCAAGAAATATAAGTTGAAGCTCCTTCTCAGATATCCTAACTCGCACTAATCCACATCACTCTTTTACTCTTGCCCCATCCAGACACATATCTAGGTCAATTTTTTAAAGTAAAAATGGTAGGAGAAAATTCCGTCAATTGTGGCAGTTGTCTAAAAATCAAGCTTTAGCTCCAAGAGGGAAAAAGAAGGCCAGATTAATAGCAAAAGAAGAAGATAATTCTAAAAGGACAATGCCACGTAAGCTTAAAAAAAAAAAGTAACTTTTTTTTCCCTCTTCAAAAAAAAGTTGCCACAAAGGAAGGTACTCTGTACCCAGCATTGCGCTAGGTGCTGCTATTGAGAAAACACAGACCCATGAAGCACCTGCAGCCTTGAGTGCTTGACTATTACACGCCTTAAAGGAAGGAAACAGGCCTTGCAGAAGAGCCAGGTGGGAAGGGAGGACAGGACATTCCAGACTGGGGAGTAAGAGCAGGAACTGCAGCTTGGGAGGGCAGGAGTCATGAGGTATAAGCACACATAGGAATTTCACTCACATACCCATATCCACCAATGGACCAAACACGTTCAATTTCAGCTATGTACAACCAGACATGTGCCCAACCACCAATATTCCAGGAGACAAAAACACTTCAGCATCACAGAATAGCATCTGGATTATGCAGTGGTGGGTTTCTGGTCACCTTCTGCAAAGTGAAAGGAAAGAGAGGACGGCTTTCTGTCTGGGCCAGAATTTATAGTTTGAGAGGAGGGTAAGGGTGCTACCCTTTGCTGGCAATGTGTTTATGACTACAGTGAACCAACTACTTTAATTTATAAGTAAGTCACGAATAATCACTGATCTGTATGATGAGAACCACAGCCAATTCTCAGAGTCATCAAGGACACACAGATGAGATATGTACAAATACATATACATCTGTACACCCAGGATCTTGAATGATGTGGAGATTGGGTATAAAGGTAGACCTAAAAACCTGGGCCTTAGCCACTGGCCATGTGGAGAGCTGGTGATTCCTCCCACATCTCCATAACACCAACCCCTTCCCTTCCAAACAACTTAGCTTATTCACTGTCACCCAGAGTCAGCTTTCATGCCGCCAACCCCTGCTCATGCTGCTTAAACCACCTGGAATGCTCTCCAGCCACGTGTCTAGCTTTACAAATCTTACCCACCCTTTGGAACTCAGCTCAACTCCTCTCTTCCTCTATAAGGTGTTTTGGAGTCAATCTAAGGCATCTCTCTCTCTTCTGAACTTACAGAACAATTTATATAATCACTTGACAAATAATCACCTAAGCTTTATAAGGCTTTTATCTTCTCTTTCTTTTCCTTTCTTTCTCTTTTCTTTTCTTTCCTTCCTTCCTTTCTCTCTCTCTCTCTCTCTCTCTCTCTCTCCCCCTCTCTCTCTCTCTCTCTCTCTCTCCTTTTTCTTCTAAGAGACAGGGTCATGCTCTATTATACAGGCTGGAGTACAGCGGTGTGATCAAAGCTGCTTATGGCAGCTTTGAACTCCTGGACTGACACAATCCTCCTGTCTCAGCCTCCTGATGTTGTTTTCTTAAACTATTCTTTAAATCACCCCCTAGAAAATTCCACCTTTCTCCACGTCTTCATTGAGATTCGCCCCTTTGAGAGGTAAGGAGCACATCTTGTAGTTCTTTGGATCCTCCTAGCTTATCTCCTAGAGTACCTTGCACACAGTAGAATTAAATTGCAGTATTCAGCTGGGCGTTGTGGCTCACACCTATAATCCTAGTGCTTTGGGAGGCCAAGATGGGAGGATTGCTTGAGGCCAGAAATTCAAGAACAGTCTGGTCAACATAGCAAGACCCCATCTCTAAAAAATATAAGTATTAAAAAATTGCAGCATTCTCTTCTCTACACATAGGAGTTGTTAGCCTCACCTTAGTAATCTATCTTGAGATTCAAACCTCACACTTAAGAGACTTAATGCTTTAGGAAAAAAAAAAAGCAGAAATTCTAAGTGCCTTCCCTCAATTTACTTATTAAAAAACCACATGAGTTTCAATTCTATTGCAGAGGAGTAGTCCTACAAACTAATGTAGCCCTGTTAGACTCTATGCCTTCAATTTCAAATTCTGAAAATTCTGCAAAAGCTCTGGCTGAGGTCATGTATTTGCTGGAGGTGACAGATGGAGGTTAAAATGAATGGCTCCATATTCAACTATTACTAGTGTCTTGTATACAATATGTACATAATAAATGTACCAATGTCTGAAAATCTGAAATGATTATAAGCCAAGAGTGACAAAATTATAAAGGCATTTCTCAAAGCACACAACTTATTTCCTGGGGGCAGGGGAGTAGAATCTCTTAATTTAAAACAACCTTAATCTATGAAATTGCTATGTAACTTACCCCTTTATCTATTTTACGTGCACTTGGGAAAACTTAAAACAGTTTTGCTAATATGGATTTGCCAGGCACTAATCTTTGAAGTTACAAACACATATTATTAATAATTCATTTAACCCTCAGGACAAACCCAATCCTACAGACAAGAAGACTGAGGCACAGAGAGGTTAAGTAACTTGCTCAAAAATCACAGCAAAAATGTAGTAGAACTAGAATTTTAATCTCAACAATCAGACTCTTAATCACTATGATAATGGGTATTGGTTATAGCTGATGTAGAAGTATGTCACTTTGATTAATATTTGAGGTGATTTCTATAAAAGTTGTGCATCCAAAACTTGATCAGAAATGTAACATCCTATCATTATGCTGGTATGTAATAAATCTGATTGACCCCTGTCAACTGGATTGACAGAGGTAGTTAAAACTGCAAGTAGGGTTAAGCACCCAAGCCTAGATTATGATTTTCCATTTTATAAGTTTAAGGAGTGATGTTTAGCTATAAACCTTAGAAGAAATGGAGCCAAAGCTTGCAGGGAAACACATACACGCACACCAAAACTCAGCTATTTTGAAACTCCACTTACTTTAACGTTTAAGTCAAACTAAAACTGTTTACATATTACTCTATCAAGGGTGAAATAATCCCATGTAAAGGGCTTTCTAAAACAAATTCACATCTTGGAAGCCCATTTTGGGGCGATGAGTTGTGACTACGTTCTCAAGGATGTCAGTAACACAAGGGCTCCATCCACTAACTCCTTGAAAAAAACCAAAGCCATGAACGTCTTGTCAAATTCAGACAGTTTATCTTGGCACTGGCAAGTACACCAGTCTCTTCGATGTCTGGAAACGTGTCTAATTACGTTTAGAGAGTAACTAAAAAAATAGCCAGTGTCCCGGAACAGACAGCTCGGGGATCACTCCATAGCATCCTGAATGACAGGATGGAACTACGCCAGGAGAAAAAAAAAAAGGCGGGGCGGGGGGGTGGCGAAGAAAGAAAGAAAAGAAGCAAGTGTAAAGCCGGGACGAGACGCCAGCCTCTCTCTAAAATAACCCTGAGTCCTCCTAGGGCCTTCGGGGCCACCGCAACTCTCGCTCAGGTTATTTCCCTTCAGTTTCCACGAGGTCACCGGCCCGTCCACATCCCTCACCTGGCGCGGGGAAGTGCGCCCTCCGCGCGGCACACCCCCTGCACCCAAACCCAGGACAGCGCCCAGGGCTCCCCTCTCAGGGAAGCCCGGCCCTTGAGCTCGACACGCCCCCCGCACCCCAAAGCGGCCGCACCCCAGGGGCGTCCGCTCTCGGGAAAGCGCAGCTGCGGAGCTCGGCAGACCCCCGGACACGGCAGCCCGGCCGCCCCTCCATCCCTGGAGCTTGGGCGCCCCCCGACACCCCGGATCCGGCCTCGCCCGGAGGCGCCCCCTCTCGGGAAAGCGCAGCCTCGCGCCCCTGCGCGCGGCCGCTCCGCCCTCACCTGAGCCTGAGGTTGGCCATGAACTCGGGCATGGAGACGGTGTCCATCAGCACGAAGTCCGCCTTGCCGAACTCCAGGCTCTCCTGCTCCGCCATGGCGCCGGCGCGGGGACTCAGGTGGGCGCGCTCGGGCCGCCGGGGCCGCTCCGGGGGCCCGCGATGTGCTCGGGAGGGGCCGGGGCGAGGCCTCGCCGTGAGGCTACGGGGAGGGGGCGCGCACGCCGCTCGGCGGGTCCGGGCCGGACGGAGGCCGCCCCGCTGCTCCTCGGCGCCTTCTTGGCCGGCGCGGCTCCGTACGGGACGCACCCGGCAGTTTCCGCTCCTCCCGCCGCGGCTGCCGGGCGCTGTAGGGGCCGGGACACCGAGACAGAGACGGCGGCGGCTGGTCCCGCCTCCGGCCTGGGGCTCGCCCCGGCTCCGCCCCGCCCAGGCCTCCCGACTCCGCCCCGCCTGGCCCACTGAGGAGCCCGCCCCAGCCGCGGCCCTGGCCACCGCCTCTTCACCTGGGCGGCGCGCACGCGCGGGTGGGCGGCGGGGACGCGCGCTGGGCCGGGCGGCGGCAGCTGGGCGGCAGCGCCCCCTGGGGACAGGCGCTGGGATCTCAGGCGGCCAAGAGGATGGCCGCCTGCCGCGCACACTTGGTAGCTGCCAACAAAGTTAGAAAAGGTGGCACATATACACCATGGAATACTATGCAGCCATAAAAAAGGATGAGTTTGTGTCCTTTGTAGGGACATGGATGCAGCTGGAAACCATCATTCTTAGCAAACTATCACAAGAACAGAAAACCAAACACCGCATGTTCTCACTCATAGGTGGGAACTGAACAATGAGATCACTTGGACTCGGGAAGGGGAACATCACACACCGGGGCCTATCATGGGGAGGGGGGAGGGGGAAGGGATTGCATTGGGAGTTATACCTGATGTAAATGACGAGTCGATGGGTGCTGACGAGTTGATGGGTGCAGCACAGCAACATGGCACAAGTATACATATGTAACAAACCTGCACGTTATGCACATGTACCCTAGAACTTAAAGTATAATAATAATAAAAAATAAATAAATAAATAAATAAAAAAGAAAAGTAGTTCGTGGAGCTTTTCGCGAGGACAATTCAGTATGATTCTGTCACCCTGCTCCAAAACCCACTCCCGCCTCTCTACTCACACCCTGCCCATTTTTGAAGTGGTGGTTCAAGCACAGACTGAAAGATAATAATAATGGCTAACATTTTGGAGGCACCAAAAATGCCCAGAGTTGTTCTCAGCGCCTTAGAGAACTTTTAACAAACTTTCCACACGACTAGGAAGTGGAGCAGCTGCGGTTTTACGCAGGTCATTTGACTTAGGAGCCGCAGCGTTCAACCACGTCTGACTACCTCCAATCTCCAATGGCCCATTTTCTCTTCCACTCATCCGAGCATGTCATCAGACATGACCTTGTATGATTATTAAGTTTTTAATATATCTATGTATCATCTCTCCAGGATTATTGCAGATGACTTGAGCATGGGACCATCCTTTGGGCATCCACCAAATAGCTATTGTACTACTTTGCATATATAAATATGAAATCCATATTGGTTCAATGGAATGAAGTGAGTTGTAAGTAGTCTCCAATTTATTGACACATTGGTTGAGCTTGGAAAATTGTTTTTGAACTTAGAATGAGTTTTCCCAAGGAAAATATACTACAAATGACTTTCTTTTCTTTTTTTTTTTTTTTTTCTTTTTCTAGAGACAAATTATCCCTCTGTCACCCAGGCTGGAGTGCAATGGTGAAATCACAGCTCACTGCAACCTCAAACTCCTGGGCTCAAGCAATCCTCCAGCCTCAACCTCCCGAGCAGCTAGGACTACAGGTGTATGATACCATGCCCAGCTATTTTTTTAAATAAATGACTTTCTAAGGTATCTACATTTATTCAGTCCTGTGTTTCTGTTAGGACATCTTCTATTACAAAATCTACTAGGAAATCTAGAGGCCTCCAAGGACCTGGCTGGGCTTCAACTCTGCGTGAGTTTGAGATGAGTAAACCAGACTGAAGGACCTTGCCCAAGGCCTGCTTCAGCTGCCAGCCACCCACGCTTGCCAAGAGAAAGGAAAGTGGCTTTGTCACCTCCTGAGGGACTGCCTTTGACATCAGAAAACCACCCCAAACCCTGGCACCAGCAGAGCTGGGCTGCATCTGACTACGTTAGCAGCTGTCCTTCAGAAGGAGGAGATCCACCTGTCTGGATCTCAGTGTCCTCATTCGTGGAATAAAAGCTCTGGAATAAGGTAGGACTGACCTATGGTTGGGTCATTTGTGGAGATGTCGGTCAGTGGCTAAGTAGGTTATTGCATAGGGTATGGCTGTATTCCTAATGTTTGTATTGGCATGTTTAAACATAAGCAGAACTGAACTTCAAAACGGAAAGAAAGAAATCTCGAACTGTGTGACTTTGGAGTATCCAGGGACCACACCCCAAAACCTATTGGTAAATTACATGTGTGTGTTCCCTGAGCCCTTGTGGGTGTTAAAAATTAGGGCAAAATTCCAGGTTCCAGGAAAAGAAACATCAAGGCTTGCAGACTGAGAGGGTTGCAGAAATTGTACAGTGGGTAGGAGCTATGGTGGGATACAATGTGGTTTCCAAATGGCCAAAGTAAGAGATCCTGATTTTAATCAACATCTTATATAGGAACCCAACATATAAAACACATATAAAACATATGCAAAGGGTATTTTATTAATTTCTTGTTTAAGTCCAAATTAATGTAAAATTAGGCATTGATGCTCTCTTGATGAACCCAAATCTTTCAATGGGGCTCACTATTAGCCTCAGGATTCCAGTTTACTTTTGTATGTTGTTTTTATTGTACAGTGTCAAGGAAATTCTGGTTTGTATAACTACACAGTAATTTGTTACCCATACAACTTTACATTCAGCATTTCTAGGCCAATGTGCAGTTACAACCTTATTAATCAATGGCACACTTGAGCAAAGTTCAGGTATATGCAAAGCTGGCAGGAGAGACAGAATGCTGAGGTCTGTATTCAATCGAGGTAACCTAGAGCAGATTAGCTCATTATGCACGTTCGCTGTGACAAAATTTGAGTAGAAACACATTTGGAGATGCATGTTTTTGTTACAGTTTAAAATATACTAAAAATAAAACAAATAAGTTTATATCCCCAATCATGAGACGCACAGACACCATGAGCCTCCTGATGTGATCTCCTGAAAAAGACACGTATCATTGACCTGCTAAAAATACATAAATGGAATCTAATCATGAAGAAACATCAAACAAACTCACATTAAGGGACATCCTACAAAACAATTGACCTGTATTCTTCAAAAATATCAATGGTGTGAAAGACAAAGAGGCTGAGGCACATCACAGTTAAAGGCAATGTGTGATTCTGGACTGGATCTCCAACCAGAAAAGTGTAAAGGACATTATTGGGATAATTGGTGAAATTCAAATATGGACTCGATGTTAGATAGTAGAATAGTATCAATGTTAGTTTTTCTGAACTTGATCATTTTACTGGGATTCTGCAAGATAATGTCCTTGTTTCTAGCAGATATCTGCTAAAGTATTTAGGAGTAAAATGATGTCTCAAACTGTTTGGCAAGAATAATAAAAATAATAATAAGGAGATGAGGAGGTGGAAGGAGGGTATGGATATATGTTGGTAGACATATAAATGATTAAAACAAATGATGCAAAATACTAACAACTGGTAAAGTCGTTAAAAATATATGGGACTTTTGAGGGGATTTTCTTTTGTACTATCCTCACAACTTTTCTGTAACTTTGAAATTAGTTTGAAATTTATTTTATTTAATTTATTTATTTATTTATTTATTTATTTATTTATTTTGAGACAGAGTCTCACTGTGTCACCCAGGCTGGAGTGCAGTGACATGATCTTGGCTCACTGCAACCTCTACCTCCAGGGTTCAAGCGAGTCTCCTGCCTCAGCCTCCTGTAGCTGGGACTACAGGCGTGTGCCACCATGCTCGGCTAATTTTTGTATTTTTAGTAGAAACGGGGCTTCATCCTGTTGGTCAGGCTGGTCTCAAGCTCCTGACCTCATGATCTGACCACATCAGCCTCCCAAAGTGCTGGGATTACAGGTGTGAGCCACCATACTCGGCTTGAAATTTAAACTTAAAAATTAAATAGCAATCTAAAACTGTCCTAAAATAAAATTTTTTACTTTAAAAAAATTAAATAGCACTTAGAAATAAAAGTCACATCAGAATTTTGCAAACCTTCCAGAACTGAAGAACCAGCAGATATTTTTGAAAACCCTGGTCCAGGGTACTTCTTAGCTCTGTTTGGCATAGATGTGCTAGGAGATTATAAACACTGAACAGGTAATTCTAAAAACAAAAATAATTAGATGTCAAATATATCCATATACCCCGGAGAAGGTGCATCCTGTTCTCTGCCTGAAATTCTCCCTGCCACCCCACCCCTCACTCCTATGACCTAGCTAACTTCTGCTAATCCCTCCGCTCTCAGTCTCAACATCACTTCCTCCAAGAAATCTTCCATAATCTCCTAAATCAGAATTGGCTGTTCCTCCTCTCATACAGCATCCTGGAAGTGCTGCCCCCGTTACAGCACTAAATGCCGTTGAGCCTATTGTCCATCTCTCTCACTTGTTTTTAAGGGCCATGAGGGCTGGAAGCTGTCTTTTCTGTTTTTTGATGTAAACGTAACTCTGGCACCTCCTAGCATAGTGCCTAAGAGATGAAGTGCTTAATAAACACTTGCTTGATAAATGAATATGAAATGGTCTATGAACCTATGGGTCATAAAATGTGAGACTGTGAATCCATCCCCATTGGTAGATTTTCTGCGTTGCAAATTAGTCGTCGTACAACATTAACCTCAGTCTCATCTCCTGCCCCGGAAGCAGATCTCAGGGCTGTGTTTGTTTTTGCCCTGGGGCCAGGCCTGCACACTGTGTGTTCACACTGACCAAAAGCTGCTGTTCCAAAAACCCTTCAGTAGTTACCAGTGGCTGCAGAGGGTCTACTTTTGATGATCCACGAAAATCAACCCTGAATTTTCCACCGCAAATGTTTATTCCCATTCAACTTTCCCAGAATGTTTCTGGGCTGCCCTGCCCTCCCTCCCTTTACCAGGGGATCTGCATCCAAGGAAGACGACTCTTTCAGCATGAGTCTGGCAAGACAGAAACAGAACGGCTAGGAAAACAACAACAACAACAACAATAGTCACACAGTGTATTCTAAGGGCATTTTATAAATTTATTTTATAATCCCATATTGTCACAGAGCAGAAGTAGAAAGGCAAATATATCTTGCAAAATAACCTCATTATGTACTTACAGCCATATAGAAATGATTTGGAACTCTGCCTTAGAAAATATCCAAAACATACCTCCTCCTCTTTACTGCATGAGCCTGGATTTGAACTAAGAATGATACATCAGAAATAGCATATGTACTTTTCATGGTTTCTGAAGCCTAAAGATTATTTAAGTATAAAGAGACCTGACAGTTGGCTCTCTGATGTCATTGATGACTTTTACCCACCTGTAGAGTCCCCTGTCTCCCCTAACCCCCCACCTGACAATATAGACATCTCACAGGACAAAGGAAAGGGAGTTTTCATGGCAGGGATCACTACCCTAAACCATCCTGAAAGCCCAAAAAGTGATTTTTAAAGTTCATCTTCTCACCTCTAACTCTTTTTTTTTTTTTTTTTTTTTTTGAGACGGAGTCTCGCTCTGTCGCCCAGGCTGGAGTGCAGTGGCCGGATCTCAGCTCACTGCAAGCTCCGCCTCCCGGGTTCATGCCATTCTCCTGCCTCAGCCTCCCGAGTAGCTGGCACAACAGGCGCCCGCCACCGCGCCCGTCTAGTTTTTTTTGCATATTTTAGTAGAGACGGGGTTTCACCGTGTTCGCCAGGATGGTCTCGATCTCCTGATCTCGTGATCCGCCCGTCTCGGCCTCCCAAAGTGCTGGGATTACAGGCTTGAGCCACCGCGCCCGGCCCTCACCTCTAACTCTTAAAGACAGAAGACTAGCCAGCCAATTGCTAATGACTTGGCTTTGAGTTCTAGAGACTTCTTTTCCCCATCGTTCCTGTGGTCCAGCTATGCTTACCTGTGATGGTGTTGAGTTGGGGACAGGAGTCACTGTGATACCACAGACAGAGCTCCTTTTAACTAATGAAGCTAAGCACAGAGGGAGTTGGGAGATGTCAGCTGAAGAGGGGAGGAGATAGAGGAGGAAGAGAAGGAAGGAGCTACTGCTACAAGGGTGTCCATAGCAAGAGGAGAGTAGCAAGGTACTGCTTCTCAATTTTAGGTTTCATCATCCTTTAATAAAAAGTGTGGACTTCCAGCTGGGCACATTGGCTCACGCCTGTAATCCCAGCACTTTGAGAGGCCTAGGCGGGTGGATCATGAGGTCGGGAGTTCAAGAGCAGCCTGGCCAACATAGTGAAACACCATTTCTACTAAAATTACAAAAATTAGTTGGGCATGGTGGTGCCCACTTGTAGTCCTAGTTACTTGGGAGGCTGAGGCAGGAGAATTGCTTGAACCCAGGAGGCAGAGGATGCAGTGAGCTGAAATGGTGCCACAGCACTGCAGCCTGGGCAACAGAGCGAGACTCTGTCTCAAAACAAAACAAAACAAAAAACACCTGTGGACTTTTTCTCTTGAGACACATATATTAAGCACATACGCAGAACAGTTTGCACACGGGCCACCTCTTCACCTCCACCTCTGGAAGTAACCTCTCTTCTATGGGCCCCAAGTTAAGGACTCCTGAGCTAAGGGAAAGATCACACCACAATTCCTGATTGTTATGGAATGGAGAAGAATTGTAGCAAGCCATTACCGTCAGTATCCTGTGAGTCACCAGACAGGGACTGTCCCAATAACTCATCCCCCTGTGTGGGCAGACAAGCCACAGATGTAAGGCCACAGGAAAGATAGAATCAGAGGGTGGAGGCGGACAACCTGCAACTGCTTCCAGAATTATTCCTGCTTGCTATGACGTAGTTTCTGACTATAAACATTGAAAGGGAATGCATCTTTTCAGTAATTATGGAAGTGTTTATCACGCTTGGTTGGAGTTGGCTGTTCAGGCATATCCCTAAACTCTCTAGGACAGGGGCTGTGCCCAGCTCATCCTCTTATCTACAACCCCTCAAGCTGTGCCTGGTACCCAACAGGTATTTCTGGAGTAGAGTAGGTGAATTAATTAGCAAGTTAATTAGTAAATGGATGTGTGTAGATGTATTGTTCCATTTCAAGGGCCATGTGGCCTTTCCTTAAGCCCCAAACCAGATAATCACTAAATCTCAAGCAATTCTGGCCATTGGAAGCAGTCCTAGAGCTAGAAAGTTTGAGAGTGTGATAGGAACCCATGAGAGGGAAAACAAAAAGACATATCACAATCTATTCATGGATTGATGGTGTCTTAAGGCAGGATGTCTCAAGCTTTAAAGTGCAGAAGAATCACTTAGGGGGCCAGGCGCAGTGGCTCATGCCGTAATCCCAGCACTTTGGGAGGCTGAGGTAGGTGGATTATGAGGTCAAGAGATCGAGACCATCCTGGCCAACATGGTGAAACCCCATCTCTACTAAAAATACAAAAATTAGCTGGACATGGTGGCAGGTGCCTGTAGTCCCAGCTACTCAGGAGGCTGAGGCAGGAGAATCGCTTGAACCCGGGAGGCAGAGGTTGCAGTGAGCCGAGATCATGCCACTCCTTTCCAGCCTGGTGACAGAGCAAGACTCCATCTCAAAAAAACCAAAACCAAACAAAAAAATCACTTAGGGATCTTGTCAAAATGCAGAGTTTGATTTAGTAGGTCCCGGTCCTGAAATTCTGCTTTTCTAATAAGCTCCCAATTGATGCTGATGCTGCTGGTTCTGAGACCACACTTTAAGTAGCACGATTCTAAGGACTAGAATGTTGTTACTTAAACATCATGTTTAAGTATGATGATATATATAAAGGAGGATATGTTTGGTCATATCAAACATCCTCCTTTATAGATGGACAAACCGAGTCCCAGGAAGAGTGGCTGACTAACTAGATCAAAGTGAGGCAGTGGTAGAGCTGAGACCAGAACTCAAAATATCTGGTCTGGGTCATGTAATGGGTAGTTCCCACTACCTAGCATGGACATTCAATTAAGAGATAGAGCCGGGAGGGTGGGGCAGGAGAATTGCTTGAACTCAGGAGGCAGAGGTTCCCGGGTGAGCCAATATCGGACCACTGCACTCCACCCTGGGTGACAGAGTGAGACTCTGTCTCAAAAAAAAAAAAAAAAAAAAAAAAAGACATTGCATTTCGTGAGACGAAGTTCAGGAGGTAAGGTAAGGAGAAGTGAGGGAGAGCAACACCCTAGATCTTCTCTGGGTAACCCCAGAACTTCTGTTCCTTTCCCTTTTCTAAATATTGGGATGATGTCTTCCTTTTCTCTGTCCCCTTTTTCTCCTAAAAGCTTAGAGTAGAAGTTAAAGAGGAGATATTCTTGGGACTGGAAGAAAAAACCATTCCAATTCCAAATACTTTGCTACTTTGTCAGGTGGAGGGAAGAAAGGAATTGGAATAGTTTTCTTCCAAACCCAACAATATCTAGTAACTAGTACAAGATATGAGAGTAATAAATAGTACTAGGTACTACAACAACTACTACAATATCTAATACCTAGTACTAGTTAGTACTAGTTTCATCTAGCATTCACATTGGGTCAGTATCTGCAGAATTGACATTCCAGGAAGAGTGCAACATCATATTTAGGGTGATGGACAATCTGCTCCCCCAAACTGCTTTCCTCCTGCCATTTATCTAGAGTTTCTCAGTTTTTCAACTGGTAAGCTGCAGCAGTATCCATCTGCTAGGGTTAAGATCCTGAATTAAAATGCACAGCATGACCCTCTAACTTTTTCCAATCAACTGGATTAATTCTTCAGAATATCTAGAGGTATAAATAATATGAGCCAGGCTTATATCCAAATCTGACAACCTGAACCCCAAAGAAATTATACAGGGGAAAATTTCAATCTAGGAGATCCCACAGGTCATGTAACCCAATATCCCATCCAATGCCTGAATCCCCTCTGTAATATGCCACAATGTCTGCACCTACCTGGGACATTTGCCTCATTAGGCCTCCCTCATGCCCAGAAGATATATCTACATAAAAACAGCTCACTCATCTGTAATCCCAGCACTTTGGGAGGCCGAGTGGGCGAATCACGAGGTCAGGAGTTCGAGACCAGCCTGGCCAACATGGTGAAACCCCGTCTCTGCTAAAAATACAAAAATTAGCTGGGCATGGTGTTGCATGCCTGTAATCCCAGCTACTCAGGAGGCTGAGGCAGGAGAATCACTTGAACCCTGGAGGCGGAGGTTGCAGTGAGCCAAGATCGTGCCACTACACTCCAGCCTGGGCGACAGAGCAAGACTCCATCTCAAAACAAAACAAACAAACAAACAGCTCACTCACTCTTAGTCCTGAACCACTGCCCAGACTTGCTCCATGCCCTGTATGCCAACCATCTCCCAACTGTCCCATCTTCGTTTTCCTCATTATCCCTATTTATGAGCTTGACTTGTCCTTTGGAGTTGATATGCCACCAAGGTAGGACCAGCTTGAAGTGAATTGTAATCAAGTTGGGGGGCCAAGGTCAGGGCCAGGTAGAAAGGAGCCTCCTACTTTTCTCAAGTTGACATGTCTTTAGGGTTTCTGTCCATAAAATTCCAACTCTGATTTCACCGATCTTTTTGAGGTCCAGCGTCTCAATGTCTCAGTCTGACTTTGCTTATCTCCTCACAATGTCACTTTCTCTTAGTGTTCTCATCCTTTCCAAGTCTCTACTTAGCTCTCCTGAACTGAATAGGATTCGGTTCAGAGTAGCATCCTCCCCGTACTCAGGAGGCAGTGGTGGCACAGTGGTACCCAAACTTTAGGTACCTGCACCAGAGGCTTAGAGATCTGAATTTTAATAAGCAGCTGAGGAGATTCTGCTGCAGGTGGGCAGGGGGCCAACCAAACTTGGGGAAATATTGAGAGGAATTTTGGTGTCATACACTGGAGTTCAAGTGCTAGGTCTGTATGACCGTGAACAAATTAGCTCATTTGCATAAGCCTCAGTTTCCTCACCTTTAATAAAGATGAGAAAAACCCACCTTCAAGTGTGAAGTGAGGTGACATCTATAAAGTGCTTTGTGTAATTTAACGTGGGCAGTAAGCACTCAGTAAATACAAGCTAGCATTGCTATTAGTGCAATTGCTGCTTTTATCTTCAGAATAGGGAGTTATTAGAAGCAGATAATTTGTGGCATGTCCTTTTTAGCAGACTGAGATTTCTAATTGATGTCTGTGAGTCTCTGATCACCCTGTGATTTTCCTCTATGTGAGTTTTATGATTCCTGTTGTTGATTTATGACCATTTACATGTATAGCCCTGGGCCTTGCACTTAGTAGGGGATCAAAATTTCGTGTGTGTGTGTGTGTGTGTGTGTGTGTGTGTGTGTGTGTGTGTTTAAAATAAGAGACAGAGTCCAGCTCTGTCAGACTGGAGTGCAGTGGTGCCATCACAACTCACTGCAGCCTCAAACTCCTGGGCTCAAACAACTCTCCTACCTTACCCTCCTGAGTAGCTAGGACTATATGGGACTACAGGCACGTGCCACCATGCTTGGCTTATTTATTTATTTATTTAAATTTTTTTGTAGAGACAGGGTTTCCTATGTTGCTCAGGCTGGTCTCAAACTCGGGCTTAACCAATCCTCCTGCCTTGGCCTCCCAAAATGCTGGGATTAGAAGCATAAGCCACTGCACCTGGCCTTCTTGAATATATTTGAATGAGTGAATGCCCTCTATGCTACACCCTCACTGCAACATCACATTTCTTCTTCCCATTCCCCAAGTGCTCTCCGGCATCTTCCTGACATACAGCCCTGGTTTACATCCCTCCTGGCACAACTCTTCCCATTTCCCTGTTCCACGTGAAGAGTGCCATCCCATGGAGCCTTGGTTGTTATCTGCCAATTTGTACTTATTTGCATTAAAACTTCTGATTCACTCTGTTAAAGTGTGACTTGAATTTATTTAAAATAATGAGAAAAAAACAACAAAAACAAAACAAAACGAAAAACCTTCTGATTTACTCTATCATACATGCTCTGTGTATATATGGCATTTTATTTTATTTTATTTTGTTTTGTTTTGTTTTGTTTTGTGGCAGAATCTCACTCTGTTGCCCAGGCTGGAGTGCAGTGGTGTGCTCCCGCTCACTGCAACCTCCACCTCCCAGGTTCAAGCGATTCTCCTGCCTTAGCCTCCCGAGTAGCTGGGATTACAGGCGCCTGCCACCATACCTGACTAATTTTTGTATTTTTAGTAGAGACGGGGTTTCACCATGTTGGCCGGGCTGATATTGAACTCCTGACCTCAAGTGATCCGCCCGCCTTGGCCTCCCAAAGTGTTGGGATTACAGGCGTGAGCCACCGCACCCGGCCATAAAAACTCGCATTTTAAAATAGAGAGTTAAAAGGTGAGACTGGTGACTTGAGAGTAAGAGTTGGGGGTGGGGTGGGGGCATGGTTTTGACAACCAGGCAACAAGGAACTACTTTTTCCTTTCATACTTGTTCCTTTCCAGTACATAGAGGTATTCTGTTTAGTTTTTGTTGTCGTTGTTAACTCAGGCACTATTCAGATTTTTTTTCAGGGTTTTAAGTTCGGGACTTTGCAGAGTATCAAAGAAATAATTCAGAAGAATTCAACCTACACTATAAATAAGTTACATTTGAATACATGTAGCAATGAATTGATACATGTAGCAATTATGTAGAGCACATGTGTAACTGCAAACATTGTGGGGCTCTGGTGTTCAGTTTTGGAAGGAGGTAGAATGTGAGTTAGAAAGCAAAGGCTCCAGGGCTGGCTCTGTCACTCAGACACTGTATATGACCCTGTACAAGTCACTTAAGCCCTCTGAACCTCAGTGTCCTTCTCTGTTAAGTGGAGTAATGCTAATATCTTACCTCATAGCATTGCTCTGGTAATTAAATGGGATAAAGAATGTTAGTGTGGCATCTGGGACATAGTTAGGGCTCCTAAGTTGACAGCACTATTATTATCTGTCATTCCCTTTCACCGGGGCTTTGGTGCAACTTATAACCAGTGGTAGGGGAAAGAGTGTCTGTTCTGATCTGGTTTTTCTCTCCTTTGACACCCTGGTTCTCTGGTGTCCTCTTATCTGTTCGTTCGTGTCAGGCTGGTCACTTCCTTGTAGCTGAGCTTATATACTAATTGCAGGAAGTTCACGGCCTATCTACGATTTCTCAAAGTTCAGTCTTGTACATACAGTGACTTCCTGGCATTCTTGTTCATGCTGTCACCCGAGTTCCTAATTGCTATTGCATAACCAGGTACATGCTTGCCTTTCAGAGGATGCATTTTTCTCCTGATGCAAATACAAATACAAGGCATAAGTGCAATGTCTGTGCATATATGCCTCCTCCACTCCAACCCAAAGCTTGTGTAGTTGTTTCAGGAAGGTTTCATAGATCAATAAATTCCGTATCTGGTTGGTCATTAGATTCACCTGGCATGCTTTAGAAAAATCTGTCTTCCAGGTTTCACTCTAAGTCTTTTGAATATAAATCTTAGCGGCTAAGAATCATGTAATAAAAACACCTTGAGTTAGGTACAATAAAAGAATAACTTCTGAAATGACTGTTGCCTGGTAAATTAATGGCCATTGCATCAAAGTAGCCTCTCTCATTTGGAGTCTACACCTAATCTCGCTCTCTATTTTTTTTTTTGAAACAGGGTCTCACTCTGTCACCCAGAATGGAGTGCAGTGGCATGATCATGGCTCACTGCAGCCTCCATCTCCTGGGCTCAGGTGATCCTCCCACCTCAGCCTCCCAAGTAGCTGGGACCACAGGCATGTATCACCATGCCTGACAATTTTTTATTTTTATTTTTTGTAGAGACAGGGTTTCACCACATTGCCCAGGCTGGACTCAAACTCCTGGAGTCAAGTGATCCTCCCACCTCGGCCTCCCAAAATGCTGGGATTACAGGTGTGAGCCACTGTGCCGGCCTACACCTATTATCTATTATGGATTCTGAGAGCCTTCATCTTTGCAGGTGTGATCACTAATTTAATTAGGAAAGCATACCTTCAAGCCCTCCCTATAAAACCCTTTCGGAGCACACACTTGCATACAGCCAGTGCTCTGAGCTAGTGGCCTAAGGATTGAGCTTTCAACATGTATTTCATTTGCTTAAATGACCTAAGATTCCCTAAGAACAAGACTGAGCTTTATTTCCCAGTGAAAAAGAAGTATGAGCGGGCCAACTCAGCCACTGGGAAGAAGAGGAGGTGGAGAAAGAAGAGGAGGAAGGAAGCCTATTTTAGTTACGTGGGGAAAATCCTAAAGCAAGTGAGTTGGTGCACTCTTAGAATGGCTAAGAGAGGTATCATGTTAGCGGTCCTGGGTATGATCTTGACTTCAACTTACTGTGATACAGGAGTCCTTCACACATTGCGTTCCTGAAACGTTATGTGCCAACAGCTTTTCTAAATTGGATCTGCTAATGGCTGCTGTCTTCTCTCGCTTCGTTTTCTTTCTTTTGGCAGCAACTCTGAACACCTGAGCTCTTAATGAATGTCTCTCTCGTATCTGTTGACAGGCAATCTGTAAATCTGTAAACTGATTCTTTTTTCTTTTTTTTGAGACGGGGTCTTGCTCTGTCACCCAGACTAGAGTGCATTGTTGCAATCATAGCTCACTGCAGCCTCCAACTCCTGGGCTCAAATGATTCTCCCACCTCAACCTCCCAAGTAGGTGAGACTATAAGCCCACACCACCACCATGCCTAGCTAATTTGTTTGTTTGTTTTAGTGGGTTTTTATTTTTTTAGATAGGGTCTCACTACGTTACCCAGGCTGGTATTGAACTACTAGACTCAAGCAATCCTCCTATGTTGGCCTCCCAAAGTGTTGGAATTATAGACATGAGCCACTGCACCTGGCCTAAAATGATTCTTAAATGCCCTCTCCTTTTCTTGTAGAGCGGGTATTCGCCATCTAGTCTGTTCTGTAACTTTGAAGAGTGGCATAGATCGGTTTTCATCAAATGATGCTCTGTATTTCTAATATTTCTTAGGAGGGGTAGGCACCCTTGTTCCTTCCTCTTGCCCACCCAACCTCACCCCGTGGCATACAAAATTGGTAGAAAACAATCAGGAAAGTCTTCCCCCTCAAAAGCTGGGGAGATTCAAAAGATGTGAGGAGATTTTATGAAATCTTGACTGAATTTTATGCCTTCATGACAAGGAAGTAAGTTTGAGTGTTCACGTGTGTCATACCACAGCTCCCATATTCCAGTAATATCATCTAGAATCTATTGCTTATCCTGGGAAAAGAAGGGGAGAATGGGATTAAGGAAAGATGGGAGAGGAGAGAAGGTGCGTGATATGTAGTGAGGATATATAGAGCAGAGCTTCTCAACCGTAGCCCCGTTGACATTTTGGGGCTGGTTAACTCTTTGTTGTGGGGTTCTGTGCATTGTAGGAAGTTAAGCAGCCTCTATGACCTCTATCTGCTAGATGCCAGTTGCACCCTCCCTCGCAGTTGTGACAACCAAAAATGTTCAGGCATTGCTGAATGTCCTCTGGAGGGCAAGATAACCCCTAGTGGAGAACCGCTGCTCTAGACCCGTAGGGCTGATAGGGCTCTCTATGGGATTACTTGCATTAAGTAGTCCTTTGGGCATTCCCTGGACATTGCCCTCTAATTAGCCTTTCTTTGGCTTGTTCTTAACTGTGTGGTCCTGGCGGGCCACCTTGTACCTCCCAAGGCTTGCATCTGTGGCTGGAGTCACTGTCTGAGGGCACCATAAGGATAAAACAAGATATTGGTTGGATAAATGTATTGAGGGTCTAAATGGTCTAAGTGCAAGCCTTGTTTGCTGTGGGAACTCAGATGAAAATGATGCAGCCTTTATTGTAAAGGGACTCACAATCCTGTGGTGGGAGAAAGTGTTGAGGAGGAAGTATTTCTCGATTATTAGAACCAGGAAAAACTTTTTGAATCTCACCTCAAGCCTTCCTCTCCCTCTCACCCCCCATCTTCCCCTTCTTCCCTCCCTCCCCCTCCGTCACACACACACACACACACACAGCAAAAAGAAGCTGAGAGCAGTGTGAAAATATGACTTCCTCAATATGTCTCATGTCCAGGCAGAGCTAGGATTAGAGCCTTGGGTAAATGATTCTCAGAACAGCTTCTTTTTACTACTCTGGCTGTCTCTCTAACAAACAAGGACATTAATGACATGTAGCAACGTGTGATACAGGGCCTGAGAGCAGAGAGTGCCAAAGTCCTCAGCGGGAGGAGGAACTTAGTAAGTGTGTGTGGAACACAGATAAGGGAGCTGGCACTTGGGGAGGAGCCTTACAGGATGGATAGGATCTGAAGAGTGCAGTTAGGTGTCAGCATGGTAGATAGAAGTGACAGATGAACAGTGGGGTGAAGGCTGGAAAACACAGGGACATATCTGAGGAAAACCAAGTTTTCCAGCCTGGCTGAAGACCACAAGGAAGTAATAGGAAGGAAGAGAGGCTGAAGATTGAGAAATGTTAAAGTAAAATGCTTACTTAAAGTGAAATATAACATGGGAAAGCGCATTCTAAACTAAGTGTTTTCCATCTTCAGAAGGTGTTGGACCCACTTCTGTTAGGAAAAACCAAGTCACAAAAGTTGAAGTGACTGGAATTAGTCTGTGTTATCCAAACAACGGTTATCTTTCTCACCAGCTCCAAATTCCCCTCCCTCTCTTCTTTCTCATCCCAAGAAACTGCTGATAGGTACGGTGGACCCCAAAAATCTGAGATAGGTCTCAGTTAACTTAGAAAGTTTATTTTGTCAAGGTTGAGGATGTGTGTCCGTGACACAGTCTCAGGAGGTTCTGATGACATGTGTCCAAGGTGGTAGGGGCACAGTGTGGTTTTACATATTTTAGGGAGACATGAGACATCAATCAATATGTGTAAGATGTATACTGGTTCAGCCTGGAAAGGTGAGACAACTCGAGGCGAAGGTGGGACAACTCAAAGTGTGGAGGAGGCTTCCAGGTCATAAGTAGATAGGAGACAAATGATTGTATTCTATTGAGTTTCTGATTAGCCTTTCCAAATGAGGGAATCAGATATGTATTTATCTCAGTGAGTAGGGGGTGACCTTGAATAGAATGGAAGGCAGGTTTGTCCTAAGCAGTTCCCAGTTTGGCTTTTCTCTTTAGTGATTTTGGGGGTCCCAAGATTTATTTTCATTTCACATTCCCCCTTTTAAAAAATCTTTTGGAGAAAACATTTTAGGAGACAATTAATCTGGTCTCGGGTTTCGTCTGATCCCTCATGGCTAGGATGGCTTATTTTTAGATAGGTAGGTTTTGAGTTATTAGGAAAGTTCATTTTTAGTAGGTTGTGAAGTCTCGTGACCTATGAAGAGAAAGTAGGGGGAGGAAGGGAGAAAAACAAAAACAAAAGAGCAATTTTGGAAAATTGGTATAGGCTATATTACTCTGAAGTCCATACTTTAGTAGGCAGGTATGAAAGTGGCTTATGTATGTAAATAGGTTGCTATTATTTTCTTCCGCAGTTTAAGTTGTCTAGTTTCAGTTCGTAGGGCTTTATGAAAGCACAGCTTAGTTTTCAGTGACTCTAAATTGGGAAGGGTGGAGGGGGAAAAGAAAAAAATTGAAAACATTATTTTGGAGACTTGTAGCCAAGAAAAATTAGAATTTGGTTTAAACTGTAGAAAACAGTAAAAATTGAACAACATTAAGCAAGACTAGAATCTAATAACAGGTGTCCTATAGTTTTTGAAATATAATTTTTCTCTCTAGTTTCCCATTTTTATTAAAGACAAATCATGCTAGGACTGATTTCTTTTATTATACTTGGCCTGATTACTTGTATATAGTACAGTAGGAAAAAATTTTTAACATAGGCTTTTAAATTGGCTTTGATGGAACTTCGTTCCATAGAAAGAATCTTAGATAAGAGTTTTTAAAAGCCAAGCCCAGTCATGTATTTGTACCATCGAATACCTATGAGTTGGATGAATTCGTCTCCTCTTGAGGTTCCGAGATAAACTTGGGGCTCCTGGGCCTGTCAGAAAGTAATATTCTTTACTCATCATAGGTCAGCCTGGCTGAAGACCTTTATAGGGACTGTGCCAACAAGGTATGAGAGGCCAGTTTTCCCAAGGGGCTTTTATTGGTTCCGTAAGTCAAGTGTGATTCTTTAAAGGAAAGCACACCATTCCCGTCAAAGTCTTGGTGAAATAACCAGTTTCTCTAGTTATGTCCTGTTATAAATGAAAATAGATTATTACTCTACTTATGTAAATAATTGTATTTTCAAAAGTTAAGAATACTCAAATAGTTTCCAAATTCTGGAGAAATCAAAGAGAAACAAGTGTGTTTTAAAGTTTGTTTCATAGGCATATACTAAATTGTTAAAAGTTGTTAATAGCCCAAGAGAAAAGTTTCCTTGACTATGAAAAAAACAAAACAAAGGATCAGCAATAAAGTTTTAAGTAAAAAGTTAAAAAGATTATTTCAGTCTTCTATTAGGTCACTCCATATAATTAATTCTTGTTCTGTTTGATATTTATAAACATTTCCATTTTCCGTGAGTCTTAAATGTTTTTCTTCTATTCTCATATCACAGTCTCCATAGTTATCAGAAATTTGTATTCGAGAGTATCTGTTAGAGCCTTATAGTTGTTTATAAAGCCACCTTCTAAAGAGTACCAAAGCAAGACAACAATTGTCTGTGGATGACAGTTTTAGGTCAGTCATAGTTGACATACAATTGACAAGGAAATTTGTTACTTCTGTGGCACACAATAATTTAACATAACAATTATAATTATTGATAGTGTATACTAAGTCATATCAGAATTATAGGAATTTCCCATAATTTTGGAACATATACCAATAACATATTTATATAAATACAGCCCAAATAAAATAAAATATCATTTTATATTTGACTTGTTTCCTGTGTAATTTGTACATCAAATAAGTCAAACTAGGACTTTTGGGAAACCCAATATCTTAAAGGATTAATTTTTGGACTTTAGGGAACCTCATATCTTAAAGGATTAATTAGGTCAGAAAAAAGACATAATTTATAATTTGATTTTGGAAATTTTGTAAAATATCAAAAGTTAAAAACACCTGATATCACAGGTCATTATAAAACAAGTCATTCATCTGACCAAAGTGATAACTCAAGGATTTCAAAAAAAGGCAAAAACTTTCATTGTTTGAGAGAGGACACTTAATTTTCCAAACGATGAGTCCTAATAAACAGTATGAAGCCAATTAAAAAAAAATTTTTTTTTTTGAGATGGAGTCTTGCTCTGTCACCCAGGATGGAGTGCAGTGGTGTGATCTTGGCTCACTGCAAGCTCCATCTCCGGGGTTCACACTGTTCTCCTGCCTCAGCCTCCCTAGTAGCTGGGACTACAGGCGCCTGCCCCCATACCTGGCTAATTTTTTGTATTTTTAGTAAAGACGGGGTTTCACCATGTTAGCCAGGATGGTCTAGATCTCCTGACCTCATGATCTGCCCACTTTGGCCTCCCAAAGTGCTGGGATTATGGGTGTGAGCCACCACACCCGGCCCTTGATTTTAAAAATTTTATAAGCAATCTATAAAATTTTAATCTTGGCCGGGTGTGGTGACTCAAGCCTGTAATCCCAACACTCTGGGAGACTGAGGCGGGTGTATCACCTGAGGTCAGGAGTTTGAGACCAGCCTGGCCAACATGGTGAAACCCTGTCTCTACTGAAAATATAAAAATTAGCTGGGCATGGTGGCATGTGCCTATAATCTCAGTTAATCGGAAGGCTGAAGCAGGAGAATCGCTTGAATCGGGAGGTGGAGGTTGTAGTGAGCCATTATCATGGCACTGCACTCCAGCCTGGGTGACAGAGCGAGACTGTCTCAAAAAAAATTTTTGTTTTTTAAATCTTGACCATAAGATATAATTTCCATATGCCTTTTATAACTTTTATTAAGGAGTCCGTTAATGTTTCAAAAAAACCTTGTTAATCTGACATAGGGGCTTATGCGTTGGTCTTTAATCAGTGTGTTTTTGACATTAATTATTAATTTATAGGGAAACTGAACTTATTTTATCTCTCAAAATTGGCCCTTACAATCTCACATATTCACCTTTTCTGTGATAGTCCCTGGGCCTTGAGGAGTTGAATAATTTTATTTTCTGGCCCAATGACTCAGGAATGTAGTTTATTTTAATTGGCATCTTCTATTGGGCCTGAAGATGAGGCTTTAATTGTTCTCAGTGTTTAAGATTTAGCAGGAGTTGGTGTCCTTTTTAGTCCCAGGAGTCAAAGTCCTGTAACTCAATGTCACAAGTACTTTAAAAGTACATACAGAAAAATACATGGATGTAATAACCTTAATTTAAAAAAAAAAATTTATCTCAGTTTTTTCCCTAAGCAAACCAAAACTTAATAATAATGGCATAGGAATTGTTTCAATAAAATGTAAAATCTGTTAGACCAGTTACCAAAAGGTAAAAGAAAAGACCTTCTATACTGTACAGAATATTATGTTGGAAGAAGACATTCCTTTAGACCTTCAAGAAAACATTGTTAGTATTGATCCACAATAAACAGAACTCAAGGAAAAATGATTTATGAGCTGAAAATGAGTTGAAGAGGAGCATACTATTTTGTGTCCTTTAAAAGGAGAAAGAAAACTGAAAACGGTGAGATGCAATAAAAGTTGAACTTTGGGCTAAAAAAAGTTAAAATCTCTTATAATTTATTGAGAGTAAGTCAATCCCTTAAGAACATGTCATTGTTCTAACCAATTATTTAGTGAAGTGTTTTTAAATGCCAAGCCCAATTTCTAGAAAGATGATTATGCTTTAATAGACAACTTGATCATATAAAACTTTTTTTAAACACTGAATTTTCTTATTGTGACTTACACAGACTGTTCATGACATGTTTGGACTTTCTGACTTGTCCTGAACATCCCTCTTTCTTAAACAATCAGTCATTTTACTTTAGGACTAAATCTACCATACAAGACTCTTTCTCATATAAAATTATTTCTCTTTATGCTTTCTTACCAAAAAAAAAAAACAAAACAAAACACCTCTTTACTTTTTTTTTTTTTTTTTTTTTTTTTTGAGACGGAGTCTAGCTCTGTCGCCCAGGCTGGAGTGTAGTGGCCGGATCTCAGCTCACTGCAAGCTCCACCTCCCGGGTTTTTTACGCCATTCTCCTGCCTCAGCCTCCCGAGTAGCTGGGACTACAGACGCCCGCCACCTCACCCGGCTAAGTTTTTGTATTTTTTAGTAGAGACGGGGTTTCACCGTGTCAGCCAGGATGGTCTCGATCTCCTGACCTCGTGATCCGCCCGTCTCGGCCTCCCAAAGTGCTGGGATTACAGGCTTGAGCCACCGCGCCCGGCACCTCTTTACTTTTATAGCTTTCTTCACATCTTTCTTATTTCTTGGTTTCTTTTATCTTGTTTTATACATAACCTTTAAATACATTTTAAATTAGACAGAAGTCATTTACCTAGATTATTTATAAAAACTGTGATAGTCGTCATTTAAAGTTATGGAACTATCATTGTAAAATTATAACTGAGACAGTGAAAAAGATCTGACATAACTGACTCAATCTTGTTTTTAACTTCCAAGTTGTCCTTGTTCATTTTGGGGTGTAAGCTGAAATAACTTTGGGAGGAATTTATAGTTTAGCTTTGAAACAAAGATAACAATCCCTTCCCCAAACAAACCTTACTGCCTGTAGACTAGACCATCGAAAGTCACAAGATTAGGAGTTATGATAATCTTACTAAATTTAAGATGTAGTTTTTATTAAACAAATATCAATATCTTATTAAAGATTACACAAGTTGGCCAGGCGCGGTGGCTCACGTCTGTAATCCCAGCACTTTGGGAGGCCAAGGCAGGCAGATCATGAGGTCAGGAGATTGAGACCATCCTCGATAACATGGTGAAACCCCGTCTTTACTAAAAATACAAAACATTAGCCAGGCGTGGTGGTGGGTGCCTGTAGTCCCAGCTACTTGGGAGGCTGAGGCAGGAGAATGGTGTGAACCTGGGAGGTGGAGCTTGCAGTGAGCCGAGATTGCGCCACTGCACTCCATCCTGGGCGACAGAGCGAGACTCCATCTCAAAAAAAAAAAAAAATTACACAAGCAAAGATAATTCTGTTTTTGGGCTGTGTTTATAGTTTTGTAACCCCTATACCAAATTTTGACACCTTTATAGTATTTGGCAGGGATAAGAATGAAATTGTTTAATAAATGCAAACAACAATGTATGTTGGCAGTTATTAAGATATTTCTAATATTACTTTACCAACAATGTTAAAGTTAGTTTATTAAAGATTTTAATTGTTATATAAACTTGAAAGAGCATTTGACTAGTCTTTTTTCCTGATAAAGTATTTGATTCAAGTGTTTATATTCTTAAGCCAATTGGAGTTCTTTTATATATTTTCAGTAGTGAAATATTATATATACAACACATAAATACATAGATGTATTAGGCATGCCAATAGAAGTACTTCCTATCAATTCATAAAAAACTTTTTTTTCCTATCTTAGACTTTCAAATTCTTGACAACCTGTTTTATTATCTTAGGCACTTGTCAGTTAAATAGTCTTAAACTTGTATGTTAAAGGAAACAACTCAGGTAAAAATCTAATAGCAAAATTTACGTCGTAAGTTACAGAGAGTAAAAGTCTGTGTTAGAGGGACATTAAAATGGATTTAATTGTCATTTGAACATAAAATTATAGAAATTATAAAGTCCTTTTAAATACACTCACACACACCCTATAGTTTTTACTTCAGAACTTTAGCCATGAGATAAATACAAATTCACCAGCTTGCAAAATGAACATGTTGGATCTAAACAGTGGTTTTTATCTGAAGAGAAAAATAATAGCAGATTTAAAGCAGGCAGAAAAGAAAAATAGAGAAAAAGAATTTAGGAATTCCATAGTTTACAGGTCAACATTAGGGCTCTTTTTCTTTAATGTAAATGTGTACAAAGACCATATTCCATTTTACGTAAACTCTGGCAAGTAGAGGTGTCATAAAACCTACGGAGTGTTTGAAAAGGGGTCATTCTTGTTTTCTCCTCATTCTTAGATTATTTCTCACTTTTTTCTGAAGAGGGGGAACTCAGCTGTGGCCTCAGGTTTTTTGTGTGGTGGGTTGATGCGTGCTGCTTGTGGCCACACTCCACAATGTGTCACCACTAGGTTGTTGCACCCTCTTACATGTCTGTTTCTCTCTCCAGAGGTCTAAGACTTCTGAGAGGGTTCAAAATGCCAGGTGATCAGTCTTTATACATGTTTCCTGGATGAGTCTTTTTTAAAATTAATTTTTGTTGGAGATTTCCCTGTGGGGTTGTTGTATGTCATGGGGGTCAACCCCCAGACACTCCCACAAGGCCCCTGGTCACCCAAGGGCACCTTTCAGCCAGGAGGAGAAAATGCCCTTTCTCTTCAGAGCTGAGAAAACTCAGTTTTTCATTTATCTATGAAAACAACAGTTCAGTTCCTCATGTAAATGTACACAGACAAGCCAAATCGAGATAAATTTTGGGAGACAAAGTAATAGACAAGACCTCTTAGAATGCATCTCCGAACTAGAATTAGGATCCTTACACAACAACTTCCTAGGAGAGAAAAAAATAAACAATAGCCAAGGGCATTTCCTGTAAACTGTGTTCAACTATCCCTACTTTGTAGTTCTCATCCGCCATTACACACATCAAGGTCAAATCCTCTAACAGTACAAGATAATGTCTGGTACCCCCAAAGCCAAAGAGGTCAGGTCATGTAATACAGAAAAACAGATACTCAGACCTAAGAAAAATCTGCCTATGACTCTTGAAACTCAACAAAGAAAACAGAACACCCCAAAAGGGGTGACTGGCACCTTTGTTCTGAATTCTTTTAAAGGGTTCAAGTCATTAGAAGCCTTCTCTAGATTTTTTTGGTACTGTAGATGGCAAAGGGGCAAGGAGGTATAGGGTGGAAGAAAAGTTTCATTTACTTTTCTTTATTTTTTTTAAGACAGGAAGTAAACACTGAAACCAAACACATTTTTTAAACTCTTTTATAGTTGTGAGGAATTTTAGTCAAATGAGAGAGGTTTTGTTACCCATAATTTGGAATTTTCACTTGGATTTAATCAAGTCAGGTAAAGCTGGTCAAATCTGATGGGAGAAAGACTGAAACAAACAACAACGAAAACCCAACAATATGATCATTCAGTGTTCTAATGGCAAGAAAAAATTCAGACCAGCTGGTGGTTAAACTTTAGCCAAGACAAAACTCCAGTTCAGTTATTTACCTAGGGATGGGTCTGAGGCTGAAGACTGCTTTCTACCATCCTAGAAGCAGGAACAAAAGCCTCCAACTCCTCTTCCCTGCTGAGAGTGAGCTCAAACTCCATTAAAGGAGTTACCTGCCTTCCATTGTCCTGTAAACAGGAAATCTTGCCTTCCTTGTTGGAAGCAAGTAAAACTCCAAAAAAAAAAAAAAAAAAAAAAAAAAAAGGGAGGAGTTGTACAGCAAAATAAACTTTAGTTCTTGACTAAATCTGAGGAGATGAGGAATTCTCTGGAGGGGGTGCTCGCAGACGTCAGTAAATTGTCCTATTGGTTTGAGCCATAAAGTTAGCTCATACTGGCACCAAGCACCAACAGAAGATTTGTCAAAGGTCAGGGGTATCTCTACTGAGAATCCCTTTATGGTTACCAAAATGTGAACCCAGAAAATCTGAGACAGGTCTCAGTTAATTTTCGTGTGTGTGGTTTTGTGTGTGTGTGTGTGTGTGTTTTCAGTTAATTTAGAAAGTTTATTTTGTTAAGGTTGAGGATGTATTCCATGACACAGTCTCAGGAGGCTCTGATGACATACGCCCAAGGTGGTAGGGGCACAATGTGTTTTGCATATTTTAGGGAGACATGAGACAGCAATCAATATGTGTAAGATGTACATTGGTTCCATCTGGAAAGGGGACAACTTGAGATGAAGGCGGGACAACTCAAAGTGGGGAGGGGGCTTCCAGGTCATAGGTAGATAGGAGATGAATGGTTGTATTCTACTGAGTTTCTGATTAGCTTCTCCAAATGAGGCAATCAGATATGTATTTATCTCAGTAGACGGGTGACTTTGAATAGAATGGGAGGCAGGTTTGTCCTAAGCAGTTCCCGGTTTGACTTTTTCCTTTAGTTTAGTATTTTGGGGTCCTAAGATTTATTTTCCTTTCACAGTACAACAGCCTGTTTCATCAAATGCCTGTCATTGCCCCTTTAGGTGGTTTATCATTATTTTTTAATTCATCATTCAACTTGAAGGTCGCTTATGTTGTTCCACTTGTACATGAATTCATAGAAACCATGAGTACTGGGTGCTGGGTCAGACCACAACTGTTCACTGTGGGAAGCCTTTATTTCTGTCTCACCTTTGTGCTATTTCTTCCCTAGATCCACCCTGATTTCAGCGGGCGCTCCTGGGTCTTGTATGCACTAGGTGCTCTGAATGCTTGGCAACTGGAATCGGTTAGCCTGGAGGCATTTAGACTGTCCTTCTACAACCACAGAAGAGCCATCACTGGCAGAGAGATCCTTGGCGCAGTTAAGCAGAGATCTTCTCAGAAGAGCTTTTGAACAAATGAAGTTGTTCGGAATGGCCTTGTTAAAATGACTCACTTGTCAAAACAACTGGATGTGTTGGAAGGCTGGGTTGGAAGACAAGATGTCTGAGAAGCTGTCCTGCTGCATGAGGAGTTTCACTGCTACACACCTAATCTCCGGGTCCTGTGTTTTTGGCCTCCAGCTTACTTCATGAACATAATAAAGGAAAGGCATTTTCTCTTGTGTGTGCTGTGTGTGCACGTGTGTATGTGCTTGTTGTCTATGGCTTTTAATTTCTTATGTATGCTAATCCCCTGTTTTGTGCTTACCCGTTGTATTCTTTGAAGGACACAACTAGATCGATGACACTGTATAGCCATCATCTCTCCCCACTCCAGACTGAGGGTGGAGATGGCTGCACTAGAATGAACTGAGATCACAAAGGACTGGGGGGCAAAGTGGAAGGCACAGATGTGGGGGTATTAACCCAGGGACAGGGGAGCTTGAAAGTAGACAGTATTGTCCAAACTTGCAGTGTAATGAGGACTGCTACCAGCTTCTGGCTTTCTCCCTATCCACCTGTGCCTGCCTCTCCAATCCCTACCCACAACCTTTGCTTTGGCCATAATCTTCCCTTTTACCTGGCTTGTGTAGATAGCTATGGCTCTTGGCAGTGTTGAGACATTGTTTAGACTTCATGAGGAAAGATGATTTTTAAAATTTAAGCACCTCTGCCGTGATTTATGGGAACTAAAGCAAAAGGAATCTGCTTGCTCTTTGAGTATAAGAATTGTGGCATTGGTTATCTATGTAGCACTTATGTATAATAATGTGTGTAATAAGTGTGCAAGTGTCAAATGTATAATCTGGTCCCAACTGTGGGAAAAAGACAATTATAATAGTATGATAAAATCAAGGGCAGGCATGGTGACTCAAGCCTGTAATCCCAATACTTTGGGAGGCAGAGGTGGGCAGATCGCTTGAGCCCAGGGGTTGGAGACCAGCCTGGGCAACATGGCAAAACCTTGTCTCTATTGAAAATACAACAATTTGCTGGGTGTGGTGGCATGTGCCTATAATCCCAGCTACTTGGGAGTCTGAGGCAGGATAATCGCTTGAGCCCAGGAAGCACAGATGGCGGCGAGCCAAGATTGCACTATTGCACTCCAGCCCTGGCCATAGGAGTGAAACCCTGTCTCAAAAAAAAAACCCAAAAAAACTGTAAGGTATAAATGGGATGACATGCTCTAGATGGGTGGGTGGGGGGCCTGGGAAAGCCTGGGTGGGTGACAGGAAGGAGAAGGCCCTAAGAATGGAGAAGGGTTCTGGGCTAAGGAAAAAGCCTGAGCAAAAGCCCTGAGGCAGGCAGGACAGTTCTTGGATTAATTGGAGAAACTAAATGAAGCTGGGACAACTGGGCTCTAGCAAACAAGGAAGAAATACAATAGGAGATGAAGCTGGAGGAAAAGGCTGGGGCCACGTGATGCAGGGCTTGGGTTTTCCCTGGGTAGAGAGGGACACCACTGAAGAATTTTAGCTAGAGAATTGACATTTTACTTAGGTGTTTTGTTTTCAGACAGGGTCTTTCCATGTTGCCCAGGCTAGTCTTAAGCTCCTGGCCTCAAGCCAACCTCCTGCCTTGACCTCCCAAGTAGCCTGGATTACAGGCATGTACCAATGTACTCAGCTTTATTTTGTTTTGTTGTTTTTAGTTGAGATACACCCTACAGTAAAGTGTACAAATCTTAAGCACACCACAAAGTTCTACGTATGTATACCAGATTAAGATACAGAATGGTCCCATCACTTAGTTTTTAGACCTCTGTTGCTACTGTGTCAATAATGGATCACAAAGTGTGGAAATGAGAAGATTAGTTAGAAATGTTCTGTGTCAGTTTCGTAGAGAGGCGATGGTGATCCAGATGAGTGTGAAAATGGAGAGAAGTGAGAAATTTGAAATGAATTTTGGAGAGAGAATAGAATGTGCTCATGGAATGAATATGAGTGTGAAGTAAAAAGTGCTGATTCCTAGGTTTGGAGCTTGGGCATCGGGGGAAACAGCAGTGCAATCTACAGAGATGGAGAAGACTAAACACAGGACAGGTGTTTTGGGGACAGGAAGAAATTGAGAATTCCATTCTGGACATGCTCATTGTGAAATACCTATGAAACTTGCAAGTGAAGATGTGAAATAGATAGGACTGGGCCTAAAATACAAATTTGGGAGCCATCAGCATCAAAAGGCAATGTATAGATCAGCAGGAGTGGATGAGATTACCCAGGAAGACGGGGTAAAAAGAAAAAGAGAAAGCTATCCAGGAAAAAGACTGAAAAATTCTAATACTTAGAATCAGATAGTGGAGGAGCCAACAAAGGAAACCAAGGATAAATCTAAGCATATCAGGAGAGGGTAGTGTCATGGAAGCCAAGAGGGAGAACATGGTCACACTGCTGTTCACAATCCTGGTGGGGAGGTGAGGATATTTATGTCCATTTGGTGACATCGGGGTCATGGTGATCTTGAGAAGTCAACTCTGGAGCACGGTGGGTATCAGCCAGATTTTAGCAGGTTGAAGAGTGAATGGGAGGTAGGTAGTAGAGACAGGTTTTTTTTGTTTGTTTTTTTTTTTTTTTTAAATGGTATTGAGATGAAAGGTGAAATCTAGTTTGAAAGAGAAGAGAGACACAGGCTGGTAACTGGACAGTCATTTGGTATACAGAGATTTTTAAGATGAGGGATACTAGAGCTTAATTGTTCATTGGTGGGAATTCTCTAGCATAGAGGGAGATATTAATCCAGAAGACAGTAGAGGAAACCAAAGGACCTTGAGAAAGTAAGGGGAGATGAGATGCAGAGTAGAGGTGAAAGAGGAGAAGATATGTACAAATTTTGGTAGGTTTAGAGGTTTGGTGATGAAAAGATGGAGTTGGTACATATTTCTTTTTTCTTTCCTAAATGGCATAAGTAAAAGCAGAATAGGGGCATGGGAGGTTTAAAGATTAGATGCAAAGTTGTTTGAGGGAGTAAGTGGGAGTTGGACACTTATGGACAGATGGATTACTAGAAATAAGTGCCTGTTTGAGATTTGTGATCATGAATCAAAAGCAAAGCCAGTCTTGGGTGACTTTCCCTAACTACGTGCTTCAGTGCCAGCATGGAGAACACAGAGTTTGAGTTCTGCCAAGCAAGCTGGGAAGGAGAGAAGAGCAAGAGAGCAACTCCATGGTGGCCTATGTGATCCAGGCCAGATGGTAGCACCAGGGGGTGAGAGAAGTGAGAATGTCATGGAGCTCAAGGGAAGCATAGAAGATGTCAGGCCTGTAAACAGAGTCTCCAAGAAGGAATTTTCTCTCCCCAGCAACCTTCAACGTTAGCTCACCGATGAGGGCACTTGCCTAAGAAGCAGTGGTGACACCCAGTGACCACTCTTTGAAGTGCACCTTCTTGGTTTTATGTTGTCAGCAGATCCGGAAGTGTGTGTTACGTTCCACTTGGGGGGCACCAGAGCCCTCGGCATTCTCTCCGCGGTTCTGTCTCGCAGGATTCTGTCCCATTGGTCCTGGGCATTTCAAGGGGATGGAGAGGCTGCTGCTTAGGGGGTAACTAGAAGTGGACTGAAGGCAATCTGGGGGCTGTTAGCTCCAGACCCCAGACCTGGGCTTCTCTGCTAGTCCTGAGACAGATCCTGAATCCTGGGATGACTTTGGGTATTCTAAAACCCTGCCTGGGTTTTAAAAAAATGCCAGGTAGTGACATAATCCTTTTCCAGCCCGCAGTTATCCTGGGGAAATATCATTCTGGCTGACCCAGAACTGTGTGAGGACTCTCTTCTCAGCACCACCTCCCGAAAGTTGACTGTCCCTGGGGTTCTAAGCGGGTCCTGCTGTCTCTGGCTCCACTTGACCCAAGGACTGGGATCCAGCTTAGTCTAGAGGGAAACACAGATTCCTCCCAAAGTCCTGTCAGTCATTAGAGGTACTGAGCGTGACTTCTGGGCCAAGCAGTTGGGTGTCCCTTAGTTAGAGGGTATAGGGAAATACAAAGAAGACCAAGACAGGACAGCCCCTTTGCAGCAACCTAAGGCACTTTTACTGTTCTGATCAATTACCCTGTACCAGGACATGCTGTTTTCCCTTCCACTTTAAGAGGTTAGTAAATCAGGTTTGAGTTCAAACACAAGAGGGTCACTGAGGCATGAACCATGGCATGGGGTAGGTGAGGGAGGTGGTTTCTAAGGTGGTCAAAAAATTGAGGAAAACTGATTCTGACTCACCTCTATCCTGCTTCCCCATTTCTTATCTCACACTCCCCAGTTTGAACTTGACTTTGTACTTAGGGCAGCCTGGTGTCGTGGAAGGAGCCTGTGCTGAACTTGTAGTCAGGTCATCCCTTGGCCACATCTGCTTCCACGTTAGCAAAATGGTGATGTGGTGATGGCACATGGTTGTAGCGAAAAATTAAACAATGTACATGAAAGTGTTTCTTACACCAACACAATGCTTTGGTTTAAGGCATTATTATTAGATATTTATACGAAGGCAGATTTCACAGACATTAAGGAAAAAGAAAAAAGCTTTATGGCAATGAAATTCCATTAGATGTGTACCAGGCCCTGGGGGAACCCGTCAGAGGAAAAGTGACCGTTGATGTCTTTTCCAGGACTGGGAGAACACAGAAGTGGGTAAAGGAGAAGATCCACCGCTTGGAGTCAGACAGACTTAGCTTCTTATCCTGTATTTGCCAGTTACTGGTTGTGGCATCTCAGACAAGTTCCTGAACTTCCCAGATGCTCAGTGTACCCCTGTATAAAGTGGAGATAATTCCTCCCTGCCGACCTGTTGAGAAAATTCAATGAAGTGTTGCCTGTAAAGCACCTTGAATAGAGTATGCACTCAGTGAATATGGTATCATGAAAATGCATTCATTTAGGTCATCCCAAACTAGATATTTTGGACATATATATACTATGGGCCAGACACCAAGCTAGGTAGTGGGTGACTTTGTCTTATAGCACTTATAGCTTTTCAGATAGACAGTTCTAGTTCAAATCCTAGATTTACCACTTACCAGCTGTAGAAATGTATTTAACTTCTTTGAGCCCTAGTTTCTTCCTATGTAAAGTGAGGGAGAATAATATCTATTTTGAGAGATTATTGTAATAGTTATATAATCTATGTAAAGTACCTAGCACAGTACCTGGCATGAACAAAGTCTCAAAAATGGCAGTGATTATAATTAATATGATCATGCTGAAAGTTAAAAGAGTGTATCAGATTTAAAGCCAGACACCCAAATGACTTTATTTATAGCATTAAATTCATCCTTGAACCAACCTTCTTTGCATTAACTAAAATATGGGATTTACTTCCCCTTATACACATCTACACATCATTCCCAAAATACTTAAAGCAAGAGAGTTCTATTGGCTGTAAAGAGGGACATGGTAAAATACGGAAATGGGCAAGAGAGGACAGCTGTGTTATCTGTCTTTAGAGCTTTTTCAGGGAAGTCCTTTGAAGATTTTAAGTGTTCTTGCCAAGAGTACATCCTCCCCACCCCAAGCCTCAATTGCCAGATGGACATGCCCTATGCACATGCCTTTTCCTCTAGGGAAACCCTGCTCAGGGTCTCAGTGTCCCCTGGCCCAGCTGCCTTAACTTAGAGCAAATGCAAACTTGCCCTGTATCCCCAGCGGCTCAGAACTGCCCTGCCAGCTCTCAACCCTCCTCCACCCTTTTTCTTTCTCCTTGCTTCCTGGTCTTGCCTCCTCGCTCCAGCCAGACCCACAGCAGTTCTGAGTGTTTGCTCACTTTTACTCCTCCAAGGAGGACGGGCTTTTGCTATGGTCTCTGTCCACACCCACAGCTCAGAGACAGCCTGATCAGTGTGTACACAAACCCCTTCCTGGCTGGTGGTGCTCTCCTTGGAAAGCCATTTACTAGTCCATAAAAGGGCCTGACCACTTAAAACAAACATGGACTCAGTCAAACCAGAAATTTAAAATTGCGGCACTTTAATTCGGGTCAACCTTCGTTCTCTTTCCAATGCTGGTGCCTTACCCTGCCTTACCCTGTCTGAGTGTTTCCCATGTGCTTAACCCTCCTGCCTCCCAGTGGCTGCCACACCCCAGTGGGCCTCTTGGTGCTAGGTGTGGGCTGAGAGTTCCCATCCCCACTGTGGAATGACAGCGATGACAGCTAAGCTTTATTTTCACTCCATGCACAAGTGCTTACTAAGCCCTAAGCTCCAGGCACTGTTCTAGATATCAGGGGTCAGCAGAGAACAAGACAATAAAGTCCCTGCCCTTATGGAGCTTATATTCTGCAAGGGGAGAAGTAATAAATATACCGTGCAGTGTCAGGTAGTGATACATGCCATTCAGAAATCCAAATCAGGCAGGACATGGTGGCTCATGCCTATAATCCCAGCACTTTGGGAGGCCGAGGTGGGTGGATCACTGAGCCCAGCAGTTCGAGACCAGCCTGGGCAACATAGAGAGACCCTGTCTCTACATATACACACAAAAATTAGCTGAGTATGTGTTGGGGGAAAGGCTTATGGGGTGCCTGTATAAACTGGCTATAAAAATATGGGACAATAAATTGTGAAAAGCCACAAGAGGCCTCTGAGGAGGAAAGTCTTCTTATCGCCATTATGTTCCCATGCTCTGAGCGAGACTTGCTCTTACCCATAAACACTGCGTTCAAGAAAAAAGACACTCCTTTGAAACATTAGAATGTGGCCAGATGTACAGTTAAACCCACTCCCACTAACTACTCTCCAATAAGTTAAAGATATACTGTTTGAGCACAAGGGAGATTCATTTAAATCGCCACTGCTATAGATTACACGTATGACACACTGCCTCCCTTTCACTGTTTCACCCTGAACATCTGCTGCTTCTTAGATCTAAGTGATTGTACTCAATAAATAGTGTGGAGACCAGAGCTCTGAGCCTTTTACAGCCTCCATTTTACAATTGGCCCCCGGCCCCCACTCTTTATGCACTCTTAACCTGTATCTTCTCATTCCTTTATCGCCACCAGACTTTGGGTACCCTACGGGTGGTGTCGAGACTGGTCCCCAACAAGTATGGTTGCATGCATCTGTGGTCCTATTTACTTGAGAGGCTGAGGCAGGAGGATTGCCTGAGCCCAGGAGGTCAAGGCTGCAGTGAGCCGTGATTGCACCACTGCACTCCAGCCTGGGTGGCAGAGCAAGAAAAAAAAAATTCTAAACAAAACAAAACAAAAAAACACCCCACATTTCACAACAGGGTCAGGGGCACATCAACGATGGGAGGTGATACTTTAGATAGGGTGATCAGGGAAGACTTCTCTGTGGAGGTGACTCTTGTGCAGGTCCCTGAGCAAAGGGAAGAAGGAGCCTTGGGAATAATGGGGGTAAGGTTTCCAGGCAGAGGGCACAGCAAATCACTGGGGTAGAATGAGCTTCACATGTTTGAGGAACATCTGGGAGGCCTCATTTTTTTTTAATGTCATACAGTGATGAGCACTTAAAAAATTGTGATAAGATATATATAACATAAACTCCCCCATTTAAACCATTTTGACATATACAGTTCACTGGAATTAAGTACATTTATGCTGTTACGCAGCTATCACCACGATCCATCTCTAGCACTTTTTATCATCTTCTCAAATTGAAACTCTGTGCCCATCAACAGTGACTCCCCCTCCCTCCCTCCTCCAACCTCTGGCAACCACCATTCTACTTTCTAGGTGTCAGCACTTTAAATGTGTCATCTCATTTCATCTTCAAAACAACTGTAGGCTGTGAGTTTTACTGTGATCCCTATTCTACAGATGAGGAAACTTAAACTGAGTGAACTGTCTCAGATCACACAGCCATTAAGTGAGGGAAGGAGGTCTCCATTCACAGTGCTTCTGGCTCAGGCTCCTGCTTGTAACTGCCTACCTGGTAGGGGTTTAGGATGTCCTTCTGCTGCCCCTCTGACAACACAGAGGTGAGTTGAGAGAGTTTCATGTGGATTATAGACAATGTGAGAAGCTTTTCTGGTTGGGACTGGAGGGGGTTTGTTGTACCTCACTGGTCCTGTCTGCCTGGAAGGAAGAGGCCATTGCCCAGTGACAAGGATTGGGGAGGGAAGGGAGAGTAGGTAACCAACATCTGTCTGCTATTCTCCTTTTCCATCTTTGTCTTCTGAGCTGTCTTTCAAGGGGTATCAGCTGCTCTGAGTGGATAAGCATGGGCATCTTTATCGCTTGGTGTCCAGTCAGCCAGGTAGCACTACCACCACTTATTTATTACTTGGTTATAACACAGTGCTAGGTGCTGCAAAGAGATTCATCCAGGAGCTACACGTGACACAGATACAGCTATGCAGCAGATATCAGAAAGAAAAAGCAGAACCAAAGGAAATCAAGATGAGACTAGGCAAAAAAAAGGACAGTACTTGAGTCACATCTGGACCAGAGTAAGTCTGTTCTTGATGATGGAGTGTGTGCAAAACTGGGATGGAGTGGCTCTATTTGTTGCAGCTGGAGCCATGACCACCTGTCCTGTTCCAATAACCAGGTTGTTGGAAGAGCTGTCAGTTTCCTGGTTTGAGTGGTCTTGGCTTTGGTGCCAGGAGGTGTTGAGTTTCACTTCCTGACTTCCCATATATAAGCTGAAAGAGCTCAGGCAAGTTGCCTTACCCCTCCAAGGCTATTTCTTCATTTGAAAACATAATCATACCTACTTTTTAGGGTTGGGGAGAAGATCAAAAGAGATAAGGTGTGTCAGATGTCTAATTAATGTTTGTTACATAGTAAGTGCTCAACAAATATTCATTCCTTGCTGGGTAGAGCATGAGTATGCACCCAGTGGCTAGGAGCCAAGCCTTCTTCCTCCTTATCATGGTCAGCACCATTTCTGACCTGCTGGCTTGTCCTCTCTAATCACTGGGTTCAGCTTTCAATTTGGGGATCCTTGCTACACAGTTTGCTGTTCAGACTTAGTGAGGAGAGGCCTTAGCTAGGGGTATTTGAATTTTGGAGAACAATACAGCAGTCATACCTCTTACCTATTTGGGGATAACCTCCTCACAAGCAGTATATTGGAAGGCAGGATACTGCCTGTGCCTCACCTCCCACCGTGGAAGCAGACAGGGTGAGGTCCTACCCAGGACTTGGGATCTAGAATGTAGGATAATGGAGAGGGGCACTTAGCCCCTGGAGCCTGCCCAGTTCTTAATCTCGGTCTTCAGTCTCCTGCTGATTCTGTGGGCACCCTCTTGTCCTTTCATCAGGTCCCCTTTCCTCATGGGATAATCGATTTCTGTTGCTTGCAATTCAGTCTTGTGCAACACTGAGGTCTTCTCAGATCAATCCTGAGAGAGATTTCAAGGGGCCTTGGGTTGTTAGAACAATGGGAGACAGCTGGCTAGAAAAGGTACTGAGCACAACCTTGGTACAACTCTTTCCTCCCAGCAGCAGGGTAGTGGGTGGTTAATTGGGGCATGCATACTGTCAGCTCCAGGCAGTCGCTGAGCTGTTTATTCACTTGTTTATGTTTGCTTGTTTGTTTTTTGGTAAGTGTATGTGTTTTCTATGTGTGCTGTAACCTCCTCAAGATTAAAGCTTTCTTTTACATCTCTTGTACAAAGTCACAGAACCCCAGACCTGGAAGAGTCCACAAGAGATCATGTGGTTTAGCTTCTTACCTCAAGGCCACCAAATGTTTAACCACCCAACACCCCTAGTTTGTCTCAGAGACGCTCCAAGAAATGGACACATTTAATGTCCCCAATCACCCATTCCAATGGTGGCTGCTTTGCTTTGAGCCTATTTTCCTTACACAGTTTGTAATGCTTGTAGCTTCTTCATGAAAGCACTTCAGAGGATGATAAAATCATCCCTCAGCCTTCTTTTCCCTGAGAGCCAATGGTGGGAAAACCCAGCTGCCTACAGGTCCAGGCACTTACCAAAAGGGTGAGCTGTGAGTGTGTGCACATATGTTGTAGGGGCAGTGGGGTAGTGCTGGGTCTGGAAAGAAGCCTTGGACAGCACCTGCCCTCTCCTGCTGACTGTTGATACTGGTGGAATGTAGGCTGTGTTTTTGAGAGATCTTATGAATTTTTCAGGGAAGCTGGAAATCTATAATTATAAGTGAGAGTCCTGATTTTTTAAAATGTTGGCAACTAATTTGATTTTTAAAAACCATGAACCAGGCCAGGCATGGTGGCTCACACCTGTAATCCCAGCACTTTGGGAGGCCAAGGCAGGAGGATCACTTGAGGCCAGGTGTTCGAGACTAGCCTGGCCAATATGGTGAAAACCCATTTCTACTAAAAATACAAAAATTAGCCAGGGGTGGTGCTTATAATCCTAGCTACTCGAGTGGCCAAGGCATGAACTCAGGAGGCACAGGTTGCAGTGAGCCTGAGGCAGGAGAATAGTGTCTGGAGGCAGGGAACCTAAGGCTGATTCACCCTGACTTCCTAGAACTAAATCAAAAGGAAAACCCCAACTTCCCACACCTAAGTAACAAAAGGACCAGAGGCTACTCCCTTTGTGAACCACCCGCCTTTCTGCTTGGCAGATAGAAAATTGAAAGTACCTCTGATAGATTGCTTTCCAAAACCAACCAGACATTTGCATCGGAGGATAACTTTGTAACTTCACTTCAGCCTCTGATTGTTTGTGGAAAGCAACCAATTAGACTGACTGCAGGCCACCACTTCATTTGCATGGGGTGAACACCAAGTGCCCAATGGGAAACCTCTAGAGGGTATTTGGACCCCAGAAAATTCTGTAACAGGGGCTCTTGAGCCCCTATGCTTGGGTCTGCTCGAGCTTTCATTTTCAATAAATCTCTGCTTTTCTTGCTTCATTCTTTCCTTGCTTAGTGCATTTTGTCTAATTCTTTTTTCAAAATGCCAAGAACCTGGACACCTTCCACTGGTAACATATTTTGGTGAGCCAGCCAAAAGGCAAGCCCAAAGTCTGGGGTTCATTTTTCTCCTTTCCCCTTTCCTTTATGCTCCATACAGAGTAATCTCTCTCTCTCTGTCTCTCTCTCTCTCTTTCTCCCTCTCTCTTTTTCCTTTGCAACTAGGGACACTTGGTGAGCAGCGCCTAAGCATTGAGGCAACTGCAGATATCTGGCTATGGCAGGTGAACTGAAAGGGTTTCCATGTGGAGGCACCTAACTGCCACCGCCCAGTTTGCTTAAGGGACCTGGGTATTTTTCCTTGTTTTTTCCTTTCTTTCTTTTTCAGTCTTTCCATGGCTGTTTCCTAGTAGCTCCTTGGTAATTGAGGGCAACTGGCTGGAACCACTCTCCACTGTTGCCTGAAGGCCGAGTGAATGGGGATAATTGCCCTGCCCAGAAGCAGGAAGGACTCTTCTATCTTTTCTGGTTGTGGTCCCTGATCGCTGCAAGTAGCACAGCTTGGGGCGAACTCATAAGTGTTTCAGGTGACTTAAACCTTTTCTTATGCTAAATTCTTCCCTTCTTCTACTTGACTGGCTACGGGCGGGCGAAAGAAACCCACTCAGCCTCCAGTTCCTGTCATTAAAGTTCATGGCTATCTCTAGTGGAATGAAGAGCATGGGAAAGTGTGGCCTTCCTTAACAAATTATAAGAGTGCCGGAAGTCCAGGCCTTCATCCAAGGATAAAAGGAAAGCTCATAGTAGGCCATGACCTCTGGAGGGAAAATATGCAAAGTGGCACTGATGCCCAACTAAGGTCAGAGACATCTGACACTCTAAGATTGGACACCCTGGGGGAATCCTCTGGACTGCAACCTCTCCAAAGGGAACGCCCTAGGCACAGGTTCTGAGGCCTAGTACAAGCCATCCTTAGAATTTTCTCTTGCAGTTGCAATACTGTTTGGCCCCAATATTGTTTGGAATCTGGAGTTTGCTGTTGAATGGGAAAGTGGGATGGAGTTGTATGTATCCAGGCTTTAGTGCTGCTGTCCTAAGCAGGGTTGGGTCTGGTTAATATGTGACGCTCTCCTTTGGTGCTGTTTGGCCCCAGCGTTCTTTGGAATCTGGGGAGGTCTGGCCTTTAAAAATCAAACTGCTATGAAAACTGCTTTACCTGAAATTTTGGTTCATGGCCTTCATTGGATTACCTACTGGGGCAAACGAAGTAAAACTGGCAAGCTTGTATTGCTATCTCACAGCTAGGGTTCCAACGTAAAAGCTATTGGAGCTTCGTTTATGTGTGTGTATACATGCCTAGATGTGTTTGTATGTATGCTTATTGTTATATGTTGTGTCTACCAAACTGGCTTATAAGTAGAAGAGCCCTCATAAATTAAATAAATAAGTTTAAGCAATTTTCAAGTTCACGTGACTTAAGTATAACTTTACTAAACAAGCTGCTTTTAAAATTATTGGTAAAATAAAAATAGAAATGCCTTCAGAATGGTCAGCATACATTTTTGTCTGGATTTTATATTTGTCTCTGCTGGATATTTTGAGGTGTCCAGGTTTGGCATAGAAAGTTATAAAACTATAAACCCAGCCAAAACAAAGTGATCTTGGTTTGGGTGCCCCCTTTTTTTTGACAAACATGAGTAATTTAATGTTGTCAGCTAAATCTTGTGAGTTATTAGCAAAAATACATACGTATTTAACTCTGAGACTCTTTCTTACTTAGGTTTAGGTGAACACCTGATATTCACTGGCTATTAAAAATGTAGTTAACAAGGAAATAACTAACTTTAAATGATAGTGTCTAATATCTCACTTTACAGGAGTTATCTAGATAAATGTAAGTGAAAAAATTGAGTACATGTAAATGGGATAAATGGTTTTTGTAAATGTTTTGTGTAAATTAAAATCTTAAAATTATTTTTGATGCTTATTGAATACGTGGATCATTTCCAATGAAGAGAGGATTGTGATATGGGGAAATATGTTTTTAAAAGTTGTGGAATTGTTCTTATCTATAAATGCCCATGTCTGATAGTTCAAGATTTCTTGCTTTTTAGTGTTTTGCTAAAGTTTTAGGTTACTAAGGACAAAATGTGCCAAAAAGGTTTGTGGAATTAGTGAGAAAAATAATAATTTTGTCTAATTCATAAGTTATCTAAAAGTTCAAATTACAGATTTGAAAAAGTTATTTATGAAACAAGGTAGAAGGGACCAGTAAGTAGGGAAGAAAGATGTGGAAAAGTTTAGATAATAAAATATTCTTTAAAACCTGGTAGAGAATTGGAGAAATTCGGCTAATTAACATTTTTGTAGTTAAAGTTCTTAGTCTTGATTAAAGTAAAATAAGAAATATTGTAAAAAAATGCGTTGGCAGTTTGGCAATTCCTTTTTAATATAGTTAAGCTGTGTATGTATGTGTGGAGTCAAATTTCACATACATGCTTGCATTGCTTCACACTATGTTTACTGTTTTGCATGGACAGTGCTGGCACTGGAGTACTTACTGATTATATGCCTGGAGTGAATTTTTTTTTTTTTTTGAGATGGAGTCTGGCTCTGTCACCCAGACTGGAGGGCAGTGGCACGATCTCGGCTCACTGCAACCTCTGCCTCCTGGGTTCAAGTTATTCTTCTGCCACAGCCTTCTGAGTAGCTGGGATTATGGGTATGTGCACCATGCCTGGTTAATTTTTATATTTTTTAGTAGACCTGGAGATTCACTATGTTGGCCAGGCTGGTCTTGATGTCCAGACCTCAAGTGATCCACCCTCCTTGGCCTCCCAAAGTGCTGGGATTACAGGTGTGAACCACCATGCCTGGTCGAGTGTATTTCTTGATTGCACAGGATATACGGTGATATTGTTGAACTTAAGGATACTGAATTGTGTATCAGGAATAAAATATTCACTATGTGGGTTTTCTGGGGGAGCTCTGGGTAACACTGCTGCCTCCCGGGTAGATTGAGTAGGAAGAATTTAGGGTTGGTTTCCTGTTTGTTTTTGCTTCTAATTTTCATTTGTTTGCTGTTTATGCTCCTCTGGGCTTTGCTTATGTATGCATATATATAAAACCATGATTGTTTTAGTTTCTAGTGGAAGGCTTTTATTTGGTTCTATGAACAGTTATTTTGTTTCCTATGCATTTCTAGCAAGTAATTTGTTCCATTTGTCTGGAATTTCTAGGCTACCTTTGTTGGGTTCACAGGAATTGATGGAGCACACCAGCTTGTTAACTTTAAACTAACTTTTTGGATATTAGGCTTCATGATACTTTAAGTGTATTGAGTATACTTTCAAGTTATATTTTTCTCTCTCTGCCTAATTTGTCCAGACTTTGTAAACTATTTGTGAATATTCTTTTTTTTTTTTTTTTTTTTTTGAGATGGAGTCTTGCTCTGTTACCCAGACTGGAGTGCAGTGGTGCGATCTCGGCTCACTGCAACCTCTGCCTCCTGGGTTCAAGTGATTCTCGTGCCTCAACCTCCCAAGTAGCTGGGATTACAGGTGCCTGCTACCATGCCCAGCTAATTTTTGTATTTTTAGTAGAGACAGGGTTTCACCATGATGTCTGGGGTGGTCTTGAACTCCCGACCTCAGGCGATCTACCCACCTTGGCCTCCCCAAGTGCTGGGATTACAGGCATGAACCACTGCGCCTGGCCTGTGAATATTCTTAATTCGTGGCAATGTTTGTGTTTGCATATAGTTGAGCCACAGTCACTAGGGCTGCTCGGGGAGAGAGAACCCAGAAACCTGCCACGCTGGCAGAAGGGTAAGAATTTCTTACCAGTCGGGTCTCTGACCTCTCTCTCTCTGTGCAAACGATTGAATGAATGGTAAAAGATTATAAGAAGGTATGGGAATGTAAGTTTTTGTAAACCTTTAACATATTTAATAGGCTTTCAAAATCAAATTTCAGCTTACATGTTTAGTTACATGGGAAGCATTGTGAAAATAAAAAAAAGTTTAATTTTCTTCAGGTTATATTTCAGTGAATGTTAACGTATGTTACAAAATTATAGGGGATTTCTAAAATTCTAAATATGTCTGAGTATGTGCTATCAATCATAATTATGTTTATTATATTAACTTACTATAGACCACCAAAATAGCCAAATTTCTTTGTATTAAAGTGTTAACTCAAGTAGAACAAAAATTAATTGAGTACCAAGAAAATACCTTGCCAGATTTGCATGCTAAATCAGCGGATACTAAAATTGTTTAGATATACAGTTTGAATGAACTCCAAGGTCTAAGTCAAATTGCCTATGATAACCCATCAGTTGTCAGTGCTATGCAGCTAAATTGGAGAAACAACTGGTATTCAAGAGGACATAAGTCAGATGTTTTTAGTATATGTGCTGCCGAAGCGAGCACAAGTCAGATGTTAAGCATGGACTCATGAAGAACCAGGACAGCAGCCTTGCCCTTCCTGAGTCCTTCAAGCTTCTGTTATTAAAGGTTATGCATTCCATGACTCTTCATGGAAAAGATAAAATAATCCAAATTAAATATGTATTGGTGTGCTGACTTATAAATTGCTAAAGTAGTTTATAACCACTGTTTGGTTTGTCAATCCATACTGCTGAGAAGACAAAGCTTCAGGTACATTTGGTTACCTCATGGACCATTTAAACATTTCAATTGTCATTTTCAGTGTATGTTTCTAGTTGTAAAAAAGCCTTCCTATGCAAGAGGGCTGATGTTATAATAGTAGATTATTATGCTACAGTGTATTTTTACCAGGTAAAGAAAACTTTAAGGTTCACTGAGGACAGTCAACCCCTTCACAATCTAGAACCCAAAGACTGGGTCTTCTGAGAACATCTACTGTAAAGGCTATAGTTGCACAACAGACTTTAAATTCTTTTGTGAAAGTTATGATAGAATCGGCTGAACAGAGAAGTATCTGTGCAGCTGCTGGCACTTGTGGCCTATGGAGACATACATCAAATGAAGACTATAGAGATTTAGTTGTAGGGGATTAGCGAAGAGATTTCTTAGTTAAGTGAGTAGATTCTTTAGCACATTCTCTGATCTATTTAATTTTAGGTGGTTTGGTTTATGGGGACCCTGGGTACGAAGTATGCTCCAAACTCTCGGTATTATCCTTCCAGTAGTCATAATAATAGTCTCCCTGGTGCACTGTATTCTCTCAAAGGCTTTAAATGCTTGCATTCAGCCATCTCTAGAATGTCAAATGGTCTCTCTTCAACTGGAATGATGAGAGCTGGAAAAAAATGCCTGACCAGGAGGATACCATAACCTATGAATGATGTGGTGAGGTTGGAAACCCAAAATGATGGCAAGTGAGTGTGGTGCTAAGGCCCTACATTTTGGTCACAGTCTCACCCAAGTGAGAACCTGACCAAAAAGGGAGAATTTTTTAACAAAATTCTGGGAGGCCAGTGTTTTGGACTGAGCCCATGTGCTAGGCCCCAGCAAACCAAACAAACCAAAACACATAGATCCTAAAACAGACCAGGTTTTGTTTTTCTCCTGCAAACAGGATGTTCCACCATAAGGAGGTACCCTCTACTCAGTCCTTGTTCCCACCTTACAAAACCCACTCTTGTTTTATTGTTTCCCAGTGGGTTTCAAGACCAAATAAGTACATTTATGATGGTAATACTGACATCAATGACTAAAGTTTCGGTCAATCTCTCAAAATTGAGAAAATGACCAAAAGGGGGAAATTGTTAAAGCAAATTAAATATAGTCTGAGAAGGGCTCTGTATTTCTATATCGGAGTCCTTGTGGACAAACAGTAACCTAACTTAGGAATACGTGCCTGTAAAAATAGCTGAGTCTTGGCCAATTCCAGCAACCCCAAATCAGGCCAGGAGATAAGGTACTTATTAAAACATGGAAGGAGAGATCACCTGCTCTGGATAATACTGGCCATTTTTATAGTGCCTCCTTCCAAACTTATGGAATCACTTCCTTTGTAGTAATTAGCAGAATGTTTCAATTCATGTCTGTAATGAACATTCCTGACAGCATAAGTATCCACCCCCTGAGGTTCCTGTTAAATCTTTTAACCATATTCATTTCCTCTCACATAGAGACCATCAAGCTTCAGATGATCATGTGACAAGGTTTCCAGTCAGTTCCAGGTGAAGACACCACCCCTGGCCATCAGGATGCCACCCTGTCTCCACTAGACAGGGTAGGGCCAGAGTTCCATGATCTCCAATAGTTCCATGATCTCCAATAGGGAACCTAAGGGTTCACCTGACTTCCTGGAACTAAATCAAAAGGAAAACCTCAACTTTCCGCACCTAAGTAACAAAAGGACCAGAGACCACTCCCTTTGCAACTCCCACTCCTCACTTTCTTCTTGGAGATGGAAAATGTTTTGAAAGTACCTCTGATTGTCTTTCCATAACCAATCCGACGTTTGCATAGGAGTGTAACTTTGTAACTTCAGCCTCTGATTGGTTATGGAAAGCAACCAATCAGACTAATTGCAGTCCAAATCTTCTTTTGCATAGGAGTGTAAATTTGTAACTTCACTTTAGCCTTTGATTGGTTGTGGAAAGCAACCAATCAGACTGATTGCAGGCCAAATCTTCTTTTGCATAGGAGTGTAACCTTTGTAACTTCACTTCAGCCTCTGAGTGGTTGCTTTCCACAACCAATCAGACTGATTGTGGCACCACTTCATTTACATGGGGTGAACAACAAGTGGCCAATGGACAACCTCTAGGAGGTATTTGGACCCCAGAAGATTCTACAGCAGGGGCTCTTGAGCCCCTATGCTGGGGTCTGCTCCCACCCTGTGGAATGCACTTTCATTTTCAATAAATCTCTGCTTTTGTTGCTTCATTCTTTCTTTCCTTGCTTTGTTTGTGCGTTTTGTATAATTCTTTGTTCAAAATGACAAGAACCGGCCGTGTGCGGTGGCTCACGCCTGTAATCCCAGCACTTTGGGAAGTTGAGGCAGGTGGATCACCTGAGGTCAGGAGTTAGAGACCAGCCCGGCCAACATGGCGAAACCCCCTCTCTACTAAAAATACAAAAAAATTAGCAGGACATGGGGGCGCACACCTATTATCCCAGCTACTTGGGAGGCTGAGTCAGGAGAATCGCTCGAACCCAGGAGGTGGAGGTTGCAGTGAGCTGAGATTGTGCCATTGCACTCCAGCCTGGGCAACAGAGCCAGACTCTGTCTGGAAAAAAAAAAAAAAAAAAGACAAGAACCTGGACATCTTCCACCCGTAATAAGCCAAGACTGTGCCACAGCACTCCAGCCTGGGCGACAGAGTGAGACTCTGTCTCAAAAAAATTAAAATACAACAACAGCAGAAGTATGAACTAAAAAAACCACCTCTGTGGGGTGGATGTGGCCTTGAGGGTACCAGTTTCCAGACCTTGTGTCAAGCGGCCTAGGACCTTATCTGTATCCTTTGTTACCTGTCACGGATACTGACCTTAGGCTTGGACCACCAGGATCCTGCCCTGCACCCCACGCTTTAGTTGGCCCACTCCAGCTGGAGGGCATGTTCCCTTCTAGATCATGCTCCTGGTACCCTGGACTCTGGAAATTCCTGTGCAAACAGCCCTGAGCCTGCTTCCAAGATCTGACTTCCCTCCACCCAGGGCAGCCTGCACTGTTAGAATGAAGGATGGCAGGGTAGGGGGTGTGTGTTTGCCTGAATGCATTGGGAGTCCCCCTTCGGTATGTATGGGATGGAGTCGTGTGGGAATAGAAGCAGCAAGACTACTAGCAAGGGCTCTGCATTTGTTCTCTTGTCCCTGGCTAGGCAGTCGTCAGGGGTGGGCCTGCCTGTCACTGCCCCGTGGGTCAGGCTGTAAATAAGAGCGACTCTTGATTCACTCTTTACCCTGGGCCAGACAGTCCGATGCATCCTGCATCCCATCATTCGTAATACCAACTCTGAGGACGCTGACAAGCAGCAGTCCCGTTTTACAGACGGAGGCACAGAGGTTGAAATAAGTTGCCCATAGCTAGTGAGTGGCAGAGGCAGGGTTTCAATGGGACAGTCCGTGGCGGAGCCGACTGGCTCCGCCGCCAGCCCCCCTGCGGAACCCGTCGGCGCTCGCCGCCTGGGACCGCCAGCCCGGGGCGGGGCGCCGGCAGGGACCCTCCGCGCCCCTCTCCGTCTGCCGCCCGGGCGGGCCTCCGCGGGGGCGCGAGGAAGGGGTGTTGGGTCGCCAGGGCCCGCCTCCCAGCTGCCCCGGCCGCCGGGGGGCCTGGCGGTGACGGCGGCGCCTGGCGGCGGGGATTTGGCGCGGGCCGGGGGCCGGGGGCCGGGGCCGGGGCGCGGGGGCGCGGGGCTGGATTCCTAGGGCCGCGGCGCTTCCCGGCATGCTCCGCTGCAGGCCCGCGCCCGCGCCCGGACTTTGCCATCGGCGGGACTGTCGCGGGATGCGCCCCGGAGCCGCAGCCTGAGGTGGGTGAGCCCCGCCTGGCCGGGCGGGCCGCGGCGAGTCGGGGCGGGGGGCTCGGAGGGCTCGGGGCCCGGCCCGGCTGCCGGGGAGAGGGGAGGCCGGCGCCGTAGCTTTGTTCTCGCCGCGGGGCCGCGCGCCCGAAGTTGGGCAAAGGAGTGGGAGCCGCGCCCGGTAGCGCTCCGGGGCTCGTGCAGCGCGTCCCGGGCGGGCTGGGGGTCCCTCCCTCCCAGGGACAGAGTGGGCGTCCTGGGTGGACGAGCACGGACGGGGAAGCGGGTAGGGTCTTGGATCTGTTTTGTCCTTGTGGGTCCAGAACCGGAAGGGAAGGGGGAAAGTAAGGGAGAGAGAAAGAGAGGGAGAGAAACAGGAAAACTTACTCTTCAAAAACACAAAGAAACGCCACGCAGACAGACTGCATGGAAGGACCGCGAACACACGCTCCGAGAAACACACTCAGCTCACACGCACTGAGAAGCACACTTAAGATAGACACTCAGGTCACACATAGAAGCACACTCAGAGAAACAGTTCACACGCACTCAGAAACGCACTCCGAGAAACACACTCAGCTCACACTCACTCAGAAGCACACTCAAGATAAACACTGAGCTCACACACAGAAGCACACTCGGAGAAACATTCAGCTCACACACACTCAGAAACACCCTCTGAGAAACACACTCAGCTCACACCCACTCAGAAGCACACTCAAACAGCTCACACAAGCACATTCAGAAAACACTCAGAAACACACTCAGCTCACACTCAGAAATACACTCCGAGAAACACACTCAGCTCACACACTCAGAAGCACACTCTGAGAAACACGCAGCTCACACACACAAAGAAAAACAGCTCGCGCACACTCAAACACAAACACTCGGAGAAACACACTCAGAAGCACACTCAGCTCACACACACCCCGAGAAACACGCGCAGAGGAACACAAGGCACAGGAAGAGAGAGGAAACCAAGTGGGTGGTCTTGGAAGCCTGGGATGGGGGAGGGGAAGGAGAGACACTGAGAAGGGGGAGATGGGAGCAGCAGAGGGAAAGATGCATGGAGAGAGAAACAGAGATAAAGGCAGACGTAAGAGGAGGCAGAAAACACAGGCCAAAAGGAGGTGGATGAAAGGACAGTACAGAGAAACACACATCGAGAGAAATAGGGGTGGACCCTGACAATTACCCCCTTCCCCCCACCCTACCTCTCACAAAATCAGAGATACACACAGATGAAAGAGGCAGATGCCAACCTTCTCATCTTTGTGGTCCAGTGAGCTCCAGGTGGGAGAGCAGCTCTGTGAGCCCTTTGAGAAAGGCCTCCTTGGCACTTTAAGCCAGGCACGTCCCAGCCTTGTCTACCTAGCAAACTCCTGCGCATCCTTCAAAACCCAGCTCAAGCATCAGCACTCCTGTGGAAGTGTCAGTACCCAGAAAGTGTCATGCAAACATATTTACTCTCCTTTCCGTGTTCTTCTGCAGGAAGCACAGGCACATGGAGTTGAAGTGGTTTGTCACCTGTCTGCCTCTCCCACCAGCTTCTTAAGATCAGGGTCTCTGTCTTATCCGTCTCCAATCTCCATTGCATGATGCGCAGTAGATGGTCAATAAATACTCAGTGTGAATGGTGACTGAGAGCGTTTGAGCCCTCCAATATATGGAGGATAGAATTAAGTGCAAATAGAGGAAAAGCACCATCCTGGTATTGTACCAGGACTCCTAAGTCAGAGTGTTCTTTTTTCACGTGGAGAAATTAAAGCCCAGAGAGGGGAGAATGCTTGCACAAAGAGAGGCAAGCAGGAGGCCTCCAATGAAATAACAGTGAATATGTACTTCTGTGAGATGCCTTTGTTCTTCTGGCTTATGAGTTTAAAATAGGTGTGAAAGACCCCTATTCTTCAGTTCCTTTCTCCAGAGGTAGCTACTGTTATCAAGTTACATTTTATGTGTGTTTGTGCCTATCTATGTGTTCATACCAAAAAAAATTCTGTACACAGACTAGTGTATACAAATGCACGGACTTCTTTCATTCTTCTTTTGTATACAAATAAAAGAATTCTATGAGAAAAAGAAATAGATGTGAAAGAGTCTCCTGAGTGAAAACAGGCAAGAGGCAATGGACACTTTAATGCCAGTTCTAAGTTTCCAGCATTGAAACTGACAATTAGAACTCTTTTCAGAACCTTTACAGTCTTCTTTCTTCCTTGGTAAGGAAAAGTATAGTGAATGCCCATCTCAGTTTAAGCGGATGGCTTTCTGCCTCCTGACTGCATATTGGACAAATTCTGTAACCTCCTTGAACCTCAGTTTCCTCAACTGTAAAATGGGGTTACTAATGTCCACTTCATAAGATTGCTGTTGGAAAAGTTTGAACAAAGTACCTGGTGCAGAGTAGATCCTCAGTAAATACAGTTTCATCTTTCCTCTTCTTTAATGGGTGTTCTTTTGTGCATGTGTTTATGGATGTGAAAACAACTGCTAGTTAAAATGTTTCCTTTTGTCTAGGGTTTAAAAAGCTATCTTAAGGCCCGGCGTGGTGTCTCATGCCTGTAATCCCAGCACTTTGGGAGGCCCGAGGCGGGTGGATCACTTGAGGTCAGGAGTTCAAGACCAGCCTGGTCAACATGGTGAAACCCCGTCTCTACTAAAAATACAAAAAATTAGCTGGGTGTGGTGGTGGGCACCTGTAATCCCAGCTACTTAGGAGGCTGAGGCAGGAGAATCTCTTGAACCCAGGAGGTGGAGGTTGCAGTGAGCCGAGATTGTGCTATTGTACTCCAGCCTGGGTGACAGAGCTAGACTCCATCTCAAAAAAAAAAAAAAAGCTGTCATAGTCCAATTGGGAGCAAATTCTTCTGATAAAGGAAAAGGCAAATTTGGGGCACGGCATAAAATGTACCTTGGTTCTCTTCAGGCCCTCAGATCTCTGCAGGTGTCGTGGAGGAACCTAGCACCTGTCATCCTCTCCCCCAATTTGCCACTTCCAGCAGGTAAGACCCACCTGTCCCACTCTCTTTCATGGCTTGTTGACCAGATCTGATCTGACTTCATGTTCTCTCAAACTTTAGCCCGTAAGGAGGATGTGAGTGGGACTGAGTCAGGAGCCCTCCGGAAGCATGGAGACCGTGGTGATTGTTGCCATAGGTGTGCTGGCCACCATCTTTCTGGCTTCGTTTGCAGCCTTGGTGCTGGTTTGCAGGCAGCGCTACTGCCGGCCGCGAGACCTGCTGCAGCGCTATGATTCTAAGTGAGTGAGCCCATGGAGGGCAAGGAGGAGGGGTGGGCTCCAACTAAAGAAAAAGAGAGGAACACGTAGTTCAGTGTTGGGCAACTCTAACTCAGCTTTTTGGTTCTAAAATGGTGCCTGCAGGTGTCCTTCCCTATAAAGGCCTCAGAGTTTAAGAATGTTCCTTAAGCCTCCCAACATCCTGAGTCACCTCCTTCTCTGCTTCCTGAGCCAAGAAGAAAGTCACTGAATATGAACATGTTCACCTAGCATAAAAGCTCAGCCATCTGTCTCAAACTGGCCACCTCACTTAGCAATTGGACAAGCTAAATCACTTTCCAGCCAGACCCAGAGGAACAGAAATCAGATGCCCACACTCTGCCCATACATCTAAGCAACAAACATTTGGTTTTGTGAAATTCCAACTTAGGACCATCTCTCTCTTTGCACAGCAGAGTTTTTTTTTTTTTTTTTGAGATGGAGTTTCACTCTTGTCTCCCAGGCTGGAGTGCGATGGTGCAATCTTGGCTCACTGCAGCCTCTGCCTCCCGGATTCAAGTGATTCTCCTGCTCCAGCCTCCCATGTAGCTGGGATTACAGGCATGCACCACCATGCTCAGCTAATTTTTGTATTTTTAGTAGAGGTGGGGTTTCACCATGTTGGCCAGGCTGGTCCGGAACTCCTGACCTCAGGTGATCTGCCCGCCTCAGCTTCCCAAAGTGCTGGGATTACAGGCATGAGCCACCATGCTCGGCCTGCCCAGCAGATTTATTTGTGATGCATTGTATGTGAAATATATTTTGTAAGCAGGATTTAATTTTCAATTTAGGGATATTTTAATTGATAGACCCTTCAGGGATTAACCCTTAGTTTTTCTCATCCTTCTGTCTTAATCCTATCAGCATCTTTGTCAAGTGATTCATAATTTATAAATGCCCATTTATATGATCCAGGAAAGCATTTCTATTGAACAGAATGCCATGGTATCTCATTTTCTAAAGTACCCTGTTGTAAAATTTGAGGTGTTTTTACTTCTTTCACTTTTCCAGTGTTACTAGGAAAAGGCAGGGATATAGGGATGGACCAAAGTGGTTCACAAGAGTTATTCCACAGACCGGGTAGGGAGCCCCCGTAGGTTTGGGTAATAGGAACCACTGCCTCTCTATAAAATGTAGGATTAAAGGGAAAATATGTTACAGAAGGATATAATTTTGTCCTGAAGGGATATCCCTAACATCTTTGTAATCAGGTAGTTACACCCTACTCTTTCTGACTCCATTTCACTTTGCTTTTGTTTTAGTGCCCCCGGCCTGCCTCCCCAACTCACTGTCTAGCCACGTGCCCTGCCTTGCACTGCAGCCCCACTAGGCTTAGGTTTGGATCCGGGACAAGTGGTCTCTGCTCTAGCTTATCGACTCCCTTCCTTCTTTTATGGTGTATGTGGGCCTCAGTGAGGAGAGGGTCAGCAGCAGTCACCCACCATGAAACCATTTGACAGGGGCCTTTTCTTCCAGGCCCATTGTGGACCTCATCGGTGCCATGGAGACCCAGTCTGAGCCCTCTGAGTTAGAACTGGATGATGTCGTTATCACCAACCCCCACATTGAGGCCATTCTGGAGAATGAAGACTGGATCGAAGATGCCTCGTAAGGCCATGGGAACTGTTTGCTTTTCCACGGCCCCCCGGGCTTCTGGAAAATGGTGCCCTTTGCTGGCGTCCTTTGCCAGAGTACTTAGCTGGCATTCAAGAACAGTCACTCTGTTACTTGCTGCTCTTTCCTGTGCCTTTAGTGTTGGGGGAAATCAGAATATGACTTGAAAGTGTTTGTCCTTTCCTTCTGTGCCCACATTTTGTAGACCTGAACACTGCGGCCTATAGATGTGTGGCAAAGGTTGTTATAAAGTCACCCTGGTGTGCTTGGGTTATCCTTGAGGTGCCCATAAATTTGGCTCAGGCTCCAGAGATGCAGCTTTTTTCTTTAGGATCTCAGGGATCTCTCCATCCAACAGGACCCCGTACATTTTGAGAAGCGGCTGCTACTTCATTGCCTTATCCATTTAGCCATCCATTCCCTGGGCACATGTTTATGGGGCATTATGTGCAGGGTGTTGGGTCAGGTACTGCAGATACTGAAACAGTTGAGAAGACAGTTATAGTCAGTATCAGAAACTGTCAGAGATCCCTGCGTACAGTGCAGTAGGCACATGGAGAAGGCAGTGTCTAGGTTTGCCTGGGTTGGGGAGGTTGAGCTGGATCTCACGGAATATTACCACAGAGGAGGTGCCTTTTGACTTGGGTCTTGAAAGATGAGGAGGAGTTCCCCAGGCTGAGCACAGGGGAAGGACACATTGGGCAGAGGGAACAGTCTACCAGAAGCTTGAGAGTTATAATAAAGCATGACTCACTAGGCACACAGTGGAGCTTGCTGGAAGAGTAGATTGGGTGCGGGGAGGAGAAGGGAGGGGAGGTGCTCTCTCGTTTAACTCATGGGCTGGTCCATGTTGACACTGAGGCATTCCCACTCTCAGTGGTTGGTATTTGACTGTGCCCACTGGTCAGGGTGAGTTGAGGAGCAAGGGTGGGAGCTGGAGGGTGGTGAGCCCCTCCAGATGAGCACTGATGACTTCTTCTTGTTTTCCCAGGGGTCTCATGTCCCACTGCATTGCCATCTTGAAGGTAAACCTCTCTCATTTCTCTGTGGGATAAAGGGGAGTCGAAAAGCACCGCTGTGTATGGACGGAGTAGAACAGGACCTTAGAAAGGGCACTGACCCCTCGCAAGAGGCTTTTCCTTAACCTGACACTTGGAATTTTTGTGGTTTCCTTCCTTTCCTGCCCGGACTGGCTGTTTACAGAATCTCAAGGCTGTTTCAAAGGCTTTATTTCATCTGGTTGTCTTAATTCAATGACCTGCGGGAAAGACAGCCTGGGTACACAGCCACCATTTCACCCCTTATAGAGAAAGCTGTGTGTGCCTGAGACCATGTAGCTGCCAAGAGAAATGGGGTTTCCCTGCTTCCCCCTGCACACTTTTTTTTCCACTAACAGAGTTCAGGCCTGTACAGTGAGTTTCTTTCTGTATTTGGATTTCTACTGTGACTACAAAGTCATCACTAGCCCTCTTTGGCTGTGACCATAGTCAGCCAAATGGGACAATCATTGTTAAAAAACCAAAGCAGGCATACTTCAATCTGAAGGCAGACGATTTTTTCTTTGAATGCCTGGAATCTTTGAAATATTGCATCCAATTTGCATTTTGGGTGATTTTATGGTTTTAGCATTTGTTTTCAATTCTTGTCTGTTAATATCCTACCTAATAGAATAATAGCTATACTGAAATATTCGGCCAGTTGCAAATATCAGGTTTTTTTTTTTTACATCAGTAACCTGGGTAATCACACATTTACCTCTTTGACTAGTAAATATTCAAGATTTCAAAAGAGACAACTTTGTCTTTTCTTCAGTGACATTCAGTAGAAGACACTATTAATAAAATATTATTGACCCCACCTCTTCTTTGGCTGTCTCTCTCAGGGGATGGATAAATGCCTACTAGGAAGTTATTATCTCAGAGTCCAGGTTTAGTTAATTCCGAGAGGCTCTTTGGATATACAAATATGGCTATAGATATAAATATGGTTATTGATAGAGCTAGGTAGGCATAATGACTAGAGGATAATGCTATACTACATTTCCCTTCTCCCAGCCAAGATGTGTCCTGGGCCTGGGTTTTGTCTCCTGTTCTCGTCTATTAGGAGGATAAATGGCATCTGTGGTGTGAGACGAATCAGCTGGAGGGAGTCGTATTGAATTGGAATCAGTGTCTACCCGGGGAACCTCAGATCAAAGGAGAGGGCTTCTAAGTCCCCTCTTGGGATCTTAAGACACTTTTGCTAGGTCACCCGCCCTTGAGTCTCTGTGGTGGGAGCTGGGAGAGGGGTCTGGGCTAACGCCCGGATGGACCTTTGGGCTTCTTTCTGCTCTCTACTGTCCAGTTCCAAGTATAGGTCAGGTAGAGGTGCTTCCTTGCCATGGATAGAGACGCACCCATGTTGGTTGGTTCTAGCATGGGGAGGCCTGGAAAGGGGAAGCAAGCTCTGGGGTGGCCAGCTCTGTGGGTGGACAACAAAGAAGGCTGTATGTCAGTCTTGCCTTTTCCCTGCTTTTCCTAAGGTCCTTTCATCATCAGCTTGACAAACACGCTAATATATTACCTGAGACCATTGTTGAAATAAGTGCTGTTCTTGGAGCATGTGCTCAAAGGGAACAATGGCCCTTTGTTCAGCCCCATTCCTGAGGGTGCCCTGCTGGAGATATTTATTCTTGTGGAAGTCTAAACCATGAGATGAAGGAATAGAAAAAGAAAGTAGGTTTTTCCCCTAAGCAAGAAGGTGAAATTGGAGCACATGATTTTTCTCAGACAGATTATTTCAGCTTAGTCTTCCCAGAGCCCACACCCTGCCCTTGATCTGTGGCTCCCACCCCAGTTCCTCTCCCAGCCATGCCCTTGGCTTTTGCCACTTCCCACCCGTTTCCTCTCATCTCTGTACTTTTCACATCTGGCCATTAGGTTAGGGGGCCAGCTGCAATGGGACTCATGGCAGGGTTGATTTGTCTTGGGGGGTGATGGTGAGGCCCTGAGTGGAGCCAGGTCAGCCCTCATCTCTCTTCTCCCTGCCACATTAGATTTGTCACACTCTGACAGAGAAGCTTGTTGCCATGACGATGGGCTCTGGGGCCAAGATGAAGACTTCAGCCAGTGTCAGCGACATCATTGTGGTGGCCAAGCGGATCAGCCCTAGGTGAGCGATTGGCGGCCTCGAGGTCCCCACACTCCATGAGGAAAGAGAGGGGCTGGATGCTGGGGTAGCCGCAGAGCTGGGCTCTTCTTTAAAATGGTGCACAGGCAACTTCAGCTATTTGTTTCCCACACATTTACAGAGTGACCAGGAGGGTTTAGATATCGAGACTTCCCAGCTAAGTTGTGCTCCCACCATCCCCACCTGCAGCATGACCCATCTGAGAGGGCTTTGAGGAAGCTCCAGCAGGTGCCTAGTCCTGACCCCGTCCTAGACTCTGCCTTGCAGAGCCCGTAGTGGCCCCTCTTTCCCAGCCACACACCAGCTCCCCTTGCCACACCTTCCTCCCAGGCCAACATTTCACACAGATGCCCACACCCCTGTCTCTGCATGAATCTGTATTGGAGACTAGCTTGGGGGACCCACTCCGGCTGTGCCCACTGCTCCATCCCTGGCCCAGGTCAGCAACCTCCAGCACTGGGTGGGAGCTGAAGCCATATGGCTTTCAACCTCCCAAATTCCAGGCTGACTGTGAAATCCCGTGTGGGAGGCAACCAGCAGGATTGCAGTCAACAGCTACACCCCCTCATTTGGGCTTGATTTCCTGAAGAAAAATAAAGCCCTTTTCTTAGAGCCAAGGGCTGTACTAAGTTTGTGCTGCCACCTGGTGGCTGGTATGCTGACATGCAAATCAGAGGGTTTTCCCCCGCCAGCCACCTGGCCCCCCGCCCACCGGGAGGGCACCTCTGTATGCCTGGTGAAACAATGGCACTGCTGTAAGTTCCAGGGACCCACACGTTCCTTGTTGCCATGGCCCCTAGTAAATCACGGGGAACCAGCCCGTTCTCTGCCTCAAGATTAACCAAATAAAAACGACCAGTTTCCTGAGCCGCCACATGAGTTCCTTTGAGGGAAGACACGACCTGGTCAGCTTGAACTCGGTTCAGGCAGTTCATGAGTTGAGAGAGTGGGAGGGAGATAATCCAGGGAGGGACTCAGCCCAGAACAGTTCCCGGCTTTCTCTGGAGTTGCTCCAGTGGGGTGTAGCTACATGGTCAGCTCCTGGCTTTATAAGAACCCGCGTCCCAGGCTCAGGGTGGGCACTGGGCATTCCTTCCCCATTATTTATTTTTATTTATTTATTTTTGAGATGAAATCTTGCTCTGTCACCCAGGCTGGAGTGCGGTGGTGTGATCTTGGCTCACTGCAACTCCAACCTCCTGGGTTCAAGAAATTCTCCTGCCTCAGGCCCCTGAGTAGCTGGGACTACATGCACCTGCTGCCTTGCCCAGCTAGTTTTTGTATTTTTAGTAGAGAGGCGGTTTCACCATGTTGGCCAGGCTGGTCTTGAACTCCTGACCTCAGGTGATCCGCCCACCTCGGCCTCCCAAAGTGCTGGGATTATAGGCGTGAGCCACCACACCCAGCCTCCTTCCCCATTAGTTTTAAATATTCTGCACTGTGGTATCCACTAGACCCTTCATCATGCTTTTTGTGCCTTCTAAGAGCCATTTGGGGGCCAGGCAGATTCCTGTGATATGGGTTATAAGGCAGCACTTTCAGGAGGTTGAGGTTTCTGTGTGAGCCTGGGTGAGTAGGATCAGTACTGGTCCTAAGGTGAGGGTGTGGCATTGTCTAAAGGGTGGACCAGCCCTGGTGCTCACAGGCCGGTCCTAAAGAGCACCTTGGACTACTTCTAGAATGCTCTGTGCCATAATTCAGCCAGGGTCTTCACTTTGTCCTTTTGCCCTCACTCTTTTTTCTCCTTCTGGCCATGTTTTGTCCCCATTGTTTTTCCTGCTCCATTTATCCCACACAGTGTGTTGATGGCCTATTAGTCTCGAGGTGGTGGCTTCAGTACTAGAGAAAGGGACTGGCTGAGACAGGCGCCGAGGGTGACTGTGTCTCTGCATGTCCTCACCAGCCCCACAGCCCTGAATAAGAGTGTTTGAGGCCATCTTTTTTCAAGTGCTTTTAGAAATCAAACAATACATCTTTATTTTTTCTTCCTGTCGAGTGTTTATAAGCAGATTTGGAGCAAAACCTTGTACCACGCAAATCAGAATGGAGTGTAGTTCTGAACTTGATTTAAAAAATTAACCACATGGTAGAAGAAATCCAGTAGAGCAGTGTGAAGCCAAATGAAACTCATGGCCTTCTTTTTCCATGTCTTACATACCTTTAGCTTTGTATTTTTTTTTTCCTGAATACAAGAGTAATTCATGCTTCTAAAAATTTAAAATACTGCAGACATAGATGACCTGGAAAGTCTACTCCCTCCCAATTGTAGGAAGTAACCACTATTAAGTGGTGAGTGTTCTTCCAGATCCTTCCCAATCCCACATTTCAGAGCTTTTGTTTATCTATTTTTATGCAAATGACAGATCGAGCTTTACATATTATTTGGCAATTTGCCTTTTTAATATAGTAGTAATCTTGAACATCATTCCATATGTATGACTGTATTTTTAAAAACCACTGGAACTGAAACAAAACTGGAAAACAAAATAGTCTCTACAAAGACTGAACCTGAAGTCTTTGTGCCTCAGTGTCTGAGAATGCAGAAGCAATTGGAGAAAGAACCATTAAAGACCGGGTCTAGAATATCAAAAAAGAAGAATTGGAATAAAGATAGACAGGAAGGAAGGGGCTGGGTGTGGTGGCTCACGCACCTGTAATCCCAGCACTATGGAAGGCTGAGGTGGGCGGATTACCTGAGGTCAGGAGTTCAAGGCCAGCCTGGCCAACATGGTGAAACCCCGTCTCTACTAAAAATACAAAAATTAGCCAGGCACGGTGGTGTGCTCCTGTAATCCCAGCTACTTGGGAAGCTGAGGCAGGAGAATCACTTGAGTCCGGGAGGTAGAGGTTGCAGTGAGCTGAGATAGTACCACTGCACTCCAGCCTGGGTGACAAAGTGAGACTCCGTCTCAGAAAAAAAAAAGAAGGAGAAAAGGAGATCAAGAAAGTGAAGTACTGAACACCTTTTGCCTCTGGTCAGGGTGGATGATGTTGTGAAGTCGATGTACCCTCCGTTGGACCCCAAGCTCCTGGACGCACGGTGAGAGCGGTGGTGGGTGCACGTTTGGTTTGTCATGCAGAGGTCCACAACTGTTTTATCAGATCTGTGAGGCTGGCTGACTGACTTGTGTAGGGAGGGTGGCTTTGCGGACTCCTTAGGCTGCCCGGGCCTTAGGTGCCATTTACTTCAGTGAGTGGCTCCTGACTGGGTGATAGAGGCCAGTCCTCTCCTGAAACCCAAGAGAAGAAAGAGCCAGTCTTAGATTTTAAATTGTTATGATTAGACATCCGGCCATGTTACATGCTAACTGTGCCTTCCCTTCCACCTTTCCTCTTGCGCCCTCTGATTTTTGGACCCCAGAAGCAGATATGCCTTAGCTGTGAGTGCTGCCCAGTGGGGCGGTGGGGCAGTGGTTCCCAGAGCAGTGAGAATGGAAGTGACAGGTCAGCCATGGCTGTGCTCACCTGCCACCAGATGTGCACATACACAGAGTGTACTTAGCCGTATGAAATTGTTATGTTCCTGTACCAGATGCATGCCATTTAAGAAAGATAGATTCTTTTCTGCCTTGGATTTATATGACTGTTTCATACGCATGTAACAGTTGCCAGATCGGCAATGGGTCACAGCGCTTCAACTTTGGTTTCTCTGCCCCACTCCTACTGCTGCCCAGCTTTGTCCATGGGTTAATAACCTGTAACATATTCTCAAATACGTCATGGTACTCACTATATAAAAGGTATTCTACAGTGAATTTTTCAGCACTGAAAAATCTACTCCTCACTTCGGTTTTCAATTACATTTTTTTGTTTTTTTTGAGTTGGATAAACCAGCCCTGGGCCTTACCGATTTGTAATCAGTAAGGAATGTTTAAGTGAGGGTGTGTCTGTCCTGTGTTTAAGTGGGCAGCAGTTGGGGATTGTGCTCATCTGATTGATCATATCTGAACTGTTTCACAAGGCGCTCTTTGGGGGAGATGTTAATAGGTGTGCTGCAGAAAATGGCTTCCACAGTCTTAAATAGGCTTGTGAGAGACAGCCTGTTATATTCTCCTCGGAGCTTTATCAGGTACATCTCAGAAGGCTCTGAGGCAAGCTTCAGTTAACCTTGTTTAACCTAGCCATCTCCAAATTTATTTGAGCATGGAACCAACTTTAAATTGCATACCTACCAACATCATAGGGAAAGGTGTGCAGTTTGGGGAATACTAGTCAAAAAGTCTGTCTATTTGGGCTTTTGTGCAAAGTCCCTCATTTCCTAGGAAACCTGACCCTATTTTTTTTTCCCCTAGGACAACTGCCCTGCTCCTGTCTGTCAGTCATCTGGTGCTGGTGACAAGGAATGCCTGCCATCTGACGGGAGGCTTGGACTGGATTGACCAGTCTCTGTCGGCTGCTGAGGAGCATTTGGAAGTCCTTCGAGAAGCAGCCCTAGCTTCTGAGCCAGATAAAGGCCTCCCCGGCCCCGAAGGCTTCCTGCAGGAGCAGTCTGCAATTTAGTGCCTACAGGCCAGCAGCTAGCCATGAAGGCCCCTGCTGCCATTCCTGGGTGGCTCAGCTTAGCCTTCCACTTTTTCCTGTAGAGTTAGTTGTTCTCCATGGCTCAAGAGTTCACCTGTGTGTGCATAGTAAAGCAGGAGATCTGCATCAGTTTATGCCTCTGTTGCAGTTGCAAACTGTGGCTGGTGAGTGGCAGTCTAATACTACAGTTAGGGGAGGTGCCATTCACTCTCTGCACAGAGGAGCACTGAAAACTGGTGGACTGTCAGCTTTATTTAGCTCAGCTAGTATTTTCAAGAAAATTGAGCCAGCGTCTAAGAAATCAAGAGGTTTCACGTTAAAATTAGAATTTCTGGCCTCTCTCGATCAGCCAGAATGTGTGGCAATTCTGATCTGCATTTTCAGAAGAGGACAATCAATTGAAACTAAGTAGGGGTTGCTTCTTTTGGCAAGACTTGTACTCTCATCTGGCCTGTTTCATTTATTTGTATTATCTGCCTGGTCCCTGAGGCGTCTGAGTCTCTCCTCCCCCTTACAGGTTTGGGTTTGAAACTGAGGAACTATAAAGTTGATGATTTCTTTTTTATCATTATGCCTGCAATTTTACCTAGCTACCACTAGGTGGATAGTAAATTTATACTTAATGTTTCCCTCAAGTGTGTAGTTATTGAGTCAAATTCATATGGATGGTGTATTGTGGGACATACTTAGATGGAAGGAGAGAGCCTAAGAATCCTGAAGATGATTTCTGTGTATGCCTCAAAATGAGATATTTAGGCTGGGTGGAGTGGCTCACACCTGTAATCCTCGCACTTTGGGAGGCTAAGTTGGGTGGATTGCTTGAGCCCAGGAATTTGAGACCAGCCTGGGCAACGTGGTGAAACCTCATCTTTACAGAAACTACAAAAATTAGCTGGACATGGTGACACATGCAGCTACTTGGTAGGCTGAGGTGGGAGGATTGCTTGAGCCCAGGAGGTGAAGGTTGCAGTGAGCCCTGATCGTGCCACTGCATTCCAGCCTGGGCGACAAAGTGAGACTTTGTCTCCAAAACATACATATATTTAAAATATGTTTAAAGACCTCTTGAAATTCAGGCAGAAGTGAAGATACCACTGTGAAGTAGTTTCCACATTAACAATAGCGATGACATGAAGGATGTGTTCCCCCTTTCTTCTGATATTAATATCTGTTCATTTTGAAACATTGAGACGAGGGGCATTTTTATGACTTGAAACTTTACTATGACCCAGAATCACAATTATATAATTTGGATACATACCCAGATGGCATAATTTCTATCATAAGCCTGTAGGAAAAGCTTGAAGTTCTTTACTTCTCAGGTTCTCAGAGCCAGCTTGCTCTTGGGAGAGGGGCCTGGTATAGGGGCTGCCCAGGTTCATAGCCTATGCTGTCAAGCATGTTTGGAGTTGCATACCTGTTCCCATGTCAGTTTCTCTAACTGAAGTCAGGAAATTCCTCAGCTGGATTCTAGGAAACCAGGAACCCATATTCCCAAATGCAAGATTGGGGCCTGGTTTGTCTTTCAATTTGGGCACATTTCATTCTCTCCAGGAAAATGGGCCATTTCCATCCTGCACAATGTACACCAAACCACAGCTGGGATATGGAGTCAGGAGAGGGAAGCTGGAGCTCAACTCTCATGGACTAAAGGATGGATTCTGGATGGGTTCCAGGGGACACCTTATTGGATTGGTGGCTTCCATCAACCCTAAAAACGTTAAGTGGTGAACTTTCCTGTCCTGTCAAGCTGTGAATGGGGAATGTATACAAAGTTACTTCGACTTTTCTATTTGAGGCCTCCACAGTAAACATCCAGAGTCCTCCTATTTTCTTTTTACCTCCCTTTCAGAGCCCGTTTTCGTAATTAGACTGGAAAGCAATTCATGCTAAGTGCAATGGCTGCCACAGTTCTAAGTGTCCCCTGCATTTTAGCCTGCACTAGAGCCCTAAGCCACAGAGAAGCAGTTCTGAATTAGTATCTCAAATACCATCCACCCAGTATGGGTCTGTGGGGTGGAGAGCTTTCCCAGCACCCCTAAAGCAATGCCCAATGTCAATTACCTTCTCTAAGTCCTGGCAAGTCCTGGCACACCGGCTTTCTGGATCCCGTAGATGCTGCCCTTTCTGTTGTGAGGAGAGGTTGCCAAAGATATTGGAGGTGTCTGCTGGACTGTAGGATTTCTGATTCCACTGCTGTGTAGTTTTTCTTTCTAGTGCTGTACAAGAAGCCTCTGGATAAATTTGGTGTTGGTGGCTGATGGTTGAGGTAGAAGCAGTCAGGGGGTAGGAGGCAATGCCACTCCTCTAGGCCCTTTGGGAGTTGGCTGAAGTTACTTCCTCCCTTGGAAGGGGCTGGTTAGTGAGTGCCAGGGATCTCAGGAGTGTCTCTGTGCCAGATGTGGTTTCCCAGGCAACAGACACATTCCTAAGTCCCTAGTTCACTAGCGTCTATATAGATGGTAGTAGAGCCTTCCTTCCATGTCTCCCTTCCCCTGGCCTGGAGTAGGAGCATTAGACTCAAATTCTGATGAAAAAGAAATTACCTGGACATAGGAATTCAATGTGAAGAGAACAAGATATTTGAAGTCAGACAGAATTAGGTTTGAATTTGGGCTCAGTGACTTACAGTGTGAGCTTGGTCAGGTTCTTAACATTCTGGTCCTTAGCATTCCCATCTGTATGATCAAGGCTATTGTCATTGGGTTGGTATGCCAATCATGCGAAGTGGTATGTGTGAGCTGCCCAACTGTGGACCTGGTTCTGATTAGTCAATGTTAACCCCTCTTTCTCCACAGCTTCCCCTTCTTTGATGCCGCTGACCCAGATGGCATCACCTCAGTTACCATGGCTTGGTCCAAACAGCGACTTCTGTTCATGGGCTCTGGAATTGAGTGGCCAAAAATCTGGAATCCCTGCAGTAGGGAGAGTAGCCTTGTCCCTGCCCTGCTACAAGTCTGTTCATATGGAGACATACAAAGCCGTGGGCCTCTTATCAACATTCAAAGGGTTGATTGTGCAAGCTCACATTCCTCTAGAGCAACTCCCCCAGCTTGTGAGATCTCCGAGAGGGAACATGTGTTCCTGGCATCCAACTTCCCCTGGTGCTCCCCCTGACCTGCCTCATTCCAGGAGTTCCCTCTCTTCAGAGACCCTGTGTGCCCACACGAGTGGACTTTTAGAAAATGGCCTATAGTTCAAAGGCCCTGCATTGCTTTATGGCCTTGGAAATGTGGGGAAAGTGTCAGATGAAGAATTTCTATCCTCCTCACCTCCTCCCTGTCTCCCATAAATGCATACTGAGAGCTTACTGTGAAGGAGGGGTCGTGCTAGATGCTGGAGCTATGGAACAAAAGGCACAATCCCTGCCCTTAAGGAGCGATAGAGAAATGAGCAGCTGCTGGAGCCATGGCTGTAGCCAGTGCTGTGTTGGAGGGGACCGCAAGAGGGGCCGTGGGCACACAGAGCAGGGACGGGGCAGGGGGGCGGTTGAAATAGGAAAGAGCTGCTGCCTGAATGGAGACTTGATAAAGAAAGAGTCAAGCAACAGAACAGAAAATGGTCCCAGCTACTCAGGTGGCAGAGGCGGGAGGATCGCTTGAGCCCAGGTGGGGCGGAGGCTGCAGTGAATCTTGATAGAGCCACTGCACTCTAGCTTGGGTGACAGAGCAAGACCTCGTTTCAAAACACACACATGTACACACACATAGAAAGTGCCGGGGGAAGTAATATGGTTGTGTTGTGTTTGTTCTGGTGGGTCTTACTGTGTTTCTATGAGAAAGGCTGATGAGCAGTTTTGAGAATTTGAGGCAAAACTGGTTCTTCCTATTTCATCCTATTTGTATTTTTATTATCCCAATGTTTTAGGTAAGGAGACCAAAGCAGAAAGATCAGTAACTCTCCTGGAGTCTCACAATTAATATGAATCAGAGCAGGATCTTCAGCTCCCCAACTTGTGTTTTTCACTGGCACATCTTCCTGCCTGGGTGCAGCAGGTGGGAAATCCATCATGGAAAGGAAAGAACAGACATGAGAGTCATTCCATTCTCTTCTAGTTCAAATCTTTTTTGTGAAAAAAAAAAAAAAGGTAATTGTGACCCATGAACTAATTTCATGGCTTACAGTCCACAGGATGATAGAACATAGGTACTAAAATGAGGGCTGGGGCATGGCTGAGGTAGTTCCTCTCCTTCCAAAATGACTTAATTTTATCTATTTAAAATAAAATTTGCATTTACCAGAATAGCGGCAAAAATTTATGGTGCAGAATAGAATAATTGATTTATTACATGATTGATTAGTTCAAGAGTCATCTGTTGAGCATCTGCACTGGATTAGGCCCAGAGATGCAGGAATGAATAAAAAGATAATGTCTCTCTTGAGGCACATACAATCTAAGGTGGAAAGAAAACCATAAAGAGTCATTTTCAATACAGTGTGGTAAGGGCTAAGGGAGGGAATGTGTGTGTGATGACAGCACGGATCAGGGCCACCAAACCCAGGTCATGAGAGTTTCCTAAAGGTGGTGACATCTCAGAATTGTCTGTCAAGGAGGAGTAGGTGTTAGGAGAAGACAGGGTGGGGTTGGGGAAGGCGGAAGTGGAGGACAGAGCATCCAGGCAGGGCCATCTGTGCAGACATGACATTCCATGCCATGCTCAGGACATGTCAGCTGGTTCAGTAACTGCAAGTCTCAGGTGGGAGCCGGGGCACGGTGGGAGGTGAGCCTGGAGAAGAAGGTGAGGATGAAACTCTGGAGAGTCTCATAGGCCTTGCTGAGGTCTTTGGACTTTTTCTCTAGGTCGTAGGGGGCAATTGAAAGTTGAAAATTGCTTTCTTATTTTTTTCCTGGGACACTAGCAATTGATCACTGCCCCCTCACCAGCCTTTAATGTTTTCCTAATTTGATAGGTGAACAATGGCTTAGCATTGTGTTAATTTGCATTTCTGTGACTACTGGTGCAGTTAGACATTTTTTAAATGTGTTTATTAGCTATTTATACATATTCATGACCATTGCCCATTTTTCTACTGGGATTTTAGTATTATTCTTATTGACTTATATAAGCTCTTTATATATTAAACATAACAACCCTTTGTCATATTTATTGCATATATTTTTCCCTAGCCTTGTCATTTGCTTTTTAGTTTTGTTTACAATGGTTTCTGATGTCCAAAAAGTTTCAAATTTGGTGTAGTCAAATTTATTGATTTTCTTTTCATTAGTGATTTCTTCCATTGCTTTTATACTTTCTTACCCAGAGATAAAATAAATATCATAGAAATATTTGAAGCAGTGGAGTGTTCTGGGTGGAATATTAATAATAATATTCACATGTTAGGTGGAGTGGCAGAAAAACCCAGCAGGGTATAAAAAAACCCAAACCTTCCTTTATCCACCCCAAACCCAGCTCAAGGTTAAGGGTAGGAACAGTCACAGGCCAAAGAAATAGACAGTCACAGGTCAAAGAAATTGATGAGAAGAGGAAGGGAAACCTTGAAGGACGAGTAGGAGCTGGTCAGGCATACAGGGTGTGTGGGAGTAGCACAGAAAGGAAGCTGCATGTCCCAAGGTAGAGGCTGAAGAAACAAGCATGTCTGAGTGCCAGGGACAGAGAAAAGCCACACAATTTTCACAGGGCAGAGAAAAGCCACACAATTTCTGCTGTCATGAGATTGTAGTCTGGTGAGGGAAGACAGACATTAAACAAATGTTGCATAAATAAATGTAAAATGAAAACTTTTAAAAGTGTTGTAAGAAAAGAATTTGAGTCTTATGAGAGATTATAAGGGAAACTGATCTATCCAGATGTCAAGGAAGGCTTGCATTAAGAGAGTCTTTGGTCTACTATCTGGAGGAAAAGTAGAAGTCCATAGGTGAAGAAGTGGGTGTACAAGGAACTGTACGTGCAAAGGCCCTTGGGCAGAAGGACAAGAACTGAGACCAGGCCAGTGTGACTGGAGAGCAGACGGGGAAGAAGGTCAGATGAAAATGGGGGAGGGGTCAAATCATGCCAGACTTTGCAGGCCATGTGAAGGACTTTGGTCTTTCTCCGAAGAGTGATGAGAACCCATTCAAATGGTTTACTCAAATCTGGTGGGGTTTGATTAGAGGTGGAGACATAATCAGATTTGTATTTTGAGAAGATCCTTTTGCCTTCTACATGGAGAACCAATAGGAGGAGGCTGGAGCAGATAGGAGATGCCTGATGCTGCTGCAGCAGTCTAGGTGAGAGATGATGGTAGCTTGGTCTAGGCAGGGAGAGGAAGATGGAGAGGGGAGTGGACACATTTGAGAGATGTGTAGGAAGTAAATAGAACTTGGGTGGATTGAATATGGGACAGTGATACAAGATAATAATGTGCCAAGAAAGACTCCTACGTTTCAAGTTTGCATACCTATATGGGGGTGACAGTTTGGGGCTAGGGGTCACTGGTACAGGAAGCACCAGAAGAGGATCAGGTTTGGGGACGAGTTTAAAGTCATCCATTTTGGACTTGAAGAGTTTGCGGTGCATTTGAGATATCTGAGTTGAGTTAGATATATAATGGTTGGAGCTCAGAGAAGACTGGGCTAAAGGCTTTTCATAAGTTATTATGAGAGTTTTGGCCATGGGTGCAATCCTAGGGAAAGAGTGTGGAGTGAAAATTGCAGAGGGGTATAAGAAACTCTAACATCAAATATGATATCGGGCCAGTTCAAAGCTCTGTACAGTTATGTTGATGGTTAAATGAAATTGCATATGCCCAGTTCCTGGCACACAGTAGGCACTCAGTAAATATTAAACATATCTCCTTTTTCTCCTTTGTTTCTCTGCTCCCTTTATTCTATTTCTCTCTCTTTCCTGGCTCTGTGTATTGCAGCCAGAGATTCAAGCTGACTTCTTCCAACTTCCCCAGGGTACCTAGTGCACGAACCTGGCATGCATCACTCTCCTTCAAGACCCAGCCTAGGAGAGCCTACCTCTCAAGAGAGCTGTCTCAGGCTGAAGTAAGGGTACTTTGGGCCTTTGTTTGGTTACCAATGATCAGTGCTCAGAGAGCCAGTCTTTTTTTTTTTTCCCCTCCCTCCCTCCCTCCCTCCCTCCCTCCCTCCCTCCCTCCCTCCCTCCCTCCCTCCCTCCCTCCCTCCCTCCTTCCTTCCTTCCTTCCTTCCTTCCTTCCTTCCTTCCTTCCTTCCTTCCTTCCTTCCTTCCTTCCTTCCTTCCTTCCTTCCTTCCTTCCTTCTTTCCTTCCTTTCGTTCTTTCTTTCATTTGATCGTTCGTTTTTTTTAGACGGGGTCTCACCCTGTTACCTAGGCTAGAGTGCAGTGGCATGATCTCTCAGCTCACTGCAACCTCCACCTCCTGGGCTCAATCAATCCTCCCACCTCAGCCTCCTGTGTAACTGGGACTACAGGTGCATGCCACCACACCTGGCTAATTTTTGTATATTTTTTTTGTAGAGATGGGGTTTTACCATGTTGCCCAGGCTGGTCTCAAGCTCCTGAACTCAAGCAATCTGCCCACCTTGGCTTCCCAAAGTGCTGGGATTACAGGCATGAGCCACTGCACCCATCCGAGAGCTAATTTTCTTGGGACACACAGCAACTTCTACTGGATGATCACACCTTAGAATGATAATTATGTCATCTTGCATTTCCAGAACATTTTGTATTTTTTCAGGGAGCTTTCACAATGATTATCTCAGTTGTTCATCAAAGGATTTTTCATTATGAACTGCATTTTCGTATTTTATTTACCTATAATCCTTTCCCCACTGCTGAAACAATAGCATTCTGAGCAAACACGCATATGGCTAACAAATCCACTCTTATTCATAAGATTTCTTTTTCTTGTTTTCCCATTTTATTTTTAAATCATGATTTTTATCTTCCAGGCCATATTCTTTCACACATTTTTGTTATTCTCAAAATCATGATTCCATTCTTTCTCTTCTGATTTGGCACGTGCCCTCTTCATCTCCTTTCACCCATGAGGGTTCTGGCCCCGAACGCCCATTGTTCCAGCACATTCAGAGACTCACGTTTCTGACTCCTCTCCACCTCATTCCTCTCTGAGGCAAGTGCTGTTTATTTTGCATTGAAGTTTCATATTACCTTTAGCTAGAGATTTGTTATGCAAGACAACCTCATGATCGTGCAGCCTCATGCAGATTTTTCCTTTGTCCTGGCATCTCGAAGATTCTTTTCTGCTTCTCAAATCACTTCTTTTTTTCCCATTCTTCATGACACTTTCCTGATTTCCCTTTCTGTGTTCTTGATCTTTATCTTCTGCTATCTGAATTCATCATCTCAGCAAACATGTGTCAAGCATCTACTATGAACCAGACTCTGTGCTGGACTCTGGGGATTCAAAAACCCATGACCTGATCTTGACCTTGAAGTATTCACAGCCTGCAACAGTGGGTCTCAGACCTCGTGGCATGTTTGAATCATCATCTGAAGAACTTTAAAAAAATACTAATTCTAAAGTCCTAGCCCTAGAGATTCTGGTTTAATTGGTATTGACTGAGACCCTGGCATTGTTATTTTTAAACAGAGATCCTAATGTGCACCCAGGGATAAAAAACATTCACTGGTCTAATGGATGAAACAGATGTGGAGACAAATGATTTTAATACAATGTGAAGGCAGAAGTAAGCACGGGGGGCAGCAGGAGAACAGAAGAGACGTCCGGGATCCAGCCTAGGAAGTGAGAATGCCGGGCAGGTTACCCAGAGTGGATGACTCAGTGCCCCATCTCATCCCAGAAGAACTTTTTGCAGAGCCCACCCTTCCTCCCATTTTCCAGTCAAATAGGAGAAATGAAAGTCTCTCCTAGAGTTACCTTTTATCTTAAGGAATAGAAGAGCAATTATGAGCATAGGCTTGGGATACAAGAAACACATTCAAATCTCAGCTTTGCCACTTACTGTGTGGCCTTACACAAAATCGTGTATGTGTGTGTATGTGTGTGTCTGTGTGTATGTGTGAACTGAGGGAGCTAATGTATGTAATGTGCCTCACTCACTGCTTTACATTCAGTAGATGCTCAAAAAAATTGTAGCTATGGGCCTGGTGTGGTGGCTCACACCTGTAATCCCAGCACTTTGGGAGGTGAGGTGGGTGGATTACTTGTGGCCAGGAGTTTAAGACCAGCCTGGCCAACATGATGAAACCCCATCTCTACTAAAAATACAAAAATTAGCCAGGTGTGGTGACATGCACCGGTAATCCCAGCTACTTGGGAGGCTGAGGCAGGAGAATTGCTTAAGCCTGGGAGGCGGAGGTTTCAGTAGCTGAGATTGCCCCACTGCACTCCAGACTGGGCCACAGAACAAGACGCCATCTCAAAAAAAAAAAAAAAAAAAAAAAAAAAATTGTTGCTATGTACACTTCATAGTACACACACAGACACACACACACACACACACACAAACGCACATGCTGATGATGCTCAGCGTGTCTTCTTCCAGCAGCAAGTACTCAGATGACTTTCTGTGTTTGCCCTGCTGGCCCATCCCTGCTTGGGGGAGATACTTCACTTGGTCTGTCTCCATGTGATCTTTGAAGGCAGATGTCTGAGCCTCAGCCCCCATGTGCCTGCTCCTCTCCAGGTTCTTTCCCTTGTCTTCCCCAGTTGTTTAGCATCTTCTTTACCTCCAGCGTTCCTGCCAACATTGGTCCCTGGCTCATTGTCTGGTCTGAAGTTTATCGTGGATCTGAATGTGACGGTTCTCCCACAGCTCACTCTGTCATCCCTTCTGTGTTTTCCCTTATGGTGGCTGAGTGGTCCACTGCCATCCTGCATGGCATCCCCAGCTTCACCCGTTGCTGCCAGTGCTTGTGGTGGGACTTAAGCTGGAGCTGGAGCTGGAGGGCTCCAGCTTGCCATAGCTGCCCACTGTCCTTTCTAAATGTATTATTGTTGCCTTGGCTAGGCCTCTCCTTTTCCTGGGACGGCAATCTGAGGTTTTCTTGGTCTTGAGGCCATATAGAGACCTTGATTGCCAGACTCTGATTCCCTGGGGAGTGCTTTCTTGGATTTATAGCTTGGTCCATTCTGAAATGATGCTGTCTTCCTCTAAAGCGTGCCTCCCACTTTCTCTGAGCCTTCCCTTGCTTCTGAAACAGAACGATTACACTGTTCTGATGTCCTTACTTTCTTATTTCTCACCTTTTCCTGTGCATTCTCTCTCAACCCTATGGCAGCCCTCTGACCTCCTTGCATTTCTGATGAAGGTCTGTGCATGGCATTGCCTTCCTGCCTGCTACTCCATCTGTGTCTCCTAATTCCTGGGATTCGGTTTATACAGGCTTCTCACTTTGGCTCTTTGGTTTTTTAAAAGTGATTTCTGCTTCAATCCAGCACTTTGCCATTTCTCCTTCTCCTCTTCGTTATTTACTTCTGCACACGGGATTATTAATTTTACTCTTTGAAACTTGTGGCTTTGTCCTCCCCTCATATGGTTTGGCTGTGTCGCCACCCAAATGTCGTCTTGAACTGTAGCTCCTATAATTCCCATGTGTTGTGGGAGGGACCCAGTGAAAGATACTTGAATCATGGGGGCAGTTTCCCCATACTCTTCTCATGGTAGTGAATAAGTCTCATGAGATCTGATGATTTTGTAAGGGGTTTCCCTTTTCACTTGGCTCTCTCATTCTCACTTGTCTGCTGCCATAAAAGATGTCCTTTGCTCTTCCGCCATGACTGTGAGGCCTCCCCAGCCATGTGGAGCTGTGAGTCCACTAAACCTCTTTTCTTTATAAATTACAGTCTTGGGTATGTCTTTATTAGCAGCGTGAGAACAGACTAATACATCCCCTGTGAGAGGCTTTCCTCTTACTGTCTTTCCAGATGACCCAGCCCCATTTGTCTTATGAAGGGTGAATAAGACTCCTTTTCTCTCCTTTTAAAAAATTATTTTTATTGGTATGTATATTAGATATACATACTTTTGGGGTATAGTGATAATTTGGTACATTCATATAGTCAAATCACAGTACTTGGGACATCCAACACCTTTGTTAAAATAAAAACTTCAGCTGAATTAAATTTAAAGGAGTTTAATCAAACAATGAACGATTCATGAATCAGGCAACCCCCAGAATCACAGCAGATTCAGAGACTCCAGGGGTGCCTTGTGGTCAGAACAAATTTATAAAAAGGGAAGTGAGGTACAGAAATCAGAAGTGAGGTACAGAAACAGCTGGATTGGTTACAGATTGGTGTTTAACTTATTTGAACCCTTTGAACACTTAGTTCGTGAGTAGTTGAAGTATGGCCACTGGGATTGGCCAAGAATCAGCTATTGTTACAGGTACATACTCCTAAGTTAGGTTTTCAATCTTGTCTGCCTATTAATCTAGGTTACATTTTGTCCGCAATGACTCAAATATAGAAGTATGGAGTCCTTCTCAGGCCATATTTAACTTGCTTTAACACCTTAAATATTTATCTTCCTTTAAGTGAGGAACATTCGAATTAGTCTCTTCTAGCTATTTGGAAATATACAATTGATGAATGTTAACTATAGTCACCCTGCTGCTCTATCGAATACTAGATCTTATTTTTTCCATCTAAGTCTGTATTTGTACGCATTAATCATCTTCTCTTCATGCGCCTCTCCCTGGTACCCTTCCTGGCCTCTGGGACGCCCTTTCTCTTAGTTGGTGGTGTTGTTGGACTGAGCACTTCATCCTGACCTGGTAGGACTTTGCTGATTTCCCCATCTCCTCTCCTCTCCTCAGGAGCACACATCCCACACTCATCTTGCTGGAGTCCATGGATTCCTTAAAACCGTCTGGGAGATCTGGAGGGGTAGCAACTATTATTCCTGTTTTTTAGTTAGGAAGATGAGACTTAGCAAGGAGGAAACAGGCCTAGGAAGGGAAACTCATGCTCCAAGCTCGTGCAGCCAGTAAGGGAAGCACTGGGAAAGAATGCATGCCAAGGACTTCCCAGTTCATTGCTTGGAGGAGAAGAGGGGAGTGTGCTACTCGGAGCCCCTAACATCTGTCATCCTGTAAAAGCTATAAGAAGAAGTCATAAATGCATAAATAGTGTGAAAAAGTTCAAAGGTAAACTCATTAAGTTCGGAAATATAAGGTATGCCTAGGGCCAAAAAAAAAAAAAAAAAAAAAAAGTCATGTTATGACTTATGGGACGCACTAGCACAGTGTTGTAGAATGCTAAAATAGCCGAGAGGAGCCTGCAGGGACAGGGTCCTCGGGTGACTGGGTCCCTACTGCATGTTGGGAGCTGTTGGAAGCACCTTACATGCGTTATTTTTTTTAATCTTCACAAGAGATGAATGACCTTATGAGGTTGGTGTTATTACATCCACCAGCTCAAGGCTCAGAGAGGTCAAGGCACTTGCTCACAGTCACAGAGTGGCTTAGGAACTGATTTGGGATGACAGACCAGGTCTCTCAAATTCCATTTTTATGTGCTTGCCTGCATGTCACGATTTGCCCAGTTTTCTGAAGGACAGACCTGCACATGGCCCCTGCAGGAGAGATACATCTCTGTTTGGGAGAAGTTGGCACTGGGGAGGAAAGCCCTGCCCGTCAGCCCTCCTCCTGGTTGCAGTGCCCTGGCTAACTCTACCTGTGGGTGTGAGCCTGTGTAGCTGTCTTTTTCTTAAGTACACAGAGAAAAAAAATTTATGTCTTGGGGATAAAGTTCAAAGAACAGCCTCACCCAGAAGGTGGGGCTGAGTGCTGCCCAGCTGGCTGGCTGCCTGCTGTGAATAACTAACCAGAACACCTGAAATATGGCATGATATGGGCCAAGACAGAGCAAGGACCCAAGTTCATGTATGACCCTCATCATCGTCCTTTTACATGCTCCCAGTGCCATGGAGAGCTTGCAGGTGGGAGTTAAGAGGGGCTCCTCTCCCTCCCCTTCCAGGTAGAGGTTGAGATTCATGTCTCATAGTCCTTTATTCTTCGGGGTTTTCTTGAGACTTATTTGAGTCAAATACATGCCAAATGAGGACCGGCCCCATGTGGAGGCCCTGCTTAAGTACTGGAGTTAGAGGAGACCGACTGCCTCCTGCTTATCCCTCCCTCTGCTTGCAACACCCTCCCTGTTCCTCGGTTCTTCCTCCAGGTACATCTCAAATGTTCCCTGTTGTAACAATAGCTAATATGCTTATACACTAATACTTATGTGGCAGATATATTTATTCATTTATTTAATCCTTTCAACAGCCCTATGGCATAGGTACTATTATTTCCATTTTGCAGATGAGAAAAACGAGGCACAAAAAGGTTAAGTAAGTTATCCAAGGTGACACTGCTAGGAAATGGCAGACCTGGGACTGTACCCCAGTCTATTTCCAGATAGTGAAGTTGGCAGCATGGTGTGGTGAAGGAGCCTGGATTGGGTTCAAATCTTGGTCCCACCACTTAAAGCTGCATGAACTTGGGAGGTGGCTTATCCATCTTGAACCTCAATTTTCTCATTTATGAAAGGGAATAATACAGTTGGGTGTGGTGGCTCATGCCTGTAATTCCAGCGCTTTGGGAGGCTGAAGCAGGAGGACCTGAGGCCAGGAGTTAGAGACCGGACTGGTCAACATAGCAATAACCCGTTTCTAAAATAAATAAATAAATAAATTAGCTGGGCATGGTGGTGTGTGCCTGTAGTCCTAGATACTCAAGAGGCTGAGGCAGGGAGGATGGCTTCAGCCTAGAAGTTCTAGGCTTCATTGAGCTCTGATTGTGCCAATGCACTCCAACTTGGGTGACAGAGTGAGACCCTGTCTCTAAAAAAAAAAAAGGGGAGGCTGGGCGCAGTGGCTTATGCCTGTAATCCCAGCACTTTGAGAGGCCGAAGTGGGCAGATCACAAGGTCAGGAGATCAAGACCATCCTGGCTAACATGGTGAAACCCCATCTCTACTAAAAATGTAAAAAATTAGCCGGGCGTGGTGGCGGGTGCCTGTAGTCCCAGCTACTCGGGAGGCTGAGGCAGGAGAATGGTGTGAACTCGGGAGGCAGAGCTTGTAGTGAGCCGAGATCGCGCCACTGCACTCCAGCCTGGGTGAGAGAGCGAGACTCTGTCTCAAAAAAAAAAAGGGGGAATAATACATCCAACATCATATAATTGTTTGTGAGGTTTAAAAAAGATAAATAATGACAGTATTGATCATTTGAAAATAAGTAATACATATTAGTTCTCTTCCAACTTTGAATCAATCAATTATATTAAGCATAAAACTTTAGCATAGAATAGTATAGGATAGAAAGAGATGTTAGATCCGGAAAGGATCTTAGCAATGCCCTAATCCAATGTATTGTCTGAAGCATGAGGAATTATTGACACTTGCTCAAGGCCAGTCACATAATGACTGTGACAAAGATTGCGAGTTGCCTTTTCTAATCTCTTATCTCCCTTCTTCCTTAGCAATAGCATCCCTGTTTTTTTTTTGTTTTTTTTTTTTGAGACGGAGTCTCGCTCTGTTGCCCAGGCTGGAGTGAAGTGGCACAATCTCCGCTCACTGCACATCCCTGGTTTTTAGTTGAGTTCATGGTGTCTTGATAAATGACTACATTTCCTAGCTTTCCTTGGAGCTAAGTGTGGCCATTTGACTATGTCTGGTCAATGAGATGTCAGTGAAAAAGTCACAGGCTACTTTCTGGAAGTCTCCTTCAAAAGGGAGAATGCTGGTTCTTCTCCCTTTCTTCCGTCTTTTTGCTTGGAAGGCAGATCTGGTAACTGAAGCTCTAGCTGTCATCTTGAACAGGAGTACGTCACAGCCTAGGAATGACAGTGCCTTCACACTACCATGAGTTATATACCTCTAGATTTATTTCACATGAGACAGAAGTAAACTTCTGTCTTGTTTAAGCCACTGTTGCTTGGGTTTCCTGTTACTTGCAGTCTAACCTAATCCTAATAGACAGCATTAGATACCGACTAGAAACAGTCAATAAATGTTTGTTGAGTTGAGGGGGGGTCCCCCAGAGAAGCCTGGCCTATCTTTTTCCATCTCTGCAGATATTTGTAGAGAAGCTGGGGTTTTCACAAGAAAACATCTTGAAGCCCTAAAACGACTTCTCATGCCTTGTGGGTGTGGGTGGGCTTATTTCTGGAAACCAGGGCTGTGGCTGGAGGAAGGTGCCCAGGTATGGGTGGTCTGGCTCTGTCGGTCTTCTCGGCCACAGAGGGACAAACCTGTGGACAGAGCTATCCTTTGGTTCCAAATATGGGTCTCTGCACGTGGTCCGTCCCCTAAGCTCTCAGCTGGTGGGCTGAAGAAGCCCGAGGGAGCCAGGACCTATAAGATGGCCCGATTACCTCGCCTGTTACTCACGCTGTTGTTACTGGCATGTTTTGAAATTGATGGTTTCTTTTCTTTCCTCAAAAAACTTGTTCCTCCCTTTGCTCTTTTTAAATTAATTTTTCTGTCATGAAATATTTCAAAGATAGACAAGAATAGAAAAGAGCATAATGAATACCTATTTACCCACCATTAGGCTTTATCAAATCTTAACATTATGTCATATTAGCATCAGATCTCATTTAAAGAAATAAAACATTACTGATATAATTGAAGCTCTCTGCATATTCCACTCCTACCCCTGTTCGTCTCCCTCCTCAGAGGTAACTATTACCATGAATCCAGTGTTTATCATTCCTACGTATATTTTTACACTTTTACTACATATTTATGTATTCATTAATACAATATAGCATTACTCAGTAGGGTTTTAAATTTTGTATATAAATTATAGCAGATTCCACTTATCATTGAGTATTCCATTGTATAAATATACCACAATGCATTTCTCCATTTTCCTGTTGATGAATATTTATGCTGTTTCCATTTTTTTCTTTTTTTTATAACTCAAACAATGCTGTGATGAATTCCTCTACTTACCTCCTCCTGGGGAACAGTGAGAGGGTTTGTTTAAGGCAAGTGTCAGCAAACTACAGCTTGTAGGTCATACCTGGCTACCACTTGTTTTTTGTATGGAGCTATGAATTAAGAATGGTTTTTACATTTTTTCTTTTTCTGAATTTGAATTTTAACTTTAAAAATTGTGATACAATGGGCCAGGCATGGTGGCTCATGCCTGCAATCCTAGCACTTTGGGAGACCAAGGTGGGCAGATCACCTGGGGTCAAGAGTTCGAGATCAGCTTCGTCAACATGGCGAATCCCCATCTCTACTAAAAATACAAAAATTAGCTGGGTGTGGTGGCGCATGGCTGTTATCCCAGCTACTCGGGAGGCTGAGGCAGGAAAATCACTTGAACCCAGGAGGCAGAGGTTGCAGTGAACCAAGATCGTGCCAGTGCACTCCAGCCTGGGCGACAGAAGAAGACTTGCTGTCTCAAAATAAATAAATAAATAAATAAATAAAATAAATACAAATAAAAAATAAAATATTATGGTAAAATATGCATAACAGAAGATGTACAGTTTTCACCATTTTTCAGTGGTATAGTTCAGTGGCATTAAGTACATTCGCATCATTGTGTGGCCATCACCATCATCCATCTCCAGAATGTTTTCATCATCCCAAACTGAAACTCCGTGGTCATTAATAACTCCCCTTTCCCGCTTCCCCCCGCCCTGACAAACACCATTCTACTTTCCGTCTCTGTATACTTGACTACTCTAGGTCCTTTGTGTCGGTAGAATCATGCCATATTCATCCTTTTGTGACTGGCTTATTTCACTTAGCTTCATGTCTCCAAGGTTCATGCATGCTGAGGCATGTGTCAGAATTTCCTTACTTTTTAAGGCTGAATAATTTTCCATTGCATGTGCATATACATTTTGTTTATCCCCTACATTTTTAATGGTTAAAAATAATAAGACTATTTTGTGGCATGCGAAAAATAAATAAAATTCAGATTTCAGTGTCCATTGAAAAGTTTGATTGGAACACAGCCACAGGCATTCATTTAAGTGTTGTCTGTGCCTGTTTTCACGCTAAAACAGCAGTTAATTAAGACCATATGGCTGGCAAAGCCTAAAATATTTACTATCTGGCCCTTCACAGAATAAGTTTGCCAACTCCTGTTCTCTGTTATGTAATTACCTAGAGGTGGAATAATGAATGGTAAGGTTTGGGCATCTTCAGCTTTACTAGATGTTGTAAAATTGCTCTCCAAAGCAATAGAACTAAGTACTGTAGTGCTTGAGTGTTTTGTAAACTTCTTTCTTTCCTTTTTGGACAGATTCTTTGTTTAAATAAAGGTGCTGGAAGGGCCCTTAAACGGCATTGTGTAGTCAGTTAATGTTGCTGCATACAGGCAACTCTGAAATTTGAATAGTGGCAGAGCGTGGTGGCTCACACCTGTAATCCCAACACTTTGGGAGGCCAGGCGGACGGACTGCTTGAGCTGGGGAGTCGAGACCAGCCTGGACAACACAGCAAGATGTGATCTCTACAAAAAATGCAAAAATTAGCTGGGTGTGGTGCCATGCACCTGGAATTCCAGCTACTTGGGAGGCTGAGGAGGGAGGATTACTTGAGCCAGGAGGTGGAGGTTGCAGTGAGCTGTGATTGCACCACTGCACTGCACAGTCTGGGCAACAGGGCAAGATGGAACAAAAAAGAAGAAGAAAGAAAAAAAATAAATTTGAATGTTTTATAACAAGCATTTATTTTGGGCTCATGGATCTGTGCATTGGTAGGGTTTGGCTGATGCACAATGGGTTCAACTCAGCCTGACTCCAAGCAGTGGGTTGGGCTCAGGTTTACTCCACATGCCTCTCATCCTCCTTGGACTTGTAGCTAATTGAGGCAAATTTTTCTCATGGAAAAAGACAAGAACTCCAGTGTAGGCCCACGCGAACACTTTTCAAATCTTTGCTAGTGTTGTGCAATCATCCTGTTGGTCAAAGAATAGGTAGGCCCAAAGTCAAGAGCTCAGGAAATGCACTCTGTCCGTCAGGAAGCCATGGTATGAGTGTGGATGTTTAATTTCACTACAGGGGAAGGAAGATCTGGGGTCAATAACTGAATCTACCACAGACATCAAAGTTTTTGAGTTTCAGAGCCCTTCTTTCCTTCCTTCTTTCCTTCCTTCCTTCCTTCTTTTCTTTCTTTCTTCTCCCTCTTTTTCTAATATCTTTTTTTCTTTTTTTTTTTTTTTGAGATAGGGTCTTGCTCTGTCACCCAGGCTGGAGTGCAGTGGCTGATCATGGCTCACTGCAGTCTTGGCCTTCCAAGTTCAATTGGTCCTCTCGCCTCAGCCTCTCAAGTAGCTGGGATCACAGGTATATGCCACCATACCCAGCTATTTTTTTTAAGCAGAGACAGGGTCTCACTATATTGCCCAGGCTGGTCTCAAACTCCTGGGCTCAAGGGATCTGTTCACCTTGGCCTCCCAAAGAGCTGGGATTACAGGCGTGAGCCACTGTGCCCAGATCTCTCTCTCTCTCTCTCTCTCTCTTTCTCTTTCTTTGTTGGAGACAGGATCTTTCTCTGCTGGCCAGGCTGAAGTGCAGTGGCGTGATCATAGCTCACTGCACCCGTGAACTCCTGGGCTCAAGCGATCCTTCTGCCTCAGCGTCCTGGTAGCTGAGAGTATAGGTATGCACCACCATGCTTGGCTAATTAAAAAAAAAATTATAGAGACAGGGGTTCTCACTATTTTGCCCAGGCTAGTTTGAAACATTTTCTTGAAACAAAATCTTATGTGGAATTGTAATGTATAAAATGGAGAAAAGTGAAGCTGCTCTGATTGAAGTGGGAGTGGGGCTGTGCAGAACTCCTGCCTGCTCAACTCCCCTCTGTTCCTGGAACAACTCTGCAGAGTCCCCCAGCTTCACGGAAGGTAGTTCGATAGCCAGTCTCCTACATTGTTTCCTCTTCCAGGAGATGTCAACACTTTCCCCCACTGCAAGATCCAGGGATCTGCAGCAACACAACCAGGAGCAGATCCTCTCTGACGGTTGAGTCTCAACATGTGGCCCAAAGGGGCACCTCCTGGAAGTCAGGAGTAAGGAGGATGCCTGAGGCCACACCTGAACGTAGGCAAAGTAGATGACAAGATTACAAACAGACCTGGTTTGCTCCGTGGCTCGGCCCAAGCTGGCTGGATTGCCACAACTTCAGCTCCTTGCCTGCCTCTGACTCAGGGAGGGAGATCCTTGTCCTGTGGAACATCTGGCCCTCATGTCATGAGTCTTCTGTCAGAGGGATGGTGGCTTTTTATCGTTATTGACTTTCACCAAGGTCTTAGCAGCACCTTTTGGGCAGGCAGTCTGGTTGCTGTTTCCAGAACGGAGCCACAGGCCAGCCCCATCCCATGTGGCTTCTGTAATGCTTTCCTCTTCCATAGGCAGTGTGAGAAGCCCATCCACTGGAGTTACAGTGTGGAGGTGATGGGACCACGTCCTATTGAGAGCTTGCAAGGCTGCTTTCACTAGGGGTTAGTTCCCTGTGTCTGGCTGGACCAGGAAGCAAGGTCCAGCCCCCTCTTCTCCTCTCCATGCCCCAGTAGGCTCCCCTGCCCGCTCCAACCCTCTGGCAACAGCCAGTCTTCCCCTCCCAGGTGCTGCTCCTGGAGCTCAATTAGCAACTCCATCTCCAAGCTTTATATTTCCCACTAGATTTCTCCTAATATTCTTGTCCTTAACAACCTGACAGTATCTGTACTTTTGTTCTTGTGATCTAATTAAAATTAGTGATTTAATGAGACTGCCCTGGGAAGCTGCAAGAAAGGCAGTGATGGGCAGGATGGTGGAGACAGGAAGGTAAGCAGACACTTGGCGTCTACAGGGGCTTTGTCTTGCATTTATTAATTCTACAAATGTTTATTAAGCACCGATTATATGCCAGCATCCAAGCTAGGCAATGAGAAGATAGTGACAAACAAGAAAATCGAGCCAGATATTTGTTTCTGCCCCCTCAACTTGCTGGTGAGGTCTTGCCCCATCTGGACATGTTTTCCATAACTGACTTCCATTTGTTTGGCTGCTGAGCTCTGGCTGACTTCTTAGACATTCTGCTGCTGTGCACTCACCCAGCCAGATCAGCTTTACAGACATTTACTCCTTTTACCCTTGAGTTTGCTTCACTTTTTGAACTAAACACCTTGAACCTTAAGGGCTGCCTTCTCCAGGGGCCCAACCCTGGAACTGAATTTTTTTTTTTTTTTTGAGATGTTATCTTGCTCTGTCACCCAGGCTGTCTCAGCTCACTGCAACCTCCACCTTCCGGGTTCAAGTGATTCTCCTGCCTCAGCCTCCTGAGTAGCTGGGACTACAGGCGCCTGCCATCACGCCTGGCTAATTTTTATACTTTTAGTAGAGACGGGGTTTCACCATGTTGGCCAGGCTGGTCTCAAACTTGTGACCTCAAGTGATCCACCCACCTCGGCCTCCCAAATTGCTGGGATTACAGGCGTGAGCCACCGTGTCCAGACTGGAGCTGAAATTTTGCCCCCTACTCAACTCTATCCTGAGCTCTGGCCTGGCTTGTTCTCACCTCCCTGCCTTGGACTCTAGAGAAGTGGACACTGTTTAAGGCCAACTGTTGACTTCTGATAATATAATTAGATAAAGACTTCCGGACTAACTCCATTGCCTTGGTACACACTGGCTTCCTCTGATAAGAAAACTGGGTAGTAACTAAAGCCACCTTCTCTGGAGAGATGAAGGATTAACCAAGAGAAGAGCAAGCTTCCACTGTTTATTTAGAATGTTTAAGGAACCAGAAGTGGGTAGCTGCTGCTTGACTCTCTTTATCATGTGCGTGCCTCTGTCTCCTTCTGTCTTCTTGTCTGCCTCTGTCTCTTGTCAAGCCTGATTGTCCCAATACTCCCAGCAACTGTGGAATTCAGGGGTCTGCCTTACAGCCCCATGAGCTCTGTGTATGTTTGCAGGACTCTATTCTGAGCACTATCAGAATTTGGAGCTCAGTTTCAGCCCTCTGTGTGGGAGTGCCTTAGCGAGATACTGGCAATCCGGATTTCAGATTCTGTGAAGTAGCTTACTTCAGATCATTCCTCCAGGGTTGCATCTCCTTGGATTTTGAATGATTGGTTTTAGACTTTTAGCCTCAGGACTTGGCATTTCAGAATGTTAGGTCTCTGCATAGCTTAACTAATCTACATTCTTGTTGACCTTTAATCAATAAGAGATGGTCTTGGGTTAACCATGGGACAGATTCTGTTTTACAAGATTGCTTTCTTTATAGAGGCTCAGGGGGTAGGATGATGCCTTTCCCACTTTAAACAGTCAAAAGTGGGCATTTTAACCTCTTTTGATGGGTATGTTCTTGGGAGTGCAGTATGTTCTTGGGATGAAGGAATGAGACACTGGAAAAACACAACTTTATATCCCCATCCTTCAGAGTACAACAGATCTTTATCTTGATCAAACGTCCAATGTCAGCTTTTATATGTAAAATGGAATACGTGTGTGTGTGTGCGCGCGCACGCGCGCGTGTGTGTGTGTATGAAGGGAGGGTAGCAGAGGCAACTAAACATCTTTCTCATGGAACCATAATGGGGTTTGACAATGTTGTGTGATTTTTCATGGAAATCTTAAACAAGAATACAGTTGTGCCTAGGCAGGCAATACACTAATACACTGACTGGGACCCATCTGTAGCTCTTAGAACACAACAATAGCTAACATTATTAAGCACTTACTAAATGCTTTATCTCACTTGAAATTCACAGCCTCCTAATAATAATTTGAATTGTTATCATCCCTATTGACAATTAGGTCACTCAATAGAGAATGGCAAAGGAAGGGTTTGAGCTCAGCTCAGACTTGGCATCAAGGCTCTGTAACCTTCCACCTTATAGTGACTGGAGTTGTTGAAATGATTATTCCAATGTAATCTTTTTTTTTTTTTTTTTGGACAGAAATATTTCTATTAAGGATGGGTCAGAGGCCTAAAAGCAGGTCTATGTATCTCCCTGCCCAAGTTCTTTCCACCTCTCTAGGCTGCCTGTGAAACCTGAGATCCATCACTGCCTTTTGGAAAATTATGACATCATGTCTTGAGGGGCTTGAAGGCCCCTCTGTCCCGGTGGCTGTTGAATGAAGATGCTTGTCAGAGAATTACAATTTTCTTAAACATTTTTTCCATGCTAACCCATTATGATGGTTTTTTAAGAAAGACAAATGTTGATTAAGCATGTACTATGTGTAAGGCAATTTCACACACATTATTCCCTTTTTTCTCCTTATGCCAATATAGGAATGGTGAAGTAGGAATAATTATTCCCATTTTACAGTTGAAGAAATGGAGGTGACAATACACCCACTTTAGCTTTTGGAGACTCAAAATACCATATACAAAGTCAACAGGTGGGTGAGTGGGGGGCACAGCTAGAGGATGATGGCATTAGGAGGGGCCACATGGATCATCAATGTGAGAAAACATTTTAAATGGTCCATTTTCAAGGCATGATAAATCTAAGTACTGGCAGCCAGCTTGCAAATGTAACAAACCACATGTCTCATGCACCTAGAAGGTCACCATAAGTGAACAGAACCTAGAGGAGGGGTCAGCCCATAAAAGGGAAGAAAGTTTTGTTATTGAGAAATTGAAACTTAAGCAGGGGAGGGGACCAGGGTATAACCTTAGAAAGGAGATAATGAAACTTAGGCGACGTCTAGGAAGTACTCAACCAATGAGGAACTGGGGGAAGGATTCGTGTGCTAGGAGTTAAATTACCTGTTGTGACCGCCCTGAGCGTGCCTGCCTACCAGACACCCGATCTTGCAAGTCCACCATTAAAAGTCTCACTTCTGCTGTTCTTCATGTCTCTGAGTCCTTTCTGTGGGTTTGAATGGGTGACTGTGTGTTTCTCACAAACCTGGAGGCCCATCTGGGATCTCTGTGCCTGTGTGGAGTGAGAATCTGGCTGAGAGGGAAGATGTGTCCCACCCAACTTAGGTGGCCTGCTCTGTCCGAGTGTCCCGGCTCCCTGCAGAAGCCATAGACAAACTTGAGACTGTTATTCAGGAGGCAGCGGAGGCGACAGAGGGAGAAAAGCAGACACCGTGGCAACCAGGCAACCTTGTGCATGAGGCAAGGTAGAAAATTGGACTATAAGTACTGCCTTGGTGGTTGGGCATTTTCGGAGGTCGAGTGTGTGTGACTGAGACATATCTTAGATATGAAGCGAGTGCAGAATCCCAATCCGCAGTTCCATTCTCCTGCGAGGGAAATGGCTGGAAATGGATGAAGCGATTTTTGGGGTGTGTGAGAAGCCTCCAGTAGAGGGGGGTTGAGTACACACGGAAACTCAGACACAGAGACTGACCAAAAATGGGAAACAGAAATTCTAGGCCGAGGGGACAAAGGAAAGAGGGAATCAAAGAAACTCTCTCTGACATTCCCTGGATAGTCCTTTGGGGAGAGTGCTGCAGGTTTGGAGGGACAACTCTCAAACCAGGGACAAGGAAAAGCAAAAGATGATAAAGTATTGCTGTTTTATCTGACCCAAGGATCCCATTTGTAAGCCTTCGGTCTTTTGGCCTAACTTTGGGTCAGAGGAGGACTGGATGTGGCAAGCTTTAACTCTCTCTGTGAATTATAAAACCCCATCCTCATGAGAAGAGATAGGTTACACTCTGCTGGATTATGGAATTAGCTCCCATGTTCCCTCTCAAAGAAAAAAAAGAGCCTAGTAAAAAGCCCTCACCCAGGGAAAAGCCCTGGGAACCCCTACCATTCTTGCCCCCTCCATACGTCTCACAAAATCGGGGACCGGAAGATCAAGGGGTAGGAGGAAGGTCAGAGGAAGAAAGACCTGGAGACCATGGGGGAGCTGAACCAACCTCTCCTTTCAATCTTTATCCAAATTTTAGAAAAGAATTAGAACAGTGTGAGAGGCTTTGTGTGTCTCTGCATGTGAGATGGGTCTCCTGAATACAGCACACTGATGGGTCTTGACTCCTTATCCAATTTGCCAGTATGTGTCTTTTAATTGGAGTATTTAGCCCATTTACATTTAAGGTTAATATTGTTATGTGTGAATTTGATCCTGTCATTATGATGTTAACTGGTTATTTTGCTCATTAGTTGATGCAATTTCTTCCTAGCATCAATGGTCTTTACAATTTGGCATGTTTTTGCAGTGACTGGTACTGGTTGTTCCTTTCCATGTTTAGTACTTCCTTCAGGAGCTCTTGTAAGGCAGGCCTGGTGGTGACAAAATCTCTCATAGACTCAAAATCAAGGGATGGAGGAAGATCTACCAAGCAAATGGAAAACAAAAAAAGCAGAGGTAGCAATCCTAGTCTCTGAAAAAATAGACTTTAAATCAACAAAGATCAAAAGAGACAAAGAAGGCCATTACATAATGGTAAAGGGATCAATTCAACAAGAAGAGCTAACTATCCTAAATATATATGCGCCCAATACAGGACACCCAGATTCATAAAGCAAGTCCTTAGAGACCTACAAAGAGACTTAGACTTCCACACAATAATAATGGGAGACTTTAACACCCCACTGTCAACATTAGAAAGATCAACAAGACAGAAAGTTAAAAAGGATATCCAGGAATTGAACATAGCTCTGCACCAAGCAGACCTAATAGACATCTACGGAACTCTCCACCCCAAATCAACAGAATATGCATTCTTCTCAGCACCACATCGCACTTATTCCAAAACTGACCACATAGTTGGAAGTAAAGCACTATTCAGTAAATGTAAAAGAACAGAAATTATAACAAACTGTCTCTTAGACCACAGTACAATCAAACTAGAACTCAGGAGTAAGAAACTCACTCAAAACCACTCAACTACATGAAAACTAAACAACCTGCTCCTGAATGACTACTGGGTACATAATGAAATGAAGGCAGAAATAAAGATGTTCTTTGAAACCAATGATAATAAAGACACAACATACCAGAATCTCTGGGACACATTTAAAGCAGTGTGTAGCACTAAATGCCCACAAGAGAAAGCAGGAAAGATCTAAAATTGACACCCTAACATCACAATGAAAAGAACTAGAGAAGCAAGAGCAAACACATTCAACAGCTAGCAGAAGGCAAGAAATAACTAAGATCAGAGCAGAACAGAAGGAGACAGAGACACAAAAAACCCTTCAAAAAATCAGTGAATCCAGGAGTTAGTTTTTTGAAAAGATCAACAAAATTGATAGACCACTAGCAAGACTAATAAAGAAGAAAAAGAGAGAAGAATCAAATAGATGCAATAAAAAATGATAGAGGGAGTATCACCACCAATTCCACAGAAATACAAATTTCCATCAGAGAATACAATGAAAACCTCTAAACAAATAAACTAGAAAATCTAGAAGAAATGGATAAATTCCTGAACACATACACCATCCCAAGACTAAACCAGGAAGAAGTTGAATCCCTGAATAGACCAATAACAGGCTCTGAAATTGAGGCGATAATTAATAGCCTACCAACCAAAAAGAGTCCAGGATCAGACGGATTCACAGCCAAATTCTACCAGAGGTACAAGGAGGAGCTGGTACCATTCCTTCTAAAACCATTCCAATCAGTAGAAAAAGAGGGAACCCTCCCTAACTCATTTTATGAGGCCAGCATCATCCTGATACCAAAGCCTGGCAGAGGCACAACAAAAAAAGAGAATTTTAGACCAATATCCCTGATGAATATTGATGCAAAAATCCTCAATAAGATACTGGCAAACCGAATTCAGCAGCACATCAAAGAGCTTATCCATCATGACCAAGTGGGCTTCATCCCTGGGATGCAAGACTGGTTCAACATACACAAATCAATAAACATAATCCATTATATAAACAGAACCAAAGAAAAAAACCACATGATTATCTCAATGGATGCAGAAAAGGCCTTTGACAAAATTCAACAGACCTTCATGCTAAAAACTCTCAACAAATTAGTTATTGATTGGATGTATCTCAAAATAATAAGAGCTATTTATGACAAACCCACAGCCAATATCATACTGAATGGGCAAAAACTGGAAGCATTCCCTTTGAAAACTGGCATAAGACAGGGGTGCCCTCTCTCACCACTCCTATTCAACATAGTGTTGGAAGTTCTGGCCAGGACAATCAGGCAAGAGAAAGAAATAAAAGGTATTCAATTAGGAAAAGAGGAAGTCAAATTGTCCCTATTTGCAGATTACATGATTGTACATTTAGAAAACCCCATCGTCTCAGCCCCAAATCTCCTTAAGCTGATAAGCAACTTCAGCAAAGTCTCAGGATACAAAATCAATGTGCAAAAATCACAAGCATTCCTATACACCAATAACAGACAAACAGAGAGCCAAATCATGAGTGAACTCTCATTCACAATTGCTTCAAAGAGAATAGAATCCAACTTACAAGAGATGTGAAGGACCTCTTCAAGGAGAACTACAAACCACTGCTCAACAAAATAAAAGAGGACACAAACAAATGGAAGAACATTCCATGTTCATGGATAGGAAGAATCAATATCGTGAAAATGGCCATACTGCCCAAGGTAATTTATAGATTCAATGCCATCCCCAGCAAGCTACCAATGACTTTCATCAAACAATTGGAAAAAACTACTTTAAAATTCATGTGGATCCAGAAGAGAGCCTGCATTGCCAAGACAATCCTAAGCCGAAAGAACAAAGCTGGAGGCATCATGCTGCCTGACTTCAAACTATACTACAAGTCTGCAGTAACCAAAACAGCATGGCACTAGTACCAAATCTGAGATGTAGACCAATGGAACAAAACAGAGCCCTCAGAAATAATACCACACATCTACAACCATTTGATCTTTGACAAACCTGACAAAAACAAGAAATGGGAAAAATATTCCCTATTTAATAAATGGTGCTGGGAAAACTGGCTAGCCATATGTAGGAAGCTGAAACTGGATCCCTTCCTTACACCTTATACAAAAATTAATTCAAGATGGATTAAAGACTTAAATGTTAGACCTAAAACCATAAAAACCCTAGAAGAAAACCTAGGCAATACCATTCAGGACATAGGCATGGGCAAGGACTTCATGACTAAAACACCAAAGGCAATGGCAAGAAAAGCCAAAATCGACAAATTGGATCTAATTAAACTAAAGAGCTTCTGCACAGCAAAAGAAACTACCATCAGAGTGAACAGGCAACCTACAGAATGGGAGAAAATTTTTACAATCTATCCATCTGACAAAGGGCTAATATCCAGAATCTACAAAGAACTTAAACAAATTTACAAGAAAAAATCAACCCCATCAAAAAGTGGGCAAATGATATGAACAGACACTTCTCAAAAGAAGACATTTATGCAGCCAACAGACACATGAAAAAATGCTCATCATCACTGGCCATCAGGAAAATGCAAATCAAAACCACAATGAGATACCATCTCACAACAGTTAGAATGCTGATCATTAAAAAGTCAGGAAACAACAGGTGCTGGAGAGGATGTGGAGAAATAGGAACACTTTCACACCATTGGTGGGACTGTAGATTTGTTCAACCATTGTGGAAGACAGTGTGGAGATTCCTCAAGGATCTAGAACTAGAAATACCATTTGACCCAGCCATCCCATTACTGGGTATATACCCAAAGGATTATAAATCATGCTGCTATAAAGACACATGCACACGTATGTTTATTGCAGCACTATTCACAATAGCAAAGACTTGGAACCAACCCAAATGCCCATCAATGACAGACTGGATTAAGAAAATGTGGCACATATACACCATGGAATACTATGCAGCCCTAAAAAAGGATGAGTTCATGTCCTTTGTAGGGACATAGATGAAGCTGGAAACCATAATTCTGGGCAAACTATTGCAAGGATAGAAAACCAAACACCACATGTTCTCACTCATAGGTGGGAATTGAACAATAAGAACACTTGGACACAGGGTGGGGAACATCACACACCGGGGCCTGTCGTGGGGTGGGGAGAAGGGGGAGGGATAGTGTTAGGAGATATACCTAATGTAAATGACGAGTTAATGGGTGCAACACACCAACATGGCACATGTCTACGTATGTAACAAACCTGCACGTTGTGCATGTGTACCCTAGAACTTAAAGTATAATAAAAAAATAAATTAAAAACAAACAAAAAAACAGTGTAAGAGGATATTGAAAACTCCCCTATCCCTTCCACACAGCAGGCATCTAGCATGTTCCCTCTTAGGGAAGTTCCCATGGGACACGAAGAGATTGGCTTTGTAAATGCTCCTCTTACAGGTACTGAAGTTAGGAATTTCTAGAAGGAAATGAAACCACTCCTAGAAGATCCCCTCAGTTTAGCAGACCAGTTGGACCAAATCCTAGGACCCAGCTTTTACACCTGGGCTAAAATTATTCCATTATAAATACACTGTTTACAGCAGAAGAAAGGGGAATGATTAGGAGAGCAGTCATGACCATCTGGGAGAAGCAGCACCCTCCTGGGCAAAGGGTCTTGCCAGCCAAACAAAAATTTCCAAATGTCAATCCCGAATGGGATAATAATGATCCCAGAGACTGGGCTCAAATGGAGGAACAAATAATTATAAGAGATCAAAGAGTCCACTCCTAGGACATAAAATGTCCCAAAAGCATTCGAGATTCAACAAGAAAAAGAGGAAACTCCCTCTGCATTCCTGCAGACGCTCAGAGATCAGATGAGAAAATACTTCACATTAAATCTGGAGGAGCCAGCAGAGAAAGGCCTTTTAAAGGTTAACTTTGTAACTAAAAGCTGGCCTTGCAGGCCAGGGAGTGCAGCTGCAGATGTGGGGGTGGCAGGAGCCGCAGAGCCAAAGCAGACAGCAGAGAAAAAGGTGGACAGTGTGAGAGAGCCAGTGTGACTAAACCCCTAATAAGATAAATAATGTCTGTATTATGCAAAAGGAGTCACTGGGGATCCTAGGCTCTGTGTAATGCAATACTTAGGAATTATGGGTGTATAGGGATTTATACCCTCACTAAACAAGTATGTGCAAGTTTTGTAACTTGTCAAAGGCTAAACAAAAAGGTAATGAGAAAACAGGACAAGGGAGGAAGACCTCCCAGACTAAGACCATTTCAAAGCATCCAAGTAGATATCACAGAAATGCCCTAAGTAGGAAGACTAAAGTATTTACTGGTGATTGTAGATCACCTTCCTGGCTGGGTGGAAGTCTTTCCCTTTCCAACAGCCACCACCAGAAATGTGGTCAAAATAATATTAGAACAATTGTACCTAGATTTGGCCTGGTGGAAAATACTGCTTCAGACAATGAGAGCCACTTTACCTCAAGGGTGTTAAGGGGAATTATGGAAGGTTTACAAATTCGATGGGATTATCATACCCTTTGGCATCCCCCTTCCTCTGGAAAGGTAGAAAGAATGAATCAAACACCCAAAAAGTGTATCACCAAGCTAATCTTAGAAACTAAAATGCCTTGGACAAAATGTTTTCCAATAACACTCCTTAGGATTAGGACAGCCCCAAGAAAAGACTTGGGATTGTCTCCCTATTAGTTATTATATGGGCTCCCATATTTGGGCAGAACTACATATCTCCCTACTATGGAAACGAAGGATCAATTCTTAAGATATTATATACTGGCCATATCCTCTACCCTGTCATCCCTTAGGTTAAAAGGACTTCTGACTCAAACTCCACCTCTTGAGTTTGTGGTTTACCACTTCCAGCCTGGTGACTTGGTGCTGATTAAGACTTGGAAAGAAGACAAGCTGCACCCAAGCTGGGAATGCCCCTATCAAGTGCTCCTGAGCACTGAGGCGGCTGTGCAAACAGCTGAATGGGGGTGAACTCAGTATACTTGAGTCAAGGGACTGGTAAAAGAGACCCCAGAAGGGAGGGAAAAAAAAACCCAGTGAAAAGTGCATGGGTCACCTGAGGAACCCTTAAAGTCAACTCTGAGAAAAATCTTAAAAGAAAACATGGGCTGGCCCCATTTCTGGAAGTTAATATGGCAGGGATGTGCTACCACACAAGGAGCAGAAGGTCAAAATGGAAACTGGCAGGGGACTCCTGCCTACCCAATCAGGTTGGTAATTAATATAACCCAGATGGTAGCACCCCAAACTATAAGATTTAATGCCTGCCAGGTCTTACCTTGTGGGAATTTGGAAAATTAGAGACAGCTCTCACAGGTGAATAAATATCTTCGCCCTGAGCCAAATGCAGGTTACAGTAGGGCATCACCCTGCCCCAGCTGGGATGATGTATGGTGTATTACCCCATTTGAGTGTTGGACAGTAAACCTGGGGTGGATAACTCTGAGCTGGAGACCCTTGAAGAATAAACTACCTCTGACCAAGGGCTCCCCATCAAATAACTGTCAGAATTTAGAATGCAATCCTATACTCATCACCATTGACAATCCAGCTGTTCTAGACCAAGAACCAAAAGTAGCATCTTATGTGTATAAGTTAGGAGCAGGCATCACAGAGAAAGACCCCCTAGGGTGATTTGCTCTCAAACTAATCAAGAACTCAACCTCCCATTTGCCTGGGACTACTGCAACCCCAGACCCTAATAAACACTTCGGTCCACCAAATAATGACCCTAAAAGGGTAAAAATAATTGAGGTAAAGTATTTAAGGCAAATCATAGAAATTGAGACAGTTTACAGAGATGTGAATGCCTGGGTCGAATGGGTCAAATTTTCAGTATAAGCCCTCAGCAAGAGTAACTATTATGTGTGTGCTGCAGGACGACCTCAGGCACAAGTGGTTCCGTTGCCCTTAGGATGGGATACCAATCCTGAAGGAATGCGTTGTATGTTGGTTCTATACCAGGATAAGGATGCGTGGGGAAATGAGACTTGTAGGAGTCTGTCATTACTCTTTCCTGCATTGCGGAGGTCAGATCCCAGAGCAATCCCCTCATTCTTTATAGGGAATATAAACCACTCCTCTTGCTTCTCTAGGCAGGGGCAGAGTACAGTAAGTCCATGAGAACTCTTGACTTGTACCCAATTCCTAAACATCACTGGTGAGGCAAAGGCAATTACTCAGCTCTCCATATACCCCAGGCTGATGTCTGGTGGTATTGTGGGAAAGGAAGCTCCATAACTTGTTACTGTCCAGTTGGACCAGGACTTTGCTTTAGTCCAATTGGCCATTCTCTTCACCCTGGCATTCCACAAGATACCTGAAAATACACATGGCCATCAAAACTGGAGAAATTTGACAAATTATTTTGACTCCAATATATATGTTGAGTCAACAGGAGTCCCTAGGGAGGGGCCTAATGAATTTAAGGCCCAAAGTCAGCATTCTTCTGGTGGTCAACCATTTTTTTTGGGGGATGGAGTCTCACTTGTCACCCCAGCTGGAGTGCAGTGGCATGTTCTTGACTCACTGCAACCTCCTCTGCCTCCCAGGTTCAAGCCATTCTCCTGCCTCAGCCTCCCAAGTAGCTGGGATTACAGGTGCATGTCACCACACCCAGCTAATTTTTGTATTTTTAGTGGAGATGGGGTTTCGCTGTGTTGGCCAGGCTGGTCTAAAGCTCCTGACCTCAAGTGACCTGTCTGCCTCGGCCTCCCAAAGTGTTGGGATTACAGGTGTGAGCCAACACACGTGGCCCAACAATTAATAAGAATGTGGATTGGATTAACTACATCTATTATAATCAACAGAGATTTATCAATTATACTTGGGACACCCTCAAAAGGGTGGCTAGCCAGTTAGATGCCACCAGCCAAATGGCCTGGGAAAACGGGCTTGTGTTAGACATGATACTAGCAGAAAAAGGGGGCGTATATGTTATGCTAGGTGGGAAATGTTGTACTTTCATTCCCGACAATACTGCCCCAGATGGGACCATTACAGAAGCTTTACAAGGACTGAAAACTCTAGCCAACGAACTGGCAGAAAATGCTGGAATTGATGACCCACTTGTGGGTTGGCTAGGAGTTGGTTTGGAAAGGCATAGTAGCTTCAATCCTTACATCTCTCACAATTGTGGCAGGAATCTTAACCGCAGTGAGATGTTGTATTATCCCTTGTATGAGGGGACTAGCACAGAGATTAACTGAAGCAGCTATTAATAAACAAATGCCCATGAATTACCAGGAAAATAACCTGCTACTATTAGAAACCAAATTAAACTCATTCTCCTATGAGGAAGAAAGTAAAAGAGAAATTCGAGGACCGAAAGGCTTCATATGAAAATGAGACCAAAGGAAGTAAATAGAAAAGAGGAGGGAGTTTGTAAGAAAACATTTTAAATGGTCCATTTTCAAGGCGTGATAAATCTGAGTACTGGCAGCCAGCCTACAAATGTAACAAACCTCATGGCTCATGCACCTAGAAGGTCACAATTAAGTGAAAAGAGTGTAGAGGAGGGGTCACCCTATAAAACGGAAGAAAGTTTCGCTGTTGAGAATTTGAAACTTAAGTGGGGAAGGGGACCCAGGGTATAACCTTATAAGAGGGATAATGAAACTTAGGCGATATCCAGGAGGATTGTAACACCATAGTACTCCACTGATGAGGAACTGGGGAAGGGATTTGATTGCTAGGAGATAAATTACCTATTGTAACTGCCCTGGGTGTGCCTGCCTACCAGACACCTGATCTTGCAAGACCGCCATTAAAAGTCTCACTTCCGCTGTTCTTCGTGTCTCCAAGTCCATTCTTTGGGTTTGGACGGGTGAATGTGTGTTTCTCACAATCAAATCAAATTGTCTTATTTTACAGGTCAGGGAACTGACTATGGCCTAGAGAAATGAGACAGCCTGTCTAAGATCGCATGGAAGCTAGGAACAGTGAAGGATCCAGACCTAGACTGCTCTATGCTGTCTATCAGGATGTTTTGACCTTGCCACGACTGACATTTGGGCTGAATAATGATTTATTGTGGGCAGCAGTCCTGTGCTTTGTAGGATGCTGCATCCTTGACTTTTCCTCACCAAATGCCAGTAGCAATCCCCCTCCCTTAGTTGTGGTAACCAAAAATGTCTTCAGGCATTGCCATGCATCCTCCAGAGGGCAAAACCATCTCCTGTGGAAAATCATTGCTATGTAAGATCATTCTTTAAGGCCGAGTGCAGTGGCTCACGCCTGTAATCCTAGCACTTTGGGAGGCCAACGTGGGCAGATTGATTGAGCTCAGCAGTTTAAGACCAACCTGGGCAACATGGTGAAACTCCATCTCTACTAAGACACCAAAAAAAAAAAAAAAAGAAAAAAAAGAAAAAAAGAAAATTAGCCAGGCATGATCCCAGCTACTTGGGAAGCTAAGGTGGGAGGATCCCTAGAACACTGGAGGCAGAGGTTGCAGTGAGCTGAGATTGCTCCAGCCCAGACAATGGAGTGAGACTCTGTCTAAATAGAAAAAAAAAAAAAAGATACTCCTTTGGGCCCATCGAACAGCATGAAACTGGAGCTCAGCTCTTTCCTTGTAGTTTGGGAGAGAAATTGCTTTTGGGTGCGAAGTGGATATTGTCTTACCTCCTCACTCAACCCTCCAGCACCATGAGAGAGCTCTGCTGGGGCCCGGGATTTCAGCGAGGAGAGAGGAGCTCCCAGAGAGTAATAGGGAATGTGTCAGAGGGAAGATAGCATGAACACCAGATTCTTTGAAAGATGCATTTCATTTTCCCCATTTTGCAGAGAAAGGCATAGAAGTTCAGAGGGTTGAACACACCCATAGAGCCGCATGTGATTTCCCTTCCACACACCATAAGAAGCCCCATAGAATACCCAGGCTTACTGTCTCTCAACTCCACGCCCATGAGCAATAATGTCAGAGGGCTTCTCTTATGCCCTCTCTGTCAATGGCAAGCGTAGTGTGAGTACACAGTTATGTTCTGGAAAGGTAGATCTGGTCCCTGCTCTAGCCCTTACTTCCTGTGAGCCCAGGAGGTCTTCACTTTCCCCTTGGGGGTCTTCGTCTTCACATTGGACTGCACCAGGGATGAGCATCTTCCTGGTGTTCACTCCGCCTTCCCACCCGCAACCTTGAGAACCAAATGGGGCAAATACCGGTGTTTACAGGGCGTATTTATTTTAATTCAAAATGACAGTTTTATTGAGCCCAATGAAGGACAATGTATATTTTTAGAATCCAGATTAACCTGTTTTATTCACAGGAAGTATGCTAATGCAAATGACTTTTTAGCCACTAAAATGTTAATAACTGGATCGTTTGTTTTGTTTTTTGAGACAGGGTCTCGCTCTGTTGCCCAGGCTAGAGTGTACTGGTGTGATCATAGCCCACTGCAGCCTCAGACTCCTGGGCTTGAGAAATCCTCCTGCCTTAGCCTCCTGCATATCTGGGACTCCAGGTATATGCCATTACACCTGGTTAATTTTTTTTTTTGTAGAGACAGTGTCTCTCTATGTTGCCCGGGTTGGTGTTGAACTCCTGGCCTCAAGCAATCCTTCCACCTTGGCCTCTTAAAGTGCTGAGATTACAGGCAAGAGCTACTGTGCCCAGCCTTTTCTCATATGTAAGGAAAGTGATGGTCAGGGAGCTTAGGCCACAGGATATATGGTTAGTAAGTGGCAAAATCAGAACGCTAAGCATGTGTCTTTGGTTTCCAATTCCAGCTCTGTCTTTTAGATCACACTGCTTCTCAAGATCCAGCGGCAGCTACTGCAAGAGTGAGAGGCGGACTGGGTCCAGGGTTGGATGTGTACAGGGCCCTCAGGTTGTACAATCTCTCTGGTTGCTAGGAGTCTCTGATAATTAGAGCCCCCAGGTTGCTAGGCAACCCAAGTTGCTAAGAGTTCCAGTTTATTATAGGTCTTGGGTTGCTAAAAGCCCCAGGTTATTCAGATTTTCAATTTATTAAAAGCTTCATGTTTCTCAAAGGCCCCAAGTTATTAGAGACATCAGTTTCTAGGGGCCCTAGGCTCTTACGGATCTAGGCTCTTGAAGTTGTTAGGTTGCTAGCCCAACCTGGTTGCTAGGAATTTCAGGGTTTTAGAGGCTCTGGGTGTCTAGAGGCCTTTAGCTTTTGAAGGTGTCAATCTACTCAAAACCTCACTTTTTAGCACCTGTAGCTTTTCACGGGTTCCAAGTTGCTATGGACACAGACTCAGAGTTTTAGGTTTTTGCAGAGTCGTGGGTCAGCCCAGCAGTTTTCTTCCACCCATTCAGCCTCTATGTGATCAGATCCCATAAGTGCAGCTGTATGTTTCTCTCAGGTGTTTCATCATTGCTGAGCTTGTTCAGCACCCACAGCAGCACTGTCCTAATTCACTCTACTCATGGCCCTAAGCGCTTAGGCACTGGTGGAAAGGTCTTCAGAGCAGAAACTTGTTATTATTCTAAAACAACCACTTTTTTTTTTCCTTTTCTTCTTTTTCTTTTTTCTTTTTAAACATCAACTCAAACCAGATTAAAACAGCCACATGTTGAAGCACACTTGGATTATGTTTCTGTTGTAATCATTCACTTCTAACCAATTTTAAATAATATTAAATTAGACTTTGACAGCCCTTTACTTCCAATTATTTTATTTGATTAGTCAGAACAGTAAAACTAGCTTTTATGTGTGTTTTTCCTTTCTAAGAAACTTTTCCTTTTTTTTTTTTTTTTTTGACAGAGTCTCGCTCCATCGCCCATGCTGGAGTGCAGTGGTGGGATCTCTGCTCACTGCAACCTCTGCCTCCTGGGTTCAAGTGATTACTTCCACCTTGGCCTCCCATGTAGCTGGGACTACAGGTGTGCAGCACCACGCATGGCTAATTTTCATATTTTTAGTAGAGATGGGGTTTCACCATGTTAGCCAGGCTGGTCTCGAACTCCTGACCTCAGGTGATCCGCCCGTCCCAGCCTCCCAAAGTGCTGAGATTAATAGGCATGAGCCACTCTGCCCAGCCTCATGTGTAGATTTGTATACCCACCACTCCAATCCAAATACAGAACTATGCCATTACCACGAAGCTCTTCCTTGTACTACCCCTTTACAGTTACATTCATCTTCTTTTGTCCCCAACCTGTGCATTTTTAAATGTATTTGCTTAACATCTCTTCAGTGCCTTCTGTGTGCCTCACCCATTAATAAGTCAAGGAAATACAGAGATAAATATAACGTACTCCTAGCTCTGGAAGAGCTCACAGACAGGGCCATAGTCACGTACATTATAAATTATAGTGTAATGTGGTAATTCTATGATAGGAATAAGCTCAAGGTGTAGCGGCAAGAAAATAGGTGAGAGGGGAAGGTGTTCAAGAGGCAGAGAGCATTGAATTAGCTCCTTCTGCAAAAGTTGTGACACCGGGTTGATTTTGAAGGATGAGACAAAGTTATCTGTTGCCAAATGAGGAAGAACTTTTAGACAGATATGTCTTGGGAAGAGCTGGTTGTTTGGAACTGCCAGGGCCTAGGGGTTGGGAGGCGAGGCTGCCGGGTGAAGAGGGCAGACTGTGGAGGTCCATCTGGGCTTCTGACCGAGTGGGCTGGCCCAGTTCTGCACGTGACAGAGCCCCACTGAAAGGTTTAGAAATGGGGAATGGTGCATTCAGCCCTGTCATTTAGAAAGAGTCCTGTGATGTAGAGAGGCCAGTTAAGAAATGACTGCAGTCCCAGGTAAGATACGAAGAAGGCATCAACCAGAGTGGCGGGAACAGGTATGGAAGAACCAGCTCTGAACTCAGAAGGAGATCGGGATGGGAATGAGGAGTATCAAAGGGATGAACAAGCACTTTTTCCAAGACTGATTTTTTTTTTAAGGTGATATCAGTTTCCTTGAGAGAAAATCCCTAGGATGTAAGTCCAAGAAGATGAATGCAAGAAGATTCATTCCCTGCTTATCCAGAGACCTTGCTACTACAATGAAAGCCAAGATAGCACAAACTTGTATGAGGAAAAGGCCTCTGATCAGTTAAAACAAGTTCATGCTGTTTTAACTTCGCAATATCCTTTAGATCCTTACTCAGAGGCTTTTTGACAATTCAAGTGTAGTTCTCAAAAGCATAGTTTCTTTGTTTCCTCACCCCTAAAATAATAATATAAGCAATCTTTTATTGAGTGTCTTCTTGGTATCAGGTACTGTGTGAAATGTTTTGCATGTTATCTCATGAATCCCCTCCACACCTTCCTGGGGTGGCAGTTCTCTTCATTTTACAGGGAGGATACTGAAGGTCAGCAAAGTTAATTAATGCACCAAGCTCACAGAACTGGTAGGTTCTGTAAAATTAGGCCTCCCCCTAGGTCTGCTGCTCTCACAGCTCACTGCCCCAGACTATAGAAGCCACAACTCACAAGAGGGAAAGGAAGAATGTCAGCCTATAGTGGCACCAGGTCCAGGAAGGAAATTCACATGAATTGAGGATCTTGGCAACTGTTAAGTAATTTCTATCAGCTTCACATGAGTGGTATATAAGTTGGGCTTCTCCAGAGAAACAGAATAGGATATCTGTCTGTCTATCTATTCATCTATCTATCTAACAAATAATTTTCTACCAACTTCACATGAGTGGTGTATAAGTTAGAGTTCTCCAGAGAAGCAGAACCAATAGGATATCTATCTATCTATGTATCTATCTATGTATCCATTTCATGCTACTGTGAAGAAATAACTGAGACTGGGTAATTATAAAGAGAAAGAGGTTTAATGGACTCACAGTTCCAGATGGCTGGGGAAGCCTCACAATCATAGTGGAAGGCGAAGGAGGAGCAAAGTCTTGTCTTACACCGCAGCAGGCAAGAGAGCATGTGCAGGGGAACTGCCCTTTATAAAACCATCAAATCTCGTGAGACTTATTCACCATCATGAGAATAGCACGGGAAAAACCTGCCCCTGTGTTTCAGTTACCTCCCACTTGGTCTTTCCCATGACACATGGGGATTATGGGAGCTAGATTTCAAGATGAGATTTGGGTAGGGACACAGCCAAACCATATCATTCAGCCCCTGGCCCCACCCAAATCTCATGTCCTCACATTCAAAGCCAATCATGACTTCCCAACAGTCCCCCAAAGTCTTAACTCATTCAGCATTAACTCAAAAGTTCACAGTCCAAAGTCTAATCTGAGACAAGGCAAGTCCCTTTTGCCTATGAGCCTGTACAATCAAAAGCCAGTTAGTTACTTCCTACATACAATGGGGGTACAGACTGGGTAAAGACACCCATTCCAAATGGGAGAAATTGGCCAAAATATAGGGGCTACAGGCCCCATGCAAGTCCAAAATCCAGTTGGGAAGTCAAACCTTAAAGCTCCAAAACGGTTTCCTTTGACTCCCTGTCTCATATCCAGGACAGGCTGATACAAGAGGTGGATTCCCATGGTCTTGGGCAGCTCTGCCCCAGTGGCTTTGGAGGGCAGCCCCACAGTCCTGGCTGCTTTCACAGGCTAGCGTTGAGTGTCTGCAACTTTTCCAGGTGCATGTTGCAAGCTGTTGGTGGATTTACCATTCTGGGGTCTGGAGGACAGTGACCCTCTTCTCATAGTTCCAACAGGCATAGTTCCAACAGTGGAGACTCTGTGTGGGGGCTCTAACCCCGTATTTCCCTTCTGCAATGCCCTAGCAGAGGTTCTCCATGAGGACTCTGCTCCTGAAGCAAACCTCTGCCTGGACATCCAGGCATTTCCATACATCCTCTGAAATCTAGGTGGAGGTTCCCAAACCTTAATTCTTGCCTTCTGTGCAACTGCAGGACTGACACCATGTGGAAGCTGCCAAGGCTTGAGGCTTGTACCCACTGAAGCCATGGCCTGAACTGTACTTTGGCCCCTTTTAGCCACAGCAGGAGTTGTTGTGATGCAGGGTACCAGGTCCTGAGGCTGCACACAGCAGGAGGGCCCTGGCCCAGAAAACCATTTTTTCCTCCTAGGCCTGTGATGGAAGGGGCTGCTGTGTAGGTCTCTGATATGCCCTGGAGACATTTTCCCCATTGTCTTGGTGATTCACATTTGGCTCCTCATTACTTATGCAAATTTCTGTAGCTGGCTTGAATTTCTTCCCAGAAAATGGGGTTTTCTTTTCTATTGCATCGTAAGGCTGCAAATTTTCACAACTTTTATGCTCTGCTTCTTTTTGAATGCTTTGCTGCTTAGAAATTTTTTCTGCCAGATACCCTAAATCATCTCTCTCAAGTTCAAAGTTCCACAGATCTCTAGGATGGGGGCAAAATGCTGCCAGCCTCTTTGCAAAAACATAGCAAAAGTCACCTTTATTCCAGTTCCCAAGAAGTTCTTCATCTCCATCTGACACCACCTCAGCATAGACTTCATTTATTGTCCATATCACTATCTGCATTTTGATCAAAACCATTCAACAAGTCTCTAGGAAGCTCCAAACTTTCCCACATCTTCCTGTCTTCTTCTGAGCCCTCCAAACTGTTTCAACCTCTGCCTGTTAACCAGTTCCAAAGTTGCTTCTACATTTTTGAGTATCTTTATAGTTGTACCCTACTCTAGCAGTAGCAATTTACTGTATTAGTCCCTTTTCTTTTCTTTTCTCTTCTTTTCTCTCTCTTTCTTTCTTTTTCTTTCTTTCTCTCTCTCTCTTTCTTTCTTTCTTTCTTTCTTTCTTTCTTTCTTTCTTTCTTTCTTTCTTTCTTTCTTTCTTTCTCTCTCTCTCTCTTTCTTTCTCTCTTTCTCTTTTTCTCTTTTTCTTTCTTTCTTTTTTGAGACAGAGTTTCACTCTTGTTGCCCAGGCTGGAGTACAATGGTGCAATCTCGACTCACCACAACCTCCACTTCCCAGGTTCAAACGATTCTTCTGCCTCAGCCTCCAGAGTGGGTGGGATTACAGGCATGCACCACCACACCTGGCTAATTTTTGTATTTTTTAGTAGAGATGGGGTTTCTTCATGTTGATCAGGATGGTCTTGAACTCCTGACCTCAGGTGATTCACCCACCTCGACCTCCCAAAGTGCTGGGATTACAGGCGTGAGCCACCATGCCCAGCCATTTTCATACTGCTAGGAAGAAATACCTGAGACTGGGTAATTCATAAAGAAAAAGAGGTTTAATGGACTCACGGTTCCACATGGCTGGGGAGGCCTCACAATCATGGCAAAAGGTGAAGGAGGAGCAAAGTCACATCTTGCATGGCAGCAGTCAAGAGAGCAGAGAGCATGTGCAGGGGACCTGCCCTTTATAAAACCATCAGATCTTATGAGACTTATTCACTATCATGAAAACAGCATGGGAAAAGTCCACCCTCATGATTCAATTACCTCCCACTGGGTCCCTCCCACAACAAGTGGGGATTATGGGAACTACAGTTCAAGATGAGATTTGGGTGGGGACACAGCCAAACCATATCATTCTATGTATCTATGTATCTATGTATCTATGTATCTATGTATCTATCTATCTATCTATCTATCTATCTATCTATCTATCTATTATCTATGTACCTACTTATCTATCTATATTTTTATATATTTTTAATTTTTAATTTTTGTTTTTGAGACAGGATCTTGCTTTGTTACCCAGGCCAGAGTGCAGTGGCACCATCATAGCTTACTGCAGCCTTGAACTCCTAGGCCCAAGGATCCTCCTGCTTCAGCATCCTCAGTAGCTGGGACTACAGCACATGCCACTGTGCCCAGCTAATTTTTTATTTTTCATTTTTGTAGAGATGGGGGTCTTGCTTTGTTGCCCAGGCTGGTCTCAAACTCCTAACCTCAAGCAATTCTCCTGCCTTGGCCTCCCAAGGTGCTGGGATTACAGGCAGGAGCCACAGCACCTGGCCAAGGGAAATTTATTATAAGGAATTGACTTATGCAATTATGGAGACAAATCCCAAGATCTGCAGAGTGAGAGGGCAAACTGGAGACCAAAGAGAGCTGATATTGTAGTTCTAATCTGAAGGCTGGCAGACTCAAGACCCAGGAAGAGCCAAATGTTCCAGTTTGAGACTGGAGGCAGGAAAAAAAGGTGATGCCTTAGTTGTAAGGCAGGCAGGCAGGCAGGCAGGCAGGAGGAATTCTCTCTTAACTTGGGAAAGGTGAGCCTTTTCTTCTATTCAGGACTTCAACAGATTGGATGTGGCCCACCCACCTTAGGGAGGGCAATCCAGTCTACCAATTAAAATGTTCATCTCATCTAAAGCACCCAGAATAGAAACACCTAGTAAAATGTTTAACCAAATATCCTGTGACCCAGTCAAGTGGACACATAAAATTAACCATTACACAGGACAAGATAGAATAATAAAGGAGACACAACACTAAAGGAATACAGTGGTGTGAGACTAGTGTAGGAATAAGGGGCTTTACACACCGCAGTCCTCCTGCCAACAATGCCACATGACTACCCCCATGTACTGTGCCCACCGATGAAAAGAGCAGGGTGAATCAGGTGAGAATCTTGATCTATGGACTTTAGGCTCTCTCTTCTTAGCCAGAGGAGGACCCATTCTCTCTTTGCCTACAGTGACCCTGGCACATTCCTTGTGGCCAGCCTGAGGACTCTTCTGACCAAGTCTTCTGGGCTAAGTTTCTTCTGAATCAACTAACTAGGTGATTTTCATTCATTTCTTCATTTATTTACTCACCCAGCATCTAAAAATCTTTGTTCTTGATGCTGGGAAAATAGACATGAGAGACACAAATCAGGCATCTGCTAGTCTGGTGGGAATGACAGAGAAAGAAGAACTGAGAGCATGTGGGATGTGCTGAGATTATAAGTTAGCACTGGACACTGTACAAGAATGTGCCACTGGATACTGTCTAAGTCAGCCCAAGGAGTCCAGAGGGAGATGTCAAGCTTTGGCAGTGCTCTAAGAAGGACTAGATTCTAGCCAGGGAGTTGGGTCAGAAGAAGCAATTTTGACATTCATGAATATATGATCCCATACAAGACATGGATGCAAAATGTCATCACACATTTGGGGAACTATAAGAGTTTGGTTGGAAGTGGCTCTGAGCCCTGGCTGCACTTTGGAGTCACTTGGGAACATTACAAACATACAGATGCCTGGGTTCTACCCCCAGAGATTTTGGTGTAAATGGCCTGGGATGGGACCCAGGAGTCAGTAGTTTTTCTAAAGTATTGCCAGGCCTGAGGATAAGGCATGTAAGAGAGACTGATGGAGAACTTAAACTTGGAGAGAGCAGAGGAGTATCTCTTCTGGGATGTGGTCAAAAATCTGAGCTCACTTTGGGGGTAGGAAACACTTGTGCAGAGCTCAGCAGGGAAATAAAGACCTGCTGATCTCCAACTGGGGCCTCGTCTGCCCTCATAACTGTTGCTTTTGAGCTTCTGTTTCTTATTCCCCATTTAAAAGTGAATGTCGACTGGGAAATAACAAAACATACAATAAAATAAAATAAGCTAAAAGATTACTCAATAAAAAGAAGCAATAAAATAGTAAAAGCAGGCGGATGCAGTAAAACCCCCAAAACTCGACCAGACAGAATCACCACCAAGGGCCAGGCAATAAAAACAATAGCTAAAATGTACTGCTCCAAGTGGTAAGCATCTTCATGCATTGAGGCACTTGAGATTCACCACCAACCTAAGAGGGAGGGATGGTTATTATTTCCATTTTACAGGGGAGGGAAACATGGTTTGGGGAGATGAAGTACAGTGCTCAAGCTTACAGTGGGCGGGGCAGGGTAATGACTCCATTTCAATGATGAGGAAGTGGAGGCTAACTTTCCAAGACTAGTTAGGCAGTTGGTGCAGAGCAAGAAATCGAACTGGGGTTTCTAACTCAAGTACAAAGCTCTCCCCTCCCCCACCTCCAATAAAACCTGAAGCCTGGCTGCATGTGAGAGTCATCTGGGAAGCTTTAAAGACATATTGATGCCAAATAGACATTTCTTGAAAGAAGACATACAAATGGCCAACCAGTGTTTGAAAAAATGCTCAGTATAGCTAATCACCAGGGAAATGCAAAACTAAACCACAATGAAGTATAACCTCATACCTGTCAGGATGGCTATTATTTTTTAAAAAAAACTAAGACAAGTGCTGGTGGTGAGGGCGTGAAAGAATTGGAACTCTTGTGCACTATGGGTGTGAATACAAAATGGTGCTGCTGTTACAAAAAACAGTATGGAGGCTGGGTGCGGTGGCTCACGCCTGTAATCCTAGCATTTTGGGAGTCTGAGGCGGGTGGATCAAAAGGTCAGGAGTTGAAGACCAGCCTGGCCAAGATAGTGAAACCCCGTCTCTACTAAAAATGCAAAAATGAGCCAGGCATGGTGGTGGGTGCCTGCAATCCCAGCTACTTGGGAGGCTGAGGCAGAGAATTGCATGAACCCAGGAGGCGGAGGTTGCAGTGAGCTAAGATCACATCACTGCACTCCAGCCTTGGCAACAGAATACGACTCCATCTCAGAAACAAACAAACAAACAAACAACAACAACAAAAAAAACAAAAAAAGAAAAACAGTATGGAGATTCCTCAAAAAATTAAAAATAGAATTACCATGTGATCCGGCAATCCTGTTTTTTGGTATTTATCCAAAATAATTGAAATCATGATCTCCAAGAGATATTGGCACTCCCATGTTGATATGGTTTGGCTCTGTGTCCCCACTTAAATCTCATCTAGAATTTTAATCCCCACATGTTGCGGGAGGGATCTGTAATCCCCATGTGTTGAGGGAGGGAGGGAGGTGATTGGATCATGGTGGGGTGGGGCAGTTTCCCCCATGCTGTTCTCGTGATAGTGAGTTCTCATGAGATTTTGTTTTGTTTTGTTTTGTTTTGTTTTTTTGAGACCAAGTCTGGCTGGAGTGCAGTGGCACGATCTTAGCTTTCTGCAACCTCTGCCTCCCCAGTTCAAGAGATTCTCCTGCCTCAGCCTACTGAGTAGCTGGGATTAGAGGTGCACGCCACCACACTTAATTTTTTCGTGTTTTTAGTAGAGACGGGGTTTTGCCATGTTGCCCAGGCTGGTCTCTAGCTCCTGGTCCCAAGTGATCCACCTGCCTTGGCCTCCCAAAGTGCTGGGATTACAAGCATGAGCCACCATGCCCAGCCAGAGTTCTCATGAGATCTAATGGTTTTCTAAGCATCTGGCATTTCCCCTGCTTGCACTTCTCTTGCCTGCTGCCATATAAGATTTGCCAACTTCCCAATTCACCATGATGGTAAGTTTCCTGAGGCCTACACAGCTACGCAGAACTGTGAGTTAATTAAACCTTGTTCCTTTATAGATTACCCAGTCTCAGGTATTTCTTTATAGCAGTGTGAAAATGGGCTAAAACAGTAAATACAATGGGGGTACAGGCATTGGGTAAAAGTTTCCATTCCAAATCGGAGAAATTGGCCAAAACAAATGGGCTATAGGCCCTATGCAAGTCCAAAACCCGTCTGGGCAGTCATTAAATCTCAAAGCTCCAAAATCTCCTTTGACTTTATGTGTTACATCAAGGTCATGCTGATGCAAGAGGTGGGTTCCCACGGTCTCGGGCAGCTCTGCCCCTGTGGTTTTGCAGGGTACAGGCTCCCTCCTGGCTGCTTTCACTGGCTGGCATTGAGGGTCTGTGGCTTTTCTAGTTGCACAGTGCAAGCTGTCGGTGGATCTACCATTCTGGGGTCTGGAGAAAGGTGACCCTCTTCTCACAGCTCCACTAGGCAGTGCCCCAGTGGGGACTCTGTGTGGGGGCTCTAACCCCACATTTCCCTTCTGCACTGCCCTAGTAGAGGTTCTCCATGAGGGCTCTGCCCCTGCAACAGGCTTCTGCTTGCACATCCAGGTGTTTTCATACATCCTCTGAAATGTAGTGGAGGTTCCCAAACCTCAATTCTTAACTTCTGTGCACCTGCAGGCCCAACACCATGTGGAAGCCACCAAGGCTTGGAGTTTGCACCCTCTGAATCCACGGCCCCTTTTAGCTCTGGCTGGAGTTGGAGTGGCTGGGATGCAGGGCACCAAGTGCCAAGGCTGCACAAAGCAGCAGGGCCCTGGGCCTGGCCCATAAAATTATTTTTTCCTCCTAGGACTCCAGGCCTATGATGGGAGGAGCTGGCTTGAAGATCTCTAACATGCCTTGAAGACATTTTTCCCATTGTCTTGGCTACTAACATTTGGTTCCTGGTTACTTATGCAAATTTCTGTAGCCCATTTGAATTCTTCCCCAGAAAGTGAGTTTTTCTTTCCTACCCCATGGTCAGGCTGCAAATTTTCCAAACTTTATGCTCTGCTTCCCTTTTAAACATAAGTTCCAATTCTAAACCATCTCTTTGTGAATGTGTACAACTAAATGCTTTTAAGAGCACCCAGGTCACATCTTGAATGCTTGGCTGCTTAAAAAATTTCTTCTGCCAGACACCCTAAGTCATCTCTCTCAAGTTCAAAGTTCCACAGATCTCCAGGGTAGGTCAAAATGCCACCAGTCTCTTTGCTAAAGCATAGCAAGCGTGACCTTTGCTCCAGTTCCCAATAAGTTCCTCATCTCTATCTGTGACCACCTGAGCCTGGGCTTCATTGTCCATATCACTATCAGCAATGTGGCCAAAACCATTCAACAAATCTTTAGGAAGTTCCAAACTTTCCCACATCTTCCTGTCTTCTTCTGAGCCCTTCAACCTGTTCCAACCTCTGCCTGTTACTCAGTTCCAAAACTGCTTCCACATTTTCAAGTTATCTTTATAGCAGTGCCCCACTACATTGGTACCAATTTACTGTATTAGTCCATTTTCACACTGCTATAAAGAAATACCTGATACTGGGTAATTTATAAAGGAAAGAGGTTTAATTAACTCACAGTTCCACAAGGCTGGTGGGGGTGGCACAGGAAACTTACAATCATGGCAGAAGGGGAAGCAGGCACATTTTACACGGTGGCAGGTGAGAGAAGTGCAAGCAGTGGAAATGTCAGATGCTTAGAAAACCATTAGATCTCATGAGAACTCATTCATTATCATGAGACCAGCATGGGGGAAAACCTTCCATGATCCAATCTTCCTCCCTCACTTGACATGTGGGAATTACAGCTTCCTCCCTTGACACATGGGGATTGCAATTCAAGTTGAGATTTCAGTGGGGACACAGAGCCAAACAATATCACATGTTCACTGCAGCATTGTTCACAAAAGCCAAGAGGTGGAAACGTGTGTCCATCCACAGTGATACGGTTTGGATATGTGTCTCCTCCAAATCTCATGTTGAGTTGTGATCTCCAGTGTTGGAGGTGGGTCCTGTTAGGAGGTGTTTGGGTCATGGTGGTGGATCCCTCATAAATGGCTTGGTGCAGGCCTCGTGGTAATGAGTGAGCTCTCATTCTATTAGTTCATGCAAGAGCTGGTTGTTTAAAAGAACCTGGCATCTCCTCCCCTCTCTCTTGCTCCCTCTCCTGCCATGGGACATGCTTGCTCCCCCTTCACCTTCCATCATGAGTAAAACCTTCTTGAGGCCTCCCCAGAAGCCCAGCAGATGCTGGTACCATATTTCCTTTACAGCCTGCAGAACTGTGAGCCAAATAAACTTCTTTTCTTTATAAGTTCCCCAGCCTCAGATGTTCCTTTATAGCAATGCAAAATAAACTAACACACGTAGATTAATGGATAAAGAAAATGTGATATACACACAAAGTGGAATAATAATCATGGGTAAAAAAGAAGAAAATTCTGACATATGCAACAATATGGATGGGCTTTGAGGACAATATGCAAAGTGAAATATGCCAGTTCCAGAAAAGGAAATAATTCTCCTTTTATCAGGTACCTAGAATAGTCAAACTCATAGAATCAAAGAGAGGAATGGTGGTCACCAGGGGCTGGCAGGAGGAGAAAACAGGGAGTTACTAATCAATGAGCGTAATGATCCAGTCAGGTGGCTGGGTGCAGTGGCTCACACCTGTAATCCCAGCACTTTAGGAGGCCGAGGAGGGTGGATCACCTGAGGTCAGGAGTTCGAGACCAGCCTGGCCAACATGGTGAAACCCTGTCTCTACTAAAAATACAAAAATTAGCCGGTGTGGTGGCATGCATCTGTAATCCCAGCTATTCGAGAGGCTGAGGCAGGAGAATCGCTTGAACTCAGGGGGCAGAGGTTGCAGTGAGCCGAGATCATGCCACTTCACTCTAGCCTTGGCAAAAGAGTGGGACTCCATCTCAAAAAAAAGAAAAAAAAAAAAAAAACCGGTCAGGCAAGACGAATGAGCTCAAGATATCTGCTGTACAGCAGTGTCCTGTACAGTCAACAATAATGGATTGCACATTAAATATATGTTAAGAGGGCAGGTCTCCTGCTAAGTGTTCTTACCTCAGTAAAAAAAAAAAAAAAAAGAGGGAAAAAAAAAAAGAAAAACACTGGTGCTGATGCTGGGGCAACCCTCAATTTTAACTTGGTTGTCCTGGGGTGGGGCCCAGGCAGATAGGGTGGACATGGTGCAACTAGACACATTCATGGCTGTGCTCTGCACTTAGTAGTAATTACTATTATTTATTGAGCACCTGGGGTACTAAGCATTTTATTGCTGTTTCATTGAGCCTTCCTAGTACCCTGTGAAGTTGGTATTGTCATCCCCACTTGAGAATCAAGGAAACAGAGAGTGAGTCCACTTTCTTTAGGTCATCCAGCTGGAAGTCACTAGCGCCTGTGTTCAGCCCTGGTCAGCCTGACCCCAAAGCCTGTGCTCTAGCTCCTGTGCTGCACGGCCTCCAAGCCTGGGCCCCTGTGAGGCACAGACATAGGCACCTCATGCCCTTTCTTTCCACTTCTCTGCCCTTTAAGTTTTAGGGTCAGTAGTGTAACCTTTGCCTTGCACTTGTCCACACTGAATGGCCATTATCCAGGTGGAGAAGGGAGTGGTTTGTAACTCGGCATTAAGGAAGAACTTTCTGGCACTCAAAGGAGCTCCATGGTGAGATGGGCAGCCTGGAAAAGCAGTGGGCAACCACCACCATCCCTAGGTACCCACCACTATCCCTGGACACGCACCACCATCCCTCCACATCCACCACGATCCTTGGGCACACACCACCATCTCTGGGAATCTACTACTATCCTTGGGCACTTAACACCGTTCCTGCACACTGGGACCACCATCCTTGCACACTCACCTCTGTCTCTGGGCACCCACTGCCATCCCTGAACATCTACCACCATCCCTGGGCACCCACCAACACCATCCCGGCACATCCATCACCATCCCTGCACATTCACCACCATCCCTACACATCCACCACTGTCCCTGAACACCCACCATCCCTGCACATCCGTCACCATCCCTGGGAACCCACCATTGCCCATGTGCACCCACTACTATCCCTACACACCCCACGATCTCTTGGCACCTACTACTGTCCTTGCACACCGACCACTGTCCTTGCACACCTGCTACCATCCCTGGGCACCTACCACTGTCCCTGGTCACCCACCACCATCCCTGCATGTTCACCACTATCTCCAGACACCCACCACCATCCCTGCACATGCATCACCATCCCTGGTGTCCCCCACTATCCCTGGGAAATCATCTGAAAGATCTGTTGGGAGAGGAAGTGTCATCCTTCAATGTAGTGTGTGTGTGTGTGTGTGTGTGTGTGTGTGTGTGTTTGGGGGGGATGGGGTAGAGAGGTGCAAGGGGGCTGGGATTAGATACCCCTGCTCTGCACCTGGGCCCTGAGTTGAAGGGCTCAGGTGGGCTAGTCAAAGCTCCAGGCGGAGCTGTTTGTGGAAGATGAGCTCACAGAGCTGGAGTTCTAGAAGGCCCTCGGTTGACCTGGAGCCTGCCTTCCCCATCGTTCTCTTAACACTGGGTGCCTGGGGCCCTGGCGAGGTTGTGGGGGGCATCCTGAGCTGCAGCAGGGTTTTGGGCCACTGCTGCTGCTGCCATTGTCACCATGATCTCAGCTCTGTGGGGAGCACTCCTGATCAGTGAGCCCCCTTTCCCTTCTTCCTGGGGCTGTTAACAGGGCCCTGGTTTGGTCTGGCCAGAGAGAGGTGGAGTAAAACAAGGTGGTGGTTAGGATGGGGGTGTCCTGGCCTGGAAGACTGATCAGCTGAGAGAGAGAGAGACAGAGAGAGAGAAGAGAGAGAGAGAGAGAGAGAGAGAGAGAGAGAGAGAGAGAGAGAAACTCTGGAGCTGCTGTGAAATGGTCAGGATGGAATTGCTTTAAGTCACTTTTCTACAAAAACAGTCCCTGTGTAGCAGACAATTTGGTTTCCTCCTTTACAACTTAGGGATATTAATTCCACTCCTTTCAATTGTTGAGAGGATTGGATGAGATTAAGTTAGAAAAGCTCTGGGAAAGGCCTGGCACGGTGCTCAAAGACTTGACAAACTCCACCAGGTTGGTCACTCCCCTCGCGGTGAGGAGAAGGACTTATGTCCCTGTGGCCACGCCTTCTGTGGACTTGAATTTCAGAAGCAGCCCCTGAGTGGCTACTCCATGCCAGCAACTCTGCAGATAAATAAAACCGGCTGCCGTTCTTCAGAAGTTAACTTCGTGGTGGGAAAGACTGACATCTATTCCAGCCTGGTGTGACAGAGGAGGTGGAAGATGGGGCGTGTGAGAGTGTGGGGGGCGGTGGCCTGCCAGGAGACTCTCACTGGGGAACCCCCCTCTGATGAGACCCTTCAAGTATGAGTCAGAGTTAACCGTGTAGAGGAAAGGAGAAGGTGAATGTTCTAGACAGCAAGGTCATTGTGAGAGAACAATTGCTGGAACATAATGTATGAGTGAGGGAGTGGGCCGCAGGGCTGGGCCGTGAAGGGTCGTGAAGGGCCGCGTGGACCTCGAAGGGGCAGTAACAGTGGGAGTCATCCAAGGTGTCACAGGGTTGGGCTTTTCATGTAACAAATTTGTTCTAATGGACATGTATAGAATAGCTTGGAAGAGTCGTCAAGACATGGTACAAGAAGACCATGAAGGAACCCAGTGTGATCCTAGGAAAGGACGGTGCTCTGACAGGGAAGGTGGAATCCACAGGACATTGGGACTGGTTGGCTGGGACTGGGTGAAAGATGTCATGGGGAAGGAGTGAAGAATGACATCCATATTTCTGGTTTGGGTAAGTGGGTGGCCCGTCATGTTTTAAAGCACATAAGGGAAGTTGTAAGGCAGAAGCAGGCAGTGATGGGAACAGTGGTTCTGTTCAGATGTGCTGAGTTTGAGGTGCCTGCAGGAATTCAAGTGGACGTGTCCAGCCAGTAGTTGCCTGTGAGGTCTTGGGGAAGATGCCACAGGGGTCGCCAGCCTGCAGGCGATGGCTGACAGCAGGGCTGCCCAGAGGGTTTCCTCAAAGTGGAAGAGAAGAGGGCTCAAGGCAGGAAGGCCTGGAACACATATCAGTGGTTATGGCCTGGGCAGAAGTGGATTCCACAGAGGATAAAGAGGAGAGTCAGCCAGAGAGGGAGGAGGAAATCTGGGAGAGGGGAGCATCGTGGAAACCAGGAGAGGCAAGCCTTTCAACAGGGGGTGGTGGACAGCATGAGTGCGGCTGAGAGCTCCCATAAGACAGAACCGACGGGGCCTCCTAGGACCTGCAGAGGAGTTTCAGCGTGTGGTGGTGGCGGGGAGGGCAATTCACCAGGTTGGAAAACAAATGCGAGGGGAGAAAGTGGTAATTTTCCCCAGGAGTTTGGGTGAGAGGAGGGGGAAAGACAGGGGAGTACCAGTCAGCATGAGACTTGAGGGAAAGCATTTAGAAGCTGGAGACTGAGCAAGTCTCTAGGAGCAGGGGAAGGAGGAGCAGGAGGGGAACGGTGCTGGCGCACTGGGAGAGGAGGGACAATGAATGGAGCAAGACTTGGAGACGGGAAGGACAAATCTAGAGCTTGGAGGGAAGGAAGGTGGGCTTGCGTGGGGGTGGAAGCCCCGCACCCAAACAATGATGGGGTGCAGATGAGGGCGAAGAGGCTACTGATGAGTTTGCAAGTAAGTGAGGCTAAGGCAGAAAGAGGAAGAAATTCCACAAGTGAGCACCTTGCTTTTCTTAGTGCATCGGGAGACAAGATCATGTTCTGGGAGCCAAGGGGTGGGACAGTATGGTGTGCTCAAGGACTATACCGAGGATTTTCATTTCCTGTGAGGGAAACGGGAGAGAGAAATCTGAGCAGAGACAAGCGCGTGTACCAGTGCTAGTTGTAGTTCATAACAGAAACAACAATTCACTTATTTTTAGTGCCAAGAGCTAAGCTGTGCCCACGCCTTTTCTCATTTATTCTTCCAACAATCGTATGAGGCAGGTGTTACTCACGTCCTCATTTTATAGAGGAGGAAACAAGGCCCAGGGAGGGCCCAAAGTCAGAGATGGAGCAAGAAGCAGAGGGGGGCTTCCAACCCCAGCCTTGCTGCAAAGCCACGCCCTCAACCACTGTCATCCTCGGTGGCATTCAAAGTCCCGTGGAGGTTGGAGACCAGGGACACCCATTGGCACAAACAAGAGTTTGTGCAACTCTTTCACTTTTTGACTCTGTGAAGGCGGAGAGCAGGTGTGGAGGTGCAGAGCTCAAGAGAGGCATGGGAACGCTTGTCAGAGGTGGTGGGCAGTGGGATAGGAGCTCACAGAGGTGGGAAATGCGGATGAGGACGAGAAGCAGGGATGACAGGGCAGGGGAGGGACTGGTTGAGACACAGTGGAGCCAGAGGGGACTAGGTCTGGGGAGATGAAGGAGCCCTGAGGCTGTGACACCCAGATGCTAATGTCCTCCATGATCTGGGGGACTGGCCACACACCGCCAGCGATGAGAGGGCACGGAGGTCAAACCAGACAGGCAGGCTGGCCTTCCAGGGAGAAGGGCTTTTTGCAGGTTGTGGTTTAGAAGGGGTGGTGGGGGTGGAGGAGACTCTCGGGACATCTTGGGGCCTTGTGTGTGGAGAAAGAACAGCTTCCCCTTGCGCGGGCTATAGGGGAGCAGTGTTCTGGGGGAGACCTTGTTTCAGTTAAGATCTGGAGATGGAGGGTCAGTGCCAGAAGGGCTGTCCCTTGACAACTGGGCTGAGGGGCCCGTGAACATGGTATGACACCGCCTGGCCATCCTCTCCGGGAGCATCTGCTCAGCGGGGCTTTGGATTTATAGAACTTTGTCTCCATCCAAACTTTCCCCCTTCCTAGTTGTAAACTCTTGCGCCTCAGGACTAAATAATGTGTATCGTGTAATATGGAGCTCACAATAGGTCAGTTTTCTTCCCAGTTCGGACTAGGGTGGTTTGAAGCAGGATGGGGAAGGAGAAGGGCTGGCCTCGGGGGCAGGGCTGATGCTGATCAGGGATGCAAGGGGGCTGATTCCTGCTGCCGGAGCCTGGCCTTCTGCCCACCCCTTCTCTCCTCTCCCCTTTCCTAGGGGTACACTCAAGCCCCGTTTCTTCTCCTTCTGTGAGTGGACCGCCGAGGCTGGTGAGCTGTGGGTCATCCCAAAGCTCAGCTCTGAGCCAGAGTGGTGGCTCCACCTCTACCACCGGCACAGAAGCCAGGAGCAGGGCTCTCGGAAGGCGGTGGTGCCCAGCTGCGATCATGTTGTTGGCCCTGGTCTCTCTGCTCAGCTGCCTGCTACCCTCCAGTGAGGCCAAGGTCTACAGTCGCTGTGAACTGGCCAGAGTGCTACAGGACTTCGGGCTGGACGGATACCGGGGATACAGCCTGGCTGACTGTAAGAACCCTTCTCCCTGGCTGGCCCTGGCTTCCCCACACCTCTCTCCCTCCTTCCCTCCCTCTTTCCTTCTCATTCAAGGGCTGTGGCTTCGGGAGCTTTTAGAGCCCTTCTGTAAACCGAAGAAGATTTGAGATGGCAGGTAGAGAAAAGCCGGCACTGAGTTAAACATGCAGTAGGCAGGCAGCAGGCAACCAAATTGGACTCACTCCTTCCTTTTCCCCTGCTGCTAAAGTCAGGGTCAAAGGAAACAAGCAGCTCAGTCCCCTAAACTTAACCGTGGCCACTAGCATTAGACATTCCTTCTGAAATTAGAAAAGACAAACAACAGAGCAGTCATGCCAAACTTTTCCAGCTGGTGGCAGTTTTAGATGGCCACGCGGGAAGGGAAGTCACACCGGGGCTCATCTTTCCAACAGGTCCAGCGCCCTCTATAGATTCCACCTGGGTCTTCCTAATCTTGTCACTAAAGATTTAGCGCTTGTAGGCTGGGCGCGGTGGCTCAGGCCTGTAATCCCAGCACTTTGGGAAGCTGAGGCAGGTGGATCACCTGAGGTCAGGAGTTCGAGATCAACCAGGCCGACATGGCGAAACCCCGCCTCTACTAAAAATACAAAAATTAGCTGGGCATGGTGGCAGGTATCTATAATCCCAGCTACTTGGGACACTGAGACAGGAGAATTCCTTGAACTCAGGAGGCAGAAGTTGCAGTGAGCTGAGATCATGCCACTACACTGCAGCCTGGGCAACAGAGTGAGACTCCGTCTCAAAAAAAAAAAAAAAAAAAAAAGAGTTAGCACTTGTAGATTAATTCAACAAATTTACTGGGCCCTACTACATGCTGAACAATGAGAAAGTGGGAAGATTGCTGGGCTAAAAGTCAAGAGGCCTGAGGTCAGCCCCGACCACTGCTATTTGGTAGCTGATGGGAGCCTGTGTGAGTCACTGTGCACCTCTAAGCCTCGATTGATTAATTCATTTGCAAAGCAGGTGGGAAGACACCTTCCCCAATCACCTTGATCAGGCAGGCGAGGCTGGGTGGAACCAGCGTGGGACCTGTGCAGTGAGTACCCTGGCCTGGGGTAGCCGTAACTGTCTGACCTCCAGGCCTGTGCTCTGCCCTATGCAGGGGTCTGCCTTGCTTATTTCACAAGCGGTTTCAACACAGCTGCTGTGGACCACGAGGCTGACGGGAGCACCAACAACGGGATCTTCCAGATCAGCAGCCGGAGGTGGTGCAGAAACCTCACTCCCAACGCCCCCAACATGTGCGGGATGTACTGCTCAGGTAGCTGGGCCTGGGCCCAGGGCTGGCAGGAGTCAGGCCCTGCATTAGCTTTTGTTTCCTTCCCAGTTTAGTTTGCTACCTGCATCTCTGAGTGAGGGTTCCCCCACATCTGGCTGGGCCCACGGAGGAGAGGGAGATGGGACAAGGGATGAGGGTAGGTCTTCCATCAGTCTGAACTGGGGTCCCAGACAGGAGACTGCCTTAGAGCTATAGGAATGGAGGGAGGATTGTTTCTGATGGAGCGGGAGAAGGATAGGGTGGAACCTGTGCTTCCAGAGTGGTTGAGACAGGCCTGGATTTAGGGGAGTGGAGTGTGTGTGTGTGTATGTATATACATATAGAGAGAGACAGATACACACATACATACACACACACACACACACACACACACACACACACTCTCTGGATGTCTCCTGCTCCCTCATTGTGTTTCTCTGCCTATCACCCAGATTTGTTGAATCCTAATCTCAAGGATACCGTTATCTGTGCCATGAAGATCACCCAAGAGCCTCAGGGTCTGGGTTACTGGTAAGTAACTTGGGCGGCAGCCCTGCCGCAGTGGTTTGGTTAGAACTGGTGGGCGGCAGCAGGGAACAAACCCCTTTCTTTCCTCACTTCTGGTTTAGAGCCCACACTCTCCTTCCTGTTCTTCTCTGGGCAGTGACTGGCAACTGCAGCTGATGTGATCTCTCCTCTTCCTTGTTCTCCATCCTCAGGGAGGCCTGGAGGCATCACTGCCAGGGCAAAGACCTCACTGACTGGGTGGATGGCTGTGACTTCTAGGATGGACGGAACCACACACAGCAGGTTGGGAATGTGGTTTGGTTCCTGACCCAGGCTTGGGAAGACAAGCCAGCAAATAAAGGATGGTTGAACGTGAATGTGGCTCTCAGCTCTCAGTGTGTCTGCAGGTGCCGTGTCAGAGCCAGAGCACCTCCATGTTCCCTCACCTCACCTGTCCACCTGGGCTGTAGTTCAAGTGGACTCCAGAAAGTCCAGCACCAGAGGCTTACCTCCATTTCTGGTGGCCTCAGGGCAGGTATTGGGGGGGGGGGCACCAGTGCATTTTTTGTCCACCACACCTGGCCGAGTTTGGGTCTAGGGTGGCCAGATTTAACAAAACAAATACATAACAAACAACAAAACAGGATGCCCCGGTTTAATTTGAACTTTGGTTATACAACAAATAATTTTAAGCATGTCCAAAATATTGCATGGGAACATATTTATATTAAAACTATTTGACGTTTATCCAGAATTTAAACTTAACTGGGTGTCCTGTGTTTTACGTGGCAACCCTAGCTGGATCTAGGGCTGTGCACCTCTGGCTCGATTGGGAAGGTCCTTGGGACACTTATTTTCTGCAGCTTTGGTTGCAGATGGTGGTCACCGTGCTTTGGCCCTCTAGCTGTGACTACTAACACACACCCCTCCCGCCCCAGGGGTGCTGCTTTGTCGCGGGAGAGGAATGACCACTCGGCGCTTCAGCTGTCACTCTGCTCTCTAGTGCCCTCTCGTGGCGAAAGATTCAAGTGCCGCTGATAGAGACGGTGCACTCACTTTGCCCACCACTGCTAGGGGGTTGAAGGATGGGGTGGGAGTGACCATGGCTTTCAATCCGCACAGTGCAGCCCTCTGCCTTAGTCAGCACACGGGAAGCCCAGAAAAAGACAGCGCGGTCCCCTGCTAATCTGGAACGACTGCCTCTAAAGGAGGAAGGTGGGGGGGTCTCAGGATCACGGTGGATGTGGTGGCAAAAGCAGCAGTTGCAGGGACAGGGTGATGTGTGAGAAGCCTGAACCCTGAATTCAGATTGTAGATTCTTATGAAAAGGCTCCAAAGAAACCTTCAAGTACTGAACTGTTGGTTGAGGCATGGCTGGTGACTGTTAAGGAGAGGAGGGGACGACAATGTTGCCCCCCACCATCCTCCTCCACCTAATTCAGGCACCCTGAATGCCCCAGGGTCAGCAAACACCAGAAGGGTGTGGAATGTCCACAATTATCAAGGCAGGCCACTTTCCTTCCCCTGTTGGTCTGGTCAAGGTGATGATGAAACTTGAGAGCGACTCATGCAAGGGGACAGAGTGGTGAAGAACCCTGCTGGAAGTAGGGGCGTCAGTGACTAATGGAGCTATTAAATCATAAATAGGGAGAAGCTGCTGTCTTTTTAACATTAAGGCAAACACGATGTGCCTACCATGTGCCATGCATCATCTAATCTAGACCCTAGAACAATAGCTATGATGCAGGTACTATTATGACCACCATTCCATAGACAAGGGGAAACAGAGGCTCAGAGAAGATAAATTTGCACCCGGCTCAGTGTGAGTCCACAGGTCATGCTCACTCACTGTGCTTTGCTGAGGGGTTGTTGTTATGATCATCTGGCCAGGGACCCACGACCCATCCATTTTTCTTTTTTTAAAATTTATTTTTATTTTTTGCAAGACAAATTAAAAATTTTATTTATTTTTATTCGTACAACTTACAGGGTACCTATGCGATTCTGTTACACATATAGATTGCATAGTGGTCAAAACAGGGCTTTTAAAGTATCCTTCATCTGAATAATGTACACTGTCCCCATTAAGTAATTTTTCATTGTCCACCCCCCTCATACCCTGCATTGTTCTGAATCTCCATTGTCTATTATTCCAGTCCTTTCTTTTGAGATGGAGTCTCACTCTGTCGCCCAAGCTGGAGTGCAGTGGTGTGATCTCAGCTCACTGCAACCTCTGCCTCCCAGGCTCAAGTGATTCTCGTGCCTCAGCCTCCTGAGTACAGGCGCCCGCCACCGCACCTGGCTAATTTTTGTATTTTTAGTAGAGATGGGATTTCACCATGTTGACCAGGCTGGTCTCGAACTCCTGACCTCATGTAATCTGCCCACCTTGGCCTCCCAAAGTGCTGAGATTATAGGCATGAGCTACTGTGCCTAGCCCCTATTATTCCACTCTTTATGTCCATGTGTACACATTTTTTCACACCCACTTAGGAGTGAGAACATGTGACATTTGACTTTCTAGGCCTGGCATTTTTTACTTAAGATAATGACCTGCAATTCCAACCATGTTGCTGCAAAAGACATGATTTCATTCTTTTTTTAGGACTGAATAGTATTCCATTGTGTATATGTAGCGAATTCTCTTTTTCCATTCATCCATTACACTTAGGTTGGTTCCATATCTTTGCTGTTGTGAATAGTGTTTTGATAAACATATGAATGCAGGTGTCTTTTTGACGTAATGGCTTCTTTTTCTCTGGGTAGATAGATACCCATTAGAAGGATTGCTAAACTGAATGGTAGTTCTACTTTTAGTTCTGTGAGAAATCGTCATACTATTTTCCACAGATGTTGTGCTAATTTACACCCCCACTAACAGTATATAAGAGTTCCCTTTTTTCTGCATCATCACCAACATTTGTTGTTTATCGCCTTTTTAATAAAAGACATTCTGATTGGGGTGAGATGATATTTCATTGTGGTTTTAATTTGCATTTCTCTATGATCAGTGATGTTGAACATTTTTTCGTATAACTGTTGGCTATATGTCTTCTTTAAAAAAGTCTGTTTATGGTCCTTTGCCCATTTTTTTGGGGAAAGGGTCTTGCTCTGTTGCCCAGGCTGGAGTGCAGTGTTTTGATCATGGCTTATGGCAGCCTTGACTTCCTGGGCTCGAGCCATCCTCCACCTCAGCCTCCCGAGTAGCTGAGACTACAGGCATGCACCACCACACCTAGCTAATTTTTGATTTTTTTATAGAGACAATGTCTCACTATTTTGCCAAGGCTGGTCTCGAACTCTGGGACTCAAGCAATCCTCCCACCTTGACCTCTCAAAGTGCTGGGATTTTAGGCATGAGCCACCATGCCTGGCTTGCCCACTTTTTAATAGGATTGTTTCTGGTTTTGTTTTTTGTTTTTGAGTTGTTCGAGTTCTTTGTATATGCTAGGTATTAGTCCCCTGTTGAATGAATAGTTTGCAAATATTTTCTGCCATTCTACAAGTTGTTTATTCTGTTGATTATTTCTTTTCCTGTGCAGAAGCTTTTTAGTTCAAGTCCCATTTGTCTATTTTTTGTTTTGTTGCCTGTGTTTTTGAGGTCTTAGTCATAAATTCTTTACCTAGACAATGTTCAGAATGTTCAGGAGAGTTCTCTCTAGGTTTCCTTCTAGTGTTGTTATAGTTTTGGGTCTTACGTTTAAGTCTTTAATCCATCTTGAATCGATTTTTGTATATGATGAGAGGCAGGGGTCGTTTCATTCTTCTGCATATGGCAACCCAGTTTTCCTAGCACCATTTATTGAAAGAGGTGTCCTTTCCCCAGTGTATGTTCTTGTCAGCTTTGTCAAAAATCATTGGCTGTAAATATGTGGCTTTATTTCTGAGTTCTCTACCCTGTTCCACTGATCTATGAGTCTGTTTTTATACCAGTACCATGCTGTTTCGGCTACTATAGCCTTGTAATATAATTTGAAATCAGATAATGTGATGCCTCCAGCTTTGTTCTTTTTGCTTAGGATTGCTTTGGCTATTTGGGCCTTTTTCGGTTTCATACAAATTTTAGGATTTTTTTTCTAAAAATTTTTTTCTAAAAATTCTCTGGAAAATGATATTGGTATTTTGATAGGGATTGCATTGAACCTGTAGATTGCTTTGGGAAGTATGGTTGTTTTCATGGTGTGAATTCTTCCAATCCATGGTCCGACCCATCCATCTTTGAAGGATTCGTGCCTCTACTTCCACTTCAGACTTCTGTTGCCTGCCTGGCCTGGTTGCTTCACTGGGTCCCATTCAGCTTGTCTGGGAGAGGATCCCAAGAGTAGGTATACTGAAGCTCTTGGAACCAAAGAGAACATTTAACAATGTTAAAGGATTTGGGGGCTGTGAGCAGCAGTGATGGCCATAGTCTCTTCAAGATGGGAGTGGACTAGGATCGGGCCCGGACAAGGGACCCTGAAGGCCTAGGCTGGGTGGTTGACCAGGAGCAGGTAAAGGAGGAGATGGAGAAGGAGTATTTTGGGAAGAGGGCCCTGATCAAAGCCAGGGAGGCCTCCCCTGTGATGAGGGCTACAGAGTGTGCAGGCCCATCTGAATGTAGAGGCCAGGCAACCTCTATGTTCAGAGCTCAGCTCCTGAGGGACATGCTCAGGTTGGTGAGAGTAACCAGGCCGTGTCCTGGTGTCTCTCTCCTTCCACGTCACTCACCCCACTTACCATGGGCCGTTAAGTCCTGCCTCTTTTACTTTCTTTATATCTCTAGAAACTCTCCCTCCTTTCTATCCACATGCAGCTGCTTTAAATCAAGTCTTCATCACCTCTTCCCAAGGACAATTGCAATGGCTTCCTAAGAGTGTTCATGTCTCTAACCTTGGTCCTTGTCACTCTACCTCCTCCCTCAGAGTGAGCTTTCTATCTTGTTTCTGCCTTGCATCCTAGGCCCAATAGCTTTTCTTATCTTTGGGTTAAAGTTCAAGTTCCTTGGCTTGGTATACAAGGTCTTTCATGACCAAGACTCAGCTGATCGCTACAGATTCAACTCTCACCTGTTTGGAAACTTTTGCTGTAGCTGCTTTGTGTCCTTGGCGGTTAGTCTCCTGAGAGTAGCATGCTGCTTCACGCCTTTCATCATCACCGACCACTCTTCTCCCATTCATTACACTCTGTCCCCTGATTGCAACAAGTTGTTTGCACCACAGGGTCTCTGTACCTGCTCTTTTGTCTTCCTGGAATTTTATTTCCTCATATCTTTGTTTTGATTTTTTGAGACAGGGTCTCGCTCTGTTGCCCAGGCTGGAGTACAGTGGTGCGATCATAGCTCATGGCAGCCTCCTGAGTAGCTGGGACTACAGGTGGACACCACCACGCCCAACTAATATTTTGAGATTTTTGTGGAGATGCATTTCCTCTCCTTTGGGTGACACTCTCTTTTTCTTCCATCAGGTCTTGTATCAGTTTCACCTCCTCGGAGTGACTTCTCTGACTGCGGTAGCTGAAGGAGTGTTTTCTCTCTTTGTCACTGTCTTAGCACTACAGCATGCTCCACTATCTGAAATTATTCCATGTACCTCTGAATTTATGTATATCCCCTTTTCACTTGCCTATGCTAGACTGTAAGCACCATGGGGGCAGAAAATTTGTTTGTTCCTTATATGTCTAGCACCTAGAATAGTGCCTGGCACATTATACTCAATAAAACAAATGAACCTGTTGAATGCATGATTGATGCATGAATGAATGAATGGTAGGCACTCAGCTAGTGTTTGCAGAAGCAGTGAGTGAATGGGGCTTGATACCCTCTAATATGCAACAGTTGATTCAATGATATTACTTAAGCACTACCTATGTGCCAGACCCTAGGCATCCCTTCAGATGGACCCACTGCCACCCCCTGCCCCGTGCCCCTGGGGATCCCTCTCTTGGGGAGACTCTCTATCCCTCAGCCAGGTAACTACCCTGGCTGCTTCTCCTTGTCCATATTTGATGTAGAGGGAGCTCAGCATGGTTTGGGCAGTTTGGGCAGAGGTGGAGCAATGGGGTTTTTTCCTTTTTCCTAGCCACCTGGCCTTGGAAAAGTCACTCCACCTCTCAGAGCTCAGTGTTCCTCATGGGCAAGAAGAGCAAATGAAGGCCACCTTGGAATATTGTATCAGTTGCACCTACAATCTCTCATTGTAATCTATAATATAGAGCAGTGAAGTGCCCAGCATAGTGCCTGGCACAAAGTGGGGCTTCAGAAATGCTGGCTCTTCTGGTTTTCCTAAGCTCTGGGGGTAGCAAGTTTCCAACCTACCTGGGGAGGAATGGGTGGGAACAGGACATGCCTGCCCCAGTGACCAGGATTCCTTAGGAGACCTGTACTGTGTCCTTCTCACTGTTTGTTAAGAAGAGAAAGAGAAAGGGGAAGGTGTGAGAAGGAGGAGGAGGAGAAGGGGAATGGTTTGGGAAAAGTGGTAGAGAGTCTTATGGAAAGTAGGGGAGAGTTCCATGAATTTTTGTTGCTTTTGGTAAGTCGCCCCCTTCTTGGATTAGTTTGGCTCCAGGAGACAGATTTAAAATGGGCTTTTCTATATCTTTCATGCTAAGGATGGACTGAATGTTCCTGGGGATGACTGGTTTGTCAAGGTGCTGTCCCTTCTCTACCTGTAGGTACAGGTGAGGGCGGCAGAGGCCCTGGCAGCTGAAGGAGGCTTTGCAGGGTACTCTTTATTGTGTGGTCCATGCCCTCACTGGGTATGACTGTTTTTCTGCATTCTGAGCACTGACCGGAAGCTTCTAGGGTAGGGGGACTGTGGGAGGTGGGCCAGTCGGAGGGCGCCCAGAATTTCCTGGACCCCATCACCTCTGTGCCTATGGCAGACATTGCAAACTGAGTACAAGCCTTTATCTTTACTGAGCTGGCGTGTGGCCAGGAATCTTTCTTTTCTTTTCTTTCTTTCTTTCTTTTTTTTGGTTTGAGATGGAGTCTCACTCTGTTGACCAGGCTGGAGTGCAGTGGCATGATCCCGGCTCACTACAACCTCTGTCTCCCGGGTTCAAGTGATTCTCCCACATCAGCCTCCCAAGTAGCTGGGACTACAGGTGCGCACCACCATGCCTGGCTAATTTTTGTATTTTTTAGTAGAGACAGGGTTTCATCATGTTGGCCAGGCTGGTCTTGAACTCAAGTGATCTGCCTACCTTGGCCTCCCAAAGTGCTGGAATTACAGGCGTGAGCCACCACGCCCAGCCGAGGAATCTTTCTTGACAGTTCAATGGCAGTCACACTCTAAGGAATTGGCATGTAGAATGGGACCTCTTTATCATCTCTGACCTGCCCTATGTTGGCCATCACAGCAGCACGGCATCCAGAGGAGATTGACGTGGTCATCCCCATTTTTAGGAGGAAACTGAGCTTCAGAGACGTTCTAGAGCTTGCCCAAGGTAGCACAGTTGGTGGAGCTGGGACTTGGATGGGGCTGCCAGATTGCCAAGGCCATGCTCCATCCTCAGCCATTCCAGCTGCCATGGCTGGACTAGCACTTGGACTCTCAGCAGGCTGCCCCCTGGAGTGGGAAGGCACAGTTGAGGGGTGGGGGGCAGTGGAGAGAGAGCCCACCTATCCACAGCAGATCCATCATTCTCCAAGCCCTCCAGCTTCTCTTCTGCCTCCAAGCCTCTGCTCAGGTATCTACTCTGCAAACTAGCCTGCCTGGCAACTTCTACCCATCTCTCAAGGTTTCAGTCAAAACCTGCTCCGACTCAGCCAGCCAGACCCAGGTGCTTCTGCTGCAATGAGCACACTGTGCCCTGGGTACTTTGTAGCTCTTGCTGCTCAAGACTTTCTCTCTCTTTCTCTTTCTTTCTTTCTTTCTTTCTTTCTTTCTTTCTTTCTTTCTTTCTTTCTTTCTTTCTTTCTTTCTTTCTTTCTTTCTCTTTCTTTCTTTCTTTCTTTCTTTCTTTCTTTCTTTCTTTCTCTTTCTTTCTTTCTTTCTTTCTTTCTTTCTTTCTTTCTTTCTTTCTTCTTTCTTTCTTTCTTTCTTCTTTCTTTTCTTTCTTTTTTCTTTCTCATTCTTTTCTTTCTTTTCTTTCTTTTTTCTTTCTCATTCTTTTCTCTTTCTTCTTTTCTTTCTTTTCCTTTCTTTTTTCTTTCTCATTCTTTCTTTTCTCCCTCCCCTCCCCTCCCCTCCCCTCCCCTTCCCTTCCCTTCTTTTTGACAGAGTCTCTCTCTGTCACCAGGCTGGAGTGCAGTGGTGTGATCTTGGCTCACTGCAAGCTTTTCCTCCCAGGTTCAAGCAATTCTCCTACCTCAGCCTTCCGAGTACCTGGGACTACAGGCATGCGCCACCATGCCCAGCTAATTTTTGTATTTTTAGTAGAGACGGGGTTTCACCATATTGGTCAGGATGGTCTCGATCTCTTGACCTTGTGATCTGCCCACCTTGGCCTCCCAAAGTGCTGGGATTACAGGCATGGGCCACTGTACTGCTCAGGTGTTACTGTGCATGCCTATTGCCCACCTCTGCCCACCTAGACTGTGTCTTCTTGATACATGAATTCCCAGTACTCCTAGCCCAGTGCCTGGCACATAGTGAGCACACAGAAAACGCTCGTGGAGTGATGGGGTCAGGACAGAGACTCCAGCGTGGTGCTGGGAAGTTTCCTTCCGGGAGGCTGGTTGAGCTGGGTGTGCTTTGGTGCCCACCAATCACTTTGTATTGGGCCTATTTTAACTCAGATAGAACTGCTTTTGTAAAGAAGTCACAAAAGGCGGAATTACCCTAAAGACAAATGGCCTATAATGGTGATAAGTTTGCCACTTCCTTTAGCGGCATGGGGGACAGAACAGCTTCAAGGAGGCAAAAAATCTGAATTCTCCATCCCAAAGCATCACTCAGTCATTATCAGGGGGCGGATTTTCTTTTGAACAAAAAGCAAAACACCGTCGCCGCCTTGCTTAGAAACACATGAGATGTCAGCAGTGGGGCGTGTTTGGAGGCTCAGTGGCAGCCAGCAAACATTATGCCTGCGCTCCCCGGTGCAGGGCATGCAGGGGGCATGTTCTTGAAGAACCAGGCCATGGGGGTGTCTGCAAAGTGGACGCTATGGTTGCTTTTTATGTATACAGGTCTTTTCCTTCAGCCCTCAAAATCTCCACGTGCATAAAATAATTTTATGAAATCACGTTTCCAAGTTTTTCTGTTCATATTCATTTTCTGGTCGTTCATTCATTTTGCCATCTGTGAGAACGCACAAGCTGCAGCAGGTGCCAAAGGTTTAAAAAAATTATGGGAGAAAGCACTTAACACTGATCAAATGCTAGCTATCCTTTTATTTTTTCTTCTTTCTGTAAATTGAAAAATGACAGTCATTATGTGATTTTAGGAGAAGAAATGGTTGCATTTTGTGGTACTGTGGTGTTCTTTTGGAGGATTGTTTAGCACTTTCTCTATCAGGGTGACTTTGTCTAGCATCAGTGGATCCCTAGAGGCTCACAGATGGGCTCTGGGGGTCCATAACCTTCCTGAAATTGTACAGAAACGTTTTGTTTTGTCAAGCAGCTGGGACTACAGGCATGCACCGCCACGCCTGGCTAGTTTTTTGTTTTTTTTTCATAGAGATGGGGTTTTGCCATGTTGCCCAGGCTGGTCTCGAACTCCTGAAGTCAAGTGATCCTCCCACCTTAGCCTCCCAAAGTGCTGGAATTATAGGTGTGAGCCATTCCACCCAGCCCGTAGGCAAAATTTAACGTGTATCTATGTGACTATGTGAATTTTTTGGGGGGAGAGAGTTTACAGCTTTCATCTTATTTTTACGAGAGTCAATGATCCAAATAAGATTAAAAATCAATGTTCTTCAGGAAGAAAAGAGAAAAGAAGAAAAGATAGAAAGTGTTTTATACACTTACACTTATTTAATCCTCATCACAAACCTGAAAACTAAGCATCAGCATTTCTGTTTTATAGATGGAGAAATGGGGGCTCTGAGCAGTAAAGTAATATTTGCTTAGATGCCTGACATTCACTTACAACTTCAACTCACAGACTGTTAGAGTCGGGAATCACCAAAGGGATTATCTGTCCATTTTCATCCCCTTCCCTGTTATAAAGGAGGAAACTGAGGCCCACAGAAGTGAAGTGAACTGGGCCCAAAGTCATGTGGTCAGTTTGCAGCAGAAACAGGTTAGAAACTCAATCTTCTGGCTGGGCGTGGTGGCTCACACCTGTAATCCCAGCACTTTGGGAGGGCAAGGTGGGCGAATCACCTGAGGTCAGGAGTTTGAGACCAGCCTGACCAACATGGTGAAACCCTGTCTCTACTAAAAACACAAAAAATTAGCCGGGTGTGGTGGCTGGCACCTGTAATCCCAGCTACTCGGGAGGCTGAGGCAGGAGACTCGCTTGAACCTAGGAGGCAGAGGTTGCAGTGAGCCGAGATCAGCCACTGCACACCAGCCTGGGTGCAACAGAGTGAGACTTCATCTCAAAACAAAAACAAAAACAAAAACAAAACAAAACCCAAAGCCTTTGTCAACCCACTGCTTTATTCTTGAAAAACGAGTGAGTACTGGTTTCATCAAATGTCAAACTGAATTAGTAAGAGATTTTCCTCCTTCCACCTGTCCTCAAGCAGGGTTGGGTCCTACAGTCCTGTTTCATAGTCCCCATGGACCTCATTCCCCCTAGAATAACCTGTTAGCCTTAGGAATACATAAACACCTGCACAAAAAGATCCCATGTGCTAAGAAGCTAAGAATCTCCAATGAGTGGGGAGAAAGGTATTAGTTCAAGAAATCAACCCTTGGCTTGGGAAATGTCTTCATTGCCTCTTGGGGAGCAAAGGAAAGAGCTTGAAGGACTTTAGCTGTGACACCCTTCTAAGCATAGTGGCCAGGTCCTTCATCCTTCGGCACCTGCCTACCTCTCAGTGGTCGTTCAGAACATTTTTCCCTTCATGTCTTTGCTTGGGTTCTCCTGGACCTGTGTGCAATCCCCTGAGCTGTGCCTCCTGCAGCCTCCTGGGCTTCGCATATGCTGCTGTCTCACTTCCCTTCAACTGAAAAACCCAGATTCATCTTTTGCAGTCTTCTGTTTACTTGTCGGTATTCCTTGCTCAGATTAGAAATTGCTTGCCTCACCGCAAGTGCCCGGCAAGGTAGCAGTCAATCCATAGAATGGCATGGCACGTGCACCTGTGCCCTTCCTGCATTGCCCCTTCTTTCTTCCCCTGTCCCCTTCCCTGTTATGCCAGAGAGCTTGCTCTGTGCAGTGGAGGGTCTGCTCTGGCTGTGTGCCAGTCAGGGCTGGCTGCATTCTCTCCCCCTGCCTTAGCAATTCCTTGCCCTCTCTGAGCTCGCTTTTCTTTGTCACATGGGAGCTGATTCGTTGGGTTCTCATGGAGGCCCTCAGCCCCATGCAGTTTGGTTCCAAAATTGAATAAAAATCTCTGAGCTTGTGGAGGAAGAGGTTTCCTTTGGGCCTGTGGGCTCAGGTGGGCTGTGCTGAGCTTTACCCGAGGGAACACATTACCCACCAGGCTCACACCTGTGGGCAGGGCCTGCCTGCGACACCCTCCTTCCCAGCTCAGCAAGAGCCGTTCTCCAGAGACCCTCTGTGGACTCTGGTCTCCCCCCATCAGTGCTTGTGGCTCTGCAAGCTTCTCACTAGGAGCGTTCGTGGTGAAAACTCTCACAAAAATAGCTTCAAGCTGGAACGAGGAAAATAAAATAACTCCAGCCTGTCCCTGCCAAAAACAACAAAGCAACAGTGTGCGAGCAACTAGCCCAGCCCTCTGGCAATGGATGCTCACAGCAGAGGCTCAATTACTCTCTCTTCAGCTGCGGCACATCCCCCAGATCCTGTGTCTGGGGTCATGTGCCATTAATTAATTAATCAATCGATTAATTGATTGATCCAATCCTCTGAAGTCACTGAGAATTCAACCTTATGGCTTGGACTTGTGATTGCTCCAAATTCCTAGCCTTGGTGTCATCTTTTCGGTCACTCCTGAAAATGGGCCAACTCCCTGAGTCTCCCCTGTCCACTGGACCTCCCCAGGTCCACGCTAAGGAAATGATTGCACAAACAGCTACTTGTTTGATGGAAGGATCATAAAAACACGCCCCCGCACTCGAATTTAGACTGTGTCTTTTGTTAACAGCCGATTAATAATAATCAGTAGCTAGCTATTGATTTGCTCTCTTGAATTTCCTTTTTTTCTTCTTTAAACAGGTAAATAATATAGACCTGGTTTAAGCTGAACAAAGCCAGAATCCTCAAATCCATACGAGCGCAGACATATGTAAGCCCTGAAGCAAACCAAATGCATCTAAATATTCTTTGCTGTATCACAAATGGATCTAATTTTTTTTTTTTTTCTGAAAAGGAAGCCAGAAATCCAATGAAGCAGTTCAAATTGTAATTTAAGCTATAGATTTTTAAAAAATTTATGAAGCTGCTAAACCGGAACGAGGCAGAAGCATCAGAGAGACTCCCGACTAATTGAACAGTCATTTCATTTGGTTCCTGTCCCTGGTAGGAGCGGTCCAAGGCCAGCCTCTGGATCCCTGTTCTTCTGCATCTGACAGTGTAGATACCAGCAGGACGTTTTCCAGCCTGATGTAATCATGGGTGAGTTTGTCTCAGGAGAGGGACTTTGACACTCTGGCCCAGTATGGAAAACTGGTCACTGTCAGTCCTTCTTGTTTAACGTGAGTCACCTTGGTGGGTCTGCAAATGGAATTGTGAACCTCGGAGCTTAGCGGTATAGCTTTGGCACTGCCACTAACTCACTATGTGACCCTAGGCCAGGCCCTCCTCTCCCCTTGAGAGTCTGCTCAATTGGAAAATGAGGACATTAAGCTACCTGATCCAGCAGGCCTGTGGGCCTGTGGTAGGCAGAGTAATGTCCCCCAAAGATGTCCCTATTCTAATCCCTGGAACCTGTGAATATGTGACCTTACATTGTAAAAGAGGCCTTGAAGAGGTGGTTAATTTAATAATCCCAAAAATGGGAAGGTTATCCTGGATTATGCAGTAGGTCCAGTGTCATCAAAAGGGTTCTTTAAAGGCTGGGCATGGGGGCTCACACCTGTAATCCCAGCACTTTGGGAGGCTGAGGTGGGCAGATCACTTGAGATCAGGAGTTTGAGACCAGCCTGGCCAACATGGAGAAATCCCATCTCTGCTAAAAATACAAAAGCTAGATGGGCATGGTGGTGGATGACTGTAATCCCAGCTACTTGGGAAGCTGAGGCAGGAGAATTGCTTGAATATGGGAGGTAGAATATGGGAGCTTGAATATGAGCTGAGATCATGTCACTGCACTCCAGCCTGGGTGACAGAGCGAGACTCTGTCTAAAAAAAGAAAAAGTGTTCTTTACAAATGGAAGAGGGAAGCAGGAGAGAAGTCACGGTTAGAGGGAGATGTGCCTGTGTGGATTTATGACAGGAGAAGGACTTAACCCGTCATGGCTGGCTTTGAAGATGGAGGAAGGGGTTGCAAGCCAAGGAATGTGGGCAACCTCTAGAAGCTGGAAAAAGCAAGGAAACAGAGTCTCCTGTAGAACTTCCAGAAAGAAACACAGCCTTGCTGGCACTGGGTTTTAGCCCAGTGAGACCTGTGTCAGACTTTTGACCTATAGAACTATAAGATTTGTGTTGTTTTAAGCCACGAAAGTAGTAGTTATTTGCAATGGCAGTGATAGAAAACCACACAAGACCCTTTCTGGCAACTTCACACTCTTTAAGAATAAAACCTAGCTTGGCTGACAGCTGGCAGCCCCATCTGGGAGAATGCTTGGGAGGAGCTATCACAGGGGTGCTCTGTCCCAGCTGCCTTCTGCAGCCCCCAGGACTGCCAGCTCCTGGCCATGCTTGGGCGTGAGCATCCCACTGGGCAGGGAGGCAGGTGCTGTTATGGCACTTTGAGTCTCCGGAGATCATCTGCTCCTGCATCTTCCCTTCACACAGGTAAGGTACTATCTTCATCCAAAAATTAACGAGCTGTGCCCGGAGAGGTGCATGGTCTCACCCACTGTCACACAGCTACCGAGAGAAGAAGGCCGTGGGGCCAGGGCTCGTAACTCCCGGTGGGAGACTCTTCCATTTGTCACATTGGGCAAGTAACTTTTCCTGTGTTAGTGGGTCACGAAGGAGAGACAGACAGGGAGGTTGGATGGCAGAACGGGACCAGAACCCTGAACCTCTGGTCTAGCCAGTGCTTTCTGAGCACCTGTGCGTGAGGGGAAAGGCACAGCCACATTAGACCTTTCTTCACTGCTTGAGGAGAGACTTTGAGTTGGGAGTGGTGAGGGCTGGGAGGGAAAGTAAAAGATTAGGTTAAAGGAACTGCTGCTATGGAACCAGCATGGTGCTAAGGATGAGGATTCTGCCTGAACAGGAAACTCTCTTTCACACCTGGAGGCTGAAAAGGGCATGCCCTACACCCATAACACCAAAAGGCACCTCCCAACCTCTCATTCCACCTCTAAGAAGTCATGGGGAGCAAGGCAGAGTGCCAGTGTGACCTCTGGGGGGCAAGGCAGAGTGCCAGTGTGACCTCTGGGGGGCAAGGCAGGTCGGTTTGCTGGGGGTGGGGAGGCCAGGAAGGCTTGTGTGTGGGAGGGAGGCCATGCTGGGGCCTGTGTCCAGCCCAAATTCACCGACGGGGTCAGAAGGGGTCAAGGTAGCAGACAGATCACAGGGGGACACAAAGTCCTCCTTGATGGTTTCCATGTCTGGGCAGCGTTCTCCAGGTCACGTGATTATGGTCCAGGGCAGCCTCCTTCAGAACGCGGGCTGTGGCCCATCAGTGGCACTCGAAGACATTTACAAGGTTGTGAGCAATCATTAAAAAAATTTAGAGTAAACATATAGAGTATGCACAGTTTGTAAAGGTAAGTGTCGTTGCATAAAACTTTCCAGATACACAGTCTGCAGTTTTGACCTGGCAGGCCTTTCCTAGGCCCTGGAGGGAGAGAGACTTGGATGTGGAGAAAAGGCAGAAATAACTCAGCCATTTCCACAAGACCAGCTTTTAATATGACTGTGATTTGAAGCACGAATAAATAAACGCCAAAGAAAATGGAGAAACCAAACCAAACCTCAGAACATCAAAACTAAAAAAAAAAAAAAAAGCATAAAACGAAGCAAAACAAAACAAATCTCCATCGGACAAACATAAAAGTCCCCCTATCCCAGATAAAAAGAATCAGACTGTACAAGCTGTGTCACAGGGAGAGAAGAACGACATGGCCACCATGGGTGAACATATGAGCCCCCCGCCCGCTGGCTGCTGTGCCGCCTTCACAGGCTCTGGGGCGGGAGGGAGGTTGGCACAGGTCACCTTAGGCGCCAAAGCCCCATGGGCCAGCTTGGGGAAAAGAGGGTTTGTGGGCAGGTTAAGAACCTTCACAAACGACACAAGAACTGAATGTAGCAGAGAGTCCCACGGGTTCCCTCTTGATTGTGCAGTTCTGATTCCAGGGTGGCCTCATGGTGACTTTGGACCTGGAATCTGGTCCCACTGCACGGGCAGCGGTGTGGACACTGGAAACCGCGTGGAGGAATGTCATGTACAAGACAGACGTGGAGGTGGCGCCATAAGAAGTCTGAGCATGCAGGTGCTTTATACATCTGGCAGTGAGATGTGATGGCAGGTTCGTTCTTGGACAGTTCCAGAGTGTGACTCATCTCTCCTAAGAGGGACGCACGGCGGGGCCCAAGGACGCGTCGTGTTGGACGTGGCCGGAGCGAGGTCTAGGCAGCTAGTCTGCAATGTGTGCATAGGGGGCTCTTGCTTCTTTCCAGCATCAGGGGCCATTCCACCTGAGCTTGCTCTTCCTTGTCCTGGTCTTGGGCCTCAAGGTCTGTTTGGAGGGGGTGCCGGGTGGCTCGAGGGGTGTCAGCAGGCAATCTCCTCCAAGGTCCCCAGGGCCGTCTGCAGGGGCACGTTCACAGTGTGGCTGATGGTTTCAGAGTGGTTTGGCATTGTGTCACAAGTACTCTGGAAGGGAAAGGTTTGGTGGGAGTTTATTATTCGCTCAGCAAAACTTCACTGTGATGCCACCAGCTGCCCAGCCTAGGCCCTGGGGAAGGTGCTCCCCACTTCTGGGCTGCTCCTGCTCCAGACATCTGACAGGCTGGTTTACCATCTTGGGGGCATGAGGCTGAATGGAATCCTTACCATTGCACACTTGGGCGCCCGCTACGGCAGTGAGAAGGCTCCCTGGTTTGATCGGCAGTTGGTTTGATCCCTCCTAGAGGTGCCCTTCATGTAACTGGACCTATATCTGTGTGGTCTCTAGCTTTGGGGCTGGATGGTCCTGAGTCCTGACCTCTCCCCTGGGGGCCTCCCTTGGGGCTATGGTGCAGGAAGTACAGCCCGTGGCTAGGCCTGGGGCAGGAAGGACCCATGGCTGAGGCCAAGCAGGAAGGGTAGAAGGCCTTAGAGCTCAGAACCAGAGCTGGTCAGTCCTTGGGTCAGTCCCCAAGGACTTTTAGGGTTAGGCTGGACCCAGAGAAACATAGCCGTGGGTCCCTAAGCAGGGAGGGGCCGAGCTGGCCACACATGAATCTCCAGGGTGGTTTCCAGGCTGCGGTGGGTGGGAGGCTGAGAGGGATTGGAGCAGGGACGGCTAGCCAGGAGGCTGTGCCAGGAATTTGGGGAAGATTTGATGGGGCCACAACTAGGGGAAGAGGAACAGGATGGAGAAGAGGCCGTGGCACTGAGACCTTCTGAAGCAAGGGGGGCTCTGAGGGTGCAAAGGGAACCACTGTCTAAGCACCTACTATAAACTAAGTGCTGTGCTGACTGCTTTGCCGGCAGGATCTCACTTAACTCAGGTGACAGCCCCCTGCGGTCTGATCTGATGCAGATGCTTAGAGAGGTTAAATATGTAACTTGCCCCCAGGCACACAGCCAGGAAGCCGGAGCCTTGGGATCCAGCCAGGCCAGCTGAGGCCAGACCGGGGCCCCTTCCACACTGCCCTTCCCCTCCCCACTTTCTGTTCCACAGAGGTTGCAGGGGACCAGAGAATCAAAGCAAGATTTGTAGACAGTGTGTGAAACAGAAATGGAATCCATATAGGGGGAAGGGGCTGGGGTCCATTTTGGATTTGTTGATATTAAGTGGGTGGTGGTCACTCAGTGGGCACCATTTTCCAGGGCTGGAGGTGCTGATTTGGGGCACAAGGCTGGATGGGGAAAGCCGGCAACATCTGCACCCATCAGCCAAGGCCTGAGCCCAGGAGTAGACTGAGTTTGGGAAGGAGAATGACAAACAGCCATAGAGGGGCTGCCCCTCGGGCTATAGGAAAGAGGCAGAGTAGGGCAGTGGTTAGAAGTGCTTGGAGGGCAGCTCTGACACTCAGCAGCTGTGGGACTTTGGTCTCTGGGCCTCGACTGCCTCAGATACAAAGTGCCTGACACGTACCAGGCACACGATAGTCAGTAGCTATAATGGGCACTATTGCTACTTCCAACTTCATGGGGCTCCATACTCTGTCCGTTTTGAACGGGATGGAGAGCCAGTGATGCTCTGCTTGTACTTTGCCACTACTGGGGAATAAAGGAATAGACGTACAGAGCCTGTCCACTTCTCCCCCTGCTGTGAGATGAGGGGAGCAGCTGTCTGCCTGAGAGAAGCTGGATTGGGCCAGGCAGGTCCTACACTTGGAAGCACCTCCTGGTGTCTGCTGCATCCATACTGGCTTCTGGGATGAGTCTCAGAGAGAGGCTCGAGGCTCAGCTGGAGTGTCCTTGGATTTGGGAAGTGACAGCATGTCCCAAGCCATGGTAAGGTGTGCAGTGAGTCACATCTTTCCTGCCCGGCCCCAGTATCTGGTTTCCTACTGCTGGTACAAGCCAGAGCAGCAGAGCAACTTCCAATCAGTGAGCTGCTCTTACCACATTCTCATCGTGGCTCCCTTCGTCCTCCTCTTTGCCAAGCAGGTCTAATAGCTTCTCTTTGATCAGCTGTAAGAAAAGCAGGAAGGGGTTGGTCAGGCTGCGAGGAGGGTGTGGAGATAGAAGGGACCTCCCTCCATGGGGCCCTGCTGGGGCTGGCAGCTGCCGGGGCTGTGGCTGGACATACTGTAGCACAAGCCCAGCCTGGCAGCCAGCTCCAGGTGCCTGTCTGTCTAAACCCAGCCTTTCGGCTGAAATGGGATTTTGTTGCAGGAGATGGAGCTTGGAAGAGGTAATGGCGGGCCCTGCTTCACAGCGTGGACTGCTGTCTTTGTGGCTGGTGAGTGTTAGTAAGTGGTGTGTGCTGGTACACTGGCTCCCTGTCTGTCCTCAGGAGCAGCCTGGGACCCCCTTTCTGTGGCTGGGGCTGGGGGACAAGATTATTATTCAGTGTCTAGGCCTGACACTGCACACAATTCAGAAGACCTAGACATGCCTGAGTTCATGACGTTTTACTCCTAGCAATAAAGCATAGTTCTTAAATCTGTTACCTGGTGTGATTCAATTGCCATAACTGCGTACAGTTTTTCACGAAGGTCAATAAACAAGGCAGAAAAAAATCTGGCCATGGGAACTGATGTGGTTTTGGAGTCACTGTGCTGAGAGGCACGAGATTCTCCAGAGAAGCCTGGTCACTGGGGCACGACAGGTCCCCACTGTGGTTCCGAGCAGCCTTTGGTCACGAACAGCCCCCTGTGAGAGGCAGAACATGGTTCTGCAGGCTCCTGTCTACTGCTCCGGTTTGGGGGACTTCATAGGTCCAGGCATTCCTTGGAAGTTCTGGAGCCATTGCCTTTTTCAGGGGCGCATGTTGGAGGTGAAGTGCATTGCCCATCTCACAGCCAAGGGGATGGAGGCCTCCAAGGGAACACCTGTCAAAGCAGAGCCTGGGATAGTGGCATCCACAGGCTCGCTCTCAGAGAGATGCAGGTGAGAAGGCTGACCAGCTCCAGGAACCCTCAGTGCCAGAGAAGCTTTCAGAGGCCTCGTTCCAGTCATTTCTTGAGGAAGACATCTCCCCAGACGGTTAGCAGCCAGGGCGGCTGGCGTGCCCTGCTGTCTTCTTGCTCAGGATTGGTGAGGACTGCTGGGAAGTGCCCCTTCCCTAAGACTGGCTGGGCCATGGAGAACATGACTCAGGCGATGGGCCACCTACAGGGCAGGTGTGTGTGTGGGGGGAGTATGTGTGCAGGTGTGGACATGCCCATGGATGAAGCCACCACCTCCAGCCCAGCTTCAGGAGGGGCTCGGAGCTGGCCTCAGCACAGTCTGGCCTAACTTCCGCTCATCCCTCCCCATCCTTCCCTGCCAGTGTAGATGGCCCAGTGCTGTTCCAGCTCCCAGAGGATAGGCCTGTGTTTCTCTTATATCCACCGCCCCCCAAAAAACTCCCATCCCCTTGCCCCACGGTGCCTGGGCTTCAGTGATCGACTCTATCAGTGGACAGGAGGGGAAGCAGACTCTGCATGGAGAGAGGCACCGCCTTCCTTCTACCGTGTTTCTGAACCTGGGGCACGATGAGGGCACCAGCAAGCGGTCATTTCCCTGCAGGGAATCCCAACTCTTACCTCATAAATATAATCAAAGAGCTCTAGTATTGTAAGGATACTAGCACCAATGAACAATCCCATCTGACCACCAATATCACCTGGAGAGAGAGGGAAAAGACCAAAGCTTTGCTTTTATGCAGCTTCCAGGAAGGGTGAACAGACTGAAATGCAACCCAGACCTTCTGAATGGCGCCCCCTCCACGGGGAGCCTGGGCCTTGTTGTGGGAGGTCCAGGCCTTTGGCAGCTCCTTCCCTCACTGCACATCTCTGAGAGCTACTGTTTTTCAGCATTCAGTGGGGTCAGGGACTAAGCTGATGGCTTATTGGAAGGGCTTAGACTAGATCTCATGATCCACAGTGCTAATGGAGTTGTTCAGGTACACTCAGAACCACACGGATTGGGTCCTGCTTTGACTCTGGGCTGGGAATAGGGAGAATAGAGAGCTAGGATGTGTGTGGACTGGTGGCAGGCGCCCTGGGTGGGAGTCTTGGGAGGAGATGCCCCCCCACCAATCCAATCACGGCATGGGCTTCAGGGCCACCTTGGGGCACCTCCCACCCTTGGGATAAGGTCATAGGTGTCTCCTTTCTCCCCCATCCAAAAGTTAGTGTGCAATTTTGACTCTTTCTAGAGCTGAGGTTCTTACTCTGGGGTTTATAGGCCCCCGTTGTTCAAAGTTTTTCTGGATTTGTCTTCAGATCCCCCTGCATCCAACTCTCCTGGAAGAACTGTAATCAGTGTTGCTGCCTGGATATACCTAGGCCAATAGAATCAGAGCCTCTGGGGTTGGGGTCTGGATGTCAGGATTTTTAAGTTTCTGCTGGAGGTGAGGTGTGTTCTCAGGCCCACCAGAGTTTGAGAACCACTGTCCTGGGAGTACTTCAGATGGCTGGAGACTCTCCTGAAATTGAATGTGAAATGTGTGTGCTTGGGCATTTGTAGCAGGAGAGTCCATAGCTATTATCAGTTTCTAACAGGGGTCCTGAGTCCCCAAAAGCTTAAGATGCTTTGCTGCAGAGGCAGTGTGGCAGAGCCGAGGGCTCTGAGGCTCTGAGTCCACAGAGTGGCCACCAACTGGTTGTGTAGCTTTCATAAGCCTTGACCTTCTGAGGAGCTTTGCCTCCAAAGGACATTTGGTGGTGGTGGCAGGATGGAGGGGATTGGATGAGATGAACTGTGAAGTTCTTTCTAGCCATAATCTCTAAGACTCTCGGTCTCTGGAAAGAGGGGCAGGAATTGGGGTTGGGGGGCAGAGTTCGGGGTGGCTGGTCAGTTCTCTTGGAGATGCCAGGTTGACCTCTTGGCCTGAGAACTCTCTGGTGGGCAGATCTGCCCCACTCCTTCTCAGCTTATGGCTGGGTGGGGTCCCACGTCCGTGTGCTCAGGTGAACCACAGAGATAGTGGGGAGAGGGCTCTTCCCAGTGGAACTTGGTGCTGGGCTCAAAATGGCTCAAAAAGCTCTCCCTCATTCCTTTCCCATCACCGCTTCCTCTCATGTCTTTAATGGAGGTTTCTTGGGGACTGTGTTCTAATGGATATGTATGTCAGGTGGGAGGCGTGTGATGTGCATGTGCAGTGTGAGTCTGTAGTGGTAGAGTGCGGGATATGTGCCAGGGTCCAGGGTGTGTGCACGTATTTGTATAAAAGCAGGCAGGAGGTCTGGCTGTCCATGGTTTTATGTAGGTGGCTCTCCCTGTCTATTTTAGGCACTCTGAGTGTGTCTAAGTGTGTGTGAGTGTGGGTCTGTGGAGGTGAGCAGAGTGTGTCTGAGTGTGTAGAGCATGTGTAGTGTGGGTGTGCTTGTGTGTGTATATGGGGCCGTGTGGGGGCTGTGTGCATGGGTGTGTCTCTGGAGCTGTGGGATTGGCACGTGGGGCTGTAGAGGTATGCATTTGTGTGTGTGGTCCTGGACCACCGTGGGTGCATGAACCTGTAGGTTTGGTGTGTGTGTGTGCAGACCGGGGTGGGGTACACTGTGGGTAGTGTGAACGCTGTGTAGCGTGCATGTGCATGGACACCAGGAGGTGAGAAAGGGCCATGCGGTGTTGAGAGAAGGGCCTGATGACTGAGGGTTTGCAAGCGGCACACGCTCTCATCACAGGAGGTCCAGATGGCAGCATGAGCTCCTCAGCCGGCTATTCTGGGTGGGAACACGATCGATGCTGGGAACAAGCTCATATCTGATGCAGACACGACAGATTCAGAGCTCAGGCCCTTCTTGCTCTCTATGTCTCTCTCTCTCTCTCTCTCTCTCTCTGTGTGTGTGTGTGTGAGAGAGAGAGAGAGAAAGAAAGAGACACACATAGAGAGAGCAGAGAGAGAGAGGAAGACTGTGAGCCTATGCTGGGGGAGGGCAGGGGGTAGGAAGAGGCCTGTCCTGGGTCCTCTTTATGGAAATAAAGGGCAAGGCCAGCACAGGGGTGAGTGAGCGGTCTATGTTTCTGGTGGGGCCAAGGGCATGAGTCTCTTGGCTCAGTACCTTTGGTCACAATGACTTCTGAGGCTGAGTGACAGCCACTTTAACCCAGCTGGGACCGAGCTGTGGTGGGGAGTCCCCAGCCTCCTGGAGAAAGTGTAGAAATGCTTAGCCAGCCCTTGGACACAGCAGCTGAGCCCTGGGTCCCTGGCATAGTGACTGTCCAGGCGCCAGGAACTACTATTTATGGACCTTTTCTGAGCTAGGGGTTTATCACATTTAACCATCACAACAAGCTCATAAAGTGGGTTTTATTAAACCCATCTTGCGGATGAGGAACCTAAGGTTCAGCAAGGTAAAGTTACTTGTCCATATTCTCATAGCTGGTGTGAGAAGCCAGGTAGTAGGTATCTGCCCCTTCCAAAATGCTAACGTCACCTGGTTCAGCTCATGGAGACAATAGCTATTTCTGTTTCTGGGGCACAGGCATCAGATCCTTTCTTGAGAGGGAGTGAGAGCTGAGAGAAGCGCTCGAGAGTCAAGTCCTTTAACTGTGCACTCTTAGGGGTCTTGTCAGTTTTGGGTTGGGCTGGGGTAGGATGGAAATTAGCTCCCTGTATCCATCATATGCCATTGGGGCCGGGGAGCTCATGCGAACTTGTATGGGGTGGCAGCAGGTTTGTAGATACCTGTGGAGAGTGACCCTTCATTTGTGTTTGACAAATGACTCTCAGTCCAGGGGACAACACCTGGCCTTCTGGATGCAGCAACGTTGCTTTTGGGGTGAAGCTCCATCAGGGCCCTTACCTCCCAGGTCCCACCTGGGACCACCCACAGTTCGGCCTTCCCTCCTTCTCTCCTTCTGATACCTCTTCCCCCTCTCCATGGCCCCAGGATCCTGACTGCAACCTGGGGCAGAAGACCATGAATTCTAAGAGTGCAGGGCTGGAGAGGCCCAGAGGCCTTTAGGCTGACCCTCCTCATTGCATAGATGGGGAAAATGAAGCCAAGATTGGGGAATAAATTGGGCCTGAAATTCCACCCCACTGGGGTCCTTTCCATTCTGGGAGAGGAGCAGTGCAAGGAAAGAGGGAGCAATTGTTAGTAAATTAAAAGGTTAGACTCCTCCAGGGCTATGTGTCTGTCTGCTTGCCTCCCATCCACCTGTACATCCTCCCTCCCTCCCACCCTCTATGAGATGTGGAAATTTGTGCAATAGACACCAACTTACCAAGTAAGGCAGCAACTTCATACGCCTTCTTCTGTTCAATTGTCTCATAATTGAGAGCTTCAAAAAATATATCCAGAACAAGGATGTTCTCTCTGCAGAGAGAATAGTCAGTACCATACACGGTTAGAGCTATCAGCGTTCACAGGGAGCATCTAATACAGCTTTCCCATGGAAAGATGGAGAAACAGAGACCCAGGAAGTGAGGCAGCTTGCCCGAAGTTAGAGCTGGTTAGTGGCAGAGCTGCGGCTTCAAGTCAAGAAGCCTGACTCCCAGCCCAGTTCCGGAGGCCTACATCAGCTACCTCCTTTTGTTCCTTATTTCTGTCTCCCTGCTTTCTGTTTGCACCCTTTGCAGGAGTCCTGCCTGGCTTCCAGGCCTCTGCACCTCCAAAGGGCCTGCCTGGTCCTCAGCATGAAGGTGAGTTTCAGTAATCTCTTGACATGGCTTGCCTTGGCTAGGGTGCCTACTCCACCTGACCTCATGGGTAGCCCCTGCCCACTCCTGAGACCCCCTAAATTCCCCCTGGGATTTATAACAAGCTCCTCCTGGTGGGAGGCCCTGCTCTGGCATTGCCGAGTCAATTGCTGAAGTCAGGGAAGGTTTGTAGGGAGCAAACTCGTATCTGCCTGGGGCGTGTACTGACAGAAGCACGGCGGCTTGCTTTGCTCCTTTGGGCAGGTGTGTGAGTGAGACACATCTTGGCAGTAAAAGTTGTTACTGCCTGCAGACTGTGCCCAGCAGCAGGGCCTGGCATCTCCTACAATTCCCGTCTCCTCCAATGTGCTCACAATGCCTTCAGTGCCCCTTGTTCTCAACCCGCTGAGCAAAAGCTGGCTGGGGATGGGGGTCTGGGGACAGTGTTGGCAAAAGGGAGGGGCCGGCGAAGAGAGAAACAGATTTTTCTTTCCGTGAGCAGAGCTCGCAGGGCAGCTGTTCAAAGTATCACCCTCTCTTGCTTGGCTTGCCACAGCTGCTTCCTAACAGCTCCCTTCTTCCCATCTGCCTTTCCCCCGTCTTCTCTATCGCCGCCTGAAGGATCTTTCTAAAACTGCTAAATTGATTCGAATTAAATAAAATTACAGTTCCGCTCCCCAGTCACAGGCTGCATTTCAAATGCTCGTCAGCCACATGTGGCTAGCAGCAACCCCACTGGGCACTGCAGACGCAGAACATTTCCATCATTGCACAGTATTTGACCTATTGGGGAGCAGTGGTCGAAAATGCAAATTTGAGTCTGTCACTCACCTCTGAAAGCTCTTCAGTGGATCCCTATTCTGTTAGGATAAAGCCCACCCCCTATGCCCGCTCAGCTCAGCCTACAAGACCCTCTTGCTCTGACACATCCATGCTCCCCTTTGAAGTCTTCTCTTCTGCCCTGTGCTGATGGTCTCTGCTGAGCCTCTGCCTAGGACACCCACTTCTCCTATGCTTCCATTCATTTATTCTGTTAAAACACATTGAGTGCCAACTCTGTGCCGTACGCTCCACTAGTATTTGGCAGACAACAGAGAACAAAAAAGATAGTTTCCTGCCCTCAGGGGGCTTTCAATCTAGTGGGGCAGACAGGTAATAAACAAGGAAACACAACATGACTATGTAATTACATGCTGTAGTGTTATAAAGGAAAACACCAGAGGAATTTGAGAGAAAAATAACAGGAGTGCACCTCATCTAGATGCCTGAGATAACTTCAATTTTATTTTTATTTTTGTTTTATATTTGTTTTAGAGACAGGGTCTAACTATGTTGCCCAGGCTGAGCTTGAACTCCTGGCCTGAAGCAATCCTCCTGCCTTGGCCTCCCAAAACATTGGGATTACAGGCATGAGCCACCATGTCTGGCTGGAGATGACATTTAATTGGAGACCTGCTTAAAGAGGAACCAGTTAGGTGGAGGGTGCGAGGAAAAGAATTCTAGGCAGAGGGAATAGAATGTGCAAGTTCTGCCTGGAAAACTATACATTCTTTAAAAAAATCTCTGGGCTGGGCGAGGTGGCTCACGCCTGTAATCCCAGCACTTTAGGAGGCCGAGGTGGGCGGATCACAAGGTCAGGAGATCAAGACCATCCTGGCTAATACACAGTGAAACCCCGTGTCTACTAAAAATACAAAAAAATTAGCCGGGCGTGGTGGCGGAGGCCTGTAGTTCCAGTTACTCATGAGGCTGAGGCAGGAGAACGGTGTGAACCTGGGAGGTGGACTTTGCAGTGAGCCGAGATAGCGCCATGGCACTCCAGACTGGGCAACAGAGCGAGACTCCGTCTCAAAAAAAAAAAAAAAATCGCTGAAGCTTTCCCTGATGTCACCTCATTGCGAGCTGTAGCTAACCCATCATTCTCTCCTTCCATGTGCATCCCCCTATGACAGCCAAAGTCACCCTATATGTCATTCAGTGTGTACTTGTCTATTCACAAGACTGCAAGCTCCTTAAGGGCAGGGGCTGTGTCTTACTCATCTTTGTCTTTGTATTCTGAGCATGAAGCAGAGCTTGACACACAGAGGGTGCTCAGTGACTGTTTGCTGACTTGAACTGAATGTTTATCTCTGCTTTCCTCCTTGATTGCCTCCAATCTCCTCCTTATCCATTTCCCCCTTCCTCCTGCCTACCATGCCCACTAAACTTACGAGATATATTTTTCTGATTTGTTAAATTTCTTCTCAAGGTACTTGGCTGATGTCTTGCTGGGGATCTTCACCATGGAGAGCTCTTTGTTGTAGCGGGTCAGGTTGCAGGGTGTCCTGCAGAGACAGTAATTGCTGTCCTTTTCCGCCAGCAGACCTGGAGGGGAGAGCGAGGTGGGGCTTAGTCAGGTGTGGGGACTGGGATTTCTAAGGGTCCAGAGTAGCTGGATTCTAGCAGCTGAAAAGTGAGCTGGGAAGGGGTGCTGGTCCGGGGAAAGTGCGGGGCAGGGATTGTGGAGAGAGGGGAACTGGGCTTTTGCTGTAGGTTGATCTTGTTTTCTTTCTGCTTCCTTTAACTGTCATGTCACTCTAGAAATTATTGAAATGTGACCACTTTTGCAGAGGTCTCCAAGACCGTCCCGGTGCCCTCAGCTTCCCATGGCTTTCTTCCCTGCTCCTAGCCTCAGTATTCTCATCCACAGAGTGGGCCACCATCAAAGCAAATGTGGGAGACCGTTTTACCTGAAACCCAGGGCTCTGTGCTAATCCTGCCGGGGCTCCCTCATAGCCAGTGCCCACCTCCTCTGCCTGGTGGGTTAGGATGCAGGCAAAGATCCTTCATTCCTTTCCCTGGAGGCAACTCCCTGCATCTGGAACCCTTCCTGCCCTCTCCTTTCTTCTTCCAATTAGACATAACGTTTAAGGCATCATTTCCCTCTGACAAAGACTTTCTCCCTGATCAAACTTAGCCAGGCTCTTCAGAGCCCTGTTCTCGACTAGGCGTTGACCTTGGCCCCCATCCGTGCTGGGCCTGCCTAGCCCAGTTTTAACAAGAATCCTGCTAAAGTCAGTTTAGACAGAATCCCCCACCCTTGATATCTGATCAGCCTGGCCTGCGTCAGCAGATTTCCCCCTACCTTTGAGGTTTTCTCTGGGTAATTTTACATCTACTGAGCCCTCGCTCTGCTTGATGGCCATGAATCTCCAGCTGTCTTGGCTGTATTCTGAGTTGAATCCCATCTCTTTCCCCTGTTGTGATACTCTTGACACCTGTTGCAGTTCCCCTGAATAAAGACTTCCTTACCATTTTAACTAGTGTCAGAGTGATTTTTTCTTTAACACCTCCTTCCCTTTTCCCTCTAGCCACCTCAGTGTTTCAGGCTACCCTGGGTTTTGCTGAGTCTTTGCACACATCAGAAGTCACTCCCTCCCCTCTCAGCCTGGCCTCCCTCTCTAGTCCTCCTGGAGGTATCCGGACCTGAGGCCAACACTGCCTCGCTTAGCTCCAGCAAGTGCAGATGCTGAACGAACTTGAGTGCACATTGTTTAAAAAGTCCGCTTGTCTTGATTGTAAGCCATTTCCTGGGTCCAGAGAGAGGCGAGCAGACAGAGTGGGCCTAGCTTTGGGGTGGCAGCTTGTTTGTGCACTCTCTGTCCCTCCTAGTTTTCCAGCTGGGGAACCAGCAGAGTTCTTCCAACTGGCAGACCCCCAGCAGGCCGCTTGGGGAGGAGGAAGGAGTGTGCTCTGTGTTTTCCATTTGCGCACATGCAATGCAAACCTGACCTTACCTCTCCAGTCCTCCTCCACCTCCCCAAGCTCAATGGAGCAGAAGAAAGATGTGACTTCAGAATCACCTTGGCCTCGGATTGTGTGAGGGGAGGTATTGCCAAGCTCCTCTGGTGCCCACCTGGCTGCCCACTGTCTATCCTCTCTCCACCTCTGTCCTCTCCCCTGCTTTCCTTAGCACCCTCCGTTCCCCTTGAAACCTACTCCTTCTCCATCTCCACCTTCCATACCTCCTTTCTCTCCCCAGTTCCATTTCCAGCCCTCATCCTCTTGCACCAATTCCCTCCCCAGCCTTCTCTTCTTCCTCCTCTCCATCTGCCTCTCCCATCCCTGCAGCAACTCCACTCGGCCAGCCCCTTTCTTCTCATCCTCTCTCCATTCCTTCTTCCGCTTGATCATTCCCCACACCCAGATGGTCTCCTGGATCTCAATCTCAGGCCCCCTGCCCCCATGATTCCATCTGTCTCCTGAGTACTGACCTAGGGCAGGCTCTGCACACTCCTTGTGCTGCTCAGGGGTGCAGAATGGGGCATCCCCTGCAAAGAAGAAACACCAGACAGAGTTACTCAGGCAGGAACATTCATGTCAGCAACACCTCCTCTGCTTTGGGCTTAGGGAAGGGAGTGCCTCCCGGCAGTTGAAGGGGCAGCGGCCTGCCAGTGGGCAGTTCGAAGAGAGCCTTGGATCAGAGTGCACCCCAAAGCTGGAAGGCTGGCTTCTGATCTGCTGTGTAAGCTTGGGCAGGCTGTTCACCTCGTTGAGCAGGAGACAGTAGGATCTGTATGGCTAACTTCTCCCATGTTTCTCTGTAGGTCCAGCCAGCTCCTGTCCGTGACAGGTGAGCTCGCCTTGAGGATTGAGACTAGGGAGGTGGTGATAAGCACCTTGTAAGCTTGGCTACACATCGTCTTCTTTAACCCATACAGGCACCCTTTGAAGTCAGAAGTACTATATCTGTTTTACCCATGAGAATTTTGAGGCTTAAGCATCTTATCTTCCCAGGACACCAAGCCTAGTAGTGATGGAGGTGGGCTTTGAACAGAGGTCAGTCTGATCCAGAGCCTAGAGCTCTTCTCAGCACAACCACACTGCTGTATGGGAACAAGGGTTGCCTTGTGTTTCTCTATTGCTTTGCTCATAATTCCACATTAGTCACTGAGATGTCAGTATTAGTGTCCTGGGTGTGATTGACACCTCTACTGCTTGCCTTTGGCTAAGGGTTGGTGGGAAAAACCTCACTGGCTGGTGGCCTAGTCTGAGCATCAGGTGAATAATATTCCCCATTGCTGGATTCTCCTTGCTGGGCTCTCTTTGTAGAAACCCAGGATCTTTTTTCTTTCTTTTACCCAGTGCTAAAGTCCACCATAATGTTTTTTCCTTATCACTTCCCCAAAATCCTTTTTCAGAGCTGAAGAGTTAATAAGCTTTCTCCTTTCCAAAAACAATAGCTTGACATGTTTCCCTGTTTGCTCTGCCTTCTAGGAAGCTCAGAGGCCATTTTATTTTATTATTATTTAAAACATACAAATTTATTATTATGTTACAGCTTAGTAGGTCAGAAGTTAGGTATCGGTCTCATTGGTCCAGAATCAAGGTGTTGGGTGGGAGGCCGATATTCTTTTTGGAGGCTGTAGGGGAGAATTCATTTCCTCGCCTTTCTCAGCTTCCAAAGACCATCCCCACATTCACTGGCCACCCACATGCATCGACTACCCACATTCTTCTGTCTTCAGAGTGAACAAGTTTGCATCTCTCTGACCTGTCTTTCATAGTCACTTCTCCCTCTGACCCTAGCTGGAAAAGGGGGATTGATTTTGAGGATTCTGATGAGATTTGGGCCCACCTAGATAATCTCCCCCACTTAAAGTTGGTAACCTTAATCATTTTGGCAAAGTCCCTTTTGACAGAGGCAATTTTAAAGATCAGTAATTTAAATCTTAGATTACTAAGGAAATTGCTGATAACTAATGAAATAATTCAGAATGTAGCAATGAGGATGTTCATTTCAGCATGGTTTATAACAGAAAACAATTGATAATGAACCAAATGTCCAGTATAAGGATTTAGTTAAGTAAAATTGAATAAAGTATGATATAACCATGAAATAACAGCTACTAAATACAATAACAACATTCCTGGCACATAGTAGGTCTTCAGTCAACATGACTTTTGGTGCCCTCTTCCAATATGCTAAATAATAACCACTGACTTTTATAGTTTACAAAACATTTTATATCCTAGCCTAATTTTCACATTGTAACAGCTAATGATTGTGTTTTAAAGACCATAAACGTGAGAACAGAGAGGTTTAGTAACCAGGTCACACAGTAAATGAGTGGAAGAGCCTAAATTAGAAACCAAGGCCCCATTCATGCGTCCTGGCTGCAACACCACGCTCTTTCTCCCCAGATCAGCTTTCCACTTTGCACTTCAGCTTCTGGTATGCCAACTGCATGAGATGGCCACATGCATTGTTAGTGTGACAAGAGAGGTGTCATGACATGCACATTTATTTGCTGGCTAATAGACTATTGCCTCATTTGAAGGAGTGCTAGACATTTGGACACAAAAAGGGAAACATCTGGATGAAAGAAAGAAACATCTGGATGCTCAAACATGTACTACACGAGCTGTAAGAATTGCAAGCATCCAGTTTTCTGGACACTAAACTCTCAGAGGTAAGAGCAGCAGACAATTGGCAAACATTGAACACTGGGATGGACATTCCCCCAACACTGGGTGCTTCTGGATAGCAGGATGCTGTCTTGGTTGCTGGACTAGAAGTTTCCACCTGCCCTCTAAATGGGCACCAAATAACAGAGTCTTCCCAGAACATCATCCTTTTGGATCCTAGCAAAGTGGGTGAAGTGTTTCCCATTAGGATGAGAAATGCAAGGCGGGTTCCAGGCAGATCCCAGGGGCCCTGTGGCCACCCTGCCCTGGTACTGACCTGGCATGTGAACCATGCGGCAGTTGCAATTTTCCACGATGTAGCGGGTCTCACAGTCAATCCTACAGGCGGTGATACTGTAAACAGGAAAAAAGTCGAGGCCCATCTCTGAGGATCGGCACTCACCCCATGGTGGGGGCAGGTATGTGAGCTGCAAGACAGGAAGGAGTGGGCGGTAGTCAGCCTCAACAGACTCAGTAACTCATTCATTTACTTACTCAATCAAAAACAATTATTAAGCATTTAAATACCATTAACTTTATAGATCTTCAACATCTGGCTCCAACACTAGTTTTCTTACCTTATCTTAATTTTTAATTTTTTTTCTTAGAGACAAAGTTTCACCATGTTGCCCAGGCTGGCTTTGAACTCCTGGCTCAAGCGATCCTCGTGTCTCAGCCTCTCTAGTAGCTGAGACTACAGGGGGACACCATCAGGCCCCACCCTAACTTAGCTTCTATAACCTTCTTTAAATGTGGTTCTCCTGAGAGTCTCTTAACCCCACCATGTCTTCCCACTCCCACATTTTGTCATCTCGCATCTCTTGGAAAGACCCAACTAAATTCCACCCTCTTGGTTTGAAACATTGGAATCCCAGACCTAGACCTGGAGGACAAAACCCAGAGGAAGATTCAGAATGAAATGGCTCTAGGCACTATCCTTGTTATTTATAGTCCTGGGCCTGGACTACAGAGACTCCCCAGGTCATGCTGTAGATGGCATCTTTTCCCTTTGAAGAAAATTACACTTCTATTCTCAGAGGTCCAGTGATCATAAATGTTCTCCTAGCATCTATGGTACTTGCCTAGTGGGAATGGGAAGGGTGAAGGATGAGGGAAATAATGGTTGTTGAGCATTTTCTAGGTGTTAAGTCCTTTATATCCATTTTTTAAGATTAAAGAATAAAAACACAATAAAATGTACAAATATTAAGTGCACTATTCAATATATTCTAAAAATGTGTTCGCCCATGTAACCAGCACACTAACCAAGATAGAGGACATTTTAAATCACCCTAGAAAGTTCGTTTCTGTCCCTGTCCAATCAGTCCCAACCTACCTGGGTAATCATGGTTATGAATTCTCTCACCATAGGTTGGCTTTGCCTGTTCTCAAACTTCATATAAATGAAAGCTTACACTATGTGCTCTTTTGCGTCTAGCTTCTTACACTCAGCATGATGTCGCTGAGGTTCATCTACATGGTTGTTTGCCCCAGGAGTTCTTTCCTTTTTATTGCTGAATAGTTTTCCAGCATTATGTATGACTACACTTCAATTTGCTTATCCATTCACTTGATCATGGGCGTTTGGATTGTTTCCAGTTTTTGGTAATCATGAAAAAACTCCTATGAATATTTATACATAAGTCATTTTGTGGGCATATATTTTAATTTCTCTTGAGTAAATGGCTAGCAGTGAAATAGCTGGTTTGTAAGATAGGTATAGGCACAACCTTATAAGAAACTGCCCAATTGTTATCCAAAGTGGTTCTTCTATTTTACATTTCCACCAGTAGTGTCTGAGAATTCTCATTACTCTATGTCCATGACAAATCTTGACTTCATCCACCTTTTTGATTTTAGCCATTTTTGTAGGTATATAGTTGTGTCTCACTTGTATCTGCGGTTCCCTGATGGATGATTTTGAGCACAATTTTATGTGTTTATTGGCCATTCATATATAATATTTTGTGAAATGTCTGAGTTTTCTTGTCCACTAAACGTTATTATTTTTTTACTTTTACTTTTGGGTTGTAAGAGTTGTTTGTATATTCTGGATTCAAGTCCTTTGTCAGATACATGTATTGTAAATATTTTGTCTATACCACCTATAGTCTGTGGCTTACCTTTTCATTCTCTTAATAGTATCTATTTTTTAAAATCAACTTCAGAAGATATAATTTATATACAATAAAATGCATCAATTTTAATGTGCAATTTAATAAATTTTTACAAGTGTATACACCCTTGTAACAACTACGCTAATCAGGTATAGAACATTTCCATGAACCCCCAGAATTTCCTATTTGCAGTCACTTCCTCCCTGCCAACCCTCAGGCAACCCCCAATATGCTTTCTGTTATTATAAACTAGATTTGCCTGTGTTAGTATTGTATATAAATAGAATCAAACAGTATGCATTCTTTTGTGTCTGGCTTCTTTCTCTCAGCATAATGTTTTTGAGATTCATTCATGCTTTTGCACGTTTTAGTAGTTCATTCTTTTTTTGTTGCTGAGTTTTACTTCTTCCTTTCTAGTCTTTATTATTATTTTAAATTTATTTTTCTTACCCTGCTGTATTAGCTAGAAAGTATCATGTTGGAATAAAACTGGAGAGAGAAGGTATCTTCCCTTGTTCCTGATCTTAGGAAGGAGGGTTCATTATTTCACCATAATATATTAGGCATATGTTTTTCTTAGATGTGCTTGTCACATTGAGAAAGTTCTGTCTTATTTCTCATTTGCTGAGAGTTTTTATCATCAATGATATATATTTTGGCAAATACATTTTCTACTTCTATTGAGATGATCACACGACTTTTCTTCTTCATTCTATTAATACAGTGAATGGTATTGATTGATCTGAAGACGTTGAAACCAACTTACATTCCTGGGATAAACTCCACTTAGTCATAATTTATTATCCTCCTTATATATTGCTCTATTCAATTTGCTAGTATCTTGTGGAGGTTTTTTGCATGTATGTTTATGAGGCATGTTGTATTTAATTTACTTTTCTTATAATCTCCTGGTCAAGTTTTGGTATTGGGAGTATGCTGACCTCATGAAAGCAGTTATGAAGTGTTTCCTCTTTCTCTATTTTCTGAATTTGTATGGACTTGGTGCCATTTCTAACTTAAATGTTTGATAGAATTTGCCAGTGAAGCCATCTGGACCTGATGATTGTGTGTATGCGTGTGAAGACTTTTAATTATGAATTCAATTCCTTTAATAGATATGGAGACATTCAGATTTTCTATTTCTGTTCTTGTGCTAGTTTTGGTAAGTTGTGTTTTTTCCCCAAGGAATTTGTTCATTTCATCTAGATTTTTGAATTTGTGGGCATAAAGTTGTATGTAATATTCTCTCACCATTTTTTAATGTCTGTAGGATCTATGGTTATGTCTTTTCATGCCTGATTGTTGGTAATTTGTATTCTATTTTTCCTTATTGTTAATAATTTCTAATTTCATTATGCTTTGGTTAGAAAACATCCTCCCGATGGTTTCATTTCTTTAACATTTATTGAGATGTTTTTATGATACTGGACCAGAAAAATAAATCAATGTTTGATCTTGTTGAATGTTCTATATGCACTTGAAAAGTATATGCATTCTGTAACTGTTGGCATACTGTTTTATAAAAGGCAATTAGGTTTAGTTGTTTAATAGTGTTGCTCGGATCTTCTATATCTTTACTAACTTTTTAGTCTACTTATTCATCAATTATGAGAGAGGAGTATCAAAACATCTAATTATGACTATGGATTTGTCTGTTTCTCCCTTTAGTTTTCTCAATTTTTGCTTTGGGTATTTCTGAAACTTATTAGGCATATACATATTTAGGATTGCTACGTCTTCTGGATGACTTGATCCTGTCATCATTGTGAATAATCATCTCATGCAATGTCCTTGTTTTGAAGTTTACTTTGCATGATAACAGACGTGGCAGCTTTATTCTCCAACTATTTATCTTTTTCTATCTATTATTTTGTTTTCATCCTTTTACTGTTAACTGTCAGAATCTTTATATATTTAAGGTACATCTCCTTTTGAATGTGTTTTTAAGGTACATCTATTTGAGTGTCGTATTTTATCCTGTCTGACAATCTCTGTCTTTTAATTGGAGGGTTTGATCTATTTACACTTAATGCAATTTTTGATATAGTTGGGTTGAAGTTATCATGTTGTTCTTTGTTTCCTATTTGTCCCCATTTCTATTTCTTCTTTTGTTCTCTCTCTTCTGACTCTTTTTGGGTTAAATTGAATATTATTTTAATAGTTCATTCTGTTTTCTCCTTTGAGTTTCAATTTATACCTCTTTGTATTATTAGTTTTAGTTGTTGCTCTAGGATTTACAGTATTCATCCTTAACATCACAATATACCTTGAATTAATATTATGCCAGTTCACATATAATTCTATTAATTCTATTTATATTGCTTGTGTGTCATACATTTTACTTCTGCCTCTGTTATAAGCACTATAATACACTGTTTGTTTGTTTGTTTTTGTTTTGAGACAAAGTCTCACTCTCTTAGACAGGCTGGAGTGCAGTGGCGTGATCTCTGCTCTCTGCAATCTCCGTCTCCTGGGTTTAAGCAATTCTCCTGCCTCAGTCTCCCAAGTAGCTGGGACTATAGGCATGCACCACCATGCCCAGCTAATTTTTGTACTTTTATAGAGACAGACTTTCACCATGTTGGCCAAGCTGGTCTCAAACTCCTGACCTCAAATGATCCACCTGCCTCAGCCTCCCAAGTGCTGGGATTACAGGCGTGAGCCACTGTGCCTGGTCACACTGTTAATATTATTTTTGCCTTAAGCAGCCCATTGACTTTTAAAGAAGAAAGAGAGCTTATGTTTTATATTTATCCACATATACACCATTTTTATTATTCATCATGCTTCTTATAGATCTGAATTTTCCATTTGATATCATTTCCCATCAGGCTGAAGAATCTCTTTTAACTTTTTTTTTTTTTGAGAATGGGTTTACTTGTGGCAAAATTTCTCAGTTTTCATTCCTTCAGTTTCATTCGTGAAGTTTCATTCCTTAAGGCGAGGAGTTCAAGACCAGCCTAGGCAACATAGTGATACTGATGGCAGTGGCTGCTACCATCATGCCGGCTGCAGCTGTGCAGCTGGGGCGCGCACTCCATGGAGCCAGTGGGAGCCCTGACCCTTCTGAGTTAAGACTGGAGCTCCCCGTGCCACTGCACCCACAGCTGCAGACCCAGGCCTCCTGTAACTCCTGGGCAGGGCTACAGCCACCCAAACTGCAGCTGTGGATGCGAGCCTCCCTGTGCTCTTCTGGGAGCTGGCCTTCCTGGGGTTGCAGCTGCAGCTGCGGCACCCACGGCTGCAGACCTGGACCTCCCACTCCAGGAAGCAGGGAGGAGCAGGGGATAAGTGGGAGCCCTGCCCCTTCCAAGTTGGTGGGTGGGAGCTCCCAGGTACAGCTGCAGCTGCCCTCCCAGTGCAGGACCTGGGCATCTCTGTATCCTGCACCCTGAGTGGCCCCAGAAGGGACCACCCCAACCCATCCCTGCAGACTGGTGGGTGTCTGCTCCCACTGCCTGGCCCCTCTTGGCTCTTGGAGCCTCCTCTGAACTTGGAGCAGGGTTGGGGGCCAAGGCCCAGGGCCATGAATTACCACAGGAGGCAGACTGATTCCTGGCAGGAAGGGGGTGGGTCCCCAGTAACGACCCACCTTCAGACCAGGGAAGACCTGAAGGCTGTGGGATGGACTGCCAGTCTTGCCCACTGGAGTTGGGACTCAGGGTGCCCCTTCCAGGCCCACCCATGGCTGCTCATGCATGAATCGGCACACACTTCCTCCCCTCTGAGGTCCATAAAAGCCCTGGGCTCGGCCAAAGCGGAACAGAGGATGGCCAGAGGACCAAGAGGTCACAGAGATGAGGAGACTGGACGACCAGCTGCAGAGAGGAGTACCCTCTCCACTGAGAGCTGCAGAGATGACCTGCCAGCAGAGGGGAGCTACCCTCCAGGGCCTTCTCGCTGCTGAGAGCTGAACACTCGATGGGGTGAGCTGCCTGCAGAGAGGAGCTACCCACTTCTCTGAGCTGTTCTAACACTAAATAAAACTCATCTCCTTCTCCTTCCCTTCTCTTTCTCCTCCTCCTCCTCCTCCTCCTCCTCCTCCTCCTCCTCCTCCTCCTCCTCCTTCTTCTCCTCCCTCTTCTTCTTCTTCTTCTTCTTCTTCTTCTTCTTCTTCTTCTTCTTCTTCTTCTTCTTCTTCTTCTTCTTCTTCTTCTTCTTCTTCTTCTTCTTCTTCTTCTTCTTCTTCTTCTTCTTCTCCCTTCACTTGTCTGCATCCTTCATTCTTCCTGGATGCAGGACAAGAACTCAGGCAAAGGCACCATGGCCACAGAGGTTTGCAGCCAGAAAAATCGACACCCTAGAGATCCTGTAACAATACTCTGTCTCTAGCAAGTAAAAATAGTCAGGTGTGGTAGTGCACCCCTGCAGTCTCAGCTACTCAGGAGGCTGAGGTGGGAGGATCGCTTGAACCCAGGAGTTCAAGGCTACAGTGAGCTATGATTGTGCCACTGCACTCCAGCCTGGGTGACAGAGCATGAGGCTCCTCTAAAACAAACAAATAAATAAACACCCAAAACCAACTAAAAAAAACCTACAACGTCTTAGATTTTCATTATTTTTGAAAGATTTTGGCTGTAGATAGAATTCTAGGTTGACAAGTGTCTTCTTCCAGAATTTCAAAGGTGTTATTCCTCTGTCTCGGCCTCCATTGTTTCTGATGAGAATCAGCCATATTCTTTTTATTGTTCCCTGCAGGTATTATGCCCCCTTTTCTCCCTCTGGTTGCCTTTGTGCTTTTCTCTCCATCTTTGCTTCTCAGGATTTAAACTACATTACGCTTAAGTGTGGTTTTCTTTGTAGTTATCCTGCTTGGGGATTCTTGAGAATCCTGGGTCTGTGAAATGATGCTTTTGAACAAATTTGAAAAAATATTAGCCAGTATTTCTTCAACTGTTTTTCTGCCTGATTCCGTCTCTCCTCTCAGGGATACCGCTTATATGCATGTTGGAGTACTCGACACTGCTCACAAGTCATTGGCACTCTATTCCCTTCCATTAGTCTTTTTTCTCTTTATGTATTATTTTAGTAATTTTTATTAACCTGTGCTCAAGTTTGGCATTCATTTATTGTTTTGTATCCAATCTTCCATTGATTCCATAAAACAATTTGTAAATTTCAGATGGTATGTTTCTCAGTTCTAGGGCTTTCATTTTTTTTAAAGGTTTCCATATCTTGACTAAAATTTTCTCATTATTTACATCTTTTTCTGCAATTACTTAACACGTTTATCATTGTTATTATAAAGTTGCTGTTTTCTAATTCCAACATTGGGATTATATGTAGATCTATTTCTACTGGTGGTTTATTTTTCTTTTCATGTTTCCCCTCTTTCCTCATGTGTCTAGGAATTTTTGATTGTATACTGGGAGACAGTCATTTTTATTATATACTGAACATTTCAGATAACTCTTTTTGGTGACTGGGTAGATTTTCATTCTCTGAATACTGTTGAGTTTTGTTCTAGTAGGTGGTTAAATTAATGGTGTACTACTTTGATTTCATGGAGACATTGTTTAAGGCTTAGTTTAGAGATAGGTATATTTTAGTTTTGTCCTTAGTCCTGGGGTTTAGCTCCTGGTCTTGGGATGTGATCTTAACTCCTAAGGAATAACACTTCTGGGCTTAATGGACAGCCTGAGTTGTTCATCAAGATTTTCTAATTTGGTGAGATTTATATGTAGCCTATCTCCCCATGCAATGGCAGCAGCTGAAATTACTACTCAGCTCTTTCAACTGTTGTCATCCCCCTGGGCTTTTTAGACTCTCTCCCTATCCACATACAGTTCGAAGTTCAACCTAGATTTTAGGGATGTTTGTGTAAAAATTTGAGGGATCTCCCTCTGTGGGTCCCTCTTTTCTAGGATTTACCCTTCCAATTTTCAGCCTTTCTGGCAACCCTGAATACTTATTTCTGGTTCTTAAACTTAATGCTTGCTGATTTCTGGTTGAGCTCCATCCCCAGTATTCCCTTAGAACTTTGAAATGCCCTCAAGGGAGAAGCCATAGCTCACCTCTGGTTTATGCCTGGTTTTGGTCTCTCTCCAGTGCTGTCAAATAGTAGTTTGAAAATATTTTGTCCACAGTTTATGATTGCTATTTCCAGGAGAGTTAGTCTGATATTAGCTTCTTCACCATTACTGAAAAACCAAAAGGCTTTATACTTACTTACTTTAATATTTGCAGGGCTTTTTTTTTTTTTTTTTTGAGGTAGATGTTCCTATTATCATGTTATTGATGAGGAAACTGAGTTTCAGGAAGGTTAAGTAGTCTGTGCAAGATCACATACCTTGTGAGGGGCAGAGTCAGCAGATTTCTGATCCTAAACATGTGCTTGCTAGTGACATAGTGCCACAATGCCCCATATGTCATGGAAATCGATGGGAGGGATGGAGAAACCCTCCACGGAGCACTTTTCAGACCTTATTTATTTATTTAGTTAGTTTTAGAGACAGAGTCTTGCTTTATTGCCCAGGCTGGAGTGCAGTGCCATGATCATAGCTCACCGCAGCCTTGAACTCCTGGACTCAAGCGATCTTCCCGCCTCAGCCTCCCAAGGAGTTAGGACTACAGGGATGTACCACCACAGCCAGCTAATATTTTGAACATTTTTTTTTTTTTTTTTTTTTTGTAGAGATGGAGTCTTGTTAGGGTCTCAATCCTTCTGCCTCCACCTCCTAAAGCACTGGGATTACAAGTGTGAGTCATCATGCCCAGCCTTTCTTTGGTTTTATCTAACTGCCCTGTTCTTCCTTTCCCATGAAGCCTTGCTCTACTTTGTCATATTACTCTTTCTTTTCAGTTTGTGAGCTAAACAGGCTTTCACAGAGATTTCCTGTATGACCTTGAATAAGTCACTGCTCCCCTCTGGACCTTAGTTTCTCATCTGTAAATAGGAAGGAATTGGAAGGTAGACACCACCAAGTCCCATTCAAGTGTTGATATTCTAAGATTTAGAATTGGTTGGATCCCCTACATTGCTCAATATTGGATCCATGAACACACAATCTGGATTTTGGAGGGACTAATCATGCCTTTTGGGCAGGGACTGGGGGTCTAAAACGATGTAGATTAACTTTGAGGGAAACTCGTTTCTTTCTCTTCTACTAAAATGGGTTCTTACAATGGGTAGACAATGAATGTAGCTGGTGAAGCTCTGGAGATGGGCCAAGGTTTGTTCAGGGTCAGCCACTTCCCCCTCTTTTTTTTGCAGAGGTCATGATTCAGATACTCCGCCTACCCTGCTGTGGCTGTTTCATCATTTGCTCCATCAGCGTCTCTGAAGCCTCATACACAACAGCAGCTGGAAAATTACTGTGTGCACAGCACCGACTCTTGCTTACCAATGAGTTGTCTGAAAGTGGGTTGGAGTATTTGTTTATCCTGGGTAAGCAAAGCCTCAGGGGGAACCTGAAGCACCATCTTCAAATATCTGAAGAACTGTCTCTGGGAAGAATTAGATTTGTTTTCTGGCATCCCAAGGGAAAGATAGACACAAGAATAGTTGTAATAAGGAACGTGGGATGATGATAACGTTTATTTTTGTTGCCGGCACTGTGGTAGGCACATTATAAGCATTGGATACATTCTGGCTCAACATAAGGAAGAACTTTCTAATCCACTGGTATAATTCAATAATAAAATCACTGTCTTGGGAGTGAGTTCTCCATCACAAGGGCTGTTCAAGCAGAAACTTTACAACAAGTTGGCTGGGATGGGAAGAGAGAGAGATTTAAGCATTGGGTGTACAGTTAGATGAGATGACTTCCATGATCTCTTAAGCCCCTGTGTCTAATCATAGACCTTAAATCTCTTATTCAAATTTGAGAATGAGAGCTAGCAGAATGACCCATGCGGAACCTTTCTCTTTCAAGAGACAGCTGTGTGACTTTGGGTAAGCTACACAGCCCCATCCCTCAGCCCCAGCTTTTAGTTTCCTTATCTGATTAAATAAGTTCAGTGCTCATATGCTAGTAGGTGCTTGCCAAGACTTAGTTCTCATCCTCTTCTCTTAATAAACTCCTTCATGTTTTTCTATCCTTTCATTTATTCAACAAATATCCCAGCTCCGCCTTGGCTCTCTTTACAATTTGGCTAAACAGTCCAGCAAATCTCTGCCCTTTTTGGCTTAAGTTATTTTGAGTTGATTTTCTTGTGATAATGACTCCTGCCTGGTTCAGACATCCAAGTCAAGGTGTCATCAGGAAGATGGATCTATGGGAGTGGAGCTGGGAGAGAGATCTGGGCTACAGACATGAATGTGGGAGTCATTAGTGTATAATGAAGATGTAGGGTGGATGAGCTAGCCCGGAGATCGAGGAGAGACACCCAGGATTGAGATGCTCCTGCATGTACTTGACAACTCATCCCCCCCACTCTTTCTCCACTGTGCCATGGAGCTGGAGGCTTTGATAATTGCTTAAATTTACCACCAGAGCAAGGAACGCAGAACTTTTGTGATTAAATACCCTGGTGCATGTCTTTCACCGCTCCACTGTCTGGAGCTTCCCTCAACAGTCGCTTTCATTTTGTGGAGAGAAGCTGATGTTTGCCCTTAACCTGCCTGGGGACATCCTTATGTTGTTCTTCATTGACTTTTCCAGCCTCTCCCAGACCAAAGATCCCAAGGCACACCAGCAGGTGGCGCTGCAGCAAGCACAGCTGCCCAAGGCCCTGTAGGCAGCCTTCGCGGCCCTAAGGGGAGTCCAGCCAATCTCCTAGGACCTTGCCAAGCTCCCTGGGCCCTTCCCTCCTTTGTATCTGCAGCCACACTCTGAGGCTTTGACTTAGATGCTGCTGTGAGCAGATGCTGAGAAGATGATGAAACTGCTTAAGAGTATGTTGTTTCAGCTCCTGGAAAGGGCGGGAAAGCATACATGAGGAGAGAGAAAAAAGGAGGGATACAGGGAGAGATACACACCTCGCTCACCTGATACCCACCTGACTCTTCTGTTATGTCAGCCTCTAGGCCTTCTGCAGCAGGGATTGGACGTGGTACTCACAGGGCTGTTCCGTAGTGCTACAGGGATTGGACATTTGCTTACATGGACCAAAGTCCATTAGGCTTGGGGATATCCCTGAGGGTTCCTGCCCAGGCAGAGGTCAGGATCTTCAGCCTTGCCTGGCCTGGCCTGGCCTCCTCCTTTTCCTCACTGACCCGTGTGTCTGAGATCCTGGCTCGTCTTCTGCTGGGAATGCCCATTTAAGAGCCTGTGCTCCGTGGTCAAGACTAAGCTGGGTTTGAATCCTGGCCCTGACACCACCTTAGCTGGGGGACCTTGGACAATTGGTTGAGAGCCTCTCTGACCTTCCCTTCTGCATAAGAATCAATCCTGAGATACTGGCTACTTCAAAGGATGCTGTGAGTTTTGAATATGTTAAAGTATGTGTAACCCAGCTATTACCCTTGGCTGACATCTGCTCTCTGTTCTGCATAATAGGACCTGACATAAAACGCAGCCCCTTGTTAAGTTGTACAGAATGCCCACTCACCCTGGGCATTAGAACATACAGAAGATGTCAGAGGGAGTTGGAGGAAGGGGCTACCTCAGAGCAAAGCAAAACCTTCGACTGGAAGAGACGATTCTACTCCTCCTTCACCTGCCTGATCCTGCTCCCTCCCCATCTTTTTCTCTCTTTCTTCGCCCTCCTCCTTTCTCTCTCACTCATGTGCTCTTACTCTTTTCCAGGAGCAGAATCAACATGTTCCTAAGCAGTTTCATCCTATTCTGAAGTCTTGGCACATGGCAACATCCTTTCCCACAGAGTCTCACTCTATCGTAGTATTTTCCCAAGGAAAGGAAGTTCCCTCCCTAAGAGGAATTCCAAGGCTAAATGTTAAGATATTTTTCTGCCTTGTTGTATAACAAGATGGAACATCTCCAAGAGTACCTGATGTATATAGATGGTGAATAAACGGCAGCCACGGTCTCACCGTGAGTCAGAATTGCCGTTCTATCTCCCCAGTTAGGAGGTTGGCTCAGGGAGTGCAGTGAGTGATGGCTGGAGCCCACCTGGCCATGCCTTTGCATCAGTCATGAAGAGACACACTCCAGTGACCCATGGTTCCAATGAAGTCTCCTCTCTGGGATCTCTGTCTGTGTATTATTAGCTGGGAAGCTACCATCCAACAGTGTTGACCACTTCTTCACAATGGTGTCAGCAATGCAATGTAGTGGGTGGTGGTGTGAGAAGAGCACTATTGGGGCATGAATTGTAACCTCTCAGCCTAACTTATCTGCTCCATTGAATCAGGGGTCTGGACCAGAAAATTGCTAAGCTCCAGGGTCTTCAAAGTCTTTGAGTCTACACATCTCAGTTACTGCCATCCAGGATGGAGGGTGGTAGGCGGATGGGCTACTCTCAGATGACTAGGACTGGGGTGGTCTAAATATTTAGGTCAGAAATGTTTTCTTCCTTTTTTTCTTTGTCTGGAGAAACTGATCAAGATGAGGCCAGCACGACCCTAGCTTAGAGACAGCCTGAAAGCCTTCTCGCTGGGAAAAACTGCCTTGGGAGTGGAGGCAAAAAGTCTCCTTTGCTATCTGTTTTTCAGAGCATAGTCAAAAGGAGTTTTTGGCTTGCTCAGCAAGGCTCTATCATTGACAAGGTAGTGCTCAACCTGACGGATGTGTCCTTTGAGATTGTGAGAGACAGGAGTGGGGGTGCACCCTGGGCTGTAATCTTACTGGGGGCCTCAGAAAGACTTTTGTTAGCTGAACTAGCCCAGTGGTCCAACCTAGTTGTATAAATACTTCATTAATTCCTAGAATGTGTCAGGCACAGGGCCAGACACTGGGGCTATAGAGATGCATAAAACAGGGTACTTGCTCTCAAGGGGCCCCTGTTTGCCTTAGCCCCTCCTGCTACCATCTTGAGGCACATCTCCAGAGCCCTGGAGCCTGTTCTCTCCCTCCTCCTCCTGCCCACACAGCTGAGGGGTGGTGGGAAGAACTGGTGAGCTCTGTGGTCTTCGTCAAGTTACCTAACTACTCTGGGCCTTAGTTTCCTTATCTGCAAAGCAGAGATAATAATTTGCAACTCTGAGGACTTCCTGAGAGTTAAATTAGACAATACACATGGATGCACCTTACACAGTGTTGACATGCGTCTGTTGAGTCTGAGTCTTTAGGTTAGGAAAGCACTTATGAAAGTCCTTCATTCAGGGTGGCAGTATGGTGGCTGGTCCATTTGCCTGTCCTAATTGCCATCCTCCTCTTAGAACATCCCCATGTCTCTTCTTGCTCACTGGATCTCAGGGTTTGACACATAGTGGGTGCTTGATGCTTGTTTGTTGAATGAACGAATAAGCAAATGAATGCATTTCCCTATCCTGCTTTCTCCCAGCCCCAGACCAGAGGATAAGTACAAGAGACTGTCTCCTCTAAGCCAGAACTCAGGTTCTAACCACTGGAATTGACAATTCCCCTTTGGCTAGGGCTGGCCTAAATGCTTCTTCTGTGGGTGTCAGCTGAGTTCTGCCCTCTGCTGAACCAGGCTGAAGCCAGGCAGGAGCAGAATGTCCATGCTGGTCCTCATGGACTTTGCAATGAGGTAGGCTTAGCACCAAATCACAACTGAGTCCAGGATTTCCAGTGTGATCTTGGGCATGACACTCAACCTCTCTGGGCCTCTGTGCCCCATCTGTAAGGGGCATTATTCTCCGAGAGGCCGCAGGTTATAGGATCAGGTGGCCCTGCGAGGTCCCCCTGTTTCTAGCCTTGTGCCTTGTGAGCTCCCCTCTTTGTCCTGCCTCCCACTATAAGTGCAAATTTCTGTCTTGCCCACCCAGATGGAGGGCAAATCAGAGCCTGCTTTTTGAGCCATAATGTTCAGTTTGATGTTTTTATTGCATCCTGCTGCATGATTTAAGTGTTTGTATATGATTATTATTGTGCTCCTTTAAAACAATCTGGAAATCAAATCCAATACTAAAACCAAATCCACCAATCAGCAGGTAACAGAGGCAGCAAAGGGGTCTCAGGGGAGACATGTCCTTGTAGGCAGCACAGAAGCAGTGAGACACCCTCCTCCTGCCTCTGCCTGGCTTCAGTAAGGGTTCAACCCAGAAGGTCAAAGCAGAAAGGATGAGATCAAGAATAAGCAAAAGTCACTGTTAAGAGATGGAGCAATAACACCCGCCAGTTGGTGCCTGTGGATTAAAAGGGATTTAAGAATATCATCTCTTTTAATCCCCACAATAACCCTGTGAGACTAGGTACTACTTGCCCAAAAGACTGACTGTAGATTAACTGATGGTATAAATATAGCTGATATTTGTTGAACCTTTACTATGTGCCAGGCACTGTTCTAAGAATTTCACTAGAACCGACTCGTTGCATCCTCATAACAGCCTTATGGAATTGAAACTTTGATTGTCTCTGTTGGATATCTGGTGATCCTGGAGCCCAGAGAGGTTAAATGACTCTGGTCACACTGGACAGTAGGTGGCCTAGCTGGGATTGGAACCCAGCAGATCCTACTTTTTCAAACACCTGAGACTGCTTTGCCTAAAGAAAGAATATACCACAGCAGGGTGGGGTCCACAGGAAGCAGAAGTAATTACTGAGTGAGTGGCTGGAGGCCATTGCAGAGATTTGTGAGAGAGGAATATGCTACGGGTTCTTCAGACCCCAGTATGGGAAATGTTGCAGAGACGCATCAAACACTTAGCTCTCACAACAACCTTGCCAATTAAATATTATCCTTGTTTTACTGATGAGCAAACTTCAGTCACTTGCCACAGTGCTAAGAAGTGGCAGAGCCAGGATTCAAACGCAAGTTGGTCTGACCACAAGGCTACTGATTGGGAGTCAGGGGACATCCTAATCTTGGCTCTGCTATTAACCCGCTCTCGTCTCTAGGAGACTTAGCATTTTCCTCTGCAGCATGTAGGTTCAGAATAGACAACCTGTTGTGTAGTATAGGTGGTGGGTGCTCTATAAGCCAAACCAGGTGACTGCTCCCCATTCCCTCCAATCCTGGGCATATGGCAGACATCACCAATCAATCACAGACATGGTCTTAGAACTTATCTAAACACTGCCATTTGATTGAAATTGGAACTGAGAGGAAATGTTCCATTTTGGGAGACTTCATATGTAGAAACCATCAAACCACACATTGCTAAATATTCACAGAGAACAGACAAAACTTATTATGTATTATATAAAATACAGAATGTGCTCAGCATGACTTTCCCACGAGAACAGTAACCACAACCTGCCTGCTTGTGAAGGAGCATCCCTGACTGGCGTTTGGACAATCAGACCACACAAGGAATCACCCCATCAAAATCTGGGGATGCCCTGCTCCTGCCCTGGAATCACACACAGCTGATTGTTGTGCTGGCTGGAAGCGAAGTTGCAGTAGTAGCTGATATAGCACTTTGATGAGCAACAAAAATCAATTAAAAAAATGAACTACCCATGGTTTGTGATGAATAAAATAATAAGCTCATATCCATTGCAAAAATGTCTATGAGTGGGAGAGAATGTGATAAGAGCAAAAAATGTGAATTGGTTATGCAAAAAAGCAAGAGGATTTTTTTTTGAAAGACTATAACTTGACTCATTCTAACACGACTTTTATCTTGGGCCTTGCTGGCTCTAGATATGCCTCTAGAGCTCTGCAAGAATCCTTTAAGCTTTGATGTCATAAGAGCAGAGACAGCCTCTGCAGTTTTTTTCCATCTGTCCATCGATCCACCCACCCACCCATTATCTGTCCATCTGTCCATCCATCCATCCGTCCATCCATCCATCCATTTATCCATCCATCCATCTTCCCATGCCCCCACCTTCTATATGTCCAATAAACGTTTTATATTTTTTTTATTTTTTTGAGAGTGAGTCTTGCTCTGTCGCCTAGGCTGAAATGCAATGGCAAGATCTTGGCTCACTGCAACCTTCTCCTCCTGGCTTCAAGCAATTCTTCTGCCTCAGCCTCCCAAGTAGCTGAGATTACAGACACCTGAAACCATGCCCAGCTAAGTTTTGTATTTTTGTAGAGATGGAGTTTCACCATGTTGGTCAGGCTGATCTCAAACTCCTGACCTCAAATGATCTGTCTGCCTTGGCCTCCCAAAGGCTGGGATTACAGACATGAGCCACCGTGCCTGGCCCCAATAAACGTTTATTAAGCACCTAATCCGTTCCAGAAACACTGCTAGGAATTGAGGCTATGAAGATGAATAAGGTATGATTCCTACACCCGTGGGGTTTAGTCTAAAAGAACAGACATGCCCATAACCAAGCAAATGCTACAGTGGGGTCATAATGTCCAGGCATAGTGGGGGCACTGAGGAGGGTGTGGTCTAATTGGGAGTGCCATTCAGAAAAGACTTTTTGGAGGGGATGGTCACTTTTGAGCTGAGTCTAGAAAGACTGTATGGTTTTTTAGGCAGATCAGGAGTGGGAAGGGTGTTCTGGGTGGAGGGTACTGCATGTGCAAAGACACAGAGGTATAAAGAGGCCCAGCCTGGTGGGGCAGCCTCAGGCAATACAGCAAGGCTGGCGTGTGGGTGAGTGTCCGGCTGGGGTGCAATGCCTGGTGCCTATGGAGCAGCCCCAACACTGTACCAGCTGAGGGCCTGAACAGTTCTCCATAGCTGTTAATGTGAATCCTACACATGCACTAGTAGGTATCACCCCTGTTAAATGATACTGTGAATCCTACATATCACTAGTAGGTATCGCTCCTGTTAAATCCACGCCCTCCCTTCCTCTCCCCAGCGAAAGAGCCGCCTCAGTGAGAAGAGCGTTTTCAGTGTGCCTGTGCATGCCGACGCACCATTATAATCACATCTTCACTGGGACACAATTTCTTGGGTGACTGCTGTTGGTGCTGCCGGAAGCATGTTCCCAGCAAATTGCCTCCGTGTGTGATTTGTTGATTGAAACAGGGAGAGGAGAAGTGTTCCAGGGATGTGGGTGGGGAGGTGGCCTTGCCCACAGGAAGGAGCCTGGGTTTTGGAGTCATGCAGGCGTGGCTTGGCTAATGAGGGGCCGGCCAGGCACTTTACCTCTCAGAGCTCAGCTTTTCTTCAGCCCCTCCAGCCACAGGCAAGGTGATCAGCTTTGTCTTTTCTGGGCCAGGGTCTTGGGGAGGGCCACCATCTGACCTGCCAGTGCTGTTGGGGTCCTCAAGACATAGTACTGAGTGGGAGAGTCCTGACTCCTCTGTAAGCTGGAAAGGGGCAATTTTCATTCCAGATTGCATCTCTGTCCTGCATTTTCTCCCCGCACTGCCTTCTCCTCCTCCTTTTCTTTTTCTGGTTGCATTTCCATCTTTCTAAGAAAATTCCTGAGTCCAACTTCCACCCTCAGCTGAAGAATCTGAAGAGGTCAGGAGAAGTGACCTTTCTCCATGTGAATTGGACAGTCTCAGAGCTGCCGGGTACAGCTGTGCAGAGTATGCACTGCGCAACTGCAAGAGGTTCTACTCACATCGACTAAGGTGTGAATGAAGCCTCCAGAGAGTGCACAGGCGCAGCCCTGAACTATTTGTTTCCCTGTACTGTGGCCCCATCTGGGGCTTGACTGCTCCTTAGCTAGTCATCCATTTTCAGTTCCCATCATCCCGCTCTTCCCCTTAACATAGATTACACATACTACGTTTACACGGCAATGGAGACGTTCCTGGATGAGTGAGCAGGGCAGGGGATTGGGGTGGGGTCAGGAGTCTGTTTGTCGGAGTATAAATTGGCTTCCATTCACTATCTCTTTTGGAATAGTGACCTTTTATTTCTTTGCTTTTTTCAATGGATGTATTTGAAATGGAAGTTGGGTCCAGGTTGGAATATTTGCTTCATGGGTTTTCTTAAAGTAGAGCACACCTCAATGCATTTGCTGCAATTTTGGCTTTTGCTCTATTCAAAATCTACTTTCTCCCCTCTGAGTGGGGAATGAAGGAGTGTCTCTTGTCCTAGGGTGGCTTTTGCCCAGGCTGGGAGTGTGTGAGCGGGTGCGGGGTGTGTGTGCGTGGGGAGCTGAATTCAGGGGAAGCCTGCCCAGCTCTGGCCTCTGCAGCCTGCCTGTCCTCCTCTCCAGCCATGCTCCCCCACCCCAGCATTAGCCCTCCATAGCCTCAGAGCAGATTTGTTTTCAGCTGACCCAGCACCAAGCTTCAGGGCTTAGCCCTGAATAAAAAAGGAAGGGGATGTCTGTTGAGCCCCTGCATGTGTGGCAACTTGTCAGGGTCTCTGTGTGTGCAGCCTCAGTTAATCCGCACACTAATTCTCCCTTGAGTGGCAGCTGCAGCAGATTGACAATTCCACGCCCGACACTCCACCAGGGAGGCTGCTGGAGGCCGGGCAGAGGCGTCAGAATGAGCCCCAGTCGCCTTCTCCCTTTGGGACACTACTGCAGGGGCAGAGGGCCCATAGGGCAGAACCAACCCCAGAGCCCAGGTTCAAGAGCTGGATGAGTTTCTTCCCTGCGCTCGTGACGCCGCATGATTAAGGTTCTGCTGCATCCCTTGGCCCCTGAGATGGCCTCGCAGGAAGCTCTGTGTGCACCAAGCAGTTGCCATAAAATTCATCTTTTATTGTCCTCTTCCTGGATCTTTTCAGTGGGGGAATAGTGGATGCTTACAGGCATAAAACATGTGTGGCTTTTATGGGATTCTGCCAGGGTGAAATGTGGGATCCAACCTTTATGTTCTTGACCCCCTTCCCTCTCAGAGTTGAGAGTGGGTGAGTTCCCTGTCCTCATGCCTAGAAATGCTACAATCCTTGGCATACTAGGGCACATGTCTCACATGGGGTGGAGCTTCTTTACAGATCCCTCCCCCAACTTTTTGTTTTTCTTAGAGACAGGGTCTGTCACCCAGGCTGTAGTGCAGCAGCACCATCATAGTTCACTGTGCCCTCTGTCTCCTGGGCTCAAGCAATTTTCCCACCTCAAAAAGCAATTCTCCCTGCCTCCCAAAGTGCAGGGATTACAGGCATGAACCACTATGCCTGGCCTTACTTTACAGTAAGTAAAGTACTTTCTTTTCCACTAAATGGTTTCAGTTGTATATAGCTGAGCCTTTCTTTTCCAGTAAAGGATTTCAGTTGCATATGGCTGAGCTAGTTGTCTGGCGTGGCTGCCGGCATTGGTTTTAATGTCTCTGGGGTGCGTCATGAAAACTCTGAATGGGAATTGGGCAGATGCTGCCCTTCATAGATGTAATCTTGAATGCTTTGACCATTAGGAAGGACTGCAATGGAAAGATAAATACACCACCTACCTCAGAGGTTCGAAGTCATTTGTATCTGTGATGGACTGAATTGTCTGTCTCCTCTCCCCAAAATTCATATATTGAAGCCCTAACCCCCAGTGTGACAATTTTTGGAGACAGATCCTTTAAGGAGATAATTAAGGTTAAGTGAGATGATAAGGTTGTAGTCCCTGATGTCTGTTGAAGAGGAAGAGACAGCAGAGCTCTTTCTCTGTCTACGTGAGCACTGAGGAAAGGCCATGTGAGGACACAGCAAGAAGGTGGCTGTTTGCAAGCCTGGAAGAGAGTCCTCACCAGAAACCAACTCTGACACCCTGATCTCAGACTTTCAGTCTCTAGAAATAAGACAAGGTAAGTGTCTGTTGTTTAAGGCACTCAATATGTGGCATTTTGCTATGGCACCCTGAGCTGACTAAGACAGAATCTCTCATCTCTCTCATGGACAGGCACACTTCAGTTTGTGAACCAGTAAAGCCCCATAGCTTCTTAATCACTGCTCACTAGGGCCTCTTGTCCCTGAAGATCATGCCGTAGGAAACTGGGGATGGCCAGTGAGCTCATGCTTGAATGTATCTCTCGGGACCAACCTACAGCTAGGAAGAATTTTGATAGTAAAATCCAGGTAAGGGACTCAATTTCTGGATGGGCCTTGTATGTCCTAATGCATGTTATGGTTATTACTCTCATTTTCCAGAAAAGGAAATTCAGTCAGGAGAGACCATGTCACCTGCTACAGATTACACTGGTGGTGGTGCAGTCTAGTCCTTGAAATCTGCTCCAGGTCTAGAGCCCTGAGTCTTAAAAACCTGACTAGTTTCCCCAGCACCCTCTGGATGAGAGTTCTCCCTGGGTCCTGTGGGCCCATCCCAGGGCCTAGAGTTCTAGGTTGGGTTTGGATCTTTGTCCCTGGTACAGGGGCCTGCCTGTCTGCCTGGACTGTGCGGTGTGACTGCAGAGAGCGAATTCTCTGTCAATTTCACCTGATAGAGAGGGTCTGGTCCTAGGTATTATTTTCTTCCAGGTTTCTCTGCCCTCCTGGCTGGACCCCAAGAAGGACATGCACTCTCACCTTTCCAGCAGGGGCTCAACCCAGTGACATCAGTGTCCACACAGGATGCCATGTGGGCTTCCAGATGAGATCATCTGGGGATCATAGAGGCAGGAAGGGGCAGGTGGTGTACCATGCAACGTTGTGAAAAGAGCGTGGACTTTGGTATTGGGCAGGTCTGGATTTTAATTCTCAGCTGCCCTTTCGTCTGTAGAAGGGGGACAGCAGTACCGCCTCACAGATTTGCTGTTCAGACTGAGTGGAATGTCCTAGGGGAGTGTTGGCACAATGCAACGCAGTGGGTTCTTTGTCAATACTTGGGAGTAGCATGGTGTGGTTAAAGACTAGGCTGTGTACCTCAGGTAGACCTAGGTTTGGGGCTGGCTGTCTCATTTATTGGCCCAGTTTCCCTGTCTATAAACTGGGAATAACAGCATGTATCTCACTGTTTGAGAATTTCTATGTTTCATCATTTTAAGATGCATATTTTTCTGTATCCTAACATGTCTATAATCCCTTACCATTAATGGCCTCTTAGCATTGTGTTTAGTTTAATTAGCAGTGTTTTTCTTTCCTACTGTCACTTAAAATAATATTGGCCCTTAGAGTTGTAGTTGCCTTAGATTTGATGAGATACAGCAAATGGACTCATGATTACAAACGGCTCAGTACAGTGCCTGGAACACAGCTGGTGCTCAGTCAGTGGCAGCTGCTGTTATTATTGCCTGTGTACCATGGGTAAGTTTTAAAAATGTTGTTGAGTCTCAGTTTCCTCATCTGTACAATGGGAATACTTAGCTTTACTTTATAGGGTTACAGAGAGTGTTAAATGAGATTAACATATTGACTGAGGCATCCACTGCAGCATTTCGCATAAAATAGGCGCTCCAAAATGTCCTCCTCTTCCCCAGGACTGCACCAAGAGAAATCCCTCATGCCGTTCACCATTTGGGAATTATGGCAAGATGGGTGGGACAGGGAAGGGATGAAGGGGAAAGAGACTCCTCATGCCTGTGCGCTTTTGTGACATTGGGCAATCTGTCTCCTGCTCACTGTTGCCCCCTAGTGGTTCCAAGGATCAGGGCAAGGCTTTTCGAACCAGATGGGAATGTTAGGAAAGAAAATGGTGTCGGGTAAGCCTGCTCACCCTGAGGAAGACCTCAACGGAAGACCTGAAGCCCAACCTCAGGAGCTTCAACTGAGATGATGTAACCTGCTGAGCCTTCTGCTGAGGTTTTCTTTATACCTGAATGTGGCCGCTGGAAAAATTTCCCAGATCATAGATCTAAACTGAGAGGCCATTCCTCAGCTCCCACCCGCCTCTGAAAACACACCTCTATGCTGGAGTCATAGTAAGAGAGGGCAAGTTCGGTTGACAAAATGCATTGGCGGCATCCCTTCTCTTGTATGCCCAAGAGACCACGGTCTGGATTGGGATCAACCAGAGTCAAATCCTGGCTCTGGATGACCATGGCCCGTGACATCCCCTCTATAGGCCTCAGTGTCTTTATTGCATGTATAGGGTCTGCCATATAGTCTGTGCTCAAAAATGTTAGGTTGCCTACCCCACTTCTCTCTTCCCTAACGCAGGGGTGTTGGAAAGAGCATTGGAAGAAATCGTAAGCAATATTGACTTTAACTACAAACTGCTCAGATGTCTTTCCTGCTGCTCTGATGAAGTGGTCTTTGAAGTGAAACATCCCCTGCAAATCTGTAACATCATAGATGAGCAGATGCATGCTGTTAGACCATGAGGAAATCCTGGGTGCTCGCTTTTCAAAGAGGAACAAATAACCCTCATTCAAGTCTGGCTCCTTGAGATTGTTCCATGGCCCTTGGCCCTCCTGCTTGGTGGTGGGGAGACTGGCATATGGAAACACCATGAGAAAGTGTGGGAGGGTAAGGGTGCAGGGAAGGTTGGACGGACACCCTCTGGTCCTGGTGCTTTGCATAGATTAGGTATGAGGTAGGTACTGTTGTTACCTGCTATGCAGATGAAGAAATTAAGATGGAGACATGAAGAAACTTGCCCACGGTCTTACTGTTGGCTAGTCATGGAGTCAGGATTTAGATTTCAACAGTCTAATGTTGAAGCCCTGCACCACTATCCTACAGTCCCCATACCAAGGTACCTCTCCTTGTCTAATACCAGGTGATGCCCATTGCCCCTGGATAGACCTTCTTCTCCGAGACCCGATGAGAGATTTCTGTATGTCTCAGAATGCTCTGCCGAGGGTCTCTTTCCCTTTCAATGGAGGACAGGCATATCATCACCATTTTACAGATTGAAGACAGACTTGCAAAGGCAAAGTGATTTTCTAGAGATAATTTAGCAGGTCAGAGGCACAGTTTGAATGAGAACCCAAGTCTTTTGAATCCTGGTCCTACTGCACACTGAACCAGCTGTCTCCCCATCCTGTGCCCTGCCCAGCTCTCTTTCTGGGTTACTGTGTGAGGAAGAAGATGATCCCATACACTGCAAACTAGACCCCTGAATTGACTATCACACCATCCACAGCCCTGTGAATCCAAGTTTTGTCATCTCCTAGAAGCTTTACAAAATATTAATAAGCTGATTTACTCCCTGGCGTCTTCCTGAGACTCCTGTAGGCAGGCACCTCATTTGGGGACTGGGTTGAGGTTGGAGTCAGACTTTCTAAGCTTGAAATTCATCCTTGCCACCTGCTAGCTTGGTGACCTTGGGCAAGTTAGTGAACCTCTTTGAGTATCAGTTACTTCTGTGTGAAATAGGAATACCATTATTCATCGGAGGGGTTTTATGAGACATAAGAACAGAATCTAGTACACTGCCTATATGACATATAGCAGGTGGTCAATATAGCAGAGATCCTCATTGGCAAAAGAGGACAGAAAAAATTTGTCTGCCTTAAGAAAATCTAGTCTGTAAAATTCACCCAACCTTGGGTCAGGGCAGACATTATTTCAATTATTCAAGGATCCATGATTTTCACAAAGGGTTTATCCAGGGCCCTTTATGTGGCAGCTACATGTGCGTGCTGTCACGCCTGTTTACGAATCATTAGCTACTTGACGGTGACGGTAGCGGGAAGAGAAAAAGAGCAAAGCCCACATTATGGAAAGCCAGTGCTAGGAGCCACTGACTGCTAGAAATCAAATGGGACCGCAGAAAAAAATGGGTCTGAAAAGAGGAACCCAAGGAAAATATTTCATTTATAAATACCTATCTCACTCTCTTTCTCAGAAACCCATCCTTCAGTTGTTGAAAACAAGATATAAACACACAGAGTCAGGCACCCCCAGATGCTTCCCCCTAAATTTTAAAAGCTTGGTGACAGGTGACTGGAATGAGCCTTCACAATGCAAGATGCCAAGGTTGTAATTGTTAATTCTTCTGGCTGTAATTTATTCTGCTATCCCTTTGGGTAGCTAAACAGCTTTGATCATGAGTTGCCCAATTGGCTTATAAGTCTTCTTGATGAATCACTCTCATTCTCCCAGTCCTTTCTCTGGGCTGCAGTAATTCTTGACAACTGCCTTAGAGCCTCTGTCTCCTGTGGATTCGAGAGGGAAGAGTCATCTATTAGGAGGAGCATGTGCAGAACAGGAAGCTCCTGGCATTGAGGAACTTGGCAGGTGGAGGGCAAAACTCTCTCTTCAGGTTGGATAGGGCAGAGGACAGGATGATGGACACAGCCTCTACCCAGTGACCTCCAGGGTATGAGGTCCCTGCTTGTTTGGGGTCTTTGGGTCGGGGGTGGCTAGACAAATCTTGCCCACTGAGCTCTAGTGGGCATCCAGAGCATCTTCATTAAGAAAATGCCACGTGCTAACTTGTGAGTTCACTGCACAGATGAACTAGGGCAGTACTCCAGTATTGGAGTTCTCACCTTCTTCCTGGGCTGACTGCTTTTCCCAGCTCCCCTTGCATCTAGGAGGGTCATGTGACTAGTTCTCACCATTGAGATGTGGTATAGTAGAAGTGATGTGGGATCACTTGACTGAGGCAGTTGAATAGATGTGCTCTCTCTTTCACCAGTTGATAGCTAAAGAGAGATGAGCCTGAAAACCTAGAGGAGGACAGAGACACCAGTTGAGAGAAGGCTGGGTCCCTGAATGGCAGCATGGAGAACAGCCCCAGTGCCGACTGCACTGGACTGCAACGCGAGTGAGAAACACATTCTTATTGTGTTAGTGTTAAACCACTCAGATTTAAGGGTTGTTACAACAGTTAGCCTCCCCTGCCTAATACAGGCAAGTTTTTAAAATAGTTTTCTTAGTAAACAATACTTTATTTAACAGAACTCAAATTATCCAACTCAAGAAAATCCCAGGCGGCAGTCTGTTCTGAGTTAGTAGGATGGCTTCTATTAACTAGATAGCACATTGCAATTCACCTCTGAGATCTGTTGTATGGAAATTTAGCTTATAACTTGAAGAACACTAACTACATGGATTCTTAATTTTCAGACTTGACAAATTATTCTTGTTGGGGCTTGGAAGGAAGAACACAGTCTCTTTTAAAAAGGACCTTGGCCCCTTTTCCTTCTCCCTTAGCCTCCACTGGAGGTGTGAGAAGGACCTACAGATTCCATTTTCCCAAGTCAATGCAAGCATCCCTTCTTCTCTAAGTTGAAGCTCATCATTTCTCTCCAGGACTATTGCAAGAGCTTCTTAACTGGCCTCTGTCTCCCATATACCCTCCTCCAATCTGACCTCCACCCGATCTTATCAAAATGGAGACTCAATTATATCATCATCCTCCCTGGTAAAATCCAAAATCCTTTTCTTCAGAAGACTCTCTCTGATGGGCCTTCCTACCTCCAGTCTCATCTTCCCGTAAACCAACCATCAGGCTCTTGTAGACGCTCTGCCTTTACTCTTTTTTTTTTTTTGCCTTTATAAGAGGAAGCTTTATTGTTAATTATTTACCTTAATAGTTTCAGAAGAAGGGACACATTAATTCAGTTCAACATGATTGGCAGTTAGCAAAATCTAGTGAAGCAAGCGTTTCTGATTGCTAAGTATTTAATTTGGATGCTTTTAATACTTAGCCATCTAACACTTCAGACATAATCCAGAATAAATGCGTCATCTTCTTCCCTTTCACCATAATGCCACACCTACCTTTGCTCTCCTGTATCCCTGCTGGGATTGTTCTTTCTGTTTGTCAGCCTGCAACCATCCACCCAGCTTTCAAGGCTCAGTTTGTGCCCTTCTGCCAAGATGCATTCTGCACCCATTCCCTCTGCTTTTGGATCTTGGTGTTCAGCCTGAGTTTTATCCCCACACTTGCAACACCACATTGTATTTATTGCCTGACATGCCCACCTCCTGCCAGCCTTTAAGCTTTTTGGAGAGGTAGGTAGGTGACTGATTACTGTTCCCCAGGGCTGGCCCAAATCTGGGGCCCAAATGACTAAACTTCTGGACTCTGTCATTGCCAAACCAGTTACCAAGGTAACTTTCCCTCCCTGGGCCTCAGTTTCCTCATAAATAAAATTGGGAGCTTGCTTAGCAAGGGATAGTCCTTGAGGGCCTCTAAGGGCTTTTCCAGTTTCAGCATCCCAGGACTCTATGATTTTACCACTAACATAGTGCAGTCATGTGAGGGAAATCAATACTCAGAGTTTTTCCTGTGTGCGAGCCACAATTCTTCAGAAGACTGTCCTTGGGGGTGCATGTGGCTCTCAGCTTTGCCTGACACCAGAGAGAATTTATCATTACAGAAAAGCTTATGGTGCAGGTTTAGCAAATGTGGCGTCTCGGGAGTTCCAGCACTTCATTTATCAAGTAAACATGGCTTCGTTATTTAGACTTCAGTCACTTGGCTCATAAACCATCACTCAGATATAAAAACTGGGGTAAGATGTCCTCTTTTATTGACCCTGATGAGAAATGGGCATGATCAATTACGCCACAGCCTGGGAAGAAAAGTCTTTTGCAGGCTTGCAACTTGTTACATGGTTGCTTTTATTTCAGGGTGTGATGTAGGGCGGGCAGGAGGAATTCTCAACACTTTTCATGCCACGCCATTAGCAGGTTCAAGGAGCTTCCATCACCATTGGCCACATGGCTTTGGGTCAGTTCCCTCCCCTCCACTCAGCCCATGTCAGCTCCTGGGTCACAGCTCTCCTATATGCATTTCCCAGGGGTGATGTTGGGGTGGCTTACCCCTTTCCCAGCACTCCGGGAAGATAATGCAGGCCAGTCTGTTGTATCTAATGGAGTCACATTCATAGGTTTCACAAGCTCAAAACATCGAGAATTCATGGTTGTTATGCCTCGGGCAACCCCTCCTTGCCAAATGCCTGGCCTAGGGTATGTCCGATTTGCCCTGATGGCTGCATGTACAGGGATTCCTTAGGTGTCCCCAACTCAGGGCTGGCCACCCAACTCACTCGGACTCCAGGGAAGCCCTTCACCTCTTAGCTCAGTTGCCACCTTTTCCTCTCCTGCTCCAAGACTCCTCATTCCTCAACTGTCACTTCTGGTTACCAAGGGCCTCTGGGGTCAGCCAGCCTTCTGAGAACTTCCTGCTCCCCATCTGTTTCACATTCCTGTGTCATGCCTGAATTTTCAGATGAGGCTCTCACGCCCTGCCTCTTCTGGGAAGCTTTCCTGACTTGTCCTTCCACTTGTCCTGCTCTGTCAGTCAGGCTGGAGTGTGGTGGCATGATCAGAGCTCACTGTAAGCTCAAACTCCAGGGCTTAAGTGATCGTTCTTTGGCAGTGTATTTCTATTAAGAAACCTCAAGTCCAGGGCTTGGCGTCTGATTTTTATATTCAGGACATCCTTTCTTTTTTATTCAGGAAATTCGTAAGTTAAATTGAATCCCAGATGGCACTGTTTGAGCCTTTCTGCCCTTGGCCTCTCTTCACGGGAATCATAAGAAAAGCAACTGCGCCATGTTCTCTCGGTCTTGTCTCCTCCGTGATAAATGGTGGAATTAATTGAATAGCAGAGCTGGATCACCCAGGGCAGTGGTTGTCAACCGCACTCTGCATCAGAATCACCTGGGAATACTTTTATAAATCACAGAAGCCCTGCACTCAGCACTAAGATTAGAATTCAGTTGTTCTGGCATGGGCTGCAAGTACTAGTATTTTTCAAAAACTCCCTAGAGGATTATCATGCTGGAGCTAGGTTGAGAACCATTCATCTAGTCCAACCTATTTGACAGATGGGAAAACCGAGGTCCAGAAAGGCCAAGTGATTTGCCTCTGGTCATGCAGTTGGCTGCAGAGGTGGGGCTAGGCTTCAGTTTTCTGGGTTATCTCTGAATTCCTCATTCAAAGACCCAACCAGCCCACTCCACTGAGATTTTGCTGCAGCCACAGGTGGACACACCAACACACCCAAAGACACACAGCTGAGTGTGTGTGTATGAAATTCACTCTGTATTGGAAAATCCAGGCAGAAATTAACAATAGAACTTAGAAACGAATTGAAGTGATAGTGTCCAAGTTAAAAATGGACATGCTTAATGCTGTTTGCCTGATCATTAACTCCTGAAGGTTTGGGGTGGGGGAACGATAACCACTTCCCAGCCACCCCCGTCCCTGGCCCAAGAGGATTCAGCCTTCTTTAGGGAATGCGCACAGGTTGAGCCATGCTGGGGCTCTCTGTGAACCTTCTCCAAGCTCCTTATGCCCTGATGTTAGAGAGCCTGACATCCCCTTTGTCATGTGCTGGGTGTTCAGGGCTGGTGGCCTAGGATGCCCTATAAAGTTTACTGGCCAAAGATTGAATGACTCGCCAGGAATCGATACAGTTCCCATCTAGGATTGCTCTTGGAAAGAAATTAATGAGCGGAATAGGCTATTAAATTATGTAGGAATGTAATACCCCATTGAACTGGTGTCTACAAGCAGGTGAGCTGCTGTCATCAGAAGGAGCTGAGCACGTTTTCAGCTCTTCTCCAGTCACCCAGGGTTTCCTTCTGAAGCCAGAGAGGGGCTCACAGATGCTGTCACTTGCATTATCTCCCAGAGCTACCCACCATCTGTTGAGAGGCCCAGGCCACATTGTACTTTGGTCTCTCTAGATTTTGAACTTGCCTGTTTATTTACTTCTACAGCATCAACAGGCCCAGTGTGAATGGTGTGTGTATGTATGTGTGTGTGTGTATGTGAGTGTGTGTGTGTTTAAGGAGGTGGGAAGGGAGTGGAAGCCGCAGCAGAGACGAGCTAAATGAGGGCTGTCTGCTATAAAATTAGGGCTCTGGGCACTGAATGGCAAGAGGATCTGCATTACGGGGAGGTTTGTTAGAAATGCAAATTCCGGGGCCTCACCTTGAGAGAGTCCCATGCAGTTGGTGTGGGGTGAGGTCCAGGAATGCATTTGACCTGCTTCCTGGCTGCCTCTAACACACACTGAAGTTGGAGTACAACTAGCTTAGGAAAACTTCATTCTATACTTCGAGTATTAGTGTGGTAAGGAGCAGTGTGAAATCACTCCCTCTGAACCTCCATACCTGAACTATAAGTCAAGGGGAAGGACTTGATGATCTTTAGGTCTCTTCTACCTCTATGTGCTTGTCATTTTCCTAACTGTCCAGGGAGGTGGACATGAACATGACGGCTGGAAGCCGATGGAAGAGTTTTAAGATGCTGGATAGCATCTTAGCACGGCTGGCTTTGTTGTGATGACTGACTGACAAACCCCAGAGTCTTCCAAGGTTTTTCTGGGCAGAGGAACTGCCCTTTCTGGAACGACCGTCCAGAGAATGGAGAAAAGAACATTTCCGAGCAGAAGCCCAGCGGCTGTCAGTTGAACCGCATGGAATGGTTCTGGTTGAGGCTTTGCCTCCGGGGCTGACCTCCAGGGTAGGAAGTTCTGCGGAGGAGCTATGGCTGAGATCCTCAGTGGTTAAGTAACCCAGTCACATAGCCCAGTCATATAGTCATAGGCCAGCCCAACTCCAGAGGCCATCGGAGTCAGCACACTTCTACTGGCATTAGAGGTGGGACATTTGGAAGGGCAAAGAGGACTGAGGCTGAACCCGCACAGATTCAGAATGAAGTTGAGTGTGCCCTCACTTTACAAATTCGAGTTTCCCAGTAAAAGTTAAGCAGACATCTTTTTAATACATTGATGTAAGTCTATTTTCAGGGAACTACATATTAAAAAAAAAAAGTTATGTATGCCAGATGCCCTCTGTATAGCCATGAAAGTCCCTGTACCATGGAATGGTAATTAACGAGGAAATTAATTTTGACCAGGAAATAATAGAAGTGATTGAACTTTTACAAAGTATTTTCATATACACAAGCTTATTTATCCTGATAATAACCCCTGGGAGGTAGGTAAGGCAGGCTGGTAAACCGAGGCACAACTGTTCAATGACAGACCTGAAGTTGGAACTTGGGCCTCCTTTGTCAATGCTCAGAGGCGAGGCACACTGGAAAACGACGGTAGATTTGTTCGGTAAGAGTAGATTTCCATGGATTGTTATTTTTTTAGCAAGCCAGCTCTTAGAGTGATTGAAAATACCTTTACTTCATTCATCTATATGCAATTTTCTACCACTGTTTTTTCTCCCTTCTGGGAAGTAAAAAAAAAAAAAAAAAACAAAAACAGACAAACAAACAAACAAAAAAGAAACAAAACAACAACAAAAAACACCAAACATCTTTTTTGCTTCTTATCACTTCACTTTGACGGGACTCAGCTCGTAATACGATTCTACTGCTGGCAGGCCCTGGTTTATCTTGTCTGTGGCTGTCAGCTCTCTAGTAACCATCTATCTTCCTTTCGGCCCCTACTCTCTCTTCTGTTTTTTACATGAAAATCTTTGGGAAAATACATTTGGCACTATTTTTTTCAAGAGCCTTGCAAATGCTCATTACCCCGATGTAGTCATCTCACCCTTCCAGAAACTAGCCTAAAGAAGGAATTAAAGTTAGCCTAAGAAAATAATCTCAAAGCTCTTTGCACAAAGATGTTCAGCAGAATATTATGTATAATAACAAAAACAGATAAAGCAATTCAAATATTCAACAATAGAGGGATGATGAGTAAATTATACGTCTGTTTGATAGAAATATTATGCAATTGTTAAAATGATGGATATGGAGAGTATGTTATAATGACATTTCCAACATAATGTTGAGTGGAGAGGAGCACCTGCTTATACTGTATGGTTATGGCTCTAAAAAAACCAAAACCCAAAAACCAAACCCACAAAACTATATGCAGAAAAAGATAACTGAAAAACGATTTTGAAGTATTAAACTCAGGATGTATTTTGGTGGTCCACATCTTATTCTTTCTATTTTTCTATGTTTTCCAAGTTTACAGTCATGCACATACAGAGCTTCTGAAATGGAAAGGTGATATGTCCTTTGCACAGTACTGTGGGGAATGATTAAGAACACAGAGTTACAGAGAGGCTTGGGCTTGAATTAAAGCCTGGTCACTTAGAAGGTTTGTGGCTTGGGGCAGGTCATTAAGTTCTCTTATTGTCAGTTTCCTCAGCTGGAAAATGGGGACATATCACACTTAATAGGCAGTTTTTTTTTTGAGAGTGTATTTAATTTACTGAAGTTAATGGCACATAATAGGGGCTCTGTATTTATTGAAAATGATTGACCATACATATTTTTTGAGACAAAGTCTTGGTCTGTTACCCACGCTGGAGTACAGTGGTGCAGTCGTAGTTTACTGCAGCCTGAACTCTTGGGCACAAGTGATCCTCTCATCTCGCCACCTGAGTAGCTGGAACTACAGGTACATGTCACCACTCTCAGCTATTTTTTTTTTTTTTGAGAATTGGGGTCTCACTATGACGCCCAGGCTGTCCTCGGACTCCTGAGCCCAAGTAATTCTCCCACCTCAGCCTCTCAAATAGCTAGGACTACAGGTGCACACCACCACATCTGGCTAATTTTTATTTTTTATTTTGTTGTAGAGTTGGGGGTCTTGCTACGTCACCTGGGCTGGCCTCAAACTCCTGGCCTGAAGCCGTCCTCCTGCCTTGGCCTCCCAAATGATTGAATTCTTACTAGTCAAATAATATCTGGAGGAGGATAGGGGAGGCAACTTCCATTCTCAACTTCCACTCACTCATCCAGTGTGTATTTATTAAGTGTCTACCATGTGCAAGAAGTAGAGGTAAGGGAATGTGTCATTAACATTAGCCTCATGAGACATAACAAACTGAGGGAGAAAACAGAAAATTGGAGAAAAATCAGGCTATATAATTGACAAAATAAAAAGTGGAGTAAAATGAAAAACAATCTATATATCCGATTTTTAAAGTTTTTATTCCATTTATCCTTCATAGGAGCCCTTTGTAATTGGAATGATTTTCATTCCACTTTGACGGATGAGGCCCGAAAAGTCAAGGCCCTTGTACAAGTTCCCTCAGTGATAAAGACAGGGCTGGGCTTCTGTCTCAGGCCAGTGGGATGCGAAGGCCACACATCAAGCCCCCTTTCAACCTACAACAGAAAGGCTCTCTTTGACCATGTGCTTTCCACCATGGCGGGACACCTGGGCCACATTTCCTATCAGGATTTCCTCTTGGGGAGTGTGAACCCGTCTCCTTTGAGTCCCTTCCCTGTGGGAGCTGATGTCTTTTTATTTGGGGGAAGGCAATGGTTTCATTGCTTAGGGGCAGTGAAGAACTTCCAGAACTGGGGACTTGGTAGTGAGCCCTGAGGGCTGGAGAGAACAACTTGGACCATGTCCGGGTAAAGACTTTTAAAAACTGTAGTACCTGGGAGAAGAATGGCTGTCTCTGATAATGAACACAAACTCTGGCGTGCATGGTGTGTGGATTCACACCCTGTTAGCAGTTGGCGAGGTCCTGGACCCCATGACCCATCTAATATTTATTCAGCAGATGTTTAGTAGAGCTTTGGAGGCCACCCAGCCTGGTGCTAGGATTAGGCCGGAGGGTAAAGGATGTCCTCATGGGCCATTTAAAGAGACAAGACACATACATATTGAAGATTTTTGGCTAAAAACTCAGTGTCATGGAACCAGGACCAGGAAAGGGGAAACTTGGCAGGGCCCTCCCTTTCCATCAGACCCAATGCCTTCACTTTACAGATGGATAGTTTGAAGAGCTACAGAGGAAAAGTGACTTTACCAAGGCCACACAACCTTGTTAATCCACTGTTGGTTCAGGATAAAGTAAATCAGGGCAGGCTTTTGGAGGTGAGCCACTTACTATACCTGGAAACCATGGATTAGAGCTTTGAAGCAAAATAATTTATTCAGCAAACATTTCCTAAATGCTTCCTGGGGCCAGGTCCTCTGTTGGACTCTGGGGATATAAAGGTGAGGAAAATGAAAGATGCCCTCAAGGTGCTCCAGTATAGTCAGGGGACAGAGATACAAAAAGTTGGGTGATTACAGGGCAGAAAGTGCCCTCTTGGCAACAGGCAGGAGCCTGGGGAGTCTGGGAGGTAAACCTGGGGTTGTAAAATGATGAATGAGTTACCAAGCAGGCCTGAAGGAAGGGCATCGCTGGCAGTGGGAACATCACAGGCAAAAGACCAGAATCTTTGGTGAGCATGGCTCTCTGGGGGCACTGACAAGACAATTATAATGGCTGAAATAGAGTTCTTGCAGATAAATAATAGGGCCAACTCATGGAATGGCCAAGTCTAGGCAAGGGTTGAAAGATGGAGATTCTGCTTTCAAAGAAGGATTGGAATCCAGGAGTCAAGAGACATCTGTGGATCAATAACTCGTGTACCAAGGGCCACAGACAAAGTTGGTTCAGAGGAAAAGACCTCTGTGGGCATCTGAGAAGGCTTCCTGGAGGAGGTGGCATGGAAGGAAGTGTTGGATTTGTATATGAGGAGCTAGAGGAGATGGAATTCTGAGAAAGAGAAAAGGGCAGGTAAGGTTCAGAGACAGGAACCAGCAGGGCACACTGAGTAGCTCTTTTTGACAGAGCATCACATCAAGTATGAAACTGGATCACAGGAGGCCTTGAACTTTGGCTTCAAGAAACCACACTTTATTCTTTAGAGTGCAGTTCAACCACTTCAGTAGGGAGCCACCAAGGGTGTCTAAGTGAGGATGAAGCAGGTTTAGGGATGCCTGTAAAGTCTGACTTTCCAGAATGTCTCAATTTCCTGAAATATACCTGAACTCCCATTAGGGTAGAGAGAAGCAGAAACTTTACAAAGTTAAAAAAGAAGGGAAGTGAATCCTCACGGTTAATGAGAGGATGGAGGTGGGCCAGGACGAGGTTAATTGTTCCTTCGAAGCCACTTTGCCTTGGCTGTTGGGAATGACTTCTTTAGTGCATCATCAAGCAACCTTTTCTGAGTAGTCCACAACCCCTGCAGAGCAGCCTGGGCCCAAAGCAAGGGGAGGATTAACTAGGTGTATTTGCTGCATGGGGCCCTGGAGAGAGAGGGCTCTGTGCAAGACCTTGTCTCTGACCTAGGGGAGCCAGTACTGAGAGGAGGTCAAACAAAGATGCTTGCCCACTCAGACAACCCAGAGAGCACAAGGGCCAGGGCAAACCTGGTAAGTGAGGTCCCTCTGTGGGCTTCTGGGTGACATAGGATGCATGCCTATGTTGACCAATAATTTCAGTTTTAGAATTGAAAGTCTCACTTCCCCAAAGACCCTCAGTCATGAGCAAGCCAGGATGGTTGGTCACTGTGAAGGCAACACCCAGAGGCAATAGAAAATAAGTGATTGTGCCCGAGGTCAGGAGTTTGAGACCAGCCTGATCAACAAGGAGAAATCCCATCTCTACTAAAAATACAAAATTAACTGGGCATGGTGGTACTTGCCTGTAATCTCAGCTACCCGGGAGGCTGAGGCAGGAGAATCACTTGAACCTGGGAGGTGGAGATTGCGGTGAGAAAGCCGAGACTGTGCCATTGCATTCCAGCCTGGGCAACAAGAGCAAAACTCCTTCTCAAAACAGAACTAAACAAACCCAAAATAAGTGATTGTGGATTTAAGCAGTTGCGACTCAGTGCCAAGCCCTAAATTGGTAAATATATTGGCATACAGTTATTTATAATTTTCTTATATCACCCTTTGTACACATGGAGTCTGTGCTGTGTTGCCTCCCTCACGTTTAATGATAACTTGTGCTTTTTCTTTTTCTGATCATTCTGGTAGGAGGTTTATCGATTTTATTAATATCAAAAAAATCTTTTGACCTCCTTGTTTTTCTCTATTGTTTTTCTATTTCATTGATTTCTGCTGGAATCATCATTTTCCTTGCCATGCTTAGTGTTGGTTCAATTTGCTCTTCTTTTTGTTTTAGTTTTTTAATGCAGAAGCTGAGGTCATTGATTTAAGACTTTTCTTCTTTTCCTAATATTGGTATTTAATTCTATAAATTTACCTCTTGGTATTGTGCTAGTGGCATCCCATACATTTTTATATGATAGGTTTTCATTTTAACCACTTCAAAATTCTTTTTAATTTCACTTTTGAGTTCTTCTTTCACCCATGGATTATTTAGAAGTGTGTTATTTTGCTTCTGAATATTTGGAGATTTTCCAGCTATCTTTCTGTTATTGTTCTAATTTAATTTCATTGTGATCACAGGACATACTTTCTATGACTTGAATCCTTTTAAATGGATTGAGGCTTGTTTTATGGCCCAAAATATGGTCTATCTTGGTAAGCATTCTGTGTGTACTTGTAAAGAATGTGTGTTTTGCTATTGTTCTATGGAGTGCTGTATAAATGGTCATTGGGTCAACTTGGTTGAGAGTGTTGTTCAAATCTTCTGTATCCTTGCTGGTTTTCTGTCTACTTGTCCTATCAATTATTGAGAGAGGGGTTTTGAAGTCTCCGGCCATAATTGTGGATTTGTTGATTTTTTTTTTCTTTTGCAGTTCTATCAGTTTTTGCTTTCTGTATTTTGAAACTCTGCTATTAGGTGCATAAATATTTAGGGATGCTCTGTCCTCTTGGAATGACCTTCTTTATCCCTGGTGATATTATTTGTTCTGAAGCATACTTTGTCTGATATTAGCATAGCCATTTCAACTTTTTTTTTTTGATCAGTGTAAGTATGGTATATATGTTTCCATCCTTAAAAAAAAACTATTTGTATCTTTATATTTAAAATATATTTTTTTTTCTGAGTAACCAGCATATAGTTGAAACTTTCTTTTTTTTTTTTTTTTTTTTGAGACGGAGTCTCGCTCTGTTACCCAGGCTGGAGTGCAGTGGCCGGATCTCAGCTCACTGCAAGCTCCGCCTCCCGGGTTCACGCCATTCTCCTGCCTCCACCTCCCGAGTAGCTGGGGCTACAGGCGTCCGCCACCTCGGCCGGCTAGTTTTTTTTTGTATTTTTTAGTAGAGACGGGGTTTCACCGTGTTAACCAGGATGGTCTCGATCTCCTGACCTCGTGATCCGCCCGTCTCGGCCTCCCAAAGTGCTGGGATTACAGGCTTGAGCCACCGCGCCCGGCCAGAAACTTTCTTTTTTTTTAATCCAGTTTGACAATTTCTTAAATTGTTGTGCTTAAACCATTTGCATTAAATGTGATTATTGATATGTTAGATTTAAGCCTATTATTTTGTTATATGTATTCTACTAGTCCCATTTGTTCTCTTTTCTCCCTTCCCTCATTTTCTGCCTCCAACTGGAGTAAATGAAGACAAAATATTTTTGGACTAAAATTGGACATTTTTGTGATTTCATTTATACTTTTTGTTGGATTATAAGCTAAAATTTTTCAGTTTGCTCTTTTAGTGGTTGTTGTAGAGTTTATAGTACAAATCTTTAACTCATCATAGTCTACCTTCAAGTACAGCACTTTAGGTAGAGTAGAAGAATTTTCCAATGGAATTCTCCCATTTTTCCCATCTTGTCCTTTGTGATATTGCTGTCATTTATTTTACTTACACATACATTATAAAGTTCATAATATGTTGTTGTTATTTAAGCATTCAACTATCTTTTAAGTAAACGTAAACAACAAGGACAATATATTTACCATTGTAGTTATAGGTTGGTGAAAAAGTAACCACAGTTTTTGCCATTACTTGTTTTTTTTTTTTTTTTTTTTTTGAGACAGAGTCTTGCTCTGTCACCCAGGCTGGACTGCAGTGGCGCTATCTCGGCTCACTGCAACCTCTGCCTCCCAGGTTCAAGTGCTTCTCCTGCCTCAGCCTCGCGAGTAGCTGGGACTACAGGTGCGCACCACCATGCCCAGTTAATTTTTACATTTTTAGTAGAGATGGGGTTTCACCATGTTGGCCAGGATGGTCTCGATCTCTTGACCTTGTGATCCACCTACCTTGGCCTCCCAAAGTGCTGGGATTACAGCATGAGCCACCACACCCAGCCTTTTGCAATTACTTTTAATGGCAAAACCCACAATTAATACAATTTCTGGTGCTCTTCATTCCTTTTGTGTGAACCCATATTTCCATCTGATGTCATTTTCCTTTTCCTTGAAGAAAAATCTCTTGGAGTACAAATCTGTGGGTGATAGATATGTTGGAGTAAGGATCCGCTGGTTCTTCTGCTTCTATATGTCTGAGAAGACTTATTTTGTTTAATTTTTGGAGATATTTTTACTAGATATAGATTTCTAGATTGACAACTTTTTTTTTTCTTCCAGTACTTGACAGATGTTGCTCCACTGTCTTCTCCCTTGCATTGTTTCTGGTGAGAAATCTACTGTCATCCTTATCTTTATTCCTCTGTAGGTAATGAGCTATTTTTCTCTGGATGCTTTTAACATTTTCTTTATCACTGGCTTTGAGCAATTTTGGTATGGCTTTGCTGTAATTTTCTTCATGTTTCTTGTGCTTGGGGTTCTTTGAGCTTTTTTGTGTGGATTTATAATTTTCATCAAATTTGGAAAGGATTTGGCCATCAGTTTATAAAATTTTTGTTTCTGCCCTCCCACCTGCCCCACACTTCTTGAAAGACTCCAAATACCAGTATGTTAGGCCATTGGAAGTTGTCTCATTGCTACATTCTTCATTTTAAAAATTCTTCTTTTTCTATTTCATTTCTGTTTCCTCAAGTTAACTAATCTTTTCTTCTGCAATGTTTAATTTGCTGTTAATCTTATCCAGTGTATTTTTAAAGTCAAAGACATTGTAGTTTTTAATCTCTAGAAGTTCAACTTGGCTTTTTAACAAATGTATTTCATGTCCATCCTTTGAACTTATGAGATTTAGCTATAAATGTTTTAATGTCCTTGTTGGCAATTTCTAATATGTGTTTGTTCTGGATTATTTTAATTGACTAATTATTCTCATTATAGGTCATATTTTCCTGCTTCTTTGCATGCATGGTAATATTTGATTGGATGCCAGACAATATGAATTTTAACATGTTGGGTATTGAATTTTTTATATCCCTATCAATATTCTTGAGCTTTGTTCTGGAACACATTTAAGTTACTTGGAAATAGTTTGACCCATTTGGGTTTTGCTTGAAGATTTGTTAGGCAGAAACAAAGCAGCTTTTAGTTTAGGGCTAATTATTTCCTGTTACTGATGCAAGACCCTTGTGGACACTTTACCAAGTGTTCCATGAATGATGGGGGTTTCCAGTTTGACTAGTAGGAATAGGCTCTATTCCCAGTTCTGTGTGAGTGCTGTCAGGCACTGTTTCCTCTCATCTTCTCAAATCATTCTTTCCCTGGTTTTGGGTAGTTTTCTCACATGCCTACCCCAATCAGGAATATGCTGAATTCTCAAGGAGGATTCTTCAGATCTCTGGAGTTCTATCTCTGTGAAGTCCTCTCCTCTCTGGTGCTCTGTCCTGTGAACTCTGGTTGGCTTGGTCTTTCTGGACTCATAGCTCTGTGTCCTTGACTCAGGGAGTCACTGGGCTCGACCTGGGTCCCCCTCCCTGTGCAGGGCTGGAAAGTCTCTCAAGGGCATAAGCTGGGGCAGTCATAGTGCTCACCTTTGCTTGTTTCTCATCTCTCTGGGGTCACCATCCCTGGTTGCCTAATATTCAATGTCTTGAAAATTGTTTTTCATATATTTTGTTTTTGGTGTTACCGTTGAGGGTAAGTCCACAAGCTGTACCTACATGTTGGCTGGAAGCAGAAGTCTCTGAAGTGGAAGCAGAAGGCTCCACTACCATCACTGGTCCAGGCCATCTCAATAACAGGCTAATTTTAATACCAATAACAATAATACTAAATGCCATTCTCAAGTAAAGAGTAGATTTGTGTCAGGTGGCCCATCTCTATTATGTGTCATTGCCTCTCCATTCAGAAGAGTGACATAGCTACTTCACAACTGAAGTACTTTCATAGCTATTGCCAAATCTGATTCTCTCAACAGCCAGGTGATATACGTAGGCAGGCATTCGGCCATTTGACAGAGAGAGAGTTTGAGGCCCAAAGAGGTATCGAGATCTGCTCAGGGCTACCTAGACAGCAAATGGGAGTCAGAACTATAACCACGGCCTCTGTCCTCGACTCTAGGGTTGGATTTGCTGCTTCTTCTCTCCTGCATATCAAGGCAGCAGGCAGGGGCCTTAGCTTTCACTCCTGATCAGTAATGAGACATTCATTTCCCCCTGGGAAGAAGGAGGACGAATAATCCAGCCCCCCTGCTAGAAAACACATGGGCAAGTGAGGCAACAATCAACGCCATCCCAGGCAAGCCTCTGTGCTGCCTGGATTCACGGCATGCAGGGCACAATGCTGTGTTTTTCTGACCATTGCCATGGTGTGTGGACAAAATGTGAGCATGTTTCCTTGGAAAACTTCAACAGTGACTCACCCTCATTTCTACTGGGATCAATAGAAGAATGGGCAAGCTGGGAGTAGGGGGGGGGGAAGGAATAGCCAGGAGCAAAATCAGGACACAGATCACAGCAATGTTTGCTACCTATCAGCAAGTGGGTTGCTAATGCAAAGTGGTTTCTTAAAAGCTTGGAAAATAAAAACAACAGCCATTACATTTGAAGACAAGTTAGCATTAGAAAAAGATGTGTAGCTCCGAAATGAATTCTCTTTAATCAAGGGTCTCATTTCCTCTTGGTTACCAAGCGTTCTGTCCACATGGAGTGGTCAGAAGGCTCTGGTCCCTTTGGTGGCCTGCGAGCTCAGAAGCAGCATGGAGTGGTGAAAAGAGCACAGGTTTTGGAATCTGAAAGGTCTGGGTTTGAATTGTATCTCTCCCTTACTAAGCCTTAGTTTCCCCATCTAATAAGATGGGCACAGGGAAGCCTATCTTGTAAGGTGGCTGTGATGAGGCAGCCTGGATAAAGGAGCTGGTGCACGGTGCTCACTCATTGCCAGCATCACACTGGGGATCCTGAGAGACTAAGAACAGGGAACAATGGGGTTGATAATGGCAGCTCCACTCAGTGAACTGTGATGAAATGCTAAGACTCGTTTACAGAGACTTCCTCATGGCAGGAGAAGATGTTTATGGGAAATAATGTTGAGGGACAAATGGAGAAAACAATATCAAAGTCCAGTGGACAAACTGGGCTAGAGATGATCATTGGAAGCTGCTATACCAGAACCCTACTGAGAGGGCCCAACCGCTATGGGCTGTGGGTAAGGGGAGGTTTTGAGGAAGTGGAACCTTGTGAAAGCGGGGTTAGGAGGCCTGCCAACAGAGGGACAGAGGAGGGAGAGGGGAGAGAGGACAAGGAACAGGGACCCGAGGAGACAGAACAACAGAGAGAATAGCTCCTTAGCTTTCAGTCTTAGTACCAGCAGGTCTGTGTGTCTGCTTTCCAGTGAGCATTTCCCAGCCTTCAGTAACCATTGCCCTTGGCTGGCATTAGCCCCCAAGGCTCTCTGCTCTTGTATCCCCAGGAGCCCTAACTGAGGCAGAAACAGAGAGAGAGTATACAGAGAGAAAATTGCAAGGAAAGATACCAAAATCATAACCATTGCTTTCAATAGACGGAGGTGCTATGGGTTATGTTTTTCTATTTTTCTGTTCCCTCCCTGGCGTTTTCTACAGTAGCTATATCATAAAATCTTCAAGGAAAAACAAAACAAAAGCATGGTCCACAGGCCTCTGGGGCTCCTATTGCCCACCCTCCCTTCTGTGTTGGCTCTGCCCCTTGTCATGCCTTCTCCCTGCCTTTTTTGGATGGGTGCCTTTGCTGGTTGCAGGTCTGCGTGGTCCTTCTCCCCGTTCCCCAGGTCTGGTAATTTCCATTTCCATTTGCTGAGCTGACCTTCCTTCCCCAGCACCTGGGGTTCCTCACAGCATCTGCCCAGGAGAAGGGCTTTGGGTTCCATGTCTAGGTTCCTCTATCTCTGAGTTCCTCAGTGCCTGCCTTGTTCTCCTGGGCAGAATAAAAGCAGAACACCTGAGGGCAACTGCAGGCAGTATTGCTCAACAGTTAGAGCCCAGGCGTTGGTGTCAAGCCGACTCTAATTCCAGGCTGTACCACTTTGTAGGTGTGTGTCCTTTAGCAGGCTTCTTAACCTCTCAGTGCTCCAGTTTTATTTTCTGTAAGATGGTTTCTAGTCATTGCTATGTACTTAAATTTGGGAGGCACACCTGTGTGAGATACTGGGTATGCTGCCTTTAGAAAGGTTCTGGACTTTATAGATAAGACTTTCAAGGAATTGTGCCAGTTATGATGGTGAGCGTGGTGGCTCCACTCAATGAACTGTGATGGCATGCGAAGAGGGATGTTACAGAGGTCTCCTCATGACAGGTCTGATACCAGTTATGATTCCTTGAAAGTCGTCCACCGAGTGAGGTCACTTCCACTGCCATGTCCCCTCTGAGAGGTGGTAATATGGTTTGGCTGTGTCCCCATCCAAATTTCATCTTGAATTGTAATTCCCATAATTTCCACGTGTTGTGGGAGGGATGTGGTGGGAGGTAATTGAATCATGGGAGTGGTTTCCTCCATACTGTTCTCATGGTAGTGAATAAGTCTCACGAGATCTGACGGTTTTATAAGGGGTTTCCCCTTTTGCTTGGCTCTCATTCTCTCTTGACTGCCGCCATGTAAGATGTGCCTTTCACCTTCCGACATGATTGTGAGGCCTCCCCAGCCACGTGGAACTGTGAATCCATTAAACCTCTTTTTTTTAAATAAATTATCCAGTCTCGGGTATGTCTTTATCAGCAGTGTGAAACGGACTACTACAGGTGGGAAGGCCTACTTGTCCTCCTCCTCACTGAGGTTCTGAATATGGCTAAGCCCAGATTCCTCTCCTGCCTCTGCCATCAGGAACCACCAGAAATGCATTCAGGAAAGGGGTGAGACAGTCTTCATTATCACCCCTTCAGGTCACAGAAACAGCTGCCTCAGTGATGAGGCTGTTTTGATGCTTGACATCAGGGCAGCCTGACACCCCAGGTAGAATCCCCTCCCCTGCTGGTCTGCTCCTTCTGCTGGTTCCCATCAGGCCTTTTGGGGGAAACTTGGAGGCTCACTTCAATTTCACAAACACCATCTGAGCCCCTACTGTGTCCTGAGCACTGGGACAGGTGCTGGGCATGGACAGGAGTAAGTCTCAGTCCCAGTGACAGACACAGAACAAGTAAAAGGCATAGAAGTGAAGGACCCACTGTCTTGACAGTGGAGAAGGGACATGTGACTTTCTAAAACCGAGAGCAGGACATCTCAGTGATGCAGCCCAGAAACTGAGGGCATTGAGTAAGGAAGAGGAGAATGTGATTTTAGGAGCTAAGGAACAGTTAAAAATGGCTGTCAATCTAATGCAACTAATCAATCCAATTCAAATTAATTGAATCTTATCTAATCCACTGAGCTAATTAAATCCATCCTACATGGATGGAAGAATAGCATGGTGACTGAAACTGCTAGAACCTATGCCCTGCCCTCTTCGATGATTTGGAGGAACTGTGGTCTCTAATCTCAGGTAATTTTTTAAAAAAATTCTAACTTCAAAAATAGACAAAAATCTTTCAAACGTTGCTTTTCAAAAAAGCAACTTCTGAGCCATAGGCCTCTCGCTATGTCCTTGCAGGTGCTGGGAGCCAAATTAGGGTCTGGTGGAGGCTGTCCACTAAAGAAGGTATTACAGGGGCAGTCCAGGGAGAAGGCTGTCCCTGGCTACACGGAGCAGGTGGGACCCCTTCTCCTTTATTTGAGCCTGTCTGTCTATTAGGAGTTGGGTCCAAACCGTAAAACATATTTGTAAATAGCTGCATTATGCACATCCTTAGAAACTGCACAATTAATATATGAATACATAAATTCATACTTATAAATATGCCAAGGGTCCAGTAAAAGTGAAGAATCTTCCTGCACACTCAATTGTGTTCTCTTCCTCTGAGCAGCTCTCAGTAGGTAGGCACCACTCTAGACTTTTTCTGTGTGCTGATATGCATACATGTGCATTTATAAATATATAGTTTAGGGTGTGGGTATTTTTAATACAAACGGGACCACATTGTATGTATTGTTCTGCAACTTGCTTTTTTCACCTACCAAGATGTCTTAGAAATTTTCCTCAAGGGATCTCCAAATCTTCCTTACCCAGTTTAACTGTTGCAGGGGGTAGGGGAAATGCATAGGCATCTTCCCTCCTCAATGTAATCATCCTTTTATTGATGAACATTTAAGTCGTGTCTAGATTTCTGCTTATACAAACAGTGCTGCAGGAAAGATCTTTATCTATGTTGCTTGGTGTACGTGAGTATGTACTTCTTTACGGCAGATTCTAAGACGTAAAACTGCCAGGTTGAAGGGAATGCATGCTCTTTTATTTTATGGATGTGTGCTGCATCCCTACCCATCTCCCCAGCCCAGAGGCTCTACCAGTTTATATTCCCCTCAACAGTTGTCCCAGCTGCCCTCTCTAAGAGATAGGTGGCTTCTTTGCTGAGATGCAGCTCCCCTTCCGCTTGTCTCTTCTGTGGTTTCTGTGGTCCCCTTGGCTCTCCTGCAGACCTTGGCCCAAGGCCATCTTCCTATCCTTTGTCACCCAAATGCATCAAAGGCCCTATTTTAAGGACTCTGAGTCCTATTTCAAAACACACAGCACATAAATAAGGGAGTGATGACTCTCATTTCAGAATGATTTCTTCTTCCACAAGAGGATCTGCTTCAGCATTTGGAGCAATCAATGAACCAATATTGATTATGCCTGCCATTTATTCATTCATTGATTTACAGTGTTAGGTTCGTGCTAGCTGCTGCAGAACGCTTGTCTTCAAAGGGTATTCTCTCATTGGATGGAGCAAGACATGCAAATACCTTGTGTTATTAGGTAAATTTATATTAATAGACAGTTGACTGTTATGAAAACATTTTAATTACTCAAAGAGGAAGAGAGAGACAGAGAGGGAAAGATCTGAGTAGGTGAGGGACCAGAGGTGTTTTGGGGATGGAACAGTCTAACATATAAACACTATGATTTACTAGCCCACAGAGAATGATTACTGGGGCCGTCCAGCCCGTTTGTCACAACATAAACAAATGCAAGGACTTCTCCAGCTGTGATGGCTGGGCAATAGCTGTTTTCAAGCGTGCAGGAGGAGGGGAGAATAGGACAGAGGTGTCTTTTTCAGACTCCTCCTTCCTTTACCCTTGCCAAGGGAGTGTGACAGTCAGTAAGACTGTTCATATTCAGTCATTCATTATAGTTGATATTTCTAAAAGACGTGTTGGTGATTCTTTAAACTTCTCAGTTGCCAAGAAAAAGATACAACAGCTTTTAGCCTATGCATGGAAGTGTCCTCTATAGGCCGTTTTTCCCCCTTTAAAAAAAGTCAGAAACCAAGGCCATTCCATTTGGAGTTCAGACGGTGAGCTGTCCATGAATCAAAAGATAACGTGGCACCGGGCAGCAGGACCAACCAAAGCATGGTCTGATTTATTAACTTGTCTCCTGAGGAAGATAAAGTAGGTGAGTCAATAGACATTAGGGCTCCTTTCCTCTGCCTGGGTCCAAGGAGGAAATAAGCCACGGAGAGATAAGCAGCCGGCTTTTGATGTCAGATCCAGCGCAGAGTGGGTGCGGGAGCAGCCAGTTCTCCCTGGCGATGCTAGTGAGGGTGGGCACCACCAAGGGTCTGCACTGTAGACCCAGGCGGGGGCTGCCATGTCAGCACCATTTCTAGCTTATCCTTTCTTCCTGGGTCTCAATAAAAAGACTTATTTTTTAGTTCCTAGTGTTCAAAGAGTGTTTAAGTTACACCATATCTGAAGGCTAAGCAGAACTTAAATGGACTGTAAATTATTTAAGTTAGCCCTCAGAGATCATTGCACAATGTTCCATCCATCCATCATTCCATCTAAGAATTGTAAGACCTAATCTTTTCCTCTAAGAAGTTTACAGTATACTGGGGGCATATTACCAGACAAATAGTAGCTTTTCTATTTGATTGATTGATTGTAGAAATGGCATCTTGCTATGTTGCCCAGGCTGGTCTCCAACTCCTGATCCTCCCTCTTCAGCTTCCCAAAGTGCTAGGATTATAAGTATGAGCCATCACACCCAACCAGCTATAGCTCTTACTCCATGATTGATTGGTTGATTGATTGGCTACCTCTCCCACTGGCCTGTAAGCTCTAAGAAGAACCAGGTTAGTCTTGTCCACTGGTAACCTGACACATAACACAGTGCCTGACACATAGTAGGTGATCAATAAATGTCAATATGAGATGATCAGACAGTAGGACAGGAAGAACGCTCAAGGTCTATGTGGGGCTGCATGTAGATGAGAGGGGGCTGGGTGCTGGAGGGCAGTGAGATATAACCACTGGAAAAGGTGATGGCAGGAGCCAGGAGGTAGAATTTGGGCTTTATTTTATGGGCTGGGAAAGACATTAATGGGTCTCAAGCAGGCTGTGACATGGTAAAGTCCTCTCTCTCACATTTATTTATTCATTCATTTCATTCAATGCAATTGATTGAATATCTTGTATATGTAAGGCATCACGTAAAATATAAAGAATAGAAGTACGATAGAATCATATCCCCAAAGAGTTCCCAGTCTGGCAGGGGAGACAGATAAGTAAACAGATGGTTATAATGTATACATTTTATGCTAGAGATTTCCACATAATACTCTGGTATGGCCATGTTTGCACTAAATCTTGGAGGAAGGACACATACAAGTGAGGTGATGAAAGGGTGGGAAGGGTGTTGCTGGCAGAGGGAGCGAGGAGAGAGTGTGCAATGCTGGGAGGAGGGCTCTGTTTAATATCGCTGGGGTGTTGTGTGGGAGGCTGGGGGAGTAGAGTGAGAGGCCACTGAAAGAGAGGCAGGAGCTAGACTAGAGAGGTCTATGAAGAGATTCTTGGACTTCACTCTGTGGTTCACGAGGGAGGGAGAGGAGCAGGGCTGTATTTTAGAACGGTCATGTTGATGCAGAGAATGGGTTGGGGAGGGACAGAGTGAGCACTGGGGTGGGGGGGGGGGGCGCCGGTGAGGCAGTTGTTGTTCTTATCTGGGTGAAAAAACATAAGGAACTGAACTAAAGTAGTGTCTGGGGTGGGGGATAATAACAGCTAGCATCAATTGGGCACTTATGGTATGCCAACTGTTCTATGGGTATTACATGTATGAACCCACTTAGTCCTCCAGTCCCCCTCTGAGGTAGGAACTAGCATTATCCCCATTTTGCGGATGAAGAGACTGAGAAACAAGGTTCCACAACTAGCAAATGGGGATTTGCACTCCCGCCATTTACAGAGTTTTGAATCTAGGGGAGCATCAATTATGAAGTGCAGGTGTGGGGACAGGGAGAGGATGAATTTAGTTTTGACTATTGATTTGGGATGTCCATGGCACTCTAAGTGAGGAGTTTAGCAGCCCCTGGAATGTTGGGTCTGGAGCTCAGGAAAAAGGTCCGGGCTGGGGTGGCAGTCTGGGAATTATGGGAAAGGACGCTGTAACCTGGGAGAGGACAATACAGCAACCCGGAGTGCCACTAGGTAAGGGGTGGCAGGGGAAGAATTGCTTTTGAAGGGGGCCAAGGCAGAGTGGGCAGGGAGGTGAGAGGAAGCCGGACAGGAGTGAAGAGGAGTGTCTCAGGGAGGGTGTGGGCCACAGTCCACATGCTGGTGAGAAACCAGGTGGGACAAAGACTGAGGAGTATCCCTGTCAACAAAGGCTGGGTTAAGCTAAAGAGATCTCGTGAGCAACCTTGACAAAGAAAAGTTTCAGTGGCGTGTTGGAGGTGGACTGGCAAGAAAAAGGGAAATGAAGAAGCAGGGATAAGCAAGTACTGCAGGCCCCCCTTATCCATGGGAATACGTTCCAAGACCACCAGTGGATGTCTGAAACTGCAGATAGTACCCACCCCTACATGTATCATGTTTTTTTCCCTATACATACATACATACCTCTGATAAAGTTTAATTTATAAATTAGGTACAGTAAGAGATAAACAAAAATAACTAATAACAAAATAGAACAATTATAACAATATGCCAGCATCATGACTCTTGCTCCTTGGAGCCATGATTAAGTAAAACAAGGGTGACTTGAACACAAGCATTGCCGTACCTTGATAGTAAATCTGATCACTGAGATGGCTAAGTGATCAGCAGGTGGGCAGTGTATGTACGCAGCGTGGATACGCTGGACAAAGGGCTGATTCACGTCCTGGGTGGGATGAAGTGGGATGGTGCAAGATTTCGTCACGCCACTCAGAATGGTGCACAACTGATTATTTCTGGAATTTTCCATTTAATATTTTCAGGCTGCAGTTGACTGTGTGTAACCGACATTAGGGACTGACTAGATAGAGAACTTTTTGGTGACTCTTTGTTTGGAAGGCAAGGAGAGGGAGAGGCTGCAAGGTAGTGGGGAGGTAAGATAAAGAATAATTTTAAGTCCTCGTAAGACTGGAGTATATTTTTATGGGATTCAGTTTTCAATTCCCCAACAGTGCTAAGCACAATACCTAGCTCATCCTAGCCAATCAGCAATTCTTTGAAGAATCCTTCTCATTTCTCCCCCATCCTCTGCTGTCAAGTCCACCTTGATAAAATCAAGCTCATATTGTGCAGGAAAAAATGGTGAAAACTTGACTCTTGGCAAAATCGTCTGGGGATCTGAAGATATTGCTACTTTAGAGGCTGAGTGGCAACAAGTGATTAAGTAGCTAAGCTAGCAGATGCTTAATTGATTCTTATTCTTGCGCTATTCATGGGAAACAGTGTACCCTGTTGACGGTGAATGCAATGTCTACACAGCGGGCCATCTCACCTCATGGCACCTCTCCAGTGCTTTGATGGGGTGGAAATGGATGCTTCCATATTTATGTGGCTCCATCTTTGGCCATTTGGAAGTCACTAAAGGCATGTGTAATAAATTCTCTCCTCTGCCTTGAGAAAAACCAACTGGGCAAGCTTCCATTTCTAATGGGGTCCGTGAAATATGGATATTAAGGACCACGGATTTGGCTGTCAGATTGACAAATGAGTCTTCCCTTTTGAAAGGCACTTAGGAAGTTATAATTGGAAGCTTGAGAGGAGCTGTCAAAAGCAGGCAGTGGGCATCCCACCAAGCTGCTGGGTCTTTTTATTTAGGGGTGGGGTGAGGGATACTTTCTTCTTGTGAGCCATGGTGGGATTCCCTCCAAATGGTGGAAATGTGGCCAACTTACACCAGAGGCAGAGGCTTAGGCTTCTGTAGGAGCCAACTGGTCCTGCCAAAGACCTAACTAGGGCTGGCAAGACCTAAGTATTCTTATTTGCCTTTATTATAGTCTAAACAGGCTAGAAAGGCAGCAGTTAGATGCAAGGTGTGGTGTGATGGTAGGCATTCTCAGGGCACTTTAGATACAGCTCAAGTGATATAAAGTCTAGGTTGTGGAATGGAAACCTTCTCATTCCTGGTGGTTTCCAGCTGGTAGTGAAAGAGGTTCCTGGTGAGAGTGGGATGCCTCTGGGCAGTGACATTCAACCCTGGCTCTCCAAGGTGTTTCTGAGGCTGTCAAATATAAACCCAGGGCCATGATTTCCAGGAAATTTCCTGAACAATAAAGATGGTGGGCCAACTGATTGCCCAGAATCTCTAGATTCATTCCCAGAACCACCAAGAAGTACAAGCAAGGTGGTTGAATAAATATTGGATGAATACATGGATCAACACTTAAGAAACAAGAATCACCACCAGGGTCTTTGAAGAGAGGGTGGGAGATGATTAAAGGCTTCTGATAGCAAATCATGACTTGGAAGGCCAGGCATGGTGGCTCACACCTATAATCCCAGCACTTTGGGAGGCAGAGGTGGGCGGATCACTTGAGGCCAGGAGTTCGAGACCAGTCTGGTCAAAGTGGTGAAACCACGTCTCTACTAAAAATACAAAAATTAGCCAGGTATGGTGGCACAAGCCTGTAATTTCAGCTGCTCCAGAGGCTGAGGCACGAGATTTCCTTGAACTCAGGAGGTGGAGGTTGCAGTGAGCAGAGATCGCACTACTGCACTCCAGCCTGGGTGACAGAGTGAGACTCTGTCTCCAAAAATGAATGAATGAATGAATGAATGAATGAATAAATAAATAAATAATCATGGTTTGAGCAAAGAGTCTGATTGGTGATGTCAACGTTGAAGACAGCTTAGTCCTGTCCCCATGCCGCATGAATAGCCCAGCTTTGCAGTTTCACGTATATTTTCTCACTCATTTAATTTTCCCCGAATTCCAGAATTCTGTGCTGGCTCTCTCATCTGTTCATCCACTGTTATCTACACAGATGGCTTCCAGATCTATCTCCCTAGCCCTGACCCCTTTCATGAGCTTTTGCTTTGATTAGCTTGTCTAAGCCAGAAACAATATGACTAGATCATCCATCACAGCCTGGCTTCATCGCCTCAGGAGGAAGGGCCTTCAGGGCAGACTTTTAATGGGACAGTTGGCAGAGGTGAGTTGAGGAGGCAGCGGGGAGCATTAGAGCATAACATTGGATTGATTATCTAGTTGTACTTCCAACAACTCACATTTATGGAACTTATCTATAAGCAAGGCACTGGGACCACAGAATCCAAAAGACACTATCCTTGCCCTCAGAGGGCTCCCAGTCTATAAGAGACAAGGGCTGCGAGAGGTAAAAGAAGGCAGTTCTGGAGAGGTAGGTGTCAGGAGCAGTGATCCACATGAAGTAAGCCTACATGGGAATGTTGTATCCTTAGGAGTGTGATAAAAAATGCCCAATCCCCCACTTCATTCTGTGAGTGCTCCAAGACAGGGTCTTGCTTATCTTAATTTTCCCAGTACATTCAGTGCTCAGCAAGTACTTGCTGAGGGAATAAATGAACAAAATGTTGTATGGAGTGGCTAACTATCCCTAGGAAGGTGGCAGGATAAGACAGCAAAGTTCTTCTTAAAGGCCACGACCTTTGGGTGGTATCTGGAAGTGTGAATAGGCCTTTGCCAGGTACATGAGACAAAGAAGGGCAGAGGGAACACAGAGAACAGATGCACAGAGGCAGTCATCAAAGAGAATGGGGTGTTTGGTGGACAGTTCTGCATCATTGGGATGTAGGGTCCATGCTGGTCAACCACAGGCAGATGAGGAGGCTGGAGAGGTAAGCAGGGGCCAGGCTGGGCAGGGACTCCAGAGCCATTCTAAGGGGTTTAGATTTTTGTAAGTTACAGAAAGCCCTGGAATGTAAGGGTGTTATGTTGGGTAGTGCTGTGACCACTGTGGATGTGGGTTGAGGAAGGGGTACTACCAAGGAGGGTAGCCAGAGCCTCTCTCTTAGAGTTTTAGGCGACTCCACCCCAGCTCCCGCTTCTCTCTAGTAGGAGCCTAGGTTCTGCCTCCCAGAGCTGGGGAGATCGTTTGTCTCACATTCTTGTCCTAATTTACCTTATGAGCATCCCCAGCCAGCTGACAGAGCAGGGAGTGGGTGCAGAACTGCTGTCGGCCAAACTTCCTGGTGATCCCTGTGTCCTTAAGTGAGCAGGGGCAGGGACTCCCAGGTGGTGAATGCTAGAGGTCATTTGAGTTCGTCTCATGGAATCCTCTCATTTTATAGACGGAAAAACTGAGGCCCAGAGATGGCAGTGACCTATCCAAAGTCCCATGACACAGCAGGACTAGAATCCAGGCCTCTGGGCTACTATGCTGATTTGTTCTCCACAGTGCCGAGTAGCCTTATTTCTTTGGGCTTATGGTGAGAAAAGACCAGCCTGCCAGCCAGTCCCTCCCTGGATTAGCTCCCTGTGTGCTCTCTCCAGAAAGTCTTCCTGAGTTACACCCGTGCAGTGTGGCAGAGCAGAAAGAGCATGGGTGTGGGAACGTGGCAGATTTGGGCTTGAAGCCCAACCCTGCTGCTCCCCTAGCTACGCAACCTTGAACAAGTTACTTAACCGCGCAGTTTTGTCATCTGGAAAGTGGAGATATCAGTACCTCCCTTGCAGGGTTGTTGTGGCAGATTACATGAGATAATGTGCCTCAAGCGTCCCTGAAGCATAATGCCTGGCAGGTGGCATGTGCTCCACTGATAGGAACTGTTGTTATTCTTTTACCCCTCCCAGGGTTCTATTTCTGCTTCCAGCATATTATCCGGCTACCTGTCTCTGGTGGTCCTGGGATTGTGCAGGGGCTTCTACAGCAACTGAGCTAACCAGGGCACTTCTCAAGGTTGTTTAGGAAGGCAGCCAAGGCATACCTTGGCTTATTTGTTTTTAGGGCAAATGCAGGTTAAGAAAGCAATCTTTGGACTGGGTTGCAGCCCAAGAGTATATTCTTTAGGTCAATAAAATAAAATTTAAAACATTTGGAAAGTGTGGTGTGTGTGTAATTATGCATGGGTGAGATAATTTTCACCACGCAAAAAGACTTTCCCATGTATACAAAGACTCATGGTAGGATTCCTTTAAGCCACTAGTTCCTCTTAGGGCTCTTACTCTGGAGTCAATTTTCCTAGCATGATTCACACCAACCTTCCAGGAAAGTGCTTTCTGCTTCCTACCACTTGTCACCCCGGCCTTCCTGCACTTTCCTTAAACTTTGAGCCAAAGCAGAAGAATCTTGGATTGATAGCAATGTAGTTGCCACATTTTATTGATATACCATATACTATAAGATGCATCACGATTTTATGTATAACCAAGAAAGAAAAACAAACACTGCTTATTGTAATTTTAAGACTTAATTGATTGTAAAACAAATCCTTATTTCAGAAATGCTAAAATGTGAACACAGATATGCCTCTTAACAATTAATGAAATGAAGTGTCTGAGGACCAGGATCAACTGGATAGGTTTGCATACTCGCAGAATGAGATCATACAGCTGGGGCTAAATCCCCAAAATATACTTGACTTAACATTATTTTTTCCTTTGTTAAAGAAACCACTAATCTACAGGCTCTGTGAGGGTGGAGACGGGGTCTGTTTTGTTTACCACTGTGTCTCTACCACTTCACTCATAGTAGGTATTCAGCAAATATTTGCTGTATGAATAAATAGAACAAAGTCACAACATGAAAGAGACGGAAAGCCCACAGAAGAAAATAAATCATTCATAATTCCCCCACTGTGGGTATTTTGGCTGATTTCCTTCAAGTCTTATTTCCTATGAATATGCCCTTTTATACACATGTAAATATAATGTATTATTAGATTTAGCTCTGGGATGTGTTTTTGTATTTCTCTATTAATATAAATGAAACGATGAAATGAGATGATGCGGAAATGCTTTGAAGACTGTAAAATGTTTAACAAATATCTTATTAGTTATAATAATCATGAAAATACAGACATGAATGGGGCTGATTTTCTGAGAATACACTTCAAAGCTAACAGCGAATTTGCCCTCCAAAGCTGGGAATATGTTCTATTTCCTCATCCTACTCACCAAGGGGAGTCCTTCTGTTTCATATTGGGAAGGGAAAGAGAAACTTAAGGCTTCCTAGAAGTCATAGCTCCAACTTCCCACCCAGCCCAGAAATTTCTTCCATCTCACTAATGGAAGATCATCCAGGACTGGGGGAGGAAAAAGCACATCTCTCAGGCTGATGAAAAATAGCAGCCTACAGAGAACCTCCTCCTCTCCACCCTTTACCAGCGGTGGGGAGAAGTTACACACTGGGTTCCAAGGAATGCTCTTCACTTATTCTGCCTGCTGATAACAATGCAGATAGCAGAGAGATGTCAACACAAGTAAGTAATTCATGACAGTGGGGGTAGGTACGTTCAACAAGCCACAAAGTCAGATTTGCCATGGACAACTAATTAAAAATTTACTTTTAGATAGTCACAATTTATACACATATTGATGAGTCTAACCTGTGCCTGGTTCTTTGAAGGGATGTGGGTTTATTCATACAATAGAAGGGAGTGCTGACCGATTTTCTCTCCTTGATCAAACTTTGGCCAGGCTCTTCTGGGCCTTCTTCTCTTCTAAGCCTCACCCTTGGTTGGCCTATGAAGACTTGAACAAACACTAGCATAGTTTCTAACAGCTCAAGGCCGCATCCCTAGAATGCCTCTATCCCCTCTTAAAGTGCCTGCCTGAGAAAACTCGAGGCTGCTAAGAGAATTTACTTACTGTTTGTTTCAGCCAACACCTGAATATAGGGCCCCTGTGTCCCCATCTCTGTGGGAGGGTAGGAGCCTAACTAACTTCAATAAGCACCAGTTAGCAAACCCAGATGCTTTTCACAGGGACCAATACCTTGTTTTTTGTGATTTTTTACTTCTCTGGCTCTGCTGCTCAAGCCCTTGCTGTTCCCTCCACCCATTCCCTCATTCTCTCTTTAAAACACCCAAGGCCTCTCTATGAATTGGGGTTGAGTTCAGCTCATGCTGCACCCTCTTCCCTACTGCAAAAGTAAATAATTGATTAAAATCTGCCCTCGCCGTGTTAACCCATGTCCAGCTTTGTTTACTTTTGACAGTACTCAGGAGCTCACCTAGTCTAGTAGCTCAGGCTTTCAGCTCACCTAGGCTGCCTGTCCATCTGCATGCCTTTACTGGATAATCGTTGTTCTCTCTCTTCTTGACTCTCAAATCCTTAGCCTTGAACTTTGCCCCTGCCATCCTTATGCCCTCCTTTGTCCTCAAGGATACATTTTCCTGGTTGCACCATTTGGTTTCTACCTTGCATACCCTTGGAGATCCCCTTTTCTGCTTGCACCACTTGTCTCAGTCTCTGGGAGCCCATAGAGGCCAGACTAACATTCCAGCACCTCTTGCCCCTGCATCAAAGCTGCAATCCCATTCCCTGTGTGCTTCAGTGAAGGTTGACCTTGGCCTTTATTAACTGCCCAGGCATTGTGTACAGGGCACAGTTTGTGAGGCCTACGCCATCAACACTTTCCCAGAGAGTAAAAAATAATATCGCTTATGTACAGATTTATGACCAGTTTTTTATTTTATTTCATTTTTTTTAAGACAGGGTCTAGCTCTGTCTCCTAGGCTGGAGGGCAGTGGTGCAATCTCAGCTTACTGTAGCCTGTACCTCCCAGGCTCAAGTGATCCTTCCACCTCCACTGCCCAAGTAGCTGGGATCACAGGCATGCACCACCATGCCTAAGTAATTTTTTTTTTTTTTTTTTTTAAATAGAGATAAGGTCTCATGATGTTGCCTAGGCTGGTCTTGAACTTCTGGGCTCAAGCGATCCTCCTGCCTTGGCCTCCCAAAGTGCTGGGATTACAGGCATGAACCACCATGCCCAGCCCTACAACCAGTTTTTAATGCAGAATATCACTTTATAAAATGGCTAAACAGCTGTGATCAGTACCAGATGAAAGATGACATTTGAGCTAGTTAGGGTAGGAGCCTAACTAACTTCAATAAGCACCAGTTAGCAAATCCAGATGCTTTTCACAAGGACCAGCACCCAAGCCCCTTCCTGTTTTTTGTGATTTTTTACTTCTCTGACTCTGTTGCTCAAGCCCTTGCTGTTGCCTCTACCCACTCTCTCATTCTCTCTTTGAAACACCCGGGCCTTCTCTATGAATTGGGGTTGAGTTCAGCTCATGCTGCACCCTCTTCCTTATTGCAAAAGTATATAACTGATTAAAATCTGCCCTCACCATGTCATCCCATGTCCAGCTTTGTTTACTTTTGACAGTACTCAGGAGCTCACCTAGGCTAGTAGCTCAGGCTCTCAGCTCACCTAGGCTGCCTGTCCATCTGCATTTTAAAAGCAAGCTGAGCTCATCCATTATGTGTATGTATCTTTCCTTGCTCCTCCATCGTGGTTCTCCCTGAATCTCCCTTTCCCACACCCCAGAGCGGGTGCCTTCACTACTCACTGACTTAGCTCTGCCTAAGGTCTCCCCCAGAAACTTGTCTTAGATGATTCGTTTAGGATTCCCTCCCAGTTACAGTCTTTCCAGCGTTTATTCTAGGAAAACTAGGCAACAAGTATCCAGGAGATAAGAGAAAGAAACAGAGTCCGTGTCTCTCCGCAGTCCTGCTTTGAGACTGCCTCCCTACTGAGAGTTTGCGAAGGTCTCCCTTTTGAGATGTAAGACTCGCTTCAGACGTGAGGCTGTGCCCGTCCTCCCTCCACCCACAGACAGAATTGATGCAGCAGGCCCAGCTGGACGGGTGAGGTCCCCTCCCCAGCGCTATATCAAAGAGAGCAGGCAGGAGCCCACGTAACAAGGGTTTGCTCCACTTAAACTCTGTGATGGGAGAGGGACGCCTCCACCCCTTTTCTTTTTGTAGGCTGCTTTGAATTGTATTAACACAAGTGATGAAACATATCAAACCCTGGTTAGCAGTTTCCCTTAGCATCCCCTGGCCAAAAAAAAAAAAACTTTTTTTTTTTTTAAATTAACTTGTGCAAAAAGTTAACTGTAACAGAATCGTCTGGAAAAGAAAAAACCCAACCAGCTTGGTGAAAAGAAAAATGAGCCGGGTTTCCTTCATGCCCAATTTTAGGAACCAACAGGTGGTACAGGAGAACTGGTGAAGAAGGTTAGTCAACACCTTTCTCCAGTTTCACAGTAAAGCCCTTGACCAAGTAGGAATTCCATTTCTCCTCCTTGTGCCTCTGCAGGGAGTCAGGGGAGGTTGAGGACCATCAATCCTGGGAGCCCAGGGAACTTACCCTCTGCTCCTGTGTGGCCACAAAGGTCTGGAACCCTGGAGCCACCCCAAAGCCCAGCTCTTGGATGAAAGGTGGCTCAGATTGACTGTGGATCTGAACTTTCACTCCTGCTTCAAATGTCGTTTCCTCTGAAAGAACAAAGACGGACAGAGCCATGGGTCAGTAACAACAGATGCTCATGGAGTCCTGGGATTGAAAAGCTCAAAGGGATGCTGAAAAGACCCTGTGATAAGCAGAATAATGGCCTCCAAAGGTGTCCACATCCCCACCTCCGGAAACTGACTAGGTTACCTTACGCGGCAAAAGGGACATTGCAGGTGTGATTAAGTTAAAGCTCTTGAGATGGAGAGACTATCCTAAATTATGGAAGTAGGACCCGATGTAATCACAGAGGTTCCTATGAAAGGGAGGCAGGAGGATCAAGGTCAGAGAGAGAATGGAAAAATGCTATGCTGCTGGCTTTGAAGACAGAGGAAGGAGCCATGAGCCCAGGGATGCAGGTAGCTTCTAGAAGCAGGAAAAGGCGGGGGAATGAATTTTCCCCTAGAGCTGCCAAAAGGAACACAGGCCTGCCAACAACCTTGATTTTATTGAGCCTAGGGAAATCCATTTTGGACTTCTGACCTCCAGAATTTTAAGATAATGAATTTGTGTTGTTTTCAGCCACTACATTTGTGGTAATCTGTTGCAGCAGCAATGGGAAACAAATTCAGGTCACTTCGCCAGGCCAACTCCTTGCCTCAGTTGCCAAATCTGTAGAATGGGATTATAAAATGAGTCAAACTCCTTTGTTTTATTGACTAACTTTTCTTCTGAGTCATGAGCTGAAGGTGAGGACACCAGGAGGAAGAAAACATGGTGACACAGCAGTGGAATAAAAATGCAAGGCCTTCTTGTATGCCAAGGTGTTTGCCCCTTGGGGCTGCAATGGCCAAGTAGAAGAGAAGCTTCCTTCTTTTTTTTCCATTGGCAGAAGAAATGGCCCTTGGCAGTGGGAGGTTGGGGGCGGTGCAGAGCCATCATCCTAAATGTTTAGTGCTCACAATAGGTGGAAAATGAACTTATGGGACTGTATAAGCCTTTACCAGATCCCTTTCTCTGTCTTACCTTCTCCAAATAGTCTGCAGAATAAGCTTTCCAAATGTAAATTGTGTAACTCCCTCCCATGTTTCCAAGGACCCCAGGCTCCTTACCCACCCCTTCCCTAGCCTTGTTCTGAGCAGCCTCTGTCTCGTGGCACCATGCGGGGCTGCCTGGATTGGGCATCACCGGTCCCCACTCTGCACAAATGCATCTCCTTCTGCCCAGAGTGTCTTTCTACCTTGTCCACCTGACCATCTTCCCACTTGTCACTGAAGATTCAGCTACCCAACCCCACCCAAAGCAACTCTTTCCCTTGCTCTGTTGTATCTTCCACATCTGCCTGCTGGAGCCCCTGCCACAGCATGTCATCATGAGCCTTTAACTGTTTCCGCCAGCAGGCTGGAGCATCCTGAGGCCAAGTTCTGGGCTGTCTCTCTGGACCTCAAAGTTCCTTTACAGGGCCAGGCATACACCAGGCACTCAGGAGATGCCTAATGAATGAATAAATGGGAGATTTATGGGTTAAACCTCAATCACTTATGAATGGACAAGGCCAGCCTGGAGTCCAAATCAAGGAATGTTCTCAAACTAAAAAATGGGGAGAGAATGGATGAATGCAGGAATGAGAGAAGATGATGATGGGGTTGGGGGTCAGGGATGGAGAGGGGGAGGACATGTCAGCACTCAGGCTGTGTTGGGGAGGGGGTTTGGGGACACACTAAAGCTGGTACAGAAGAGAGTGGCTGGGAAGGAAGGGCTGGAGCCAGCCACGGGAAGGGCACGACCTAGGGAGAGGGTGGGGGCCATTGACTGAGGTAGGCGCAGGGGTCTGGAGCAGGGTGAGAATTCCAAGGCCAGGGGCTGTGTGGAAAGAAAGGCCTAGTAAGCAGACAGGGCCCCAGGGAAGGGTAGGCAGGGCTTTCATCATTTAGACGAGGAGACCCTCAGCCAGGAATCCTTTTGGATATGGTTCACGGAGTGGGAGAGAATCCAGACAATCTACAAACACATCCCACTTCCCTCCAGCACAGTCATTGTTCTGTGGTTTCTGTACAGCATCACCCTGTCCAAACTCCTGTCCTTATGCTCCTGGATGCCAGTGGCTTTGTGTCAATCTCTCCCATCGATGGTGAATTCCTCAAGAGAGGAGACCATATCTTATTCAGTCCAGGGCCCTGTCACCTAACACAGGGCCTGGCCCTCAGAAGGACCCTCAAGGAAGGTTTTTAGATATGGGAGGAGGACTTCAGGAGAGGGAGAACTGGATGGAATGAGGCGGTTGAATAGTCATCTTTCAGTGGCTGTGTTTTCAAAAGTCTGCCCAAGACGGGGGTTGAGGAGAGTGTGGAGCCTGAGAAACAGACTCAGATGGGGAAGAAGGGTGAGTGTGGAGGGCTGTTGGGATGACAGGGATGCCCCTGCTGGGAGGAACTGAAGGCTCCTTCAGTGAGCCGTGGGAGGGAACAGGAGAGATGCCAGAACTTGTTTTTGAGAGCTAGCTGAGGCCGTGTGTGCCTGCTATACAACTGAGCTTAAGAAATCTTACAGCCAGTAAGACAGGCTCAAAGGAGAGGACCTGTGTCTTACAGGTGAAATGAGAAATGAAGCCTTCCTGTCAGAAATGGCATGAGTAATGGGCAAAACAGACAGGCCTGGTGTGCCTCTCTTAGTGAGAACCGCCCAAGGCTAATCGAACTGGGTTCGGATTTGGAAGTGGTGCTAGCTTATTCTGAAAGCAGCAGTAGCTGTAGCCAAGAGTAAAATCCTAAAGTAGCCTCGTTTTTTACAAACACCCAGTGGCTGGATGAACATGAGTGGGAGCAGGTGATAGGTAAGGTTTCTTCTCTCTTTAGAACACTGCTGTCCACTGGAACTTTCTGCTAAGATGGGAATGTGGTATTCCCTGTGCTGCCCAACATGGTAGGCGCCAGTTACAAAAGGTGGCTTGTGTGACTGAGGAACTGAATTTTTCATTTTATTTAATGTTAATTAATTAAAACTTAAGTTTAAATAGCCCCATGTGGCTACTGAAAACATTACTGGATAGCACAGTTCTAGAATATCCAGCTATGAGCAGACTACAGCCCACCCAGAGCTGAGGGGGTGACAAGGGCTCCGCCATATTGCCTTCCTAAGCAGGTGCTCTGGAGAGGCCCTTTTCTGGAGTCCTGGGTAGTTTGGGCAGGGTTCTGAGCAGCAGATCAGTGTGTCTTCGTGGTCAAACCACGACTTTAGTTCCAGATCCTCTACCCTGCTTTCCCCAAAGCCCTATTTGCACATCTCCAGATGCATTTCTTTCTATTTCTTACCAGAATTGCCCTTGGCGTCCCTCTGAAGATTGCTTTCCAGGTTGGTAGTGAAGAGCACCTCCCTGCCTCACTCTCTTCCCTTTCCTGGGCATGGCACAGTGTTGAGTTGAAGACCCAACTTGAGAGCTGAAGTTACCAAATGTGGACTGTTAGAGCCAAGGCAACCTCACACCATCCACTTTGGAGGTTCCCAAGCTAGAATGCAAGTTAAAATCTCCTAGACGGCTAGGGTGAGGCTTCCTGGGATCCACTCCCAGAAATTCTGATTCAGTTACTCTGGGGTGGAGACCAGGAATCTGCATTTCCAGAAATTCTGATAAAGGTCCGAGGTCATCTGCCTTTGGGCAGTGATCTAGTCCAGGAAGGGGAAGTGACTTGTCCAGTGTCACACAGCAAGTCAAGAGCAGAGCAGGGGCTAGAAGCCAGGTCTCCTGAGTTCTGATGTGGCACTCTTTCTACTCTACCAGGAGTGTGGTTTATTTAGTGTGAGCAGATGCCTTAATTCATAGCTCTGGAGTTCTGAATGGGGGCTGAGGGCATGGGATATCTTTTTCTTTGTCATCACCCCTAATGTCCCTAGCACAGTAGCTGGCACAGAGCAAGGCTCAATAAATGTTTGTTGAATGGAAGAAATGAGTGAGGAAGTATCCCTTGCTTGTGTCTGCTGTTCCCTGCTGTATCTGGGCAGCTGTGAGTCTGCCCAGGTTCTGGAGAACACTGGTAAATGCCAGCACCCCATAATTCAGGAATGCTCACCTGCTGGGATGCAGGTGGGGCTGCACACACAACAACAACACAGCAACAATAACAGTAACAATAACTGGGACTGCACTCATAGTCTGTGGGTCCCAGTGCCAAATGAAAATGCAGGACCCCCCTTGTTAAAAAAAATGTTGTTAAAAATTTATAAAAGTAAGCATTGCTATTAAAAAATAAAAGAATTTCAAGACAGCAATCTCAAGAGCATTAAACTAAGTAAGTGGCCCTTCTGATTGTGGGCCCAGTGTGACCACCCTGATAGTAACAACTCAAATTGGTGCTGGACAGAATCATTCACATCCTCAAATTTGTCTTATCGGCAACTGATTCAACGCTAAGCTCCTTCAAAGAGTGTAGGTCCCTGGGCAGTGAATGATTTGTTTACATATCATGAACACCAGGATTTAAGAACAGAAAGAGAGAGAGGGAGAGAGAGCGCGCAGACAGAAAGGGAAAGCTATTACATACATAGTATGTAGACAGTATGCACATGGGAGTTCTTGTTAATTGGCACCAAGTTGAAACCCAGACAACGTAACATGAAAGATAATGCTGAACCAAGAGGAGTGTGGTAAGATGGAGTTCAACCTGCAGAAGTCACAGTCTCCCAGCGTTTTCCAAGAGCTTGGCCATAGATGGTACAAGGTGAGATCTACCTGGCCAGGGAGGGAGGTGCATTTTCTGAATATGCAGAAAGGATATGGGAGCCCTGTAGGAAGAGGCAGGAGCAATGGGCAGAATGCATAACGGGGCAGGGAAAGTGCATCACGATAAAAGAAGCTAAAATCTTTCATGTTGGCAAGTTACAGAAAACATGCCAAGAAAATAAACACTGGAAAGAAGTAGGAAGAAAAGTTTATCTGAATAGCTAGGGGGAGTTTTCAGAGCTCAGAGAGTGAATGTGCTGATACAAAGCAATCTTGCTTTGGACAAAAATGACTTTATAACAGTGGCTGAGTGAGGGAACCCTAGCTCCCCAGACAGCTTCAGAGGAGTGGGTGGGACAATGGCCAGCCATATAAGGGGCATGTCACAGTGCAGCAAAGGCCTTGTGTGGGTGTGGGATAGCTTCTGTTTGCACCCTCTTCCCCAGTGCTTCTCCACCCTGCTCTCTGTGCTACGCGTTTGACTTGCAGAGACTGTCTTGATGGACTCCCTTGCCCTCTGGCTTGGGATCAGTCAATGGTGGGTCAGGTAGGAAAGTGGAGGGAGAGAGCAGAGTCAGGCCGGGGTGTCTAGTCTCTCAACTCCATTTGCTGGGTCACTGTGGGTTAGCTGCACGTCACTTTGGAAGGTCACAGCTCTGGGTTGCGGGCTGGAGGGAGAGCTCTTCACAGCGCCTCTCTCTGGGTTTTGACACCAGCTTCTTTCCTTCTTTCTGAGGGGTGGTAATGGCTCTCCCTGCTACCAGTCCCAGGATGCTGCACCCTCCTGTATTGCTTTCCCAAGCCTTGCCTATGCCTTTGTTAACAGTCCTTGATTAATTTTCCCTTTTAGTATTCAATTTGAGGGTGCTGTTGATTTCCCTGCTTGGGTCCTGATTGGTGGATCTCCCATGGGCTCTCACTTAACTCCTGATAGATAGCAGGAGTCCCCTCTGTGGTACCACACAGGGAAGGACGGCCATTGTGTTTGAGCAAGTGCATAGGGATAGAGACCTCCCTCCCTGAAGGGGCAGCTCATGGTTTTGAAAGTTCACTCTTATTTTGGTTGAAAACTGCCTGCTTATAGATTTTGTCCCCTAGTCCTAGCTCTGCCCCTTTTACTCGACACCTCTTTAAGGATCTCCCCAGAGATAGTGTGCCTGTTTCCCAGACAAGTGAGTCAGACTTTCTGAGAGAGGCAGAAATGCAGACCTCTTGGACCTGGAGCGTCAGAACCAGAGAGAGCCTAGGAGAAATTGATTAAATGCTTGGGGCTGTGGGGTCAGGCAAGTTGAAGTCTAGTTCAGTTCTGTGAACTATAGCAAGTTATTTAATCTCTTGGAGCCTAATTTTTCTCTTTTTGAAAATGGGTATGAACATCAAAATGGATTGTTCTTCATAGAGCTGTTGCGAGGCTTAAATGAGCCATTGCATGGAAAGTTCTTAGCACAGAGTTTAGCTTAATAACTCAACAATTTGCAGTGTCATCATCACCATCACCATCATGAATTCAGTATTTCTGGCTTTTTACAAGATCCATGGGGATCAGTTGCTGTTTTATGTTCCTCTTTGCTCATGCTGGTCCCTCCATGTAGACTGGCCCTTCCTCTCGTCTTCCATGTGGTTACCCTCTACCCACCTTTGCACTCACCACCTCCTCGACATTTTCCCTCCATTCCGTACCCCAATGTCTAGTACTTACCATGTTCATACTTGATCCCAACTCCCTCTCTATTAAGACTGAGAGACCTCTTGGGGACAGGGTCAATGTTTACTTATGTTTATAATCACAGTGCCTGGCATGGGGTGGAACTCAAAAATGCTTGGTGAAGTGAACAAATGTGCACAATTCACCTCTGAGACACAGGATTGCATAACTCACCTCTGAGACACAGGATCCCACCCTCCTTGTTTTACAGATGTGCCACCGAGATGCTGAAAGGCGGGTGGATCTGTGCGGATCTCACAGGGAGTTTGTGGCCAAGCTGGGTCCACATGAAACCTGCTGAGCCAGCTCAGAACCCCTGCTGCAGCCCAGTGAGTGGGCAGCTCTGTAGGGACTTCAGGCCAGAGGCTGACAAGTGCATGGGGGCTGGACAGGGGCAGCAAAGCCTGCCTGGGCCATCCCCTGAAGGGCCGTGGTTGGCATTCCTGTCTTGGGCGGCTGATACCTTTCTGGTCTCTGCTGCTCATTTAATCGTGTGGCTTAATCCCTGGGGACCTGTTTATTAAGGCCCATCCTTTGGGCCTCACTGCTACCTATCATCAGACAAATGGGCCTGGAGTGTCCCTGTGTCACCCAGGCACGAGGAGGGGCTTGGCTCATCAGCAGCTGGGCCACTCACACCCGGCAGTGGCATCTCTGGCTGCCACTGTCAAGCAGCTGCTGTGGCACTGCTCTGCATTCCCTAGGGGACTGTAAAGTGTGTGTGTGCCTGTGTGTGTGTGTGCCTGTGTGTGTGTGCAGGCAGACGTGTATTAGTGTATGTGTGTGCGAGAGAGAGAAAGCAAGAAAGAGAGAAACTCTCTCTGAAATATAGGAACATTTTTCTTATTTATTCTTACTTCCCTAAAGCATTTCCTGAGATGCTGCTTTGGAGTTCGTAGAAACGGAAAGGAAGAACTGACCTTCTTAAGGACAAGACCCAGAGCTGGATGCTTCACAGCAGTCCACATTCGTTCCCTCACTCCCTGGACAGTTATGCATTGAATGTCTACCATGAGCACGTGCCACCGGCCTTGCACCCTTGCCTGGCTGGCTTGGAGTTTTAACTAAATCATGTATATTTTCTGCATCACACTTAGCGTGTGCATGAAGCACATCTTCCCAGAATGAAAAAAGTCAGGCTGCTTCTGGCTGCTAAATGGATACCTGCCTCCAAGCGTGTTTCTTATTTATGGCATCATTTCTGCAGAGTCCTCGGACACCTGTGGAGACCCCTATCCAGCACAGTGAAGCCAACAGCACGGTGAAGTCTCTGTCATCCTGGAGCTCATGTTCCGATGGGGGAGGCGGACGACAGTGAACAGGTACACTTGTAACATCAGGCTGGCAGAGAAAAGTGCCAGGAGAAGTGACGCAGAGGAAGGGCAGGACAGGTGTGGTTCTCTTCGCTGGGAGTCAGGAAAGGCCTGTTCAAGGTGATGGTGTTTGTGTAGTAACCAGAATGAAGTGAGCAAAGAGCCATGGGATGACCCAGGAGAAAGTGTTCCAGGCAGAGGGAACAGCAAGTGCCAAGGCTCTGGAACAGGTGTACAATGGGCCCACTTCGAGAACAGCAAGGAGGCCAGAGTGGCAGGGACATGGTCAGAGGCCAGCTGACCATTTCGTTAACACCTCACAGTTACCCTTAGAGGTAGGTGCCCCCATTTTGCAAACATGGAAACAGGCTCAGAGAGGTCAGCTGGCCCTAGCCACACAAAGCAGATCCAGAATCCAACCCTTGTCTGCTGGGCTCCAAGGCCTGTGCTTTTTGCCCCCTGCCATGTGGCCTTGCTCACATACTTTGTGACTTTCTAGCATCACTGACCACATTCTTCATTGGTTTGGGGCCTTTGGGACTTTGCAGGCTGGGACCCTGAGCTGCTGAGCTTTGCATCCCCTCTGGGTCATGGCGAAAGACAATCTTGGCACACATATGGTAAGCTTCGGGGTTTCACAGACTTGATCCTGCTGGCCCCTCCCAGCTGTCCTGAGGCAGGCGTCAATATCTCCATTTCATTACATTTTATTTTATATTTTTTACATCATGCTCATTTTTCAGATAAAGAAATCAAAGCTCATAGAAAGTAAAGGACATACTGGGGCCAATGACTCACGGCTGCATAGAATTTTGCAGCTCGGAGACCCCTTGACAATTTAACTAACTTTTCACCTTTCAGATGAGAAAATGGAAGCTCACAGAGAAGACAGGGGCCAAGGGCCACATGGCAAGTGGCAGGCGGGCAGTGGCTGGGATCCAGGTCTCTAGATTCCTCACCCTCCTCTGCCTTTTGTTAGTGGGCTAGAAGCCACATTGGTCTCAGATGACAAGCTGATAAAGTTCCAAGCTGGACAGGGAAGGATGGGGAAGAAGAGTTTAATTTGCAGTGGGCTCAGCAGCCTTTGTTCTTTCATCTTAGGAGTTCAGTGAATGTGGGACAGAGATAGTAACAAGGACCAGAGTCCCAGCCCCAGCCTTGAGATCCTGGTGCAAAGGGCCTGCTGATGCTGTTTGAAGTGAACCAGAGGTGTCATTTTAGGCCCTGCTCCCCTGCTCAGACCAGAGAAATCCAGGGAAAGCCCGAGGCCAGGGAAGAAAGGCAGAGAAGTGCATCAAGAAAAACATAGGCTCTGAAATCACAGAGACCTGGGTTTGACTCTTAGCCCCACCACTTAATTGCTGTGTGACCTCAGGCAAGTTATATTGCCTCTGAGCTTTAGTTTCCTTTTTGTTCAAATGAAGTAGGGGCTGATCTCTCAGGTTACTTTGGGCTGTAAAATTCTACGAGCTGGGGGCCATGTGCAAAGGTCTTCACTTCACTGCATCTCATTTTAATCTCCTGCAAAATAGATTTGAAAAAAATAGATGTGACTGTTCAGAGCTCACATCAAGTCAGAAGAGGCTGATTTTTCTAAAGATAGCACAAAGAATTCACAAATTGCTGCCTATCTAAAATTGGGCAATGTGTATCTTGTCCTTCCTCTCCAACCCTTCCCTGGCAGATAGGCACGGTAAGGCAGCATCCCTAGCTAAGAAGATCCGAAATCAGCACAACGACGGGCAAGCTCACGCTTGATTGCTCACAGGTGATATTTGGAAGCTAGGCAAACTTCTGGAGGAAGAAAAACATCAACATTGTGTCCCCACGCGAGATGGGCTGCAATGATGTCTGTTCTGGGTGGCAGCGTGATGCAGCAGTGTTCTTACCAACGGCTGGTGATCCAGGAGATGTTATCAAGTGTCCACAAGAGTTTGGCGAAGGCTGCAAACTTCAGCCCCTCCTGCAGAGCCATGGAGCACACTAGTATTTTAAAGACCCTATGACATCCTGCAGCAAAAACATGTTATACTTTGTTGATCTGAATGTTACCCAAAGCAATCTTTTTTTTTTCTTTTTTCGTTTTTAAGGAACACTAGCTTTGTGTGGAAAAAACCAAGGAGGACCAAATCAGAAGATGTGGATTCAAATCCTATTCTAATACTTCTTAGCCATGAGGTTATGGGAAAGTCACTCAATGTCTCTGCTTACTGCATATATATATATTTATTTTTAGATGCAGTCTCACTGTGTCGCCCAGGCTGGAGTGCAATGGCGTGATCTCGGCTCACTGCAACCTCTGCCTCTCGGGTTCAAGCGACTGTCCTGCATCAACCCCCTGAGTAGCTGGGATTACAGGCATGCACCACCGTGCCTGGCTAGTTTCTTATTTTATTTTATTTTTTTATTTTTTATTTTTAGTGGAGATGGGGTTTCTCTATGTTGGCCAGGCTGGTCTCAAACTCCTGACCTCAGGCGATCCACCTGCCTCAGCCTCCCAAAGTGCTGGGATTACAGGCATGAGCCACCGTGCCCAGCTGCTTACTGCATTTTAAAATGAGTTAATCTGTTAGATGACTAGAACTGCCCTGTCTACATCATAGAAGTGTATGAGCATCAGTGGATGGAATGTGGGAAAGCACCTTATACACTGTGGGGTGATGTACCTATGTTGGGGAAGGAGATAGTTAATGTTAGGTCTTGGTTATGCAACTGAGAAACGTTGCATATTCCTGCTAAACAGAATATTTGCAAAACATACATTTGTGAAAGTACTGGGTGTGGAGTTGGGGCTAGTCTTATTACCAAAATATTTATCTGAAGGATTCTTTAAATAATGAGTTTTCCTAGTGCATTCAGTCTCAGAGATTATAAATTACTTGATAAGAAGGCTCATCTGGGTGGGTAACTGGTGTTCAGGAGATTATCACCCTTGAAATGCCATCAGAAAATGTCTAAATTGTAGGGAAAGTTGGTGGATGATTAAGATTCTATTCGTAAAAATTCTGTTTACACACACCGATGGTGGAAGTTAGGTACAACCAGATTGCTAAGTGGCTCATGTATATAGATTGTGATGTGATTGTAGAATTCAAAATCATCCAGAGCATTACTGGATTCATAGCAACTTTTTGTTATACAATATTCTCTCAATGAATTAAAAAAGCACCAGAGTTTTCATGTGGGGTAATGCCTGAGAAATATTTTGATGTTAAGAAGACATCCTCATTCTTCCAAATGGTGGGGAGCAGTGGTCTGGATCAGAGCTTCTTACATTTGGATGTGCACACAAATCTCCTGGAGGATCCTGTTGCAACACAGACTTTGGGGTTGCAGGGGGCAGGGATTCTATGCATCTAACAAGCTCCCAGGTGATGCTGATGCTGCTGGTCAGAGCATTACACTTTAGCAGGACTCCCAAGAGAACATCTACGCTTTTGCAGAACACACAGGCCCCTGGTGATCTGGCCTCTACCTATCTCTTCAACCCCAGGTCTCTTCCGTAGATGCAGATGCCCTTGCACGCTCTAGGCTGTTCTTGGCCTCTGCTCCTCATTCCCCTCCCTCTGCTCAGGACTTCAGCTCTCCAGGTCCTCAGATTTTCCTCTAACTCCCACATGCTGCCCAGCAACCTGGCAAACAGGCCTGAGACTAAAACCAAAGGTCAACTTCTCTCTAAAGCCTCCCTTTAGATATCCTTGTCCCCTCCTTTCTGGAACCGACTATCCCCTCCTAGATTCTCAATCTATCTTCTATCTATCACAGCGCTTGGTGACACTTAATTGCTGACATGTTCCCCAAAAAGACTGCAAATGCCTGGTACTCCTTAGACACTTTATATGAAAGCTGTTGGGTGAATAAATTTCCATCTGCCATCTAAAAAGAGCCCTTCAGATATTCCCTAGATTATAAACTTTGAAAACCTGGACTGGGCCCTTCATCTGTATCACTGAGGTGCCTGGCACACAGTAGGTGTGCAGTTGAGATTTACTAAATTGGGGACATGAGGTCTGAGGTTGGAGCTGTCTCATCTGCTTCCTAGCTGTTCTCCTCAGACCCTTGCACCGGCTGGGAGTTTTAACTAGAACACACGTATTTTCTGCATCATGCTTAGCATGTGCATTACGCACATCTTTCCAGAATGAAAAAAGGTCAGGCTGCTTCTCATGCTAATGGATACCTGCCTCCAATGGTGTTTCTGATTTATGGCCTCATTTCTTCAAAGTCCTCAGATATCTGTTGAGACCCTGTATCCAGCACAGAGGCCCACTCTGAGAGGGAGCCTAGCATCTCAGCTGGCTGCTGTAGGTTCCTGTGCCCTGGACACTCAGAATTCAGGCCGGAGCCTGCTCCTGTCATTCTGGGAAGCTCCTTAGGACCTGGCATCATGACAAGGGGTTTTCCTGGGAGCAGAGATGTCGGAGAAACCATAGCAACCATCACCACCCACGCTTGTTCTGCCCCATTTGTAAAGGGGGATAAGAAACGTGCTACCCGTGATAGCTGCCCAGGCCTTCCAGCTATGCTAAAAATTCGTGATGATTTTAAATTTAATTATTATTTTTATCAAAGCAATATATGTACATAATTTAAAAATCAAGTGGTATTGCAAGGCTTTTAATGAAAAGCAGCAGTTTCCTGCTCCGCCTCTTCCTACCCCCGAGTCCTACTTCTCAGAAGCAACAACTTTCAACTGTTTTAGCTGTTTCTTCTGGTATTTACTTTCATATTTCCATGAATGTCAACTGCTTGAGAGTTATTTCTTGGTTTTAAAATATTTTAGATCCTGTCTACTGAATTCCTACCACGTAGGAATCATCTACAATCATATTATATTATCTGCACGATTCCTACCTAATCACTGAAGATGAGGATGTAGGCTTCTTAGATGATGTGTTCCACGATGCTGCCTTTCCTTTCACCCTCCAAATATAGTGATATGATATTTTGGTTAAATCAGTATCCAGCTTTTACATAACCATGACTCTGTAAATATTGTGCACAGCCCAGCCTTGCAGTATATAATGTTTTTGATCTCTTTCTTGTGAAATAAATATTTTGTTTTTCCTGTTTTTTTTTTTTTCATTTTGTTTTGTTTTACCTTGCTTTTTCTTTGTTGGTTTGTATGGCTTGCTAGTACCCATCACTAGAAATCCCAGACTCTATGGCAGAGCTGTAAAATGCCTCTCAGGACAGCCAGGCAGACCCACAAGGGCCATCCCTTGTGGAGCCAACATCTTCCTGCTCCAGTTTGGATGGAATGCTCTCCAGGCCTCCTGTGCAAATATTGTCCTGGTTCTTCTCTTCATCCTCATCAGGAAATTCTCTTAGGCCAGATCCTTGTCTCTGGAATCTTATTCAATCCTTGATTTACCTTCTCATTCTCCAATAACTTCCTGAAAAATTCCACATTTTTTGGGAAACCAAATTCTACTGTCACACTTTATTTGTAGTTTGCTGGGTATAGAATTCTATTTAGAAAAGAAAGTGTCCCCCTCCAGAAACTGGAAAATATTTTGTCGTTGCCACTTGGCTTTGGCTACTTCTGTTGAGAAATCCTAGGCCATTCTCATTCTGGATCCCAGGTATGTGACTATTTTTCTCTCCAGAAACTTTAAAGATTTTTTTTCTTTATTTCTGTTAGCCTGAATTTCACCAGGATGTGTCTTGGACTGCGTTTTTGTTTTTGCTACTATTGCAGATGAGACACTGTGAGCTTTTTCCATCTGGACAATCATGTAGTTCAGTTGAGCATTTTTGTTATATTAGTCCTTTGACAATGTCCTCTTCTCCATTCTCTTGGTTTTATTACTCTAGAACTCCTAGTAATAGGATGTTCTAGAATCGCTTCCTGGAAGGACCCTCTGATTTTCATATTTTTCTCTCACTTTCTACCTATTTGTCTTTTTGTTTTACCTTTTTGGGAGATGTCCTCTGTTCCAATCCTTCTATGGATTAAAAATGTTTGCAATCATATTTTAAATTTATTTGTTTGAGACGGAGTCTCACTCTGTCACCTAGGCTGGAGTGCAGTGGCACAATCTCGGCTCACTGCAAGCTCCGCCTCCCGGGTCCACGCCATTCTCCTGCCTCAGCCTCCCGAGTAGCTGGGACTACAGGCGCCCGCCACCATGCCCGGCTAATTCTTTGTATTTTTAGTAGAGATGGGGTTTCACCGTGTTAGCCAGGATGGTCTCTATCTCCTGACTTCGTGATCCGCCCGCCTCAGTCTCCCAATGTGTTGGGATTACAGGCCTGAGCCACAGTGCCTGGCCTAAACATATTTTACATTTAATTTATTCTTCTCTGAAAGTTGCTTTTTAATAGCATCCTATGCTTGTGGTTATGGATGCAGTCCATAACCTTATCTCTCTTGCATCCCTTATCTCTCTTGAGAATTTTAATTAACGTGTTTTGATGTTTTCTCCTGCTTCCTTCATTTATTTTTTATTTATCAAAAGGCTTATGTGGTGTCTAATATTATCCAGGCACTTTTCTAAGCACTTCATTAATATTAACGCACTTCAATCCTCCCAACAACCCTATAAATGTAGATAATATTATTATTTTCATTTTAGAGGTAACACAGGTCACACAGCTGGTGTTACAGCTGGGATTTGAACCCAAGCAGCCTGGCTCTATATCTTGTGCTGTTAGCCATTGTGTCTGTTTCCTCAATGTTTCTTCTTGGTTTGATTTGGGTTCCTTGCCTGTTAGTGGTTCCCCTTAAATGCTTGGCTCTTTGGTGGCTCATTCAGGGGTAAAAGGTCCTTAAAGCCTTTCCTTGTGTTGAGGGGGCACTCCTCAAGGGACTTCATTCTAGGGTGACCTAACTAGGCCTCTTAAGGATTCCTGACTGTCATTGTCTGTGAATCTTTTCTTTTGAGCTTGTCAATTTCTCCAGGAAGGGATCCCCTCAAACTTCTGCTCAGGTGTGAGTGGGATAAATTAGTCTGGCTGAGGGTCTCACTACTCAGTAAGTAGAATTTCCCTCACCTCCCTGTTTTTCTGCATAGCAGCACCTCACCCGTGCCCGATCTCCCCAAGTCCAGAGTCTGTAAGAGGGATATTTGTATGGCTGCTTCTGGCCATGGGAGGATGTCTAGGGGCCTGAAAGTTCCTTTTATAGACTTTTAACTCTTCCTCCTAGTTTTACCTCCACCTCTCAAACCTGTCTTCAGCAGTATCTTATGCCTCTAATTCCTGGTCCTGTATAGGAGTTCTCAGATGATGTCTATTGGCTTTTGGTGGCTTCCTCAGTGCAGACCCACAGTTCTCAGCCTCGTGTAATCTGCCAAGTTGATTGACACTCATCCATCTACTTTACATCTTCCAAAAATTGGCTGGCAACTATTTACGGTTGTCTTTTCTCCCATCCTCTTTGTCCTATGGGTTTATATTTACATATGTAAAAAAAACCTTTTGATTGCCATTTAGGTGGGGTCTAGGAAGGGGACCTCCCATAAACACATGTGTTCAGCCTACCATGTTTAATCAGAAGTCTAGAATGCCAGCTTCCCTGCAGCTCTAGTGTGTTGCAGAAAGGTCATGAGCTTCTTTCACCACCCAGGAAAAGGGAGAGGGATGCTTACAGTTGGTCTCTGGGATGGACACAGTCATGGAACCAACCAGCACTTTTAATCCCAATGACATCTGCCCCCCATCCAGTGGTTTTCAAACGGGGCATCCTCAGTGGTGCCTCGGGGTTGGTCACAGGGAGCAAGGGAGAAAGCAAACGGGGGTTTCCATCTCCAGTGGGACCACAGCCATGTGCTTTTGTCTGTTTTCTACGTGGGACTGTGCTAAAGCTTTCATTCAGTATAATGACTCTGCTCCTGAAGATGAAAAGAGGAAAAAATAGACAAGGAGGATGGCAGCAGACCTATCATTATATGGCATTCTCTCTTCAGAGATGCTGCCTAAACCTCTTTCCCTGTGCTATTTTCATGGCAGTGCTTTTATGACCACATTGTGAACATTAAAGGAATTTAGTGGAGGAAGCACCCCTTTTGGGTGTGGATGTGAATTTTAAGCTTGGTTCAACTGCTTAACTGGGTATGTGCCCTTGGGAAGCTTACAACCTCTCTGGGCTCTGTGTCCTCATCCTGCAATGAGGATTATAATACCTTGTTAGCAAGTGATTGGGAAGGTTCATGGCACAGAGTAGCTATTCACTAATGTGGGCTTCTCCTTCGCCCTGGCCCTGGCAGTATACACAATTTCAGCATTGTTTTTCCTCTCAACAAATGTGTAGTGCCCTGATATACATCTGCGAGCCAGACAGTCCAAGGTCTCTGACTTCTTGGGACTTGTGTTTAGTGAAAGGGCCAGACAATAAAAACAAATAAGGAAATGAAGGTGATATGGTTTGGCTTTCTCCCCACCCAAATCTCATATTGAACTGTAGCTCCCATAATCCCCATGTGTCAAGGAAGGGACCCAGTGGGAGGTAACTGAATCATGGGGGCAGGTTTTCCTGTGCTGTTCTCGTGATAGTGAATAAGTCTCATGAGATCTGATGGTTTCATGAAGGGGAGTTCCCCTGCACACGCTCTCTTGCCTGCTGCCATGTAAGATGTGCCTTTGCTCCTCCTTTACCTTCTGCCATGATTGTGAGGCCTCTCCAGCCACGTGGAACTGTGAGTCCATTAACCTTCTTTTTATTTAGAAATTTCCCAGTCTTGGTTATTTCTTCATGGCAGTATGAAAATGGACTAATATAGTAAATTGGTACAAGTAAAGTGGGGTATTGCTATAAAGATACTTGAAAATGTGGAAACCACTTTGGAACTGGGTAACACGCAGCAGCTGGACAAGTTTGGAGGGCTCAGAAGAAGACACGAAAATGTGGGAAAGTTAGGAACTTTCTAGAGATTTGAAGGGCTCAGAAGACAGGAAGATGTGGGAAAGTCTGGAAATTCCTAGAGACTTGTCGAATGGCTTTGACCAAAATGCTGACAGTGATATGGACAATGAAGTCCAGGCTGAAGTGGTCTCAGATGGAGATGAGGAACTTGTTGAAAGCTGGAGCAAAGGTCACTCTCGCTATGCTTTAGCAAAGAGACCGGCGGCATTTCGTCCCCACCCTAGAGATCTGTGGAACTCTTGAGAGAGATGATTTAGGGTATCTGGTGGAAGACATTTCTAAGCAGCAAAGCATTCAAGGATGAGGGATGAAGAGTAGGGGTGAGGGTGGCAATTTTAAACAGGGTAGTCAGGGGAGACCTCATTGAGAAGGTAATATCTGAGAGAAGAGTTGATGCAGGGAGGCAGCGAGTCATGTGGATATGTGAGCAAGGAGAACTCTCATAGACGTTAGTAGCAAATGCAGATGCCCCAAAGTAGGGGTGTTCCTGGAATATTCAAGAAGCCGTAGGGAAGCCTGTGTGACTGCAGCCAGGTTAATAAGGCGAGGGGAGGGCAGTAGGAGCTGAGGAAGCTGGAGGGATAATGGGGTCCAAATCTTTACCCCTAGAATGGCACAGCTTTAAAAAAATTATTCCTTTGCTCAAAAGCATACTTGACATATTATCGTGTTAACACTAATTAACACTAGGATTTGGGGAAATCAGGGCAGATTATATTTGATAAAAAAGTGTATTTCATTGGAGTGCATGAAGGATAGAAGGAGATGAGAAATGGAGGGGCCTATTTGTGGTCTTTCTGACACTCGAATCCTTTTAGAACTTGTTAGAAAACTCCCTGCACACGGATTCTGGTTTCCTCAGATGTAACCCACCTTCAATTCTCACCCTGACCCCCACCTCACTCAGCGTGGCCGTCCACAGGGCTGTCTGCCTAGAAGTTGTCTCGGGAGTGCCTTCCCCAACCACCATTGGCCCAACTTCTTTAGGACTATTACTGGGTCCTCAGGTGAACTGATTCCCCTGCCCACTACTGATTGGTCCAGGGGCGGGCACCTGCCCTGTTTTTTTTGTTTGTTTGTTTGTTGTGTTTTGTTTTTCCTAAACAGGACATCAGTGAGAGTCAAAACAGTCTCTTGCAGGGGGCAGGATCTGTAAAATATAAAACTCGGGATCTGTTGGGAGCCATGTGTGATAAAATATGTATGTGGGAAAAATAAGCCTGTTTCTAGTGAAAGAATGAAAAGAATTCAGAGAGAGGAGGAATGAGAGATCAGAGGGTTTAGGAGACTTGGGTTCCACTCGTTCCTGACGCTGCATCCCTGACCCTCCTGCTGGCTGGTTGTCGAAGTTTGCCTTGGATTCTGAGAACAATATAATTTCTTTTATGCCTAAGCTTGTTTGATTCAGGTTTCTCATGTGCAACCCAGATAACCCACTGCCTGTTCCTTTTATCTTTGAAGTTACTTAGAGGTATCTACACAGAATTTCATTTTTAACAACCTCTCCTTCTGCCTTCAATTTAATTTCTGTTAGAAAACCCTGGCCATGAAATCTGCACTGCTACAGTCTAAGACAGCTTTTTCAAAAGTATATTTTGTGAGCTTTTCCATGAAAATGAAGGTTTCCGTGGTCAAAGGCATTTGGGAAATAAATGCTGCATGTGCTATTCCTATCTTGGAGATTCACGATGTGTTATATTAAAGAATTCCTGCAATGAATAAATGTGTTTAATGTTTTTTTAACCAGAATTCCCTAAATTCTTTTTGGGCCCTGCGCCTTTTTGTTCATAAAACATGTTATATCCCAAACTCCTGATGTTCCTTAGGACTCATTTTGGGGCATACTCTCTAGGACCACATGCAACGGAACCTCTTCCTTTAAAATGGCATATTACCAGGGTGCCCCACAAGAAGATGTGTGACCAAGGGGAGCACCCTGGTGTGGGGCATTGTCAGCCTGGAAGAAGGGACATTTTTGATAATTTTCATAGAGTCACCGTCTACTCACTAAGCATGAGCCCACAGGGCTGGGTCTACTCAAAGAGTGTGTCTTTTGTTAACTTACTGCTTGGTGCCCTCTGTGTTGATGGTGGTCAACACTATCACCACCTCCCCAAAAGGCCCTTCTTGTTAGTTAGAGTTATCCTCAGAAGAGTGGTTCCCTCACTGCTTCCTAACATTCCTGAGAAGTGGAGCCATCCACAAGGCAAGGCAAAAGTGTTCCAGAGGCTCTGCTTTGGGCAGAATGGGGCTTCCAGATGTTGACCTGCTGCAGAGCTCTGTCTCAGGTGTGGGATATTTGGAATAATCTCTGCTTCTGGAGGTTTTTTCTTTTGACCATCTTCCCACCTGCTAGTGGGCATGATCACCCTCTCATTGCTTACAGTTTGCAGAGAACTCTCATTTGAGCCCTTCAGCCCTCCTGTAAAGCCAATGGGTTTTATTTGTCTCTCTTTTACAAATGAGGAAACAGAGGCCCATTCACTTGGCCTTAGTCACACAGTTAGGAAAGGCAGAGCTGGGATGGGGTCTTGGGTCTGCTTGACCTTGTTGTGCCATTTTCTCTGTCTTCCTATACTGCCTCCATCATCAAACTGCCTGGGCACACATCAGACTGCCACAGGCACATTTCAATTCCTTTCCTCTCCATCACCACCCGAATATCTCCTGGACTCCTGGGCCTGGCCTCCTTCCTCTGGGGATTGAGAGGTGGGAATGTTAAGGAAGGGAGATGGCATCTGTGGGGCCGCACGGTTCGGCAGGTCGGGAAGGCTGCCTCCTGATGGCTGTGGCAGGGATAGGCCTGGCTGTGTTCATTGTCCTCGGGATCAATGACCAAGCAGCCATGTGTATCTGCACCTTCTCAAGTGGTTTTACAGACAAGCATCTCTCACCTGCCAGAGCCCACCTCCCATCCTTCAACAGATGTGCTGGCTTCTCTCTCACCCACATGGGACTCACCTCCCACTGGCCCAGGAAATAAGCAGCTTTGAGGTGACCAGCATCTGCAAGAGGCAGCACATTGCTCAGGGCCTTCTCAGCCTGAAGAAAGGTACGACGGAGGGAACCCTAATGCAAGAGTTCAAGGGTCTAGCTGTGGAGTCAGGGGGAAGTGACCAAACCTCAGCCTCCTTTTCTGGAAAATGGGGACAAGGAGTTCTACCTGACACTCAAGGTCATGGTGAGGGGATAGCCAGGAATATGGAATATTATGACCCCAGGAATATGGGAGGTGGCTGCAAAAGCCAAAATCCATGAAGTCAACTAGAGTTGTCAGAAGCCGTTTTCCAATATACTATCTGCTCTCTAATATGGTAGCCACCAGCCTCCTGCAGCTAGCTAACTTAAATGAATGAAAATGAAATTTTATTAAATATTTAATTCCTCTGCAAAGGCATAAGAATGATACAGTGGACTTTGGGGATTTGGGGAAAAGTGTGGGTGTGTGGTGAGGGATAAAAGACTACACATTGGGTACAGTGTACACTGCTTGGGTGATGGGTGCAACAAAATCTCAGAAATCACCACCAAAGAACTTATTCATGTAAGCAAACACCACCTGTTCCCCAAAAATCTATTGAAATTATAAAAAAGTTCAATTCCTCATTCTCCTAGCCGCTTTGCAAATACTCGATTGCCGCAAGGGTTTAGTGGCTAATGTACTGGACAGAGCAGACAGACAACATCTTCATCAGCCCAGAAGGGTCTATAGGACAGCACTGATCAGATTTTTCTTTAACCTGTTTCTTCTGCCCCTCTATCCCCTGCCCCTGCTTTAAACCCGTTCTTCATACAGCCTGCTTCCCCAGCTCCCCAGTCTCAAAGGATACTGTCTAAGTGACTGTACTGGTCCATCTCGCAGGGATGACTCAAACTCTCGCCAGGAACGAGACTGGCGTTCTCTTGCAGACACTGTGTGCACATCTGGTGCCCCCAGTGAGATAATAAGATCCTGAAAGGTGGGGTCTTTTCTCATGCCTCCTACACCCCGATGATGACCTGCACAGTGTTAGCATGTGACAAGTCCTTAATCAAGATTATGAATTTTCCCTGAATTGGTGTAGCTCATGGTCCAGTCAGGTTGACTGAGGGTCCAAAAGCTTGGGTCAGAACAGTCTTGGTTCAGCTATGAACTCACTGCATGACTTCAAAGACATCATTACTTCAATCCAGCCCTCAGGGGAAAGACAAGGTTGGCCTGGAAGAGATGATCTCAGAGGTTCTTTCCTGCTCTGACCATCTGTGGCTTTGGGAGGCAGAACATAGACTTTTTGGGTAGCCTTGTAGCCTGCAGTCGGTGCTCAGACCAAGGCCATATCCCACAGGGAACTGTGCTGTGTGAGGATGTCTGTGATGGGGGCCTGGCACTGAGAGTGCACGTGTGTGTGTGTGTGTGTGTGTGTACATGTGCTTTTCTCCTGAATCAAGATAACAGGCTAGGAAACCTACCATTATCATGGAAGGACATAACTAACTTCTATTTAGGCTTTGAGTGTGGGGTCTCCATGACTCATTTTATTTCCTTATTTCTCTCTTCTTCCACAGACTATTAGATAATCATATGTGTTCTGGTGTCTGCAAGAAGGGCCTCTCTTTGGGGACCAAGACTCCATTCCCTGGACCCTGGGTTGTCTACAGGCCCCCACAGTCCCAGGGCCCGGTTGGCCTCAGGATGCCCTGTCCACCAGCCCTCAGGGATGCCAGATATCAGAACGGATACAAACCTTCATCCGTCTGCACCTGGAGGGGCACTGAGTTGAGAAAAGTACACAGGATCAACAAAGCGTCTCCTCAGCGAGTGGCTGATGGGGCTTGGGCTGCCCTGGCTCCTGAGGTGAGCTTCCAGATGGCACTGGCGCAGTAACACGTGTGTGGCCATTTTATCTTTCAGTTGGAGGAGCAGAGGACTGGCTGTGATGGGAGGTAAATGGTCACACTCCCCTCCCCGCATCAGGGTGTTCCTGAGAGAGGGGTGGTGGGAGATAGCCTGGAGTTTGCAGTCAGTTCTCCCGGGGTGGAAGCACTCGCTGTCTCAGCAGCCTGATAAGCCTGGGTATGGTGAGTGCCAGACTCTAGAGTCCAAAGTCGATGAACTCAAGGCACAGGGGTGGCAAGAGGTGGGGGCTGGGCTGCTTGGGCTCCACCCCTTCCTCGGCCCCAACCTGAGGGCCCAGGACCTCCCTCCTGCTGGAATCTTCCTTCCCCTCCCAATCCCCTTCAGGCTGCTCCCCACGCTCCTCTCTTGACCCACCTCTGCAGTCCTTCCCATTATGCCTTGAACACAGCATTAATCCGACTTTGGGTCCCCCTTAAATCCATGTTTCCCACTCTTGGGAACCTCTTTACCTTCTTTTCCTGGTGAAATTCTAGAGGCTGCCATCACTCCTTGGCTTGTGGCTGCATCACTCCAGTCTTTGCCTCCGTCATCACACTGCCTTTTCTGTCTGACCTTCCTAAGCCCCTCTTATAAAGACTTCTGTGATTACATCAGGCCCATCTGGATGATCCAAGACCATCTCAAGACTCTGCTCAAATACCCTTGGTGTTTTTCCTGACCCTGTCCCCTGTGATTGTGTCTCTTCCTCTGGGCCATGATCAAGGACTTGGTCTTTTTCATCATAATGTCCTTACTTGGGTGCAAAGCCTGAGATAGTGTACATGGTTAAGGAATGGTTTGCTGAGGAAATAAATTAATAAATGAATGCATGAAATAAGCTTTAGGGTCTATACACATGGGTCCCCCAGGGGCTCACATAGGCACGATGCCAGGTCCCTGAGCCCATGTCCTTTGGTATTCCAACACTTCCCAGCACCTCCAGCTTCCCCCAGTGGGCAGCAGCCTGCTTTCCTTTCAGTTCTTCTAACTGGGTCGGGATATTCAGGATGACTGAGAGAGAAAGAGGCTGATGCATCCTTTCCTCCTCTCCTGAAATCAAGCCACTCACCTGACCAACCACACCTGCTACTTCAAACCTTCCCGCATGTCTTCCCTCCCCCTACCTACCTTACCTCTCCAGTATTCCCATCATCTGTCCCTCTCCCACATAGTAAAATGTGAGGAAACCCGGGGCATCCCAGCTCAAGCCAGGGACATCTTTATGATTTAGCAGCATGTCACCAACCTCTTGTTGGAGAGTAATCCCTCACATGGTGGGCCAAGACAGCTCACCAATCTTTCAGAGGCAGGCCTGCAGCCCTCCACCATCACCCTATGCCCGGTCCCTGTGCCCAGCTCACCTGTCTCTCCCCAGATGGGCAGGTACTCATCCTGCTGAATGTCCAGCATGATCTCCAGCCCGTTGCCTGTCCCCCCCTTGACCGTGGTGAGCAGAGGTTTGCCATCCTCGCCTGAGTTAAACATGTAACACTTCCCATATTTTGTAAACACCTGAAGGAGAGAAGAGAGAGAGAGAAGCACATGGATAACTTCAGACGAGGGTCCAGAGATTGGCGAGACCCCAGAAATCTGACAGCAGGTCAGAGTCCCCACAGCCCGTCACCATCACCCCTCTCAGGAACCAGCGGCTTTTCATCTTGGCTGTGGGCCTGAATTTTACCAAGTGAAATTCTGGCATCAAAGAGCAAATCTGGATGCCCTTTGGGGTTTCTTGCAGTAGCATCTGGTCTCTTCTTCCTCTGAGCACTACCTTGGGAGGTCCTGTTCACTTCCAGGCATTAAGTATCATCTGTAAACTCCTGACCCTTCAATCTACACCTCCAGCCCTGGGCTCTCTTCTGGCCTCCAGACACACTGGGTTCACCTTTGCGGTATGCTTCCAGCAGACCCTGGGCACTCAGTTTGTCCACAGGGAACTGATCTTCTTCCTTAGCTTCCCCACCCCATTGGCAATTCTCTTGCACGTCTGTCCCAGGGAACAGCATTACCATCTGCCAAGGGGCTCAAGTCAGACCCTCAGAGTTGCTGTCCACTCTTCTTATTCCTTACGCCGATGACCAATCGGGCAGCAGAACCTATCAATAACCTTTCTACATCTGTCCTGAATGTAGTCTTTTGTCTTCCTTACTGATGAAATTTAGGACCCAAGCGTTTTTTTTGCCTGCATCACTCTGGTTTCCTGGCTGGACTTCAGGATTCCAGATGACCTTCTCCAGCCCATCCTCTAAGGTAACTGTGAGTTACTCTGGAATGCAAACCCTATCACATTAATCCTGTGCTGAAAACCCATCAGGGCTCCCTATGCTCTTTAGGCTAGAATTCAGACCTGCCATGCCCAGTCTTTTGCAATGCCCTGTCTTTTGCAATGCCCTCCACCTATTCCTTCTGCCGTTCACTCTGCTGCTTTCCGCCTGAGTCCAGCAGCATCCACTGGAAGGTAGACTCCAGGGGCTCAGGGACTATGTCTGCTTGCTCATGATGTATCTATCCCTAGCTGCTAGTATAGTGACTGGCACATGGGGTGCTCCGGAAATACATGTTGAATGAGTGAATGAATGAGTGGGTGGGTGGATGGAGCCAGACCAAACAACTTGTAACAGCCCCAGGTCATATGCTGCTGCTTCACACACTTGTGGTTCTCCACTTGCTGCTTCTGGCACCAGTAACTCCTTTTACTTCTCTCTCTGCCTGGACAACCTCTAGCTGGACTCCAAGACCAGATCAATGCATTTCCTTCTCCAGTAAGCCTTCCTGAAACCCTGGACCAAGTTGGGTTACTCGCTCCCCTTGATCCTTCACCACAGCACCCCTTGCTTGGCACTCACTGAATAGCTGGTTTTGCATCTCTCCTGAATTTGACTCTGCCTCTCATTTCTGAAGCCTGGCACTTAGTACATTGCTGGCACACAGTAGGGGCTCTGTCAACTTTTGCTTGATGAAAGTATGATTACAAAGAGGCAGAGTGATGGTGTAGAAAAAGCCCAGGGAAAGGAATGCAGAGATCTTTGTCCAAGTTTTGATATTGCCACTTCTTAGCAGTGTGACTTTAAGTGAACCAAATAAACCCTCCCAGCCTCAATGTCTCCATCTATAAAATGGGGGTTCTAGTCTTTGGCTTTGCTACCTCTCAAGGTTATTGAGAGGATCAAATGAGGTAACGCATGCAAAAGTGCTTTAAAACTGTAAAAGCTTTCTACAAATGCTACGGGTTATGATGATTATATAACTGCTTTCGAACCTCCAGCTGAAGCCAAATTACATCTGGCAGAATTGGCTGGAGGAGAGCCAGGCTGACTGTGTTGGATTCCTGCAGCCACAGAGATTTGGGTCTGGGCCACTTTCCTGAGCACGCTTCACTGCACTGTCCCATCCTACAGCATAGAGGCCACAGGGAAGCTCTTTGGCTTCCCAGCTTTCAGTGCACGGGCAAGTAAATAACAGAGGTGACTGTGGGAGGCTGCCTTTCTTATGTAAATCTTTATGGCTAGATAGAAGAAAGGAAGAGGGGCTTCTATCATGTGCCAGGAGCTGTGCTAGATGCTTATCTATGTTATCTCATTTAGCTCTTACAACTGTGACCATTGGCAGTTATTGCTTTACCTATTGTGTGGAGGAGGAAACCAAGGCCCAGAGAGGTTAGGTGACTTGCCTAAGGTCACACAGCTAGTAGGAGAAAAACTGAGATTCAAATCTACATCTGTCTGATTCTAACACATGTGTCCTTTCTGCTGTGCTGTCCTGGGAGGGACATGAGGGTTTTCGTCATTGGGACACTTCCTAGCCACATACTGCTCCTTTCTGCCTTGCTTTTCTCATCAGTCCATTCAATCTTCATATGCATATGCTCCTACTATGTGCAAGGATTATGGGGATTGCAAAAAAGTACAAGCTCTACTGCTTGCCTTCAAGACCTGTAGGAAGGGTTAGTGAAACATCTATGTTGTTCTCCACTATACGAAACAGCTCTGAGTCCCTGGTCAGCTGCACTATTTCAGGACAGCCAGTCCCTACTCTTTCAGCTTCATGGCAGAGGAGAACAGCTGGAATTAATGCAAAGTCCAAAGCAAACATGTTTTTTCAAAGAACCAAGTTTTTTCATAACTACTGCATATAGCAATTGAACTTGGCAAATGAACTTATCCCTTGGAGACGTGTTCTTGGGGATCACTGTAATGAACAGATAAGAGCATTTCATAGCACATCCATTGCAAGGCGTTGAACACATCTGGAGTGAATTCTGGGGTGCTCCAATAGAGCTTTTCTTTGTAGACACTCTAAATATCCTCTCTGTCTCTTCAAAATTGCTTATAATATTAATTTGCCTATCTGTATGAAGGGATTTGCAAGCAAAAGTAAATTTCAACTTAGCATCAGATTATTGCAAATTCCAACTCCTTCACCTTTTGGTCCTTGAACTTCAGAATACTGGGCTGGGGTTAGAGAGTGGTGTGGACTCCTGAAATCAGCTGTGATCTCGGCCCTGCCAAAGCATGCCCAGTGCCATTGGTGAAGGTGTTGACCCTCCCTAAGCATCTGAAGATGATGACAAGGTGTAAGAACTGAAAAGTGTCTTAGAGATCATCTTGTTAATCCACCTTACTTTACATATTAGGAAACAGAGAGCCAGGAGAGAGGAAATGACTTGCTAAAGGTTATACAGCAAGAAAGTATCCAGCTGGGACCCTTTCCTTCCTTTATACCAGCCTCTCTCAGTTTTTCCGCTTACAAAAAGAGAGGGAGGGTCTAGCGGGGTGCTAAGATCCTCCCATCTCTGCACTTCAATCGATCATTGACTGAGTGTCTGCTTTGAGCAGATACAGTGGGAATGGAAGCCTCATGAATTGAAGGCTTTCCCTGTCAAAGAGGGAGCAGAGAGCTCTTTACAGTGGGAGTGAGTAGAGACTTGTTCCCCATCCTTGACTGCCTCCTAGAACCCATCCTAGCCCAGGTAGCAGCTCCTGCAGCTGCCCTTGGTGTCAATGTAATCTTTCCTGCTCCTTCTTCTGGGTGCAGTGTGCTGGGGCAAGTTCACAAACATGCCAGGTGTGAGCTGAAATAGGTTAGAGCTTGGTCAAGCGTGGCAGTCACTGGAGTAGCAGGGGTGGGGAGCCAGAGGGTGACTGCAGCCAAATCAGAGAGGTGGCCAAGTGACAGCTAAATTACTATTTTTTTTTGAGAGCCAAATAATGAATGAACTCCCATTCACAATAGCTTCAAAGAGAATAAAATACCTAAGAATCCAACTTATAAGGGATGTAAAGGACCTCAAAGAGAACTACAAACCACTGCTCAGTGAAATAAAAGAGGACACAAACAAATGGAAGAACATACCATGCTCATGGATAGGAAGAATCAATATCGTGAAAATGGCCCTACTGCCCAAGGTAATTTATAGATTCAATGCCATCCCCATCAAGCTACCAATGACTTTCTTCACAAAATTGGAAAAAACTGCTTTAAAGTTCACATGGAACCAAAAAAGAGCCCACATTGCCAAGACAATCCTAAGTCAAAAGAACAAAGCTGGAGGCATCACGCTACCTGACTTCAAACTATACTACAAGGCTACAGTAAACAAAACAGCATGGTACTGGTACCAAAACAGAGATATAGACCAAAGTAACAGAACAGAGCCCTCAGAAATAATACCACACATCTACAGCCATCTGATCTTTGACAAACCTGACAAAAACAAGAAATGGGGAAAGGATTCCCTATTTAATAAATGGTGCTGGGAAAATTGGCTAGCCATAAGTAGAAAGCTGAAACTGGATCCTTTCCTTACTCCTTATACAAAAATTAATTCAAGATGGATTAGAGACTTAAATGTTAGACCTAAAACCGTAAAAACCCTAGAAGAAAACCTAGGTAATACTACTCAGGACATAGGCATGGGCAAGGACTTCATGTCTAAAACACCAAAAGCAATGGCAACAAAAGCCAAAATTGACAAATGGGATCTCATTAAACTAAAGAGCTTCTGCACAGCAAAAGAAACTACCATCAGAGTGAACAGGCAATCTACAGAATGGGAGAAAATTTTTGCAATCTACTCATCTGACAAAGGGCTAATATCCAGAACCTACAAAGAACTCAATCAAATTTACAAGAAAAAAAAAAAACAACCCCATCAACAAGTGAGCAAAGGATATAACAGACACTTCTCAAAAGAAGACATTCATATAGCCAACAGACACATGGAAAAATGCTCATCATCACTGACCATCAGAGAAATGCAAATCAAAACCACAATGAGATACCATCTCACACCAGTTAGAATTGCAATCATTAAAAAATCAGGAAACAACAGGTGCTGGAGAGGATGTAGAGAAATAGGAACACTTTTACACTGTTGGTGGGACTGTAAACTAGTTCAACCATTGTGGAAGGCAGTGTGGTGATTCCTCAGGGATCTAGAAGTAGAAATACCATTTGACCCAGCCATCCCATTACTGGGTATATACCCAAAGGATTATAAGTCATGCTGCTATAAAGACACGTGCACACATATGTTTATTGCGGCACTATTCACAATAGCAAAGACTTGGAGTCAACCCAAATGTCTATCAGTGACAAACTGGATTAAGAAAATGTGGCACATATACTATGCAGCCATAAAAAGGAATGAGTTCATGTCCTTTGTAGGGACATGGGTGCAGCTGGAAACCATCATTCTCAGCAAACTATCGCAAGAACAGAAAACCAAATACTGCATGGTCTCACTCATAGATGGGAATTGAACAATGAGATCACTTGGACACAGGAAGGGGAACATCACACACCGGGTCCTATTGTGGGGAGGGGGGAGGGGGGAGGGATAGCATTAGGAGATATACCTAATGTAAATGACGAGTTGATGGGTGCAGCACACCAACATGGCACATGTATACATATGTAACAAACCCGCACGTTGTGCACATGTACCCTAGAACTTAAAGTATAATTAAAAAAAAAAAAAAGAGACGGAGTTTCCCTCTGTTGCCCAGGCTGGAGTGCATTGATGTGATCTCAGCTCACTGCAAGTTCTGTGTCCTGGGTTCACGCCATTCTCCTGCCTCAGCCTCCCAAGTAGCTGGGACTACAGGCGCCCGCCTCCACGCTCGGACAGCTAAATTCTTTATCAAGTCAAGACCACCAGCAGGAGGCCTAAAATCCTTGTATGACTTCCTATTACATTTAGGATGAAGCCCCAGTGCCCCCAGTCCCCACCGGGGCCCCGTATGGCTCAGCCCCTGGCATACTTTCTCCCTGCTCTCACAGGCTTCAAACATACTGGCCTCTTCGGATCCCAGGATGTGCAGCAAGCTCTTCCCCGCCAGGCATTTCCACATGCCTAGAGTGTTCTCTGCCCAGAATGTTCTGGCACGCTTTGCCTGGCCAACTCCTCCTGATCAGGCCTCAGCTTGAAAGCCACTTCCTCAGAGAGGCGCTTGGCTTCTCCAGGCTCCCAGCCTTCATTCAAATCGTGACTTCTTGTTTTACAACCTCACACCCCTTATATTTTTCCATTAGAGTATCTATCAAAGTGTGTAACTGGATGGTTATTTATATGATTATTTGTCGGATGTGTTTTCTGCCAGATTGTCAGCTTTGAGAGGGCAGGGACTGTGCCTGTTTTATTGAATGAATGAGTGAATGAATGAATGAATAAGAGTCAAGGTGCTGCTGCCACACATTTCCTTGTTGTACCTCCAGGAAGTGCCCTTCTGTGTTGGCTGGCCTCACCTGGTTCTGGCTGGAGCTCATGCTGACATCTTGACCAGCTCCCTTTCCCTCCCGTTCTCTGCTGGAGCCTTCTCACTTCCCACCTAATTGGCCCCAAGCATTTTTGCTTGCGTCTCCATGAAGGCATTAGAGGAAATAATCCTTTTAGGAACTAAGATGACTGGGGACAGTTTACCTTCCTAGGTGCCGGCGGAGAGGCTCAGGGAAAGCGAAGTGCCCGCTCCCTGGCTGCATGCCTTTCCTGGCCTCCCAGCCTGGGCCGCTGAGCCTGCCACTCCTGCCTGGCTTTTTTCAGAGGATTATTTTCCTCTCTGCTCAACATCAAAAGCCAGAGAGCTATTTACACACAGTGCAATTTTGCTACAAACTTGGAACAAGATGCAGCTCTTTCTGCATATTGGGGCATCATGACGTGTAAGAACACACGCTTCAAATTTATGCCTTATCGCCCCTAGCCAGAAAATATAATTTATTTAAGTCCAGACTGTCAGGTTGAGCTCGCTGCTTCTTCAGACCTGCTATTCTGCCAGGCATTTTTCTGCTTTCCCAGTAAGTGTTGACAGGCCCATTGTGGATGGCAAGGCTGGATTTGCTGGGTTGCTGAGAGTCTAGGATTGCACTTAGTTGGATTGGTCTACAGGAATTAATTAGGAATTAAGAAAGATGCATGTTTCAAACCTGGATCTCCAGGAATGGTGGTGGTGGTGGGGGTGCTCCTGAGATAAAAATAAGTCCCACAACTATCATTTTCATTCCTAATGCTTGCATTGTGTGTTACTGTTTAGAGATTGAGATTGCATATACATAGAACTTCAACTTTCTCAATGGCCCTTTGAAGATGGAGGAAAGAAAACTAACAATTCCTTAGCTTCTACTTTGTGCTGACTCCTGATTGGCACAGTCATAGTTTTATGTAAGTTTTTTTTTTTTTTTTTGAGACAGGGCCTTGCTTTGTCACCCAGGCTGGAATGCAGTGGCATGATCACACTCACTGTAATCTCAAACTCCTGGGCTCAGGTAATCCTCCCACCTCAGCCTCTTGAGTATCTAGGTGTACAGGTACACACCACCATGCCTGGCTAATTTTAAACATTTTCTTTGTGGAGAGGGTTTCACTATGTTGCCCAGGCTGGTCTCGAACTCCTGGGCTCAAGTAATCATCCCACCTTGGCTTCCTAAAACAGTGGGATCACAGGCATGAGCCACAGTGCCTGACCTCCTCCTCCTCCTCCTCCTCCTTCTTCTTCTTCCTTTTCCTCTTCTTCTTCCTTCTTCCTTCTCCTCTTCTTCTTTTTCTTCTTTTTTTTTTTTTGAGACAGAGTCTCACTTTGTCACCCAGGCTGGAATGCAGTGGCATGATCTCTGCTCACTGCAACCTCCGCCACCTGGGGTCAAGCGATTCTCTTGCCTTACCTCCTGAGTAGTAGCTGGTATTATGGGTGTGCACCACCATGCCCGCCCAATTTTTGTACTTTTAGTAGGGACAGGGTTTCACCATGTTGGCCAGGCTGGTCTCAAACTCCTGACCTCAAGGGATCCATCTGCCTCAGCCTCCCAAAGTGTTGGGATTACAGGCGTAAGCCACTGCGCCTGGCCCTCCTCATTCTTGATTATGGTCCCAACCACCCAGAAGTAGAGGCATTTTATACTCACATCCAGAAATGGAGAATCTGAGGCTGCTTAAGGCCACAGTGCCAAGGGGTAGCAGAGCTAAGACTCATGGGTGAGACCTTCCCATCAGAGACATTAAAAGGAAGGGACAGTAGGCTAAAGCAGCTCACTGATGGCTAGTCAAGTCTGTGGCCATTGTCAATTCCAGTGTTCTCTTTTGCAAACTGGGCAAGGTAATCATGCCATGTGGTAGATTTGTTTGGAAGGTTACATAACAGACATCTTTACTTCCATACAGAAGGAAGTACTATGTGTGTACTTTTCAGCAGAAGAGAGATGAGTTATTTAAGTTATGAAGATGGGATCAGAGATAAATTGAAAAATGGGGGCTTGGGTTTCTGTGCTCTCTGCTTATGTTCACACAATACCAAGCTCATCTTTTTTTTTTCGTAATTTATTTATTTTTTATTTTTTTATTATACTTTAAGTTCTAGGGTACATGTGCACAACATGAAGGTTTGTCATGTTAAAGTAGTTAGAGGGGAAGAAAACAGCCACGTGCCCCTGCTTGTCTATTCTCTAATGATGTTAAGCCTGCTGCTGGAAGCCCAGGGTAGCCAATGGGATTACTGGGGGCCAAGGAGTTCTGTAGAGAGGGAGATGCTTCCATGCACACAACCCACTTTGAAAATCTATATATGAATTCCAGCAGCTGAATTGTAACTAGCCATTGGTACAGTGGATACCACCAATCTGAAGTTGGCACATTCTAAATCAAAGAAATGTAGAATAAAGTGTTGAATAAGGAGAGAGTCTCATTGATCCTCCAGTAACTCTTAAAGTAGCTCTGAAATCACAGGCTGGCTTTGCTGCCCTCCCTGGAGTGCCTTCAGTGCTAGTCACTTTATATCTGCTGTCATTAACCTTTGCAACAGCCCTGTGAAGATGATGTTATCATCCCCGTTTTACAGATAAGGAAACTGAGGCACAGAGAGGCTGAACCAGGTCACAGAGCTGAAGAAGCCTGGGCGAAATCACTCTTGGCCTAATTCCAAAGTCTATACTCTTTGCCCCCATCCCTCATAGCCACGGCTCATATCCTTAGCCATCTCCCAGCCTGCTTTGTTTCTGGCAGACTAGTGAGGCTGGTGCTTTGCTGACATTAGAGCTCTCCCACCTGGTAGTTGGGGAGGCATGTCTCAGAGTCAGAGAAATCCGAGCAAAGTGCCAGACACCAAAAATCTTCCCCTCCAAACTTCTTATTTTACACCTGGGGAGTCTAATGTTCAGAGGGGTGAAATGACTTGTCCCAGGTCACACAGCTAATCTGGAGGGAGAGTAGATATCTGACCTGGGCTTCATGTCTTGAACCTCTGCTGTTCCTCGAAGCCTTCTGTTTGTACATGCCAGGACTTGGAAATAATGGCTAGGATCCTTTTCCCGGATCATTGCATCCAGGCATAAGAGTAAGATTGCCTGCTGCCAGCATCTGGGCTTGTTGTGATCTGTTGGGGCATTCCGCCTTACAGAGTTTGGGAAATGCAAAGTGGAGCCCTTGCTGTGAGGGGTTAGGAATAGCTAATACCCATGAAGACACGGTTTTCTGGTCCAATTAATAGTGCAAACAACATTTCTACACTGTGTACCTACTTAAGAAAATAAATTATGTATAAGCCCCCTTAAGGACTGTTGAAACATCCACTTACCAGCACACAGCTGGTCCTGCAAGCATCAAACCTTCTAACCTATTCATTAATCCTGACCTTTAGGGCTTCTTCTGGGTGATGGGTTTCTCATCTCTTCTTGCTTATTACACTTGAAGGAAATGAAATTGCACTGCTCCAAAATGCCTCTAAAACTTAGCTGTTTTTTCTTTTGCCTGAGTCGATTCTGCTTTCTTCTCAGTGAGTTACTGAAATTTCTCATTAGACTGTTTTCAAAATAATGTGCTTGTTAAAGCCAGCCATTTAGTTTTGTTTGTTTTGTTTTTCTCTTTCAAACTCCTCAAATACATTTCACACAATTGGGAAGTGAGAAAGTCTGTCAAATGGGTTACCCGGCTCCTAGTAAACAAAATGAACCTGCCTCTTGTTTTCTGAAGTTGCAATTAAGGTTCTTGTCAATTAAATGCAGCCAGAGGGATTTATTAGCAAGGAAGCTGCTGTAGATGGTTAGCTCTTTGAAGGTAAAGACCGGATCTTATTAAAAAACCTGCTTGCTCATTCACCTGTTCCTGAAACAGGAATTTTTTGACCACCTATCATGTTCTAAGAAGTGCTGCATGACTGTGCTTTTTCTCACAATGAGTTTAAAAAAGTGATTTCAATAAACACCCATGTAAGCATCTCCACGTGGCAGGTGCTGTTCCTGAGAATAAAGGAGATGAGGCAAATGCGACTGCAATGCAGCCCCTCTGCCCTTCCCAATCAGGAGGCCATGTTTTTCAGGACATCATTGACATCATTCTCCTTAGAAGCTACTTTTTCTGGGGAGAAAGGGAAGGATAATCATGCAATCATGGAGCATGCAATCATGCAATCATGGAGCATGAGTGGGCACTGTGCTGATTGCTTTGAACACTTCGTCTGTTAAGGCTTACAAAGCCTTTGGAAGTAGGTGTTATTCTTCCCAGCTTACAGTTGAGAAAACTGAGGCTCCTACAGGAGGCTACAAGGTCCTACAGCTAAAGAGTAGTTTGCGGCCGGGCGCGGTGGCTCAAGCCTGTAATCCCAGCACTTTGGGAGGCCGAGGCGGGCGGATCACGAGGTCAGGAGATCGAGACCATCCTGGCTAACCCGGTGAAACTCCGTCTCTACTAAAAAATACAAAAAAAAAAAAAAAAAAACTAGCCGGGCGAGGTGGCGGGCGCCTGTAGTCCCAGCTGCTCGGGAGGCTGAGGCAGGAGAATGGCGTGAACCCGGGAGGCGGAGCTTGCAGTGAGCTGAGATCTGGCCACTGCACTCCAGCCTGGGCGACAGAGCAAGACTCGGTCTCAAAAAAAAAAAAAAAAAAGAAAAAAAAAAAAAAGAGTAGTTTGCCTGATGTTTCCCTTCTCATGTGGGAGTTGTTGGAATAACGCTCTGCATTATTTGAATGTATGATGTGGTAATGTGACCCCCCCTTCTCCGTGCCCTGGGGCCCATCTGCTGTGATGTGACATTTCCTGTGCTGCTTTCACTAAGAGGCAGAGGCCTTCTAGTCTCCTGTCTCCAAGCCTGAAGCACAGCCGGGGACTTTTCTGCTGGGCAGCTGTCCAGAGAGCTTCAGACCGTGCAGGAAGAGATGTGTGAATGCTACGCAGGAAAAAGAGCATCAAGTGCCTGCAAATCTGTCTGTTGGTTGGGAAAACAACACGAAGGGGAACAACAGGAAAATCGGAGTGTTCTCCTTCAATTGTGTGGACAAATGTGTTCTCCTGGCAGATGACTCACAGAGGCAGAGGGGAAGGCTGAAGGCACTCCAGTCGTTCACCTGGAAGGGTGTTCAATATGCTGGGCCTCTGCTGGTGCATCCCTCTTGACAACTCATCTGAGAATCCAAAATTGCGTCCTACTTGAGATGATGAAGTGGAAGGTGAGGGAAATCGGAGTCTTTCATGTTGGACCACAGCTTGGCTGGTTGGGGGAAGAAGGTTGACAGGCATTTCTGGGTTTGATGGAAATTTCAAATGGGATACAATGACAGGTTGCTTGCTCTTTCTTCTGAGGTCTCTACTGTCCGCTTCCTGTAGATAGTAGGGGTTGTGTCATTTTCATCTCTGTGTTCCCAGGGCTTGGTCTGGTAGCTGGTGCACAGAGGGCATTTAATGGGGAGTTTGGGTGAAGGAAAAATAGCTAATATGGATTTGGGGACCAGGTAGCCCTGGTTTCAAATCATGGCTCTACCACTGATTTGGGGAAGTCATTTCATCTTTTTGGTTCTTGAACATGCATCTCAGCAATGCTGGTAAGAATACCTTCCAGTGGAGCTGTTGTAAAGATCAAAAGGAGTATGATGGGCCTGAAAGTTCTCTGTAGAAAGACAAAAAGGCTCAGCCCAGGCAGGGAGTATTCCTGCTTATGGCTTGGATCCTGCATAAGCCCTGCAGGAGCTAGGGAGGAGAGGAGTTGCTATTTGGCTGTGGATGTTGAATCTCAGATGTTGTTCCATCCGGGACCATGCCTGTGGTTCTCTCGTTCATTTCCTTAGTGAGCATCTCTAGAACACCTCTTGTATTCCAGGCACCACATCAGGCCTTGGGGATACAGACATGAGTCACCCTTTAGGAATCACCCAGTGGGGAGGGTGGCCGGCAGACAGGTACTGGGTGGTGCCAGGCACTGTGGGAGTGCACAGAAGGAAGGTGCCTGGTGGGCAGTGATGGTGGGATGGTGGGTGGGGGGCATGGAGAAATGTTGTGAAATTTTCCCTAGGGACAGTGGTGGCGACAGCAGTGGTATTTAGCAGGTTGAGGCAGATCCCCTAGACTGGCTCCTCGTCTTAGCAGGGCCATGCTAATGCTTTCAGAAAGGCCAGTGGTGCCAGTCCATGCTTCTGGCTGCCTGCTGAGCCCTGCCTATCTGCTCATCATTCCAGCTGTCTTCCAGACTGGAACCTCACACCCTCAGGTAGACAACTATGGATTCTATTAAGAGGCAGGCAGAATTGTGGAAGAACACGGACCCTGGAGTCAGATTATCCTGGCCGCATACCTACTACATGCCAGGCACTGTGCATAATGTATAATGGAGCTCAGCTTTCACAGAGTCGATAATTATTAAGATAGAGATGCAGTGACTGAGAGGAGTTAGCATTTGATTCTCCCAAGAGAACCTGTCAGCCTCAGTGATCTCCCCAAGGCTGGCTCTCTGATCTGCCCACTGCCAACACATCACCAGACCACACCTAGGAACATATGGCCAAGACAAGTTGATGAAATAAGAGGAAGCATATTTGTAGCGAGCCAAGGCTGACTGTGACGAGCACCCACTTGGCTGCCACCAAATGTAGGGAGCAGAACCCAGGAGGAGTTCCCTGCTTTTAGGAGGGCAAGAACCCAGGAAAGAGTGAGGGAGAATGTGTGGCCATAGACCATCCACAGTCTGCTCCCATTCCCATCTCTGCTGTCCCTACTGCCTATTTCCAACCCTACTGGCATGCTTCCTGCAGCCCCTGCCTGTTCCAGCTCCCAGGCACAGCAGACTGGAGTCAGGGGTGCTCACGGTACAGCAGCCTGTACACACTGGGATGCGGCCCCGAGGCTGCCACATTCGATGGAGCACATCTTAATCCACGTTCTGATCACCCATGACATGATGGATTTGAAGTGCCTGGCAGAGGGTACTCACTTAATAAAACTAGCTAGTAATATTATTATTAATAGAGATTCTGCACCTGAACTTTAATATCTGAGCTCCTATAGGATGTGCTTTCTGGGTTCATGGTTCCTGTTAGAAGTTTCTTTTTAATACTTGATGTTTTTTGGTTTTGTTTTTTAACTGACACATTTATGAGGTATAACATGATGTTTTGATACATGTATACAATAAGCAATGATCAAATCAGGCTAATTAACATTTCCACCACCTCACGTACTTATCATGTCTTTGTGGTTTAAATATTCTAAGTGGAGAACATTTGAAATTCCCTCTTTTAGCAAATTTGAAATATACACTCTTATTAACTATAGTCATCATGCGGTGCAACAGAATATCAGGACTTGCTCCTCCTGTCTAACTGAAACTTTGCACCCTTTGATCAACATCTCCCCACTCCCTGTCCATCCCCCTGCACCAACCCAGCCTCTGGTAACTAGCAGTACAAATGACCAACAGATGTATAAAAAATGCCCAACATCACAAATCATCAGAGACATGCAAATTAAAGCCACAAGGAGATATCACCTTCCATCTGTTACAGTGGCCATTATCGAAAAGATGAAAGATAACAGGTATTGGTGAAGATGCAGAGAAAAGGGAACACATGTACACTGTCGGTGGGAATGTAAATTAGCACACTCATTTCAGAAAACAGTATGGCATGTCCTCAAAAAACTAAAAATAGAATTACCATATGATCCAGTAATCCCACTTTTGGGTTTATAGCTAAAGGAATTAAAATCAATATGTTGAAGAGATGTCTGCACTCCCACGTTCCTTGAAGCACTATTTACAATAGCCAAGATACTGAAACAACCAGAGTGCCCATCAATGGGTACATGAACTTTAAAAGATGATATAGATACACGATGAAATACTATTCAGCCTTTAAAAAGAAGACAGTTCTGTCATTTGCAACAACATAGATAAATCTAGATAAATAAGACATTATGCTAAGTGAAATCAGCCAGGCACAGAAAGAGAAATACCACACGATCTCACTTATATATGTGGAATCTAAAAAAATTGAACTCAGAGATAGTAGAATGGTGGTAGAATGATAGTAGAATGGTAGTAGAATGGTTTGTTTTTTTTTAAAAAACAAAACAAAACAAAACAAAACAGTTGCTTGCCTAATCTTGTGATTACAACCCTATTCCTGCTACTAACTGCTGCATGCTGAATTTATGGGAATACCTGCCTGCTTGATTTCCCTGTGGCTGCACCCAGATCCCTTCTGGAAAGTTTCTTGGGTGTTCTTGCGGAAGTCTGCATCACTCTGACTGGCTGTTTCTGCTCAGCTGAACTTCACCTTCCCCCCGCCTTCCCAGCTCCTATCCCACGGGCTTGGGTGGGCTAATTCCTCCCACTGTGAGTGTGCTTTATGCCTGGATGACTAACCCTGAGATCAGACACATGTCACTCCTTACACCTGCCTCATTACACACCTGCTGGGCATATCCCTTCTTTTGTGCAGGTGTGGAATGGGAGAAGGAAGAAGAGGGGATCAGAAGTGTGTTGTGTTGTGTTCCTGGTTAATTTTGCGTTATTCTACAGGGCTGGATTGAAAGTGATGCATCAGTGGAAACCAAATGATAGTTTATGATGTTTACAGAAGAAAAGCAGATGTTTCCATTAATGGCAGGGCAGAAAACAATCCCAAGGCAGGCTGATTCTAAAAGCTGATCAAGAAAAGGTCAAATAGGTAACTACCCATATGACACTAAAATCCTCATACCACATTCTTACTGAGTTCATGTTTTCTTATTAAAGTCATATTTCAGCTTTTCCAGGAACTGCTTGGAGAATGTCATTGTCTGCTAGTTTTCCCCACAGCTGGTCTTGGAGATTGAGTAGCATGGAATTTTAGTAGCAAAGCTTACATTATGAATGTTCAAAGCCATCACAGATTCACAAAAGGAGAGAGTTTTCTGTAGTTTGATCAGATTGCTTTCCTGACATGTGAAATTAGGGCCTGGCCCGGAGATACACAGCATGCATGATACCACTCTCCTTTCTAGATCTGTAACAGACATAACTGATTGATCACAATGCTCTTTCCCTCTGGGACTCCCAGTTGTTTTCAGCCCAATAATTTTGGCTGCCCCTATGGGTCCATTGGAGTTGGCAAGTTAGATAAACCCTATTTGCCAGTTTTTCACCAGAAGCATATAAGTTCTACTGGTGGTGCCAGTGTCTCTGTAGTAAGAAGCAATGCCTGAAAGTGGGGAAGGGTTTGAGAAGGTGCCACAGGGCAGTGGTCCCCAACCTTTTTGGCACCAGGGACTGGTGTCATGGAAGACGATTTTTACATGGACTGGGGAGGAGCGGGGCGATGGTTTCAGGATGATTCAAGCACATGACATTTATTGTGCCCTTTATTTCTATTATTATTACATTTTAAAATATAAAGAAATAATTAGATAACTCATCATAATGTAGAATCAGTGGAAGCCCTGAGTTTGTTTTCCTGCAACTAGACAGTCCTATCTGGGGGTGATGGGAGACAGTGACAGATCATCAGGTATTAGATTCTCATAACAGGGGCACAACCTAGATCCCTCACATGCACAGTTCACAATGGGGTTCATGCTGCTCCTATGAGAATCTAATGCTGCTACTGATCTGAGAGGAGGCTGAGTCAGGTAGTAATGCAAGCAATGGGGAGTGACTGTAAACACAGATGAAGCTTGGCTGGCTTGCCCGCCGTTGACCTCCTGCTCTGTGGCCCAGTTCCCAATAGGCTGGGTTGTTAACAGTCTGTGGCCAGGGGGTGGAGGACCCCAGCCACAGGGCAATATGAGAGTCACAACTTGAGGGCTTGGGTAGAAGGGACTCATGAGTGACAGAGGCAGAGATGGTATCTTGCATACTTGACAAATATTGCTTAGACTTGGCCCCTGTACCATAGAAGAGAGAGCACAGGCTTTGGAATCAAAGCAAGATTTTGCCACTTACTAGCTTTTTAAGTTGGGCTAATATTTATTCAGTATCCTCATGCCTTACTGTCTCATCCTGGGAGACTAGAATCCCAGGGGAGTGTAGTTTTCATTGTGCCACAGTTCTTTGAATTATATCAAAGGATGTAAGATGATTAGAGGCTTTCACAATGAAAGACAAAACATTTTTAGTTCATGCAACATCTAATGAGCAACTATTACATGTCAAATACCGTGCTAGGTCCTGGGAATACAAAGATAAATAAGACATGGACACTACCCTCAGGTAGTTCATGAGCTGTAAGAAATGAAGATAAAACAGTTTAAGATCATCAGGGAGATAAAGCAGCTGTAATATCATCATGGATTCATGCACATTAACTTACAGAATGCAACCCTCCAGCGTAATTACATAAAGCAAGGTCCACCTGTTCCAGCCTATTGTTCTTGTCGAGCTGTGGGCATTCATGGCAGGGCCTGTTTTCTGCTACTGCTTTCACTTCAGTTCACCCTACAGCCTATCTTTCCTGTCCTCTTCACACCCCTACATCCCCTCTAGATCCCTGGAACAGGACCAGGACTAGGATGGGGCAGATGAAGACCTAGGGCATGAAATTTAAGGGAGCAATTACTTCAGGGGTTGCACTTGCATTAACCTGAGTGTGGGTGCCTCCTTAAATTTTGCATCTTAATCCAGCTCCTGCTCAGGACAATGTCAGATGAAGACAGGAGAGACAGATGTGACGAAAGGGAGTGACAACTTGCTCTCACAACAGACTTGCAAAATTGATACTATTGTCCCATTTACAGATGAGGAAACTGGGGTTCAGGGAAGGTGAGTTACTTGCAGAGGCATCACAGACTTGTGAAGTGCAAGCAGGAAGACAGAACACCACAGGCTTTTTTTTTTACTGGGACAGGTCCAAGTGGGAAGCCCAGTTCTACGGGGCCTGAGTCATGTGACCTTGGGTCAGTTACTTATTTTCTCTGACCTGTTTCATCATCTGAAGAATGTGGATAATAATACTTCTCAGGGTTACGTGGAAACGAAGTCCGGTCTCCTCCACTTTGGTCTCTGTGATTCTACTTTGTCATGTGTCGAATGGTCTGGCCACATCTGCCTCACAGCGTTATCATGGAGACCATGAGTTCTGAGGGGTTGTTTGAAGGATCAAATGTCAATTCTGGCCGGGTGTGGCTCAGGCCTGTAATCCCAGCACTTCGGAAAGCTGAGGTGAGGAGATCACTTGGGGTCAGGAGTTCAAGACCAGCCTGGACAAGACGGTGAGACCCCATCTCCACTAAAAATACAAAGAATTAGCCGGGTGTGGTGGTGTGCATCAGTAGTCCCAGCTACTTAGGAGGCTGAGGCAGGAGAATCGCTTGAACCTGCGAGGCGGAGGTTGCAGTGAGCCGAGATCGCGACACTGCACTCCAGCCTGGTGACAGAGCAAGACTGCTGCAAATCTTTTCCAGAAGGATAATTGAGACTTATGAAACATGTCAGGCGAACCTCCCAGCAACCCTACCATTACTCTTGTTGCTAGAGAAGCAGTGGCAGAATCCATGAGAGGCTAAACAACTCTCCCAATGTCGTGTAGCAGGGCAGACGTGGGATCTCAACCCTGGTCTGTCTGATTAAGAAGCCTTGGGAGCTCTGCCTCCCAGGATGCAGAATAGGGGACAGCAAGAAAAAAATATTTCTCAGCAATGGAACAATACCTAAGATTTGCACTTGAGCATGTTCCAATGTGCCTGAATATAAATTAGACTAGCAAACAAGCATATGAAACCCCTTGAGTGCCAATTACATCCTAGGCATGGCAGAGGGATGCCTTGAGACTCTTCAGGGTGGTGCTGCCAATTAATGATATGAGTCTTTGCTCTATCCCCAAAATTCAACGAAGTTTCACAACTCTTTTCCTCAAAGCCAGAGAATTGAGGGAGACAGGGTTGTGGCTTTCTGCAGGCTTAAGTATTATTGGTTCTGTTTTGAAAATGTCACTCTAGTTAGTTTCCTCCTCTCAGTCCTGCCTACCTTCAGCCATGCAACCGGGTAAACTGCTCATCTCTTACCTGGTTAACAGCCACAGCCTCCTACAGAGTCTCCTGCCCCACTCCCTTCCTCCTCCATTCATCTTCCACATAGCAGTCAGGCAGATCTTTTTCAAAAGCAAACGCCCCTGCTTAAACCTCTGCAAGGCTGCAAACTTCTTGGTTTTGGGCTGGCATATTCTTGAGAATTCTCAAGACCTGGGCCCCCCTCAGTTCCTTCTAGCCTCTTCTCTCCTGCACTCCATGAGTCAGCTCTGCCCAGCCCTGCCTTTCTCCAAAGACACCATGCTACTTCATAACTCTGTGCTTTCAGACATGCTGACACCTATGCTCAGAACATGTCCCTGCCTTCATTGAGTTAACTCTTACTCATACTTCATACTCCAACTAGGGAATACTTCCTCCAGAAAGCCTTCCCTGATGACCTACCCCTTGCTCGGAACGGCTGACATGCCCTCCTGGGGCTTTGGCAGCACCCTGTGCTGCCCTCCATCCCGTCACACTGGACAGTCTGCTCACTCCTACTTGAACTTCAAATCTCAGCTGGCTCTTCCAAACCAAGGTCAAGTCTAGTGAAGGGAGCTCTTTTCTTGGTACCACATAATTTTCCTTCAAACCCCAGTTGCTGCATATTTGTGTGATCATCTGATTGAGGCCTGTCTCTCCACAATAGACTGTAAGCTCCAGGCCATCTTGCTTTTGCTCACTTCCTGGGCTCCCTGGGAAGCAGACTGGGGATGGAGACTTGCATGCAAGAGGTTTACTGGGCAGTGTCCTTGGGCTCCACACCCACCGATCATACCCATGCAGGAGGGAAGTTGGCAGGAGAAGTTGAACTTCCACGTACTTGTTAACAGAGGCCTCAGCTGACCTACGGGGAGCTCTGGAGTGGGGGTGGCCCTTCAGAGCTGTCCTGGGTTGAGGTGAGGTGCCAGAATTTGTATCCCCATTGGATTTGGGCTACCCCTGGGGAGAGGACGGAACTCTGGGTGAGGTACCTCTCTAATTTAGAGGGCAATTCCGAGGCTTGGAATTTCCAGAGTGAAGCAATGTCAGCTACCAACACTCCCAGTTGGTGAATGCATGAGTGCCTTAGTTTTTCAAAGATGGCGATAGTTCCAGTATCTGCCCTTATTCCAGGGACTCAGTGAGTATGCAACAAATGCTGAATAAGTGAATACGTCCATATATTTTTCTGTCTGTGCTCCATCCCCAAAGAGTGGGACTGTTTCTTATTTATCCAAGTACTCTAGACACAGCCTAGCTTAGCATGGGCATGCAATAGAAATTTGTTGAATGATTGAATTAAAAAAGAATGCATGAAAGAGATAATGCTGCAATTTGTTTTATAAAGAAAGATAAATCTGGACACAGCTCAGCTGTTCAGAGGCTATGTAAAGTGAGTACACCCGTGTGGCCCTGCCTTATAGACCCAGCATCCTAGAAAGTAGAAAATCTGGCAGGTGGGCAACACCTCTCACAGCAAACCCCTTCCTGTCCTCAGGGCCCAAGTGGGATGTGGCTGGGAAGAGGTTTGGTGAAGAGGAAATCAGGTCTCCTTTTATCAATGTTGACATTCAATTCTCTGTCTTCTGAAAACAAAAAAAGAAATAGCTGCAGGAACTAGGGGTATTTAGAATAGAGAAGAGCCGATTTAGAGAGAATCACGACTGCTATCTGCAAATATTTGAAGGAATATCATTTGGAAAAAAGAATAGACATATTATTTCTTGTACTGCCATAGAGAATAGTTCTAGGATTTGGGTTGGACATAGAGAAATAATGTAACAATTAAAGTGTCCAACAATAACCTTTTTTGGGAGATGCACATATTCTATATCATGATAATGGTATGGGTTCCAAAGCTGTATCCATTTGTGTAGGGTAAACATACGTGAAAACAATAACTTTAGCACGCCCTGAGGATGACCCTGTATGGCAGATGCATCTGGATGTATGTTCTGAGCTAGAGAATTCAGGAATGGCCAACCTGGAGACTCCTTCCTTGTCTATGAGGAACACCTGAGCCCCTGTCCTGTCCTTTGGATCATGGACCATATAGGGGATTGGGGCCCCGAGTTTTGAGTTAAATGGAGGTTGCCAGGTGGAGTCATTAGGCGGAGGGTGTTAAGTGAAAATGCTATGTAAACTGCATGCTGTTTGCAAACGGTTGTGGTTTTCCTGCCCAGCCTGCCGCCACTGGGCTGTTCATAAGGCAGATAAGTTGCCCAGCCGCCCGCCACTGGGCTGTTTCTGTATGTAAGGCAGTTCCTGTACAGCCCGTCATACACTGGACTCTCTCCTGTATGTAAGCCCCTAGTAAAACCCCATGTCTCATTTGTGGGCTCTGGGTGTCTTCTCTAGCCTCTTGAACCTGGTGCCTTCTCTACTGAGGTTAATAGGGGTTCAGCACAAAAATTTGCCAAAACAATACAGGTAAGGTTTATGCAGGTCAATGTACATAAAGTTTTACAACAACAACAAAGCGATGTTAAATTCTCCTCTTCTTCTCCTCCTTCTCTTCCTGCTCCCCCTCCACCCCGCCTTCATCTTCAGGTAAAGGATAGGAGTGGGCATAGGTACAGAGGAAACAAGAATGGCAAAATGTTAATATTGTAGGACTTGGGTGATAGGTACAAGGGGTTCATTATACTATTCGATCTAGCTTGTATGTTTAAATTTTTTTCATACCACAACAGATACATGTTAATTATTAAATGAAGAAGAAGCAACCACAAACAAATTTTGATTGTCTGTCAGTTGAATGGGCTACATTGGAAGGTAGTGAGCTCCCTGTCACTAGAAGAAGTATTTATGCAAATGCTATCCGCATGCTCCTCAATGCTCCGAACCCCCAAGAGTCTGGGATATTGGAGGATATTGTCAAGAGCAGGGGACTGAGTGGATAACCTTGATCTGGATCCTCACTTTTTCCTCCTGGAGGGGGACTTGGCTGAGAGTCTGGAAGAGACCTGGATTCTCCAGAGCCATGAACTGGAGCCAGAGCTCCTCATTCCAGACCATGGGAGGTGCTGAAGGTGGAGTCAGGGCAGTCACCTAAGGGCCCTAAGCCTGGGGAGAGGGGAGTGGAGTGAGGTGGGAATCCAAGTCAGAATGAGGAATCACAGATTTGGAACACAGTCTGAACCAGCGACAACATGAGATTTGGGTTTCAGATCCACATGTCACTGCTTATCAGCTGTATGTGTGAACCTGAGCAAGGGACTCAAACTCTAGGAGCCTCAATGTTTTCATCTGTAAAGTGGGAGATAGGATTACCTTACAGGGTTGTTAGAGAATTAAATGAATGTGGGCACCTGGCATGCAGCCACCTGTGCTTATTGTGGTTATTATTATTTACAAAGGAGAGATGAGCCCATGCAAAGCCAGGATCCAACGGGCAGAACGGGATAGGACTTGAAGGCCTGCCTCAAACGCCAGCTACCACTGGAGGCTCCTATTTCTGGGATGGCTAAGGGATGGGTGTCTGAATGGCTTAAACAGGAGGAAAAAAATCTACATAGACCCTTCCATTGATAAAATTCTGGGTTTCTAGAGGAATCCCAAGCAATTTTTAGGAGGAATTGCTGGGGCTCTCCATGCCTTGGGTCCCTCCCCTCTCTCATAAAAGTGCATAATGCTGGAGAGCTGTGTGTTCATGTTGCTAAGACAGGCTCCCACAGCTAACCCCACGGCCCCTAGAACCACTCAGCTACAGCCTTGGAGGCCTTGGCTTGTGACCCTATCCTAGCCCCTGAGGCAGTCCACACAGTGAATCCCACAAGGACAAGCAAGGTATCTTTTTTTTTCTCTCTCTCTGCAGCTCCTGTCACAACAAGGGTGTCTAATAGGGGCATGCAGGGTAAACAGACAGATGCATGAGCTATGTGTGAGGACAGGTGCTTCATACTTCTGGGAGTCCTGTAAGGCTGAAGGAGGTCATTCGGTCTGAGGCAGCCTGTCCTCCCCAAGAGGACCATGGGCGGCCATTGTTGGCAGGCGGTGGCCTCTTCATTTCCCTGGTCGGCTCAGACTACCAGCGTGGCTGCCCTGCTGAACATGCCATACATCACACTCCTAATGGTGCATTTTAGAACATAAAGTGGTAACCACCGAAGGGGACCCGAGAAGGGAGTTAGAGCCAGACACACAGCAGGGAGGGAAAAAAAAAAATCAAGAATAGCCTCAGAGGAAATGGGGCCAGATATAATCATCCTGAGACAGGAGAAAACCATCTCCCAAGCATCAAGAGGCCAGGGGAGTTCATTTTATTTAAAATGGGTGCCCTTTATGGAGAGCTGGCCTGGATGCTGGGCACAATCAACGCTACCTGCACTGGGTCTGTCCATCCTGGCCCGGGCCACAGCATTCTGAAATGCTCTGTGACCTCCTCCCAGCCACCTATTCAGGTTTTCATTTAACAAATATTTTGGCACACTTACTATGTGGCTCAAGGTTATGTACTTTAACATTTAAACTTACGCAATCAGAGCCAAATCGCCTGCCTTTGAATGCTGGTTCTGCCCCTGAATCGGGTAGTTAGTGAATTTCCCTTGCCTCGGTTCTTCCTGGCATTACCCTCCATCTTACAAAGGCTGTCATGATGTTAAGAAATAAAACCAGTTAAGTGTTTAGAATGGCAGTGAGTAGGTCCCCAAGGGTCCCTGTCCTCCTGGAACACACATTTTAACATTTAAGCAGAGTGAGGTGGCTGGGGTCCAGTTGTTTTCAGGTCCCCTGTGTCCAGTTCAAGGTCTGCACACAGTAGGCATTCAGGGCATTTTATGTGAACCAAGCACAGAGTGTACACACACAGACCCACGCACAGGCATGCACATACATACAGGTGCATGTGCGCTCACGCACACTTGCCACCTAGAGCCTCTGGTAGAGTCCAATTTCCTGGGTAGGTAGGTGAAGTTTTCCAGACAAATTTAATGAAAAGGCAGCTATTCCTGGGTCCTGGCTTTAAGCAGGCATCTTGGTTCCAGGGCTCTCTCATTTCTGGCCCTTGGAGTTTCCCTTTTTGTAGAGCTTGGCTCTGCCTTCAAAATTTTTAAAATTGTTATGTCCTGCTTTTCTATGTGCATGGAGTGGGAGATAACTGTGTTGGCTCAGTCCATTCCGGGGATGGAATTAGAAATCATGAGCTGAATTTTAATTTTACTTGTGCATCTCCTACCTTGTTTCTCAAAGTTTTTGAGGTCATTATTATAGAGAGATGCACAATAAATGGTTTTTAACCTCAAGGATTGTATGTAGTCTCTTCTGGGGGGAAAGTGTGTAAGCAAACAGCTACAATAAGCAATAGCAGAAAGAAATGCATGGTAAATGGAGGAATCAGTCAGTTAAACATGGGGAGAGAAAGAGTTGGGCTGAGTGATCAGCTCTCACCTGAGAGATCAGAAAAGGCTCATGGAGGAGGTGAGATTTTCAGTGAGGTCTGATGGAGAAGGCGCATTTCAGGACACCAAAAGTGGGGAAGGGAAGAGAGCACAGCATGAGCAGAGGGCATAGCGTTGGCAGAGGTGCACAGGTGGGGCATGAGTGAATGCGAGAGGTACTCTGGGAGTAGCAAGCGTGCTGGCAGAATTGCAGGGGAGACTGTGGAGGAAGGAAGTACTGGATGGGATGGTAAAGGTGGATTGAGCCACATTGTGGGGAACTGAAGGCTGGGTTAAGGCCAGATGTTAGGCCAGACAGCTTACACAGTTATGTACATAATCCCCAGAGTGGCCTTACATGTTATTATGCCTATTTTAGGGATGGGAAACTTAGACTCTCAGAAGTTACAAGATATTCTACCATAAACAAATGATTATCCCAAAGGATTTGATCTTAGATCTGTAAACTCTAAGTCTGTGTGACTCCAAACTTAGGACACCGCTGTTATGAGGCAATTCAAGAAATAGTGAGGGAGGTTAGGGAATGCAGCGGCAAGATAGGTCTGTGGTGATCTCCCGGGTGAGGCATTGGAGTGATGATGAACACCGTCCCTCCTCCTTCGACCCTGCCCCATCACTACCATCAAAAAGAAAAAGGAGATGACAAGCCGAACGGAGGTTAAAAGTAGAAGAGAAGAAGGGCAGACAGACATCAATGCAGGACTTTGAGAAGGCTTAGGGGTGGAGGGCTCAGGAAAAGGGATCAAATCTTCCACCCACAAAAGAGAGTCTGGGAATTATGCCTCAGCTCACTTGACAGAACAGAGCTTGGGGTGCAGAGAAAGGAGCCTAACTTCTGCCTCTGTGCTTGATTGACTGAGGAACTCATTCACTTATGCACTCAACATCCAATCTCTTGCATGCCCAGCACTGAGGGTTATGGAGAGGACAAAGACACAGAAGGTGAGGGGGAAGATATTGAGCATGTAATATTACATATGCAAGTGCAAAACCTTGTTTATTTCTCTAAGTGATTCAGCGTGGCAGATGTTACCATCCCCATTTTACATATAAGAAAGCCAAGCTCAGAAAGGTTAAGTCAGTTTTCCAAGGTAGAGCTGGGATTCACACCCAGGTCAGTGCGCTACCGAAGCCCCTTCCTTTCCACCAGTGCTCTCTGCTTCCCTGCTGTAATCCCTGCCCTCCAAAAGCTTACAGAGCAGAGGGATGGCAACAGTGATTGCCCCAAGGAGGACACTTTGGAGAGTGAAAGCAAGGAGTGCACTCAGTATTATGCCAGATGGGAGGCAAAACTTGACACTGTCCCGGGCAAACTGGGATGTAGTCCCCTTATACTAAAAATGAGTTATTTATATTTGTGTGAGGCTTTAAAGTTCCTCAGAGCCTGTTCTTACTTTCAGGTCATGTCTTATTTATATGGCAAAACAAGAAAGTTTCCCAGCTTGCTGAAGCTCATCCTTTCAAACACTTCCGGAGTCTGGATAATTCTGGATGGTAAGCATTGAAACGCAGCACCAGTTGTCCTGCTTGAGTAGAGAGCCCTCAACCTGGGTTGTCCCCGGGCTGGCTTTGCTCTTCCACTTGGCTGGGGAGGGCTCCCATGGCTTGTGAGTGTCAGGAGTAGAGCTCTGAGAAGGGGAATTCCATCGCAGCCCCTGTCCCAGTAGAAGGACGGAGACCAAAGGTTGCTCCTCAAGACTGGGATTCTCGGACTCCAATAAGTTCTGTACTGGGCTTTCTGTGGCTGGCTTCCTTCAGAGAAACTTAAACCAGCATCAACTAAGTCAGAGACTTAGGATAGCAGAGAAATATTAGCATAAGAAAGATGAGAAGGCCCTGGAGGTGAGAGGGGGTCTTTGAGCTCAGTGAGTTCAAACTCTTCATGTTATAGATGAAGATACTGTGACTCAGAGAAGAAAGATGACTTGCCCAGTCATATGCTAATAAGTGGTAAAATGGGACTGGAATGTGGGTTTTCTGACTTCCAGGTTCAAGTTCATTCCGCTCAGCCCTGCTGCCCTCATAAATGTCCTGCTCATCCTTCCTCCACCCCAGCAGCCCAGGACCTCAGGCAAGTGCCCAGAACATGCCCCGCTGTCTCATCCCTCCATGCCTTTGCTGCTGCTCTTCCACCTGCCTGGAATACCCTTTCCAGGAATACCCTGCCTAGAAAATGCTTTCCCCTCTTCAAGAGGAAGTGGAAGCATCCCATCTGGGCAGCCTTTCTTGCATCACTGTGCCTTACTGCGCCTTTCCGGGTCTTGTTCCCGGGTTAATTTTTGGTTCTATTATAGGGTGGAATTTATGTGTCTGTCTCTCCATTTGACTCTAGGCTCCCAGAGGGCAAAAATTTGTTTTTGTTCATCCCTGCATCCCAGTGCCCTGTGAGGGCATACAGTGAACTCTCAATCAATGTTACTGTATTAAATGGAATGCCCTTGGCAGGGAAGGGAGGAATGACAACAGTTTGAAAAGGGGCAAAAATGGGGCCAGGCAGGAGGAGACAGGCTCCGATGCTGACTTCCTCATGTCACCATGTGGACAAGGGAGGCCCTGTGTAGAGAAGGGGTTTAGAACAGGTCTAAGGGGGCAGGGGGAGAGGCAAGTGGGGGCTGACAACCCTAGGGACTGCTCAACCCTGCCTCTGCCTGTTAGAGTCAGTCTCTGGAAAAGTACTAGTGAATTAAAGCCCAATAAAAAAGTCAATTAAGTCCAAACTCATTTATGCCTTAAGCTCCCCCAAGCCAGTGAGCTGGAATGCAAGCTGGGCCGATATTTCTCCATTTCCCTCCATGTCTACATTGGTCTCTGGTGAAGCAGCCGTGACACATTTTATTTCAACTATAAATGGGGCAGATAGACGGATAGCAAAGTAATGGCTACTGGGGGCTCTCTGGATCCCATCCAAGAGATTCATGTCAGTGGGCATAATGTTCATGTCCTGACCTTGGGCTCTGACAGAGCATAAGGAATCTGTGTGCATGTGCATGTGTTTCTGTGTGCACGTGTGTTTGCATACATGTACTGGGGGTGTGGATGTGTCTCTGTGTGTGCACTATTGGTTACTATATATATAAGTGCAATTTGCACATTTGTGTGTTGATTCATCCATTTATTCCACACATATTTATTGGGCACCTACTATAAGCCAGCCACTGTGCTTGCCTCTGGTGTTCTCGAGACAGAGAGAAAGTTTCAACTCTCACACTTACAGGTTATACAGTCCAGAGGTCTAGAAAAAGACACACAATAAAACGAGTAATGACAATAAAGTGTATAGAATGTTATATGAACGCAAGTATGCACATGCATGCTTGAATATCTGAGTGCATGCATGCTTGGATATCTATGAATGTATGCGCATGAATCAAGTCTCGTCTGTGTGCATGTGTTGTGTGTAAGCTGAACCCAGCTGACCCGTGTCCTGGAAAACTTCTTCTGGAAGCACCTGCAAACTGGCAATAGCTAAAGTGATGTGATTTGTGTGTGTGCAAGAGCTGGGGAAAGATGAGAAGAAAGGATTAAAGTTGTCAGTGGTATTTGAGTCAGAAGAAGGGGCAAAATACTTAAAGACTATGCATAACCCATGGCTTCTCCACTTTCATTTTCCCTTGAGCTCATATGACCATTGCTCACCCACGGGAACCCTCAGAAGGCTAGGGCTGACCCCCTCATTGTTGGGATAGATGAAGAGAATCTGGACTAGGATAATAGCACATGGATTCTATTCCCACTCCTGCTGCTAAATAGGAAATTCATTTCAAAAAGCGATGCGGGGTTAGGAGTCCCAAACCTGCCTTTACCAGCTGTACAACCTTGGACAAGTTTGTTAGTCTCTCTGAGCCTCATTTTCCTCATTTGTAAAGACAGTGTAATAATCCTGTCTCTATCTACCATCACAGGACCTCTATGACAGTCCTGTTCTAAAGCACCCATACAAAAGTGGGACGTAGCTAACATTTCTAACACTTATTGTTCCTACACGAGACAGCTGCCTGCTTCTGGGCCTTTCTAAAGGAAGCTTTGACTCCACTCATGTCTGATTCCTTGCATAGCATTTTCCTAAGTACTGTCCCCAAAATACTACTTCTATGAGATGCTTAAAGGAAGAAAACAAGATGCTGTGGTCTAATAGGTTAGAAAACGCTGGGCTAGCTAGGGTTAAAGATGTTTATTTCTTACAGAACTTATCAGAGGCTTTATTATGCCAATGTGCATTGTGAATCTCCAAGTGGGTGGCAGAGCATTCACCATTTCTGTCTGAGATTGGATCCCTCTGGGGGCTAGGATTTACAGGCAATGGTACATTTGAAGGTGACTTCAGGAAGACCTAGGAAAGGAGTGCAGAAATGAGGTGGGGAAGGGAAGACAACCAATATAGAGTATATTTTGAGCCAGTTCCTGCTATGGATGACTGAGGCTTAGCCCTGCAGGGGACCTCTGAGAGATGGGGAAAACCACACTGCAGGGATGGGGAGGAAGCTGGGCATTCACCTGCTCATTCCTGTTTATTGTTGGTTGAGAGCTACTCTTGGAGTGTTGACATCTCAGGAGTTCTGGCCTGCTCAGTGCTTGCACCCAGAGTGTTTCCATGGCTGGAAGATGTTCTTGGGCAGAAAGTCACTATTCTCAGGAAGTGCCGGACAGCAGGAATATAGCACAAGGAGGTGATATGGGTCAAAGCACTGAAAGCATCTGCTGCAAGTTCCTCACCTGACTTATTCTCCAAATGTACAAAATCCCTCCGCAGATGAGCCCTAATCTATTTTTCAAATTGTAATCTTTCCCACTCCCTTTTAGCCTTTTCATATCGTTTTCTTTCCCACTCCCTTTTAGCCTAAAAGACAGGTCATGGAGATTGCTACAGTGGGAGTGGATTGCTACAGTGGGAGGGGTGAACACAAACCATCTCTCTTCTAACTTGGATTTTCGGGGACCTTTAAAACTTCTATCACTTGATGTACTTTATGGAATATGGTCTGTGACTCACAGCAGGGCAGAGGAACCCAGCAATATGGGGGGCGGAGGGTCCTGGGAGGTGGTTATCCAAGGGGTCTGGCACCAAGAAAGCCAGAATTCGTGCTGGAAAAGCCAAGATTGACACTGGTAAGTCAGAGCTAAGCTTTAGATACAAAATGCCAGCGACAAGCAATGGATGGGCTAAGGTGGGAGAGCCTATGTCAATGTCCCTTCCACGAGCCACTGCTTCAGGTTTGCCATGGTGTCTCAAGGGAGCCATGCCGGGCTGCACAAAGAGAATATCAGAGCTAGAAGCACAGGAACCCTGAAGATTATCTAACCTCAAACATTTAAATACAAGGAAAATTGAGGACTAGATAGGTGAAAGGACTTCCTCAGCAAATACACCCAGCAATTTAAGAGCAGGGCATGAATCAGAGCACACATTCCTTGCTCACTAGTGAGACTTTCACTCGGAAGTCCTAATAGACTTCTTCAAGAATTTGGCCATTGCCCATGGATTTTTTGATGAAGAAATAATCCAAGCAACATCTCTTTGCTCCAGCCCTTCCTGCCCCACCTTCCTGCCATCAGCTGTGGCACCGAAGCCCTCCCTTCACCTTTCCTCTTACCTCTTCATATTCCTTGGAGGGCTCCCTGCCACCTCAGGTAGAAATAACATTTTTGATTTTTAGACATGTCAGCTAGTTTTGCCAGGCAATGTGAGGGAGCACAAATGCTAATGCCTCCATCTGGGGATTATGTTAATATACTATCTCGAATTGGCATTTTAAAAAATGCATGTTTTAACTGGCTGCCTTTTCTGTCTCCAAGTCCAGGATCACATAGTTTTTAGTGGGATGGTAGAGGTGGTTAGAGAAAGGCCCTGGGTTGGGTTGGAAGTAGTGCCAGCCTGGGGATCAGAAGTCCTGGGATTCAGTACCCTGGCGTGTGGCCTTGGGTGGGGCACTTCTCATGTCTGGGCCTCACTTTCCTCAATTGTAAAGTGGGAGGGCAGGACTGGGCAATCCCTAAAGCTCCTTCCACCTCTAATGATCCATAGCTTTTGACTGCCAGAGTCTCCTCAATGCTCTTGCCTTCTTCCACCATCTTTTCCCTGGATTCCAGGGCTGCCAGCAACGTCACCTCTCCCTGACCTTGGGACTGTTGATTGATATGCTGGGAACAAACTCTTTCCTGCATACCTGTTATCTCCTTTGGAGTTACCTCCCTAAACTCTCAACCTGAGGCCAGCCCTCTCTCCCGACTGGAGTGAAACATGATAAGGATGGAGCTGTTTCCAGTCCCTTCCCCAGATCTATTCTTTCTCTGATGCCCAAAGTCAATTTTCTTGGAAAAATCATGGAGTCCATTCTGTGTCCAGAATGTTGCTAAATATCATCCTCTTTTTGCTTATCCAATAATTGGTGACTGTTGTGGGCAACACTGTTTTGGGCACAGCCCCCCACAACCCTTTCCTTGATGTTGTCCCACACTTCAGTGGCCACCTTGGCCAGGCTCCCAACATCTCTTATCTGGGCTACTGGGGTCCCCCTGGCTCTCAGCCTTGCTCTCTGCTGGTTTGTTGCTGACGCTGCCAAAGTCCTCTTCATTCCCTGCAGCAGCATGTCCTCTCCTGCTGGTCTCTCAGACTGGGCCCCTGGTTTCAAAGACTCACTCCCAAACACCCCTCTCATGGGCCACGCCTTGAAGAGCACCTGTATACCTCCTCTCCCTTCTTTCCCCAGAGAGAAAAGATTGCAAACTTGGATAAGTGCAGAACTAGGAGGCAGGAAGAAGTGAGTGTCAGCCTGGGTCCTGCCATTAGCTACTGTGTTACAATGCTAGTCCCTTCACAGTACAGGAACTCAGTCTTCCCTAAAATGGGACTAACAGGTTTTGCCCCATCTACCTGCCAGGGTTGTAAATGTATTTGTAAAGGATAATGTGCTAGACAGAGGGGATTATCTGGGTGTTTTTCCAAATGTCTTCTGGGGGCCAGCTGCATCAGCACTGCCTGGGGATGGTAAGAAGGTACAGATTCCTGGGCCTGGCCTAGAGCTACTGAACCAGACTCTCTGATAATAAGGCCTAGGAATCAGGGCTTTAAATAAGCTTCTCAGGTGATTCTTATGAGTCCTGAAGTTTAAGGCTCTCTGGCTTATTGTGGTGATAGCTGGAACTCCCAGATCGAGATCCCATCTCACCCTTTGGCTGTTTGGGCCTGCTGCACATGCTCTGAAGAATTGATTTGTGCCTAGTGTATGGGCAGCTTCCCTCCCACTTCCCAGTGCTGGAATATTTTTTGAGTACATTGGAGAAGTATCATGGTGTAGTGGAAAAAGCAGGAGCTTTGGAATTAAACCAGTATTTGAACCCCGGCTCTGCTACTGATTATCCATGTGATTTTGGGTAAATTGCCTGACTCTCTGAGTCTTCGTTGTTCTCCTCTTTATGATGGGATTTACAGCAATTATCTCAAGGCTGTGGTTAGGATCGCAGGAAATACATATACATAAAGTAGCTGCCACACTCTATAAGCCCATGAAAAGCTATTTCCTCCACCCAAGAGGCCAGAGACCTGCCGTGGTTTGTTTAAGGTAGGTGTCACTTCACATGGTGTGTTTGGACTGAAGCCCACAGGGGACCTGATTTGGGAAGCCTTGCAGCAGCTGTAAGAAGTTTGCTGAATTCCCCAGAGCCCAAGCCCTGTCCTGAGAGAGACCCACGGCTCCCTGTGCAGGACTATTAAAGTTTAATTAACTCCTCTGTGAGACATGCATTATTAAAAGCATGCTGGACTAGCTGTTAAGCCCAGCCAGGGCTGCCCCAGTCAGTGGGGCTCCCCTGGGGCACATTCCATCCAGGCAACAAGGCAGAACCACAAGACTTGCAGAGAGTGTGGGAACAGCCTTTGCCCTGGATGGGGCTGCAAAGCTTGAGCAGAGCAGCAAGGTGGGCTTCTGCAGAGCTCTGGGGGCTCTGAGTTGAAGCTTTTCATTTGCGAAAAAGAGAGCCGCCTGTCTCCCTTATTGGACTAGGGGCTTTCCCAGGACAGAGCCGTGTCTCTCCCATCAGACAGTGATTCGTCTTATGGAACACCTCAGACTAGGTTTCTTGGGCAGGGCCATATCTCCATCATCAGATTGAAGGACTCCTCCCCATGGGTGAAGGGTGCTTGTGGCCTTTGTCCCAGAAAGTATCTAGAGCATCCCTTTCTCCCAGTCTCTAGGCTCCTGCAGCCCTGAGGGCTCTGCCCCTTGCTTTGTAAGCAGTAAAAACACGGAAGGCAACCAGCTTTCTTTTACAGGTTGTTGGGCTTTAAAAAAAGATAGTTAAAATAATTTATATCCTGCTCAGGGGGAAAACTGGGGAGAGGAAGGAGGAGTAGGTTTTCCTGGCAAGAAAAGCGGCATAAAATGTCCCACTAAATGCTCACTCAGCGGCCTCCATTCCTTCAAGCACAGAGCAAACAGTTGTGATTTAAGCTAGGCCTGGGGACAGGTTAGTACCAGAACTGTGACTGCGGGTTTGACCCAAACACTTTGGTGTAGAAGTCAGGCTTCCCAGAAGACAAAGGACAGAGAAGGAAGAGCTGATTCCAGGATGAGAAGAAGGGGCTCCTGGAGGGATGGTGGTAGCTCTCAACAGATATAATTCCCATTACATGGGCTTCAACTCTTGTTCATTAATTTATACTCTGAGCTCTAGGGCAACAGCTTGAGTAGGAGGTTGACCCGAGCTTATCCCAGCGCTGCTATTAACTCACCATGTTTCCATGGGTGAACCTCTCACCCTCATGAAACCTCAGTTGTTAGTGACTTGTGCTTTCTTAAAAACACCATCTGTAATTATATAGGGTGTCCATGAAGTCTGAAAACTTAGGTGAATATACAAAATATCAATAAGGACATCTTCGATTTGTTACAAAATGAAATAGTATCTATGTTTGCAGACCCTATTGGCATATATTTATGTGTGTAAGATTATTTTATAAATACCTGTCTTCTCCATTAGAGTATAAATCCCTCAAAAGCAAAGACCAGGAGTTTGTTCTCTGTTGCTTTTTCAGCACTCTGCACAGTGCTTGGCACATTCTGAGAGCTTCATACATAGTAATTAAATGAATTAATAAATAAATGAATGGCGAGGCTTATCTTGGGAATGGGGAAGGTAATGAAATAAAGTGAGGACTCAAAGGTGAGCTTTGAGAGGATGTGCTCAGATGTTTGGGACACCTAACTCATTAACTGGACTCTTTATGGTGTTGAGAGGTAGAATTTCTACTCAGAGGATTTGGTTGTGATAAAAGAGGTAGTACAGAGGTAAGATTCAGCATGCAGAGGCGAATCTACTCTTATCACCCAGCTGCTTTTGAACATTTATAGATCCCTTCTCTGTCTTCAAAGGATAGCTGTATTCTTTTATAAAGGATTAGACTCTTGCCCTGAGAATTTGAACTCATAGCAGGTCAATGCACACCCAGCCAGGGGTCCTCAGCAATGCAGAGCAGGTTCTCTCTCTCTGAAGAAGACAGAGCAGAGAAAGCACAAAGAACAAGTGAGGCTGGTATGGGGCTCTGGGGCCCTCTTGGAGCCTTTGCACATATGCTTCTCTTGGCTGGAATGCTAAGTCCCTCATGAGTCCACTTATCTTTTCAGACTCAGTTCCATGACCACACCCTCCACTCAGGTAGAACTGACTGCTTTCTCCTTTGGGCCTCACTGGAAAGATAGGTATTATTTTATCATGTGGCTGAATGTATTAGCAATAAGCTATTTATTATGTATTGGTCAATGTTTCCAAATTTGGTGACCACCCTCTATATGTATCCTGTAGATGGTAAATTTCCTTGAGTGGTTGGTGTGGCCAGATGAAAGGGCTGGTCACTGTCCACGGTGCTGAAGGCTAGGGCCGAGTGTCTTCCAGAACACTGAATCGTGGATGTTTCCCTATGCTCTTCCACATATAAACCAAAAAGCTCAATAAGGGCTTGATGATGAGCTGAGAGAAGAAAGCTCATCTTTTTTCTCTAGCTCTAGGAATGCAGAGCTGAATAGGAGACAACCCTGATTGTCATGGAGCTTCCAGGCCAATGAAAATGAAGGGGCAATGCCTCAGATCAGATTCATCTGAGGCATTTGGGCTCAGGGTGACCCAAAAGAGGACATGATTAGTTTTACCTGTTGCATGTGACTCCAAAGCCTGCCAGCATGCTACCTGATGCTAGTCAATAGTTGAGATAGCAGTGTAGGTAGGTTGCTTAGACCTCTGAGTCTTTCTTTCTTTCTTAGTTCATGATTCAGGTGAAATGTAGATATCTTGACATGTAGATATCTCTGGTGGACCACATTTAGTGACAACTATAGGTTGGACTTGAGGTGTGCTAAAGTCTTTTGCATTCTGGGGAGCTATGAATTGCTCATTTTCAATAGTATTAATCTCATGATGAAAAGTAATTATTACACCCTTTAAAGCATTTCACATGTAGTTTTAAAAGTGCAATTTATTGAACAATTACTATGTGCCAGGTACCATGAGAGTTGCTTTTGTTTTTCATATATTATCCCTAATTCTCCAAATAACCCAGTTAAGAAAGCTATTATTAACCCCATTTTGGGAAGAATAGAAAATTGTCAGAATGGCCAAACAAGCAGCCCAAGGTCACAGAGCCAGTTAACAATCGAGTTAACTCCAGACTGTTGGTCTCCACAGACAGTCTGTGTCTTTTTACTAGTCTATACTACCGAATCTTTTACCAACTGCCTAGCAACAGAAAAAATAGTTTCCATAGCAACAATAGTAAAATCAGTATTGGCATTTGGATAATACAATTTTTCAAAAAAAAAAAACAAAAAACCCAAAACAAAAAACCCAACTGCTTAAACCCTAAGCTGGTATTCCACATCTGGGAATGTAATTGAAGAAAACAATCTTAGCCGTGGAGAAGATGTATGCATAAAGAAAGGTACTGAAGCATTATCTACAATCTTTAAAAATGTTGCAATAGGCAGTGTCCAACAATAGGGGAATGATTAAATGCAGTGTGGTGCATCACTCAGTGTAGTAAACATGGTCTGGTGTAATATGGTCCCACTTGATGCCCAACCCTTCTGCTTCTAGGAACGGCTTCCATTTTCTGGGAACCAACTCTCCCTGGGTGATAGTCATATTATGAGACCCTACTTTCATGGGCCATGTGATTGATCCAGGGTGGGCACCTCATCCAAGCTGGGCCAATCAGTTACTTTCCTGGAATTAACAAATAAAAAACAAAAAGCAACAAACAAACAAACAAATAAACAACAACAACAACAAAACCAAAAAACAACAGGTTTGGAGACTGCTCAGTTTCTTTTTGTGAACATGGAATGTACAGTAACGTCAGGAATATTGTTGGCCTTGCCTTGTCCCTGTGCAATGAGGGCAGAAGAGGGGGCCCATGGTGACAGAGAGAAAGAACAAGAGCGGGGGAGAAAGGGCGGGGGTGGGATAGGGAAGGAGAAGGGGAGTGGAGGACTGGAAGGAGTTGGGTGCTTGCGAGCAGTAAAAGCAAAAGTGGAGTCCCTACAGCACTCCATCCTGCTTCCAAGTCTTTCAAGAGCTCAACAGCACTTGAACCCTGTGAGATACTCTAGCATTCTTCCAATAAACTCCCCCCTTTGCCCAAGCCAGTTAGAATTAGCTTTCTCTTATGTGTAAGTGAGAGAGTCCTAATTTAAATAGTAGGGGTTTAATACTCTGTGTTTTTAGGAAGAAAATGTAGGGCTGCATAGGGTGACCGATGCATAGTTCCAAGACGGAAAACCTCTGGGCCTGCAAGAAGAAGTCTGGGGGAGAAACTTGACATAACCAGGGGAGAAGGTGTGGTGTGCACTGAGCTCAGAGCTCATGAGGGCTGGGGAGCTGGGCCACCCACTATATGGGTATCTATTGTGACTTTAGGACATGTACCTAGACCTCTACCCTTTCAGAAAACTCACTCTCCTGAAGATACTATGGAAATCAGACAAGTAGTGGATGAATCTGATCTGGGGCATTGCTCCTTCATTTTCATTGGCCTGGAAGCTCCATGACAATCAGGGTTGTCTCCTATTCAGCTTTGCATTCCTAGAGCTAGTACAGGGCCTGATGCAGAGCAGGTGCCAAGTGAGTGTTTACTCACCCCCAGGAAGTAGACAGAGTTGCATTTCAGTTTCCTTCTTACTCAATATATGGGGTTGCTATTTATACATAGTCTCTCAGTTTCAAATCCTTCTATTTTCTTCTCTGATGGTGGGGCCAGTACTCTGCAAACTACATTCTCTGGTTCCCTCTTCCCAGGAGACTGGCAGGCCTGGGTGGACTGGAGAAGGGAGCCTCTACCACCAGCTTCCAGCTCAGGTCTGCAAAATCCTTCTGGCATCAGGGGACATTAATGGCCCTAGACTCCAGTTTCTTTTGGCATTCCTGGCACCACTGCAGCACCAGTGTTGCCATGCACCTCATCCTCTGGGCTGCCATCCCTGCCTGTGGTCTGAGCAACCATTGGGCTACGTGCCATAATCTCTTTAGCAACTGCCTGGCATCACCTCCCGAGTAGATCGTAGTAACACCATATCTTCCCTTTCCTTGCCCAGCCCTAGAGGGTGGCAATGGCTTCCTGCAAAGATTAATCTCCAGGTTACCTCACTTCTCTCTTTTTGCTTTTTCAGACTTCGAACACACGCATAAGATGTTTCCAAGATTAAATAGCCTTTGTTTGAAATTTCTTACCTATTTCTGTATTCCTGACAATATGTTATTTATTTTAACTTTTTTTGAAGCTCAATTTCTTCGTCTATGAAAATGAGGGAATAATCCTTAACTCATGAAGATGTTGGGAGAATTCAATGACATGATAATCAAGTACCTAGAAGAATAGATGCTTATAAATGCTAGTTACTCCCTTCACCCCATGACCAAATAGTCAACCTGTCTATGCAGGGGGCTTTCTCCTCTTGATGGCTTGCTGAAAGATATGGTGGCAAGGGCACAGGGCACAGGAATTGTGCCCTGAGCAGCAAGAAGCCATGTTCAGTGGAGCTCCCTCACCCTCCCACCACAGCCAACCCAGAGGCATGGCCAGTGGAGATCCAGGGCCAGGTGGAGGCAAAAGTGTTCAGAATGAATAGTGTCTTCAAAACATTTCCTGCTCCTAGCACCCGCTATCTTAGTCACTTGAGCAGATTCTAATTTAGTCTCAGAAATATTCTTCAATGGCCCCAGGCAGGTGCTATATTTCATGACAGAGATGAGAACAGGAAGCTCAACTTCCCGCCTCCTCAGAGTCAATGACAAATCCCTGGAAGTCAGCAGAATGAGGAAAGGGGAAAAGCTACCACCCACAGGACAGTCAAATGAATGAGCAACTAAATGAACACAACTGGGTACTGGGCTCCAGCTTTGGGGCTTGGAAAGCATCTCCTCTCATTCAATCTTCACAGCAATTTACCTGTCCAGATGAGGAAATTGACCCTCGGAGGGGTTAGGAAGGTAGCCCACATCCCAGAATCAAGGTGGCAGAGTGGAGTTTGAAGGCCACTTAGCTGGTTGCAGACCTATTCTCTAGGTCCTCCCAAAGGGCACCTGGCTCTGACTGAGCTTCCTACTATCAAAAACTAGGAAACAGGTTGGCTCTGGAATCTGAATAGGTTAACATTCAGATCATATTTCTTAGAAACCAAGCTCCTAGTTGGCTCACAGCCAAACAGACTGAACTGGGCTAAGACAAGAGCATCCTGTGGAGATCAGGCACCAGCTCATGCCTCTGGAACTGGGAGACTTCCATGCCAGCAGAAGACAGCATCACACCCATGTCCTCATCTGCTGGACCTTGGCTTTCAGCTGGCTGGTTTGCAAAGAACAGCTGAGGTCTAGGCCAGAAGGAGAGAAGGAGGAGGATGCATTTGGAAGGACCTAGAAGTTACATGATAAATGCCAGAGGTCTGGGGCTATCTGCTTGGGAGCTCTTATTACTTCAGTCATTCTCAGCGGGAGAAATCAGCTCATAGCAAACCCAACCTGAGACCCTTTCCTGTGCTAGTGTCAATGAAGGGGTCGAACTGAGTAATTCTATTTTTCACTGCTGCTGTTTCTATTTTGTTCCTTGATATCTTCTAAAGAACTATACTCCCCTACTTGGAAAATGTGCTTGCTTATTTTTATTCCACATCTGAAGTAAGAATTTAATAATTATCAAGTCTGGGTAAGGCTAGGTGAACTGGACAATATGACAAGAATAGGGTAGATGGGAGGAGTGTTAATTATTTTTATCACTGTAGCAACCTGTGAAAATTTAAATATTTTAGAACATATAAAGTGGATGGTAAAAACTATAAAAAAAAAGCAGATTTATAAAGTAAATAAGAGAAGAGATAAACCAATTGAAGGAAACATTTGAGATGAGCTAGTAGCAGTATGTGCATTGTGGATTCAGATCCAAATATCCTGATAGCCAATGTCCAAAAAAGAGAAACAATTTGCATTGATAAAAGATATCATACAAGTTCAGCTGGTACTTAAGTCTAGAAGGACAGGTGGGCTGATGTTGTCTTACTCAATAGAAGCATCTGTAACTTTGATAACATTAATATACACCAGTGTTTGAGCTAGAGGAAGTGTTGTGCTCTCTAACAAGTTTCAATTCAGTATCATTTTTTATTTTTACATTTAATCGGACAAGCAGGATTGTCCTAGAGGGGCTACGGTGCAGCAGCACAGAACAGGCAAAGTAATCTTTCTGTGTTTCTACCACAGGAGGATCTGCTAATAATTTTTCTAATGAGCAAAAATGACCCCATACTACAGGGAAATCCCGGGCCTGTGCCAACTTAGGCCCAGCTGGCATGCAGGGGAAGCAAGGAGACTAATATTTATTGAGCATGGCACATCCATCACTTTTAAATGCTTGCAATGAGCCTGTGGACCCCAATTCAGCTCCTACTCAGGGGCTTCCCTCTCCAAGTTAGAGCTGCATGCTGTGGGCACTGGTTTTCATCACAGACTGGAGGACCAGGATGCATAGCTCTGTATGTTCACTTGGAATCCTGCAATGTCCAAGCAGGGGAACTTTGGAAACAAGGACACTTCACGCTACTGAACAGCTGCAGAAACTGAGGACTGGACAGGGGCAAAGACCAGAGTAGAACCAGGCTTTTCATTTAGGATAACAAGCCAAGCATCGCTAAAATGTAAAGTAATAATAACAACGCCTTGTCAGTGTATAGTAGGAGCACAGTTAGCAAGGTGCTTCACACCTTCTGTGCCATTTCATCTGCCCCACAGATTGGCAGGGAGATAAGTAGACCTTATGCTTTTAGTGAACGTCATACTGCACAAAGAAACATTGACACGTACCATATGCTCCCCACATAAGCCAGCAGTGATTGAAGTCATTCCACAGGTAACTGAATTGGGGTTTAGGAAGGAGAAATGAACTGCCCAAGGTCACACAGGAAGTGGCAAAGCTAGGACTCAATCAAGGTCACCCAACTTCACATTTAAGGTTTGTTCAATCTTGCCATGATTCCCTTCACGTATATATAGGGATGGGCGAGAAGAAGCACATTTGGATATCAATGCACCATTTCCAAAGTGCACAGTCAGGAAGATCCTAGGGCCGGAGGTCAAACTGCCTGTGTTTCAACCTCATTTCTGCCATTTCCAGGGCTGTGCCATTTACTTAATCTTACTGTGTCTCAGTTTTCTTACCTGTAAAATGGAAAGAATGATAATAACTTCCTTCCACACTTCTTTATTGTGAAAATTAAATGATCATGTGAAAAAGCATTCAGATGGATGTCCTGCTCAGCCCTCAAAAAATGTTAGCTCATGGTATTTTTTAAAATTATAAAAGTCATAATAAAACAGCTGTATCAAAGTAATACGAAATAAAAAGTTTTTATAAAAAGTAAATACTTGAGGTCAGGTGCGCTGGCTGACACCTATAATCCCAGTACATTGGGAGGCCAAGGCAGGCGGATCACCTGAGGTCAGGAGTTCAAGACCAGCCTGGCCAACGTGGTGAAACCCCAACTCTACTAAAAATACACAAATTAGCTGGGCATGGTGGCAGGCGCCTGTAGTCCTAGTTACTCAGGAGACTGAGGCAGGAGAATTGGTTGAATTCAGGAGGTGGAGGTTGTAGTGAGTCGAGCTCATGCTACTGCACTCTAGCCTGGGTGACAGAGCAAGATTCCATCTCAAAAAAAAGAGACAAAAACAAAAACAAAAACAAAAAAACAAAAAACAAACGACACACATCTTTTCTGACATTTCGGTGTCAGATTTTTGTTTTCTTTTGTAGAAAAACGGGAAATATACAGGCATAAAGAAAACAAAAAATTACTGTAATCCCAACACATAGCAATAATCATAATGTTTTGGTGTTTTTCCAGCTGTCTTTTATTCTAACATATGAACTACAAACTTTATTTCTATAATGTGCTTTTTATTTGGCATTAAAACATGTGTATTTTCCTATGCCACTGAATAGTTTTTTAAAGTATAACTTTCAGCCATCATAAAACTATATTATTCTGTAGGTGGACCATAATTTATGTACCCATTACGTAATGGTTGAGTGAAGTTGACCATTCATTGTTGAGTGAAGAGTCTACGTCAGATTTGCAGCTGCCTCTTTGACACTAACACAGTGACTTCTACATAGTAGGTGCTTAATAAACATTCAGGTGACTGAAAACTCACTTTTGGATAGGTGCTTCCAGAAAGTTCATACCAATTTACATTCCTGCATTTATTGCATGAGTGTCTTTCACATAGTAATCTCAGCAGCATTTAACTTAAAAAATTTAAAAAAATTGCCAATTTGTTAAGTAAAATATGGGACATCACTATTATTGTAATTTTGAATTTATTTGATCAATGAGGTTGAAAGTTTATTCATATTTTGATTAGCCATCTGTATTGTATTTTTCCATTTTCCTTTCTTATTTTCGTCTTTCCCACCTTCTTTTGAAAGTACCATTCTTGAAGGAACAGGCACCAGACTAGCAGTCCTGAGACATGTCTTTGGATACCGTCACATTTCCAGATAATTCATGAGGTTCAGAATAATGAATTGGGTGCTTGCTAATTATTTTAAGATAATTGCATGAATAAGTTCAGACACTCATTAATTCTGAGAAAGCTGTGACAACTCTCAGGTATTAATGAATTTCTTACTCAAGTTTAGGGAGTTGGCAGTTGACACACAGCTTTCCTGACATTTCAGCTTCAGATTGCCATTTTGTTTTCCTGTAATTCCACGCACACCTTATTAAAGTTCAATTATGGCTCGGAGGAACCTTCATATAAGGCATTAGCATCCAGTTAATTACTGAGAAGTGATGACAATTGAAGACAAATGGATTTTATTTCCTATCATGACAACAGATTCCCTCCCACCACCTGCCCAGTACAGGTGCACATTTCTTTGGCATGGATGCCCTACTTGCTGCTCAGGGAATCACAGAACATTCTAGAACTACAGGTCAGAATATTTGATTTTTTGCCTCCAAAGGAATGCTCAAATCCTCCTGGTAAGATGTTGTCCATTCTCTTCTTGGAACAGCTTTGGAAACCAAAGGCTAGCTTCTACTAATAATCACTTATTCCAAGGTCGTATTATTGATAAGTAATACGTTCTTTTTTTAATCATAGTGAAGTCTTTCTGGGGGGTGTGGGGGCTCACGTCTGTAATCCCAGCACTTTGGGAGGCCAAACTGGGTGGATCACATGAGGTCAGGAGTTTGAGACTAGCCTGGCTAACATGGAGAAACCCTGTCTCTATTAAAAATACAAAAATTAGCTGGGTGTGGTGTCAGGCGCCTGTAATCCCAGCTATTCAGGAGGCTGAGGTAGGAGAATTGCTTGAACCCAGGAGATGGAGGTTGCAGTGAGCTGAGATAGTACCACTGCACTCCAACCTGGGTGACAGAGTGAGACTCCGTCTGGAGGAAAAAATAAAGAAGGCTGGGTGCAGTGGCTCACACATATAATCCTAGCACTTTGGGAGGCCGACAGATGGATCACTTGAGGTCAGGAGTTTGAGACCAGCCTGGCCAATATGGTCTCAAGCTGTGACAACTCTCAGGTATTAATGAATTTCTTACCCAAGTTTAGGGACTTGGCAGTTGACACACGCTTGACACACAGAAACCCCGTCTCTACTAAACACACACACAGACACACACACACACACACACAATTAGCCGGGTGTGGTTGCCCACACCTGTAGTCTCAGCTACTCGGGAGGCTGAGGTGGAAGAATCGCTTGAACCTGGGAGGCTGAGGTTACAGTAAGCCGAGATCATGCCACTGCACTCCAGCCTGGGCGACAGAGAGAGATACTCTGTCTCAAGAAAAAAAAAAGAAGGTTAAAAAAAAGAGTGAAGTTATTCCTGCTTTAATTTCTGCCACTTACTCCTATGTGACCTTAGAAAGTTCTGTTGTTGTAATTTCCTCATTTCTAGAATGATGGTCCTTGTGATGGTTTGAATGTGTACCCAGAAGTTCATTCATTGGAAACTTAATCCCTGATGCAACAGTGTTGAGAGGTGGGACTTTTAAGGGGTGTTTAGGTCACGAGGGCTCTGCTCTCATGAAGAAATTAATGAAGTTATTGTGGGAGTGGGTCAGTTATCATGGGAGGGGGTTTCTGATAAAAGGATGGGTTCACCCCATTTCCCTGCTCCCTCTCATGTGTGCTCTCTTGCCTGTCCTCTTTCTGCCATGGGATGACGCACCAAGAAAGGCCTTGCTAGATGCAGGCTCTTTGACCTTGGACTTTCCAGCCTCCGGAACTGTAAGAAATAAATCTCTGTTCTTTATCAATTACCCAGTCTCAGGTATTCTGTTATAGCAGCACAAAATGGGCTAAGACACTTCTGGAGTAATCACCCTGTGTTAAGTCATCATTCTATAGTCCAAGATGTAAGTAAAGCCCTTCACATATGAGGGTTGCTTAATAAATTTTGTTTCCCCTTTGTGCAATGCCTTTCGTTGCAAAAAGGGATAGGAGGGAGCTAACACTGATTAAGGGTCTACTATTTAATGTCATCTCCTCTGGAGACTTTCCCTCTCCCATCTTAATTAGTACTCACAACAATCCTGTGGAGTAGATAATATTATTATCTTTATTTTACAGATGAGGAACCAAAGTTCAAGGAGGTTCAAGGTCTTACAGATTTGGTGGTGCACTTGCTCTTCCCACTGCCCGGTGGAGCGCTACTCAGTCATATTAGACACAATGGGGTTGGTCTATGGGAGGGAGTACCAGGAAGCACGAAGAGCCTACCCTTCTACAAAGAGTCAAGATGCCTTCACAAAGATGCTTAATGCTGTGAGGTCATGAATGCCAAGTGCTCTAGTGTTTCAGAGGTGGATGAGATCCCTACAGATGAGGCCCCAGGAAAAGCTTCAAGGCGGAGGCCGGTCTGATTCTGGCCTCAAAGGATGAAATGATTCAGATAAACAGCAAAGCAAAGCAAGAGGGAGAGATAACGGCAAAGGCAGAGATGTAGGAGTGAGCAAGGGAGACTGAGTTAGCAGTTCCTGGAACAGAAGGTGTGCGCAGGGAGGTGGGAGAGACAGTGCTAGGAAGGGAGGTTTGCACATGGAACATGGAGGGTTTTCAGGGTCATGTTCAGGACTTTGGACTTCTTCTTGAGACCTGGGTTTCCCAAAGGGAGCTCTGCTCCTGGGGAGAGCCTCAGAGGAAAGAATAAAACAGAATTCCCTGTACATCACCCCTTTCCTGGTGAGTTACAATGCACATTAGCATGTTACATGGTCTGGGCAGTACTACGGAAAAGAAATGCATACAAGGTGTTCATTTTTTTTTTTAACTTTCCACTGGGAAATTTCCAATTAAATAAGATTAAAAAATCGAACCTAGCAGAGGAGCAATAGAAACCGTCCCCTCCCAGGTTGGAAGGTAATTTAGTCACCCCTGGGGTTTCTCTTCCTGAGAAGAAATCATGAACCTGTGGCTTGGATGACTGCAGCTACTTCCTCCCAGTAGGCCCCTTCCTGGCTTTCTTTTTCCTCTCAGTTTCCAGAGTTTGAGGCTCATAAAACTCTTTATTATATGTTACTCACATAATACTCAGATGGGATGGTCATCCCCATTGTAGAGATGAAGAAACAGAGTCTCAGAGTTGAAGCACCCTCTCAAAATCCCATAGCCAGGTGGGGGTAGAGTCAGCATGGGCACCCAGGGACACCATCTCCCAGTGTGGGGTTCTCCCCCATGCTCTGCTGGCTGACTCCTCCCCTGTCCTTTCTGGGGAGACCAGGCTTCCACTCCACTTTAAGGAGCGATGGATGTAGATTGGCTTTATTTGCAGGGGTGAGAGTGCACTTGGGAAGGAAGATCTGGTTCCATGATGTGGGGGCAACATGAGGAAGTGGGGGAAGTCTAGGGAAATGATTTACTTGTTTTTTGAGTGCTTATTATGGTCTCTACACTCACGAAAACATTCCAATCTTTGGAAAATGGGAGGGAGTCATCGTGTCTGGATTTCTTGGGTGCAGTAATGGTGGACTTCTGTTTACTATTTTGATGACAGTTTTGCAGGGTTTATACTTTCACAATTTAAGTGATGTATGTTTCCCAGGTATGAGGTTGATTTCATGTCTATGGTGGACACTGATGTCTCACCCCATCTCCCTTCAAGGAAAGACAGACCTATTGCCCTCTGCTGTCAGCAGAGGTCTCTGACATCAGCTCCCTTAGGGACTGCTTTAGGCTACAGAGAGGACCTCCACCTAAGATCTTGTCCCTTCCAGAGATAGCCCATGTCCACTCTTGATCCATGTGGAGTTAGAGAGGCCTGGCCACCTTGGCCCAACTTGGAGTAACTCCGAAGGGCAATTGAGATCCGAGCTTCTGTGGGTTTGGCAAGGTTTCCTTTTGGGTCTGGCAAATTACAGTTTGACTTCTCCCCACTCTGCTTGTCCTGTTTCCTTCCCCTCTGGTCCCAAGGGTGCTCCTTCGGGAACATCCTGCAGACTAAACGCTATCTCAGGGTCTGCTTCCTGGGAACTAGGGTGACCAGGCATCCCAGTTTGCCTGAGATGTGGGACCAAGACGGTCCTGGGCAACTAGGATCCTACAGCAAACCCAACCTCAGACAATGTCCTTCTGTTTATTACTGCTATCTTTTTGGGAGGCAGGGTCTCACTATGTTGCCCAGGCTTGGGTTCAGTGGCTATTCACAGGTGTGATCACAGCTTACTGCAACCTCAAGCTCCTGGGCTCAAGAATCCTCCTGCCTCAGCTTCTTAAGTAGCTGGAACTATAGACATGTGCCACCATGCTATGCTGTGTCTATATATTCTAAAACTTTCACGGCAACAAATTATTTCATTCTTTACAAAGTTGGTAGCAGGGCATTTGCCATATCCCCCTTAATGCTTCCCCAACAATATCATGGCAATCTTGGGGAGATGGGTATTATGGTTATTATCTCCCCACTTGGTGAAGCAGGTATTAGCCCTAGGAAATTAGGGCTCAGAGAAGTTAAGAAACTTTTCCCAGGCCACACAGCACAGTAGACATGCAGGAATGAAACCTAGGTCTACTGAGTCCAATGCCTGCGCTCTATCCACCAGGCCTCTTTGGTTTTAAGACACGCACCTTGGCCGTATGTTCCAAACATAGCTGCAGGTAACTAAGGAGGCAGAGAAGAGCACTTACTGAATCCCAAACATGCTTGGAGCTTTTTGCAAAATAAAATCGCACTTTTTATTCAATGGCTACCTTCCCATGCAGGGCTAGTTTTAAGCTTCTGAACTTTCTGCTAATTACTGTCACATTAATTAAAAAATAAATCCTTTTTAATTTCGTAACAGGTGGTTTGTGAGGCTGGAAGAGGAGTTGAAACTTGTGTGTAATTATTGTGCAGTGTATTTGCATTTCTAATTGCGTTGAGGGACACCGAAGGCCAAGCTTCCAGTCTCTGGGCTGTCTTTCACCTGCGCCGCGGTGCTGAGTTGTTGGCGGCGGCGGCAGCGTCTTTTCTCCAAGCAGCACCTGTGAGAACGGCAGCTCCAGCTGGAGTCCCAAGACTTCCAATCAACACAGAGAGCCACAGGGCCTGCGCCTGCGTGGGTTTGCTGTGAGGAGCCTGCAACGCATCGAGGAGCCCAGCGCCCAGCCCCACACCTGGCATCGGCTGGGTGCTCACTAAATGCTGGCTGACCACGGCTGTTCCTGAACGAATCCTTCTCTCGCTTATCTGACACAAGCACGGGGCGGGCGCACCGTGGGCTGGCAGCAAGGGTTCCTGATGAGAGGACTCTTGGATTTTCTCCACAGGTGTCTGCGTATCCATCTGGAAACTGAGCGTCTGTGCAGGGAATCCATTTCCTCTTCTAACTTCTGAATTACTTTAGATGCTTCTGACTTCTGAACTCCTTTAGATGCATGCTGTCATTTACCAGGAACATCCTAACATTGATGATTGAGGCCTCTTTGGCCATTTCTGCCTCCACAAGCCTTTCTTTTTCTTTTTTCTTTTCTTTTCTTTCTTTTTTTCTTTTTATTTATTTATTTATTTATTTATTTATTTTTAGACAATGTCTAGCTCTGTCGCCTAGCTGGAGTGCAGTGGCATGATCTTGGATCACTGCAACCTCAGCCTCCTGGGTTCAAGCAATTTTCCTGCCTCAGCCTCCTGAGTAGCTGGGATTACAGGCGCCTGCCACCACGCACAGCTAATTTTTGTATTTTTAGTAGAGATGGGGTTTCACCGTGTTGGCCAGGCTGGTCTCCAACTCCTGACTTCCAGCGATCCGCCCACCTTTGGCCTCCCAAAGTGCTGGTTACAGGTGTGGGCCACTGCACCCGGTCCTCCACAAGTCTTTCTGTAGAGGAGTTAATGAGCCACAGAGTAGTACGTGAGTGCATTGTAAGCACTTTTTAAGGCCCCAATTTAATGTGGTGGAAGGATTACAGGCTTTGAGGTCAGACCTACCATGGTTTGAATTCTGGCTCTACCACTTAGCAGCTAAGAGACTGGAGAAGTCACTTAACCTCTCTGGGCCTCATGCAGCTTTTAAAATCCATCAAATGGACAAAATCGTAACTTGGTTCTGAGTTTCTCAAACTTAGATACATATCAAAATCACCTAGGCAGCTTTTTTTTTTTTTTTTAAGATGGAATCTCACTCTGTTTCCCAGGCTGGAGTGCAGTGGCATGATCTTGGCTCACTGCAACCTCCACTCTGCTGGTTCAAGTGATTCTCCTTCCTCAGCCTCCCTAGTAGCTGGTATTACAGGCAGCTGCCACTGCCCCTGGTTAATTTTTGTATTTTTAGTAGAGACGGGGTTTCACCATCTTGGCCAGGCTGGTCTTGAACTCCTGACCTCGTGATCCACCCGCCTTGGCCTCCCAAAGTGCTGGGATTACAGGCATGAGCCACCATGCCTGACCTAGGAAGCTTTTAAAAATGATCAGCTTTTAAATATGATCATCAGTAAATGCTGGCTGGGCATGGTGGCTCACACCTGTAATCCTAGCACTTTGGGAGGCCGAGGTGGGTGGATCATGAAGTCAGGAGTTCGAGGCCAGCCTGACTAACATGTTGAAACCCCACCTCTATAAAAATACAAAAATTAGCTGGGTGTGGTGGCGTGCGCCTGTAATCCCAGCTATTCAGGAGGCTGAGGCAGAATTACTTGAATCCGGGAGGCGGAGGTTGCAGTGAGCTGAGATTGCACCACTGCACTCCAGCCTGGGTGACACAGAGAGACTCCATTAAAAAAAAAAAAATCAGTGCTTGGGTTAGGCTGCACCTAGACCTGATTAAGTCAGACTGGGGAAATGGGAGGAAGGGAGGATTGGACATCATGATTTTAAAAAGCTATCTGTGATAGTTTGCTAAGAATGATGGATTCCAGCTGCATCCAAGTCCCTACAAAGGACTCAAACTCATCCTTTTTTATGGCTGCATAGTATTCCATGGTGTATATGTGCCACATTTTCATTCTTAGCAAACTATCACAAGAACAGAAAACCAAACACCGCATGTTCTCACTCATAGGTGGGAACTGAACAATGAGATCACTCGGACTCAGGAAGGGGAACATCACACACCGGGGCCTATCATGGGGAGGGGGGAGGGGGGAGGGATTGCATTGGGAGTTATACCTGATGTAAATGACGAGTTGATGGGTGCAGCACAGCAACATGGCACAAGTATACATATGTAACAAACCTGCACGTTATGCACATGTACCCTACAACTTAAAGTATAATAATAATAAATAAAATTAAAAAAAAAATAAAAAAAAATAAAAAGCTATCTGGGTGATTCTGTTATGTAGTCAGGGCTGGGAACCACTGCCTGAGCCTCTTGAGATGCTGAGACAATGCTGGTTCAACCCTTTCCTTCCTTAGACTTGGGAAATATAGTCTGGCTATAGTGGTTCTGGGAGCAGTGGGGATCCTAGGCAGGTTTCTGAGGCTGAGATCCAAGAGGGCAGGATGGGGACCCAGGGACCGCAACTAGCTCATGAGATGGGGTGTGGTCAAGGCCAATAAAACCCCAGCACTCCCCTCCTCAGTGTCCCTCTCCCTGGCCAGTGAAATGAGAGTTGATTACCTTGTTTGTCCAGCTCTAGACAACCCCAGGGAAATCAACCAATCAGGGCTTCTGACAAAATGAAGACCAAGAATGATATCATAGAGGAAGTGATGCTAAGTTTTATTTCAGGCCAGCCTTACCTCCCTCATCTCTTTGATCTCATCACAACCTTGTAGTATAGGCACCATGATGCCCATTTTACAGATGAATAAACGGAGGCTCTTTGAGGTTAAGTAACTGACTATGTATCCTTTAAGTACGAGAGCCACAAGCCAAACCCAGTCTATCTAATTCCAAAACTCTTCATCTGCCTCCTGTACATGTGGCCTTCCTTACATCAGTAAATAAAGGATGTAGTTTATTATAAGTAAACTACATCCTTACAGTTTCTTGGGTCAGACATCCTGGAGTCACCTTTGACTCCTTTCTTTCCCTCACACCCCACATCTAACCCATTGGGAAATCCCACTGAATCTATCTTTATGACTTATCAAGAATGCAAGCAGGTCGCCACCTCCCTGCTCCCACCTGGGTCTGAACACCTCCATCTCTCACCTGAAATAATGACGGGTCTCACCACCTCTGCACTTACCCACATTGTGTACTTGCAGCACAACAGCTGGGCTGCTAATAAAATGTTTCCCCGACACTGCCCTCCCATGGCTTCCATCCCACTGTAAGTCAAAGCCAAGTCCTCACCATGGCCTGTACTGCCCTGCACAACGGAGACTCTCTGAGCTCATTGCCTACCACTTCTCCCCAAGGCCTCACACTGCTTTCCTGAAAGCTCTCCAAGTACAGGCTTCTGCCCTTGCTGTTCCCTCCTCCCGGAATGTTCCTCCCCCAGCATTGACATGGCTTTCTGCTCTCCCATCCTCATGATTTTCAGGGTGACTCTAATGTCACCTGTTTAAAATGGAAATGAACCCACCAGCACACCGTGTGCTCCTCTCCTGTTTTATTTTTTCTCCATAGTGCTCATCACCATCTGGTATCCTACCAGTATAACCCTACTGATTTGTTTATTGTCTGTCTTCTGTGATTAGATCTTCATCTGTTTGGCTCACTGCTCCATCCCAGGTGCCTTGAACAATGCCTAGTGCATAGGAGGTGCTCAGCAAGTACTTGAATGAATGAATGAATGAATAAGTGAATCCTGCCACTCCCTCAAGGGAAAGGTGAGATGACCTCTGAGCAGTGGCTAGTGAAAAAACTTGGGAGACAAGGTTGGGGAGAGGTGTTCCCAGTGGGCTGCTGAATTTCTGCTACTGGTCTAGGGGGTGAATGAAGGGATGGCTCAGGAGGCCCCTAGAGTATTAACTGCTGGGCCCTGGTCTGTGGATCGCTGTGAATGCCAAGGATCTCCAGATGGGCTCTGAACTAATCCAATAATGCAAATCCTCTGTCCTTCCAGGAGAGTGACTGGCATGGCCAAATAATTTTTACCTGTTACTAAGCCTACTTCTCAGCAACCTATGAAACACAGGCTCTGGAGCCCAACTGTCTGAGTTTAAAACCCAATATTACCACTTGTCACCCATGAGTGACTTCGGGCAAGCTGGTCAGTCTCTCTGTTCCACCTTTATAAAATGAAGACAATCCTTATACCCAATTATAGCATCATGAAGATTCCAGGAGACGATGCCTGCAGAGAGCTTAGTACAGGGACAGGCATGAATTAACATTCAATAAAGGTCAGCTCTTGTAATTAAGTGAGGTGTAGGGAGTTACTAAACATCGATACTCACAAATGAAATTTGTGTGTTGCTGGAGTTTACTGAAGACTTTAATTTGGCATTCTAGCACAAAAGTCCACAACATGCCAAGCAATCCGGGCGGTACTGCCACGCCCCCACCACACCTGAGCTGAGCTGAGAGTTCAAGTTAATGACTGGGGATGTGCGTGGTTACCAGTGACAGCATCAGCAGTGTTGTCTTGAGTTGCTGCTGCTTTCCAGCTGCCACCATTCTTGCTTTTTAATGATAAATTACCATTAGTTTAGTTTCATCATTACCCATTTAGTTTGTTGTGGGTTGTTTGCTTAACAACAGTAATTTGGGCTTATGATTTTTTGGTGGCTGGGTTTTAAGGCATCTATGCATTGCACTTCAACGATGCATCATCTATCTGTCTTCCTAAGGCAAATCTTTCTCTAGTATTTCCCTAAAATCGTCTGCCTGTAACACTTTCATGTTATCTCTGAGTTCTTTTTTTGCTAAAAAAACAGGGACAGATGAACAGGAGGCTGTGAGTGGTTTTACTCTGCTGAAGCAGGCTGTGGTCAAAGAGGATGAGAGACACTGTTCTAGATCAATTTCCGCTCTCCCTCCCGTTTTATTGATGGGAAAACTGAGGCTCTGAGAGGTAAAGGATCAGAGTTCATACACAGTCACTAAAATCTAGTCCTCCCGGCCTGGGCTTCTTCCACACCACATGACCTGCCTAGGCCAGTTCCCTTTCTCCATGGAGGACTTTGGGTCCTAACGAAGGTGCCTTGAAATTGCCCACTCTTGGGTTAGAGTGTCCTCCTGGATCTTCCAATATGGGCCTGGTTTGAAGTAGATTTATATAGCGCGTAAGAGTTGTGGCTCTAGAGTCGGACTACTTTGTTGAACTGCGTGACTTGGATGAGTTAATCTCCTTGTGCCTCAGTTTCCTCAGCTGTAAAATAAGGATAATGATAGCACTGACCTCCTATATCTGGCAGAAGTTGGTAAGACAGTTCATGTAGCATGCATAATGCCTGGCACATAGAAAATGCTCAGTGAAGGCTGGGTGCAGTGGCTAATGCCTGTAATCCCAGTACTTTGGGAGACTGAGGCGGGAGGATCGCGTGAGCTCAGAAGTTTGAGACCGGCCTGGGCAACACGGCGAAACTTCATCTCTAAAAAAAAAAAAAAAAATTAACTGGGTGTGGTGGTGCACACCTGTAATCCCAGCCACTTGGGAGGCTGAGGTGGGAGGATTGCTTGAGCCCAAGAGGTGGAGGCTGCAGTAAGCCAAGATCACACCACTGCTCTCCAGCCTGGGTGACAGAGAGAGACCCTGTTTCCAAAAAAAAAGAAAGAAAGAGACAGAGAGAAAGAGAGAGAGAAAGAAAGAAAGGAAATAAAAGAAAAGGGAAGAGAAGAAAAAGAAAATGCTCAGTGAGTAATGATTATTGTTAATATTTTTGGAACCTCTCAGGGCATTATTATGCCCATTTAATAGATAGGAAAATGGAGTCTCAGAGTTGTAGAGACTCTGAACTCAATACTTGTGGGTATACAGCCAGAGTCCTTCTATTCCCAACACCACCTTCAGGGCTAACCTCGGTGTCTCTGTGCTTAGGTTCTCCCTTGACACTCTCTTCTTCATTGGTGCTCCACTGTGTAGTCGGGCAGTCAAAAGCAGCTTTCTACACATTTCTAGGCTACTGGGAATCATTCTGTCTTTGTTATGCATGGGCAGAGCCTCTCTCCCATTCCTTTGCAAGTGGCTTGGCGGCAGAGACTGCTGTTTCTTTAAAACACATCTGAGAGAGGGTGGCACAGAGCAGGAATGCCCATCTGATAGGTCCCACCTGCCTGGCTGGTGGGAAGATGGCTGGGATGGCGTTTGGATGGGGAGGCACTGACAGGTTCCAAACAGACTGCAAGCTTCCCTGTGGCCTGTGGAGTGCTGTTCCTGGGTGGGGAGAGGCCCTGGGGCATTTCATGTCCTGGTCCTCCACCTCAGCTCTTGCACCTGTGAGTCGTTCAGCAAGTGTGCTTAGGGTGGACAATTGGGGCAAAGACAGAAAACACCTTCCTTTGAAACTGAAGTTAGTAAATTCAACATAAAGGAGGTGAGATTAAGCCATCAGCAGCTGAGACCTGGTCTAAGAAACAGCTTGGAGCTGGGTTGTTGCAGCATTGAAGGGGTTTCCTAAATCTCAACACAAGCTTTGAATACAATCACCATTAGAGAAGTAGTAGCATCTATTGTTATAATAGAAGATTATTATATATACCCTGCTCCAGGGTGAAGGAATCAGGAATTGGCTGTCTCCTGTGCTGAGAAAGGGTGGGGGAGATAGCTGCCATGCACACCTTAGTCTTTCCTTCTGGAGTGAGAAATAGGACTAAGGTTTATAGAGCACCTACTGTGTGCCAGGCAGCGTGCTAAGGATCCTGTCTTCCTTTATATGCTCCAGCCACACTAACCTTCTTTTCCTCTCAAACCTAATTTTTTCCCACCAGAGGGCCTTTGCACGTGCTGCTATTCCTGCTTCTTCTCCCTGCCCTTTGCACTCATGTCTGCTTAATACCATTCAAGCTTTAGCTCAAAGTTTGTCTTCTCCGAAAGGCCTTCTACAACCCTAGTTAAAGCCATATCTCCACCCTGCCCCACCATCACACTCTTCCACATCCCTGTATGCTATCTTCTTTAATATACTTCTCCATTCTCAAATATTTTATTTATTTGCTTGCTTATTTTCTGCTTCCCACCACTACAATGTAAGCTCTTTGAGGGATGGGATTCTTTCAGCTTTGTTCACAAAAATATACTTGAAGTCTAGAACAGTGCCTGGCACATAGTATGTGTTTAACAAATATCTTTTACCATCTGGTGGCTGGGGCCTTTCCCCATGGCATTTTATGCAAACCTCACTAGGATCCCGGGAGGTGGTATAAAGGTTCCATTCTTCACACAGGATCAGGGAGCATGAGGGACTTTCTCAGTGAATAAGTAATAAAGCCAGGATTCTACCTAGGTGTTTTTTTTTTTTTTTTTTTTTTTTTTTTTTACTTCAAAACTGTACTTTTAAGTACACCACACTGCTTCACCAGGGGAGAGACAGGGACCTGAGATCAGCATAAGGTAATGACACTAGCCATTTGCATAACCAAGATCCCTTCGACTTCCATCAAGCAACCATCTGGTCTTGGGCTGGTTTCTAAGGACATCTTGCCGAAAGAAGAAGGTGCTGACCACCTGATGTGACTCTCCCATGTTGCCTAGCAGTCATCTCTTCCAAGGAAAGCTAATCAGTGGGCATTCTATTTATCCTCCAGTCTTTTGTGAGAGCTTGGTTAATAAGAGCCTCCACCCCATGCCTGCCCCTTGGAGGCTGTAACTCCTGGGGCTACAGATACAAGGAGCTCTGGATCAGGCACAGCTGAGAAGCAAATCCTGCTGCCACCCCATGAAGGGTGAATAAGGTATGCTCAGACGAAACTTGTTTCAGCACTTCAGGCCAAAAATCATCACCACATAAATCTCCTTGCACGGAACATCTCCCCCACCCCAGAAAGGTGGCCCATTTCTTTCAAGTGATATCAGACAGGGCGAAATTCCTAAACAAGCAACGAATATGGACACTGTCTGGAAGTCAGCTGTTGTAATGGCTTGCCTGGGTTCAAGCTCCTCACAGCCCCCTCCTGTTTACAACGGAATCCCTGGCTTCACCCCCACTCCCAGCTATAGGCTGAGCCCTGAACCCCGCTCCGGAATGCGTCTGCCCTCCTCCAGCCACTTCTCCTCAGGGCCAGCTCAGACTTGACGCTCCAGCTCTGGTTATTGGGTAAACTGTCTCACGCTCGGACTTGGCTCACTACTGAATGTCAATTCCAGTGACCGGGAATGCATTTCACAAATTAATTGCTATTTTTGTGAGTGTCTAAAGGTGAGTGGAGTAGGTAGGGGGCCGTGGCTCCTGTTTCCCTTCCTTCCTGGTAGCAGCTCCCCTGGAGGGCAGCTTCTGTGGGTCACTCTGAGGTTCATCTGAAGACACAACCTGAAGCCCACTCCTTCATCTTTTCCAGCAATTTCGTAAGCATTCAATTTCCTTTTATGAATCCCTTTTATACCTAAAGTGACCATGGCTGTTTCTCTTTCCTGCACTGAACTCTGACTGACAGTCTACTGTGTGCCTGGTCTTGGGCTAAGCTTTTGGGTCAAAGAAGCAAGTCAGACACAGTCCTGTCCCCAGGGTGCTCATTCTGGTTGGACAGGAGTAGGGGGTGATGTGAGAACTTGAAGGGGACCACTGGATAGACTTGGTGGGGGAAAGCCCCAACTCTGCAGATCATGGAGAGGGTATCTGAGTGTCAGAGAGGGCTCTCCTAGGCTGTCCCCAACACAAGGAGCAGTTTTCAAGGCAAAGAAACAGCAGCATGACCTTCTAGGTGGAGATGAATCATATACAAAGTTCTCCTCTTAGCTTCTCTCCTAGAGGTGGCCTCACTTCCTGCAGAGTGACTCTCTGACCTGCCTCTCTGTGGGCCTGGAGTGCCCCACACTGACATCTCAGCATCTGCACCGGCCCCTGCCTGCATTCTGACACCCTTCTGTGCTACCTCTGCTTGCCTCTCACGAGGCTGACCCCTTACCCGATGTCATCTACCCACCTCCTGCCACTGCTGATGGGGGAGAGGAAGGGACCTGACCTTCATGAGGCACTTGTGTGTGCCAGGCATACGATGCCAAGTGATTTCCAGACACACTATCACATTCACCCATCCATTCAACAAGTGTTTCTTGCACACCTATTAGATCCTGGATAGTATTCTAGCTCTAGGAGATTCTAGCTTCAGGATTGAACGAAACAGATGTAAGAATGTGGATCTCACATCCTAGCGAGGTAGACAACCAACAAGGAAACAAGTCCAATAGGACATGGAATACATCTAATGATGTTAAGTGCTGTGGGGAAGAGTGCCAAGACAGGGATGGGGACCAGGAAATGGCAGGACCTGTTGCAGTGTTCAGTAAGTGGTTGGGGAGGTCTCACTGAGAAGCTGGCGTTCGAGTAAAGATCTAAAGGGAGTGAAGGAGCATCTGTGCAAACATTTTTGGGGAAAACACCAGGCAGAGGTGGGAGAATCCTTGAATCTTCACTGCGGGGACAGCTACTGTGGTTGACTTCACTTCACAGGCAGGAAAATGAGAGCCCTGAGAGGCTGAGCATCTTGCTCAATGTCGCACAATTACAATCCGGAGGCACACATGTCCTGCCATAGAGCCCACGCTGACACACCTTGCTGCCTCTCATTCTCTCCTGGTCCTGGGTTCCAAATTCCTGGCAGGCCTTTTTGCCCTACCTGGGGCTGGCCCAGGCCTGTCCAAGCCCCAAGGGTGTGTCTGGTCAATGGATCCCCTCTCTTCCTGGCCTGCCCCATGCTCTGTGCTGACAGCCGATACAGAGCTCACCTCACTTTTGGCAGGATGACAGTTTCTATATTTAGGCGACTCATGAATCTTTCTGGGATTCTGATGAGTTGCTGCTTTCCTGAGCTCTGGCTGGAGTTGCTCTTCTCTGTGATTCAAACGTTAATGCTCCCCAAGGTCTTTCCTGCAGGAGTTACTGCTGGGGGGTAATTGGATGTGGCAGAGCTTCCTCCAGCCACTGACCCAATTCCTCTTGGCTCAAACCTCAGGCAGGAATGGAGGTGGCATTGGAGGAGTAGAGAGCTCACTAGGCTCTCTGGAAACAGCTGTCCCAAAAGCACATGCATGCGCACACACACACACACACACACTTATACACACATGGTTATGCACACATGCAATCCTGACTGTTGCAGGGGCTTGCTCAAGGCTTGCTTGCCCGCAGCTATGTCCTGTAATTGAGCCCTTTGGAATAATAACCCACTCGTCAAGAATCTCTTGGAGTCAGGCCCTGTCCTGGAACTGCCTGTGGGTGATTTTCCAAGGCAAAGGACTTCAGAATGCCCCTTGCCTTGCCCATGTCTAAATTTCCCTAGTATCCCGTCATCATTAGGAGCTGGTCACTTGGCTCTTCTCCCTGACACACTCCTAACCTCCAACACAACAATCTGGGCCCCACTCTTTCTCTTTGGCGAGCTGTCTCTGCCCTTCCTTTTGATTCACGTGTCTCTCTTCCTCTCATGCTTAGTGTGTATATCTTGGTTCTTCTTGCTATTTCTATCATCTTCAATGTATTAAACGCTGTCTGAGGTGTAAGGAAAACAGAGACTAAGTAAACCCCTAGCATAGAACCTGGACGCTGGTCCAGGAGGCCCCACATGGCCCTGGGATCCTATTCTGGACCCAGAGTTTCTGGATGGGCACCCCCTGTGCAGGAGGTCTGTGCCAGAGATTTGTCTACCAATCCTGGTCATCTCTGGCCCAAGAGCTGGGCTTTCCCCTTTGTGGGCTTAGGCATCTAGGGAGAAGAAGGGAGGGCCTAATAGTCATGCTGTGCCATGCTGAGATTTGCAGAATGTCGAACTTTATGGGAGACTCTGACTTGGTCTAGTCTAAGTCTCTCAGTGCTCATAAGAGAAAACTAAGGCCTGAGCTAGGTAGTTACAGAATGGCTCAGTCTTGGGTCGGGTTTTCTAAGTACTGGGCTGTCTTCTAAGGGTGTGTGTGGGTGTGTGTGTGTGTGTGTGTGTTTGTGCACGCACATATATTTGTGAATATTTAGGCGGTAGGTGCTTCAAAGGTTGGTTGAGAGGGGATTTGGTAAGGATGGGGGAATCTGATTATTCTCTAAATGGACTCAGCCCACAAATCAGCCAAAAAAGCCTTTCTTTCTAGGTTCTTGGATTCCTGATGCCACTCTGACCAAGCACCTTCTCACTCATTTAAGAAGCCAGTTCCAGAGATAGGATAAGGACATTGCTAATTTGGTTCCCTTGCTAACATCCTCAGCTACCTTTTGAGGACAAGGAAAAGGTAAATGGTAATGGAGGATTTGCCTTTCCATGTAAGGACTTATTGAGGCATTCCCTGTAGACTAATTTTAGACTTCACTTTCACTTATTCATTCATTCATTCAACCAATCATTCACTCAGTAATTATGTATTGGAGACCAGCTGACATATTTCAAGCAGTGTGTGGAGGCATGGGCGGGTCAAAGACATAAATTAAAGAATAAAGGACTTACACCGCAATTTGGTGAGCACCTTCTGTCTCGATGTAGTGGACCCTGTAATACCCAGAGACATTAGGCATGTATAGACACTGTGCCCATTCCAACCTGGACTGAATTCCAGCCTGTGAGACCTTGGACAGGATATTCAATGATAATCATAAGTGCTTTATAATAAGTGCTTTATAAATAATCATAATTTATAAAGTATTTCTGTCAGGCACTTGTCTAAGTACTTTCCTGAATTTACACAATTGCTCTAACCTTTTATTTCTTCATCTAGGGAATGGAGATGAGAATTCCTTCCTCACTGGTGGTGGTAAGGATTAAATAGGTAAATTAATGGTTATAAAGTTACCAACATATTGCTTGACCCATAATGGGTGCTTATTAAATGTTACTTCCTTTGCTGTCTGACTCTGCTGTCAAAAAGCTCACTCTCTGGGGGAGCAAAAGTCTATGAACAGAGACAATAAGCATAAAGTTGAGAGCCAAGTTCCAAAGGACAGTTAGGACCAAGTACTGGCAGGGAGAGTGTCCAGGGCAGTGAGGAGTTCCCATTATCTGGGAAAATTAAGAAATGCTTGGTCCCACCTTGTTTCTGGGGTCCCTGAACTCTGCCCCCTCCCTAACTACAGGTGTTACTGAGGTCCTGGCATGCCTCATACCCCAGGACCCCTGGGTGAAGGCAAGACTCACTCCCCTGGGGCCTCAAATAAGGCCCTCCCCTCCTGGCCTCATCCTTGCAGTGACTGGAAGCAGGTGGGCTGCAGGGAAGTACAGTGAGAGTCGAGACCACAGGCAGAGCCCAGAACCTGGGCAAACAGAATCCTGCTCCCACTGCACTGCAGGAACTGAACGGCATTGCATAAAGGCTGGCTTTGCAGAATGCATCTCGACAACTCATCAGAGAATGTCAAATTCAGCTAAAGCTTTAGCAATGACAGTGATTTGTTTGTTTCCACTGAAGAGCTCAAAAAAGAGGCAGGATTTTAACTTCTTCCAAAGAAAAGAGCATCATTTGGTAACAGACTGGAATCATAGAATCACAGAATCACAATATCTTATGACTGGAAGAGTTAGCAATGTCTGTCTCATTGACAGATTGTAACAATTCAGTGAGTCAGTGTATATAAAGTGCCTCCTACAGAGCTTGGCACATAGTAGGTACACACTGACTGATCATACGTTCCAAACCCCATAAAGATGAAGCACCAGACCAACACGTGACACTCAACATGTCCCAAGCCACATTTGCCCTCTGTACTTCCGCTGTCACCAGCCCCTGGTCCCATCAAATAGCACTGCTTCCTCCTACTCGCCATTTCTCTTGGTGGCACCACCCTCCCAAGTAGTGAGCCAGCCATGACCAAAGCCCCTGAGGCAGTTGGGACTCCTCTCTTGACCTCTGTTCAGTCACTTGCTAAGTCACAGGGGTTCTACCACTACAGTGACTTCTAGTTCTGCTTCTAGCTTCTTAGTACTGCCACCATCACACTAGTTGAGTTCCTTGTCATTTCTCACCTGGATCATTGTCACAGCCTCTGAATTGTTCCTGCCCCGCCTCCCCCGCCCCCAACCCAGTTCCCTTCTCCAGTTTTTGTGTCTCTTCTCTCCAAACAATTTTACCCATGATGCTAAATATATTTTTCCAAAGGCAGCTCTGCTGCTTCCCCTCTATTTAAAAATCTTTAATGGCTCCCCACTGCCTACTGCATTAAGTACAAACTCCTCACTCTGGCATTCAAGGTCTTAACATAATAGTGCCACAGGCTGACTCTATGAGCCATGCTTAGCAAAACTAGATGATCTGCTATTTCCCAAACATGACTACCCCATTTGACAATCCCAAGCCCTCTGCCTGACATGCCTTCCTCAGCCTCTATTTGCTTAAGGCCAACCCATCCTTCAGGGCCTTTCAAATACCATTTCCTATAGGAAGTCATCCTTCCCATTTCTAACCAGATGTGACTGTTTCAATGTTCCCTCCAAAGCTCCTGTTGAAATTTAATTGCCATTGGACCAATATTAAGATGTGGAGCATTTAAGAGGTAATTATACTATGAGGGCTCTGCCCTCATTAAATGCAATAATGCCAATATTGCAGAATTGGGTTAGTTATTGAGGGAGTGGACTCCTGATAAAAGGATGAAGCTTGTCCTACTTTCTTTCTCTGTCTCACATGCCCACTTCCACCTTCTGCCCTTCACCATGGACACCTGCTTTTCCCAGATGCAGGTGCCATGATCTTGGACTTCCCAGCCTCAGAACTGGGAGCCAAAAAACTTTGGTTCTTTATAAATTCTGCAGTCTGCAGCATTCTGTTAAGACAGAAAGTTGGTGCCAAAGAGTGGCACTGTTGCTATAACAAATACCTGAAAATATGAAAGTGGCTTTGGAACTGAGTAACGGGTAGAGGCTGAAATAATTTGGAAAACCAGGCTAGAAAAAGCCTGTATTGCTATGAATGGAGCAGTAAGGAAGATTCTGGTGACGCCCCAGAAGAGAGGAGCTATAGGGAAAGTTTGGAACTCTTAGAAATTACTTAAATGGTAGTGATAAGAATGCTGGTAGAAATTTGGGTGATAAAAGGCATTATGATGAGATCTCAGACAAAAATGAGGAACAAGGTAGTGGAAACTGGAGGAAAGACTATTCTTGTTATACAGTTGCAAAGAACTTGGTGGAATTGTGTCTGTGTCCTAGGACTTTGTGGAAGGCAGAACTTAAGGACAATGAATTAGGCTATCTGGAAGAAAAAATATCTAAGCAGCAAAGCATTCAGGCTGCTGTGTGGCTACCTTTAACCACAAATAGTAAGATAAAATAGGAAAGAAATTATTAATACTTAAAGACAAAATTTACAAATAAAAGGAAAGCAGAGAGAAAAGATTTGAAAAACTCTCAGTCTGGTCATATAAAGAAAAAAACCCGCATTTTTAGGAGAGCAAACAAAGGGGGTGGCCAAGCAATAGTTTGCTAAAGAAACTAATACTGATAGAAGAAAGATAGATGCTATTCATCAAGACAATGGGAGAAAGACCCCAAAGGCATTTCAGAAATCTTGAAGGCTGCCCTTCTCATCACAGGTCCAGAGTTCTAGGAGGGCAGAATGGTTTTAGGGGATGAACCAGGAGCGCCGTCCACAGGTTCACTGCCCAGAGCTGCTTGGGACCCTATGCCCCACATTCTAGCACAGCATTTTTCTGCTGCCCCAGCTAAGGCTCAAGTGGGCCCAGGTGTGGCTTGACCTGCTGGATGGTAGAAGCAATAAGCCTTGGCAGTGTCCATATGGTGTGAATTCTACAGGAATAAAGAATGCAAGAGCTATGGAGGCATGGTTTCCTCCACCTAGATTTCTTGCCCCATTCAGGGGAGTGGTTCAACCTGCTGTGTCTCTTTCCTTCCAGCTGCTCTCTCATTGTCCATGGTGCTTAGACAGCATTTGAACAAAACAATAAAATGGGGAAAGGCACTACCTCACTCAGAGATTCGCTGTGAAAAATCATTTAGATGGAGACTGGTAAACCACTCAGCTCAGTGACTTACAGACAGCAAGCTAAAAGTTAGCAATTATGGTTACAAATGAGAAAACAGAAGCTCAGAAGGGCTGTACAATGTACCCAAATAAAACAGCTAGAAAACAAAGGAGTTTGGCTTTGAACTCAAGTCTGTTTGCTTTCAAATCTCTCCTTTTCTCAAAATGCCACCCAGAAGTAAGTTGAAGATCTCTAGAGTCTCTTGTGGTGTTTGAGCTCATGGAGCGGACCCTACGAAGTTCCAGAGTCAATGAAACTCCCGCTGAGTCTCACATCCTTCTCTGCCATATATAGCAGAGGGGGTTTCTAGGGAAGACGTTTATGAAGGTGCCTCTTACCCACCTTCTGGTCTCAGCACATTCCCAGCCCTCACGGTTACCTCTGGTAGCTCCAATTCTCCTCCAGCTTCCACTATAATAACACCTTCAGGAATGATATTCTTTTTAGCCCCCCAAGATTAGTCCATTTACATCACAGCCAACTGTGTCCTTGCTAGGAAGGCAGCAGAGGGGAGAGAGCTTTCTGGAAGCTAATGATGTGGAACCAACAGTGCTGGAAACACGCACAGTCATTATGTGGGAATGTGGGAGCCCTTCCAAGGGAATCGAGTGTAGCCAAGACATCCTTTTGGTAAATTTTTCTCAAGTTTTACTCACCTGAAGATTATTTTCATGGAAATGTCTGGCAGGGCAAGCTAAACATGTTACAGGGAGATTCATGATCTAAGTGGCAGGACCCTGACTCACAAAGACTCAACACTGAGAAGTTTAGATATAAGAAAATCATCAGTGATTACTTATATTACAAAAAGATTCACCTCTAAATTCCCTTCAAATAGGAAATGACCTCCTGTTGTTGTTTTTAAGATAGATCATTAACTATTTGACTAGGAGATGCGAGAGTGGGAGGTCAGACAAAGATAAAGGAACAAGTAGGAAAAAATCTACCCACTGGTGGCCCTTTAGGAGAGCTCTGGAAAAATATCCAGGAGGGGAAGGACTTCATCCTTATGGCCCAGTATCTGCAGCATCGCCTGTCTCCTTCATGCAGGCTTCACTGAGACATTTGCCCAGATGTTTGTGCAGCTCTCTCACGTAAATACCAAGAGGCCCTGTGCTTCCCAGACTTCAAAAACAAAAGGAAGGGCAAGAAGGGCTAGAAACCCAGCAGGACAAAGCATGAGAACTTCTTGCATCAAGGGCTTCAAAGATCTTACAGGTCATAAAAGACTAAAGACCAGGTTGCCCAAGCCCTCATCAGACACATTTCTACAACATTCTACAACACTCCCATCAAATATTCACTCTACTTTTGCTGGAGATAAGGAGCTCTCTACTTCCTATAGCAACATATTTCAGTTTGCACAGCCCTGACCAATTGGAATTTGTTCTTGTTGAACCCAACATATGGCACCCCTTTCACTTGACTTAGATCTGCCCTCTTCCCCTCTATAGGCCTTGAGATGTGTGAAGTTGTGGGCCTCAACCAAGGTAAATTGATGCGAAGGCTGGAATTGGCTCCTCAGCCTCCAACATCTACATGCTCAAGAATACATCAAAACCCTCAATGGAATGGTGATTTGATGCATCACCTCTGTGAGTTGGAGGGGTAGCAAGAAGGTACCATGAATTAGAAGACCTAAGTTCTCAGTCTTACCCTGCCACTGGCTTTCTCTAAAAGCCAGTACATATTAATGTTTTCTTTTACCCAGGAAATTTTATCAAAACCATTGGTTTCTGTTGACTAGCAAATTCCTATCTCTAGCCCAAACTTCTCAGAATCCTAGACTTGTAAATCCCATTGCTTACTTAATATGTTTTAGTAGTCTCAGAGGCTCCTCAAACTCAACATGTCCACACTTGGTCTTCTTCTGGGGACCAATCCTACAGAATGGAGCCATCACGCATCCAGTTGCACAAATGTTGCCTTTCAACCTTCTCTGTCAACACCCCCCATCTAACACATTACCAAGTCCCATTGATTTCACCTCAATATAGCTCAGTTCCACCTGCTTTTCTCCATCACCATTGTTATCATGTCTGTTATCCATTACTTGAACTCAGGTACCAGCCTCCTAACAGGTCTCCCAGCAGCCCCTCTGGCCTCCCTCCAATGTGTTTTCCAAATCAGAGTGATTCCTTCAAAACACAAATCAGATCAAGTGCTCAAGGGCTTTCCATTGTCCTCAGAATAGAAATAGAATTATTTAACCTGGGGTCATAACCCTGCAACGTGGCCTCTGTTTGTTTTTAGCCATCTCCAACCTCATCTCACTCTGGGCTCTAATCACTTGGGCCCCCTTTTAGTGCCCTGTGCTTGTTCCACTTCCTCTCACCACAAGGTCTTTGCAAACCTTGTTCCATCTGCCTGGAAAGCCCTTCTCAGCCCAGTTAAATTCTCATCCTTCAAATTTCAGCTTCCTGGCCAATTTCTCTCCTCACACACTCTCATATTACTGTGGCCCTCTCCCTTTTCACACTGGTCAGAGCTGCAATGCTTATTTTCATTCTTGTCTAATTATTTGATTAATGTATGTCTCCTCCACCAAGTTTGAAACTGCTTGATAGGAAGGAGCGATGAATCTGTTTTTGCTCATGATTTCATCATGCCCCCTGATGGTATAGTACTTGCTGCATGAAACTTTCCCAATAACTAGTAGTGGATGGGATGAGTAATGTATCCTATACTCCCAAATGATCAATGTCCTAAAGTTCAACTTGTGAAGGTAAAGCCTGCATTCAGGCTTCTGGGGGCAATGGGTGAGTGGGTGCAATATTTTCCACACATGGAGTGGCCTAGGAGGCCATGAAAATCCCCAGTCCCTGCCCCTGCCACAGGTAGCAGATGGCTATGCCAAAATTAAAGCCCAGTTCTGCCTTGGCAGATGGGCAGCTCACAAAACATGGTGGGAAGAGCAGTGGTCTTCACTCTGCAAATATCCTAGGTGTAGGGTGCAGGCCTTAGCCCCACATGCCTATCCTTACCCCCTAGGAGACACGAACACAGCACAGGCCCTCTGGACAGCCACCTTGCCACTAGTAGAGATGCTAGTTACCCATCAAGAGGGAACTCTGTAAGAGTAATGTTTTCTCCCATGCACGGAACTTCGGGGTTCATGAGAACTTCTCAACTATGAGCTCCTACAGTTCAGAGAGCTCAGTAGTACGGTGGAATGCAGTGGTTCTCAAAGTGTGGCCCCCAGACTGGTAGCCTCAGCATCACCTGGGGACTACGTAAAGATGAAGATTCTCAGGCCTTACCCTGGTCCTCCTGAATCAGAAACTGGGAGGTTGGGGCATTTCAACAAGACTTCCAGCTGTCACTTCACTTCGTGCAAAAGTTTGAGATCTATGGATGTAGTGGAAGGAATATCAGCTTTGGGGAGAGGCAAACCAGAGCTAGAATCCGGGCTGCTCCTGTGCCTGGCTGTGGGCCCGTGATCTCATTCCTTAATCAGTTTGGTCACAGTTTTCTCATCTGCCAGAGGGGACATTACTCATTACTCCCTTCCCCATGGAGATACTCTGAGACTCAGCATGGAAGACGTCTGGCATACAGTACGTGCTCCTTAGATTTTATTTTCCTTCCTTCTTTCTACAACCCCATCCTGCTCTACAGAAGATGAGGCAGACTCCCAATCCAGGTCGTACAGAGAGTGAAGGGGAGCCAGGGTTGCGGCACATCCATCTGACTCCTTACTCCCTTTTCCTTAGACCGCCCCTGAGAGGGAGATAATGAGAAACAGGCTATCCGGGGTGGCAGCCTGAATGTGTATGGAACAGCACAGCCTGACTGACTTGAGGCAGCAGAAAACACGGCCACCACAGACCCCAGGTACCTCGGTGCCAAGCTCACGGGGCCTGCTCCTCCACACTGCTAAAGAGGCTGAAGGCTCAAACAGAAAGTGAGACGTTGGGGATGTGGTGAAGGAAGGAGGAGCTGAGTGGGAGACTGGAGGATGCATTTGTCCTGGCCCCCTTCCTGCCTCCTGGAGGGTGAATAAAGAAAGTGCCACCCATGGCTGAAAGTTCATAAGGAAAATAAAATGCTCTGAAGCAGTGAGTGTGACTCGTTTGTAGAAGAGACAGCCAGCCCGATGGTTAGAAGCACCGGCTTTGCACCAGACAGGTCTGAGTTCTAAGCCATTTAACAGCCATGAGCTCTTGGGTAAGTGTCTTAAGCTCCTTAAGCGTAAGTTTTCTCATTGGTAAAAAGGCAGAACAGTACCTTCCTCATGGGACTGCCATGAGAATCGCATTAGCAAACTTGGATGAAGCTACAGGCACTGTGCCTAACACAAAGTAAGGACACCATTGAAGTGATTCCCTTTCCCCAACCTCAGCCTCTGTTGGCTAATTCCTGTGTTCCAGGCAATCAGATGACAGTAGCCTTTGAAGTATTGAGTTGTTCCATTAACCTGGTGCTATAGAGGCCTCATAGGTGCCTCTGCCACCTTGGAGGTCTGCTCTGAAGCCAAGTACATTCACTTCTGGGGGTCTAGAAAGCCTTGAAGACAATTAGGTGAAAGAACAGAGGCAGACTTCCCGGGACCCACTTATTTAGGAAAGTTCAACACATTCTGAAAATCAAATCCATGGGGCCAGTCACGGTGGCTCACACCTATAATCCCAGCACTTTGGGAGGCCGAGGCAGGTGGATTACTTGAGGTCAGGAGTTTGAGACTAGCCTGACCAACATGGTGAAACCCCGTCTCTACTAAAAATACAAAATTAGCCAGGTGTGGTGGTGCGTGCTTGTAATCCCAGCTACTCAGGAGGCTGAAGCAGGAGAATCACTTGAACTCAGGCAGTGGAGGTTGCAGTGAGCCGAGATCGCACCACTGCACTCTAGCCTGGGCGATGCAGCAAGACTCCATCTCAAAAAAAAAAAAAAAAAAAAAAATCCATGTATCCATCCATTCATTCATTCATCAAAGATTCACCATCACTTACTCTTTGAGAGATGATGTGTACACGCTAGAGATACCAATTAATAAGACTTGGTTTTGGCCTTTGGGGAGCTCACATCAACATCTTAGTTGGGGCACTATGGGATTGCAAGTCACAGATCTGCTTCTTCTCCCAGGCATACAGCAGGATGGCACTGCCCTGCAGTGTGACTTCTGGCCATAGGTGACTTGCTCTGCCCAATGAAAGGAAGGGGCATGTGTCCCTGCATGGAAGACACTTTCAGAGCCTGTGTCCTGGTGACTATGGAAGCTCATATGGAGATGGAGTCTGGGTCCCTGAGTCACCTGCTGTTGATCTACATAGGACATGTAACTTGAGCAAGAAATGAGCTTGTGTTGTATTAAGCCACTGAGATTTGGAGGTTGTTTCTTCTCATGGCATAACTCAGCCCCTTTCTGACTGATCCAGTCACCAGCTACCCTACTGGCCCTGGTGCCTCTGTCCTTGTGGATGGACCCTTCTCTCTCCCTGTCCCCTACTCCTGCCAAAAGTGGAGCTTCCTTTATCAAAATTTAAAACCCTGAGCAATTAAGATGCTATAAATTGAAAAGTTCTTTCTGACGAATAAAATTGCTCTTATTTCTAATGAATATGAGATGGCTTACATGAAGCTAAGTACTCTGGTGATTATAAAATAGCTGACATAAAATATCAACATTTCTTCTTCCACTGCTAAAGTGGCCTATTAAATTAGTACTGATTAGGCATCTTTCTTTTGCAAAACTTCTTTCTCCGACATTGATTATTTGCACGGTTTTCAACCCTAACTTTGATCTGGCCTTAGATGCTTTTCTCCTTCTTATCTCTTTAGGGCACATTCTGGGCACTTCTTCCAAGCAGCTGTTTCCAAAAAGCAAATCTCGTGGGTAGTTTGTGTCCCCCAATGTTCAAAGATAGTTCTGAGTTTACATCACTTTATTGTTGAAAGCCCTTCATTCCCATTTATTGGTATTTTACTGTTTCTTTTTTTCCTGTGTGGGACTAGAGAGAAAAAAAAAGAATTCACAAATAAGAAAAATACCCTACTTTTTTTTCCAACCAGATTGTGTAGTATTGTGGCACTTGTGGCAGATTGAAATGACTTAATGTAGTTCCCACATTTACAGTGATGAAGGTCTCTGCCATTAAAGCGGCAACATTTCTCAGTTTGTAAAAGCTTTTCCATTCATTCGTCAAGTCCACTGGCTGCTGCCTCCCCTGTCTGTGCGATTAGCTCACTCCTCTTCCTCCTCGCTGCTCCCCCCTCCACTCAGACCTTCCCATCTCTTCCCAGGGAGGCTCCACTTGGCTCCTGACCAACCTCAGTGCTCTCTTCTTGCTTTTCCAGTGTATTCTCCACCCTGTGGCCAAGATCAACCTTTCTAAAATACAAATCTGAATTTGCCGTGCCTCTGTTTGACATCCCTCCCCACTGTTCTCTGTGAAAAGCCTAATCTGGACATCCCTCTATGGCCCAGTGCCTGCTTTTGTGTCTGCGTCTCGTGCTGTACACTCAGCAAGCGATGATCCCACAAAGATGCCACGTTCTTATCCCCTTGCCTCTCTGCACAGGCTCTTTCCCCTTGCTGGAATGTCCTTCATCTCCTCTTCTCTACTGAACATTTGTTCATCCTTCAGACCCCTATTCCTCCTTGGAGAATCTCCACTCTGTAACCCTTCAGGGCTGGGCAGACAGCATCCTGTGGGCTTCCCTACAGTGCTGTAACACTGTCCATGCTGCCTTGAAATCGATTGCTTGTCTGTCTCCCTCACTGGACTGCAAGAGCTTTGAGGGCCAGGAGTGTATGTCATTTCCCTTGATACCTCCAGAGCCTGGCACATCGTAGGGGCTTAAAGAATTGTTTTTTTCTTTTTTGAGACAGGGTCTCACCTGCTCTGTTGACCAGGCTGGAGTACAGTTGCACGATCATGGCTTACTGCAGCCTTGAACTCCTGGGTTCAAGCAATTCCCCCATCTCAGCCTCCTGAGTAGCTGGGAGGCATACACCACCATGCCCAGCTAAGTTTTAAAAACTTTTTGCAGAGATGGGGTCTCACCATGTTGCTCAGGCTGGGGTCTTGAATTTCTGGGCTCAAGTGATTCTTCCTGCTTGGCCTCCCAAAGTGCAGGGATTACAGGCATAAGCCACATATTGTTGAATATGAGGGACTAAAACCATTCTTCCATTTGATTTTGATGACAATTCAGGGAAGTATGCAGAGGAAGATAATTTATCCCTAATTTCACAGGTGAGGAAACTGAGGCTCAGGGACACACAGCCCACACACTATCTTTCAAAGACCTAATGCTGTCCCTAGAACCCTGGGTCTGGATGTCTCATCCCCGAGCACTGTAGAATGGCCACCAAGGGAAGGGTGAGCATGTGCCTCAGCCAGGCTCTTCCCATAGGTACAGGGGCAGGGAGAAGATAGTAGATGGATTTGCAGCAAGACCTGAACCCGCTTATCTGACCTGGTCAATGCTGAATTTGGATGGCTTTGTTCCATATTCAAGGTATAGGTGACTGGGGACAACTTGTGTCCATAAGTGGAATAAGGTTTCCAGTGATAATCACCTTGTTTTCCCCTGCAATTCCTCCAGAGTAATAATGGGGCTAATTTGGGGATGGGGAAGCTCTTCAATGGCTGCCCAAGTCTTGGGGGAAAGGAAGTCCCCTATCCTTGGGGAGGGATCCCCTGTGTTCCACTGGCCTCTGACCTGTCTAATGAATCCAACTCATTGAAAACCAAGGAAGAGTTTATGTTGCATGTTATAGAGTCGATGGTCCTCCAGGAGCCCAAGACCCACCATTAAAGAGGAGCTCCTATATTACTGAGTAAAGATAGCACTCACAATGAGCAAAGGAAATAGGAAAGAAGAAGTATGATGCTGAGAATCCTGGACTTGGCTTTGGACAAAAGAAGGCAGAAAAATGGTCTTAGAGAGGAGGGCTAAGATAAAGGGGACACCAAACACAACAAGTCACAATTGGTGGACAAAGCTAGGAGAGAAAGGGGTGAGCTGGAGATGGGTGCCTCAGCTTCATTCAGGAAGAGGAAGTTGGGTTATATGATCCACATTCTGCTTCTGGCTTGCTAAGATGCAGCTGACACCCGTCAGCTGACAGCCCGGTATGACATAAGCACAAGGAGACTGTCTGCTCACGTGCTCATTTCTGAAATTTTGAACTCCTCAGTCTTGGGGAGTGGAGGAGGCTGTTCCTGGAGGAATAAATGCCTGGGAATCTGGTAATGGTGGAGACCCAGTCCAGGGCCTAGAATCATTCTCTTACTTGCTTGCTCAAATAACATGTCTTGAACACCTACTGTGGGCCAGGTGTTGTGCCAGCCAGAGCCCTAGTTTCGAAGGGGGCTGGTCTAGTCCTCTGGAGACCAGTCTAGTTCCTGACCTTACTATGGTCATGGTCTCTGTGAGATTTCATCAAAACTGAGGGTCTTTCTCCCAGAAAAAAAATAACCTAGTGTACATGTACGTACATACACACAAACACACACGCTTGTGTTCTGTGTACAATTCAAGGGGGTTCCTACCTTCCCCTGAAAGTTATCCATGGACCCTGGGTTAAGAATCCCTAGGTTGCAGTTAGTTGCAATGTATTATATTTCTGATAATTGCTAAGAGAATAGATTTTAGGTGTTTTCACCATAAAAAACATTTGCAAGGTAATACATATGTTCATTAGCTTGATTTAGCCACTCCACAATGTGTACTTATTTCAAAACAACATATTGTACATGATAAATATATGTACTTTGTATCTGTCAGTTAAAAAAATTAAAATATGACTGTCATACAAAAAAAATCCCCGGTTTAGAGAGAGAGACAGACATGTAAACAACTGTGTGATATGAAATGTGGAGCTGTGAAACTTGGAGTGAAGTCATGCTCTTTAGGGATAATGTAAAGACTTGGCTTGTTATTCAGTCAACAAATATTTATTTAGCACCTGCTATTTGCCATGCACAGTGCTAGCCACCAGGGACAAAATGATAAATCAAACCATAAAGCCCCTATGCTTTGGATCTTACAGTCCAGTTGACAGGGGCAGTGGCATTTGAACTGAGTCTTGAGGTCAGGAGAGAAGATGGGGGTGGGCACCCAGGCAGAGAGAACAGTGTGCAGCAGGAGAACTATCTGAGTTCTAGGCGCATGAGCCGATAGGCATCATCTCTCCACTGAGTCCCTCCACCAACCTAGAGGATCAGTTTCCAATGTTCCTTTTTGAAAAAGACAGCCCAACAGAAGAGGGCCCCGTGCAGGCAGGGGAAGCTGTGTGTGTGCTCATACATAAGCATGAATGAGTTGGCTTACTGCCAAGTGGGATGCTGCATCCCTGACAGCCTCCCTGTAGCAGTGCCCAGAGTCGTCACCAGGGTTGGCACAGCCAAGGCACTGCTGAAGTTTCCTTCCTCATTGCAGCCCAGAACCCACATTGGCCAGAATTCCAAGTGCATGAGAAATGGAAGCTCACTGGCGGCTTGGATACTGAAGGTTCCCTGGTGCCCAGTGCAACCGGGCACAACTTTGGAGGCTTTACGCACAACCATTACACACTGTCCATCACAATGGGGAGTGATGGAGGAGAGCATGCATGCAGCTTCAAACTCGGCTTCCTCTTCTTTAGGCTCAAACACTATTCAGCTCACCTGGAAGACTTCACTCCATTTTAATGGAAGGAAACCAGCTCCTTCCATCCTTCCAGTTTCTTGGCATACTTAATACCCCCATGAGATTTTTGGCAGATTTGTGGCTGGCAGTTAGAGGACATTTTGCAACTACCACAAAATAACCGTTAAATTAAAATAAATAAATAAAAAGAGATCCAGAAAAAGCATGCAGACACGTCTGGCTTTGTAAAATTACTGTCAGTCAGCCGGCATATGGATTCCTGAAAAGTTGGGCAGAAAGCACAATGTTGTCAAAAGGATCCCTGAAACGGATCCCACTCTACCTGGCAGGCTTTTGTTCGTCCTCAGAACCTGTTAAAATGTCCCCGGCTTTATATAAAGCCTTTTGGGGACTCTTTCTAGTAGAAAGGAACAGACTTTTGTTGTATCTCCACCACATGCTAGGGACTGGGCTATATCCTACATTATCTCAAACCATCCTCTTTACAACCCCATAGGTAGGTATTACTGCCGTTTTACAGGTGAAGAGTCTGAGATCACAAAGTTAAGAGATGTGTACAAGGTTTTGCAACTCATAGGTGATGAGGCCAGAAGTTGAATGGAGCTTCTGCAAATGGCTGCAGAGCTAGCTCCTCTGCTCAAATGACCCTTTCGTCCTGACTTACCATTGTGGGTAACACCCATTTGTAATCATTTGTTGACAGGTTCTTCCCTTCCATTTGGTGGCCCTCCTTGAGTCAGGGGTGCAGAAATGTTTGTGGAATGAAAGTAGAAATAGATTACAGATTCCATCAGAGACATTTCATTTGTAGTTGCAATCTCTCTAATTCCTTCTTAGATTCTTTGATTGCTTCTTAGGGCTCTCTACATAAACAGCAGAGCCACTCCTGCTTTAAGAAACGTAACCTCCCCTCAAATCCTCCAAGGATAAGAACAATTGGAAAGGAACGGCCAGGAAACTATTGAATGATTTACTATAGGATCTTGACCCACACTCTTAACTCATTGAAAGCAGGACTTGGCCAACAATGGTTCTATTTACTTCCACCTTTCAGAAACGTACTTGTTCAAACTAGAAATCTCTGAGCATTCCAGATGCATTCAGTTAAAAGAGGTAATTTGTTAGTTATGTTGTTAGTGACCAGAATGATCCCAGGCTTCACAATGAGGGGAAGGAGCATGGTCTGAATTAGGGTAACCAGACAGTGCCTGTAGGAGGCATCATGGAAGCAGGAGGATCGCCTTGTACTCCTGCTGCTTCTGTCCCCTCAGCTGGGTCCCTCCGTTCCCAGAATGCTTTGAAGCCAGCCCAACTTGGAGGAGCATCTGCCATCCTTTGCTGGTGAGGTGGGTGGAGTGAATAGCTTCATTGAACTCCCTCCTTACTCTACATTCCACCACCACCACCATCACCACCTTTCCACCATCCGCCACCTGCTGGGAGTCCAGGAATCACCACCAGGCCTTAGCAGGGATTTGGGGATGATGATTTACCAAAAAAAGTTCTACTGGGAACCTGGGCTGTGAGAACTGTCATCTATTTGGGGACCCTCTGACATCTAGAGATCGTGCTTCCTGAAGCTACTTTCTGTTGACCAGATTCCTAATCCCTGATGACATTAAGGTGCATCCCCCATGTCCGGAGCCTGTGTGTTTGGACTTCTGTGGCATGTTCAGCTCAGACCTATGTGTTCACTGGAAAGGTGGTGGCCCTACCAAGCAAGTCTGGTTGGTTCAATGCTCTGCTCCTTCTGGTCTCTGTGGCAGGCCAAAGGGCCATGCGGCTGTGCTCTGCTTCACATTTTGACATCTCCTTGGGCAATTCAGAGAATCTTTGGGGAGTTTTGGTTGGCTGAGGAAAAATAAAAACCTCTTCGTTGAAAAGTACTTGGCCAGTTCATAGGCTACTAGGAGCTGGAAGAGACTTGATGACCAAGATTACCATCAGCCAGGGGTCATCTGTAGTCAAAATGTCAGGTAGGCGGGCAGGACCTGGAACCACAATATCAGAGTTCTGACCTCAACCCCCCACTTAGCAGCTGTGAGCTCTTGGAGGAGTCGTTTACCCTCTCAGCACTTTGTTTTGTTGGGTATAAAATAAGGATGAAACTAATAGCAAACACTTATAGAAAAACACAAAAGTGTTTATAATAATAATAAACACTTTTAATAACACTTATTAAGCACAATAAAACTCTTTCTTATTATAGACAAAAATCATTAATCCTTTCAACAATCCTAGTAATAAATTATGGCAAATGTGGTGGCTTAAAACAACAGAAGTTTATACTCTCACAGTTCTTGAGCACAGAAGTCAGAAATTGGGGTGTCAGCAGGGCCACACTCCTTCTGAGGGATCTAGGGAGAGTCCATCTTTACCTCTTCCGACTTCTGGTGGCCCCTGACGTTCTTTGGCTTGTGGCAGCATGATTCTGAGCTCTGCTTATGTGGCCTTCCACCCTGCAACTCGAATCTCCCCTTCCTTTCTCTTAGGGACACCAGTCATTAGAGCTGGGTGTCACCCTCAATCCAGGATGATCTCATGCTGAGATCCTGAACTCAATTCCAGCAGCACGTTCCATTTGCACTTAGTTTCAAATAAAGCCCTATTCACACACAGGTACTAGGGACAAGGACTTGGAGATACCTTTTGAGGGGCACCCAATTTGACTCTCAACACCTATGAAATGGGTACTTCCATTATTCCCATTTTGTAGGTGAGGAGACTGATCTAGGTCACAATTAGTAGGTGGCAAATCTGGAAGGCAAACCCAGGTGATCTAGCTCCAGTTTATTTTCTAAAATTACGATGTTAAGCAAATGTTTACTGAGCTAGTATATAGCTAGGGGTACAACAGTGAACACAAGAAAACAAACAAACAAAAATCACACCCCCAGCCTGCTCAAGGAAGGGTAAGGAGGTCAGTGTGCTTGAAGCAGAGTGAGGGAGTGTGTGGCAGGAGCTGGAGTCAGAAGGTAATATTGGCCGGGCCAGATCATGTAGAACCCTGCAGTGACTTTGATGTTTAATTCAAGTGAGATGGGAAAGGGATACAGGGCTTTGAGTGCAGAGTGACAGGATCTGCTTTGTTTTTAAAACGCTGCAGTGTGACAACTAGGTTGAGAACTATTGTGGATCGAAGGCATAAACAGGGAGACAGTCTGAAGGTTATTGCAATAATCTAGGGATGATACGGTGACAGCCTGGAGCAGGGAGGCAGGGGTGGAGGAGAAGTGGTCAGTGAACATTTGGAAGGAACAGCCAGTAGGATTTGCTGACAAGTTGGATGTGGACTTCGTAAAAAAGAAGAATCAGGGACGATGTTAAAATTTTTGATCTGAGTACCTGGAAAGCTGGGGTTGCCGCTGACTCTCTTACTTACTCCCCAGGGTGCTTACAAAGAACCAGTAAGATGATAAATGGAAAGCCTGTGTGAACCCCGAAGGTCTACCAAAAGCTATTTGTTGTTGTTATCATTATTGTTTTGTGATCCGAAACTTTCCAGCTCTAGGTTGCAAGAAGATGTCAGACTGGGTTGAACCACCATCAAGAAAATCAGTGTCTCAATTATGGGAGAATATAATTAGCTCATTATAATTTTGATTTGTTCTTTTTCAGCACCTCGCTCTTTTCCCTGCCTGTGCTGAGTACATATTTGAGATTCAAGAAGCCTCTCTCTCTATCATAATGGACAAGGCAACATCAATATAGACAGCAATGGAGAAAACAGTGGCAATTTTGAAATTACCTCCTTGAGATCCTTGTCATTGTATTTTTCAGAGCCATTGTATTTAAATGGAGGAGTTGCAGGCTCTTCACTCTGCACAGCGTGAGTGAAGTACACAATGGTAGACTGCTGTTCCCAAAGAAGTAAATTCATTCCTGCCCAAACTCGCCCAGGTTTCCAGCAAAATCCTTATCAATGTGACAGTTGCCTGTTGAGTTTTCTTAAAGAGAGAGTAATGTTCCATATTGGATTCATGAGTGCACTGGTGAATTTTCATTACTTCTTTGGTTCATTTATTCAAACAGTTCACAACTTTCATTGACAGGAGGTCGCTATTGTTATCATCTTCCCCATTTTACAGATAAAGAAAATGAGGTCTGGAGAGGTGAAACTGACATGTTCAAGGCCACACAGGGATTAAGAAGCAAAGGTAAGATTTGAAGCCTATCTGCCCCAACCCTAAGTGTAATTCCTCATACTCGACAGTAAGTTCTCAAAGTATTGGTCTCACAGAAACTAACTTTTATTTTTGCCAAAATAGTTTTTATTAACCTCAGTGAAGAGCTGGAATCATAGAGTGACTTTAATGAAACATAGTTTTATTACTTTCAAATGTTATATAAATTACCAACTACGATATAACAGAGTGCAAATAATGAATATGAGGGGAGTTAATGAAAAGATTACAATTCATAATAAGCCTGCAAAATGCAAGCTTGTATCATAAACATAAAAGACCTTTAACATTACAGTAATTAATTGCTGGACTTAGAAGTTGCTGATGCATGAAAAGAATGCTTAATTCGAGAGCCCTAAATTTTAGAAAAAGGATGCTGATTTTAAAAGGATTTACCTTACCCGTTGAGACTCTCAAAATTCTCAGTATCTGTGATGCATTTATTGTATCTTTCATCAGTAGCTTTCAACTAAGCAGAAATGGATCACCAACCACACCCTCTTGGTCTATTTTCCTGTGGTTTATATGAGATTTCAAGGTCTGCATTCCAACTGTATATGCTCAATCATACTTTGCACCATAATAATTGGTTATCGGTAGAAGGTAGCCTCTGGTTTTGAGTCAAGACATGCCACAGAGTCCTGGTTCTGTTACCTCCTAGCTGTGCAAATCTGGGCACATCCCTTAACATCTCTGGGCTTCAGTTTCCTCTTCAGACAAATTAAGATAACAAAAATACTTACATCACAGGACTATTTTGAGGATTTGAGCATTGTATATGAAATGTCTATTATAGCAAGTGGTACATTAAATAGTACTGAATTAATGGAGTCTATTACTACAATTGAGTTACACAACCCAACCCCTTTCCTTTAGAGAGGAGGAACTAATGTTTCAGGAGGTTAATGCGACTTGCCCAAATCCACCTGGCTATTTAGGGACTCAGATAGTATAGTACAAAAGCAGAATGAAGGTGTCCGGCCTGCAAGCTCAATACCTCATCAACCATTATGTTAACACTGAAGAACATCTCCTCCTACATAGCCGCTGTAAAAACTCATCATCTGGAACATATCAGTTAAGAAAGGCACTGCTGTGAGAGGACATGCTGAAATGGACAAAGTCATGAATGCCTGGAGTTCCCTGAAAACACTGCCACTTGAGACTTAGGGAGGGAAGGATCCAGCCCCAAGCCTTATGCATTTAAAATGGAACTTTCTCCATGACATGTGGTCAGCTCTCAAATGTATCAAACTCTGGGTCCTCTGTGTCCTTCATGATAAACTTTGCAAATGTGACTACTGAACCTGCTCAGGATCATCTGGTCAAAGCAGTGCCATGTTGCCTGCTTTGACCTGGTTTCATCTGAAGCCTAAAAATTCTCTAGAGGTCCAGCCCCTCAATTCCACTTCCATCCTTTGCTGCCCTATTTACACATCTCCCTGCATCCCTTTGGATACCTGGCTCTCAGGGGTAAGCACCTACCAGTCCAAAGTAAGTGACCTGGAAACCTGTGACCTCGCTGGGTTTGCTCCAATTCAACAGTAAATTTAGGACAGTAAAAGACAGTCTTGTATTACTAAACTTCCAGAACTTATCACCCCAGTAAGTAGTATAGATTTATATGGAATTTAGCATCAGCTTAATACAAGCAAATGCATTAAATTCATTAGACATTCATCATCAGACCTAAAAAATCCTCTAAATATCTCAGGAGTAATCAACCCCATCACTCCTTTGATAGCATTAATAAAATAGAGAAATTTGCCTGAAAGATCTACTCAATTCTAGTCCTCTGAAACCTTCTCTGGAATCTCTTATTAAAATGAAACAAAACAACAATAATAACAGAAGCGTCAACGGAACTCAGACTGACCATGCCTGGTCTGTGATGCTGCCCATTAGCATTCATAAGAATTAGACTCAGCTATTTTAAAATATCCCTTTCTTAGAGCAATATGTTGTTTTTCAGTTTTTTATTGGGTCTTGTTTGTTTGTCCTACTATTTCCTTTATGACATGCTGTTCAGGGTTCAGGAGAATGATATATTCTCCTCAAAACCAGCACTCCATCCTCTTGGGTGACTATTTTTGTTAGGAAATTTCTGGCTACACATAATGGAAAAAGCGACTTGGCATACAAGGTAAAGAATTGTTAGCTCACATAAGAAACCTGGCATGTTTTCCAGACATGGACAACAGGCAGTACGGGGCAATGCTCCCCAAGAGAAAAGAAACAAACAAATCGTAGGTGAGCCCTACAATCGCCCTGCCTTATTGCCAGGAGAGGTTCTGGGTTGTGGTGGAGGGAGGGAGAACCCTGAGCTGGGAGTCTTCCTGAGTTGAGGTGACAGAGTAAAACATTCAGGAAGGCCAAAAAGCTAGAATTCACATGATAGAGTACCCAAGAGCAAAGCAACAGAGATCTGCAGAAGGTCTCCCTTCAGTCTTCATGGAGTACTGATCACTGCGTATGTGAGGAAACTACTAAGGCTGAGGAAAGAGCCACCGTAGGTGGAACAATCTCCCCTAGATCCCACAAGGCTGGGAATACGACGCGTTCTATCAGCCAGAGTGGAACAGCTTTGTAACAAACACTCCAGGCTTCGGGTAGAGTGCTCAGAGGGTATTGCTTCAGAAGTGGTGACAAATTCACCATAAGCAAGGGCTGTCCTGGCTCCACCTAATAAAGCATAAAAGCAAGGATCTGAAGCAGAGGTCAGCAAACATTTTCTGTGAAGGACCAGAGAGTAAATATTTTATTAGGTGAGTGCAAAAGTAATTGCGGTTTTTGCATTGTTGAAATTTGCCATTTGATATTTGGGATACATTCTTAAATAAATGTGGTTATGTTATACATCATTTTTTTCTTTGAGACAGAGTCTCTCTCTGTTGCCCAGACTGGAGTGCAATGGCTCGATCTCGGCTCACTGCAACCTCCATCTCCAGGATTCAAGTGATTCTCCTGCCTCAGACTATCGAGTAGCTGGGATCACAGGCATGTGCCTCCATGCCTAGCTAATGTTTGTATTTTTAGTAGAGATGAGGTTTCACCATGTTGTCCAGGCTGGTCTCGAATTCCTCACCTCAAATGATCTGCCTGACTTGGCCTCCCAAAGTGCTGGGATTACAGGTGTGAACCACCGCCCCTAGCCTTATACATCATTGTAATGGGCATTTCTCGCTTTATTTTTTGGCTAATGACTTATTAATTGCTGTTTATTTTATATTTATTTCAGACTATGGAAATAATGATAGTCAAAAAGTAAATTCGAGAGATTTTCTTATTTAAGCTCAAAATAGTTCGTAAAGCAGCAGAGACACCTCACAACATCAACAACATATTTGGCACAGGAACTGCTAATGAACGTGCAGTGCAGTGGTGGTTAAAGAAGGTTTGCAAAGGGGGCAAGAGCCTTGAAGATGAGGGGCATAGTGGCCAGCCACCGGAAGTTGATCATCAAAGCTGATCCTCTTACAACTACACGGGAAGTTGCTGAATAACTCAATGTTGACCATTCTATGGTCGTTTAGCATTTGAAGCAAATTGGAAAGGTGAAAAAGCTTGATAAGTGGGTGCCTCATACGCTGAGCAAAAATTTTAAAAATCATCATTTTGAAGTGTTGTCTACTCTTTTTCTATGCAATAACAATGAACCATTTATGGATCAGATTGTGATGTGTGACGAACAGTGGATTTTATACAACAACTGGTGATGATCGGCTCAGTGGTTGGACTGAGAAGAAACTCCAAAGCACTTCCCAAAGCCAAACTTCCACCAGAAAAAGTCATGGTCACTATTTGGTGGTCTGCTGCCGGTCTGATCCACTACAGCTTTCTGAATCCCGGCGAAACCATTACATGTGAGAAGCATGCTCAGCAAGTCTATGAGATGCGGCAAAACTGCAATACCCGAAGCTGGTGTTAGTCAACAAAAAGGGCTCAATTCTTCTCCACGACAACATCTGACAGCACGTCGAACAACCAACGCTTCAAATGGATTGGATTATGAAGTTTTGCCTCATCCGCCATATTCACCTGACCTCTCACCAACTAACTACTGCTTCTTCAAGCAACTTGACCACTTATTTCAGGGAAAATGCTTCCACAATGAGCAGGATGCAGAAGATGCTTTCCAAGAGTTCGCTAAATCCTGAAGCATGGATATTTACACTGTAGGAAAAAACAAGCTTATTTCTTACTGGCAAAAAGGTGTTGATTGTAATGGTTCCTATTTTGCTTAATAAAGATGTGTTTGAGCCTAGTTACAATGATTTAAAATTCACAGTCCAAAACCGCAACTACTTTTGCACCTACTAGAATGTATGGGCCACATGGCTTCTGTCTCAACTGTTTAAGTCTTCTGTAGTAATGCAAAAGTTGCCATAGACAGTATGTAAATGAATGAAGCACCCAAATTGTTTTGAAGTAACTTAATTGCATCCCAGGACAAGGCCCCCAAACATTTAAAGGAACTGAAAAAAATGATAACATCCAACAACATGACATTCATAATGCCTGATAGCCAATCAAAAATGCTCAGGGATGCAAAAAAATAAAAAAAAAATAAAAAAAAGAAAAGAAAAAGAAAGAACGAAAACTGTGACCCGCAATGAGGGAAAAAAATAAATCCACAGAAATAGACCTCAAAATGACACAAATAATCAGACTAGTAGTCAAGAACATTAAAACAGCTGCTATAATCATATATTATTTGCTCAAGAAGATAGAGAAAAGTGTGTGTGAGCATGCTAAGGAGACAATGGAAGACATAAAAAGGACCCGAAGCAAAATTTTAGGGATGAAAAATATATCTCAGATTTAAAAATGCACTGGTTGGAATTAACAGCAGAGTAGGCACTGCAAAAGAAAAGATCGGTGACCTTAAAGACACAGTGATAAAAACTATCCAGAATGATACACAGAGTTAAAAGACAAAATAAAAATAGAGGACTATCTGTGAGCTGTGAGACAATACAAAAAGACCTAATATTCATGAGGTTGGAGTGCTAGAAGAAGGGGAGAGAAAAATATTTGAAGAAATTATAGCCAGAACTTTCAAAATTGATAAAAATTTAAACCCATATAGATAAAAAGAAATCAATGAACTGCAAATATAAAAAACATGTAGAAAATCACATCAAAGCATATCAAAACCAAATTGCTGAAAAGTAGTGATAAAGAGAAAAACTTAAATGAAGCCAGAAACAAAGACACATTATATGCAGAGGAACAAAGATAAAAATGAAAGCAAACGTCTCAGAAACAATGAAAGCCAGAAAATAGCGGAGTGATACCTTTAAAGTACTGAAAGAAAGTAACTGTTAACCTGGAATTATATATCTGGTAAAAATATATTTCAATAACAAAAGTAAAGATTTTTTTCAAACATACAAATGATGACAGAATTCATCACCAGAAAACAATTACCACATGAAATACTGAAACAAGTCCTTTAAGCAGAAAATAAAATGATACCAGATGGAAGTTTGAATTTACATAAAGAATATGTGAGTAAATATAAAATATTTTTTCTTATTTTTAAAATCTCTTCAAAAGATTATTTTAAAAAGTAGAAATAACAACGTGTTGTGGGGTTTATAGCATATGTAGAAGAAAAATGTATGACAAAAAAGAGGGGGTGTGGGAGAGGGAAGTACACTTTTGTAAGTTTCTGATACTATACATACAGTTGTATAACATTTGCTTGAATATAATGTGATAAGTTAAAGATTTATGCTGTAAGCCTTAGAGCTGTAGTTTTAGGGGTGCTCCCTGGGGATATGTGTCACAATGTGGGGATGGGTATTACCCACGTCTAGTGGGTAGATGCCAAGGATGCTGCTAAACACTCTGCAAAACATAGGACAACCCCCCCACACCTCCCAACAAAGAATTATCTGGCTCAAAATACCAATAGTGCCAGAGCTGAGAAACCCCGTTCTACAGCAATCACTAAAACAGAAAGCGAAGAGATGGGACTAAGAAGTCAACAAAGGAGATACAATGGAATCATAAAAAATAGTGCATTAATCTAAAAGAAGGCAGGACAAGTAAGTGGAAAAGGGAACAAAGACCAGATGGGCCAAAAGGAAAACAAATAAGTTGGAAGGTTTAAACCCAATGACTGGCCGGGCGCGGTGGCTCAAGCCTGTAATCCCAGCACTTTGGGAGGCCGAGACGGGTGGATCACGAGGTCAGGAGATCGAGACCATCCTGGCTAACACGGTGAAACCCCGTCTCTACTAAAAAATACAAAAAACTAGCCGGGCGAGGTGGCGGGCGCCTGTAGTCCCAGCTACTCGGGAGGCTGAGGCAGGAGAATGGCGTAAACCCGGGAGGCGGAGCTTGCAGTGAGCTGAGATCCAGCCACAGCACCCCAGCCTGGGCGACAGAGCGAGACTCCGTCTCAAAAAAAAAAAAAAAAAAAAAAAAAAAAAAAACCCAATGACATCAATAATCACATTAGATACAGTGGTCTGCACATCCCAATTAAGGGCAGAGACTGTTAGATTGTATTGAAAAATGCAAGACCCAACTATAGGCAAGATCTGACATTAGGCATAAAGATAAAGATAAAAGTGAAAGGATGCTAACACTTAAAAAGTGGCATTGTTAATATCAGACAAAGTAGATTTCAGAGCAAAGAACAGGTGTATTACAGGTAGAAAGAAGTTCATCTCATAATGTTAAAGAGGTCAGTTCACCAAAAGGTATAATAATAATAATAAACCTGTGTACACTTAACAACAGAGCTTCCAAATACATGAAGCAAAAGCTGATAAACTAAAATGAAAAACAGACAAATCCACAATTATAGTTGGGGACACCCCTCTCTCAACAATGTTTATAATACATAGGCAGAAAATCAGTGAGGATATAGAAGACTTGGATAATATTCAATGGTGAAAGGGTGAATGATCTTCCCCTAACATCAAGGCAAGGCAAGGCAAGGATGAGACAAAGTGTCTGCTCTCACCACATGTGTTCCGCATTGTAGCAAAGGTCCTAGCCAGTGCAGTAAGACAAGAAAAACAAATAGAAGACATATAAACTAGAAAGGAAGAAGTAAAACTGACTTTGTTCACAGATAAAATAATCATCTACATAAAAGATCCTAAATAATTTATTAAAAAGTTACCAAAACTAATAAATGTGTTTAGTAAGGTTGAAGAATACACAATCAAAAAATAAAAATCAACTGTGTTTCAATACAGTATAATTGGTTCACTATATAAATGACTGGTAATTAACATAAAAAATCATTTACAATAGTATTATATTAAATATATAAAACAGGGATACATTTTGACAAAATATATGTAAGAGTCATACACTAAAAACTATAAAACATTGCTGAGAGAAATTAAAGATCACATATATAAATACAGAGATATTCCATGCTATTGACAGGAAGATTAAATATTGTTAAAACATCAGTTCTTACCAAATTGATTTATAGATTAAATGAAACCCAATGAAAATCTCAGCAGGACTTTTAAAAAATAGAAATTGACAAGCTGATACCAAAAATTATATGGGAATGTGAAGGACCTAGAATAGTCAATTTTGAAAAAGAACAATGTTGAAGGACTTACACTGTCTAAGAAACTTAGCATAAACTATAATAACCAAGACTTTGTGGTATTACTATAAATATAGACATATAGATCAATGGAACAGAAAGTCCAGAAATTGATCTACATGAATAACATCAGAAGTCATTAAGAAAATGCAAATTAAAACCACAATGAGATGCCACTACACTAAGCACCATTATAATGGCTAAAATGATAAAGACTGACCATCCCAAGTGTCAGGGAAGATGAGGAGCATTTAGAACTTCTGCACATGCTGGCAGGGATGTAAAATGGAACAGTCACTTTGGAAAACAGTTTGGCAATTTCTTTAAAAGTTAAGTGCACACCTACCAAAGGACCTATGTATTCCACTTGTTAAGTATTTACCCAAGGAAAGAAAGCATCAATTCATGCAAAGGCTTGTACGTGGATGTTTACAGCAGCTTTATTTGTAGGTGCCCCGAACTGGAAACAACCCATATTTCCATCAACAGCCTAAAAGATTTTTTAAAAATGGTATACCTACACAATAGAACTATGTCTCAGCAATAAAAAGGAATAAACAACTGACACATGCAACAACATGGAGAGGTCTAAAAATCATTATCCTCAGTTAAAGGAGTCAGACAAGAAAGAGACAACATTGTATGATTCCATTCGTAAAAATTCTAGAAATTGCCAGTTAATCTATACTGACAGAAACTGATCAGTAGTTTCCTTGGTATGGAGACGGAAGGAAGAATTAATTACAAAGGGACATGGGGAAACTTTGTTGGGTGGGGAGTAATGGAATTTTTTTTTTTGATTGTGTTGATGGGTTTACAGGTATATGTATTTATCACAACTCATCAGATTAAACACTTTAAACACAATTTAAAAATTTATATTTTATGCTGACCATACCTCAATACAGCTATAAAACATTAAAAGAAGAAGAAGAAGGCATAGAAGGAGGAGGAGGAGGAGAAAGAGAGGGAGGAGAAGGAGGAGGAGGGCGAGGAGTAGGAGGAGGAGGAATAGCCACCAGTAGGGTGGCAACAGGATCCACGACCCTCTACACCCTGTTATTCACAGTGCTGGATTCTTCCTAATGCCCTATGTGATTACAGGGTAGCTACTCACAATCCGTCTTACAAACTTCCTTGTTCACATCGGTAGGAAGGAGAGACAGACTTCACAAAGCTCCCTCTTAAGACAGAAACCAATCCCCCAGAATCATCCAGCAAACTGCTCTTCCTATCTCATTGGCCAGAATTGTGCTACATGCCTTTTCCTCAATCCTCCCTTAATCAGATCTACCCCCTTATTCAGTGGAAGAGGGGGCTTGGATGTTGGAGAATTGAACTGAAGCTATTTTTCACTACACCGTGAAAACTGAGATCTTTTTCTTTTCTACTCCTTCCTCACTTCCTCTTTCTTCTCTCTCTCCCTCCATTTCCTTCTTAATAAAAATGTAGTATAGGCAGAAGTTATACATGGATTCAAAAAAGTGCTTGGACATTTATGAAAGACGGAACTGTAAATGGAGACAAGATCCTGAGGTCAGGAGCTCAAGACCAGCCTGGCCAACATGGTGAAACCCCATGTCTCTGCTAAAAATACAAAAATTAGCCAGGCGTGTTGATGGGTGCCTGTAATCCCAGCTACTTGGGAGGCTGAGACAGGAGAATCACTTGAACCTGGGAGGTGGAGGTTGCGGTGAGCCAAGACCATGCCATTGCACTCCAGCCTGGGCAAGAAGAGCAAAACTCAGTCTCAAAAATGAAACAAACAACAACAACAACAACAACAACAACAAAAAAAACCCAAGACAGAGCTTGCTCTGCTATCTGCTATTAATGGTGACATTTATGAAGGACTGTTGACATCTCCTGCTGGACAGGCAGGGAGCAAGGAGGTGTGGCTGCTCTAAGATCCCTCACCTCCTAACGTCAGCCATTCACCAATTCGAATCTTGTGAAGAAGCAACCATAGTCAGGCAAAAGTTGACTTCTTTATTGTGTAGCAAACGTACACTCGATCCAGCTCCATGACATGGTCTGTGACTTGATTTCGAGAGCAGAAATCGGAAAGCTGCCTCTCTGATGCAATTTCTCATAAGTACCCAGATGTTAATTAAGTCACTACTTTTTATAGGCTAAAAAGTAGTATCCAATTTTCTAATTAACATTTTCTTAGTAAAGCTGATACATTGTTTGAAAAATACACATTGTTTTCCGCCATGAGATTAAATATAGCTATTTTTGGATTGAATGGAAAAAATACCTCTGCCCATACATATTTTTACTTTTCCTGAATTGGCCATTATTCAAGAAGGATTGCTCACCACCTCTGGTCTGGAGGGCAGAAGCTTGCTAAGCAACTGAATTGTTCACCATGGGTTTCCGGGAAATGTTTAACCTACTCGATAGAACTAACGGATTTGAAAGTCCTTTAATGGCACCATTTACATGTTAATGTTCTAATGACAAAGGCGTTTTATCTGTTCATTGGAAGCAGTGAAACCCTACTTAACTTGACTTAGAAGCCTTTGTTAACACATGATAAGTGTCAGGAAGCGATACAACTTTCCCCAGGATGAATCTGGAGATTAGGGACTTAGTTTGCAGTAGGTCCCTTTCTCCAAGGACCCTCTCCCAGCTGACTGCCTGCGAGATTTGTGCCCACAGGTCCTGGGCTGAGTAAAGCATGTGGAAAGGCGTCTGTGCTGCCATCGGGCTGCCTGGGTGGTCAGAGTCTATATACAGCGCTCTGCTCACATCCCTCCGGAGGCTTTACCATTTTCCTGTACATGGCTCCTGGACTGGTGCTTTCATCCTTAATGGCCAGCTTCTCTGTCGAAGCCCTGTCCTCCGTCTGCTGGAATCTGCACCCACCATGCCGAAAGCTGGAAGTACCTGGGAATTTACATCCCCCTGGGGAGTGGCCCTTAACCCATGACTGAGAGGTACAGCTCCCTCACCACTTATTGGGACAACTCTGAGATCTGATCTAGACCTGGAGATCTCTTTATGATGCAGATTCTAATTCAGAGAGTCCGGTCTGGAGTGGAGGCTCTGCAATTCCGACAAGCTCCAGGGTGGTCGCTGATGTTACTGGTCTAGGAGTCCCATGGGTCTACACTGTCTTGGGAACATCCCTGTGGGATTATGTAGCTTCTTTCTCTGGGACCTTACTTGGTTGCCTTCCTTGGCTTGGCCATCTTCCAGGTCTCAATTCACTCCTGGCCATCTCTGGGAATACTTTCTAGTATATCACTTTCACATGATTCCTTGTCTCAGAGTATTCTTCTGGGGATCCTACCCTAAGACACCAGATCTGCAGCACCTTGGCAAGGGGCGGGCTGTATTCAAGATGCACTGTAACTGGGCTCCAGCCTCCAGGGACCATCCATGTCATCTGCCACTGCCTTCTCAAACCATCCTAGGTGCCAGTCCCACCTGATTATCCATGAACTTCCCAAGCCTCCTGACTTTTTGCTCATGCTTTTCCACAAATCTGAAATTATTGCTTTCACTTTTCTGCACACTAAAAAGCTCCTCGTTTTTCAAGGCTTGTTTCCAATGCCATTCTGACCAAGAGGCCATTGCTGATCTCCACATTCAAAAGCAGCCCCTCCTCCCTTGTGTTTTCCCAGCATGTTGCCTATGTCTTGGTTTCCCTGTCCAAATAATGGGTACACCAGAAGTTGCCCTTGTCACTCTCAGAGTTGTTGTGATGATCAAATGACAGGATAGATATGAAATGGCTCACTAAGCTGATAAGATGATGATGATGATCATGGAGAAAAAATACAGCACCTGTGAACTTCCATATGTAGAGTTTTTCTAAAAAAAAGGAATTACTTCTTCTTTTAAAAGATCTATACATGAAATCTTGGATTTGCAGCACTAGTATGTAGGGAACATATTGATTATATACAACCCTAAGCCATTACATTTCCAGATTGGGATATCAATCTGTTATTCCCAGGTTGGGAATCTCTTGCTGTTGACTTACAATACTGCAGTTCAACTCTATCACACCCTGCAAAACCAGACCACTGGCAAAGAAGGTCAATGTTATTGTTCTGGGGCCAAGACATGTGGTGAATCTCAACTTCTGGGACACTCAGAGGCACCCTCAGGGCCATCATTTTCCCTCACCAGCACAGTGAGCTGCAAAGCCTATCACAATAGGCGGAGTGGGAAACTTTGGGGAAAGACAACAAGTTTAATGTTTGCCACTTCTTAGGGAACGGTGACAGCACCAAGGCAGAAATATCTGGAGCTCAGCAGGATGTGTGAAGACTGGACTGAGAGAGGTAGGAGGTAGAAAGACGGGTGTGGGAACAAGCTAAGTCGGGCTCCTGGCTTGACAAATTACTATTCAGCTGGCTTGCCTGAATTGTGACATATTATTTATTAAAATGGAAAGAAAATTTAAAAAGTGAGATGTCAGCCCCAACCCCAACCTCCCTGAGCACAGGCAGCCAGCACAAAGCAGCCTCTGCACAGCCTAAAAATTCAACATGACAGCAGTGTAGGGAAGAGAAAGTCATCCCACCTGTTTAGAATCAGACAGACTTAGGGGCAAGCACTCCATATCTGCATGACCTTGAACAAGTCCTCTACCCACTTTACACCTCAGAATTCTTATTGTAAAACAGGGATAATCATGATAGAGGGTCATTGTCAGGATTATAGGTGGAAAAGCATTTTGACAAAATTCGATTGTGTTATAACTATTATTGTGAATGAGGATAATGATGGTGATTGGGTTTAACTTGTACAGTTTTTTATTTTATTTGATTTTGATCATGTATAGTAAAAGGTTACTGGCTATCAACTTTTTTATATTAAGAAATAAACCCTGTCCTTAGGGAGTTAGCATGTTATCAGAGCAGACAGACTTATAATCCAATAATTAAAACATATTACTTTGGGTCAGAGGATACCCACGATCATCTTCACTGTACAGACAGGGAAACTGAGGATCAGAAGGTCAAATGGCTTGCTGAAGGTTATGCAGCTAGGAAGCAGGGTCAGAGCTCTGGCCTGGTTTTCTGACCCTTCACTCTACCTCCAGAATGACTGCCCTCCCCTCCTCACCCTCCTGGGTCATGGTGTGGGCTGTGGCACTCCTGCTTACCTGTTGCGTGAGTCTGGATAGTCAAGGAATTCCTCTAAGCCTCAGTTTCTTCCTTTTGCCATTAAACCATGATTACTTTTGCACCAACCTAATAAAAATGTGGCATTTACACATGCCCTGTCTTACTTCACAAATCGCATGCCTGCTGTGTGCCGGATACCCTGCCAGTCACTTTACATATATGAAAGGGATTAAGGAAGCAATACTTACATGCGAGATACCTGGCACAGAGTGGGCACTCAGTGAAAGGTCTGAGCAGGTTGAGTAGCTCATTTCATCCTTCCTAAAAATCCTTGTTAGACCCTATTTTGCAAGTGGAACTTGGAGAGGTTAAACAATTGAATGGAGGTCACATAGCTATTAGAAGGTAGAACTGACATACAAATCCTGATTTTAAAACTATGCCCTTTCCACCTTTTACATTAGTACATGAGATGATGATGATGATGGTGATCATCATCATCATGTCTAGAAGAATGTCAATGTAACCTACAGCAAAAGATGCTCCAGCCTCCTTCAGCTACCAAGAAGGATAATATACATGGGGTTGCCTGTGAGGCATCCTTGCAGTTATCTGCTGGGAGCCTCCCAAAAGTCCAGGGAGGAAGGTGTAGCCGGCTGAAGAGTATACATAGAATTGGAATGGCCTCTCCTGGTGGAAGCAACTTGCCATTGTCCGAGGCATGAAACTCCAAGGGCAGGGCCGTGGAGCCTGGGTCACGGCAATGGTACTGTTCACCTGCTTATGTCTGATTAGGAAACACTGTCGGTAGTGACAGTGCCTCATGTCAGGAACAGCTCAAGTGCTAAGCATTCTCCTCTGGGCTTGAGACAGAGAGGAAGTGTGGAAGAGGCTAAAATTCAATTCTAGTAGGTGGGAAGTGGCTGGATATAAATATTTTAAGACAACAAATATGATTCAGAAGGCTAATTGGAACTTGCTGACACCACCAAGGGCTCCTGGCGGCATGACACACAGATGGGAGTAGGAATCTCCGCCTCAGCATTAGAATACATACTGTAAATACCATGGAGGAAGCTGTCTGTCCCCTCCAGGGACACACGTCTAAGTCCTCACTAGAAAGCTGGTGCACGGGACAGGGAAAGGTGGAGAAGATGGGCACTGAACAGTAGCCTAGCTTTTTGTCTTGGATCTGTCTACTTTCCTGAGAAAGTCACTTAACCTTTCTGAGCCTCAGTTTCCTCATCTATAAAATGGGTAGAGAGTGAAGGTGGTAGTGGGCAGGGATTAGACTCAATGATCTTTAAATTGCCTAGCTCTTTCCCTGCTCTGGCACTGTGAGATTCCAGGAATCTATAGCCACCTCTTGGATTTCACATTTGGTTGTTTAGCAGCAAGATAGCTTAGTAGGTTTAGCACCTGGACTCTGATGCGGGACAGCCTGAGTTCAGACATCAGCTCTGCCACTTACTGCATGGTACTGGCAATATTACCCCTATACATAGGTAAGAGGGGCCCTGCTCTGGGCCCCACACTTTTGAGGGTGTTTCTCTGATCCTCTTCCATCTGTACCCTTCCCTACAGGGAGCAAGAGGATGTGCCCACCAGGAGCTCATATTCTCAAACTAGACCATACTCTGGGTCCCTGGAATTCTCTGCCTAAATGACTCCAAGCCAGCTGACAGGACCCAGATGGGCCTCATCTTTGGGTCTATCCTCTCTAGGGTGGACCTCTCCTCCGAAGGGGTTGTGGTTTGACGTGGAGTGTCCCGGGGTTGGATGTGTGGGCTGGGGCATCCATGTGCATGCACAAAAAGTCCCTTACAGTTTAAGACGCAGCTAAAATAGAAGGACAATGGGGGTGAGCTGTGGGTCCGGGACCCCTCACCCTGGGTACTGGTTCTGGTCTCGGATTCCTAAGAGTTGGAGAATCCTGAATTCAAACCAGGCTTTGTAGTCATTATGAAGGTCTATTTTTCAAGCAGAATGATAGAATGCATTTAATTTTACTTGTTGTTGGCTGGATTCAAAACTTGCAAATATTTAGATATGTGTTACACGGGCTTCCACTGGTACTCTCGTCCTGGGCCTCACAGCTGTTAGTGGGGAACCTGGCCCCTGGGAACATTATTTAACCTTGTAATACTGGGTTTCTTCCTCTGTAAACTGGAAATAATATTAAAACTAACATCATAGGCTCAGTGTGGTGGCTCATGCCTGTAATCCCAGCACTTTGGGAGGCCAAGGCAGGTGGATCACTTGAGCTCAGGAGCTCGAGACCAGCCTGGGCAAAATGGTGAAACTCCATCTCTACAAAAGATACTAAAAAAATTAGCTGGGCATGGTGGCACGCACCTGTAGTCCCAGCTGCTAGGGGGCTGAGGTGGGAGGATCCCTTGAGCTTGGGAGGTCCAGACTGCAGGGAGCCATGTTTGCACCACTGCACTCCAGCCTGGGTGACAGTGTGAGACCCTGTTTCAAAACAAAACAAAAAACATACCAAACATCATAAAATTATTGCATGGGTCAATCAGTTGACTCATGTAAACCAGTCCTATGCTCAATTCAGTAGGGCGTTAGCTGTTGTTATTTTTCTGTCATTCAGACCTGGGATTATACCCATAAATGCCCTGCAGACTTCCTGGTCTCCCACTGAAATGCTTTCAACCCGTCCTGCCACCCTGCACATGGTGACTGATCCAGGTAGCCTGACTACAACACTGCCTGGCATACTGTTACCTTTTGAGGTCACCTTTAGCCTGTGTAGTGCCCCCAGCCTCTGTCCTCTACTGGGAGCTCTCCACCCGTGGGACAAAAGGACTCATTACCTGTGTGGCTAAAGCCAGCAAATGAGACATGTGCACTGAGCTGTTTAGAGAAAAAGGAAATAGGCAAATAAAGGTTTCTTCAAATGTCACCATCCCAGCTAGGGTAAGATGCATGAGAGCTAAAATACACAATCTTCTGGGAAGCAAATAAATAAGTTTGAATTCAGGGATCAGGCCTTGGCCATGTCATTAACCATCCTGCTTGGAGACCTGGCTCTTGATAACAAGCCGGTGGGAAGAATTGCTCTTTCAATTTAACCTTGCTATCATTAAACGGCCTTCTGCAGTTTCTCCGATATGCTTATTTTATTTTTCCGGCATCATGCTAGTTAAAAGTAGGATAAATGATAAGTCTGTTAACAAATACCTGAATTAATTTTATGGCAGAGATTGCTGAGCAGGGAGCAGGGTGGGACCATTCCTGCACTGTGGGCTGATAACCATTTCGGGCATCGAACATTTATTAAGGACCAATAATAAAAGCCCTTGTGATGGTGTAATGGCTCATTCTAAATGCTTCCTGCTAATAAAATGAGCATTGATTTGAAAGGCAGTATTTAAATTCTATCCACAGCATGTCAAGGAAAGGACAACTGTGTCTGAGGCGTGAGAAGCACTTAGCCAACTTGTTTAATCATCAGATGCTCTGCAAATTGTGTGTGCTCTTGGCAGGTGGGAAAATGTTCCCTAGCAAATGCTTCATTAGGGGAGGTAACCACAGAGCAGGGTTCAAATCCTAGCTCCCTACATTTGGGCTTGGTGACTTTGGACTGGGTACCTAAACTCTCTCAGCCTTTACTGGCTCCTGCATAAAATAGAGATATTCACAACTTTCATGTGCTGTGGTTTGGGAAGTTAGTAAGTGATTACATAAAGTGATACAGCAGCGTCAATAAATTTTAAGCTCTCTTCTCCTTTCCCTTAAGCTTGAACATGGACCAGCTCTGGGTAAACACATTTCTAGCTTCAGGAAAATTACTGTGCCATGAACAAAGTAACAAGCTCAGAAATAGATGGGCTCCGCTCTCTTGTAAAGACTACTTCCTATGTGTACCTTGATCATCATTTCCAACCTGGATACATGTCACATGTCCATGCTAATCTTCTGATTGTTAATATAGCAAACTTGATCATAACATTCACATGAGAACAGTCTTTCAGTGGCCCTGAGGACAAAGTCCACACAAACCAGCACTGCATCTGAGACCTGTCTCCTGCCTCCCTGTGCTCCCCATCCCCTGGAGCCTTACCGTGCCCCCTTGCTCTTCCGTGGGCACTTACCATTCCAGTCCCATGCTCTGTCCTAGCTTCCTGCCTTTGCACATGCTGTTCTCTCTTCCTGGAGTATCTTCCACCACTTCTTCCTGAATAGCTCCTTTTACCCTTAGGGGAAGCTGAGGGGTCCTCTCTAGAGGGACTTCAGGGTTAGCTTTCTCTAACCCCGGAGCTTCTCTCTGCTAGCAATAACTGCATTGCACTGAAATGGATTTTTCTTCTTCTTTCTTGAACTGAAGGCGAGTCTCACATCTGTCTGTCAAGCAGCCATCACAGTGCCTGGCATCGAGTCAACATTTCATGAATTTGTTGACTCAGCTCTCATTCCCTAGGAATGCTTGTCCAGTCTCAGAGATTTAAAAACAATCTGTATGCTGAGGACTCACGAATAAATCTGGCTCAGCCCACTCCCTTAACCTCTACACACAAACACCCAACTGCCCACTTACAAATCTCACTCGGATGTTCAAGCTTGTCCAAAACAGAGCTCCTGATGATCCTTCCCAAACCGGCTCCTCCTCCAGTCCTTCTCTTCATTGCAGATGGAAGCTTCATCTTTCATTGTTCAGACCAAAAAATCTGGTGTTGTCCCTGTTACTTCCCTTACATCCTATGTCTGGTCTGGCTGTGATTCTGTTGGCTGTAGCCTCAAAACAGATTCAGAATATCGCCCCTTCTCATCACCCCCATTTTCACCTTGATTATTGCAGTAGCTGCATATGGGCTATCTCCCTGTTTGCTTCCACCCTTGCCCCCTGCAGTTTATTCCCAGCACAGCAGTCAGAGTGATCCTGTGAAATGACATCACTCCTCTGCTCACAACCCTCCAATGACTCTCCATCACCCTCAGAGTAATGCTAGATTCCTTACCACAGTAATAAGGGAGTGATACACAGTCTGGCTCATGCTACCTGCCAAGCTCATCTCCATTGTTCTTTGGGAACCCCAGGCAAGCCCCTGCTGCAGGGCCTTTGCACTGGCTGTTCCCTCTGCCTGGAATGCTCCTCCCCCAGAGCCACATGGCTAGCTTCCTTCCTCCAGGTCTTGCCCAGATGCCACCTTCTCAGAGAGACCTCCTCCGGCCACCTTACCTAAAATTTCACCTCCCAACACATATTCCCTTGTCCTGATTTATTTTTCTTCTTAGCACTCGTTCATCATGCTATATGTTTTACTTATGCATCTTGTTTATTTTCTATCTCCTCCAACCAGTGAGGACATGGATTTTGATCTGTGTGTTAAGTTCTGTGTCCTCCGTTCCTGCAGCAGTGCCCGATCCACAATAGGTTGCCCATTAAACCCTAGTTGGTTGGTCAAATGAATGAATGAATGAATGAATGAATGTCTTCTTCAGCGGGGAAGCCAACCCCAGCAGCCCTCCAGGAGCCTGGAACTGAGGTGGGAGGTGAGACTCAACTCTGGCGGCAGGGACTTGACTCTAGGCCAGGTTGAAGACTAGCTGAAACAGCAAAGAGGCAAAAGCACCTCTCCATGAGACGTGCCCACCAACGCCATGTCAGTTTACGATTGCCATGGCAGTACCTAAAAGTTTCCACCCTCTTTCATGGCAATGACCTAGAAGTTACCACCCCTTTTCTAGACATTTCTGAATAACCCACCCTTTAATTTGCATGCAATTAAAATGAGTATAAATATGACTGTAGACCCGCCTCTGAGCTGCTACTCTGGGCACACTGCCTGTGGAGTAGCCCTGCTCAGCAAGGAGCAGTACCTCTACTGCTGCTGTACATGGCCACTTCATGCTGTCTAGGCTGGGCATGGTGGCTCACACCTGTAATTCCAGCACTTTGAGAAACTGAGGCAGGCAGATCACTTGAGCCCAGGAATTTGAGACCAGCCTGGGGAACATGGTGAAACCTGTCTTTAAAAAATATAAAAACAATTAGCTGGGCATGGTGATGCATGCCTGTGGTCTCACCTACTCAGGAGGCTGAGCTGAGAGGATTGCTTGAGCCCAGGAGGTGGGGGTTGCAGTGGACCAAGATCATGCCACTGGGCGACACGGCGAGACTGTCTCAAAAAAAAAAAAAAAAAAAAAAAAGAAAAGAGAAAAAAAAAAGAAAAAAAACAGTGCTATCTAACACTACTGGCTTGCCCTTGATTCCTTGATTTCTTTCCTGGGTAAAGCCAAGAACCTGTCCTGGGCGAAGCCCCAATTTTGAGGCTCACCTGTCCTGCCTGCATCAGAACCATCAGGTGGCACAAACACCAACGATGCGGGTGGGCTCCACAGTGAGCAGCGAGTAGTCTTTGGCCATATGAGCAATAATAGAGTTAACGCCCCACAGGGACAGCTGCAGGTTCATTGCACGTGATGAGTCTGGGAGGGAGAAAATGTGCTGTTTGGGGTCACTGGACTGCTAGAAGAAGGAATGGTTTTCTCTCTAGGGAACATTTTGAATAGGATTTCAGAGCAGGAAGATATTAAGTGTGAGATGGGGAGCAGTGTGTGTAGGGCTCAGAGACCTCATCCCCCTAGAGATTGTCTGCCCCATCTGGGTGCACAGTGTGGCCAGCAGGTCAGCGCCTCCTGTGGGGGTCCATCATGGGGTGCAGCAGGGCTCCTGCCAGACTTGGCAGCTGGACTAGGACTATGCACAAAATGTAAAGCGAAGTATGCACCCAGAAGCCCATTCTTCCATCAACTTATATATATATTTAAAAACTAGATAAGAGTTGCTATGGAGAGCAAACGTGACTTTAAGATATAATTGCAGTGCATTGTTATTTTCCTAAATAATGCTGGTGTCTACATGGCTCCATCCTGCTTTATTTAGCTTCATCTTTCCAGCTGGAGCTTGCTCCCTGATGGGTGGGGGTGACCTTCATTGGCATCTCTCTACCCTGGGGGTGGTCATGTCCTTCAGGAGCGGGTGATGGATAGGCTCTGCCTTTGTTTTTCTCCTGGGACCCACCCTGCTCCATGGACTCATAGGATAGACCTGGGCAATCACTCCCCTGCGTCCTGCTCACACAGCACTTCAAAGGCCAGAGAGAAAAAAAGCAACAGGATAGCCCTTTGATTCAGTGAGAAAGGTGGCACGTGATGTCTACTCCAGTGAGCTCAGAAGATTTGCAGGTGCTAAACCAGAGACACATTGGCCCCTTTTGGCTAAAGACCTCGGAGCCCACGATCCCTTCCTTCCTTACCCATAGCTCCACTAGTGCCTGTGTTATGTTGTGTTAGAATCCATGTCTGTCTCAGAAGCAGCCTGAAGATAGGGATCACATCCAGTGGATTTTCATAGCCCCAAAGCTTAGTCCTGCATCTGGCACACAATAATACATCTCTGTGTATAACCATGTGCTTTTTCAAAGCTTATTTTTTTGGGCATTCTGGGTAGCAATTCCTCTTATCCAGTCAGTCTGGGGTTCCGCCCTGGGTCCAGCCCACGCAGTTGGAGGACTGACTGGAGCCCTCGTGAGAAGAAACTGGACCTCTGTAGAATGATGCGAAGAAATGTTTTCTTTCCCTCCCCATGTACCCACTCCCATTCATAAAGAAGGGAACTTCCTCCAGCACTTCTGCCCTCTTGAAGTGCTGAGGCTGCAGTATCCACTCCTCTGCCTACCTTTTTATTCTACTCAACTGAGGTGAGATGCTAATATGATGGGGGAATGACCATCACTGGCCTCTTTATTCTGGGGGGGTGGCAATGTCATTAAGGAGTGGGTGATGGACTCTACCTTCATTATTTTTCTGGGACCTGCCCTGCACATAGTACAGGCTCACTCCTCAGGTCCCTGCTCACATAGGCTGAGCACACTGGAGTGGGATCCTGGCTGCGGGTGGCTTGCCACTCTCTCTCTGAGTATGTGAGGCAGGCCAGTGTCTAGCTGAGTAGGGTTTCCACAATGCGACTGCCCCAAGCAAAGTCCAAGTTCTAAGTTAGGGGAGAGGGTTATTAGATACCTATTTCAGCCTTAGGTAAGTCATGTTCTCTAATCTGGCTCATGCCAAAGCCCTGCATTTTGGGAGGTATTAAACATATACCTGGCCCGGAATCAAGCTGCTATTTGGTTGGCATCTAGCCCGTGATCCTTGTGTCTATTTTCTAATGGTGAAACCCGGAGGAGTGGTGGAGTGAGGCTTAGGTTCCCCTTACCTCTGAGAGTTGGGCTTTCAGAGAGACCTGCACTCAGTCATGTTTTCCCTCACCAATGTGGGGTCTTTCTCTTAAGTCTCGTTATTGTCTGGTCTTTTGTCTCATGAATATCAAAATCCCCTAGAAAAACATAGCCTGTCATTTTCCCAGGCAGGCCCTGCTTGTCCCTCCCTTGTCCAGCTCTGGTCACTACGTTCTTGTTACCTGCAGGCTCAGCTCATGTCCAGCTGCTAAGTCAGTGAGAGGCCAGCCTGGCAGAGTATGAGGAGCCCTTCATGCCATCTGGGCAGGATGAGAAGATCAGCTGCTGCCACCCCCGGGAGTCAGGCAGGGAGACAGCCTGTTGTGGACATTTGTTGTGTCTACTGCCTGATATCCATTTCACCCTGCTGGTAACTAGCCCCCAGTTTTCCTCTTGAGGGCTCGCCTGCCCCACCTCCACCCATCTCATGTGCTTCAGATGAAGCTGACTCTAGCCAGACTCCAAAAGTGGCACCTATGAGTAAGCCACACGGACCAGTGCATTTCATCCTCCAGTCAAGTTGGTTCAGACATGAGCACATGACCCAAGTGAGGCCAATTATAGCCAGTGAAACTCAATTCTAGCACATGTATGTGTGCATGTGTGTGTGAACATGTACATGTCCACTACTAGAGAAGTGGCTTTCATTTCCACTGGATGTGAAGCTGAAAGGATGCAGAATTGGGAATTTTTAGCAGCCATCATGAAGAGACAGAAGGGCTAAGAATGAAGCCAACACTGAGGAAGCAGAGACAAACCTTATCCAGGTGACAGCATTTGATGCCTGGGTTGAGCCATGCCTGAAGGCAGAACAGTCTACTTGAATGGACTATTCAGTTACATGACCTGATAAGGTCTCTTGTTTACTTAAGAAAGTTTGACTGGCATTTTCTCACTTGCAACCAAAAGTGTCTTCACTGATACAGAGCCTTTTGTTGCCACCTGATCACCATGCCATAGCCTCTCTACTCTAATCCTTGCTCTGTGGGGTCTGCAGTTTCCTCTCTCTGTCTTCAGTTAGCCAGAGCCCCTGCTGGAAGGGGAGCCTGGCCCCACAGGCCAGATGCTCAGCTGGGTTCTCTTGTCAGTTCTCAAAGCCACCCCTGTGTGCCCCTTGCATCACCTGATTCTGAGAACAGCGCAGTCAACAAGCCCCTGCCTTGTGCCCCTTGGAAATGCTGCCAGCCTGAATCAATAATTCCAAAATATGTTCTGGGGAACACTGGTCCTTTTGGATGCTCTCCGGGAGGACAAAAAGGTTTTCAGTTTTAGAAATTGACAAAGCCCTGTATACACACACACACACACACACACACACACACACACACATCCCTCTTGGAGATCCACCAGCAAATTTACTTATCAAAGGTTCTAATGAGCACTGCCATAAAAAGCAGTGTTCAACATATCATAATTTTGCATTTGAAAACAGATTTCACTATGGAACAAACTTTTTTTTTTGTTGTCGTAGGTATAATACCTATAACAACCTGAACGTATTTGGGGAAACACTTGACTAGAATTTGCAGGAGTTCCTTGAACCTGGCAATTTGTACAACTGGCCTCTTGCTGGAGCAGTCGGCCATTCATTTCTGGTTGGGTCCTAACACCTTTATCTCGGCTTGGTGATATGACATCATTTCTTCCCTCCAGAGCTCCAGGCATGCCACAGGGCTGGGACCACGCTGGCTGTGCTGTTTCTTGGCATATGGTTCCTGTGCTGGTGGTAGCAGGAGATAATTTGATTGGGCTGACAACATTCATTCTTTTCTGGGCCACACAGACCTCCTAATACCCCATTCTGAGACCACAGTTCAAATCTGGCAACAAGAATGCACATAGTTACATGTAAACAGAAAGCTTAACATTAAATTATGATTGATGTTTCAAATCAAACGCTCTCAGGGTTGGGGTGGGAGATGAGTTTCCAGGAAGTAGTGGCCTGTAATGAAACCCACCAGAGTCATAAAAATGCAGGATGGCCATAGGAGGCCGCCTGGAGACTCAAACCTAGATGACAGAAAGAGAGCTAAATTTTAATATTTGCTTGCTTTCAAAACAGCAGCATCATACTTCCCATGAAACAGAAATGCTTGCTTGGTACTGTATTGCCTCATAAATCCTAGGGACCCATTCAGTGACAACGTTGAAGGAGCCAGCTGGCCCAGGTGTGATTACTTCTGGAATTGGAGGGAGGGAGGGAGAGGGAAGGCTACCACTTGTTGACTGGTCTGCATTCATGATCCTTTTCAATCTTCCTAAAATCCAGTGAGGTAAGCAGTGTTTCTGTTTGGCTGGGGAAGAAACCAAGATCCAGAAGGGTGAAGCCTTTGGACTAATGATGGCATTGGGATTTGAACCAAGGTCAACCCAAGGTCAAGCCAAGCCCAAAGCCATGCCCAAGAAGGGATTTCTTACTGATGAATTATGAGTATAGACCTCTCAGATGTGGTTGGTGGTGTCCCGTGACTCTGCCTGGATGAGGCTGTCTTCCCCTTTCTATCAGCAGACAAGCACTCAGTTGTGTGTCCAAACCAAGGCAGAGTATTCTTCCAGGGCCCTGGTCTCTGACTGGGGAAGGGAGACTCTAAGGGGATACAAATATAGTGGCTATAGGGTGAAGTTCCAGGGTTATCCAGACACCCCTAGATTGGAGAAGCTGTTTTTAAACTGATCCTGGATGAGTTACTGGAGATCAGAATTGCCAGAAGATCAGCAGGCTGGTTTGCCCCTAGGAAACATCAACATTTTTGTTTGATTTTTGAGTGTCCCCATAATGGTCATTCCAAGGTGGTAGTGGAGAGCTCACAGAATGGGGAGCCACAGGATCCTCCTTCTGGCTTTGTCCCTTTCTAGCAGCATCACTCCCCCGAGTGATGCTGAGCCTTGGTTTCCTCATCTGTCAATTGTGTTTAATAATTCATGCCCCGAGATCCCAGAGCAAGATGGCTGACTAGAAGCAGCTCCAGCCTCCAGCTCCCAGCGTGAGTGACACAGGGGACGGGTGATTTCTGCATTTTCAACTGAGGTACCGGGTTCATCTCACTGGGGAGTGCCAGACAATCGGTGCTGGTCAGCTGCTGTAGCCCGACCAGCTAGAGCTGAAGCAGGGTGAGCCATCGCTTCACCTGGGAAGCGCAAGGGGGAAAGGAATCCCTTTTCCTAGCCAAGGGAAACTGAGACACACAACACCTGGAAAATTGGGTAACTCTCACCCTGATACTGTGCTTTACCAAGGGTCTTAACAAACGGCACACCAGGAGATTATATCCCACACCTTTCCCAGAGGGTCCCACGCCCACGGAGCCTCCCTTGTTGCTAGCACAGCAGTCTGAGATCTAACTGCAAGGCAGCAGCAAGGCTGGGGGAGGGCCGCCTGCCATTGCTGAGGCTTAAGTAGGTAAACAAAGCCGCCAGGAAGCTCGAACTGGGTGGAGCCCACCACAGCTCAAGGGGGCCTGCCTGTCTCTGTAGACTTCATCTCTGGGGACAGGGCATAGCTAAACAAAAAGCAGCAGAAACCTCGGCAGAGGAAAATGACCCTGTCTGACAGCTTTGAAGAGAGCAGTGGATCTCCCAGCACGGAGGTTGAGATCTGAGAACAGACAGACTGCCTGCTCAAATGGGTCCCTGACCCCTGAGTAGCCTAACTGGGAGACATCCCCCACTAGGTGCAGACCGACACCTCACACCTCACACGGCAGGGTACACCCCTGAGAGGAAGCTTCCAGAGCAATAATCAGACAGCAACACTCGCTGTTCAGCAATATTCTATCTTCTGCAGCCTCTGCTGCTGATACCCAGGCAAACAGGGTCTGGAGTGGACCTCAAGCAACCTCCAACAGACCTACAGCTGAGGGTCCTGACTGTTAGAAGAAAAACTAACAAACGGAAAGGACACCCACACCAAAACCCCATCAGTTTGTCACCATCATCAAAGACCAAAGGCAGATAAAACCACAAAGATGGGAAAAAAGCAGGGCAGAAAAGCTTGAAATTCAAAAAATGAGAGCGCATCTCCCCCCGCAAAGGAATGTAGCTCATCGCCAGCAACGGATAAAAGCTGGATGGAGAGTGACTTCGATGAGTTGAGAGAAGAAGGCTTCAGTCAATCAAACTTCTCAGAGCTAAAGGAGGAACTACATAACCAGCGCAAAGAAACTAAAAATCTTGAAAAAAGAATGGAAGAATGGATAACTAGAATAATCAATGCAGAGAAGGCCATAAACAAACTGACAGAGATAAAAACCATGACAGGAGAAATATGTGACAAATGCACAAGCTTCAGTAATCGACTTGATCAACTGGAAGAAAGAGTATAATGACTGAAGATCAAATGAATGAAACAAAGTGAGAAGAGAAGTCTAGAGAAAAAAAGAGGAAAAAGGAATGAACAAAGCCTCCAAGAAATATGGGATTATGTGAAAAGAGCAAATCTATGTCTGATTGGTGTGCCTGAAAGTGAGGGGGAAAATGGAACCAAGTTGGAAAACACTCTTCAGGATATCGTCCAGGAGAACTTACCCAACCTAGTATGGCAGGCCAACATTCAAATTCAGGAAATACAGAGAACGCCACAAAGATACTCCTCGAGAAGAGCAACTCCAAGACACATAATTGTCAGATTCACCAAAGTGGAAATGAAAGAAAAAATGTTAAGGGCAGCCAGAGAGAAAGGTCGGGTTACCCACAAAGGGAAACCTATCAGACTAACAGCAGATCTCTCGGCAGAAACTCTCCAAGCCAGAAGAGAGTGGGGGCCAATATTCAACATTCTTAAAGAAAAGAATTTTCAACCCAGAATTTCATATCCAGCCAAACTAAGTTTCATAAGTGAAGGAGAAATAAAATCCTTTACAGACAAGCAAATGCTTAGAGATTTTGTCATCACCAGACCTGCCCTACAAGAGACCCTGAAGGAAGCACTAAACACAGAAAGGAACAACCAGTACCAGCCATTGTAAAAACATGCCAAAATGTAAAGACCATTGATACTAGGAAAAAACTGCATCAACTAACGAGCAAAATAACCAGTTAATACCACAATGACAGGATCAAGTTCATAACAATATTAACCTTAAATGTAAATGGACTAAATGGTGCAATTAAAAGACACAGACTGGCAAATTGGATAAAGAGTCAAGACCCATCAGTTTGCTGTATTCAGGAGACCCATCTCACATGCAGAGACACATATACGCTCAAAATTAAAGGATGGAGGAAGATCTACCAAGCAAATGGAAAACAAAAAAAAGCAGGGGTTGCAATCCTAGTATCTGATAAAACAGACTTTAAACCACCAAAGATCAAAAGAGACAAAGAAGGCCGTTACATAATGGTAAAGGGATCAATTCAACAAGAAGAGCTAACTATCCTAAATACATATGCACCCAATACAGGAGCACCCAGATTCATAAAGCAAGTCCTTAGAGACTTACAAAGAGACTTAGACTCCCACACAATAATAATGGGAGACTTCAACACTCCACTGTCAACATTAGACAGATCAACGAGACAGAAAGTTAACAAGGATATCCAGGAATTGAACTCAACTGTGCACCAAGTGGACCTAATAGACATCTACAGAACTCTCCACCCCAAGTCAACAGAATATACATTCTTCTCAGCACCACATCACACTTATTTCAAAATTGACCACATAGTTGGAAGTAAAGCTTCCTCAGCAAATGTAAAAGAACAGAAATTATAACAAACTGTCTCTCAGACCACAGTGCAATCAAACTAGAACTCAGGATTAAGAAACTCAATCAAATCCACTCAACTACATGGAAACTGAACAACCTGCTCCTGAATGACTACTGGGTACATAACGAAATGAAGGCAGAAATAAAGATGTTCTTTGATACCAATGAGAACAAAGATACAACATACCAGAATCTCTGGGACACATTTAAAGCAGTGTGTAGAGGGAGGGAGATTTATAGCACTAAATGCCCATAAGAGAAAGCTGGAAAGATCTAAAATTGACACCCCAACATCACAATGAAAAGAACTAGAGAAGCAAGAGCAAACACATTCAAAAGCCAGCAGAAGGCAAGAAATAACTAAGATCAGAGCAGAACTGAAGGAGATAGAGACACAAAAACCCTCCAAAAAATCAATGAATCCAGGAGCTGGTTTTTTGAAAAGATCAACAAAATTGATAGACCGCTAGCAAGACTAATAAAGAAGAAAAGAGAGAAGAATCAAATAGACGCAATAAAAAATGATAAAGGGGATATCACCACCGACCCCACAGAAATACAAACTACCATCAGAGAATGCTATAAATGCCTCAGTGCAAATAGACTAGAAAACCTAGAAGAAATGGATAATTTCCTGGACACTTACACACTCCCTAGACTAAACCAGGAAGAAGTTGAATCCCTGAATAGACCAATAGCAGGCTCTGAAATTGAGGCAATAATTAACAACCTACCAACCAAAAAAAGTCCAGGACCAGACGGATTCACAGCCAAATTCTACCAGAGGTATAAGGAGGAGCTGCTACCAGTCCTTCTGAAACTATTCCAATCAATAGAAAAAGAGGGAATCCTCCCTAACTCATTTTATGAGGCCAACATCATCCTGATACCAAAACCTGGCAGAGACACAACAAAAAAAGAGAATTTTAGACCAATATCCCTGATGAACATCGATGCAAAAATTCTCAATAAAATACTGGCAAACAGAATCCAGCAGCACATCAAAAAGCTTATCCACCATGATCAAGTGGGCTTCATCCCCGGGATGCAAGGCTGGTTCAACATATGCAAATCAATAAACGTAATCCAGCATGTAAACAGAACCAAAGACAAAAACCACATGATTATCTCAATAGATGCAGAAAAGGCCTTTGACAAAATTCAACAGCCCTTCATGCTAAAAACTCTCAATAAATTCGGTATTGATGGAACGTATCTCAAATAATAAGAGCTATTTATGACAAACCCACAGCCAATATCATACTGAATGGGCAAAAACTGTAAGCATTCCCTTTGAAAACTGGCACAAGACAGGGATGCCCTTTCTCACTACTCCTATTCAACATAGTGTTGGAAGTTCTGGCTAGGGCAATTAGGCAAGAGAAAGAAATCAAGGGTATTCAGTTAGGGAAAGAAGAAGTCAAATTGTCCCTGTTTGCAGATGACATGATTGTATATTTAGAAAACCCCATCATCTCAGCCCAAAATCTCCTTAAGCTGATAAGCAACTTCAGCAAAGTCTCAGGATACAAAATTAATGTGCAAAAATCACAAGCATTCTTATACACCAGTAACAGACAAACAGAGAGCCAAATCATGAACTTCCATTCACAATTGCTTCAAAGAGAATAAAATACCTAGGAATCCAACTTACAAGGGATGTAAAGGACCTCTTCAAGGAGAACTACAAACCACTGCTCAGTGAAATAAAAGAGGACACAAACAAATGGAAGAACATACTATGCTCATGGATAGGAAGAATCAGTATTGTGAAAATGGCCATACTGCCCAAGGTAATTTATAGATTCAATGCCATCCCCATCAAGCTACCAATGATTTTCTTCACAAAATTGGAAAAAACTGCTTTAAAGTTCACATGGAACCCAAAAAGGGCCCACATTGCCAAGACAATTGTAAGGCAAAAGAACAAAGCTGGAGGCATCACGCTACCTGACTTCAAACTATACGACAAGGCTACAGTAACCAAAACAGCATGGTATTGGTACCAAAACAGAGATATAGACCAATGGAACAGAACAGAGCCCTCAGAAATAATACCACACATCTATAGCTATCTGTTTTTTGACAAACCCGACAAAAAAAAAGAAATGGGGAAAGGATTCCCTATTTAATAAATGGTGCTGGGAAAATTGGCTAGCCATAAGCAGAAAGCTGAAACTGGATCCTTTCCTTACTCCTTATACGAAAATTAATTCAAGATGGATTAGAGACTTAAATGTTAGACCTAAAACCATAAAAACCCTAGAAGAAAACCTAGGTAATACCACTCAGGACGTAGGCATGGGCGAGGACTTCATATCTAAAACACCAAAAGCAACGGCAACAAAAGCCAAAATTGACAAATGGGATCTAATTAAACTAAAGAGCTTCTGCACAGCAAAAGAAACTACCATCAGAGTAAACAGGCAACCTACAGAATGGGAGAACATTTTTGCAATCTACTCATCTGACAAAGGGCTAATATCCAGAACCTACAAAGAACTCAATCAAATTTACAAGAAAAAAACAACCCCATCAAAAAGTGGGCAAAGGATATGAACAGACATTTCTCAAAAGAAGACATTTATATAGCCAACAGACACATGAAAAAATGCTCATCATCACTGGCCATCAGAGAAATGGAAATCAAAACCACAATGAGATACCATCTCACACCAGTTAGAATGGCAATCATTAAAAAGTCAGGAAACAACAGGTGCTGGAGAGGATGTGGAGAAATAGGAACACTTTTACACTGTTGGTGGGACTGTAAACTAGTTCAACCATTGTGGAAAACAGTATGGTGATTCCTCAAGGATCTAGAACTAGAAATACCATATGGCCCAGCCATCGCATTACTGGGTATATACCCAAAGGATTATAAATCATGCTGCTATAAAGACACATGCACACGTATGTTTATTGTGACACTATTCGCAATAGCAAAGACTTGGAATCAACCCAAATGTCCATCAGTGACAGACTGGATTAAGAAAATGTGGCACATATACACCATGGAATACTATGCAGCCATAAAAAGGATGAGTTCATGTCCTTTGTAGGGACATGGGTGCAGCTGGAAACCATCATTCTCAGCAAACTATCGCAAGAACAGAAAACCAAACACCGCATCTTCTCACTCATAGGTGGGAATTGAACAATGAGATCACTTGGACATGGGAAAGGGAACATCACACACCAGGGCCTATTATGGGGAGGGGGGAGGGTGGCGGGATGGCATTGGGAGTTATAACTGATGTAAATGGCGAGTTGATGGGTGCTGACAAGTTGATGGGTGCAGCACACCAACATGGCACATGTATACATATGTAACAAACCTGCACGTTGTGCACATGTACCCTAGAACTTAAAGTATAATAAAAAAAAAATGAAAAAAGAAATTCCTGCCCTGCCCATTTCACAATGACAATGGATGTGGCTTTTGACTAAATACAGCCAGGATTTAGCCAGCATTAAGTATATACCAGGCATCCTTCTCAGTCTGAGGAGAGGGGCTTATAAAGGAGAATCGCACAATATCCCTGTCTTTAAGTGATTCATTTAGTGCAAACAGGACAGATGGAAGTGGTGAATGGTGCTTTATATTTCAATAGCATCTTAGTGCTTTCTCATTGTTTGTTTCATGAAAGCATTGATGGCTGTCTGAAGTAAGCAGAACAAATATTCTTATTCTCATTTGATGAGAGAAGAAACTAAGGTTTCAACGAGTAAAGTCCCTCACTGAGTGATGATAATAACATCTAAAGTCTGCATCCACAATTCATTTGCACAGGGTTTTCATATGTGTCATGTCATCAAGTCTTCAAAACATCCCTGCGTGGTAGGCCTTATTACTATTAGACCTGCATTGTAGACGAGAAAAGAAACACGGCCAGATTGTCAGTTCCTGGAGAGAAGAAACCAGATCATCTTCATCTATGTATTCTTAGCACCAAAAATGGCATGAAGTAATAAAAGCGGCTTGTAGCAGATGCTTTTTGTGTCCTGCCCATTCCGCCTTGGACTTAACTGTTTTAGTGCGCACTGGCTCCGTTTCCAACCATCGGCACCTGCATTTCTTTATCCAAGGGCTCTCTCTGATAGCCTAGAGCCCTTGTTGGCCAGAAGTGCTAGAAAGTAGGTGCTCCTCAGGAGTTGCCCTCCACCAAAGACTCCCTCTTCTAGTGAGAGAACTCCAAGTGCGTGCTCCACCCTGGCTCCTGGAGATCCCAATGACCCATGGTGCCGACTTGATTAATAATGTACCTGGTTTTGGTTGTTTTTCTTATCTGTCTTTTTTCCCTGTTTTCCTATCTGTGTTTCTTGGGATCATCTCCCAAATAAACAATTGTCCTTTTTTTCAAGGTCTGCTTCTAGAGGAGCCAGACTAAGACTGGGTTCAGTGATGGCTTATGGGGTGAGTGGATGAGTGAATGGAGAAGTGAGAGACTGTCCTATCCCCTGACACCCTGACTGGGGGAGGTAAAGGGAAGAGTGTTGGTTATAACCTTAATGTGTTTGTTTCATGAGGACTTAGGTGGGTTTGGGAAGGTGCAACTTACCTGCTGGTGTTGGTGTGAAGACACAGAAGAAAAATATTACAAATCTGTTACTGAAGGTTAAAGTCAAGAGCATGATTCCAGGCAGGGGAATCTATCTGCGATGCTTAGATCTCCTCCTCTGGCCATCTAGTTCTCTTAAAACAGAATCCAAGCTCCTTACTCAGGGCTTGCCACCCTCTCCAACCCATCCCAGACTCGGTGCCGCAGTCCTACATCTTCTGCTCCCTGAGCACCTGGAGAACATCCCTCCCTTGGGACACCTTCATTCTTGCTGGCACTTTGCCAGGAATGCTCTTTCCCTCAGAGCTTTGCTTGGCTTACTTTTTCTGTTTCCTTCAGGTTTCAACTTCAAAGTGACCTCCTTAGAGGTTGGTTTGCTGACCAACAAAGTCAGTCACTCCCTATCTCATCATCTTATTCTATTTTTATCATAAAATTTGTATTTGCAGAACATTTGATTATTATTATTGTTGTATTTATTATTATTAATGATTTGTTCTCTATCTAAAACTCAGGATCTATGAAAGACATGGTCAGTCTTGTTGACTGATGTTGTCTCAGCTCTTAGAACAGGGCCTGGCACATAGCAGATGCTCAATACATAACTGTTGACTGAAAGAATGAAGGATAAGCTAAGGAGATGACAGTGATGGGCAGAGGTGTGCAGGAGTTCCAATTGTCCATGGTGCTGACTTGATTCATAGTGTACTTGTTTTTGGTTACTTTCCTTCCCTGTCTCATTTCCCAGCTTTCTCTATCTGTGTTTCCAGGGTGAGTGCATTTGGCTGCCTTCTAATGCTCTGTTGTGTATTTATTTGGACTAGCTGCTTGTCTTTAAAGGGACTGTATGAGTTGGTGGCAGGTTATGTGAACGGCCCAAGATCACTCTTAGAGGTAGGAGAGCCAGAACTCAAGCCTCAAAGCCCAGGAAGCCCACGCTCTTAGCTACCATCCTACATGGCATCCGTTGGGGTTTACTCACTATCCCTGAAATAAGACTTTCTGACCCTTTCTCCCAGTCTTCTGCCATGTCACAGAGATAGAGGCTATTAATCTTGTTCCTGGGATATTTAAAACGTTATTTATAAATTGTTCCAGTTTTGTCTTTTGTCAACTTATGAGCAAGTCTGTAGGTCAGCCATACAAATAATTTGCCCTTGTGGGGGGGAAAAAACCCATGTTGCATAAAAAGGAATGTCCCACCTTAAAGCCTCTAGACTATGGTTTTTCAGTCTCACCACTATTGACATTTATAACCAGATTATTCTTTGTGACAGGGGACTGTCCTGTGCATTTTAGGATGTTTAGCAGCATCCCTGCCCTCTATTCACCAGACGCCAGTAGCTTCCCCTACTTATGACAAGCAAAAATGTCTCCAGGCACTGCCAATTGTCCCCTGGGGGCCAAAACTGCCACCACCTAAGAACCACTGCCTTGAGATACAGGAGGGCAGGTGCCATGTTTGTTTTGCTTATGATTGTGTCCTTAGTGCCTGGCCCAAGTTAAGTGCCCCATAAATATTTGTTGGGCAACAGGATGAATAAATGAGTGAATAGTGAATGAATGAATGAATGAATGAACATAGCCAGTGTTGTTGGACTGAATTTCCTGAATTCCCTGACCTCATCAGCTGCTCACTTTCTTTGTTTTCCAACATCATGTCATCTGCTGACCTAACTGACCAGTCACAGTTCTGGTGTAATTATTCACCTGGCTTCCCATAAACCATGTCCAAATGGGGAACAACTGACTTGGTCCATTTTGGCCTTGAGCACAGAATCCAGAAACCTCTAACTTTAACCCTGAAGTGGAAGAGGGAAAAGAGACAGAGTGCAGGAGTGTAAGCAGCAAATGCTCCCACCCACTGGGGGTCATTTACAGTCTCGGGGATCCAATTAACAGTTTCTGAGTGGCCACTTTCCCCACATCTCCCATGTTTCTCCATCTCACAGACACCGGTGAAGCCAGTACCCATTAGGCAACATTACTCTGTATAATGAAACAACTCTACTGAAATCCCAAATAAGAAAATGGGAGGCTTCTATGAGACTTTAAGCTGCTCAAGTTCACTCAGCCTCAGCTAATGAAAATATGAGCTGCCTCTGAGCTGAGCCTACTTCCTCACGTGGTCCAGCAAATATCTTAATATCTCCAGATTCCTTCCTGCCTTCTAAATTGTGTGCATCACATCTGACATTTGCGAGTTATCTATGATGTCTGCAAGATTAAACCACCATGAAAACTCTCCATCTGCACTCTCATCCCCTCCACCCCCCAACCCAGGCTGCCAGGCTGAGCTAGAATGCCTGAGACTGTGAAAGCTCAGCCCATATGGGTGAGACTGGAGGCCAGCTGCAGACCTTTCAGTGTGCAATTCTCTCCCATCTCTATTTGCATCACACATGCTGAGGGATTGAATTTCATTTCAAGTCCTGGCTGAGTGAGCACCTTCTACTTAGCAGGAAATACGGGGGCAGACAACAAAGAGGGGGGCTTGGCCCTGCCCTCCAAGGGAAAGCCTCACCCTTCATAACAAAGGCCACACCCGTCATGTGCAGGGGCCCTGCCTAGATGCTCCCTATGCACCCTCCCAGGAATTCCTCAAAAGAAAACAGGCTTGGGCAGGTACCCTTGTTTCCCACTTGAGAAACTAGTGGGCTTTGAGTCAGTCATGAAGCTACTACTTAGAGGGATTCGACTCATGCTAGACTCTTCCCCAAACCAGTTTGTGGCTTTCAGACTTTGACCAGGAAGACAGACGTTTGATGACTTAGCTGTCTACTGCAAGGCAGGATGAAAGAAATGCCAAATAAAGGTATAAGCAATGCCCTGTCAGGTACAGAGACAGAGGGGATTAATTCACGTGGAGGACTTAATGAGTCCAGGCTTGAAGAACAAAGAGGATTTTTAGCAGTGGAAAATGGGACAGTTCGAGGGGTGACGGATAGCATGTGTGATAGCACAGAAGTGTGTGGCCCTTCTGAGGACCAAGGGGTTTGTGGAGAGAGTAGTTAGTAGAGGGATGTGGCTGAAGGTGATGCAGCTGTGTGTTGGACCCAGCTTGCATAAGCTCAGGCGAGCTGTGCTCATGTTTTCCAAATTGGTGTTTGGTGATATCATGTTGATGGCTTCCAGTCAGCCATGGAGGGGGCATTTACACCACGGAAATGTGCACTCAGGACTCCTCCCCTCCCTGAAAGCTGGTCATTAAACATTAACCAGCACACACTAGGTATTGGGGGACATCACCACCAAGGTGACCCCAGGGATCTGAGTCTCAAGCAAAAGCGGGTTAATAACGCTATTGATGAAGACAAGGGCTCCAGGAAGTTGAGGCTGGTGGTTAGAAATTCAGATCTGTAGTTTAGAAAACCAGAGATGACTGGTTCCCTTCCCTTTTCTTTTTGTCCCAGGAAAGTGAAAATGCCCTATCTGAGTAAAGACAGAATAAAGTAAACATCTCTGTAAATGAAAAAAAAAAAAAAAAAAATCAAAGTGAAGATCTGACCTGCTGGGGATTCTCAGCAGGGAAACAGGCAGAGCAGGCAGCCCCGTTCGTCTATTCCCAATATTGCATTATCTCAAACTCACTTATTCAGAATTCTCTCACCACAGATCAGCACTTTGCCTCCTCCATTACCAGCTAATCCAAATGGACCTGGTGCTAACTTAATTTCCAGGATAATGGAGTCCTGATCTATTTGCACAATTGGCTTTTGCATCCCGACAGTATTTGCTGAATCCTTAAAATCAATGAGGCTGCTCTAGACCACCAGACCCTCCCTTCCAGTGAAGACAGGTTCCAGGATCCCCCTAGTGCCTGACTGCCTATATTAAACACCTACAGTACACCAGCTCCATGCTGGGTGCCTGGTGTGGATCCTATCTGATCCTCACCATGGCCCAGGAAGGGTGACTTCCATTTTACAGAAGAGGAAACAGGAGTCTCAAGAAGGGCAGAACTTTGCCCAAAGTTACACAGGTAGCAAGCGCCAGAGCTAGGATGAGATTCCCTGTCTGTCTCTAAGGCTCCTACTCTTTGAATTACATTTTGTTAGTATGTGTGGTAGGCTGGATAACTGTCCACAAAGATATCCATATCCTAATCCCTGAAATCTGTGAATATTGCCTTATAAGGCAAAAGGAACCTGGGAAATGTGATTAAGGTAAGCTCCTTGAGATAAGGAGATTATCCTGGATTATCTGGGTGATCCCAATGTAATCCCGAGGGTCCTTGTAAGAGGGAGGCAGAAGAGATGTGACCACAGAAGAGGAGATGGCACCTGATGATGGAAGCAAAGATTGGAGTGATGTGGCCACAAACCAAGGAATGTGGTGGCCCCTAGAAGCTAGACAAGGAAGGAATGAATTCTCCTAGGGAGCCTTCAGAAGGGGCCAGCCCTGCTCACACCTTGATTTTAGACCTGCAAGACTCCTTTCAGACTTCTGGCCTCCAGAACTGTAAGAGAATAAATTTCTGTTGTTTTAAGCCACTAAGCTCGTGAGAGCAGCAATAGGAAACTGACACACTTTCCAAAGCAAGAGGAAGAGAAATGAATCAAGACATCAATATGAGAAAGGAATGGAGTGTGAGAAGCATGTGTCAAGGGCAAGAAAGGAATGGGCTGGCCTGCAGGTGTCCTTGCCTCTCTCCAAGCACAGGAGGTCTGAGCAGGGGCCTCTGCTCCCTCCCCTTTCCCTTATCCTACTCCTTCTAGCCATATTGGCTTCAATTTGAAACAATGCATTCTATAATTAGGACAAGTATTCCTTTGACCCCTAATGGATGAAAAGGAGGCAACTGAGTGACAGAGGCCAGCGCAGGCTCAAGCACTGGAGTTCTGTCTCAGCTCTGCCAGCCACTTGCTCTGTGATCTTGGATAAAATGCTTTATTTCTCTGAACTGCTGTAAGTGTCGCGACTTCTCAGATCCCGCCCTCAGATTTTTATATCTATGTGCTAAGCAAACTAATCGTATAAACACAGTTTGGGTAGAATATTGAGCCCATCAAAAGAGCATCCAAAACACACTCTGTGCAGACTATTTGCATTCAGCTTTTATGCAAGCAGGTCTTGAGGCTCCTTGTGTAAGCCTCTCAAAGCTTCAGTCTTGATAACCATCCCACAGGAGGAAGCTCCAATGCACATTAATTTGGGAAGATTTCTCTGGCTGCCAGGGCCAGGAGGTGGGCATAGACTGGTCCTAAGAACTGAAGGTGGAAAAAAACCTTGCTTGGAAAGACCAGAAATAAGCCCTGGAGGTCTGCAAATCTGAAGGCTCTGAAAATGAGTTTGTAGGAATAAGAGGGGCTGGCAGTTTCAGGGAAGGGAAGGAAATGATGATGGGTTCAGCAGTGAGTGTGCTAAGGGCCAGAACTGTCAGAGTTATCATGGGCCTGTTATTTTAGCCGTTGGAAGCTGGGCCTTGCAACAGTGATGAGATAGGCCTGGGAGTGAAGCTCAGTGGTTATAGCATGGCTTAACTGAAAGACCATGACCTAGGTTTCTGATGGCTTAGTCCCTAGTTGAAGTCCCGTTACCGTCATCCTGGGGTCTCCAAGTGTCTTAAATGTTTCAACTTTAGCTTTCTGATCTGCCAACTGGGTGAGTGATAAGAGCTCTGGAGCTGACGAGCTCCCCTTCTTTTCCCCTTTCCCCTTCTTTCTACCCAGGCTGGGTGTTCCAGCTGCCGATCTCACTGATTCTTAGTTTGTATCTCTGGAAAATGGGTTTACTCATCAGAAGGTTGATGGAAGGTTTAATGAGACAGGAAAGGTAAGAGGTCCAAGCCCTGGAATACAGATTATCTCCCTGGCCCCTCTGGGCATTCTCACAAGTTAAGAGAATAACAAGATATGATCAATAACCCAGAGATATGGCACCCAGAGGACAGTGTGCTGCTGCTATTCTTTCTGAGGGGGGCTGAGCCTATGTGACAGGTGATCCTTGACGGGAAAATGTGCATGCCTCCCTGAGCCCACCTGGCTGTTGTTCTGCCAAGTGCAGGGTCAAGTTCCTGTCCATCTCTCATGCCCAGGGTAAGCATGGCATGCACAATGACTGGGACCTAAATGGCAAAAAGCCTGCTATCCAAGCTCAGAAACATCCCTGGCTCCCATGAGGCCTCTGCCAGCAGCTCCAGGGACCCAGCAATAAATTAAAATGTCAGCATGATATGGGGTCAGGTGCTACATCCCGCCAAGACTACACCTTCTTACTTGTACCCTTGACTGTCTCCTCCCCAAGACGCTCCTCTTTTTCAGATGCATAATACGACATTGGGCTGATGGTCTGAAGGCTGACTTCTCAGTGGCTGCACCCTTCTAAGGGAATAGGTGAATCTGCTCATCCTCTCTGTCCTCTGGGGCTGGCAGGCATTTTGTATGTGTGGATGGCGGTGGTACATTAGAGCTCCCTGGCACCAGGCTCCTAAATCTACCCCTTTATCCTTCAGTTGGTGCTGGTTAATGTGCCTGGGAAGCATACCATCACCTTCAATCTCAAAGCTTAAATCAGAGCGCCTCAAACCTTACTGTACATATGAGCTACTTGGAGATCTTGTTGAGATGCAGATTCTGATGTGATAGGTCTGGGGTGGCCTGAAACTCTGCCTTTAAAACAAGTTCCCAGGTGATACCGATGCTTGATCCCAGAGTCGCAGGGACCTAAGGGGTCACCTGGAGGGAATGACAGAAACCGCAGGGCTCAAGAAGAAGGAAACTAAAATTGCCTGTCTGCTGCATGCCAGTTGCTGTGCTAGGTGGGTGAAAGTAGCCACTTTCTTAATCCTCCCAATAGACTTGCAAGGAAGGGATTAGGAGCCTAATTTCACAGACCGGGGAACAGAAACTCAGGAGCTACAGACATACACCCAGAGTCACACAGTTGGCAAAAGAAGGCAAGGGTTGAATTCTTGTGTCTGGCTCATGTTCACTTTCTCTACTAAGAGGCTTCCCTATACATGAAGATGAAGCCCTGTCGCAATTCACAAATGAGGAAATACACCGAGTAAGTAAACATACGGAAGATGCTTGGTCTCACACTCTTCATCCAAAATGAAAAGCAAAACAGTGTGAAATGATCTCTCACCAGTCAAAATAGAATAGATATTTTAAAAGAATGATTGCATGTGGGGAAAGGTATGGTGAAATGGGGATTCTCATATGATTCTGGGGAGAGGGTAAATTTGGGCAACGATTGGAAAACAGATGGCACCTATCAAACGCCTTAAAAATGTTCCTGTTCAGTAATTATGCTTTTGGGAATCTATCCTAAAAAGTCTTGAAATTATGTATCCCAGCACTATCCAGGATAAAGAAGTAGTAGAAAGAATTTAAATATCTGACAGTAGAAGAATGAGATGTAATTTGTGAAACATCCACACAATGGAGTTTTATGTAGTCATTGAATTATGTGTATGTAATACTGTGGAAATGTTAATGTTATAAAGGAAGAAAGTGGCTTGCAAAATGATACACAGAGAATAATCTAAAACTGATATTTAAAAAATCTAAAACATTAAGCCTAGACAGAGAAAAAAGCCTGACAGAAATTAAACCAGTACATTAGTGGTTAGGTTTTGTTTCTGGAATTATGAACCGTCTTTTAAATGTATTTTCTCAAATGTTTTAAATATACACGTGACTTTTGTAGTGATTTTTAAAAAATATCCTTTCAATTAAACTTCGGTCTACAGCACTTAATCCAATGACCTAAAAGTCAAATGTACACTAAAATTGCATAAACTATTCCTATTTTCTTATTGAATCACATGATAATTTCAGGAGACAAGTGACCTTCACTTTTGATTGACCATTGATTGGCAGTAGTTTCAATTTCTCTGTTCTCAGCTTCTATCATGATTAGGTTGGTGCATCAACCTAACAAATGTGTCATGATGTCTAAGCAAAAACTCTAACGTCATCTAGAGAGTGATACATTAACAAAACCATATGAGGGATAATCCATTCATTCAACTGGCTGTGCTCTACGGATGCTGAGATGGAAGGCAGTTTGCAAGTGGCCCACAGTCTGGAAGGGGAGAGAAACCAATCAACTCCTGCTGTCTGGAGCGAGCCGAGGCTTTCAGGGCTAATCAGCACAGAGCATACTGAAGCGGACTGAGAAGATAAGATGTCCTGAATAACAAGGAGGTGTTAGGCAAGGAAGGGACAGGAAGCTGCTCCAAGCAGAGTTTGCAAAGAGTTGAAGGGGAGACATTGACATTGAGAGCATGGTGGTTTCAAGGAGCCACCCCAAAGTGTGGCCTGGCATAAGGGTGCTACGCTTGGGGGAGGGAAGAACTGAGTTGGGAATGGCTGGAATCATCAGGGACTATAGATGCCATGTGGTGGGGTTTTAATTTTATTTGAAAGGTGATGGGGAACCCCAAGAGGGTTTTAAAGAAGAGAGGATCATGACAGAATTAGACTTTAATGAAGATCACTCTGGCTGCAGAGTGGAAGTGAGACGGTGGGTGGTTCAATTGACAGTGTGGGTGAGCAAAGAGAAAACCAGTCAGGGGGTTGTTTGAATAATTAAGGTGAGAAACAATGAGGGGGTGGCCTTAGGGAGAGGGAGGCAGTGGGGAGGGAGATTTAGCTGGTAAATCAGTAGCTACAGGTCTTGAAAATTAATTGGATGTGGAGGGTTAGGGAGAGAGAGGAACTCCCAGTGACAGTCAGAATATTTGTAATTGCTAATTTATGTGTTTCTGCAGGCTCGAATGTTACAGTAAATTAAAGGATAGTTTGAGTGAACAAAATATAATTTAGACACAATCTTTCAGGAGACTGTATATATTACTACACACACACACACACACACACACACACACACACACACACACAGACAATGTAAGTGCATTCACTGACCAAATGCCCATATCTTATCCATAAGCAATTGTAAAGATGTAGAGGCCGATTCCTTCCTTTCTGGAGCCTCTGGAAAGCTCCCAGCTAGCATTCAGTGCCTTTGCACTGGAGAGAGCAAAGCCAAGACTTTGGCTTAGTGTGATGAGAGCCCCTGCTCTTGGACAGCAAAAGGCACTGTTTCCTAGAGGCATTTCCTTTTGACAGATGGTTACCCCAAATGGATGTGGGATATGAAGGGTGGCGAGAGAGAGCTACAAAAGTTCAGTGGTTTCTGGGAAGCTCTCAGGGATGTAAGGCTGAACTTCTCTCTGCAGGAGACCTTCCTTCAAAGGCAGAAGAGAATCGTGATGTTGTGATTTTCTTTTGCATATTTGTGAAAGGCACACACACACAAACACATACGCACACACCCATTTTGCAGATGAGGCTCTGCACGATTGCGTAGTCTAGTTCCCATCATGACACTTGTTGTGGCTGAGCCAGCCCAGAGCCTGAGTCTTTGGCTCTTGAACCCTCGCCCTTTCCCATAGGCTGTGCTGAATGCCTTTAAACATTCTGTGTCTACCACTCCCCTGGAGTAGCACCTTGTAAATTAAAGAAAGGAACTGACAGCTTGGGTTGTAGAAAGAGCCCAGACCAACTCCAGACAGAGCTGAATCCAGGTTCCCTCTCATCCTGGTGACCCTGGGCTTGTCCTGTTTGAACTTCGGGTTTCTTCTCTGTAAATCAGAGATAACAGCATCACCTTGTAAGCCTGGGAGGATTAAACGAGATAATGCAGGTAAAGTGCGCAGTACATGGTAGGTAGTCCATGCCTGTTTCTTCTTTACTCTTTCGCTGCGGAGACTTTTAGAGCAGTGAGGCTCTCCCTCTGGCTCATGGGTGTGCTAAGTAGCAGCTCCCCTCTGGGTCTTGAGAAAAGGGACCCAAAATGACAGGTCCAGCTCTGTCTGACATTCCACACTGTGCACAGAAGCCCTCTTGGGGTAACCCAGCCCTGTGATATTTCTGTATAGTAGTATGGTAATTTTTGCAGCAAAACCTCCCGTAATGGCAAAGACAAAGTCTTCTTTGCTACGTAGTGCAATTCATGCTTTTAAATGTTTTTATTTAAAATAAATTGGCCGTGCTGTTGACTCTGGCACAGAACCGTAGGCTGTGTTCTCAGTCTGCCCCTCTGCAGTGCAACGGCTGCCTCAGAGTGAAGTTCACATCCCATCCCTGGGAATCTAGAAGCCTGGCTGGGGCTGGGCTGGAAGTGGCTTCCTGATGCTGTGGGGCAGGCCCAGGTCTGGGGTGCAGAGAATTGGGCTCGACATGTGCTTCCTACTGCTTTTGGGAAAGCCCTCTGACTGTTCTGCTCAGCTGACAGCCTGTGTTCCATTCATCTGAGCATTCTCAAGTCGAGCCCAGGGCCCGGCACAGTGGAACTCAAAGTCTGTTGGGTGAATAAGTCTCCGCTTCACCTTCCCTAAGAGGTGGGTAATAACTCCTGCCTTGAAGGACTGCAATAGAGATGCAGAAGAGAATATGCCAAAGGTTGTGCCTGGTTCATAGTAGATGCCTATTACGTGGGAGCATCCATTATCATTCTTATCATTATTATAAGTTGAGCACTGCTGGGTTGGAGGTGGGAGCAGGAGCATGATTCTATCTTATGGTTTGTGGCAGCAGCGTGCCTCACACACAGTATGTGTTCAGTCAATGACAGTGGACTTAAAAACCCATTTTCCCTTTTGCCTCCAGCAGGGATGGTAAATCCGATCAAGTTGTTGTTTGGGGCATCTCTCCTCCCTCCTCCCTCCCTCCACTCTCCTCTCCTCATCACTTCACCTCTTCAGGTGACACAGTGATAACCGCAGGGGGCTACTGTATTTGATGACTCAGGATCTGCCACCCCTGTTTTCCAACTGCACCCGTGGAAGGGAGAGCCGAACTGGGCTGGGCGAATTATTTTTGGTATTTTCTCCGGTTATTCTGATCTCTAACATTTTGCAGTGGGTGGTGAGAGCTGGTGATTTTCCTTTCTTTTGTGCAAACGAGACCAGAATAAACAGCATAGGGTGAGTCACTTCAGATTCTTAGCGCTTCAATTACTTAAAAACTCCAGGGCCTGATGAAGCTTAGAATGTCACCTTCTCCAGAACAGCCACAAGCAGATGGGAAATGTTCCATATTCTAAGTAGTTGATGGCTTCCCGGCACAGGAAATCTGCTACTAGCTAGCTACTAGTGCCCAGAGAGAAGAGGCAGAAAGGCAAACCAGCATTCAGAAGGCAGTCCCCCTCGATGCCAAGCACTTTACACACATTACTTCATATCTTACTTCATTTAATCTTCACAATGACCTGATGAAGTAATACACTTAATGCCTATGAGGTAATAAATAACAGCCCCAATACATATTTCCTGCCTCCTTGGTAGAAATCAGGTCCACTCTCAGCATGTTATATTCATTATCTCCTTGAAGCCTTCCAACAACCCTATGACAGTCATTGCTGTCTCCGCTTCATAGATGAGAACACCGAAGCTCAGACCAGCAAATGAGAAAACCAAAAATTGAACCTGAGTCCTTCTGCCTTTAAAGCCCATAGTTTTAAGCCCCTGCATTTCCCAAACTGTGTCCTGAGGGACTCTGGGGTCTTCTGAGGTGCTATGGGTATTGTCAGATATGGGGGAAAAGGTTCGGTGGTTCAAATGGCGTGGGTATTTTGGCTTGCATAAAATCCCACTACCGGAGTAGGCACACAAGTTCCTGGGTGGTCTATGTTAGAGAAAATCGTTGTGTCTGTTGAGCATAGTCAAGTCTCTGACTTGCTAAATCATGCAAACCATTTGTTCATTCCCAGGATGTTCTCAGGGTCCCCTGGGCTCTGTGGAGCAGCGTCATGGGCACGCCACACTGTTCCCTGCCAGAGGATCCACAGAACAGTGCAGATGTCCCATGGGGGTTAAGTCTCCAGGGGAAATATTCAATCAGTAAAAAGCAGTATTTAAAAAATTACTGCCATGACAAAGGAACACCATTTTCTTGACTACCCCTGCTAACGTCTAACAGTCCTGCTAATGTCTCATATGGCACTGTTAGTGGAAGAGACATGAAGAGATCCCCTAGCTTAACTCTAGAATAGAGACCAGAGCCTTTGCCCCACCCCTGGCCTCTCCAGCTGATCTTTCAGACTGTGTTTACATGCCTCCAGGGATAGGGAGCTGGCTACCTCACAAAGCATCCTGTGCTACACAGAAAACAGCTGTTGGAAAGGTCTTCCTTCTATTGACGTAAAATATACTTCCAGCAGTTCTTGCACAGTGGCCCCTTTTGCCTCTGAGAGCTCTAAAAAAGTGTGAAGGCCACTGTCAGACCCCGAGAGTCTCCTTTCTCCTTGCTAAACATCCCCACTTCCTCACCGACGTGGTTTCCAGCCCCTTGGGAGAAGTGAATACACCTGGAAACGACAGGGGCCTTGAGGCTTTGGGTCCAAATCCTGGATCTCCTAACTATTATAGCATCTGTATGACCTTGGTCAATTCATTTAATTTTTCTAGGTTTCAGTGTCTTTATCTATGGAAAAATATATACATATTTACTGGGTAGAATTTTTTGAAGATTAAATAAGCTAATGTGTACAAAGCACCAGCCTAATTCCTGGTCAACACATGTTATTGATCTCGCCTCTCCATCTCTCCACTTCCTCCACCTTTCTAGTACTCTCCTCTGTAGAAGCGTGTTACTATCCCCCACGAGATGCTTAAAGAATTCCAGGCGTAGGGCCGGGTGCCGTGGCTCATGCCTGTAATCCCAGCACTTTGGGGGGCCGAGGCGGGAAAATTGCTTGATCTCAGGAGTTTGAGACCAGGCTGGGTAATATGATGATACCTTGTCTCTAAAAAGAAAAAATTCAAAAATTAACTGGGCATGGCGGTGCATGCCTGTAGTTCTAGCTACTCTGGAGGCTGAGGTGAGAGGATCACTTGAGCCCAGGAGGAAAAGTTTGCAGCGAGCTGAGCTGACTTACGCCACTGCACTCCAGCCTGGGCCACAGAGTGAGAACTTGTCTCAGAAAAAATAGAAGGAGAAGGAGAAGGAGAAGGAGAAAAAAAAAGAATTCCAGGTGTAGGCAGACCCCTGAGTGGACAGTGACTTCAATTCTCTCATTCTAGAAGCCAGTTCTAGACCTGGCTCTGCTGTAAACCCAAATGAGATCTGGGCCAAGTTGCTTTCACACTCTGGGTTTCTGTTTCCTACATCTGAGGAACAACTCTGCCATTCTGGGGTGCTGGTGAATGTTCAAATACCCTTCCATATTACCAAAAAATAAAAAATTAAAAATCCAGCAAATGATCTGGCTTTCAGAAACAATGACAGAAAACATTTTTACCCCAAGCAAAAGAGGTAGAATCTTTAAGGATCAGGAACCAATATGACTGTTGTTTTTGTTTCCTGACTGACTTGACCATTTGAGTTTATCTCAACTGACCTCAGAATAATAAGAAATCTAACTGATGAGAGTTTATGTAAAGATTTTAGGCTTCTAAGTTCTGCTCCTACCTGGCACTGACAACAACAACAACAACAACAACAACAACAACAAAGTTGTTTAAGAAGCTTATTTTAAAGAGGACCCAGTGAAATGAATTCACTTCTTCTACATCTGACTTCGTAAAAGAGTCATAATGGGCATTATGAAGAATTTACTAATTGGGCTTTTTTAGACCAAATAATTTAATTTTTGTTTGAGCCTTAAAATGCATTCATTGTACAGGAAAATTGTAAGATACTTTTTTTTCTTTCTGAAAGGTCATCTTAAAGGTAATTATTTAGAATTTAGATTTAGTTTCTTCATGAAAACAAAGTTATAAATGGTGGTCAGATTCCCCTGCTAGCCCGACAGTTGTTTATTTAAACCATTCACAGCTATTGATCATTTATACTTCACTTTTGATTGATTTGCATTTTCTTATTGTCACTGCCTTCTGTGGTCCTCCCATCATGGTTCAGGGCTCTATTTTGAATTGAGTGTGTTTGGGAAGGCTATCCTGGAAGCTTAACTATTAAGCTAGGATTAGGTGGGTTCTCTGTAGTTCAACAAAGAGAGAGTATGGTGGCTTGATACCTGGGATGCTTTCTGTAGTTAAAACGGAACATGGTGACTGGGGGAATTCTTGCGTCTTTAGTCACAATTCATGGCTTTCCATCCACCCCAGCAACAGTTAAGCAACAAAACTGATGAACAGTTAAATAAGATGTAATATATCCATATAGTGAAATATTATTTAACAATGAAAAATGAAGTACTGATATATGCTACAACATGGATGGACCTTGAAAACATTATAAGTGAAATAAGTCAGACACAAAAGGTCACAGGTTGTATGATTCTACTTATAGAAAATGTCCAGAAGACGCAAATCTACGGAGACAGAAAGTAGATTAATGAATATTTAGGGCTGGGGAGAACGGGCAGTGACAGTAATGAGTATGGGTTTAGTTAGCAGGGGGTTGTTCTAAAATTCTGTTACTGTGATAGATGCATGTCCTTGTGTATGTTACTACAAAACATTGAATTGCACACTTTAAATTGGTGAATTAGCATGCAAATTATATCTCAATAAAGCTGTTTCTTAAAAACAGAATTAAGCAAAGCAATTGAGAGGATATTTGTCTCTTTCCTTTGCTCCAACAAGAGCTTTCTCCACTCCCCTGGCTTAATGCTGGCCTGCTGTTCACATAAATAAACAGGAATGTTTGTAGCATGGGGATTTGTAATCTAGTCAATAGATTTATATGTTTCTTAAGAGAGAGCATCTTGTGCAAAATAATATCCAATAAAACTACAGTCTAGCAGTACTCAATCAATCAGTCAATCAATCATTCATTCATTCATTCATTCCCACAACAAACTTTTCCTGATCACCTAGTCTATACTAGATAGCCAGTTCACATCAGGAACCCAGGATCACACAAGGGAAAACAATTCTAACCAGAACCCCAGTTTTTTACCAGGTAGCCGTGTTCTCATTAGGGAATCAGGTTCACATCAGGGAGCCAGGTTCATCCTAGGAAATCAGAGTCTCACCAGAGAGTCACGTTCAGAAAAACGCTTTGGTATACTAAAAGCCCTAATTAGCCCTATTTTAGACGCCAACCTGTTCTCACAGAACTGAACCAAAACACGGACAACCAACCCCTTTCCTCTTTTCTTTTCTTTTTTTTCCTTTTTCTTTTCTTTTCTTTCTTTCTTTTCTTTTTTTTTTTGCAGGGGGGAAGGAGTCTCTCTCTGTCGCTAGGCTGGAGTGCAGTGGTGTGATCTCGGCTCACTGCAACCTCTGCCTCCTGGGTTCAAGTGATTCTCCTGCCTCAGCCTCCAGAGTAGCTGGGATTACAGATGTGCACAACTATGCCGGGCTAATTTTTGTATTTTTAGTAGGGACAGCATTTCACCACGTTGGCCAGGCTGGTCTCAAACTCCTGACCTCAAATGACCCACCCGCCTTGGCCTCCCAAAGTGTTGGGATTATAGGTGTGAGCCACCGTGCCCGGCCCCCCTTTACTAATGTATGTCCCTTAAGAGCAGATTAGTTATTTTTAAAGGAAAAGTTAACAAGCGTCCAAACATTTGAGGTTATTAACCAAATTAATTAGTGTACTTTGTGAAAGGAGTTCCAGTATGGCTTCAAAAAGGGAATCTGACTAGTGCACTTAAATATTTCCTTACAGAATATTTGGTATCAAGCCAAAGAGCTTTGAGACAAAGGAGCCTGAAATGGAAGTGTTAAGGTCACCACCATTAGGGCTCTCTCAGAAATGGGGTGGTAGTATTGCAGAGAAGACAGTGCAAGTGAATGCAGCACCCCAAATCTTACTAGAAGCCTCCTCATGCCAGAAGCTTTGCTAGGACCTAGGTGGGGCTGGGATCACAGATAGTAGAGACCTAGACTCTGTCTTAGAGGGACAGAGTTTGCTGGGAAGAAGATAAGTCAAAGGGCAGTGAAGTTCTGGTCACAGACACCAGATTTTTGTACATCACATTAGAAAGGACAGGGATCTGCAGGCACCTCCATTTGATTTCTTTTCAAGGATTTTACTAATAGACCAGCTTCTGGGAAAGGGCTCTCGTTGTGGAATACATGAGGCTTGGATAGATTGTCTCAACATGGAAAACAACTTCAAATGCAAGCCAAGAACATGGGGTCAGGTGTTGTGCATGTAAGCTTGGCAAATCCTATCATAAAACCAATGGGGCTGTGTTAGAATTGGCATTCTCCCTCTGTCTTGTGTTAATTATTACGCACTTGCTTTCTGGGCTTTGAATTATTCATGAGGCCAGATATAAAATATGATGATTATTGGTAATCTCCAGCTGTGGCACCTGAATGTGCAGAGATGCCACATCTGTTTCCAAAAACTATGGGCTGTGCTAAGGAACTTAGTGGGCTTTGGGGGAGCAGAAGTTGGCAGGGAGGGGAGGAGAGTGGTCAGAGGAGTGAGATGAAGAGCAGAAAGGTAAAGTGATGTTGCTCTCAGAGAAGGTGGAAGTGTGTCGATCAACAAATTGACTAAAATATAGCGAGCAAGAATACGGACCCAACTAGAAGGGAGAGTTGGATAAATACCGAATGAATGAATAAATGAATGAACGTATGCATGCTGAAACGGGGAAGAGGGGAGGAAACTGCCTTTGTTAAGTGCCTCCTTTGAGTCATTTTATTGAATTCTCACTGCCATTCAATGAGGTAAGGAGGAAATGGACGCACACCTTGTTTCATTTAATCCTCATGACTTATGATATGGGCATTTGCATCAGCGCTTGACAGTGTTGGAAGCTGGGGTTGCAGAAGAGGCCTGCAGTTGCTCAGTTATTAGTGGGGACTTCAGATCATGTTGCCCTATACCCACTGGCCAGACACGATTTGGGCGATAGGTGGGCAAAGCTATAAGTATCAGGTACTGTTGGCAGTAGGGAGTGATCCAAAGCTTTCCCTCTTTGGGAGAAGGAGTAACTCTACAGAGAATGCTGCCAGACTGAGTGCCCAGTCCCCTGGACAGAGTCTGATGGGGAGCTGATAGATACTGTTGTCTCTCCACCCACTCCCATCTCTGCTGCTCTTAATGGGAGATCTGGTATAGAAAAGGCACCTCCTGAGTATGAACAGGTCAGCCTTTTTGGGAGTGCAGATCAGCGTTCTATCAAAATGAAAAACACTTGATGGCTTTGATTCAGCAATCCCGGAGAAATAGTTGCATATGTTGAAAACCAAGCCTGTGCTGTGGTAATGTTTGTTATAGCAAGAAACTGAAAACAATCCAAGAGTGCATCAACAGGGGATGGTTCAGTACAATGTCTTGTACAGGGAGGCAAGATATTGATCTCAGCTCTGCCATTTACTGTCTGCGTGATTGGAGTAAGTTACTAACATTTCTGAGTCTGTTTTCTCATCTGTAAAATGGGAATGATAACAGTAACTTCTTCGCATGTTTTTTGTTAGTGTTAGTACATGTAAAGTGCTTAGAACAGTACCTGGCATCTAGTCAGAAGTTAGTAAACGTGAGTAATTAACAATGCCCCACAAACATAAAGTCATCAATAAGAGTAATGCCTCTGAGACCTAGGCTTTGCCCTCTGGCCAGCTGGCTATCTAGCAATTTCTGTTCCTAAGGGGTGGCTGACCCCATGGAGGTTAGGGGGGATGGGACTGTGCCCTAATCTTACAGCTCAGAAAGTGAAAAGCATCGTCAGACCAGTATAGCTCGAAGCAGCCAGCCAAAGGTTGGGTGGGAGCCAAATTATGCAGGCAGCCTGACCTGGCTCTGGGGCTAAGGTAACACTGGCCATAGTCTTTGGTCTCAGCCACCAGCAGCCAGGAAAGGTGAGGAGATATTGGAATTTGTGTTCCCTGGCACCAAAGGGGGCCAGAGAAAATACATTTCCTTAGTCCAGTCACTAATATGGTTACCCAAAACCTTCCTACCATCATCACATTGGACTTTCTTTCCTCTCTCATTTTTTCATTCCTTTGTCAAAAATTGTTAGCTCTCCTACCATGTGCCAGGCAGTATCATAAAGATTCTAGGCACTCAGAGACAAAGACGACTCCCATCTTTTGAGGCACCTGTGGTCTACTAGGAAAGACAGGCAAGTAAACAAATAATTACTTGCCTGTGTGAGCCCCACACAACAAGGACATCATCTACTTTGTTATTGGTTTCCAGCCTTGGAAAGTGCCTAGTAACAAACCCAATTGGTTTGGTGTCTTAGCAAACCCAATTGGTTTGTTACTGGTTTTCAGCCTTAGAAAGTGCCTAGTGAGTAGTAAGCTCATGCTAATATTTATGGAATAGATATGCACAATAATAAAATCTGTACAAGGTACAGAAGTACTACACACCAACTCCGTTATGAAGGCAAGAAAGTCTTAGAAAGTGATGTATAAATAAGGTTTGGGAAGATGAATAGGAGTTTGTTAGGTTAACACAGCCTGCAGTTTAAGATGTCTATAACATAGCTAAAATTATACTTTTGAGGCCACAGAAAATCACTATGGTGCTTGCTCTCAAATTAATGAAGGTAGAAGCCAGCAAGGAAAAGAGGTTATGTATATCTCTCCTCTCCTTGACCCCCTAGTCACTCTGGTCATTTTTTTCATAAACCTTGACCCAATTATATATAATCCACTTATCTGTCTATGTGTTGTATGGGTCTCTATCTCTCCAGCTCTTATAATGGTATCTGGCTTATAGTTAGTGCTCAATAAGTGCTCACTGAGTAAATGAATAAATGGGAATAGGAATAGAAGGAAAGAGTGGGTCCTAAGTATCCACAGCCAGAGGCTCTTTCCCTGTCTGGGTAGATCTGGGACGGCACTGTCCAATAGAAATATAAAAAGAGTCCCATGTGCAATTTCAAATTTTCTAGTAGTCCTTAAGAAAAGTAAAAAGAAATGATAAAATTAATTAATATTGTATTTTTTCACCCATTACATCCAAAGTAATGTAACTCAATATGTAATCAATATACAAAAATTATTGAGATTTATATCTCAATAATATTATTGAAAAAAAGGTCAATACTTTTTTTTCAAGCCTTTCAAGCATTTGAAATCCAGTGGGTGTTTTACATTTACAGCACATCTCAGTTAGGATTGGCCACAGTTCAAGAATTCAGTAGCCACACGTGGCCAGCGGCTGCCATACTGGCAATGAGGCCCAAGGCCTCCTCCACTCTGTTGCCTAGCACAGACTGTCAGTGGGGCAGGCCTGGGCTCAGCACAGAACTTGCCACCCTCGTTGGAGGGGCACTGGAGGATATCTGATGAAATGGGAAGTCTTTTAGAATTGTGTCATTTACCCTTTTGCCCCCCTCCATGTGGCCGCCCTGGCCCTGCTATGCCACCTCCTCTTGTCCCTGGCAGATGGAGACATTCCCAGATCCCTCCTGCCCGCAGCTCCAGTACCTATGTTTCTCTTTTGCACTCTCCCCTTCGGCTTGGGGAGAATTTAGCATTTCCACAGTGCATTTGCATTGATCAAGTGTGACAGTGAGACCCAGTTCCCTTGGCCATTTAAAATATTGGGACAAAGAAGAGTGAGGAACTGGGCTGTAACTGTGAAGCCAGGGACATCTAGATGCTGTTAGACCTCTTCAACTGTCTTTTTCAAAGTGATCCTGACCTCCAGGCCCTGTGATTAAGGAACAGGTGGAAAGTACCACAGGCCACAGTACTTAAGTCATCCCAGGCATTGTTCTAAGAGCTTTGCATATATTACCTCGTAGAAGCCACACAACAACCCAGCCTGATAGGTGCTCTTATTGACCCTATTTAACAGATGAAGAAACTGAAGCACAAATGTGTTACACAATTTGCTCCAGGATTTACAGCTAATAAAAGGCCAGCCCAGGATTTGAGCTCAGTCCATCTTGCTCCAGAGTCTGGCCCTTACCTGCTGTGCTCTAAGAAAGGTGCATATGTGACTTTTCAGGAACTAGGAAGAGACAGAGATCACTTCTCACTGCAGGGAGAGAAGGAGGTAGAGAGATGAGAGAGGAGAGATGAGAGAGGATGGGGTCCAGCAGGTAGGTAGGAACTTTGAACAGGGACTTGAAGGAATCTACAGAGATGACAGGGACAGTATACTCCACATGGGGTCTTTGCTTTTCTCCACTGAGGCACTCTTAGTGTTGTCAGCACTTGGACAGAGCTAGAAAGCCCGCCATGCTGTCCTATTATTTGGGTGTCATTTCAAAACCCAGATAGAATGAGAGCCTAACGGGTATGAAGTCTCCTTTTGGGATGATAAAATGCTCTGGAACTAGACAGTGGTGATGGTTGCAGAACACTGTGAACATACTACGGGCTACTGAATCGAACACTTGAAAAAGGATGGTGAATTTTTTGCAATGTAAATGTTATCACAATTGAAAAAAAAAAAAAAAAGAAGGGGGGTAAGAGAAGATGCAACTTTCTCCAGGAAGAAGGAAGAAAGCAAAGCCCACGAGAAGATGAGGGTGCAGGTCCTCCCAAGGAGGCAGGCCCATCTGCGTGAGTGTGTGTCACATCCACGTGCGCATGGAACGTCCACGTGGTGTGAGTGCATGACATCCATGAGACACGTGATAGCCACACAATGTGTCTCCCACTCATGAGTGTGTAGCACCCACCATCCCAACGAGAAGTCAAGTCAGTCTGGAAACCTCTGGCCTGTGAGAGTGATTGTGTCTCACTCAGGAGAGAGCATGGGTGACAACTCAGCCAGGTTGCATCACGTGCGAATGAGCTGGAGTCAAATGTTGACATCAGCCTCCTGCCAGTTACAATCTACATGTACTTCCACTATCCTTCCCTGTACTAGAGCCAAGGCCTGTTGGATCCACCAGCTCTTTCCATTCCTCCCACCCAGCCTCGTGCCTCCATCCTTCCAGGAGGAAACAAGGACACAAAGGTGACAAACCTGCATCCCACATTCCTCCCTATCCTCCAGGAGCTGGATCACAGAGCTGCTAAGGCAGAAGCCAACACACTTGCATGGGGATCCCGAGCTGAGGGTGGGGAAGAGAAAGGTACCTAGATACACTTAGCAAGTTAGGCAGAGACTGAGAAGTTTCACCCAGAGGAGAAGCCATTCAGGAAGTGGGCACAACCAGTGTTGACATTGCTCTTGAATCTGGAAATATGGGAACACGAGAGATTGTTTAAAGTGGTGTGGTTTGGACAAATTGCCTAGCTTCTCTGAGATGGAAAGAGGCGCACCTAAGCAAGAGGAGAGCTGAGATGGAGGAGGGGATAAGAAAGGCGGGGGGAAAGTGGAATGAAAATGAAACAGAGCTGATAAGCCCTACGGAAATTACAAACAGCCTTCCTGGCTTATCCAGGGTTCATTCGTTCAATCACTGTGTGTTTACTCAACAAACACCACTGTGCTGAGACCTGGGGAAGGGTCTGAGGACAGACATGAGGAATGTGGTCTGAGTATGGAGACAGGTAGAAGCCAGGGTGACAAGTGCCCTAGCTGATGTCTGCACAGGCTACACGCAGGGCAGAGAGGAGGGGAAGTGTTTCCACCTGTGGGAGGACACTCGGGCAAGATTTCAGGGAAGAGAAAATGCCTGAGCTGGACCTTGAAAGGCAGGTGTGTTTTTCCATGCAAAAGGGAGAGGGAAGATACAGTGTGAAGAACATTCTAGGAGAGGAACACGGTGAGCACACACATGGAGATGTGAAACAGCACAGCTCATTTCGGGAATTGAAATATGGCCAGAGCATGGGACGCCTGGGAGCCAATAGATGTCTCCTTGTTGCTGGTCTAGCTGGCTGACCTTGGAACAAGCTGCTTTTCCAGTTTTGAGTATGTCTCCATCTGTACCATGAGCGAATCAGATTAGATGTTTCTCAGGGGACTTTCCAGCCCTGGCTACTCCTGGAGGGAGTGAGCTCCCCATCAACCAACATATTCAAGTGGAGAGTAGGCAGCCACTGGTGGGATTCTAACCTTTGATGGGCATTTGAACTATATGACCTTGAAGGTGCTTTCCAGACCTGAGCCGCCCTGATTCTGGGATTCTGGAGCCCAGATGGGGCCTGTGGACTGTGCCAGGCAGCCAAGGATGGTTGTACAGGACATCTGTTCCCTCCCCTGCATCCCAGGCGAGACCCCTGCTGTTTCTTGAAAGTCTGATGTACACACATGGGCTGGGCATTGAATGATTCATTTTCTGGGGTGAGGCACAGGACTACCCTCCACTCTGCCTCATAAATGGTCAGAAGCCCCCATGGGGCTGAAAGCTGGCAGCTGGCCACTCTAAAGTGATAGAAGCCAGCTGTGGGCTCTGACTTCTGCTATATTAACTCAATATGTATTGGAGCCTCTACTTTGCTGGGCTCAGAAGTTGCTCTGGTGAGACTGTCGCTCTTCGGCAGAAGCTGATGCTCAGTGACAGGTAATGAAATATCCAGGAGAAAAGGAAGGTGACCTGCCCACCAACCAGAGACCACCACCAAGGGCAACACCTGCCACCCCTTTTGTCTTGGTCACTGCTCACTCTGGCGGCAGAACCAGAGGCAAGTGGTGTGAAGGTACAGAGCAGGGGTGTGGACTCAGGGGGCTGGATTTCCAGCTCAGCTCTGCCACTTCCTCAGCTTGGGGATCTGGGAGAACCCAAGTCTTCTCCATAAGCCTCTGTTTTCCTTGCTGTAAAATGGGGATAATCATGACTATATGTGCCAAATAAAATAATGGGGTCAGTATTATGTAAGCTGTCACACACAGTGTGAAGGAGGTAAGAAGGAGGGTAAGAGAAGATGCAACTTTCTCCAGGAAGAAGGAGGAAAGCAAAGCCCATGAGAACATGAGGTTGCAGGTCCTCCCAAGGAGGCAGGTCCATCTGCGCTAGGTTAATGCTGGGTTGGCGTTAATGCTGAGGTTCTCACTCCTAGGTGATGTTCAACGAAAGTATGTTCTATATGGTTTCAGTATAGGAGTCTTTAAAACAATTATTGATTTAAAAATTATTGATTTGTGAATGACTTTCCAGGAATATATCGCTTGTGTCTTGTGCTTGGGAGAGAGAAACAGAGAACATTTTTCTGTTAAACAGAGGAAGAACTAATGAGCTGCCCAGCTTTGAGAGCCTAAGACAGGGCTCTCTTGTCCTTAGGGAGCTGAGCATCAAGGTGCAAAGAGCTGGACAGAGGAGTTGTCTCAGGATCAAATGTTAACTGTGTGCTAACCATGCTGCCCAGCATGAGGGGAGAGGAGTGGCACCAGGCACCTTCTCCCTATCAGGGTCAGGACATGGCATTAGCTGGCTAGGTGTTCATCTTCCTTGCCTTTAAGAGTAAATGTATCCCCATGCCTCCCAGGCCTAGTCCTAATATCTGTGGGAGTTGGTAACCCTTGGGGAGGGAATTCCAGATTGTGGGTACCTGGAGTCTGGTCTGGGGAAGGGTCTATGCTCATGGGCATGGCTCAAGGACTTATCATTCTACACAGAGGTGCATGGCTGGATAGGGGCCAGAATGGGGCCCTCTGAAGAATGGGGTCTGGGTCCTAGGGTGTCTGGTTGCCCCTAGTTTGTGCCAGCTTTCTCTCCTCATGGCTGGACCCTGTTGCCCTGTCCCCAAGGCACTTGCTGAAGTCCCATCCCAGACTTGATGGGCCATCACTGCTGATCCCCACCTCCAAACTGACCCTTAGGTGCTGAGTTTGAGACCCATCAGATTGAGGCCTGATAGGTCCCCTTAGGCACTGTGATCAGGGTCCTGGAACTGCCCCCTGATCCCATTATTTCTCAGGTGTAGAGAAATAGGTCTGGGCAGAGAAGTGGCTTCCCAGCCTGCTTCTCTGGTTAGGATCAAGTCTTGCTTCAGCATTTCTCAACAGTGGGGTCTTGTGCTTTGCTGGCATCACTCTGCCAGCAAAACAATGTTTGCTCAAAATTGAGATGAGCAATGGAGAGGAGGTGAGCAGGGAGCCTGGGGTAGGAGTCAGGACACCTGGGTGATATCCAACTCTGCCACTTATTTTTTTTTTATCTTGATAAAACTTAAATGTACAATTCGAACTGTTTTTAAATGTACAATTAAGCGTTACTTTTTTTTTAAGAGACCCCATTTTGCTCTGTCACCAAGGCTAGAGTGGCACAATCGTGGCTCACTGCAGCCCTGAACTCCTGGGCTCAAGTGATCCTCCCACCTCATTGTCCTGAGTAGCTAGGACTACAGGTGTGCACCACCATGCCTGGCTAATTTATTTATTTTATTTTTTGTAGAGATGGGGTTCTTGCTATGTTTCCCAGGCTGGTCTAGAACCTCTGGAGTCAAGTGATACTCCCGCCTCAGCATCCCGAGTATCTGGGATTACAGAGGTGAGCCACCATGCCTGGCTAGTGCCACTTATTTTTTCTAAAAATAACTCTAGTGTGCTCTGCAGCCTCTGTCCTCTCCTCTATATTCATTCATTACTTTTCTTTTTATCCAACAAATATTTATTGTCTGTGATATCTCCAGCACCATGTTAGATACTTGATTAGTGCTCTTCACAGTTTATGCTAACGCACTCCTGAAATAAATCTGAAACACTATTAACTACCTTGGGATGAACTGAATGTTTGCCTCTTCCCCTTCAAGTCATATGTTGAATTCCTAGCTCCGGAAGTGATGGTATTTGGAGGTGGGGCCCTTGGGGGATAATTAAGTTTAGGTTAGGTCGTGAGGGTGGAACCACCATGATAGGATTAGTTTCTTTATAAGAGGAGGGAGAGACAAACTTCCTTTTCCCCTGCCATGCAAGGACACAGTGAGAAGGAGGCTCTCTGCAAGCCAGGAGAAGAGCCCTCACTAGGAAATGAATTGGCCAAAATGTTTCCTTGATCTTAGCTTTCCCAGTCTCCAGATCTGTGAGAAAATAAATTTCTGTAGGTAAGACATCCAGTCTATGGTTGGCAGCCTAGGTATGGTATGGATTGGTATGGTATTGTATGGTATGGAATGGTGTGGTATGGTATGGTATGGTATGGTATGGTAGCCTAAGAAAACTAAGACACACCTCAAACATTTATAAACAGCATCTAATATACTTTGTTTTGTATTTGTGCTTTAAAAATATTTTCACTACAACTTCGGGTTGCAAATTTTGCTTATTGAGTTTATGTAAATCGTCCATCCTACAACCTAAATGGCAAAGCCATCCTCATTGTCAGACCAATTAACCAATTCAGAATCTTTTTCAGCCAGAAAGTCTGATTTTTTTTTCAATTCAAATAAGCCCATTAATATGCATTTCTGTGACCACTCCTGAACGCTAAGAGAGGAGAGAGATGGACACAGGTAATGCAGAGTCCTTGGCACCTGGTTGCCCCATTCAGTGGTGCTTGTATAGTGCTTTGTCCTGGGGGTCTTCTTCCTCTGGAGCGATGCATTCTTGTATGGCCCCTTTGGTGGGCACCAGGAGATGCCCATCCCTCAGGGCAATGTCCCCTAGAGGGAGTGAGGCCTGTTTTTCACTTGTGAAGTGGGGGAAGGAGGCTTTGGAAGGGAGACCTGAGAAGGCCTGTCCTGGCAGACTCCAGCCACGTGCCCTGGAGACCACATGGAAACTGACAATCTGGGAATGGATTATTTTACCACTTTCTGTGCCTGCGCACCCCTTGGAGAGTCCTCACATACCCTCAGCGGTCTGGGTAGGCCATCAACTTCATCAGTTGAAGACAGCTACACTAGATGATTCCCAAAGCTCCTTCTAACATTCTAGGATTTGACATCTTGAGCCAAAGCCTATGTTGAGGTTCCACCTAAATCCCAAATCCTCCTCTTCCCAACGCCTGCACTGTCTGGCTGCACGACAGTGCCCTCATGCCCCAGGAGGTTTTCCCTCTAGCAACAGAAAACTCACGTACTACACCACCATGTGTGTGTCCCTCTCTCCTGAGATGAATTCTACTATCTGACCTAATTCACAGACACACGAACTCTTTCCAGAATTTAAAAACTCAAATGACACTTGAGGTCATGGAATTGGAAATTCTCACAGACATACACACACACACACACACACACACACACACACACACACACACACACACACGGCATAAGCAGCCATTGAGGCATTCTCTCCACAAAAGTCTGCACATCTGCCTTTCAACTGGTTTTTTTTCTGAACGGCATCAGGCTGGGTGGATGTAGGCCACACGTGCTGTGTAGGCTGACGTTGCTTTCACAATAACGGCGAGAAGAAGGTCTCAAATTCCAATGTCAAATGACTTGAGGTGCTAGCTCTTTAAAAAGAACTCCTCATTCTATAGAAAACACACACACAGACACACACACAGAGACACACACACACTTATTTTATTTTATGAAGCAGATTGTGAAGAGAAACCTCCAGTGCACACGTTTACCAAGCGCTGCTTCTGTACTCTTGGTTTTCTTTAGGCGGGACAGCCCTGCTGAGCCCTGGATGCTGTATTGTAAAAGGGAAAGTAGGTCATGGCCACAGGCAGTCAGTCCTCAGCATAAATCAGTTGCAGGGAGATAAAACCTGTCACCCACAAGGAAGTAAGCACGTGGGCACCCACACGGCCACTCTGTCTTCTTCTCTAAGGTAGAGACAGAACTCATGTTCCTGGGGAATGCATTTTATTACAACCACCAGAATGCCCGGAGCGATTTTTTTCTTTGAAGGTAGCAGCTTTTTAAAGGAAAGGTGAAGTTCGTAAAAAGCCGTGGATGTTATACAACTACACCATCCATCTTTTACGAGGTTCGGGGCAGGCTGAACACCTCCTTGTAATTTACTAAAAGTGGGGACCCCAGAGGCTCTTACTAGGTTTCTCAGCTTCTCAGTGCCTTAGGAGAAGCCATGGCTGTGTGGCCCTGGCTGGGTCCCTGGGCGGCTTCCGGCTTGGTGGAAGGCTGGCATGGTGGCTTGTGGGTGATGTGTGGAAGTGCAGCGGCAGACCCTGTGGTGGGAGGTGAGTGGTTTCAGAGTGGCCCTGGTCTTTGTTCACAGCCACTCAGTTCCCTCATCTCCAGGGTATGAGGAGGCATTCAGTCTTGGATGCTATTTGTCTTGTAGTTCGTTCAGGCTGCAATAACAAAAGCACCTTAGACTGTGTGGCTTAAACAACAAACATTTACTGACCACAGTTCTGGAGGCTGGGAAGTCCAACATCAAGGCACCAGCAGGTTCGAAGAGGGACTGCTTCCTGGTTCCTAAATGGCAGCTTCTTGCTGTATCCTCACGTGGTGTAAATGAGAAAAGGAACTCTCTGGAGTCTCTTTTATAAGGGTAATAATCCTAACTGCAATGGCTCCACTCATGACCTAATCACCTCCCAAAAGCTTCCACCTCCCAATACATCACATTGGGGGTTAGGATTTCAACATACACATCTTGGGGAAGGGGACAACATTCAGACCATAACACTATGTGTGCCCCTGAGTTCCCCTGTGGAATCAGGCTGAAGCCAGACACGAAACTGCGGCTGCATCCTTTCTGGTCTTCTCCTGCTTCCCTCCCTCCCTCTCTCCCACAGGCATGTGGCTCTGGTCGCATTTTACTTGTTCTCCACTGCACTTGCCTGTAGCCCTCTGTTCTGGAAAGCAAGGTTCACTGCTGGACCCTGGGGCATGAGATGTAAGACACACACAGCCAGAGATGCAGGCAGCCACAGTTGCTCATACGTCTTCATTCATAGGAATAACCATATACAAAAGCAAAGCCAAACTGGGCCAGTGTGTACCTTCTCCCTCTCCCTTCCCAGGGTCAGGTAGTCCATTTTAACAGGGGGCAACCCACACAGAGGGCTCCACTCCTTGCCTCCCTCCCTGTGGGGCTGACGTGGGAGGGAGTTCTCTGTTGCTGGCAGTGTTCTAGACCAGGCCAGAGGAGAGCCGAGCCAGGATGAGTCATGCATGGGCTGGCAATTGGTACTTTCCAGCTCTGAGAGTCCCTGCTCTAATTCTACCTCAAATCATTTTTGTAATGAGTCAGGACATAAGTACAAATTATTTAAATGTAAGTGGTTATGGGAGGAGTAACGTGCAGACTAGGAAAGCCCGTGGGTGATCACAGCTCAGCTCCCTCAGGGAACAGATACCAGCCGGGCTTCTCAGTGAGCGTTCAGAGGAGCCCTCTGTGCTGCCCTGTCAACGCCTCTGCAAAAGGAACCTGCCCTGGACAGGCCCAGCCTCGGCCTCCGTGGAGGCAGCCCTGAACTCTTCTTTGGTGCCAGATTAAGATGAATTTTGCCCCAGGATGGATCAGACCCAGAGTCACACCCATAACTCATTCATTCAGTGATGAGATTTGGGGCTTTTTGAGCTGATGCTATATTATTATTATTTTTTGAGACAAGAGTTTCACTCTTGTTGCCCAGTCTGGAGTGCAATGGTACAATCTCAGCTCACTGCAACCTCCTCCTCCTGGGTTCAAGCGATTCTTCTGCCTCAGCCTCCCCAGTAGCTGGGAACTACAGGCATGCACCACCACACACAGCTAATTTTTGTATTTTTAGTAGAGACAGGGTTTCACCATGTTGGCCAGGATGATCTTGATCTCTTGACCACAAGACTGCCTGCCTTGGCCTCCCAGAGTGCTGGGATTACAGGGAGTTGATGATATTTAGACAAGATTTTAGACTTAGAGGTTATGGGTACTAGAATGGGTTAAGACTTCTGGGGATGTTAGTATGGGGTGAATGTATTTTGCATGTAGGAAGGACGTGAAATTTTGGTAGGCAAAAGGGTGGGCTGTAATGGGTTCAATGGTGTCTCCTCAAAATTCACGTCCACCTGGGACCTTGGAATGTGACCCTATTTAAAATTAGGGTCTCTCTCTCTCTCTCGTATTTTTTGGGGGAACAGGATCTTCCTCTGTGTGCCCAGGCTGGAGTGCAGTGGCACAACCACAGCTCACTGCAACCTTGAACTCCTGGGCTCAAGTGATCCACTTGCCTCAGCCTTCCAAGTAGCTGAGACTACAGGTGCACGCTACTACACCCAGCTAATTTTTGTTTTTGTAGACATGAGGTCTTGCTATGTTGCCCAGGTTGATCTTGAACACCTGGGCCCAAGAGATCTGCCTGCCTCAGACTCCCAAAGTGCTGGGATTACAGGTGCATGCCACCATGCTTGGCTTGAAAATAGGGTCTTTAGAGATGTAATTAGTTAAGGATTTTGAGACAAAATTATCCTGGATTTAGAGTGGGCTAATTCAGTGACAGGTATCTTTATAAGAGAAAACAGAGGGATATTTGGACACAGAGAGAAATGGGCCAAGCGTCGATGGAGGGAGAAATCGCAGTTATACTGCTTTGTACAACTCAAGGAACTCCTGCAGCCACCAGAAGCTGGAAGAGGCAAGGAAGAAATCTTCCTTAGAGCCTTCAGAGGAAGCATGAGTCTGGCAACACCTCGATTTTGAACTCCTGGCACCAAAATGTGAGACAATAAATTTCTGTTGTTTGAAGCCACACGTTTCATGGTAATTTGTCATAGCAGCCCTAAGACAGGAGATGAAGGGTTCACAGGCATGCCAAGGACATGATACAGGGACATGTGAGTGTGTGCTGGTGTATACCTGTAGTCCCATTTTGGTACAGGGACATGAAAAGTTCACAGTCATGCTGAGGACAGTGCTGCTGAGAAGTCCATTATCCAGGCAGGCCACAGAGCACCATCAGAGTCAGAAGAAGTTATTGCTTGGTTTCCAAAAAAGTCCCAAGTTGATGTTAGTGAGGCACAAACTGAGTGCCATCTAGGGCTGGGCCTGAGGCTGCAGAGTGGAGGCCACAGCAGGGTTTGTGGTGGGGGAAGGTATTGGTCTCTGCAATTAGGTAGACCTGACATTCCCACTTAGTAGATATATATATATATATATATATATATATATATATATATGGAGTTTTGCTTTTGTTGCCCAGGCTGGAGTGCAATGGCATGATCTCAGTTCACCACAACCTCTGCCTCCTAGGTTCAAGCGATTCTCCTGCCTCAGCTTCCCAAGTAGCTGGGATTACAGGCATATACCACCACACCCAGGTAATTTTGTATTTTTAGTACAGATGGGGTTTCTCCTTGTTGGTCAGGCTGGTCTCGAACTCCCGACCTCGTCCTCCCAAAGTGCCGGGATTACCGCACCCGGCCTTAGTAGATGTTTGACCCTGGGAAAGTTCTTTGCTCTGAGCTTCAATTATCATATCTCTACAATAAATGCGGTGTATCTGTGTGGCAGGGTTGAGGCAGGATTAAACGAGCTATCCAATTGGCACAGGGTGGGTACTGCACTATTAGTCTCCGCCCATCCTTTGGTGTCGCTAACGCTGATGCTAACTGACGTGGCTGGGGTAAGTCCACGCCTTCTGAGAGTCTCAGTCTCCTATGTAGCCATCACTCTTGCTCCATCTCTCACTAACCACCAACGAGCACTTTCCCTGTGCCTCACACTGTGGTCAAGGACTTCTCATACACTATCTCACTAAATCCTTCCCATGGAACTGGGAGCTATTGTTATCTCATTTTACAAATGAGGAAACAGGATTTAAACCCAGCCTGTGTGGTTCCAAAGCCAGAGCCACTCAGCACTGTAATGAAGGCGGCTGTTGTTTTCATGGTCACAGGTTTTGTTTTCGTTTTTGTTGAAAGCACCATTCCTCTACCTGATTTCATTACCATTCGGGCCTGAAGTCACGTGCTGGTGAAGGATCCTGCAGGTGAAATCGCAGAGGCCGTGCTGGAGAAACCCTGTGAGAGCTGCACAACGGCACTGCGAGATGTTTGGACTATGAGGCTGCTTCTTGGATTCATTCACCTGGAGAGACGAGGAGGCTCTGGGACACCAGGGAGGCTGGCAGCGTGGCCCCGTGCAATGTTGAGGCTTTGGCTGCAGGGAGCTGCTTCCTTACTGGCCTCCTGCTTCCTCTGTTGCTGCCCTCTGCGCTATTCTTGACATTAGAGCCAGCAAATGTAACACGCTGCTGCTCTGCTCAAAACTTGCCAGATGTCTCCCATTTCATGCCTAGTAAAGCTGCATGCCTACAACGGCCTGCCATCTCCGTGAGATGTGACCTCACCTCCTTTTCCATCTCCTGCCCCATCAGCCCTGGCCAGACTCTCTTCCCTGTTGTTGCTGAACACACCGGGCCCACTCCTGTCTCAGGGCCTTTGCATTTGCTGTTCCCCCTGCCTGGAATATTTTCCCCAACACGGCTCCCCCAGCCAACATCCACAAGGCTTACTAATTCCCTTTATTAAAGTCTTGGCTCATCTGGGAGTGGTGGCTCATGCCTGTAATCACTTGAGGTCAGGAGTTTGAGACCGGCCTGGCCAACATGGTGAAACCCCAGCTCCACTGAAAATACAAAAATTAGCCAGGCATGGTTGTGCATGCCTGCGATCTTAGCTACTCAGGAGGCTGAGGCAAGAAAATCACTTTAACCTGGGAGGCGGAGGTTGCAGTGAGCCAAGATCACATGACTACACTCCAGCCTGAGTGACAGAGCGAGATTCGGTCTCAAAAAAAAAGTCTTAGTCCCAGCACTTTGGGAGGTCGAGGCGGGCAGATCACGAGGTCAGGAGTTGAAGACCAGCCTGACCAACATGGTGAAACCCCGTTTCTACTAAAAATACAAAAATTAGCTGGGCATGGTGGCGTGCGCCTATAATCCCAGCTACTCAGGAGGCTGAGGCAGGAGAATTGCTTGAACCTGGGAGGCGGAGGTTGCAGTCAGCTGAGATGGCACCACTACACTCCAGCCTGGGCAACAGAGTGAGACTCCATCTTAAAAAAAAAAAAAAAAAGTATTTGCTCAAATATGAACCCTTTCCTAAGAGCTCTAATTAAAATTGTAATCCCCCAGCCCCAGAAATCCCTGCTCCCATTTCCTGCTTTTGTTTTCTGCATAACACAGATTCCATCTGATAGTCTGTGTGTTTCACTTATGTATTTGTTTACCCTTCTACTCCTTATGGCTTAAGTGAAAACTCTGCAGGACAGAGAATTTGTTTTTTGTCTGTTTTGCTTTCTGCTATAGACTCTGATGCCTAGAACATGGCATACAGTAAGTGTTCAGTAACTGTTTGTCAAATGAATGAATAAATAAATGAGGATTCTTAAGATCATACAGGGTAATTGGCCTGGGTGCTCAGTGAGTGTTACTAGCCTTCCCACCCTGTCCCCCACACAAAAGTGATTACAAATTTAGAAGGTTTGCTGAGATCTGGGGAGAGCCACATAGACATTTGCAAACCACCCCAAATTCAAATATTGGGTGGTATTCGGTGTCTACTTACAGTCAGCACTGTGCTTGCTCCCTCCATAAGTTTTCTTCTTTCTAGACTCCAGGCCTTTGCACATGCTGTTCTTAAATGTCCCTTCCTCCAGGAAGCCTGCCCTGACTTCCCAAGACTAGGTTAGGGCTCCCTTATTCTTACTTGCCCCCACCCTGCCCCAGCATTGTTCTGTATCTGCCAGTTGACTTGCCTGTCTATCCTACTAGACTGTAGGATAAAAGTGAGATCTAAATCTGGCACATAGTAGGTACACAGTAAAGGCTTGTTGGATGAGTCTGCAACCCAGGAGCCAAAAACCTTCTCAAATGGACACAGCCTAAGATAGTTGATCTGGATGCTTTGGGCTTATGAGTGCTGGTCCCATCCATGCTCTGACTTGAGTCTATAGAGTGAGGGATGCCCCCAAGTTGTTTTGGTGGAGCACAGATGGCTATCATAAAACACTGCCACCCCCACTTCACTCCCAAGGTGGAGGTCCCAGGCTGGAGCAGCTTCACACATCAGACCTGTGTGAACCTACAGATTTTTTTTTTGTTTGTTCATTTGTTTTTGTTTTTTTGGATCTCAGCTCATTCTAGAGGAGTTCTTTCAAGCCTGAAATTGCTAATGCTCTCTTTCCAGACCCTCCAGTCAGTGACTGCCTTTTGTTGAGGCTGGATAGAGAAAAGCTTCTCGAAGAAAGCAGCCTGCCAGAGAGATGGGAGATGCTTGGATGCTAGGCAACTGGTCAGAAAGCAAATATTGGCCTCATCTCCAGAGACCCTGCCAGGCACTGTGCAGCTCAGACCTGGAGTTCTTTGTCTGGATGAGAGTTTGCCATTTAATTTGATTCCCCACCTGATCTGCCTGTGGGGCCATAACAGGCAACAAGGGGCTGTCCGCAACCCCACCCCAGGCAGCTAGGAGCGGGAAGGAGCTGTGGCATTGGAGGGTAGGGTGGGTCTCCCATCTCCCATTCCTGCAGGGTCCTTGCCCTGCTGCTTCTTGCTCAACCTCTGGGTGTCTTCCTCCATAAATCAAGATGCTCTTAGGGACATATTCCCTGTCCTCTTCACAGTCAGCGCTTCCAAGCAAAGAAAAAAAAAAAAACCCTCAAAGGTAGGATCGTGGCATGCCAGTATCTGGTGTTTTTAGCTCTTCAGATAATTTTGCCATTTCTGGAGTACCTACTCCATACTACAAATGAGGCATTGGCATGTACATTATCTCACTTATCACCCAGACCTACCCTGTAACATAGAAATCATAGATCTCCTTTCATAGATCAGGATACTGAAGCCCAGGCAGCATGAAAGCAGGGTTCATGGTTACACAGCTAGTCAGGGGCAGAACTGTATTAAATCCATGTCTCCTTCATTCCAGTTTCTTCAGAATCAAACCATGCTGTTTCTCTTAAATGCCACCCTGTTTTATGAATGGGTTAACTGAGTATTGGGTACTTTATTAAGACTTACAGGATATTGGTTCTTGAACAGAGGTAGATCCAGGAAAACACAAGCAAACCAATAAGCAAGCTGACTCTAGTGAAGGAGATGCCGCCTCTTTTCCTTTGCTATTTCATTCACGTGGTGGGAGTTCCATTCATGCAATATTCAGCTTTTCTCCTCAACCCCCTTCCTTCTCTGCTCTCACCACATGGGGAGGGCTGTTCCAGCCCTGTGCTGTCTATGATTGCAGGGGGAGCCCACAGAATTCTAGCATTCAGTATTAGGTTAGGAAGATCATTTCCTCATAGATATAAACCATGCCTCAAAGAGACCTTATTAGTCATAAAGATAACATTTTGGCCTGTATCCCATTTTATCTTTTCTTATTTTTCAAATGGTTCCCAACCTGGGCAGGAAAGAGGACTGTATTTATGGGACATTCTTGAAGACTGTAACAATCCTGTGGCCTAATTCCACTGGATTCTACCCAGGACACATGCTCTATGCCCACCATGCACACAGATTGTGCCTCTGCCAGTGGAGATAGCTAAGGAATGCATGGTCCCTGTCCTCCTGGGCTTCACAACCAAGCTGGGGAGACATAGCCAAGCCACAAGACGCACCTGGCAATTCTAAGGCAGCACACTGGAACACCTTCATGATGCCAGCAGGCAATCGTGGAGGGATCTGCTTAAATCACTACGCTAGTTGAGATTTGCCATATATAAATGGAAAATCCAATCTCAAAATATTGGAGTATAGTAATAAGTATTCTCCACTTAAACTCTGAACCTACACAAAATAGGATTTATTCTGGCTGGGCACGGTGGCATACGCCTGTAATCCCAGCACTTTGGGAGGCTGAGGTGGGCAGACCACGAGGTCGGGAGATCAAGATCGTCCTGGCTGACACAGTGAAACTCCATCTCTACTAAAAATACAGAAAATTAGCCGGGCGTGGTGGTGGGCACCTGTAGTCCCAGCTACTTGGGAGGCTGAGGCAGGAGAATGGCGTGAACCTGGGAGGCAGAGCTTGCAGTGAGCTGAGATGGCGCCACTGCATTCCAGCCTGGGCGACAGAGCGAGACTCCGTCTCAAAAAAAAAAAAAAAAAAAAAAAAAAAAGGATTTATTTTTTCTTCAACGAATCAGAAAGTCTTCCATGATCTTTCAGAAATTTAAGAAAATCACAATTGCCTGTGTTTTACAGCCCAGCACTATGCCCAGTTCTTTCCTAGTTAATCTTCAATGCAACCCTGGACAGAAGATATTATTATCCCCATTTCACAGATAAAGAAAATGAGGCCCCAAGGACTTACCCAACCTCTCAGGATGACTTAAGTAGGATTTAAACCCAGTCTGTGTGGTTCCACAGCCAAGTCCATCCTAGCACTCCTCGCTGCCTCTCGATAAACATAAGAGCCTTAAGTCCTTGACATTCACAAGAGTAATCCTGAGACGTCCGGGAGTTCTCAATTTACAAATTCCACTTTAATGTATAATCGCCTCCATAAAACACCTATTTTTCTTGCTGAGGCCCATCCCTTCTCAGTCCTCCTTACACTTCACCTACTTCTGTTTCCAGCAATGGTGGTTAAGGTTCTTTCCAGGGCACTCTGCTTATTTTGTGGGGGTTATCATGCAGCGAAGGTGGGCAGGGAGTAAGAGAGCTGGATTGAGAGGTGATTGCTGCGCTGCCTGCTTGGTTTACCTGCAAGCCATACCCTCACTCCTACACACCAGCCCAGCTCCCTGGAGCACATGGCAGAAATCAGAAGCACATGCCATTTCTGTTGCTGTGGTCAGATGGACATGATCCACTGATGAAAACACACAGTGTGTGCACACATCTTCCACACTCACACACCTCTGCATCTGAGGCAGAGATACTACGCAGGGCTCTTCCCAGGAGACCAGCAGCTGATGACAGAGTATCTTAGAGCATGAGTTGTACATTGATGGACACAATGTTTTCTTAATAACTATGCATTTTATAATGATTATTAGAATAAGTGTAACTAGTACATCAAACCCTGATTTCACAGATAATATGACTGATCTTCCATCAACAGCAATGACATGCAGTTTTCTCTGAAAACAGCTTGAAGTAAACAAAATGAGTCAGCTCAAATAAGAATATTTAGTAAATCGTAGGACTGCAGTACTTGGCAAGGGCAAAAACCTTGAGGTGGTCTGTGGGTGAATGAGGTTGGGGGCACCATGGCTGCCAGGCATGGGCAGGAGATGGGGAAACGTGGGTAGAGAGGAAACCTGAGGCCAGTTCCTAGGGGTACTTGGAGCTTCAAAGAAGGGAAATCTTGTGTTCTGGCTGGTAGACAGAAGTAAAAAAAAAAAAAATTCAAGCCTGTTTCGCCATTAGTAATTATGTGTGGAATAGACTGTGTGTGATGTTGAGGGAATTCAACATACAGGAAAGATCCCTCCGGGAAGAATTAAACACATCTTCTTTGAAGACATGAATATAAAAACAGGACCCATTCTTGCTATCATCAAATATGCTTCTAGGGCTTTTTTTTCACTTAAAAATACTTTTTAGTATGAAAAATTTCAAACAAGTACAAGTAGTGAGAATAGCACGAAGAATTCCATATACCCATCTCCAGCTTTTCTCTGATCATTTTTAATCCTCTGAAAGAAGGACCATCTAACTGGGAGTTGGGAAAAGCATTTGGCTCTTCCACAAATTGGCTGGGTGACCTTGGGCAAGTCACTTAACCTCTCTGAGCCTCTGTTTTCCCTTTTTTCATCCTGGGATGAATTCAATCTCCCAGAAACCCCTTGTCCCCCAGCCCACTTCTATATGCTCATGAGATAGCAAAAAATGCACATTGCTAGGCTAAATGTGGTACTGAGGGAATTAAACTGATAAGGTTTTTCTATTCTTTCATTCTTTGCATAACCTTTCCTATGGAGACAGCCTAAGGAAGTATGGGGACATGCTAAGTGATCCTGTTAGCATAGATGAGGTCAAATACTTTGAGATATGTCCCCACCTGAAACAAAAAGTTATGAAATAACACTGGCTTTGCATTGGCAGTATTTGGAGACAACTGTGTATTTGCCTACTATTTCCACTGGAAAGGCAGGTTAGGTGATCATCCATTGACTGTAGAAAACCACGTAGACAACCAGACTGGAAAATGAGGCCCCTAGGAAGTGCATGAAATTCTGATTTACATCATTTGGTGATCTTTTTGGTCGAATTAATCACATCACTGTTAACATGAGCCAACACATAAAATGCTTAGCAAAGTGCCTAGAATAATATGCATTAGATATAACTTTTATGATTTCTATTTTCCATGCAGATGTTTGACAAAAGGGTTTATGCAGACACAAAGCTCGCACACAATCAGCTTTGATAACAGAGGCATGATAATCTACTTTGCTGCGAGAATCTACGCTCCCAATCCGCACCCACTCAACAGCTGTCATTCCCGAAGAGTGGCTTGTCCTGACCACACCTTGCCCCACCACGAGACCCTCAGCTCTTAGAGGATCCTTGCACACAGGCTCTTGTGCTTTCAACACACAGCCTTCAGCATTGAGGACAAGGCGTGGTCTGACCACTAACCCTGCCTTTTTCACTTGTTCAGCATCTCTGCTCCGGCGAGAATGCAGAGGAAGGAAACAAGGTGGTACATGTTGGCAGTAAGAAGAACAGGATAGGGAGTGAGTAGCTCTGAGTTCTGCTCTTGGGTCTGCCACTGTGTGATCTGGGGCAAGACCCTCCTCTCAGCACTCTTGGTCTCATCCACATAACAAAAGTATTAAACTGGGTCACGTGGTGATGTTTTCAGCACTAACATAGTCTATTCTGTAATAATGATCACATAATAATTATATTAATATAGATCATAACATCATCATTATAACCATGTAACAACCATCACATGCATTATAAAGACTCCCTAATGGCCTTGGCTCCTGGGACTGCTCATCCTAGTTCTAGTTACTCCTTAAACACACTTTCACAGGGTTAGATGCTGGGACACATGGCCGCTGTCTTTGAGAAATTCATAATGGAATGGAAGAGACGAGGAAAAGATCAATTAAAGTGCAGTAGGAGCTATTACAGAAATAGGAACAGGTGCTTGGGGAGTCCAGAGGAGGCTGCTAGGATCCTAAAGGGGCTGGAATTTCAGCTCATCTTTGGGTTAAACATCTGCTCTCCCATCTTGAGTCAATACGGAATTTTCATTCATTCAACAACTGTTTGTTGAGCTTCCATTGAGCCCCGGGCACCGTGCCGGCTGTCTATGAGGGTTGAGCACACAAAGTCCATGGTCTCTTGGAATTACTGACTATGAAGAGGCAGACAATGCACAAATAAACCAAAATGTGGGTTGCAAATTCTATACAGAGCTATGAAGGGAGCTCAGGAATGATGTTCAGGAATGACAGGGATTGATATGTCTTAGAGACCTCGGGGTCCTCCTTGAGACGGTGGCTGCTGAGCTGGGATCCTCTATGTGAGGAGCTGGAAGAGCATCGAAGGGTAACATGAAAAAAGGGGCAAAGAGCCTGGTGGGCTACTCAAGAAACTGGGAGGAGGTCCAGTGCCAGGAGCACTGAGAGTGAGAGATGAGGCCGTAGGTGAAGGCAGGTGCCAGAGCGTGCAGGCCCCATAAGGAGTTAGGGAGGAAGTACTAATGGGGGAAGGCAGGGAGTGAACTGATTTACCAATTTTAAAAGCACTCTGGGCCAGGCACAATGGTTCATGCCTATAATCCCAGCACTTTGGGAGGCCAAGACAGGAGAATTGCTTGAGGCCAGGAGTTTGAGACCAGTCTGGGTAACATAGTGAGACCCTCCCTGCCTCTACTGAAAAAAAAAAAACCAAAAAAAATCAGTCTGGATTCCTGGTAGAAGATGAAACACAGGAAGCCCTGGGAATTTGGAAATGCCAGTTTGGAGGTGTACCATCCAGGCAAGAAGTCAAATAGCAGTCAAGATGGAGCTAGGTATGTGGGTTCAGGATAGGTATTGATGGTGGAGTTAGCCTAATTGGCTGGGGGATAAGATGTGGTGCGGGGGGAAGGGAGAGGGAGAAATAAAAAGCGACTCCCAGGTTCCTGGCTCAAGGTATGGGGCAGATGGAGGTGCTGTTTACAGAGAGGGCGAAGGCAGGGAGAGAAACAGAACACTTCTGGGATCACAGGCATCCCTGAGGATGAAACGCCATGATATGTAAAGAGTGCCTAACACACGGTGTGCACTTCATAAATGCCGACCCCTTCATCCCCGTCCTGTATTTAAAACGAACTTCAATGCAGTAGGGCAACTTTAATAAAACCCAGGTAGGCCCGGCAGCTGGATCAGTAGACAGAACAGGGTCCGGGAGCTTCTGGACAAACAATAGGTGCCGTGCCACAGAGCCTTGCAAGGGCGCAGCGGGGCTCACCCCTGCTCAGGAGGAAATAAGGAATCCCTCCTAAGCTGAGTGCAGGTGAATTCAGCCAGCAAGGCTGTTAAAATCAATTGCCTAAATGAGCAAGTGCATAGTGCCTTACTGTTTACAAAGCACTTTTGACATACGTTATCCCATTTGGTTCCCATAGTCACGTAGAAGCAGAGCCATAATCCCAATTTCAGGGAGAGGGAAGCTCAGGCTTAGAGTGCATTAGCTCAAGCTCACACAGTGAGTCGGTGTTTGCCCCCAGCCTTTCTGATTCTCACTGAGGGTTCCCCAGCACAGCCAGTTTGTGCATCAGCCACCACTGACAAAGGCCCTAGGACCTAGGAGGTTTTTAAGAGCCAAGAACAAGAAGAAAATTGGATCTGAAAAAAAAAAAATGTAGTTAACTCCAAAATACAAAAAGAAAAGGGCAGGAATGAAACAAATAAATGTTTATTTACATGTCCACCACATGCCAACTTCTTGCCATAGCACCTCCATTCATTGTTCGATAGAGCATTTATTAAGGTTTCATTTCATTTGAAAATAATGTGTGAGCCACATTCTCCTCACTTTGCAAGAATTCCAGAATACATGGGGTGGGTGTTCAGAAATCATAGCCAGTGGTGAGTTAGTTGGTGAGTCAATTTCTAGTCAAATAACTGCAAAGGCAGGATTTTAAAATCCTTTCAAAGTATTTTATGGCAAAAAATTATGTGTTTTGTGAAATAAGGAGTTCTTTTTAGTGTGTTTGATACAAAGTAAGGTGTGGTTTCAAATACAAATGTCGAGGGCCTGAGAGATCTTAGGTGTCCAGCTGGCAGCTCTTCAGCTCTCCTTCGGATCTCTTTTCTAAGTTTATTTGGTTTTCATGAAACTTTGTGAATCAAAAAAAAAAAAAAAAAAAAAAAAAAAAAAAAAAAAAAAGAAAGAGAAAAGAGAACCACCTAAACTTGTCTCCAGTTTTGAACCTACCAGCATTTTTGGAGGAAACATTTCCAGGGAACAGAGACAATGGACAAAGAGAACAGGGTGGCTTTCAGAAAACCAAGGTGGAGAGAGCCTACCTGTGTCTACTGTCAGTCAGGAGGCCAGTAGAGAAGTGACCTAGCAGAAGCAGCTTCCTGGAGCAGGAGTAAGTTGGGTAAGCAAGAGTAGCTTCCCCAGTGGTTGTGTAAGGACAGGAGGGCAAGTCTTCCCTAAGAACAAAGGTGGGTAAGTTTTGGTTTTATAGCTCATGCATACACTCATTTTTCTGAGCATCTCTTCTGTGCCAGGTGCTGCTTTAGGTACTTGGAATAAATCAGTGGGCACAAGAGACAGAGGTCCCTGTGTCTCAGGGAGCTTAGACTCTGAAGTATATGTGTACATGGAGTGGGAAAGACAGGCAGAAAACAACGAACATAATAAATAAGAATATATTTGATATATATTTGAACACGATATAGCATGTTTGAAGGTGACAGAAAACTATGAAATAGCAGAGGTAGATGAGTAGAATGGGGATGCCAGGGGAAGAAGGGGTGTGGTTTGCAGCTGAAACTGGGTGGCCATGCTTGGTCTCACTGAGAAGGTGAGATTGGACTTGACTCTCAACTTTCAAGACTACAAAGTGGTGAAGGAGAGAACCTTGTCGCTATCTCAGGAAAGAGCATTCCAGGCAGAGTGACCAGCAAGTGCAAAGACCCTGAGGTAGGTGTACGTCTGGCCTGTTCAAGGAATAGTGAGGAGGCCAGTGCGGGTGGAGTGGCTGAGTATGTGATAGCGAAATAGATCAGGGCAGTAATGTGGGCAAGAGCATTTAGCCACTGTGACGGATGCCTGCAGCTTTCGCTGAATGAGACAGGGAACCACTGGGTGCTTTTGAGCAAATGATTAATGTGATCTTATGGATGTTTAAAATAATGCAGTAAGAATAGACTGTAGGGGAGCGCATTAGTTTCTCGTGGCTGCCGTAACAAATTACTATAAACTGGATGGCTGAAAACAACAGGAACTTATTCTCTCAAAGTTCTAGAGGCCACAGATCCAGAATTTGTTTCACTGAGCTGGAACCAGTGTGTCAGGAGGTCAACACTCCCTCTGGAGGCTCCAAAGGATAATCCGTTCCTTGCCTCTTCCAGCCTCCGATGGCTCCAGCATTCTTGGCTTGAGGCCACATCACTCTTATCAATCTCTCTCTCCATGGTCACATCCTCCTCCTCTCTGTATGTGTCAGTTCCCCCTCTGCCACTGGTATGAACATTTAGGGTGATATTTAGGGCCTACCTGGATAATCCTGGATGGTTTCTCCATCTCAAGTTCCTTGACCTAATCATTCCTGCAAAGAGTCTTTTTTTCCAAGCAAGACAACATTTATAGCTTCCTGGGATTGGTGCCTGGTATTTTGGGGTCCATGACCCAGACTCCTGCAGGAGAAAGTCCTGCTAGGGAACTTCTGGAGTCATCCAAGTAATGCATGGTGATGATTTAGACGGGATGGGAACAGTGCAGGCTGTGAGACATGGCTGGTTTCTCAACATATTTGAAAGGTAAGGCCAACAGGATTTCCTGACAGACTGGAGGTGGGGTGACAGACAAAGAGAAGGGTGAAGACTGACCACAAGGTTTTTCACTTGAATAACTGGAAGGATGAAGGTGTCCTCACCGAGATACAGAAGACTGTGGGTGGAATAGGTTTTGGGAGTAAGAACAGGAGCTCAGTTTTAGAAATGGGGGTGGGGTGAGATGTCTAAACATCCACACGGAGATGCTGAGTATGTGGCTGGGGAGATGAGCCCAGGGTTTGGGAGGAAGGGCTGGGCTGGATATTTTAATAGTGGAGCATTGGTATGGAGATAGTACTTACAGCCATGGGACTGGAGGGGATGAGCAAGGGTGTGAGTGTAGAGAAAGAAGGGAACTAAAGACCGAGCCCTGAGGTCCTCCGACACTTAGAGGTTGGGGAGAAGAGGAATCTCTGCAGGAGTGAGCCCTGAGACAAAAGAAGGACCGGGACAAGGTCCTGTCTGGGAATCCAAGTGAATAAACATGTCAGTGGTGGGTGGTATAATATGGCCTTCATGCCAAGACGGAAATCTCAGCCAGGACTGCAGCCCTGCCTTCTAACTCTCCTTCCCTCTGGGCACATCTGGCAGGTGTCTGCTCACTCTGGAAGTCTCTTGGAGTCCCCAGGCCCCAAAGCATAACTTTATGCAGTGGTTGCATAAAACCTTAGTTCCACCAAAGGCAGGGCAGGCGTGGAAACCATTCACTCTGCAGGTCGTGGAAGCTGCTGAACACCTCCAGGCTCTCAGGATTCATGCGCCATGGGCTGGGGACTTGCTGGCCTGTTAGCTTGTAGCTAGGGAGTTTGGATCATGGCGGGAGAAGGTGGTCCCTGAAAAGTGAGTGGAGCCAATCCAGAAGGTATAGGGGTCTGAGTTCATAGGCCAGGAGATCAGGAAACAAAGAGGTCATTGGGAATCAGGGATTCTTGGGACCAGACACTTCTAGGGAGTAATCCTGCCTCTGACAGTTCTATCTGTGTCTATCTTAGGCAAACTGATCCTCTCTAAGCCTCAGTTTTCTTATTTGTAAAATGGGGCTACAAATACCTGCTTCCCAGGAAAGTAATAATATACTGTGTTTAAGCTACCAGGCACATCATAGGTGCTCAAAGAATTTTGGTCATTTTCCTTGTGTTGATTTGCAACTATTTGAGTTAGTCCTGACATAACACTCACCCAAAGGGAGATGCCCCTTTTCAGAGGAGCCAGGGGGTGTGGGTGGCCAGCCTGTGGCCCTGGAGGCCACAGCTGGGAGCCTGCTCCTAGTGTGGGGCCATAGCCCAGCCCAGCACTTCGTTACCATCTTGTAAACGTGTGTCCAGCAGGGCCAGGTGAGATCATGCCACTGGCTCCCAGAAAACATTACCTCCAGACTCAAAAAATGTTCTCTGAGTAGAACAAGAAGAGGCCTGGGCTGTGAGTTCTGCCCCAAGTCCTGCCATGCTTAGCCCACGGGCCATGTTCTTGGGCAAGTCACTGCTCCCCTATAAGCTTTATTAATTCAATTTGTAAGCTGAGTGGTTTGAACCACATTGGTCATTTCCATATTTTTGTTTTATAGGAAAACATTCTTATTAAAGAGAAAAGCCTTGCATAGAACCCCAATGTTTTAAACAAATGAAAGATGCCCCGGTTACAGTGGAGATGGGAGTCCTGGGCACTGAGGCTTCCTTATCTCCCCCAAGGGAGCCCAGGGACCCTCTATGGAGCCCTACAACTCTAAGGAACAGGTTTAGAAAAATTCTGACTAAAGGCAAAAATCGTGCCTCTGAGTTTAAAGCTGTATGTAATCGGCGTTAGATGGATTGATGCTGATGAATATGTATTTCAAATGGTTATGTGCAAAAACATATTTACGTGTATACTTTATTTCCATTTTAAACCTGCAAACAGCAGGCCAAATTCTTAATGTTTTATGCCTACTTGTTACTTTCCTGATGTCAAATTTGCTGCATAGTTATATTCAAAGATGGAATTGACTTAGTATTTGTAGTAAATTAAAACTGCTGTGACTATGAGAGAGAGACAGACAGATCCTGGGCTAAATATTTCTAAGTTCTCTCACAGCTCAGAAAAATCTCAAAATCCTAGCTTTTTCTTGTGGTCGATCTCTACAATTTCATGAAGTGGGTTCTAGGTTACCACAAAATTAAGACACATGTTGTTGTTCAACAGGGCAGGAAAGAGTTAAAACCAGCTTTAGTTGAACACCTATTATGTATCAGCTACCTTTTTTTTTTTTTTTTTTTTGAGACAGGGTCTTGAGCTGTCACTCAGGTTAGAGTGCAGTGGCACAATCATAGCTCACTGCAACCTCGAACTTCTAGGCTCAAGTTATCCTCCCACCTCAGCCTCCCAAGTAACTGAGACTACAGGTGTATGCCACCATGCTTGGCTAATTTTTTATTTTTGTGGGAACAGGGTCTGTTACGTGGACCAGGCTGACCTTGAACTCCTGGCCTCAAGTGATCCTCCTGTCTTGGGCTCTTAAAGTGCGGGGATTACAAGCATGAGCCACTACACTGGCCCCAGGTACCATCTTATATTTTATTTTAGTTAATTTTTAGACCAATGCAATGAGGGTGCAAGTACCATTTTTCCCACTTTGCATATGGGGAAACTGAGGCTCAGAGAGTTTAAAGTGGCCTACTCAGAGTCATATAGCTAATAGATGATAGTTTCCGGATTCAAACTCAGATCTGTATTCAAAGACTGTGCTCTTCCCACCCCAAGTTGTTTGTAAAGGCAAAAAATCCCTTTGATTTCAGAGACAGTCCTTGAATTGTACTAAGAATGATCCCTTGTATTGATCGGTAAGTTCTTGGTTTAGCTCCAGCTTTCCCATTTACATTACTCATGCTGCTCTCCCATGAACCCTGTGAGGTAAGCAGGCCAGGTACTATCATGTCCATTTTTCAGACAGGAAAATTGAGGTTTGGAGAGATGGAGTGACTTGCCCAAGGTCGTGCAGAGCATGAAGAACTGGGGTCTTGTTATTCTCTCCTGAACCTTCTTCCAATCAAGAGTGTTAACCATATACCATAAGGCTATCTTGCTCAGATAGTTCATGTCCCACCTCTTTAGGAGAACTCATTTCATTTTCAAACTGCACCCAGTTCTTTCATCATTGCAGCTTTTTCATTTATTAGGCGTTCAATTTCCCTTACATTCATCATTTATTTGCTGCTGCTTTTCATTTTTTAAGAGGTGAAGGAAATGCAAATTAGCAAATGAATGTCATGCATAATACAGCCGGCCCTGCTACAAACAGCTTTTGTTACAGTCCGCTCTGTTCTAGGACAAATTGGTCTACAAGGACCCGATACACCTCTCTGGATGTGTTGGCACAGACTCAGCCTGCCAGGAAAGGACAATGGCAAAAGTGTGCTTTTGTTTGGTCTGCCATTCCCAGGGTTAATATGTTGGGTAATATCTTCAGCATTATTTCCCCGAGCCATAGAAAAGTCTGTGCCCAGTCCTGCGATGGGTGTACAGATGCTCCGGTACTGTTCACATAGTGCAGCGTGGTGCCGCCCCTTCATTCTTGGCCTTAGTTCTTGAACTACCTGACCTTGTGTGTCCCTTGCGCTTGACTCTGTTTATTGGCAATTCTAGCTGGAGTTCTGCCACTCATCCTTCTTTTACGCCTTTACCCAACATCTTTGGCTTATTATGTGTTCTCTTCCCCTCATCCAAGAACTTGGCTTTTCATTAGGCTATGGTCACATCTCTCCATTTTAACAACATACACAGACTGCCTTGGCCTCTTAGATTTACAGAGTACTGTCCTATCCTCTATTCTACGCCTCTATCAGGTCTGATTTGTTCTTGTGGGTGGAACCCAGATCCACTTGGATCCCCAGGGGTGAATGTATTAATACACCAGCTTAACATTTGTATGTTAAGTTCCAATAGAAATAACATTTGCCATTCATTGCATTCTGGACACCGTGTTAATGCCTTTGTTTGTTAGGTATCATCTCAGTCAGTATTCACACTCCTATAAGATAGTTATCACAGTAGTCCCACTTTGTAGATGAGGGAACAGAGAAGGTGTACAGTTTCCCAAGATCACACAGTTTGCAGGAGACAGAGCTGGAGTTCAAAGGCAGGTCCATGTGTTTTCGGCTATGTGCAACACTGCCTCCCAGCTAGTATGAACAGCTTCAGGAGCTCAAGAACAAACAGATATATTACTGACTGTGGTTTCTAGCTAGATTTTAGTCAAGAGTATACACAAACACACTCATGTGTGCATGCACATATATGCACACCACACCTCATTTGTCTCGCTGGGAGTTACAGGAGCTAGACCAGAGCTGAAAAAGAAAAATTACCACTAGGTCAGTATTATTAATGCTTCATGGAAAACATTCCACTTCCAAACAATTAGGTTGATGGATTTTCTTGCATTTCTTTTCTTTTTCCTACTTATGACTACAGATGTTTACAAGAAGAAACAAAGGTTTCTGCCTCTGCAGCATTGACTAGCATTTGCTGGCAGATAAGATCCTCTTTGGATGGCCCGGGCAGCTAGAGGCAGAAGGAGGATTTGTGGGTCTGAGTGACCAACTGACCCTTGAGACTCTGGTTTTCATGAAAAAAAGAGGAAAGTGAGGATCTGATTTCAAAAAGAGGATTTTTAAAATAAAGGCCATATCCAAGGCTTTGAATAGCCTTGGATTTTCCAAGCATAAAATGTGGAAGTGGCCTGATTTTGGTGGATGTTCCAGCCCCATGATGCCGAGACCATCAGACTGGGGATAATTAGGTGAGGAAGCACCCTCCAACCACCCAGGCTCTGTACAATTAAACCATCTGTTGAGTTCTGTAATTTTGTGGGTTCCCAGGATCTTGCTTCCTCTGAATATTTTTTGTTTTGTGAACTACAGGTCACAGGGGACAGCTGTAGAAGAGAGGAACCTATTTCTTGATGCAAGTTTTCCAAAACCATTCCATCAGTTGCTAATGGTTTCATTAACATACATTCTGGGACTTGGAGGTGAAGTCCACCAGCTAAGAACATCAGAACTGCCAAGGAGGCTCAGACAACTATTCCAGAGGTGGCTCTGGGCTGCTGAGGAGAGCTAGGTGGATTTTTAGGATGTTAATCTCAAAAGGTCAGAGAACACTGGTCCAGGAGTTTCTATCAGACCTATAATCCTCTCTCCACCTCCAGTTGTGCCTCCCCATCCCTGTCCTCATACCGTCATCAATGTGATCATCTTAAAATGCATATCTCACACATGATCATACCATCTCACCTTCCCTTCTTGGATGAAATCCTTCAGTAGGGACAAAAGTGAAGTTCTTTAATCTGGCTGAAGCCTTTCCAAGAACAATCCACCTCTGCTACCCCAAACCTAATGTACTAGCATCATCAAGCCTCATGCAGGCTTTGGATGCACCCAGCTTCCTCTTACCCCCAGGTTTTTGCCCATACTGTTCCCTGTGCCTGGTAGACTTATTTCCCTTCTTCTCCATCTGGTTGACTTCTATTCATCCTTCAGAGCTTTGCCCAGGTATCACCTCCTTCATGAAGCCTTACCTGATTGTCTCTCCTACTTTGTAGGCATGTAAAATCTAACTTAATTGAAAATTTGTTTTAATTACCTTCAAGCTTCATATTTTAAAAGGATATTTGATCCATAAGACTAATGCTTACATTGTAATAGTAAGTCAGGAGAGCAGGATGAAAGAAAACATACTAAATGTCTTCATTTTTGTTAATCCCCACACAGACACGTGCATGGGTGCACAGCAAACAGAGCCAAAGAAAATATACCAGCGTGCTAACAGTGGTTGCCACTGGTGGAGGAGTTATATGCAATTTTTATTTTCTTATTTTATGTTTACAAATTATCTACATCTTGTATGATTATCTAATTAATAATTAGGCAAAATGGTTTTTAGAAAGAAATAGGTTTTTTTTTTTTCTTTTTCTTTTTTGAGACACAGTCTCACTCTGTTGCCCAGGCTGGAGCACAGTGGCATGATCTTGTCTCACTGCAATCTCTACCTTCTGGGTTCAAGCGATTCTCCTGCCTCAGCCTCCTGAGTAGCTGGGATTACAGGTGTGCACCACCACATCTGGCTAATTTTTGTATTTTTAGTACTAGCAGAGTTTCACCATGTTGGCCAGGCTGGTCTCAAACCCCTGATCTCAAATGATCCACTCCCCTTGGCCTCCCAAAGTACTGGGATTATAGGTGTGAGCCACAACACCTGGACAGAAAGGAAGAGTTTTGTTGAATATTGTATATGAATGTAAATAAATTGGAAAAAAAAGAGAGTGGTTAGATCTCTATCTGTTGATACGTGATAAGCTAAAAAGGGTAAGCTTTAGACTAATGCATATAGTTTCTGATTAAAAACACCCAAATAGGTGACTATATGCTTACATATGTGTGTGTCAACAAGGAGTATGCTGTGGAAATGTTCACATCAAGCTGGTAACACTGGTTACATTGGGAGGAGTGGGTATTGGAGGGACAGGCAGGGTGGAGGAGTCAGATAATTTATTTTGCCTTGATTGATCTTTGCAGTGTTTTATTTCACTTGTCATTGTAAGCATGTGCCACTGTTGTAAATTCTCAAAGATCAAATAGAAAACAAAAGGTTCTCTAAATAGCAGGACGGACTAAGGTGTTTACAATTAATAATACAAGATTTCAGGCACATCAAAATGTTATTCTCAAACTTGATTTTCTGGATGCTTCACTAGAGTAACTTGTTAATTCTTTTAATTTGGAAATTATCTTAAATTTAGGGAAAAGCTGCAAGAATGCTACAAATAATGGGACAAAGAACACCAATATACCCTCTACCCAAGTCGCCTCTTATTAATATTTTCCTCCATGTGCTTTATTATTTGTTCTTCAGCACAGTAATGTTTAATTCACACCAGGAAAAAAACACATTACAGATTCATACGCCACTATTTACAGCAGATTAATTGCCATGGATTTGAGTGGTCACTTAAAAAAAAACTTGCTATTTCTTAAGCCACAGATACGCTGCATGTGTACAAAAAATCATATAGACAAGATTGTTCTTTGAAAACTGAACACTACCGAAGGGTCTGGTCACAGAGATTGGTAAAATACATGATAGTGAGCCTACATAAGGGCTTGTTATAGAGCAATCAAAAAAACAATATGGATCTGTGTGAGATGATATGAAATCGGTCTGAGATACATTAAGTAAAAGATACAGAACAAAATGTGTGGAATATGAACCCAGTGTGCAAAGAAAAAAAGATATATGCTAGAAAGAGACACAAGAAATGATTGGTTTACTTTTAGGAAGAGTGCTGGGGTCTTTTTATTATACTTCCTATTACATACTTTTTTATACTCTGCATTTTTTAAAACCATGTGTACATATGATTTTCATGATAATAAAGAAATGAATTGGCATAAAAAATTTTACTGTGGGGCTGGGTGCAATGGCTCATGCCTATAATCCCAGCACTTTGGGAGGCCAAGGCGGTGGATCACCTGAGGTCAGGAGTTCAAGACCAGCCTGGCCAAGATGGCAAAACCCCATCTCTACTAAAAATACAAAATTAGCTGGGCATGGTGGCACGTGCCTGTAATCCCAGCTACTAGGGAGGCTGAGGCAGGAGGATCACTTGAACCTGGGAGGTGGAGGTTGCAGTGAGCCAAGATCATGTCACTGCACTCCAACCTGGGCAACAAAGCGAGACTCCATCTCAAAAAATAATAATAATAATAATAATAATAATAATTACTATAAGAGAAAAGCTGTTGACCAGTTCCTCTTGGTTTTGGAATATGGGAGAAGGCCATTTCCCATCCCCACTGGGTTCGCTGGGAGGTGATGAGCAGCCTTAAGGCCCCTGAGGAGTCATCTCCCTAGCAGCAGCTCTCCCTACTCCCTAAAGCAGGTGCAGGTGCAGAGACAGTGGACTGCCAGGCCCCTGGGCCTAGTCTGTCCCACAGATGTGCTACCTACCATCCCAGAGTGATCTGAAATTTGTGTCAACATTGAAACAAATGGAGTGATTTTACATAACACACTCAGATTCCCAGCCTATCTGCAGAAATCTGGCAAAACCAGGGCTGCATTTGTAAGCACAACCGTGGGCAGCAGCCAGGTATGGGTTGCCTTTAGCGAGTGAGGAGGCCTCACTGACCAGGTGCCCTCCTTTACAAAGCCCATTAGAAATGGACTCTCCTGCTCCGATGTCTCGCGGGTGAGACCCTGCCCCGTGATGGAAGGGGGATTTGAACATCTCTCCATTGTAGTCTCTCAATCAAGCAATATTTTCTACTGGAGCCTGTCCAAGCATATTCTAAGAAATTCCACAGTGAGAGAAGGGCTGTTATCTCACACTTTTAGTATATAGGTGAAGTGGCTGTGGCTCAGAGATAAGGTCATAAGGTCAGAGATAAGAGATAAGAGATGAGGTCACTTATCTAAGGTCACACAGCATGTTAGTTTCAGGGGCAGGACAAGAGCCCAGAGTGGCAAACTCCCACCCCAATGCACGTTCTTCTGCCTTATGTGGCCTCCCACAGACTAGCTCCCAGATTGGATGACAGCTGAGAGTTGGGGGCTGGGCTCTCCATGCACACAACCTAGCCCTCTCTCCTCAGGCACCATCTCCTGAGCAAGGCAGGTGTGTGGTGTCAAGGTCCTGCGCCATTCAGAGAATACAGGTACAACAACAATGACAACCACAGCTTCCTTCACAGCACACATGTCCCAAGAGGCAGGATAGGTGAGAGGCTGAGAGTGTAGCTTACAACTGTGGCTTTAGTACTTCCTAGCTGGGTAACCAGAGGCAAGTTATTTGTCTCTCTGTTCTTATTTTTCCTTGCTTGCTAAGTGGAGATTATATTATAATATTAGCTTCTACCTCATAGGATTGTTTTCAGCATTAACTACATTAGTGTGTGCAAAGTGCTTAACCATGTCTGGCACATCATAAGTGCTCGATAAACCAGTTGATATGATTTTTATGTGACAGGAACCATGCTGAGTATTTTGTATGCTTTATCTTAGTCTTCCCAACTATTTTCAGGTAGGTGTCATTCATGTGCATTCATTAAGTCATGGGATTCACAGCATTCATTACATGCATTCACTAATTCACTCGTTTGCAGCATTCGTTAATTCAACAGATCTTTAGGAGTATCTAGTTATGCTGGGTGCTGCCCTTGGTGTTGGGGATATGGGGTCAAGAATGCAGAAAGCTTACATTTCTGCCTTCATGAAGCTTACATTCCATTGAGGGCTGGGTGGATACAGACATTAATCCATCAAGAGTCAGGAGTGATCCATGCTGTGGAGTAAAATAACACAGGGTAAGGGACAGAGAAGGAGGATGGGCAGGGAACTGAGTGAGTAATCTGGGGCCATGAGGTAAGGGAAGGCTGTTCCCAGGAAGTGCACTGGAACAGAGATCTAAATGACGTGAGGGAGCGAGGAGGCAGACGAACACAGGAGGAGTGTTCCTGGCAGAAGGAAGGAAAAGTACAGCGGTCCTGAAGTGGTGGTAGAGGTGGGTTTGTTGCCTAGAATGTTTGTGGAGCCCAGAGGAGGTCTTAGTGGCTGCAACCATGAGCAAGAAGGAGTAGAGCCCAGACACAGGGCAGCGAGGAAGCCAAAAGTCAAGACATGTACAATATTCTCTGATTTGTAGAAGAAGAAACTAAAGTTCAGTGAAGTTAAATAACTTCCCAGAAGTAGCCCAGCTGGTAAGTGGTAGAACAAGGGATTTGAACCCAAGACCATCTGGCTTTAAGGCATACGCTCCTAACCACTAGGATACATTGCTTTGAACATGCACAGTGGAGGCCCGGACATGCACACATAGCTATCCCAGGTGGTCCTGCTCCAAACCGTGTGCTGACAAATTAGACAAAGAGTAAGGAGTAAGGCATAGTGAGAGACTGAGGGTGTGTGTGGGGTGAGGAGTGAGGAAGAGCAGAAAGGAAGGGGTTCCCTTTCTCCTGGCATACTCATATTTGTCTTGGCAGTTTCAGGCAGCCATTCTGGGTAATGGTGAGGGCTCAGGGTTTATATGAAAAGTGGCATTTGTCTAAAACTTGTCAGTTCTTGGGGCATCACGAAACGGACAGTTTTAAAACACCAAAGGCACTTTAAAAAATAAAAATAGCACATTTCTAAATGCAACATCCTCTTTGGTAATGATGTATTAGGCCTCCATCGCTGGTGGCATTATCTCGTACAGCAATATATTGCACTGTTACAATTCATGCCATCGTCTGCAAAACCAGGGTCATAAAACCCTGTAATTTATAACACAATCTTGTAAAACTATGTATTATACATGTGTAGATATCATTGTATGGCATTCCATATGCAGTAACCACTTGGTTCAGAAGTCGGGGCCAAAGCACCTCCCATCACCCATTCCTCAAATGTAGGGCTCACCAGGCAAGGTGAGGTGTGCATATCCTTGTCAGAGCCCCTTTACTGAGCAGTACATTAAGCAACAGGCTGTGTCTTGGTGGTAGAGGAAAACAAAGATAACAAAACAGCAAGATATGATGCAAAGAGGAGAGAGTGACAGCCTAAAAACTTGGTCATTTATTTTATGATGCTCCTTGCCTGTATGATCACACAATCCCTAGTAGGTGTCATGCACCCAGCAGGGAATAGGGATGGAAGTAAGACGCAATCCTCCTCCTGGTCTCATGTTTCTTAAACCTTAATGTGTATTTACATCACCTGGGAATACTGTTGGATCACAGATGCTGGGCTCTAACCCGAGAATGCTCTGGTTTGTGGGTCTGGAGCCTGAGACTTTGCATGTCTAATGAGTTCCCAGGGGATGCTGATGCTGCTGGTCCTGGGGCCCTGCTTCAAGTCATTCTGCTCCAGGTGACTTTGGAATGCTCTATATTAAAGATGCTGAGGGACATTGGCTGAGTGCGGTGGCGCACGCCTGCAGTCCCAGCTACTTAGGAAGCTGAGGTAGGAGGATCGCTTGAGCCCAGGGAGTTCGAAGTTGCAGTGAGCTGTGATCATACCAGTGCACTCCAGCCTGGACAGCAAAGTGAGACCCTGCCTCTAAAAAAGAAAAATGCAGAGGGAGAAATGAGCCGCCCCAGTGAACACAGACAGGGGCAGATCTGTGGATAAAGCCTGGCCTCCTGACCTCCGAGTCCAGGATTCTTCCACTGGGCCACACTGCCCGTTTCCTGGCTTTGTCTCCAAATGCTCTCCAACCACAAAAGTAGCAACAGGGAGTGGGGGCCAGAATGGCAACCAGACGCATGCAGCTCACAGCAGAATCTGCGGGCACATTAACTCTGCAGGGGCCAGTTGGAGCTCTCAGCGGAGGCCACTCTGAGCTTCCTAGGGCTCCCCCAAAGGTCAGACAGAATCATCTAATGGCTTCTTGAAGGGAAAATGATGGTCTGATGGTTTTTTTCCTGCTGAACCTCATCACCTCCAGTGGCCACACTATGGATCGCTGCCGCAAGGGGGCCGGGGAATATGAGGTCTTTGCTGTATTGCAAGGCAGAACGCTTTTTCTCAAGAGGTCTTAATGACTTATGGGATGAAAGGTGGCAAGTGGGGATGTCATGCCTGGCTGAGCCCTGCGGGCCAGAGATGCCCTGATAGTCACCTCTCTCCAACCCAGTGCTGGGGCCCCATGCCTGCTTCCTTGGGACAGCCCCCGTCCCTTCCCAGGGGTGACCTTCTCACCACCACCCCTTGCTGACTGGCTCCTCACACTGTGCAGGTCCAGCCCTAGTGTGTCTGCATGCAAATGAGCACAGGCCGATCAAACGCTGGCCTCCCGCTGCCACGTAGCATGATTGCAGACACTTTATTGCCACGCGATTGCTCTTTGATAGGAACCACCTCTTCAGAACCCTTTTAAGCCTCTCCAACAAACATTTTGATTTCATTCCTTATTGCCCTGATCCAGCTGCAGACCCCTGCACTCCTGATTTGACTGCAGACTTAGAAAGAAATATCCCAGGGTGCCTGTCCTAACCAAAGGACTATTGATACCAAGTAGCAAATCCATTTGCGACCCAGATAGTATCCTGGTTTGCCATCACTAATTTCAGAAATGTGATTTCCAGCATTACGCCCTCTCCAAACTAGCTTTTTGCCTCTTATTTCCTAGCTTGGTTATCAGAATTTCCACCTACCTTCTTGAGTAAGATGGGACACTCACAATAAACACTGTCTCCCATCTTCCCCTCATCACCCACTCACAACATCATTAATTCTAATCCTCCTATTGTTTGTGGATTCAACAGCTGTTTTCTGAGCTGCTGTGTGTCTCTGGTGCTAGGTGCTGGGTCCTTATCCTCATGGAGCTTCCAGGGAAATACAGGAAACTGCAAGGAAGCAGGGAACTATGCTTTTTCATGTGCCTCTGGTGACCTGGAGAAAGTCAATTAACTTTTGATGAGAGACATGCTCTGGCTTCTATCCCCAAGGAGTTCATATGAGAAGGGGAGATAGTCACACATCCAGTTCTTTGCAGTAATCGTAACGGCTGAGATGCACACAGCACTGATTGTGTCTAAGAGTTGTATGTATGCCAGCTTATTTAGGACTCATAACTGTTCTTGGAGGTAAATACTATGATTATATGAGCCACCCTACAGAGGAGGAAACTGAGGCACAGATAAGTGACTTGCAAGCAGTGGAGTTGGGATCTGAACTCAGGAAGTCTGCACCAGAATCCATGCTTTCAACCCTGGAGTCCTAGTCACGACGAGGTGAATGTAGGGGTGCTGGCGACTTCACTCCAGAAGCGTCTCCTATCCCAGAGGAGGCCAGCTGGCCTGCCTAGTCCCTCTTGGCCTCCATCTGGGTGCCATGACCTCTCGCTGTCACTGAAGTGTGTGACTACCGGGGTCAGAAGATGCCTCCATGGGGCTTGGGGCCTGCTTCAGGGCAGCATCTGGAGACAGGAGTAATGAAGGGTAGCTGGCGCGTGACCAGGTTGTCAGGCTGGGGACTGAAGGGTGCTTCCTTTGAACAGTCTGTGCTCAGAGCTGGCCATGTGGGCTCCACTGAGCCGTGAAAATGTCTGGCCCTCCCAGTGCTGCTTCAAAACACTGCCCGGATGTCCACCTGTCCCTGGAAACAGTTTCACCAAAACTCACTTGCTTCAAAATTCACTACCCCTCCACACCTCCAAGGATCTCTTTCCCTTTCTTTCTCTAATCTTCCTATGAATAGGAGGGAGAGAAAATAGGGAAGGGAATGGGGAGAGGGAGAAAAGGAGGTGGGGGGAGCAAAGGAGGAAGGATGGAGGGAGGGAGAGAGGGAAGAAGAAAGGAAGAAAGGAGGGAGGAAGAGAAGGAGGGAAGGAAGGGGAGGAAAGGAGGAAGGGAGGTAAGAAGGGAGGGAGGGAGGGAGGCAAGGGACAGAAGGGAGGGAAAAGAAAGGGAAGGATGAATATATAGTCTGTAATTGCTCAAATGCCTATAGTATGATTCTCTCAGCCTGTTTAATTCAAGGCCCACCGTATTCTGGGCCCCAACCACTTTCCAAACTTACCTATCAAAATATCCCAAAGGGTCATTCACACATAATCTATGTGTCCAATAAGGGACAGACACTCTGCTAGACTGTGGTTAAACCTTGTTGAGTGTGACAGATGGTACTTATCCTCTTAGGGCTGATCAACATTAAACTAATAAATAATACAAAAAAATATGTAATCACACATTGTGCTCATAAAGTACTATGAGAGGGAAAAGGAGGGTCAGAATGGGGTGAACATCCGTAAGCAACAGGAGAAAGCCTCAGCCATGTGTAGATGAGGAGTGTTGAAGTGAGGGCTTAAGGCTGCCGTGGAATGAGGGCTAGACACGCCACGTCTCAGCCAGGCACGTGGTGCCCAGGGCTAATGCAGAAAGACTCGAGAAGACTTGAAAGAAATTCATGGATGTTTGCTCTGTAAATGAGCTCTTTAGAGAAATGTAATGGATGCTGCTTCATTCATTAACTGGACTGTGAGCTCCCTGAGGGAAGGGCATCTGTTTGTTATTCATCTGGGCATTTTCTGGCCCTAGCTGAGAGCTTAGTATTAATTTATTCATATGTACACCGTCTGGTTGCATAAAGACATGCCGGGGACCTCTACAGCAGCAGATACTGGAGGAACTGTATTTATGCTACACAATTCACCTGCTGTTTCTCTAAGCTGTGAGGACAATGCATCTCAGAAAGGACCACTCTCTGGTCACTCTCACCATGGGCTGTGGCTCCTGGCTGTGAGTCCATGGGCCTACTGCAGGCTGCAATTGTGGGTTTTTCATGTTTTGATTAGTAAACCAAGCTTTTCTCCCAAGAAAATGTTGGGCATAAATTCTCATTGTGAAATTGACAAAAGCAGAGATGCTGGCTGGTGCTGAGCAGGGAAGGAGGCGCTGGAGCCCCATCCATATATAGCAGCTGCTCCTCCCACTAGGTGCTTCTGACAAACCCTGACTTTGACCTTCTCTGGGGATGGGGCCTCCCCTCTGCGGCTCCATGAAGACCACTGTGCTTGCTCCTGCTCTGCCTGGGCTCTGGCCTTTAGTGAAGGCCGTTTCAGAATGAAGAGTTGGTGTTCTGCAGCAGGAGCAAGTGTGCCTTCATTACCCAGCCTGGGCGTGTCTGGGCTGCAGAGATCTGCAGGGATATGAAAGGGGGGCCCACCCGCTGCAGAGCTTGGTCTTTCCTCATTCTGCTTACAAGAGGAATTCCTAAAGCATGGTGTCCAGTTCCTCTCCATGCTCCTCTTCTGCACGGGACAGAAGGTGGAGCCTCGCGAATCTCACATGATACTGGCTAAGTATCAATAGGTCCCCAAGTTGCAGGGCAGGGGGCCTGGGAATGAATGAGTGGTGGTAAGTGGAGGGGAGGGCAAGAGCTTTGGGCTGGCGTCTCAGTCTGCCTCCTGCCAGCTGTGTGACCTTGGACAAGTGACTGAACCAACCTGGGCCAGCCTTTCTGCATCTATAAAGCCCACCTTACAAAGTTATTGTGATGGTTGAGTGAGACAATGTGAGTACAATCAATCTACAGAGGCACAAGGTGTATGCCAGGCAGCATGACATCTGTCAAACACTTTACAAGCCATGATGTCACTACCACACACAGATGTGGAAAAGCACCCAGGATGGTGCCTAGCATGCTGTGGGCACTTCCATGGCAGCTCTTACAGGGCCTAGAGATGAATGCTGTGGCCCCACTCAGAGCCATGAATCAAGCACTCACTATGTGCATGGCATGACTGTAAGTGCTTTGCATGGATTGTCTCAGTGAATCCTCATGATAACCTTGTGGAGCAAGTATGACTATTCTCATTTTACAGATGAGAAAACCAAGACACAGAGAGGTGAAGTAACTTGCCCAGAGTCACACAGCTAGTAAACAAGTGGCAGGGGGAATGAAACGCAAGCTGCCTGACTCCTTTCCTGTGATCAGAACCACTGCATCCTGTACCAGGTCACCTGCATCTCTCACAACGTAAAGTAAGGGCGGCTGCTGAATTTCTCCCACTCCACTTCTGATGAGGAACTGTTTCCCAGAACGATGTCAGATCAAGAGTCACGCGATCAGTGCTTTGGTCCCCTTGTTTCCACCTGAAAGCTCTGTGGCTTGGGCTAACTCAGTTCCCTTCTCTGGGCCCGGGTTTCCCCAACTCTAAGACTGTTGGCAGGGGTGAGGGTGCTGATAGCATGAAATCTGGATCATCCTGGTTTTAGGGTATGAGTCTAGGGTTCAAATAGTTACTGGGAAGGACAACAGTTGGGAAAAAGCAGGAACTGAGTCAGAACCACATGTCTTGGGGGAAAACAAATATTTCTGGCCCAGCTGGATGTAAACTCTGCCAGGTCCTAGCACCAGCCTAGCTAAGAACAGTTAAGGGGCAACACGCCTGACTATATGACTGTGGCCACCTTCACTGGAGGAGAATAAAGAAGGAGCTAAATGTGAAGAACCATACGCTGTGTGGCCTTCACTGAGTTTCTTGGCCTCTCTGGGTCACATGACTCCAGTTTCAATACACTCCCTGTAATTCCCAGATGGGCCATTTTCTTTCAGGAGTCCTTTGCCTAGGCTGTTTTCACTGCCTGGAATGTTCTCTTCTGCATTGCCTTATCTGCCTCAAGATTTAGTGTGGGGCAATAGCAAAGGCATGGAATCAACCCAAATGCCCATCAGTGATAAACTGGATAAAGAAAATGTGGTACATATACACCATGGAATACTATGCAGCCATAAAAAGGAACGAGATCATGTCCTTCGCAGGGACATGGATGGAGCTGGAAGCCATAATCCTCGGCAAACTAACACAGGAACAGGAAATCAAACACCACCATGTCCTCACTTACAAGTGGGAGCTGAACAATGAGAACACATGGACACAGGGAGGGGAACAACACACACTGGGGCCTGTTGGGGGAGCGGTGGGAGGGAGAGCATCAGGATAAACAGCTAATGCATGTGGGGCTTAATACCTAGGTGATGGGTTGACAGGTGCAGCAAACCACCATGGCACATGTTTAACTATGTAACAAACCCGCATGTCCTGCACATGAACCCCGGAACTTAAAATAATATAAAATTAAATTAAATTAAAAAAAAAAAGATTCAATGTGGGGGCCACCTCTCCTCAAAAGCCTTCTTGGATTGGGTGTCCTCACTCTGGCTCTCCCAGTCCTGAGCTTCCTTCTACCCCAGGGTATTTTTCACTAGATGGCCATTATCTATTCATTGTTTTGTCTTCCCCATGTGGCAGGGAAGATCTCTATGTCCAAAGTATATTCTCCCTCTTGTCAACCTCATCTGGAGTTTCTCATCACATGGAAACTGAAATCCAAACTCCTAACCTTGGCCTGTGAAGCCCACCTGAGCTGGCCCCACTCCCCAGCTCACCTCTTGTCCCATGGCCTCTTGTCCTTCTTGCTGCTCCTTGAACATGTTCAGTTTCTTCCCACCCAGAGCCTTTTCACTAACTCTCCTCACTGCCAGAGTGTTCTCCCAGGAAACTTTTCCTGTTTGACACCTTGCCATGTAGACCCCACAATGCTATTCTCCAGAGACACCTACCTTGAGCATGTAACTTAACACAGTCACTCAATCACCCTTCCGCTACAACCCCCGTTTGAGTCCTGTATACAACACACATGTGTTTTTATCCTACCCTCCTCCACAACATAAGCCCCAGGGAGCAGCAACTGCTGTGATGGTCTTCTTCCCTGCGGTATCCACAGCACCAAGACTCAGAGCAGGCATTCAATAAATATCTGCCTGATGAAAGAATGAAAACTAAGTTCCATTTTGGCACAAGCTATTTGTGATGAACGAGAAACAACAGATTCCCAGTTTTTCATTTGGGTCAAAAAGAATGTCTGCCTCTGCATTTAGTTTAAAAAAGCAAAAGAGAGTAGAAAACCTTTTTTTTCTTCTTGTTCAGGAGCTACCTTCCCATCCCCCCCCCCCCAGTTCCAGCACATGTGGCAGACCCTGCTGTCCAGTGGTCTGAGCTGTGACCCAGCTTTGAACTGGTCCCCCATCCGCACAACCATGGCTGCCCCCTTACACATGCATCCCTGACATTTGGAACCAGACACTAAGTGGATGATCGCTATGATTAAGCTGCCTTTTAATTATTCAATGAGATGTCAATGGTGCACGCCATTGTGACATTATAATGGACTACGACTCCCTCGCAGATGTCAAGAAAGGCAGGGGACCATTACCTTGTCAAAATGTTGGCTCCCTGTGACTTTATTTCCAGTACACCAACTAATTTTTCAAGTAGTACAGAACAGCAGAGTGAGGTGTGGTGCTTGACAAGGGAGACTGCTTGGAGTGATTCTGGTGACACAAGGATTTGGTTAATTCTCTATTGACTCAACAAATTCTTCACTTTTTGAAATTCACTGACTCTCAAAATTAATGAAATTTTAGGGGTAATCAGCTGACATTTCTTGGCTGTTCACTGGGCAAAGGACTTTAACCTGGACAGAATTTTGGCTAAGGATGGGGCAGGAACAAGAAGAAGAACATATTGGTGACATCCTGGCAGGCCTTTGTTTCATTAAACAACCACTGACTGCACACACACACACACGCCCACATACACACGCATGCATGCACACACTCACGTGCACCCCTCACCCCCCAGGAAGCAAGGAGTGTTGCTTTCCATTGGGGATAGTAAAAACTGGCTTTCTAGAGTCGTCTTTAACTAGTTGTGCAACTTTGAATAAGTCAGCCCTTTGGGTCCCAGTTGATTCACCTCTCAAAGCATGCCAGGCTTGAATCATTTCTAAGGTATGATTATACAGCTGATGACTGAATCCAGTATAATCTGACTGTATTAGTCTGATGACTGTAATGATTCATGCCACACACTCTCATGGATCATTAATTGCCTTGCATTCATCAGTCACTATCTCTGAACCCATCACCGTGCTAGGACAGAAGCTAAGTTTGACAAGGTTTCTGCCTTCACGAAACTTACAGCAGAGCCCAAACCCCAAAGGTGAAGCAGCAAACAGGCTGCAGTTAAGAATAATTCTGGCACTGTGCTGACGGCAAGGGTAACTGGAGTTCAGGGAAAGGAGAGATGAGCGTGGGCTTGGAAAGCTGCACAGGCATCTTGCAGGAGGTAGGAAGTAATGCTGCTCCGGGGAGGGACAGGATACCCAGAAGTAGAAGGGACAGGAGAATGTGGAGTGAGTAGAGCATGAGGGAGGTGGCAAGGGACAAATGAAGACACAGTCCCTGGTGTTCCCTTGAAGGAACTGAAGATTTATCCATTCCCTCTGATGTGGGTGGTGGTTGGGTTCTGAGCACCTAGCAGCTATTCTCTCTTCTTTTGGTCAAAAGATCTTAATTTCTTTTGGGAAATTATCTGTTCCTCACCGTGCATGCCTAAAGGGCTTATGAATCAAGGGACATGTGACCCAAGATACACTGACAAAGGACTTTGACTTTTGAATGCAGTTAGGCTTGTGCATGAGAAATGCCTGGTGTTCATTCATTCCAGGGACACAGCCCTGACCTGACAGAGAAGTGATTATTGCCATTGTATATCATTTCCTGCTTTTTTCAGTCTCATTTTCCAGCCTTTCTATTGATTCTGTGAGCAATCTGATATCTTTCCAATATAATCCCTTTTGCTTAATTTAGCCAAGATCAGCTTCTATTGTTTACAACCAGCAAACCCTAATGGATATCCACCCATCTTTTATCCACCCATCATCCATTCATCTTTCCATCATCCATCCATCCCATCCATCATCCATTTGCTCATCCATCTGCCATCCCTCCATCCATCCATCCATTCATCCATACATACATTTATTCATTCATCTATTCACCCATCCATCCATTCCCCAGTCTCCTAGAGTATTGAGGACCAGTAGGAAATAAGTAAGGACAATCAAAATACACAAAGTTAAATGGAACTTCAAAAGCCAGGATTTGGAGCTAAAAAATTAACTCTATAACAATAAGAAATTTAGTGCTAATTAACACAAGACAGGTGTTCCAGTAGATAAAGATGTCATCAAGGTCAACTGGGACTTGAAAGGGCACTTTGGAGGGGATTTTTTTAAGAGCAAAGTTTGAAGGACACTAACACATATAGAGCACCTAGCACCATCTGAAGCACTTTTACCAGAGACATATCCCTTATTTCCCAACCATCCTGCAAAGTAGATGTCCATGATTCCATTTTGTGGATGGGGAAACTGAAGCTCAGAAAGTTTATGCAGCTTCACCTAGGTCACATCTACTAAATGACAGGACAGAGATTAAGACTCAGGTCTTACCACGCCCAAGACCCTTGCTCTTTCCCCCAGCATTTCCTAACACAAATACATCGTGTGACCTTGGGCAAGTCAACACCCCTCCTTGGGACTTCGTTTCCATCTTTACAGAAGGAGAGGGTTGGATGAGACAGGTGCATTCTAGCACTACATTTAATGAGTATATGAACAGGTGTGATGTTGATATGTCTTTCTTCTGTGCCTGCAGGAAGTGCATTGTGAGGAGTGCCCTAGAAGAACTATTCTGGCTACTTGCTCTCCTGGGGCGCCATATTTCACCAGATTCAGACCAGTTTTTGTGTTTATTTTTTGACTTGAGATTCTTATGCCACGTGGGTAGTATAATAAATCCAGATCCTACACTCACACATGATGCAGGCTTGCAGACTCTAGTTATTGTGGGAGATTCATCTCCCCGATCCCCACCTAGAACCCCTGGCAGATACCTAGCTTCCTTGGGCTTCTGGATAGAGTTTTCTACTCTTAACAGAAATGATATACCAAGTGGCATCCCACGGGAGGGGGGAAACACAGAAACGACACCCCCGTCAATAGTCCTTTATGCAAGGACCCTCTCTTGGGCTTCAGGTGATTATCACCCTCCCCTATCCCCAAAACACACCAGCTCCCTGGCCTGAAGCGTAGGATCTGGTCCCCCCCAGGAAGCCAGCTGTGTGTTGCACACCACGGGTTTTAAGGTCTTTCATTGTTTTTGGAAACTAAGGGCTCCCTCCCTCCTTCCCTCCTTTCCTTCCTTCCTTCCTTCCTTCCTTCCTTCCTTCCTTCCTTCCTTCCTTCCTTCCTTCCTTCCTTCCTTCCTTTCTTCCTTTTTCTACTTTGTGCATTTAAAAACACTAGGAATGGTAGTAAAACTAGTTTCTGTGTTTGGTCAGCTTAGATCACCTTATTGCTTAAAGTTCAACCACTTCTTCAGAGAGAGCAGAGGAGTAGTTTCAGATCTGAGCGCACTCCCTCCAGCCATGTGCCTGGTCCCAGCAGGCTCTGTGGGCCAGCCCAGATGCCTCTCTGCTCCATCCATGCAAGACTTCTCTCCAGTCAAATGAGGGAAGCCTCCTGGGCCCCTTCACTTAGCATTCACTCTAACCAGACACTAATCTCATTTACAACTTTTACTGTCTACAGTGAGTGATTTTTTTGAATCAATAAACTAACTCATTGCAAAGTCAATTGGTTAAAAATTAATACCTTACCTTTTTCTCCGACCACCCACCCAGTAAACCCCCAGGTTGGCAAGTTACTTCCATTAAAACGAAAAAACCTTTAATCATATAATCATCTTTACATTTTGAAATGATAAGCCTGCATACTGATCATAGAGCTAATTATGTTATAATCAGCCCATTTCCTCATCCCGGTCCCCCTCACCTGAGCACAGAGTTCCCTGGTTTCTCTCCCTGCCTTGGACTAGACCCGCACCCCCTTGTATTCTCTCCCTGCCTTGCTGCCAGAGTGGTCTTTCTGAAATGCAAATTTGATACTGTCAATCTCATACACCCTGTTTAAAATTCTTCTCTGGTCTATCATCATCTAAACGGAGTCCCAAATGCATGTGAGCTGTTCTGGGCCTGAGAATGGGTTTCATCTAGCCTGCATGGGGCTTTAAACATTTTAACCTAGGATGCCTCTAGGCTGGGTGTGTGTGCTCCAGCCAGGCAATGGTGTTACTGCCCCTATCCACTTCCACCTGTCTACTTCTTACATCACCTGTCTGAAACTTAAAGACAACTTCATTTCCAACCCTGACAAGGGCTGGATTGCCCAAATGAAATCTTCCCTTCCTAACCTGAGTCCTTCTGCAGTGTGTCTCACTGACGATGACTCTACTCACGTGAACAGTTTCAGGAAGAAGACAAATAGCTTCTGTTTATTGAGCACGTACTCTATGCCAGGCCCAGTGCTAAGCACTTTAAAGACAACATCTTGGATAAACTGCACAATAATGCTGTGCAGAGGAGGAAGCTAAGGATCCAGGATGTTAGTGCTTGCTCAAAGTCAGAAAGACAAGAAATGGCACCCCCCGGACCTGGGTTTAAGTGCATTTGGTTCCGAAACCTATGCTTCCAACCCCTACGCTGCACAGCCTCCTGCTTCTAAATAGGGGAGAAGCCTGTCCTTTGTTGGCAGCTCACTGTTGCACAGAGCTGACCACGCCCCATTTGTACCCCTCTCCCTTAGGTCAGTGCCCTCTAGATTTCCCTCCTACCTCCCTGACTGTTCCCTCTCACCCTCCTTTGCCTGCTCCTCTACTTCCAGACCCCTAAATGTTGGCAAATCCAGGACCCAGTGCTCAGCCTGCTGCTCTTCTCTGTCAACACACTCAACTTACGCGATCCCACCCAGTCCCACTGACTAAATGCCGCTATTCCACCACGACTTCCAAATCCCAGTCTCCTGTCCTGACCTCCTCTGGAGCTCCAGGCTTATGTGTTCAACTACTTACTAGGATACCCAATAGTTATTTCAATCTCAACAAATCCCAAACGTTGAATTCGCCTCCCACCTCTCTCAGTACCCATATCTAATCTCCCCCAGCCTTCCATTCTCAGTTCATGTTACCAGGATCAGCCCAACAGCTCAGGCCCACAACCTGGGAGTTATTCTTGAGCCCTGCTTTTATCACCCTCTACTACCAGTCCACCATCAAGTCTCACTGGACCCACCTCCAATATATGCCAAATTGGACTATGCTCACCACCTCCATCACCAAAACCCTAGTCCAGTCCACCAGCATCTCTCATCCCAAGTATTGTATCTGCTTCCTAACTTGTCATCCAGCCTCCATTCTTATCCATGCTCATCCAGTCTCTGAAGCCAGAACGATATTCTTGCAGGGCATATTAACTCATGGCACTCTCATTCCTAAGCCCTCCAATGGCTTCTCATTGCGCTGGGAGTCATCTCCAAGTTCAGCCCAGCCTACAAGCCTTGGCATTTGGCCTGCACCTACCTCTCCAACTTCAGCTCATACCACTCTCTTCCTCTTCTACTCTGCTTAAGACATACAGGCCTTTTTTCTATTTTTTGGACAAACCAAGTTCATTCTCATCTCAGAGACTTGGCACTGTATCTCTTCTGCCCAGAGCACCTTGCCTCTAGGTCTTCCCTTGATTGCATCCCCCTATCATCTTGGTCTCAGCTCAAATGCCACCTCTTTATGCAGGGCTTCTTGACTACATGAGCTAATGAGCTAAAGCATTTTACAAACATCCGTTTCCATTTCTCTCTATCCTATCATCCTATTTTGTTGTCTTCAGAGCGCTCATTATCATCTGAAATTATGGCATTTGTTTACATGTTTACCATCTGCCTTTACCATCCCATTCCAACCCATTGTCTCCTAAACTATAAGCCTCATGAAGGCAAGGATTTTGTCTGTTGTTTGTTTGCTGTGGTCCAGTGCTAACAGGAGCTAGCACACAGTAGGCACTTAATTAACTCTTACTGAATAAATGACCTAAACTTCTGAGAGGTAAGCTGAATTCTGAAATAGATTTTACATGAACAATTCTTTACTGAGCACCTATTTTGTGTACATAGAGATATACAAGGCTCTGAGGAAAATCCTCATCTTATCACATAAACCCATAAGCCCTACCCTGCACATGGTTGTATTGTCATCATCACCATGACCACCATACCTCCATCATCGTCATCGTCAGCATCATCACCATCACCAACACTGTCATCACCATCATCATCCACCATCATCACCATCATCATCATCGTCAGTAGTAGCAATAATCTGCAACATGCTTATGACGCTTTACATTGAACAAAACAATTTTTTATACATTATCTCTTTGGTTTCTCAGAACATTACAGTGAGGGAGGTTTGTCACTATTTTTTCATCAAGTTTTTACAAATGAGAAAACTGAGCCCTGGGAGGAGATCATTTAGCTCCAAGATACCCTTGCAGAGTTTCTTTTCCTTTTGACTGAACTGCCTCCCTCCATGCCAGCCTCCTTTCCATCTGGAGACAGGTGATGCAAACAGAGTCCAGGACTTACTCCTGTTTCAACAACACTTAGTTAAGAAATTGCCCCCGAGTTTGCACATTTTCATTCTGGCAATGTAGGAAAAGAGATAGCTTTTAAATTGTAATCCATGGCCAGATTTTATGACTGCTAAGCGGAGGAAAAAGAAAAGCTTAAGGTGAGTTTAGGAGGACTTTTTTTGGTTAAAGAAAAAAAATTACAAAATTAAAAGAGTAGAAAAAAATAAATTACTAGCGACTGTTTTTACTGCGTGAGCTTACAAGCTGGAGTGGAGAATTAAAAAGTTATATAGCTGGGGTTTCTAACCATGACTTATCACAGATGAATCCTCCATATTTATAGCTTTTTCTGTTTTTCCCATCTCAAGATAGTAAGCAATCCCCTAATATAGGGTTGTTACTCTCTGCCCAGGAACCCTGGGGGCTGTGTGTACTCAGCAGAGCTGTCACAGCTGACAACACAGGAAGGACCTGGGAGAGGGGCTTGTTTATTGTCCCTCTGCCTGGAGGGATCCCTCCCTTGTTCACTCAACAACCACTGGAGGGGGTGGAGGTGGGGAGTACTGCTTCATGCCAGGACCCAGTGAGGAGAAGGAAGGCCTTAAAGAAACAGAACAATAACAGCCAAAGTTCCATGATGGAAGCCATCCTCTCAATTCATTTAGCCCTCACAATTGCAAATGCTGACATTATCCCCTTTTTACAGATGGGGGAATTGAGGCAGAGAGGGATTAAATAACTTGCCCAAGGTCACGCTCAGCGAATTGCCTCTCGAGGTGCCAGTCCTTGAAAAGTTCAAAAAGTGAGGGGGGCGGTTCTTGGGGGGCAGGGAGAAAAAAGACTAAAGGGAGAATGGGAGAAATGACTGGGGGAGGTGGAGGAAGGAAATATTAATTGAGCATCTGCTTTGTGCCAGACTCCACAAATTCTGCCTTGTCATCATTTTTCTTCCTCACAGTCACTCTGTGGGAAGGCAATGGGTGGTATTTATGTCCATTTTACAGATAAGGAAACTGAGGTGCAGAAATGTTAACAAACTAGTCAAAGTTAATTTGGAAGTGACATTGATAGGATCTGAACTGACATCTGTCTGTTTCCATTTCATACTGGCTGGATGACCTTGGGCAAGTGATCTGACCACTTTGAGCATCTGTTTTCTCATCTATGAAAATGGAAGAGTATTCTCTACTCAGGCTGATCTCAGGCTCTGGGTGGGAAAAAGCTTTGTAAACCAGGCAGCATTGTAAAACCAACTCTGCTCCAACACCTGCTTACAGGTAGGCAGGGGCCAGATGCTTTCTCATTAGCTGGGGATGAGGAAATTGAGGCCCAGGGAGCTGACATTGACTTGCCCATGCCACAGAGCTAATACGAAAAAGACCAGAAGTGAAACCTCCTGTTTCTTAGTGTATAGTTCTCCAACATTCACTGATAAGAGGAAACTTAACTGGGGAGAGATAGTACAAATAATCCAGCAGGTACAAATAACTGATAGCAAAACTCTAAACATGGAAACACGTGACCTTGGATCTCAAGGTCACTGACTTGTTGCCTTTTTTGACAACACGGAATCCTAGAATGTCGATTTTAAGAAAGATTGCATAGATCAGTGACTCAACTCCAGCTAAAAAACACCCATGCTTGGTCTTGACTCCAAGCCAATGAAATCAGAATCTCTGGGGGTTGAGCTTGGGCTTTAGTAATTTTTTTTAAAAAATTATCCAGATGATTCTAATGTGCAGCCAGAGTTGAAAAATACTGACTTATGATATCCTTTATTTTCCGAATGGGCACTAGAGGCCCAGAGAGGGGCAGCTAAGGATCCAGGGTTGTCCAGAAGTTAGTGGTAGAGTGCAACTCTGGTCTCCTGGTTCCTAGCTTGGGACTCTTCCTCCACTCTTGTCACTCTGCACTTGTGGTCAAAGTGACCTGATGATCCTGGTGCCCCCTAGTACCTGAGGATAGACACCACCCCTCCTCATTTCTCCCACTCCCCACGCCTCCTCACCAGCACCTCATGCCCCCAGAGAGAGCTCTAGGTACTGGGCTGGTCTACACACTGCAAAATGAAGTGGTGAACTGAGGCAATTATCCAACGTATTAGCAAGCCTGTCCCTGCGGCACTCCTGCCAGCCAAAGTAATAAATACAAAATGGTAATTTCTCTCTGGAAGCCTGACTCCCGCCTCCCACACAATTCCCCTCCCACCCAGAAGTCATATACCACTGCCTGGTTGTCCTCTCCTGGATGGGGCAGCAGTCACTGAGTTATTTAAATATCTCAGGCAAAACCTGCTTTTACGAAAACCTGAATCATCACACAATAACCTCAGTTCTCCTCTGCAGCTTACTTGTCTGGCCAGAGCATATCCTTCTAGACTTCAGTGGAAAGTAATAAAAATGGCTACAGGTATCAATTAATGACTCCCAATGGCTAACGTCTTCTTTGTGTGTGTCGTAAACTAGCATCAGCCCTGAAAAGGGAGTGAGAAGAGCTAGGTTGTAGCTTAGACCTGGACTCTTGCTTCGTGACCTTGAGCAAGTCACTCCAGTTGCCTGGGATTTGGAACTCTTTCGTTACCTTTCCCTAGAGTTGTGCAAATCCAAATGGAGAATGGACGTGAAACTGCTTGCACAGACTTCCGTAAAATCTGTCTATGGGAAAGTGAAGACTTGAACTCAGGTGCCCTTACCCTTACCCACTCCATGGTAGTCTCTCAGGGCATCAGTGGCTGTATGCAGCACAGGGAAGACCAGGGGGTTACAGGACATTCCAGACAGAGGGAACAGCATATGGAAAGGCTTGGAAGAACACGGTAGATACAGTGAATCCTGGCAGCTCAACATGGCGGAATGCATATGTGGGGGTGACAGTCTGGAGATTACCTGGGTGCTTGGCCTTCTCTTGTAGGCAACAGGGAACCACATGATAATTTTAGGCAGGGAAGATTTTAGACAAAAGATAAATGGCTGGTCCAGTTTTTCAGCACCAGACTGGAGAGGCCATTGAGGGGTCTAGTTTGTTGCCTGGATATGGGATACTATGGGGGCAGGGGAGATTGACTTGATGACCTGGAGTATATTCACTTTGATTCCTTAGAGGCTGGCACAGTGCCTGGTATATAGAAGGTACTTAATAAATGTATGCATGAGTAAATGTAGCTGTCAATCAGTGAATGAATAAAAGAGTGAGCAAAGGAACGAATGGCTGAAAAAACAAATGAGGGTATGAATGACTTAATTGAATGAATAAGCTAAGGCATGGTTTGCAAACAACCTTAGCAATTCTAACTAATGGCCTTGTAACAACAAAAGTGAAGGCTTCTAGCTGCATTACCTAGAAATGCCCTGTTATTGGCACGGCTCCCTTAATTGAAGACTTTCTCCCCCCTCAGTAGCAACAAGCTGCTCAAAGACAAAAACTGATTACTGTGATCAAGCCAGAGGCTCTCCTTGGATTCTCACCTGTCATTGTCACATTTACTGATATCCACAAAATCAGAAAAGGGAGCAGAAATACCTAGCAGCTCATCCTCACAGGAACTAACTCTTTTTGGAGGTATGTGACTCCATTGCCATTTCTCCATTCATATGGACTCCCTCAATGACTTGTCATTTCAGTATCATATAAAGATAAAGGAAACAGTTATCCTTAATAGGAACTTACCAATTGCTGTGCTGTCTGCACATCTAAGCAGCAGCAGCAGCCTGACAGTCTAGCCTGGGAGAAGCAGCTGTGCTTCTCAGAGCAGGATTCAGGACAAGGTGGGCTTTGAACGCTGTGCAAAGGGATGATTTATTGTAAAAGAATAAAGTGGCAGGGTTGATATGCACTCAGGTCTGTCTGGGGACAGAGGCCCTTCTTTCTCTTTTTTTCCATCCTGCTTTTGCCTCTAGCCTTGTAGATCCTTGCTACATAAAATGTGGTCCATGTACCTGTGGTATCGGTGTCACTTAGGAGCTTGAGAGGAATGCAGAATCTCAGGCTCCACCTACTAAGCCAGAATCTGTGTTATTGCAATATTCCCAGGTGACTCTCATGCACATAAAAGCTATTGAAGTTTGAGACATTCTGTCTGTAGATGACCCAGGTGGCACTGTGGGCCCTCCCAGCCACAAAGATTCAATTCCCTCTGACCAGGTTTCACAGTGCTCTCCTTTGAGATCAGGGAAGACTTCCCCTAGGAGGTGACACTGACTTTGAGACTTGGAGAAGGACACATATTTAAACTCCCAGTGGCAATTCACCACCATGAGTCAGGAAAGTTCTGGAACAGGAATCAGAACCCACCTGGCTTTGGTACCAGCTGGGTAACCTTGGGCAAGTCAGTTCTCTTCTCTGGGCTTAGCTGCCCCACCTGTAAAACAGGAGCACTTCGATTTGCTTTACTAAAGCACGTGGTTATCCGGAAGACCAACGGAAGTGAAAGATTTGCAAGTTCTCTGCGAAACTCGATGCCAGGGAAAGGGTCTGTTTTTGCTGTGGGCAACCGGCCATCCTGACCTAACATTTTGGAGGCTGAATGAGGAAACTCTCTCTGAACATCAAAGGCTTAAGACCTTTGCCCTCGTGAAGATTAATCAGCAGAGGAACGCGGTGCTAATTACCCAGAATGGAATACTCCAAAGAAAAGGGCCTGGCTAAGTTGGTCTCACTGAGCTGCCCTTAGACAGGGATTTGTGATTGGATTCCTCCTGCTGCAGTTTTTTTCCACTCACTTGGAGTTATTTTTTAAAGGAAAGTTCGGCCTAAGGACCTAAAGCTATGTTACATTAGCATTCCGGAGGTCAATATTTCCAAAGCTGCTAGAATCAGGCTGTTCTCTCATACTGTGTGGGTGAGAGAGAGGCAGTCACATTTTGGAAGGAGCCAGATGTACCCACAGTACAAAGAACAAGCGATTGAGTGACTGGAATTGGGTTTTCCAGTGTGGGAAGGAAGAAGACAGATACTTCTCCAACTGGGGGCCTTTAGTTGGCTGTTACCCTGTTTGGAATCCTTTTCCGGATCTCTGCATAGCTTCCCCTTCTCATCTTCCTGATCTCAGCGAAGATGTCACTTCCTCAGATAATCGATCCTCCCCTGCTCCCTGGCTTCAGGCAACCCCTGCTGTTCCCTATCAGATGCCCTTATTCATTCTTTTTTTCCTTCACAGCATTTATTAATATTGGAAGCAGTCTTGTTCATTTATTTGTTTATTTACATATTATCTGCTCCTCTACCCCCCAACATACAATGTTTTTCTAAAATCCTTAATCACCTGGGGGTGTCTGTTAAAAATAGACCAATGGAAAAATCAGTTAGGCACGGTGGTGCATGTCTGTAGTCCCAGCTACTTGAGAGGCTGAGGCAAGAGGACTGCCTGAGCTGAGATCAGGCCCTTGCACTCCATCCTGGGTGACAGGGCCAGACTCTGTCCCCAAAAAAAAAATTTGATGGGCTGCTCCCCCATAAATTCTGATTCAATAGTTCTGGTTTGGAGCGAGGGATTTTTAAACCAGCCCTTCCCATCGTTCTGATCTTTGGGAAGACTTCGAAAGCACAGATCCGGATGAGAGCTCTGTGAAGGAGGGTCAGCTCCATTTCCCTCCATATCCCATATCCCCCCGGGATCCCTGGCCTATGATCATTTGCCATAACTCTTTATTGAATGAATGAATGAATGAATGAACGAATGAGTCCACATATTTTTTTTTTTGGTGGAACCATCCTTTTTCCTGTTTCAACAATTCAATATTCAGACAGGGAACTTGTCACTTACAAGGCACAGCGTTAGGTGCCCAGACAGCTACAGGATAAAACCAGACATGGCCCTTGCCCTCAAGGAGATGATAGCTGAGGAAGGGGAATCTGAGTCAATGCATAGGATTGCAATAAAAGACCGAGAAAGGAAAGGGTTATCAGAGGGGCATAAACAAAGTGAGTTTTGCGTGGTTGAAAGGGTGGAAAGCATCCCTTTGCCTACAGATGATTTATATGGAAAAGTGGCCTCAGATAACCACAGAAGAGATGAGATTTTTAGAAACAGTATTTTTCTTTTGTCTTATATGTTGATTTGTTGTAAGTTACACACACACGTGGCTAAAAATATTCAGGTCATAGATAAGAGTGAAGAGTGAGAAGCAGGGCTCCCTCTCTCCTTCTGCACCCCATCTTCCAGGCCCCTCCTCAGAGGCAGCCTGCTATCAGATCTCAGGCATCCTTCCAGGCATATTCTGGGCATATCTAAGCACCAAGTCGTCTAGAACAGACAGGGCATCAGAGGCAGAGACAGTGGATCAGGGAATCCAGGGGAAAGGAAGCAAGGACATGGAAGGTGGAAAATTCCTTGGAATAGAGATAAGCAGCTCATCAGTGACTTAGCTTTGTGACTTTGGGCCATGAACTCATAAATCCAGGAGAGTGGGAAACGGGAGGTTGGTCAAGGTAGTAGATACTTTCCTGGCTTGTTGGCTGGTTAAAATTCTTGGAACATGGAGCAGGAGAGAGGGGCAATGGGAGTGAGGTAGCCAGGGGTCAACATAAATTAAAAATTCCAGTCTAGCATGGTGGCTCACACCTGTAATCCCAGCACTTTGGGAGGCTGAGGGGGAGGACTGCTTGAGCCCAGGAGTTCTAGACCTGCCTAGGTAATACAGCAAGACCACAACTCTATAATTTTTTTTTTTAATTAGACAGTTGTGATGGTGTGCAGTGAATATTCCAAATGCTATCTTTTAAGAGTGTGAGATGCAGGTCCTCATCACCACTCTTTCCATTAACCTTCTGAACTTTGGTTTCCTCATTGGTAAAATGGGTATAACCCCAGAGTATTGTCCTGAGGATTAAAGAAGATAACAAATGGGAGGCACAGAGCCACGTAGCAGCCTTCCTTTATCCCTCTCCTGTGTCCCACTTCCTGGCAACCCATTCCACCTAAGTTGCTAGACTTGCCTTTGTAGAGATCTCAGCTACATCATTTACTAGCAAGGCCACTTTTGGTGAGCCGACCCCTCCTCACTCCTGGCACATAGCGGGTGCCTACACATCCCTCCTCCATATTTGTCTTTCCCCAGCATCATAGCCCACCTAAGAGCGTAGGAGACATTGCTCTTGCTGTTCCAAAGACGTGGCAAAAGATGAGAGCCCGAAACACTCATCCCCGGCCGGAATTATAAAAACAAAACTACTTGGATGTGAAAAATGCAGTCATGTTTCCCCGGCTGGTTAAAATATTTGATGCTCATAGAATATTCAACAACAACAAAAAAAGGCTCTCCATGCACCATCAAAAATGTAATGTAATTATAGTGATGTTAAATATCCCCAGCTGTTCTGAGATATTTGAATCTTAAATCAAGCCTGCCTGTATACATCCTGCGGTTGCAGCTGGAGATCCACACTAAGTACCATACAAACATAGAGCTGGGAAAGTTCAGACAAGAACTCTGGGCTAGAGTCTCCACATCTGTTTGTTAGAGGCTGGGCCTGACCCCCAACACTGGTATGAGGATCCCCCAACCCGAGATGTTGGCAGCCATGTGCCTTAACAGAACCACGCAATCTGACTGGTTATAAGCATCTATCCAAATCATCTTTCAAATCCATGTGCAGGGAGCGTAAAGAGATAGTGTAAAATAAATGGTAATAAAGTGAATAAACACGCGTCTCACTCCAGAGCCTTTGAGGTGGTTCTATAAATCAAATTCTTTCCATAATTTTCTCTGTGAGACTGTGCTGAGAAGCAGAATCAAACCTCATCTGCTTTCCTGAGCAGTAGGCTTAGATTTATGGATGTGAGTTCACAGTGGATGCCCGTGCCATTTCAAAGTGGGAAAATAATTTTCATTGGGAGGGGTTCCAAGAGAAGATTAAACCCTTCACTTTCAAAGATCAGAGTATCAACAACTTTCAGATCAGATATGCCATCAGAATCAAATGGGGATGGCCAGAATACATATTTTGGAAGAAGAGAGAATTTACAGAGGAACAAACTGATATTGCTGTGATAAAAAAGTGTCATCTGTAGGCTTAAGCATGAATCTCCTTACAGTCTATTTGAAGCTTCCCAGTGACCTGCGGTGTGACCTTGAGCAACTCAATCTCCCTCTCTGATTTTTAATTTTGATCAGAGTACTGAATGGGGAAGAGACACAAAAGGGCTCTGACCTACCCAGAGAGGTGTGATATGAAAACGACATAATGTTTCTTGGCTAGAATTGTAACAATACATAGAAGGCCATTGAAGACTACTCTTCTATGGCCTTAAAAGTCTTTCTTGGAAGAATTGAGGGGAATGGCCTATTTTAATGATGATAAGGATGATGAAGATGACAGTGATAACTCACATTTATTTAGCACTCACACACCTGTGCTCTGCCTTTACATACAAGAGAGTAGGAACACTTTCTGTATTTATACTCAACATTTATCCACAAACACTAGCCTATGGCTGGCTCTTAATAATGTTTAAAGGGATTAACATATGCTTTTTAAGTTTTGAAACAGCCCTACACAAAGAGTATGGTCTGTGTTTTGCAAATGAGGAAACAAAAGCTCTTACTGTAGCTAAATGAAGAAGGAACGCATTGGTGGGAGGCAGGCTGTGTCTTGGGAAGTCCAGTCCACCCTTCTCTTTGCTTGAATGGCTGGGTGACTTTGGCCTCAGGATCCTCCTTTGTAATATGAAGTCATGAGCCAAACGAGTCTCAGTAAGGGTAAGCAGCTCTCTAACAGCCACCCAGCCAACACAATACCTGGCAACGCTGGGATTTGAACTTGAGTCTGTCTGACTCCTGAGGTAATCTCCTTTCTACTTCCCCTAACCACCTCCTTTCTAAGTTTCTGGAGTCCAACTTCCCAATCTTGCATTATGTAAGTGTGGTTAAAATACTCCCAAGCTATTTCTGAAACTAGATGCGTGTTTGTTACACATTCTTTTATTTTCTTGAATTTTGGACAGATCCTGCGGCAAAATTACCCAGCCTCGTTCACTAATGTGGATTCAGGTCTGCAATAGAAAGTGTTTTGTACATCAGAAACAAATGAGGCTTCTATTAATTTCCAATTCTTGCTGTAACAAATTACACAAACTTTACTGGCTTCAAACAACATACATTTATTATCTTATAGTTCTGGAGGTCGGAAGTCTGAAATGAGTCTTACCAGCTAAAATCAAAGTGCCAGCAAAGCTGTGTTCCTTCTGGAGGCTTTAGGGCAAAATCTGTTTCCTTGGCTTTTCCAGCATCTAGAGGCCACCCATCTTCCCTAATTTGTGCCCCCTCTTCCATCTTCAAAGCCATCAAAGTAACACTTTCAAATCTCTCTCTTTTTCTCCGACTTTGTGTGTGTGTGTGTGTGTGTGTGTGTGTGTGTGTGTGTATGTGACAGAGTCTTGCTCTGTTGTCCAGGCTGGAGTGTAGTGGTGCAGTCTTGGCTCATTGTAACCTCCACCTCCCAGGTTCAAGTGATTTTCCTGCCTCAGCCTCCTGAGTAGCTGGGACTACAGGTGCCTGCCATCAGACCCAGCTAATTTTTGAATTTTTAGTAGAGATGGTGTTTCACCATGTTGGCCAGACTGGTCTTGAACTCCTGACCTCAAGTGATCTGCCACCTCGGCTTCTCAAAGTGCTGGGATTACAGGCATGAGCCACCGCGCCTGGCCTCTTTGTCTCTGACCTCTGCTTCTGCAGTTACATCTCCTCTCACTCTGATTCTCCCGTCTCCTTTTGTCACTTTTAAGGACCTAAGATTACACTGGGCCCATCCAGATAACCCAGGATATTCTCCCTATCTCAAAATCCTTAACTTAAAAATCACATCTGCAAAGTCCCTTTTCTACATAGGGTAATGTATTCACAGATTCTAGGGATGAGGTCATGGGCATCGTTGAGGGGCCATCATTCAGCCTACCACATGGCCTTAGAACTTTGGTTTGACTGACACTCCAGCTAGGCCCTGGCCCTCTGTTAACCCTGCTCTGTTGTGGCAGAGGGCTTCCCCCAGAGCACTGATGCTTCTGATATTGCACATTCTCTTGGGTTCACTGGGGAGCCCAGGACCGCTCCCCAGGCACACTTATTTGCTTTACTCTAGGATGCTCATCCCACATGCACTTTTATAGATCCAATGAATTGGATATGGCTGAACCACAGGGATCCCTCCTTATCAGCATTCACAGGGCTTCCAGGAGCCCACAGCCCTGTCTCTCAAAGCAAGTGTGGTTCGTGGACCAGCAGCATCTGTACCAGCTGGGAGCTTGTTAGAAATGCAAATCTCACACCCTGCTCCAACCTACTGAATCAGGGTCTCTGTTGAGGGCCTAGTAACCCAGACATGCTCAAGTTTGAGGAGCGTAGCCCCCTTAAGGACTCCACACCTGTCCACTGCCAACTGGAGTGTGGTGCAGCAGTTTAGTACCAGTTCTTTTCTGCAAAGTACTCACAAGCCCATCACTTTTTCCTTAAGACAATCTTCCAGGTCAGGTGAAATCTCAAACTCACACTGACCAGCAACAGAGGTGCTGGAGGAAGAAAAGGTATATGGGGCCTTAGGAGACCTTATTTCAAATGCTGGCTCTTGTTGTATTCCTGTGCTGAGTGACCTCCGGCAAGTCACTCCTACCTCTGGAGTTAGGCAGGCAATAGAGTGTAATCAGCATCCTCCATTACTGCAGAGATAGCAATGTACATTATCATATCCTATCCAGGTATAATAAATTAAGCTTCTGCTGATTACAAATGCAGGTTTGTCTGGCCAAAGCTGCACCAAGATCTTTTGCAGGAACAATTGTGATGCAGTGCATTGACTTTGGAACCCTAAGGTCAGGGCTTCTGTGACCTTGACCAAGGTACTGAATCACTCTGTGCCTCAGTTTTCTTTTTGGTATCAGGGACAAAAGAATACGTTTTTCTCGCTCCGTTGTCAGCGGAAATAAAATAATGAATGTGAAAGTGTCTGGCAGAAAGAAGGAGCTCAATAAATGTGTGTGGAATCGGAGGAAACAAATTTACAAGGCAAATTAATAGTGTAAACAATGGTGTCAGGGGAGATATTTGACATGCTCAGGAGAACAAACTTCCTGAGTACGTTAGCAGTCTCTATTTGTTTTACCAACAATTCATGTTCCAATTATGAGTGAGTCATCTATTTGTTAGCACAGGCCCGAGCTGGAACTCAATTTGGCACCATTTCCTCATGCAGGACTTCAAGCTACCAGTGTCCTTGAAAGAATGAGAATAGTAATTTAGTTGAGGTTGTGGCACAATTAAAACTTTTTTTCACTACTCCTGGGCAGATTCTCCTCCATAGATCTACTTCTCTTCCATTTGTCTGAGGGCAGAGGAGGATACAAGTTCATTAGTGATCTTGTCCGATTACGAACCGTCTTTCCCTCTCAGGATTGCAGGTCTTGGAACCCAGGATGACTCTCCAAGGCCAACAGCAACTTACAGTGAAAAAAACTTCAAGGCTTGGAAGATTGTGAATGGTAGCCTCCATGAAAGGATTTGTTCTTATCAGCATCTCTGAGTGTTGGCAGAATGGAGCCATAGGAAAGAACATGGGCTTTGAAGCTGGACTGATCTTTGGTTGAATCTTGACTCCACTACTTCCCAGATGCGTGACTTTGTACCTCCCTGAGCCTCGGCTTTCTCGTCTGTAAGCAGGGTTCCATGACACTCATTCATGCTGTTAAAATGGAATGTGACTGTTTATGTAACAGGTACCCAATACAAATTCTAGGCTGTTGCATTCCAACCCCACTCCCTGTATAACAGACAGCTCCTTTTAGACTCAGTCACTCCAATGAGGCACATTGACTGTTGCAAGCCTATTTACCAGAAACAGATCAGACTTATGGTCATCTTGGTGGCTCAGTGCCTGGCACATAGTAGGTGCTTAATATGCATTGGTTGACTTAATTTTTGAGTAGTTCATCCAAGCAAATCACTTAGGAGAATGAAGACAACTGACACATGAAGCAAATGTCCTGGCTATTCCTCCAGCCTTTCTCCATTGGGCAGACATCTGATTGATGCCTTTATAACTGGCCACAGTGGCCCCAAAATAGCCACTATCAGAATCATCCTGACATTGGTCAGTTTGGATATCTGCAGACCTGGGCAGAGTTTACATTTGATTCCCTAAACTAATTTCCCCAAAGTCAAATAACTGGTGGAGGTCTTTTCATGTTCCTTGTATAAATGTCTATTTAATCACCGTCCTGTCTCTAGCACTTCAATAACTTGTACATTTCCCCCCTTAATTACTGTTGCAGCTCTGCAAAGAAAATAAATGGTTGGCTGAAAAACTCACACCATCTGCACTATTTGAGCTCTCTGTTCCCCTGACTGCCCACTTGAATAGAGAACTTTTCAGCTAAATCCCATTGGTCATTTGACTCATGCCCTCATATTAAACAGGAGAATCCTGAGACCAAAGTCACTCAACTAGCCAGGGAAAAGCTGAGGCTGGGCTGGACTTCCCAGGACACACTCTGCCTCCTACTGTTGGACTCCTTCCTCATGCAGCTGCAGAATGTGCATGCACCTTTGCAGTCATGAGGACTTGGGTTCAAATCCAAGCTTTGCTACCTGCAGAGTCTGTGACTTCAGGTGGATTACAGATGATCCCAGCACTGCAGTTCCCCCATTTATAAAATGTAGATTTTCACACAGTCTTCCAGGGTTATTGCAGAGAATTGAGATGACATGAAACATGCCCAGCCAGAGTCTGGCACATCACAGCTGCCCAATGCTATTTGCCTTTGTCCCTCACTAAAAATGCTCACTGCAAGTCATAATAATGGAAATAGCTCACATTTCTTGAGTGCTTACTTAGGGCCAGGAATGGGTCTAAGCACCTCACATGTATTAGCTCATTTATTCCTCTTTCTCTAAAGACAAAAGTATCTTTCTTGATTCCCTAAACCTATCCATCCTCCCAACTGCTGGACTGCCTGGCCTAGTGCCTTTTCAACAGAGTTAGCTGATTTTAAACAATACATTGCTGAAATGATTTCTTGCTTTCTGTCCTGGCAAGTAGCAGCCAGCTTGTCTGATGTGACAAAATGTGAAGAAACTAAACGTTGTTTTCTTGGCTTTCAGTACATATGAGTGGTCCAAAATCTGAACTCAAGGTTAACTCTTGAAAAGGCGGTTGTGCAGGGAGGAGTGGCCCCTCATAGAGTTAGGAACAGGGTGGCAGCTGGGGTGTTTGGGACACAGATGAGGTCTCTCAACCAGTAGGAAAAGAAGTCAGAGTTTTGCTACAAAGTTCAAAAACTTTAGTTTGGTCTCCAGGCACCCATTACACAATTGCATCATCACCCCTCAGCCCAACTCCCATCTCAGCACATCCAGCCCTTCCCTCCGGCCACCCTCAACTAGGCTCAGGGCCTAGAATGCATGCGTTCAATCTCATCATTTCATGTCTCTGTACTCTTGCATTTGGACTCCTGTCCCCTCACCCTGAAGTCCTCTTTCTCTCCTTCCCTACTTTAGAGCTTCTACTTATTCTTCAAGATTCAGCTGAGACACCACCTCCTTCAACAAACCATCGAAGATCCTCAGTCTGATCCTTGGAGCCCACACAGCACCTCTGTACGCTCCTGGCATCTATTCACACATCTGTCCTCAACAACACTGTGAGCTCCCAAAGGGCATGTACCAAGCCTTATTTAATTTTATACCCCCAGCAGCTAGTACAGAACTTAGTATATAGTTGACCTTCAAGAGACATTGGTTGATTGAACGAATGAACTAGAAAATGAGCATATACCTCTACTCAGGTAAGTGGTTATAATAAAATATGATAATTATATGAATAGTAATTAGTAACTGCTACCATCAGATGTCAAGACACTGAGCTGAACACTTTATCCACATTATGACAATGGCTCTTGAATATTGAGCACCTACTGCTGTCCAGGCACACGCCAGTTATTGCTCATATGTTATCTTCATCCCAGATCTCTGAGGCAGGAATTATTACCAGAGGCTCAGGGAGCAAAGTGTATGACCAAGGCACACAGCTAGGAAATGGCAGCACCAAAAACCCGCGCTGAGATCTGGCTGGCACTCTCCCCTGAACCATGTCATCTGCCAGAGAGAGAGCCATTGCTCCTTGTTCTTGCAGTGGACGTCAGATTGGCCTCTGTTGGTTTCTGTTCCACCCCCCTGGTTCTTCTTCCAAAGTCCCAGTGCCCAGCTAGCTCAGCCTCACTGTTTTGCATCCCACCCAATTACTGGGAAGGCTCCCTTCTTCTGACCCAGGAAACCCCAGAAGGGCCAGAGTGTGCAGAGCTCGAGTCCACAGCTGATGCCAGGGAAACAACACAGGCATTCAGAAGCCAAGCTGCTTTATCTGACTGCTGAGAGATTAACTCTTGCACAGCTGCAACAAAGAGAGGCACTGCAACTAAATACATCTCGAGTGGGCCTAGAGGATAAGACCCAACAGACACCCCCCTCCCCTGCCAGGTTTATTTCCAGACCAAGGGACTAACTGGTTGAAATGGGACTTAGGGACAGCTGGCACATCCCCCCAAAGGCCTCCTCTAGAACTCCATCTTTCACCTGTTGCTCTAGTCCTCTTAGGATTGGGGAGCACAGGTGTCTGGGGGGGTGCTTGGCATCTTGTTTTCCACTTTCCCTTCTCTGTCCCCAAAAGGAATAAATGCCCAGAAGTGGCCTGCTTCTCACTGAAATGCATTTCACTGGTGTTCTCTAGAGGAATTAAGCCAGGAGCCAGGAATTAAGCCAGGAAAATGTTCCTGACGGGCCTGCTGTATATTTGGGGCTCCCCTGAAATAGCTTCTGGCTTCTACAGATAGAGGGGTGAAGCCTTTAGTTCTGAGGTCCTTGGAAAAACCTATAGCATACAACTTTAAGGGGCTGGGTACTCCCAGGACTGGGCCATTATAGGAAGCCACTAGGGGTCACCTGAGTCTCCAGGAACACATACATTTGAGGAATGGAGGTAATACTTTTGCTTGGGTGTGTGTGTGCCTGCAAACTCTTCAAAGGCGGGGACTCAGAGTACAGGGAGGTAAGAGAAGGGTGTGTCCCAATGGGAAGGACCTTACTCTCTTCAACTCCCTAACAATTGACCCACGCAACTCATGGCTATGCCTGTTGCTGAGGTTGAAGTCAGGTAGCTCCTGAAGGGACTGTGTCCTCTGCATGCCTCAGTGGCATGCTGCCAAGACTCTGACGACCTGGGCCACCTGGGGTGGCTCTACTTTCCACTATCCCAGCTCCTAGGAGGGATAGGATTCCTAGGAGTAGAGGTGGGGGAGAGGGCAAGAGTCCTGTGTAAGAGTCCTCTGAGAGAAGAGAGGCCCAAGTTCAGAGAGGAAGGGTACATATGGTTTCTGTGTAATGCAATTAGTGGTATGCAAAGTTGGACTTTGAACTTGCTGGCTCTGAGCATTGGACAGCTTTTAGAGCTTCATTTTTCTTATTTTAAAAATGGGAATAAAACTCATTGTTAATGCAGGGCTGTGGTGAATATCAAAAGTGCATAGAGGCTGTTAGAATGCAATTCCACACACTTTGCAAAGCAATAGTCAGATTTTCAGAATTACATCTGATGGGCCTGCTGTAAAACTTAGTACTGGAGTGAGAGCCTGCTGCTACGTGGACGTAACCTTGAACTTTAACTCTTGAGGCTGCTAATTAGTGATCAGCAAAAAAACAATAAACAAGAGATCGCTGCCCTCATTCCTTCACCTTCGTGGAACTCAGAATTGTGCTTGGAGTCCTGGAAGAAATCACTTAGAAGCATATGTTAACAGCATCTCCTACTTGCCAAAGCAGGGAGTCAGCAAGTAGATATTCTTTAAAGGCCAGCTGAAAAGCCCAGGAAATAAGGAATGTTTTCAGAGTGGATAATTCAGGGCTACTAAATATACAAGCTTAAAGCAAAGCCAGCAAGACAAGATTGAAGTCAGGGTTGCCTTCCTAGACAAGGAATAATCCAATCAGCCAATGAGAGACCTGGCCTGACCGGCGTCATGCCAACACCTGTTGGAACCGTGGCATCTCTTTACCATTCCAAAATAAGCTTTGTCGGAAATGAGGATCTCAAGAGTGATGAATCAGAGCTGGTAAAATCACCATCAGAGCACTACCAATAAACACACACAGCAACCTTCCCTGTACTAGTGGAAAAGCCCAAACCCACCTAAGGGACATTTACACATGAATGACTGGACAGGCGTGCATCATGCTGGGGCCTGGCACCAGAACTCCTCCAAGGCAGACTGCACAAGGCAGATACCTTCTGTCCAACAGCTGCGTTATCCAGACCCACAGCGTGAGGGAACCGGCACAGCAAATGGTTTACAAACCCTGAGCACAGCTTCTCCTGGCCGCGGCTGTTTGCATCCACATCCCTGCTAGGATGCTTTCTCAACTCCAGAGCATTCCTCCAGACCAGAAGACCCACACTTACATTTTATGGGGGATGGAGGCCAGGTGAAGGGCCCAACCCTGGCCCACCGCTGCTCAGTTCGGCTGGATGCTCAAGACTCCTGCACTTTGAAAAAGTAGCCAAAGCATGCTGCTGCCTCCCCCACCAAACTGTCTACAGCTTCAGTGTTGGTTTTCTGGGAGTTTCCTCCCAAGTTCTCCTAGAGTCTAAGTGTTTGGGAACTTGGAAGACATAAGCTGCTTAGGATCGTAGGCCTGCTTAGGGACTCTGCGTGATTCTTCTGACGGTCCATTTTTGAAGAGCTTCTTTTTTTTTTTTTTTTTTAAATAAAAAAAAAAAAAGAGCCGTCTGTTGGTTTTCCCTAAGACAACAAGTCCGCACTTAAGAGATCTATCTACACTCCAGACAGAGCAGTTTCTTGGAGTCCTGTGGGTCTGGAGTTGAGGTCAGGAAGAAGGAGGCTGACTAATATTCACAGACGGGCCCATACGGAGTAGAATGAGGGGTTTGGGGGCTGACCCTGGAAGGAGGGGCTGGGACAGGGGAGCTCCCACTGGTGGGAGGCGACTCCTCCTACAGTTAAGCCCAAGTTCTCAAAACCTGCAGGAGAAGACTCAGAGGACCCACGAGTGGGTTCTGCCTTGGGATCGTGGAGTGGTAACACTGCAAGAGGCCTGGGGACAGCCCCAAGAGGGCGGAACACCAGGCCTCCTGACTCCCGGGGAGTGGGGCGCAGAGGGAGAGGGTTCGCGCGCAGGGCAACTCACGGAGGAGAAGTTGTGTGGGCCGCAGAGCTCGCCGCGGTACTTGCAGGAGAGCAGCATGTCCTCAAGCTGGTGGCCCAGGCGGTCCATGAAGGCGGCGCTGATGCCCTCGAAGTGGCGCGGCGGCAGGAAGAGGCGGAAGTCAGCCAGCTTGCGGAACCACTGGCGGCGCGGCTCGTCGCCGCGCAGCAGCTCGCTGACGAGCGGGCGCGCGGTGCGGTTGGGCAGCAGCAGCCCGAGCCAGTGGCCGGCATAGTAGAGGTCCCCCTTGGAGAGGCGCGGGAAGCGCAGGGGGTTGTTGTTGCACACGGTGACGGCGGGGAAGGGTAACTGGCGGCTCCACTCGCGGTGCACCCGCGTGTGCGACGGGAAGCTGAGCCAGTAGAGCAAGCGGTTCGAGGACCAGGACAGCAGCAAGCCGAGGGATGTACAGAAGGCCAGCACCCACAGCGCCCGCCGCTGGAAGGAGCCCCCCGCCGCCGTGCGCCCGGCACACATGTGCCGCAGCCCGTGCAGTTTAGCGCGGCTCAGCGACGGCCGCCCCCTGCGGGCGACCCCTGGCCCCTGCAGCGCCCGCTCGCCGCCTCTGCCGCCCCCGGGCTGCCCGGCCGCCGCCACCGCCGCGGGCGCCGGCTCCTCGCGGGCCATGCGGAAGCGTCCCGGGCCGGTGAGCGCGGCCGCGGGCAGCCCGGCTCCGCCGCTCCGGCTCATTCATTCAGCCCGCGGCTGGCGGCAGCGGCGGCGGCCCCGGCCGGGTGGAGCCGCCATGGGAGTCCGCAGCAGCAGTGGAAGCAGCAGCAGCGGCAGCCGCGCGCAGCCCGCGCCAGGGAAGCGTGCGCCCGAAAGGAGCTCCGATGGCGCGGCATGCCCGTCCGGCGCCGCCGCTGCCGCCTCCGCGGGCGCCCGCCCGGGACTGAGCGCCGCCTCAGCCCGCAGCTCCTGGCAGTGGCCTCTCCCGAGCGCCTCCCAGACTCTCCCGGTCCCTGGTCTTCCTGGAGGATGCCCGGCGCCGGGCACTACTTCTGGAGGGGTCCCACAGGGAGCCGCCTCTCCAGTCCCTGGGTGCTGCGCCCGCCTCCCCTCGTCCTGGACCTCGGGGGACCCTGAGCCGAGTCCCCCCTGCCCCGCTTAACCCCAGCTTTTACGCTGGTCCTGGGAGAAGGGCCACTCGGCCACCATGCCTGATCTGGACATCCCCAGGGATCCCACCAGCCCGGCCCGTAGCCCAGCGGTGCTGGGACACGGGAGAGAAGGCGCCAAGGAACGAGCGCCCCCAGAGGCGCACCGCAGCTCCTGGCTGGGCGGGCGGGGTGGGTGTGTACGGGGGTGAGTGGTCGCCTTGCCGGCTGCCGCCTTCTTTCCCTTGCCCTCCAGGACCCTTCCTTGTCACTGCTCCCCGGGCTGCGCTCGGCAGAGACCCGCTTAGGCTTCCCCAAGTCCCGCGCCTAAGTCCTGCCAGGCGCCCGCTCTCGCCTGGGGCTGAGAGCTTCTCAGGGCGTCCTGCGGGAGGCTGTTCGCCGCCGGGCCCCTTCAAGGATGCTAGCTGCAGGGAAGTGTCGCTTCTCGCCTCGGCTCTCCCAGGTGCCTCGCGTCTCCAGAAAAGCCCGGCCTTGCTGTCTCTTGCCTCTTCTCTCTGCCCCGGCGGCGACAAGAGCTGGGGACTGCGGAGCCCCGCCAACACCTCCCGGGGGTGACCCGGACTCGCTGCTCCGCGCGCCCTTCTCCTCTCAAGACTCCGAGCTCACGGTGGCCGTGACGCCGGCTAAGCTCCTTCCCCGGTTGCCTGGGAGAACCCTCTTCGGGCCCCAGGCGAACTTGGGCAGCGGCCGCGCGACGCTGGCGCGGCTGGGCTCCGAGCACCTGCTCCTCCGCTCGCTGGCCCCGCGGCTCGGGGCGGGCGGGGCGGCGGCGACCGTGAGCGCCGTGCGCTCCTGGAGACGCGGTGCTGACGCGCCCGGCTCCTCCTCGCTGCATTTTAATTCCTGGCCACTGTGGCCGCTGCACACCGAGCGGGAAGCCTCTTGCAGGAGTCGGCCGGGTGCGGGGGTGGGGTGTGGTGGGGAGCGGGATGGGGATGCGCTATACAGATGTGCTCCTGTGTGTGGGCTTGTGGGAGAGATAAGTAGTATAACCATTGTGTTGATGTGGCCGCAGTGTAGACAGGGGTGAGAGGACTCCTGAGTGTGTGAGAGGGGCTGTGGAGAGAGCAAGTTGCTGTGTAGTGTGGGCATTTGAACACGATTGCGAGTGTGGTGCCAAGTATTGGGTGTGCGTAGGATGTACATTGTGTATGTGTGAATGGGCATTTCTGTGAAACTCTTGAATGTGAGCATGTCTGCGGGTGGCGTGCTGTGGCCATTAGAGTGTGGTGCATGCGGGATGTAATGTCTATGGTGACATGTATGTTCCGTGTGTGTGTGTGCACTTAGTGAGTCCTGGGTTTGAAATGGATGTGTTGATGTGTGGGTGGATATCAGGGTTTCTAGATGTGGTGTGTTTTATGTGTGTGTGTATGTGCATGTGTGTATGTGTGTATGTGTGTGTGTATGTAATGAGTATGTGTGTTGAGGCATTGCGAGCAGGGTAGGTTCAGTGGGACAATTCTCCCCTCAGCCTCTTAGGGGCATTCCATGTGTGCCCCAGCCCCTTCCCTGGAAGTGCCTATTGCTCAGCCCTGGCCCAGTCTGCCAAGCACAGCTCTCCAAGAGAGTGGGAAGGAGGAGTGGGACTTCCAGGGACAGGAGACTCCATCTTTCCCATTCCCCTCGCTGGGATCCGGCAGCCCGCTGGTTGTCTGATAATGTCACCCTTCCATCCTGGATGGGCCCAGGATATCCCACTAACCTCTGGGCACTTTAGACTCTTTGATTTGGTCTTTTTAATATTTAATATTTTGCCTTGACTTGTTTGGGAGGATGGATGAGACACATAGTGCACTGCTAGCTCCATTTCAGAGGTGAGATTAGGGAGGCCAAGTACTTACCCAAGGTCACACAGCCTGTAAGTGGTAGATCTGGATTCAGCACCCAGGTCCCCAAAGCTCTAGCTCTTTCTACTGCACCACAAGGCCTTACAGTTTTCATTCTCCCGACCAAGCACCTTGAGGGCAGGGTGGGAGTCTTGCTCTTGTGGCTGGCTGGGCATGTAGGGTGCACAGTAGGACTCTACCCATGTTTCCCAAATAGTTGACTCACTGAGGCCTTGCTGGGGCAGGGAACACTTGGAGCCCCATTACTCCATGAGATAAAGGCGTTTTCCAGACATTATCCAGAGAGTAGAATTTGGTGGGGGAGGCAGTGTGAAGGGACTCCAAAGGTGGGAGGACACTCCAGTGGAAGAAGAACCGAAGTGTGTATCCTTTGGGGGAGAAGAGGCTTGGAGAAGCAGAGATTTGGGTGAGGAAAGGAGTTTTACCCTCTTTGTAATGATGAATTAGGGATGAGTTGGCCAGATCTGTTGAATGAGCTGTGGGTTTCAAAGCAGGAGAGAAGCAGTGCTGGGGTGGGTTTTCCCTCCCCACTGACCTGAGGGCACCCCTGCAGCGTGATGACTTCCTGCAGCTGGTCTCTGGAGAAGAGGACCTCTGAGCCCCTCATTTCCCACTCACCCACATACATACATCCACAGAGTCACACATGTACAAGCACACATATACACACACACACACACTACACACATATACATGAACATACATGTATACCAACATATACACCCAAATGCACATATACCCAATGCATACTGCATAATACCTACACACAACACACATACATGTAACATGCACAACACACACACACACACACACACACACACACACACCTGGAAGCCCTTCTCACTCATCTGGGGAAAAACCTTTTGCAATTGGTCATTGATGACAGTTGGCTTTGGGTTTGGTTGGTTGAAGATGTCTGTTGCTGGCTTTGAGGGGAGGGTTCTGAAACTGCCTGCTGTACTGCGGCCTCTACCAAAGGCTCATACTCCGGTGCTCCCAGCCTGGTCTCAAGGGTCCTGGAAATGCCACAGTGACCCGTGTCTTGGCCAAGGTGGGGTGACCTAGTGACCTCAGTGCAGTTACTGATGAAGCAACCAGGACAAGCATGTGCCATCTTCCAGCATCATAACTCTGGAGTGGCATGAAGCTCTATTTTATAAAAGCCTTTAAAACATTTTAAGTTTCCGATGTGTTCAGCTGTTGTGGGCTTGCTCTTTCCTAGTTATTTCCCCCTTGAAATGTGCATGTGCTACTTTTGATTGACCAAGTGTCTTCTCTGCCATGAGGCTTCCTGTTAATTCTCCAGATGGAAGCTCTTTCAGGGAGAGGAGGGGTAGCCTGCTTAGGCCCCAAGGGGCCTTGACACAGAAATCTAGAGAAAGACACATGGGCAGCTAGTGACTCCAAGCAATGATTGATGGCTCTCTTTATGGCACCTGTATGCAGCACATTCTCTATGCAACTTGAAATACTCCCACCCTCTTCTCTGACCAGTACTTTGACCAGCCCAGTGAAATTCTGTTCTTTCTTCAAATCTCAGCTTATGCATTGCCTCCTAGGTTAAGGTTTCTTTGATTCTCCCAGACAAACTTGGGTCATGCTTTTCCTATGATCCCATCACATCTTGGAAGATTGATACCTCTTTGATAGTCCTTGTCATAGTTTGTGTCCAAGCCTTTCTGCTGGACTATGGCCCATTTGCAGACAGGGACTACACCTCATTCATATTTGTATCCCTATCTCTTAGCACAGTGATGAAACACTGGTACTGGGGAAGGGGAAAAAGGAACTAGTATTTCTTGAACAACTACTGTATGCCAGGTACAGAACTAGGCACATAAACAAATGTTATTTAATTTCTCACTCCAACTCTGCAGGGGAGGTTTTTTTTTGGCCTTGTTTTAAATACACTGTTTGTTTTTTTAGGGACGAGGGTCTTGTTATATTGCCCAGGCTGGTCTTGAACTCCTGGGTTTAAGCAATCCTCCTGCCTCAGCCTCCCGAAGTGCTGGGATTACAGGAGCGTGCTACCATGCCTGGCTATTTTTACCATTGTTGATGCAAAGGCTTGGTGCACAGGATTTGAATCCAATTCTAACTCATTCCAAAGTGCAGGGCTTCCCCTGTCCATCATACTTCCTTTCAAAATTATATTATTATGATAATAAAATAAATGTAGGACTTCCTAAGTGCTAGGGCCTCCTCTAAGTGTTTTACACTAAAAACAAGTATCATACATGCTGTAAGTGTTTAATCCTCAAAATAAGGAGGCAAATACTACTTTTTCTCTGCTTTAAAGAGGAGGAACCCTTAACCACAGAGAGGTTAATTTACTCACTTTAAGCCACACAGCTACCAGTCAGGAGACCAGGCTTTGCCCAGGTAGTCACTCCATCCCTGTGTTCTCCAGCCCTAGTCCAACTGCCTCAGTTCTCATTCTCAGAGGTAATTGGACACAACAGCTCCTGTAGAATAGTGTTACCATCCTGGAAGACTCCCTTGGCCAGAAAAAAAAAATTCATGAGGCAGAACAGAGGTGACCCATATAACCTCTCCACCAAGAAATTACCATTTGGCATTGTGATGTACCAATCATAAGTTTTTAAGAAAATTTCCCTTGTTTATCTCTGAAACATCTGTTCACCACACCTGGTGTTCTGGCATTCTGATGTTGGTGTGTGATGTTGTGCACAGTGGCAGGAAGGTCTTCTGGCCAGCCTTCCCTCATTCTGGGGTATAACCACCACCACCACTGGTAAGCTGTTTTCTCTCATGAAATCAATCTGTTGGGAGGGGAGATCAATGTAAGTAAACACGGTTTCCTGAGCTGACAATTTTCAGAGCTGACACTTGTGTGGCTTGATCAGGTTTCACTGGAGCCCCCAGTGTTCCTGTTTACCTGCTACTCAGAGGCTCAGAATTGGAAAACATCTGAGATACCACCTAAGCCTCCTTCCTGCCTGCTGTAGGAATCCCTTCAATACATTCCTTCAGTGACAGTGTAATCAATTCTATTCTGGAACATCTTGCTGTGTTTAAAGCTTCTTCCTTTCATCAGATTGAAATCTGTCTCCATGTGAATTTCTCCCATTTCTCCTAATTTATCTCTGGGGACCCACACAAAAATAACTTTGGTATTTCTTTCACGTGGAAACTCTTCAAACTCTTTATAGAATCAGAGCACTTTGATGCTGAAAGGGGTCTAGCAGTCCACCTGTTAGTGAAGTCCTCAAGACCATCCTTTCTTCTGCAGGCTAAATGTCACCAGTTCCTTCAACTGTTTCTCCTGTAGTTTCTGCTCTTGAGATGGGCTCTTGGTTGTGAATCTCCTCGCAACGTGATCCTCCAGCCCTGTGGAGTATAAGCCTACCAACCCTTTTACTCTTGATCTGATACTTCTAGCCCCTGACATTTCTGCTGGTGGTTGGGGGCTCTTGTTTGTCCCCTTGTCTCAGGGATTTCATGGAGGTGGTAGATGGAGAGATGGAACCACAATGTTGGGTTCATGGTGTGCTGCTTAGAATGCTGAATGCACTTTCCTTTAGGACTGTTCTGCAAATGGTGATAAGAGCTAACATTACTTTTAATATTAAAATTCATCGGCTAGGTGCAGTGGCTCACGCCTGTAATCCAGCACTTTAGGAGGCCAAGATGGGCAGATTGCTTGAGTTCAGGAGTTCAAGACCAACCTGGACAACATGGCAAAACCCTGTCTCTACAAAAAATTACCTGTGCATGGTGGTGCACATCTTTAGTCCTAGCTATTCAGGAGGCTGAAGTGGGAGGACCACTTGAGCCTGGAAGGTCGAGACTGCAGTGAACTGTGGTCATGCCACTGTACTCCAACCTCAGGCATCAGAGTGAGACCCTGTCTCAAAATAAATAAATAAATAAATAGTAAAGTTTATTAATGCTATGAGGCACATGGGCTTTTGTGGGGGTAACTGTGATCCTCAATTGATCTCTTTTTTTTCCCCTTTCTCTGCCTTTTTTTTTTTGGTCTTATTTCTATACTGTTCATGGCTCTGTGTCACTCTGCCTCCCTCTCCCCTCCTCTCTTTCCTTTCTCTTCTTCTCTTCCCTTTCTCTCTCTCCAACCTCTGCCTGAAGCCTAGGGGTGTTCTCTGATACCTTTTTAGTCAATGGTATTGGTGGCATGTGGGCCCTAGAGGTGGCCAATGTTATAGCATCTAAGCAAATGTTCAGGAGTCATGACGGGGACTCCTGTACTGGTGGAAAGAGAGAGAGGACTTCTTCCCTGTGGTTTTACTCATTGCACATGGGTATTCCTACACCCCTCCCTTCCTTCCCCCATGGAACTGGCACTGGAGTCGCTGTTCCTTCTTTCCTTTCACGTGCTTCAGTGTCTCCACTGCCTTTCCCCCTCACTCTGTTTTTGTTGTTGTTGTTGTTTGTACACCCTTGGCCTCACCTAATTCTCTCTTTTTCTGGGGTCTTTCTTAGGTGCACCAAATGGTTTTTTGCCCTTTTAGTCATTCTCATTTTACTTGACTTTGAGCTCCCAGCTACCTTTCTTCTATCACAAGCAATTCCCAGGTATAAGAGGTCAAAGAAGGGACCATGACCACCAAAATAAAGAACGTGGGCTGGAAGGATCAGGTCCAGAGTGAAAGGAGCTGGGAGGCTCCACAGGGTTGGAAGAAGGTTGGCTGAAGCATTGTGGTCCCTGCTTAACGGAGAACCCTGTGAAAGTGGGAGCTGGGTGTAAAATATAATTTAACCCTTTCACTTTCAGTGGAAGAAGTTAAGGTCCAGAGTGGGGAGAGACTTGCTGTAAATCACACCTGCTGATACTGATAAAGGGACACAACCAGAATCCAGGTTCCAACTTCCAACTCATTCTCTGCTCACTCTATCAGAGGATCTTTAAAAAAAAATCCATTTTAAAATTGGTAACATATTCACATGTTTCAAAAAACACAAAAGAGTATCTAGTAAAAAGTTTCTCCACCCCATCCCCAGCCACCACAGCCACCCAGTTTTCCTCCCTGGAAGCTACCAAAGCCATCAATTTCTTGCGTGGTCTTTTAGAGATACTTTATGAATATACATAAGTGTACATAGTCTTTATATGCCCTTTTTTTCTACACAAATCGTTGCAGTCAGTGAATGTCGTTGACTAAAGTAATTGTATTTCATGTTCTTCACACCTTTTTTTTTCAGTATTTTCAGCTAGTTTGTGGTTGCCTTCCTTTGGCACCTCATTTCAACTTCTGTTATTTTCCTTAACTTCTCATTTCCCATTACCCTGCTTTCCCATCCAAAAAGGACAGCGGGTCCTATGACAAGGTGGTACACAAGCTTGTCATCTTATGATCAGATTTTCCCTTAACCCTTTGCTAGATACCCTAACGGATGAAAGCTGTCATGTGGATAATCTTAAACAGCAGGTTATGCAGATATTTCTGTTTGCCTCTGAAGTGCATTATGTTGTGTATTTGCATATGATTTAATTTTCTTGTCATATTTTTCTCAGGCTAATTATAACACATGCAACTGAACGTCCTAAGCACACAGCTCTTCTTGGTCTAGGAAGATGGTCCAAACATGCATTGGTTGGCAGAGAGATCCAGTTTAGGATTCAGAAGTTTCTGTAAATAATATATAGAGTGGGTAAAACATAACAGGGAAAGAACCAGAAGGTGTTAGTGCCAAAAGTCATCTTAAAGAGCATGCAGTTGAACTAGGAGAGGAAATTGAGGTAAGTTTAGAGACTTGTCCCTGGTCACTGAGAAGTTGACATAATGAAGATGATGATGATGATAATGATAATGATAGTTGATAGTTGACATTGATTAAGCACTATCTATAAGGCGCTGTGTTCAATGAACATGATTTAACTCATTTTAAAAATTTATTTAGTTATTTTTTTGAGAAAAAAAAATGATGTCTCACTCTGTTGCCCAGGCTGGAGTGCAGTGGTGGTGATCTCGACTCACAGCAACCTCCGCCTTCTCAGTTCAGGAGATCCTCACACCTCAGCCTCCCAAGTAGCTGGGACCACAGGTGTGCACCACCATGCCTGGCTAATTTTTTTTTTTTTTTTTTTTGTATTTTTGGTAGAGATAGGGTTTCACCACGTCATCGAGGCTGGTCTTGAACTCCTGAGTTCAAGCAATCCGCCTGCCTCGATCTCCCAAAGTACTAGGATTACAGGTGTGAGCCACCATGGCTGGCCAGACTTAACTCATTTTATCTTCACAGCAACTCTATGAAGTGTGTCCCACCATTATAGCTCTTTAACATGAAAGGAAACTGAGGCAGAATGTGGATAAGTGACTTGTCTAGTCTGTGGCTGAGATTCAAACTCAAGTAGTTTGGCTCTAGAGCATAAGACCTTAATTAAGGTGGCTGAAATTAGCTGAAAGTAATGACTATAGTGTTTATTTATTGAGCATTTAATGGATGTTGGGCACTGTCTTTGATGTTGAGAATACAAAGTCCACTCAGATGTGGTCCTTGCTTTAGCTCTCAGTTTAGTGGGGAACATGGGAAAGAAAATATTAAATATTCATATGAAATGTTAATTAATTATTAAAAGGCGATTTAAATAAAGCAGATAAATGCTTTATCAGGGATGAGCACGGCATGCTGGGAGGGTCCCGAGGAGAGGTCTTTTTCCCTTGACTGATCTGAGAGCCATCGCCATGCACTTTCTCTGTTTTCTCCTGAGTTTCTCCATTTATTCCCATGTTCTCACTTCCACTCACAGAGAATCCGGTTACCTCTGCCCATGAGGCTCACCTGGGAGCCAGGATCTGAGACAGGCAGAGGCAACAGCAGCACAGCCTCTCCTGCAGATGCCCAGACCCTATTCTTCTTCGACAGTGTCCATGTCCTTCTCCTCACAGGGGTTTAGTGTTCCTGAAGGTGTCTTGTTGACTGGTGCCATCTACTTTCTAAGTTTGGGCCACCTTCATAATTAATGTCTCCTTCCCTCAGTATCCCTTGCCTACCATTGCTTTATTCTCAGTTTAGATAACTGAGTTTTGGTTGCAGCGTTGGCTGTGATCAAAATGTTAGCAGAGAAATGGAATCTTTCTTGCACACTTTTCTACCTGGTTTACTGTCCCATACACATAACAAAACTCTCATTAAAATAGTTAAGCATAATAACCTTATCCAGCAGTAACCATACACTCATGTGACAAAAAACCATGCAGTTAAAATAGGATTTAATGAAATATAAAACCCAAGGTAGAATGAGGCATTTTATTCACGATTCCTTTACTGTCCCCTTAACTATTTTCATTCATGACTTAATCTTGGCTCTCACCTGGCTCTCACCTCTGCTTCAGGGAGCACTAACTAACCAGCTCCTAATCTGTCTTGCAGGCAGACCCTCTGCAGTGGCTTAGAGATTTAGGGCCAGGCTGATGTGTCAAAAGCCTCCATTCAGGCTGGCTGCATTTCCTCCTAGCCAACAACTCTTCTCTGTCTCACCCACTAAGGGGTTGTTTACTCTCTTTCCCTTGTAAAAGACCTGACCAAACCACTTCCTCTGGTTTCTCTACTCCTAGTTTATCTTCCCAGTCTACCCACAAGAAGAGCAGAAAGGAAGAGTTAATATATTCTTCGGCAGTCCTGTGGACCTGTGTGGTTATCCAAACAGAAGAAAGGAAGAGAAGGGAAGGGGAAGAGAAGGCAGGGGATGGAAGGAAGTTAACACAGAGTACAGCTAGGTATCTACCAGGTACTATTATCTGCACCTTGGAGTGGTTTTTCAGGACAACTCTGTCAGGTGAATAATACCATCCCCGTTTTATAGATGATGACACAGAAGCTTTGTCTTTCCAATTCTATTCTCTCTGATGCTGGTTCAACATAGATTAAACCATAATGGCCATCATCCCATGCTACAGCCATGCACTAAGCACTTACTAGAAGCAGGCACCGAATTAACCCTCATTTTTCAGGTGAAGAAAATGAGTCTCAAAGAGGTAAAGTTAACTGCTTAGGGTCACACAGAATGTGCCACCCAGGTGGCAGAGCCAGGATTCCAGCTCAGGTGTGACTCCAGCGTATTGGTAATTATTAGAGAAGCAGAACACCCAGCATTTAGAAAGAGAAAAGACAAAGTGGGTGGTGGCATAATTTAGAGTTTTGCAAAAGCCCTTGGGGGAGATGAAGAAAGTGAAAGCAGAATTTTTTGGGGCCTGAAGTGGGTTCTCAGTCATCTGCTGTAGATCTGGGAGCTATGTTTTTCCCAGCTTGAGTATGATGTCACCATCGGGACAGAACTAAAACTATACGAGCCCACTTCTAGGGAAGAGGTTCAGGGAGGTACCCATAGGTTCAAGTACCAGGCTGGGCTAAGTAAATTGCAGAAGGCCACACAAAAATATTTCCTCTTTCAACATCCAAGTGACATTACACATCGACAGCAACCACATGGTCACAAAGTAGGAACACATCTTTACAAATCACAGGGTTTCAACCTAGCCCCCTTTGTCTCCCTTCCTCCATCCCTTTCTTTTCCTTCTCCCTCTCACTTTTCTGTTTCCTTCGCTGTCTACCTTCCTTTCTGTTCTTCCTCCCGTTTTCCCTCTTACTTTCCCATCTACCCTCTCTCCCTTCTTTTCTTCCTTCTTTCCTTCTTCTAGACTTCAGCCTTGCTTTCTCCTTTTAAGTCAATACTTTCCTTTGCCCAGCAGTGCTTATGTTTACTCATTAAATATTTCTCAGCAGCCCATGGCACTAAGACATAACATTAGATTCAAAATGGTTGTCTGAAAATTCTTGGAGTTATAAAGGCAAGTGCATAAGATTGGTGAATAATAAGAGCTATAAAATAGTTCATACCCTTTGACCTAGTGATTCCATACCCTGGGGTTCCCCAAGGAAATAACCTCAAAGTAAAGAAAAAGCACAAAAGAATTCACAGTAGAGCTTTTCGTAATAGAGGGAAAAAATAACAAATTGAGAACAAAACATTTCACAGGTCCAATAATAGAGGAATGGTCAGGCAAATGATAGTGATACCACGTCATCTGGAAATTATGACATCTTAAGAAAAGAACATGACAAGGATGCCAGTGTTTTGCAATATATAAAAAGTACTGAGTAAAAAAAGATCTGAATCCAAAGGGCACTTCCACCCTGATCACAACTTCAGAGAAACATTTCTTTGAACATGAACAATGGTCAGAAGAGAATTTAGGTGAGACAGGGTTTAATCACAAATAGGTTCTTTGGGTAAAGTTATTAAAAGTGTAGGCAAACAAACCAAAATCCAAGCAAGCTTACCAGAACCAAGCTTGGAAAAGTACATTGGAATTAGAAGATTTTTCTGTCTCTATAAAGTGTTCTCACTGTAATAGGGACCACTGCATCCTCGGACCTTTTGGTTGACCTGACCGTCCTCCCCACCCTGGCACTGCCCACCAACCAGCAAAAGTGAGCCACAGCTGCTGCTGCCTGATGTGGCTGACCTCATTCCCCCTGGCCTGTGCCCGTTCTAGTATGTTTCCTCCTGGCTTTCGACCCCTGGATGCCCCTGCCTTATGAGGCTGCACCAGGATCCCCACCTTAGTCTCAATCCATTTTAAACACAAACCCCAGCAATGAGTCACATGGTAGATACGTGACCAGAGAGTGACCCATAATAAAAACAAACTCAGATGCAAAACTGTCCCCAATAAGGTGGTGTTCCCTGTGTCCTTTCTGCTTGCAGTACCTCTGTCATCTGTTCTTAGTCTCTGCCTGGAGACCTGGTTTGGTGCCCTTGACCCTTGGCTGGATCTCCACAGCTTGAAGGGCCTGAGCATTTTCTCCAGTTATAGCTATGCTTCCATCATTACCGTTCAAATTTTCTTTGGTCTTAGCACCTATGAGGTGTTTTCTCTTCAGCTGTGTTTCCTTTTCTTTCAGTATAAGGAGATAAGGAAAAATACCCTTTGAGGAATCAAAATGCATGTCACAAAATCCATACTATTAATAGCTTTAATTAATTGAGGCTAGTAATGTGGCAGGCATGGTGCTAGTAACTTTGTATGTGTTATTTCATTTAACTCCCACGGTAGCCCTAACAAAGTAGATGTTGTTTCTATTTGTAACAAGGAAGAATCAGGCTCAGAGATATCAAATGGTTTATTTAAGATTAAACGCAGATTTTGCTCATATCAAATCCTCTTCCCCTGGTCCCCTGCATTACATGATATAGCCTTCCAGGCACCAGGGATTCCACAGCATGGGTTAAGCATGAGTGAGCCCTTGTCTCTTCATGGAGCCTACTTACTCTTACTTTATGTACAATCATGATAACATGCTTGGTTATTTATTTTTCATGCTCTCCGCGGAATAGAAATACTATGTTATGAAAAGAAAAAGGCTTAAGACGTAAGAGTACTGGTAGCTAGAATGTATAGCCAAAACCTGACAACAAAGAAGAAGGCAAAACAACTATAAAAACATAAAAAAGATTTTTAAAATGATGTCATTTAATGTTGGGGCAAACTCCACACATTTCAAATAGTCCTGAATCTTTCAGTTCTAAACAATTGCTGAAACTCACAATGATGACCTTGGGTCATCAAGATTACATTTTGTTCTCTATAATCCACATAAGGATATAGGAAAGGACGGGATCTATTGCAGAAGGAGTTTCAGCCAAATAGTTTCATTAAAAAAAAGTTGTAATGCTTAAAGGAATAAATAAATTCTTAACTCTTGGACACATTGGCTATTCAGAAAAATGACACTTCTTTGTAAGAGAGTCTGAACAATGATTTCATTCTCTCATTGGCCAATTGTTTCAGCCATCACCATAGACAAAAGCTTCCCTAAAGCCATTTTTTCCTAATGAGCAAACAGTTATTATTCGATACATGGCTCAACATTTAGAATTGGTTACATTGCAGCCAGTTGGGTTATGTTGTCGGTATTTAGTCATTCTATAAAAGGGAATTTCATGGTGTTTAAATGTTTCTCTCTCTTTTCTGTTTCTTAAACTAAAAACAATGACAGACCAGTTTTTACCACATTTTTTCCCTGAAGGAATAAACAATAAAAGAGAAGTGGAATTCTATTTGAGAAAACAGTTCTAACGTTCCTGCCTCCATCAGAAACATTTTAGGGTTTTGTTCCATAGGACTTGGAAGCCTCATGTGGTAAGTGACAGCAGCATTCTGACTTATAGAGGGTGTCAGAAGCTAATGTGTCCTGTCTATTAGCTTCCTGAATGGAAACTTCTCTTGGAGTGTTTCTTCCCCCCAGGCTGTTTTTCCGTTTTGCATACCCACTCATTGATTAATACAGAGAAATGTGAAATATCTGCCCTGCTTTGTGGAGTATTGACAATGTATCCTTTTAAATTTGGAACTGCAGTTTTACCCATGGGAAGAGGTATTTTGGTCATGAATTTGAAGTCTCTTTTTTATCTAGAAACCTTGGACTTATCATCAACTAAGCCCTCACTTCTCCCACATTCCATCCATCACCAAAGGCTATCAATGCTCCCTCCTAAATCATTCTCAAGTGCATGGCCTGAGATCCATTCTCATCGCTACTACCTTGGTTTAGCTCTTGTGATCTACAGCCTAGAGCTTACTCTGTTATTACAGCTCTTAACTGGGCTCCTTGCCTTTGATTTCCTTCCTCTCCAATCCATTCCCCACTCTGCCATTCTAATTATGTCATTGCTCTTCTTAAAATCTGTCAATGACCCTTCATTTCTTACTGCACACATTCATAATCTGTGTGCTGTGTCACACACTGGGTTACAGGAAATGTAGATATTGATCCTCACAGCTTTTGGGGCAACAAGGCAGGCCTGGAGCTTCAGGAGCCCCAGGGACTCCTCAAGATTGCAGCCCTGTCCTTTCACCCCAGTGTACTCTGTGTGTGTATATATATATATTTTATATATATATATATATATATATATATATATATATATATATATATATATATATAAAATATTTTCTTCTTGAAAATACTCCAGGAAGTTCTGGGAAAGGCTAGCTTACAAAGTCCTTCTCACCCTGGCCCCATCCATCTACAAGACTCTCATGAGACTACCTACCCTACAAACCCTTTGCCTCAGCTAGCAAAGCCTCTTGCTTTCCCAGCTTAAATCCACATCACATTTTTACAACACTATGACTTTGAACTTGAGGCCTGGATAGTGTTCTCCTTATTTCTTTACCTGGTGGTCTCCTCCCTCCTCCTCCTCCTCCTCCTCCTCCTCCTCCTCTTCCTCCTCCTCCTCCTCCTCCTCCTCCTCCTCCTCCTCCTCCTCTTCCTCCTCCTCCTCCTCCTCCTCCTCCTCCTCCTCCTCCTCCTCCTCCTCCTCCTCCTCCTCCTCCTCCTCCTCCTCCTCCTCCTTCTTCTTCTTCTTCTTCTTCTTCTTCTTCTTCTTCTTCTTCTTCTTCTTCTTCTTCTTCTTCTTCTTCTTCTTCTTCCCCTCTTCCTTTTTCTTCTTCCTCTTGTCTTAATGGAGCCTCACTCTGTTGCCCAGGATAGAGTGCAGTGGCATGATCTTGGCTCACTGCAACCTCCACCTCCCACGTTGAAGTCATTCTCCTGCTTAAGCCTCCGGAGTAGTTGGGATTACAGGTACTTACCACCATGCCTAGCTAATTTTTGTATTTTTAGTAGAGACAGGATTTCATCATGTTGGCCGGACTAGTCTCCAACTCCTGATCTCAGGTGATCCGCCTGCCTCAGCTTCCCAAAGTGCTGGAATTACAGGCGTAAGCCACCACACCCAACCTTCTACTCATCTTCTTAGACCTTGCTCAACATTCCTGCTCTCTAAAACTCTTCCTTGCTTCTGTAGGCAGGATTAATCACTCATTCCTTTCTTTTCCATTGCAAACCAGTGGGGGAACTTGAGGAAGGTATTGAAACTCTCTGAGTCTTAATTTCCTTATTTGAAAAATGGAGATAATAATACCTGCCTTGCAGAGTTAGCATAAAGATTAAATAAAATAACACATGTAAAGCATAAAGCACAGAGCTTGAAGTATAGTAAGCATTCAGTAAATATTTGTTGGATAATAAATGGTGGTTGTTAATATTCACTACCAAACTCTTGCCAGCGCACTGATCTCATAATTGTGCAATGGTTGTTAGCTCCTTTTTAAAGATTTTCTTATTCATCTCAGTGTTATAGGTTCTGCTCTGATAGGATGTCTTCTCCATGAAGGAAAGGATCTTGAGTTTGTACAGTGGTATATTCTAAATACCTCAAACAGTGCCTGGAACATAGTAGTTCTTTTATAAACAAATTGATAACAAAATTGATAACAGATTTCTTGCCTGGGATAGAGAACTAAGCTAATTTGAGTGATTCAGTGGCCTTCAGCTTATTATTTCAGAAATCTCTAAATTTGTGTTTTCTTTCATTGATGGCAAATCTCAATGACCATGCATGATTCCTTTAAGCCACTATACCTTCCTTCTCCCCTCTTTTCAAGGGGAAGAAAACCCTCCCTGAAGTTCAAGACCTAGGTTCTATATAGTGGACTTGCTTCATCCTGCTTTCAAGACTCTGTGTTATGCTCCTTGCCCTTCTACATCTTCTCTTGCCTTAACCAAATCATTTGGACTTCATGGTGGAATCAATGAATCAACCCCTGCTGTACTGTCTTACTTAAACACCTCTCCTCATCTTGCCTAAGACCAGCCCAGACAGAAACCGAATTCTGGTTCTAGAGCCTTGTTCAGTGCCTAGAATACTGTAGGTGTTCAATAACTTTGTGACGTCACTGAATGAACAAATGAATGAATGAATGATGAATGAAAAAAAGGAAGGGAGGTAGGAGGACAGAAGAAATAGAAAAGAACAACTCTATTCTTCTGATAGATTTAACCTAGATGACACACACACAAAAAAATTGGTTAAGCTGGTTTATTTCTGGCAAAAGGCAGTACCGCCTACATACCAACAACATTATGAATCACTTACATAATTAAGGTAAAGTGCCTTTTTGTGAAAAAAAAAAAAGATGGAATAGGTCACTTCATGGAACTTGTCAATCCATTCAATGATAACTCGATCTCCTTTCTCAGGTAGACAAGGTTTGAACTGGCTACCATATAGGGTTTTGGCATTGAGCTAGCCATGTTCTACGTATGTTGGACAGATTTCTCTGATTCTGGGCTGATAAATTCTTGCCACATTGCAACTGGGGATAATGAAGTGGCAACAGACCAATTATGTTTGATTAAAAAGCTTTCTTCCATTCCCAAGGTTTCCTGAGTCTGCTGCTACAACTTGGATCTTTTCTCAGTTCTTTTTTCTGCCACCACCTCCTTTTTTTTCTTCTTTCTTCTTTTCCTCTTTATCTTCCTCCTGTTTCTCCTTTGCTCATAGCTCAGATATTGACTTTCAAAATTCTTGATCAGATGTGGTAGATTGTCTGCAGACACACATCTCTTTTTCTTCATATACCCCATTAAAATGTTAGTAAAAGAAGGAAAAGGAGGATTCTTTTAAAGACAAAGATGAGACATCAGTAGATTCAATATTTCAATCCATTTTTGAAAAGCAGAACATAAATGGCAGAAGAGAGGACCTATGCACTAAAGTGCTGCCCAAGGGAGGTTCCCACAAAAACTAAGCCTGAACCGGTTCACATAAAAGAATCCACATAACTAAGATGCTTTCCAGGCTGTCAAACTTAGTATGTCCCAAACTGAATTCATCATCTTCCTCCTTATCCTCCTCTACCATCACCACCTCCTTCTCCTTCGCCTTCTCCACTGTCCCCTTCCTCCTCTCTTCTCCTCTTGTGGCCTTTACCCCAAAGGATGGCAATACTGTCCACAAAGCTGAAGTACATCTCCATGTCCATCCCTTAAAACCCATTGTGTAGACTTCTATTGTGGTACACATCATTTCACAGTGTGAACATGTGCTCCTATATCTGTGTCCCCAGCAGACAGTGCGATCTTAGAGCACATTTTATTTATGACAGTAATCTTAAAGTTGAACACAGTGCTTGGCAGGTGGTAGGCATTAATTAAATAAAGATTTAGTGAAGAAGCTCTTGTATCTGGAGGATGTTTTGTATCTAGAATGCCATGACTCTTCCCCCCAACTCCATGGCGTCAAGCAAGATGATGCATTTATTCATCAAAAATGATTTCAAAGTTAAGTAATAGAATAATATTACTGCCATGATATCCTGTACTATTAGAGTATATTGTATCTCTCTAATATTAATACTCTGTATTATTGTCATACCATTATTTGATGCTTGTTCATTGAAGCCTGGGTGTTTTGATGTCTCTATGCTACTTCTTAATCCCTTTGATATCCATTTGTATGACCAGTCTGTGGTGATAAGAGATGGCATTTATGCTTGGGGGCAGGGCAAAGTAGTACTTATAATACAATCTGGCCTCGGTGTCAGGATCTCTAGGGTCATGGCCCAACTTTGCCACTAACTTACTCTCTGCCTTTATCTCTCCAGGAATAGATCCCTCATCTTTAAAAATGACATAATTTGACTAGATAACCTCTAGGGTTTGTGTTTTTCTAAGACTTATACACATCTAGGCTGATCATTAACCTCAAACTAGAGCAGCCCCAGCCTCATCTTCAGAGAGATCTTGAGTGCCAAGATTGCCTCCTTAATTCAGGAGATAAATGTGCATTGACAAGGACAAAGGTTAGGGACCGTGGTGCTTATCTGAGGAAACAGCCTGGACTTTGATCCTTAGGCTCAGAACCAAGTAAAAAATGCCTCTGAAGAAGTTGGACACTGACTGTGCAAGGGTTTGATCCTTACCTTGTATCTTCTGCTGTTCTATCTTTTAATGTTTTTCTAGAAGGGGAAAATTACTCATATAGAGTCCAAGACACAGCATCTTCTCTTGGAACATACACCTGCTGATTTCAATGATGTTTTCAGTACACAGGATTGCTTGAGGGCTGGGAGGAAAAGTTTTCTTATCCAAATATAGATATAGATATAGGTATAGAGATAGATATACATAAATGTATATCTATGTATATCTATATCTGCATCTAAATCTATCTACATATAGTTGCATTTTTATCTTAGCATAATCTGGTTCAAGGGCTGGAGCTTTCTTGGGACTCACAAAGCCTGATTTTACAGCTCTTGTTAGAGATGCAGACCTAGGTAAACACAGACCTGCCAGAGCCCCTCTGGGTTCAAACGCCCTGAGGAGGAATGGTACAAAGCTCAGACTCTCTGCAAGACTCCAGTTCCATCCTAGACCTGAAAGAGCAAGATAGGGAGGCAGCACTCCTTAGCTGGGCACCTGCTGTGTGCAAGGTGCCACCCTGGCTGCTTTGCATCTCATCTGATTTTTTCAACCATGCTTCTAGGTCTCTAGGTATGACTGGTCCATTTCATAGATGGGGGAAGTGACATTTAGAGAGTTGAAATAACTTGCTTAATGTTCCACATTAAACCTGGGATTTGAATTCAGGTCTGCCTGACTCCAAAGACTGCTTTTTCTACTAGATGATGTACCATCCCATGTACATTCTGATTGCTCCTAGCAATTCCCTCTCTCTCTCTCTCTCTCTCTCTCTCTCTCTCTCTCGTGTGTGTGTGTGTGCGCGCGCGCGTAGGTGGTGGAGGAATAGTCAGATTAGCAGAATGCAGGGCAGCCCAGTTTCTTCTGAGCATATATTCAAATCACAGGTAGGAAACTGCTGATTCTTCATGTACCTGTTTGCTCTGCTAGGAGCTGAGACTAGGAGTTTGGGAGATGGAGAGAGAATTTCTTCTCATCCATGCTTGGGAAGCACAACTCTGTTTAGCAGCCCTGGGTGCAGGTAGGAGTGGGGTGGCAGGTATCCCAGAAGGAAAGCTAGAGGTCTTCCTTTGAACACAGAGAGAAGACTCTTACTTGCCATCAGCTCATCCCTAGGCTTCTTTCTTCACCCTGCTTCTTACTTCACATGCTTTCTTTGGAGAATCATCTATTTCCCTGGTTTCAACTCCATCTTTTTCTCCCAAACACCTTCCTCTTGAGTTTCTCAGCAAACGGCTCCACCATCAGCAAATGGCTCCACCATCTCCCCAGCTGCCCACATTAGAAAGCCAGGTGTTACCCTGAACTTATTGCTTAAGTGTTGTAGATCCATACTCTTAATATCTTTTAAAGGCACCCTCCTTTCTCTCATGTGTCCACTCACTAATTGTGTCAATACCCCATTACCTGGAATACTGCTAGGGTCTCCACCTCCACCCACTCTGCTTCATTCTTTATGTTGCTGCCAGATTGAAACACTTAAGCAGTCTTTTCAAGTTCCCCTTGGCCTTCAGAATAAAGTTCCAACCCTGCAGTGGTTGCTGGGAGTGCTGTCAAGCACGTAAGGACCTACGTTTGAATATAGACTCTGCAGCTTATTGCATATGTGACCTTGGGTGAGCCATGCAATCTCTCCTGTTTTGTCTCCTTATCTTTAATGTGGAGTTAATAATGTTGGTACTGTAAATTTCTGTAAATAATGAATTAAGTGACAGCAATATAGGTAACCTGTTAAACCAGTGCCTGGTGTGTAGTAAACAAGCTTTGAATGGTAGCCATTCTTAAATGGCAACATTCTAAACTGTTATTGGGACTTTTAGTGGGGTAACACAGGAAGTGTCATGGTGTCCATGTTTCTCTGTAATGAGAGAATTTCATTTCACCATGGATCCAAGTTAGGAAGTGACCTTTCTGCCAAATGTAGTCTGTTGTTCTTCTCTCAAAGCACAGCAGAGAAAACATCATGGAACCCACACTTAGAGCCAATATGGAAGACATCAGAGAGGACCCAGATGCATATCACCTAAGGTCTGCAAGATCAAGCACAGCAGAACTGGCCAGCCATGCTATGAATAAGAAGAGGGGTGAGTGGTAACGGCTGCACCTACTTAGCTTTTTGGAGAGAAGTAAATATATCCATAAAGATCACCAAGAAAGAATCAGTGTGGGCTGGGCACAGTGGCTCATGCCTGTAATCCCAGCACTTTGGGAGGTTGAGGCGGGCGGATTACCTGAGGTCGGGAGTTTGAGACCAGCCTGACCAACATGGAGAAACCCTGTCTCTGCAAAAAAATACAAAAATTAGCTGAGCATGGTGGTGCATGCCTGTAATCCCAGCTACTCGGGAAGCTGAGGCAGGAGAATCTCTTGAACGCAGGAGGCAGAGGTTGCAGTGAGCTGAGATTGTGCCATTGCACTCCAGGCTGGGTGAAAAGCGTGAAACTCCACCTCAAAAAAAAAAAAAAAAAAAGAGTCAGTGCGGAAGCAAAAACTCAAGATCTTTTATATTAGTGAACAAGAACCTAAGGTGAATAGTTAGCATAAGAGCAGCCCTGGGCTGGTTGCAGTGACTCACACCTATAATCCTAGTACTTTGGGAGACCAAGGTGGGAGGATTCCTTGAGCCCAGGAGTTCAAGACCAGCCTGGGCAATATAGTGAGAGCCCCCATCTCAACAAAAAATTTTTAAAAAATTAGCCAGGCATAGTGGTGCGTACCTGTAGTCTCAGCTACTCAGGAGGCTGAGATGGGCAGGGCTGCTTGAGCCCAGAAGTTTGTGGTTTTAGTGAGCTATGATTGCCATCACTGCACTGTAGCCTGGGCAACAGAGCAAGATCCTGTGTGAAGAACAGGAAGAAGAAGAAGAAGAAGAAGGAGAAGGAGAAGGAGGAGAAGGAGAAGGAGAAGGAGGGGGAGGGGGAGGGGGAGGGAGAGGGGAGGGGGAGGAGGAGGAGGAAGAAGAAGAGGAAGAGGAGGAGGAGGAAAGAAAGAAGAAAGAAGAAAGAGGAAGGAAGAAGGAAGAGGGAAGAAGGGCTCTGCACACTCTGGGAAGAATCCTGACAGGAGTCAAAATATTTCTGTAATCACAGTGTTTAAGAGTTATTCTTTTCTTACCCTTTAGAGGAATTGGTTGTTCCATCATCTGGTGTCATCATCCCCTGTGTGGTTTATTGTATATAATTAGGTCCAATAAATGTCTGTCTTTTTCATCACAGGAATGTGGACTTTATCATTCTCTACAAATCCCTGTGTTTTCTCCACAAAGTTCAGAGCTAAAAACCCCTCTGGTTATTACGACATATGAATAACTGAATGACGGGCTCCTGTGTGACATTTGCTAAGAAATCCCTTCTCTGGAAAGCTGATTGAATCTCTGCTCTCATATTTTCTCTCTTGTACTTGCCCATTACACATGCCGTTTGAAGTATTCCAATTGTTCCCTGGCGGAATCGAAGTAGAAAGAGACCCTTCCCTATCCAGACTAGAATAGCTAAGTGAGTAAGGGCCATCCTGAGAAGCCACAAGTGACGGTGGCAGAGACTTGGCCTGATAGAGATGGGAAAGTTCAGGCAGGCAGAAGGTAGGGATAGATGTCATTGGTGACCCCTTTCTTCATGGCGTTCTCTCACAGAGGATGTGTTACTTTTTGTTTCCTTAAGGTTGATTAACCTTGATTATACTTTGATTACTCAAGGTTTTGCTTCATCTGTGGTTATGTGCGGGTGGCACTATGGTTATGTGTGGGTGGCACTATCATGGAGAGGAAAAGCAATGGGGTCTGGAGCTAGAGACGTGGGCTTGCCTTTGTGGCTATACTCTTTGTTATCCATCAGGACCTTGGGCCAAGCATGGGACCACTCGGACCCTCTGTCTTTTCATTGAAACCTTGCTGAAAGGCTGCAGGGAGGATTAAGGGAGCTAGCATAGGAAACTCTCTGTGCTGTTTTTAACATGATACTGTTAATTTCCTTCTTCTTCCTTTCTCTTTCTTTCCACACCAGACCATGAGGCGGGGACTCCCAAATGCTATTATCTAAGACTGCTGGGCTTTCTCAGGACACAATTCCTTGTTGGCTGAGCACGCATATTTCCAAGAACTTGGGTATTCTTAAGATGTGGATTCCAGCAAGAGAACCCATCACTCCATCCCTGGTGGACAGGGAGAAAGTGAGATGTACATCACTGTACAGAAGAATTCCTAGTACTTCAGTTCTGAAATGTTCTCACTGAAGTCTGCCCTTCTGGAGAGGGCTGGGAAAGTGGGGGTTTATTATATAACATGGATTTGATGTTAGGATTTGCACATTGAGTTTTCATTACCAGGCCTCATAAAAAGCAGAAGAGCTCAGTGTAAAAGGTTTAAAAAAATATTTTTTTACAAAGATAGGCAAGTCAGGGGCTCTGACACATTCTTCACTCTGTGGTTCTTAAGAACAAAGACAAATGGAAAAGAACCATTCTATTTTTATGCTTTGAAAGCACTTACTTTAGGTCAGGAAAATAGCCAGTGTGGATGTTTAGTCTTGTCAATATAGCTTGGACCAGACCTTTCTTTTTCTTCTTCTTCTTTTAATTAATTGGGAAGCTGGCAATGTAGGGAGGTAGGGAGGCAGTATGAGACATACAGTCCTGCCTCATTTCAAAGGGATTAAGGAAATTGGACCTCTCGTGGCAGAGAAAAAAGTAAATAGGCTTTGGCATCAGAGATACTTCAGTTCAAATTTCATTTCCATTCCTTATTATCTGTGTGACCCCAGGCAAGTCATTTAAGTCATTTAAGACTCTGAGTTTCAGTCTTCTCATCTGTGTAATGGGGGCAACACAAACTACCTTGCATATCAGAGCAATTAAATGTGATGTGGTATGTCAACACAGTGTCTGGTACCTAGTGAGTACTGAATGCACAATTAAACAAATAGATAAAGCACGTACCAAAAATGTGCAGAAGAACAATGTTGCTCTCTGTGAGCACATCTCAAACAGAACCCAGGGAGGGGGGAACACGGGCCTGCCTGCTGTAGCTATTATTCTGAGATCTGTTCAGAATAAAGACATGAAAGAAGACGCAAGTTAAGTATAAAGCACATTTTGTATGATTATTCTTATAAATCCTGCATTTGTATTCCAAAAAGCTTTGGGATATCTTAAAATAAAATATATGGATATAATCAAAAAGGAAGCTCAAAGATAGTTGGGAAAGCACATATCATGATTGGGCTAACAGAGTTACTGAGTGTGGAGCTTCCTGGTAAACAAGCCAAGTGGAGAAAAGAATGGGTTAAGTGATTCTCATTATCTGAGAAAGCACATGATCCTGCTGGTTAAGGGAGGAAATTTTTTCTTGGCATTACATTCCCAAAGGGATTTATTACAAACTCCTAAGAAATTTATAATGCTTCACTTGATACTTGATGCACAGCATATACAACATAGGGAATGATGTCTTCCACAATGACCCTCTTACAAGTGTGTTTCATTTGACCTTTGCCATATTGACCCTTGAAGAAAGCCAATGAGGATCACCAACCACAGTGGAGTACTGGCTTTAACATCAAATAGACTTGGGTTCAAATCCTGGTTCAACCACTTTCTAGTTGCAAGACCTTGTGAATCCATTGACTCTCACTGAGCCTTATTTTCCTCGTCTGCAACATGGAGCTCATAATAGTGCTCTCCCCCTTCTGTGGTATTGCTGTGTGCATTGAGTGAGCACACAGGTGTAAAACACCGAGCTCGGAGCCTGGTACAAAGTAGATGCTTAATAAGTTGGATCAATTTTATTCCCCTTCTTTTTGTTAGAAATGTAACCTCATGTGGGTTTTTCCTGGGCGTGTCTAAACTAATGAACTAATTTACTTTCAGCCTTACTATGTTTAATTTCATACTCGCTAATCCTCCACTGGCACCAGAGAGATGGTTCTGAAACACAGACCTGAACATGTCTCTCCTTTGCTGAACACGCTACAGTGTCTCTCCATTGTCTACAAAATGAAGGGCAGATTGCTTGGCTGTACGTTCAGATCTCTTCACCCCAACTCTGTTTGCTGTCTACAGTCACTGCTTTCCAACAAGTACTCTGCGTTCTAGGCATTGCAGACTATTGACCTGTCCATGCCTATATAATGCCTTTGCACCACGCTGGGCTAATTTTTGTATTTTTAGTAGAGATGGAGTTTCGCCATGTTGGCCAGGCTGGTCTCGAACTCCTGACCTCAAGTCTTCTGCCCACCTTGGCCTCCCAAAGTGCTGGGATTACAGGCGTGAGTCACCGCGCATGGCCATCTTCATGTTTTAAGAAAGCCTTTTCTTTCATCCTACTCAGTCTGTTAGCCCCAGTGAACTAGAAATTAAAGATTTATGTTACTAATTACTATTTTTAAATAAAATTTTGAGGGCAAAGCTTTGCTGGAAATATACACAGTAATTGTGTTTACTGATCATCGCCACTCCCAAACAGCAATTCATGGTATAAAACTCAAGTAATTAGAACAATAAGCCCAGGTTAATTAAAATACTGGGTAACATTTGGGCAAGAATAAAATCCACTTTGGAGATTTTCCAGATGTACATTCATTTTGTAGGCACTTAATTCACCCTGGGAGCTGGTGGTGACAAGGTACGATGCTCTGTGCTAATCAGCACTGGTCCGCCTTTGATCACGCCCTGCACATTTCTCTTTCCTGGCTCCAGGACCAGCTTCAGAGACCTGGGGCCAGTTGCCGGGAGAACAGTGCCGCAGTTGCTTAGGCCCAATCTTGGGTACCATTCTTGTATTATTACTATCCATGCCACTTGCCTTAATAGTTACAAGCTGGCTAATTAAAGCAATCAATCAAGTCCCCAAGAAGTTTGTAGGCTGTCTGGAGTTTCTTCTGCCTTTGCCCCCCCCATCTGGTGCTAGAGGCCTGCTTCTCTTGGAGTGCTGTGATTCCCTTGCTTTGTCAGAGTACCAGGCATGCTGTGAGCAGTTCCTCCTGCTGCAATCAAGGGTTCATGTGAGCTCTGAGGGTAGACCTTAATGCTCTCCTGTGCAGCCTTTGCCCCCAGGTTGGGTGAGCAGCTCCTGTGCCATTCTTCATTGCTTATACTTGCATTGTCAACATCCTGATAGATGTCTTTGAGGTCTGTATGGTCAGCCTTGTGTTTTTTCACTTTATATTTTCAAAGCTCTGTCCAAGACCTTCATCTAAGGGACACCCAATGAAAATTCCCTCTCCTCCTTACAATTCCTTTCCACTCAAATGACTTTCAGCTTCAGAGAATAAAAAAAAGTCAACAGATGTTTTTGAAGGCCAGTACTATGTGGAATCAGAGATAAATAAGACCTCGCTCTTGTAGGCAAGAAGTTTACAATCTAGTGGGGAGATAAAACACATTAACTGATAACAGTAAGAGAAGAATCTCATAAAGGAAGGTCAAAGAAGACACCACAGGCTCTCAGAGCAAGAGTAAAACACAGCTGAGTAGGAAATCCAAGAGGACTTCATGGAGGAGGTGGGATTTCAGTTGGGCTTTTGATTTTTGTGAAATGGATTTGGATGTGTGGAGATGAGAGAGTGTGTGTGTGTGTGTGTGTGTGTAGGACATGTTTATATATGAGCTTGTAGGTGGCACAAGGAGAAAAGATTGAGAAGCTCCCAGGGAATGAAACCTCCAGCATAAGCAAAGGCACTGTCTTTAGGAAAGAGCTGACGGTCTCATTTAGGTAGAGTCTGACATTCATTACATAGATAAAACATCGTTGAGGCAGCAGCTGGCAGCCTCCGGCGACATTGCGGGGTGGGTGGATTTGGAATTCAGCTTTCCTTGCTGCCTTCTTCTTTCTCTTCGAGGGGGCTTGCCCTCCTCCCCTTCCTTCCCATTTCCAGACATGCTCTCTGGGTTTCCAGGGCCTTCTTGCTTTCTTCTCTTGTCTTCAACAAAGCCTATTCTTAGGAAGAGATATAATCCTCTCCATTTGCATGTGAGTTTGGGTTCCAGGCTGCCTGCTACCACTGAGCCTGTCTTACCATGGAACTCATTTCGCCTACTGCAGAGCTGTGATCAGGATTTGGTGCCAAAATAAGGTCCTAATCTGCACTCAGCTTTCCTTGGCTCCTAGGAATTGATGACAGTAAGTGGGTTGCCTCCCTGTTGCCCTCCCTCGTTTGGGTGACGCATCACAATCGCATAGCCAAATAGTTTTCCAGGAGAGAAGCTTTCTCAACTCCTGCCCACTGAGCAACAGGTTTTGTTTCTCATGACTTTAATTAAGGGAGTAAATAAATATAGCAGTGAAGATCTGACTTGCTTTTTATTTTCCTTCTTTGCTCTAGTGAGAGTTCTCACCGTGAGGAAGGTAAATCTCCTCTGAGATCCTGGAGGTGCCCTGAGGAGGGTCGTGTGCGTAAGGCACCCTGGGGATAAAAGGTAGCTTCCCATCCCTTACAATGGATGGGGACAGCTGCATTGAGCAGGAAAGGGGACATAAGGAGGCCCTTTTGGTTTTGAAGTTTGAGCTAGAAGAAGCTATTCCCTTTCTGGAGAGAGCTGATGATTAGGGAATAAAAGTGATTCGAGGTCCTCAAAGAGTGGTCACCAGGAGCAAAACTGGGCAGTCAGAAAGATAGAGAAAGTCTGTGGAAAGGACTAACATGGCAGGCCATTAAAAACTATGCTTCGGCCAGGTGCGGTGGCTCACGCCTATAATCCTAGCACTTTCAGAAGCCGAGGTGAGCAGATCACTTGAGATCAAGAGTTTGAGACCAGCCTGACCAACATGGCAAAACACCATCTCTACTAAAAAATACAAAAATTAGTCAGGTGTGGTGGCACATGCTTGTAGTCCCAGCTACTCAGGAGGCTGAGGCACGAGAATCATGTGAACCCGGGATGTGGAGCTTGCAGTGAGCCACGATCATGCCACTGCACTCCAGTCTGTGTTATAGAGCGAGACTCTGTTTCAAAAAAATAAACCCCCAAAAGCTAGACTTTCATGCATCCAGTGGGGGTGGTTCTGGACACGCTCAGTACTGAGGGAGTGACTGTTTCTGCTTCAAGGGTCCATAGTATCCCACATCAGGATGGAGACGCGTAGCTGCCCAGGATGATCTATTGGTCTGAGAAGGACCAGCTGATCACAACCACACCCTAGGGCAGCCAGTGATAGATGGGGAAGAGTTTGTGCTTTCCCTGTGTTAATGTGGGATTCAGACTATCCTCCTTTAAAAATTTTTTAATTTTTAATTTTTATGGGTATATAGTAGATGCATGTATTTATGGGTTACATGAGATATTTTGATACAACCATACACTGTGTAATAATTACATCGGGATAAATGGGGTATTCATCACCTCAAGCATTTATCCTTTCTTTGTATTATAAACAATCCAATTATAATCTTTTATTTTTTTTTCTTTTTTGAGACAGTGTCTCACTCTGTTTCCCAAGTTGGAGTGCAGCTGCATGATCTCAGTTCACTGCAACCTCTGCCTCCCGGGCTCAAGTGATCCTCCCACCTCAACCTCCCAAGTAGCTTGCACTACAGGTGCACACCACTGCACCTAGCTAATTCTTGTATTTTTTGTAGAGACGGGGTTTCACCATATTGCCCTAGCTAGTCTTGAACTTCTGGACTCAAGCAATTTACCCTCCTTGGCTTCCCAAAGTGCTGTGATTAGAGGCATGAGTCACTGCGCCTGGTCTCATTTAATTATTTTTAAATGTACAGTAAGTTATTGCTGACTATAGTCACTCTGTTGTACTATGAAATACTAGATCTTATCCATCCCTTTCTTGGTCTATGAAAACTCTAGGATTTGGGGGAAAAATCTTTGGGAAAGGAGCTAAGAACAACCAAGCAAACTCAGGGCCTCCAGAGGAAGTAATTCATGTGCAACGTGGGATGAGTCCCTGGGATAAGTCTAATAAGGAGCTCATGGAGCAGTAAAAAGCAGGAGTTAATAGAAGCCACACCAGCCTCAGCAGCATCTGACACCCAAACCAGCCCTGCGTGTGAGAAAATGTTGGGATAAAATCAGAAGTTGAGCATCTTCCCAACAGACATTTCCTCCCTTCTAAGAGGGCTCTCTATAAAATTCTTTTATAAATGTTGAGGTATTTTTTTAAGGAGGAGCTCTGTTACTGTCTTTTTTATTAACGTTATTTGTTGAGGCATTCTTATTTCAGCTGGTGGGCTTAGCATAGCCTGAGTCTTTCAAGCTTTAAAGGGTTTCATTTTTATTGCAATAGCTCTTGGTGCCTCACTCTTACAGAAGTAGTTAACGGGCTTCCCACACTATCTGAGCCCACCCTCTGGTTTTATAGACAGCAAAACAGACCTAGAGAAGGTGACAGGATTGCCCGAAGTCAGGGAGCTAGTTGGAGGCAGAACTGGTGCCAGTACCAGGTTAGTATGGAGTTGAGGTGGACAGTATCCTGTTTGAGGTTTTCGTTGTTATTGTTGGTTGCAAACTCATCATCTCGTCAGCTCATTCTGAGTTTAGAGTTGGCTGGATTCCCTAAGTGATTTGCTTTCCTATGTGGAACTCTTAAGCCATGATGTGTCTGTTCTCTACTGGAGCTACAAACACCCATCTTCTCTCTCCTTGCTTTTCCTGGAAATGCAGACTTCATGACCACTCAAGGTTCTCTCCCCCGAAAATCCTATCCTGTCACCCAAGGGAGTTCATGGCTCTCTGTGCCCACTGCACTCTTGTCACTGATTTTTTTGTAGGTGTCATAAAGTACCTGCCATCCTTACTCTACCTTGAGCTCCTGTAGGCAGGACCATTCGTTCTTACTGTTGTATAGTACTCTACACCACAATTTATTTATTCATTCTGCATGGAAGGTCATCTCGACAGTTTCCAGTCTGTGGCTACTAGGAATAGTACTGCTGTGAATATCCTTGTACAAGGCTTCTGGTGAACATATGTATACACTTCCGTTGAATATATACCTGGGAGCAGAATGGTTATGTCGTAGGGTAGCCATATGTTTCACTGTAGCAGGGTCAGTGCTTGTATGTCTGTATCCCAGCACCTAGCACATAGTAGGCATAAAGTAACTATTAGTTGAATAAATGCATGTGCCATTATTTCCTCCAGCCTAAGTGTAATATTTTACATTTAATAGATGGATGATTAATTTTTGCTACAGAGCTACAAAACCTTAGTCTTGCACATTCTCAGCATGTTAGAGATAGAGGGGACCATTTAAGTTCACGTATTCATTTTTACAAATGTGAAACCCGAGGCACAGAAAGGAAATCAACTTACCCAGGAATACACAGCATTTTTGTGTCAGAATTAAAACTGAAACCAAGCCTCTGTAAAAATATAAAGGCCTGCTTATTGCTTCTGTGCCACAGTTTAAAATATTTATCATTTAGCTGCATTAAAATACATATTCCTATATAATACCTCTGGGCACATAAAAGATTAAAGATTATATTTCTAGCATTTATTATTATTATTATTATTATTTTGCTTCTTCCTAGAGGGAACCATTTTGCTTCTTGCTGGAGGTAAGGATTAAAAACAGCTTTTTTTAGTCATTAGAAGAAACAGGTTGTGATTACTCTGTATCAAAGCTTTGGTAGAAATGATTCCTTCATACATGGATCAAAGATACATACTAAACTTTCATTACGCATTTTCTTTTTGCTGAGTTTACAACCCCTTAATGTGGAGCATGCTGCCAGCTTAACTAGAGCATTGAAAATGTGCAGTTCTCCTTCAAGCCACTGGAAGATCGCAGGCAGGATGATTTGGACCAGACATTTCACAGCATTAGAAGTTAAACTGTAGTGGGAACAGTGGTGGCAACACCCAGTCTCAGTCTACCTGAGATACCATGGCTTCCCTGTCAGCTGTCTGGATCCTGGGAAGGACCACAGTGGATCCATGGCTCTGGGTTCCACTCCTAGAGAGTGACACATAACAGTGGTGGAACTGGTCCAGAATGAATGAACCCTCTTGTGCATCTGCTCTTGAGCACGTGGGAGTGGAGAAGGTGGGTTTGTCTTCATTTCCATCCCCACCATCCTAGCTCCTGAACTTCAGATCTTGGTAGATCAGAGACTGAGGTAGGCTGAAAGTGGGGCAAAGCCAGCTCAGCGCGTGGGTGAGGAATGAGTCTGAATCACCCCACTCTGGCTTCCGAGCAACAGTAGCAAAGTCAGTGGGAAGGAAGATCCAAATATTGCCAAAATCCAGCAGGATGAGAGCCTTGTTTGCACGGCCCTGCTCTGGTGGTTTGCCAGAAGAGTCTTCCCTTGAGCAAGTGGAGGTGGTGGTTTGTAATTCCCATCAGTTCATTGCAGCAAGCCTCTATTAAGTGCCTGCTGTGTGCCCAATTAATCCACTGATTGGTACAAGAGAATTAGAATTCTTGACCTCTGCCTTCAATGAACTTAACAACCAGTAGGAAGGTTCATTCATTCATTCATTCATCCATCCATAATTTTCTGAAAGCCTACCTTGAGCTCTATACGGTATAAAGTACCAAAGACAGAGATGGTTCAGACCCAATACCTCCTTCCAACAATGTCACTGTCTAATAGACTGATAGGGGAGACAGGTGCCAACAAAATAAATGAGAAGGAGTGGGAGAGCAGGAAGAGCAGAGTGTGGTGGGAGCAAAGAGAAGGAGCATCTCATCCAGGCTGAGCATGAGTTAGAGGAGGCTTCTCAGAGGAAGTGGTACTTGAATAGCATCAAGAAGGATGAGCAAGCGTTGGTAGGAAAATGAGCTGATGTGTATACAGTGCGCTTTTAGGAGTCAAAGTTATCTGAACAATTAGAATTTAGTACATGGTGTGGTAATTCAAGAGAACAAGGGGCTGGAGTATTTGAGACTGTGACTATCTCTTATACTTTCTGAACATACTCACAAATAACCAGAGAATAATTTAACAAACAAGACATAACTGAACTCTCACATGCTGCTGGTAGGAGTGCAAATTAGTACAACTGTTTTGGAAAACTGGCAGTATTTGCTAAAGCAAAACATATGGCTACCCTATGACATAACCATTCTGCTCCCAGGTATATATTCAATGGAAGTGGATGCATATGTTCACTGAAAACCTTGTCCAAGGATATTCACAGTGGCGCTATTTCTAGTAGCCACAGAATGGAAACTGCTGAGGTGACCTTCCATGCAGAATGAATAAATAAATTGTGGTATAGTCGTACAGTAGAGTACTATACAACAGTGAGAATGAATGATACATGACTACAGGCAACAATATGGAAGAGTCTCACAAATCTAAGGTTGAGTGTAAGAAGCCAGACACAGGCGGGCACAGTGCCTCACGCCTATAATCCCAGCACTTTGGGAGGCCAAGGTGGACGGATCTCTTGAGGTCAGGAGTTCAAGACCAGCCTGTCCAACTTGGTGAAACCCCTGTCTCTGCTAAAAATACAAAAATTGATCAGGTGTGGTGGCAGACGCCTGTAATCCCAGCTACTTGGGAGGCTGAGGCAGGAGAATCACTTGAACCTGGGAGGTGGAGGTTGCAGTGAGCCAAGATTATGCCACTGCACTCCAACCTGGGTGACAGAAATGAGACTTCTCTCCCCACCCTCACTCCCCCCAAAAAAGAAAGAATCCAGACACAAAAGTGTGTATACTATATGATTCCATCTTTATATAAGGTACAAAAACAGGCAAAGCTGATCCATGCTATTATAAGTCAGAACGGTAATTATAGTTGTAGTTGGCAGTGGGAGTTACTAGAAACAAGCGTGGAAAGTGTTTCATTGGTGCTGGTAATATTCTTGTTCTTGCTTTGGGCATTAGTAATATGAGGGTGTTCACTTGCTAGAATTCAGTGAGCAGTGTACTGTCTTGTATACATATTATACAGCAATCAAAAGCCAAAACCCTTCGGTAATCTTGGGTGAGACTCTGGGTCAGAGGCAGATCGTAAGGGCTGTAGGAATTTGGAGTATGTAAAAGGTCTCAGTGGCGAACTGGATCTTCCTGTGTTAACCGTCTCTCACAGAGAAAAGTGGAGGCTCCTGAGAGGTTTGCTGTCCTTGTGTCGTTAAATCAACCACTCTATTTTCCCTCAAAGAAGACCTCTTCTCATTCATTTGGCCTTTGCAAAGGATGTTACAATTTCAGAAGCAGAACAAGGTTGTGGACAGAGCAAGGGTTTTTTCACATGGCTAAGTCTCTGTGCATTATCACTCAACAACTTGACTCTCTGCCCCTCAATTTCCACGTCAGGTGAATGAGGATAATGGTCTGGGGCTGGTGTTCTGACACCGCTGATCTTATGATTCACTCCTGACCCTGTTCATTGCCTGCCTGCTGGACTCTAGCAGGATACAGAATATGACAGAGTCATGCAAATATGAGGAGGCATTGTATTCTGACCTGGGGCTGGGAGGCAAGGGATTCCCTAACCTACCTAGATCTGTGTGTACAGAATCAAGACACCAAGCCTGGGTGCCTGCTGCTTCCTGAGGAACCCTTCCACTGGGATATCATTGCTCTCATCTCAGCATTTCCTGTCATCCCTTGGCCAAGTCACTGAATCTACTTTATGTTTGCTTCTCCCCATTAAGAGAGGAGCCCAGGGATCAGTTGTTCTAACAGCTTCCTTGACAGCACAAAGACTGTTTCTGTCTCCCAAAGAAGAAAACCATGGGAAAGGAGATATGAAGCCCCTACTAATCATTCCTCCAGACTTCCAGCCTGCCTGCTGCCCTCTTCACTCCATTCACCAGGAATATCACAAGAGAACCACCCTGAAAAGAGATATGACATAACCTGCCATTGTCCCTGACAGCCTGGGATTCCTGCCCAGTCCAGAACCACAACAGAGAGAGGAGAGGAGAGGAGAGGGAAGAAGAGGGACTGAATGCTGACTTCATTCCAGGCTCTGTGCTTGATGCTTTCCACCTGACATGCTTTGCATCATCAGGCAAATATCTATTGAGTACCTATTAGTGTCTGAGCACTGGTGATGCCACAAGAAACAAACAAACAAACAAGAAAACTAGATCTTGGCTCTGTGGAGCTCGTAGTCCAGTAAGGAAAGCAGACAATAAGCAAATGTTCACACAAATAACTCAAAAAATGAATCTGTCATAACTGATAGGGAGAAGGAGAGGAAGGATGTCTCAGAGTACATCACAAGGTGACCTAAACTGGTTTGGGATAGTAAGAGAAGGCTCTGCAGAGAAGACAACTTTAAAGGTGGTACCTGCAGGCTGAACAGAAGCTGTTGGGTGGAGAGTGTCAGGAAAACATTCTAGGAAGAGAGAAAGGCTTGCATGGAGATCTTGAGGCAGAAAGGACAATGGTGTTCAGAGGAACTGAAAGAAGGCCAGACTGGCTGAAGGGTGGTGCATGGGAATGGAGAATGCCCTGAGAGCAAGATAGGAGTGCAGTCAACATCAAGATCACAGAAGGCCTTGGGGGTGGGAAGATTTAGAAAGTGATTTACGGAGTGATGGGTGGCGATTTAACCAGGATAATGGTACACTTATACTTGTGGTTTTAAAAAGGTTACTCTGACCTCGCGATGGAGGACAGAGCAGCAAGTTGGTATGAGAAAGATTGGTAGAAGGTCATGGCTATAATCCAAGCAAAGGATATGGTGGGGTGGAGTGAAGGAGGGGCCGTGGTTGTGGGAAACAGTGGGGAGATTTGAACTATATTTTGGTGGTAGAATGAATAGGATTTGATGATGGAAGGAATGGGTGATTATGACTGCTAGGTTTTGGCCAGTGCATTTGGGGGGCTGGTAACATCATTACTGAGATCATCCATTTCTGAGATGGGGAAAACAAGGAAAAGCTGATAGGTAGAGAATATTATAAATTCTGTTTTATCCTACTTAATTCTCAGGAGAGCCCTTCTTCTGTGGATAAGAAAATTGAGATCCAGAGAGGTTAAGACACTTGGTCAAGGTCACAGAGTAAGTGGTCTAAATCTTGGCAGCAAGGCATTTTTTGGTCTTTTCGGAGATTGTGTTTGTTGTGCATTCCTGTAGCATGTCACCATTTACAGAATGATTTCAAATATGTCATCCCATTTTGATTTTTACCAGTAGAGCCATATGAGGTAAACAGAACAATCATCTTTATACCCATTTTGTGAGCAAGGAAATTGAGGTCATTAACTTGACCAGTTTCAGAGATCTATAGCTAATGTGAATAGGATTGAAACTCTGGGCTCTGTGACCCCCAGTTCACGCATCTTTCCCAACTATCCCTCATTGTTATGTTTGTCAAATAGTGGAGTCAGACAAAATGCTTGACTGGCTAATGACAGGCAATTTATTTAACCTCTCTGGGCCTCGAATTCTTCACTTATAAAATGGAGAAAATAATATCTGCCTCCACGGCTTGTCATGAGAATTCAGTGACGAGCTGGATGTAAAGCCCTTAGTACCTGACACAAGCAAGCACTCAGTTATCTAGCTATGAAGCCACTGCTGAATCTGTGCTTCTCAACCCAAACACCCCCTTTCCCTTGTGGAAAAGCAGCAGCTCCCAGAGCTGGGGAGGTCCTGGAGAATTGCTAACCAACTTTTCCCCCAAAGGGCCTCCTATTATCTTTATTCGTGTTCAATTGGGACTTTTAGCACAGTTTTCTCTGTCTCACTGCCTTGTCCCCATTTCCACAGTCAGTCCATTGTTGACTTATGGAAATTATTCCTGTGTAATCTCTTTTACTTTGCTCCTTTCTTCCACACCCACAACACTGCTCAGTGTAGATCCTATTTTCTTCTTCCAGACCCACCACAATAACCTTTAAATGTTTAACTCATCTCCCAAGTGCTTGCCCAATTTGAGCATGTACAAATACTCCCCCATATTTTCTCATTTTCTATGTAAGAAAGCCTAGACCTCTTAGTCAATGAGTCAGGTATCGTTATAGTCACCTGTCAGTATCTCTCAGACTCACCTCCCAGTGCTATTCAACAGGGAGCCTTCTCTTCAACCAAAAAAGCCAACCCATCATCTTCCTTGTATCACCCTTAATCCCTCTACCACACTTCTGACCATACTATTCCTCACTCTCAGAATATCAGCCTCCTTCCTTTCCAATTATCTTCCCATTTCTTCAAGGCCCCACTCAAGTCTTGCCTTCTCTCTGAAGCCTCTCTTAATTTTCCAGACTTGAAATGTCTTCCTCCATTGATTCTCAAAGTGCTTAGTGCAGTTTCCAAAGCTTCAGATTTTGGATGGCCTTTTATTCTCTGTTGCAGCCAGAGTGCCCAGCACAGCATCCTATACATTGGATAGTCATAAATATACGGTAGTTACCTGGTATATGCTTTAAGCCAATGAAAATCCAAGAAATGCTTTTATGTATTATTCATTTGTTTGATTTTCCACCTATCATGTGCTCTGCACTGCACTGGGGATGTCAGAATGAATGTCACCAATTCCCTACCCTCAAGGAGTTAGTGTGTTAGAAGACATGGTGTGTAAATGGACATGTATATTTAGTATAATACATGTTGTAGAAGTATAGGATGCTAAAGTCGTTCATTAGAAGAGACTCCTATTTCAGACTGAGGCAAATCCAGTGGTGTCATGAGTATAACTGTGCTACCTGGAAAGATATGTCAAAGTCCTAACTTCCAGTAGCTGTGAATGTGACCTGATTTGGACATAGGGCCGTTACAGATGTTATCAAGTTAAGATAAAGTCATACTGGATTAAGGTAGGCCCTAATGGCTGGTATTCTTATAAGTGGAGAGAGGCTTGGAGATATACAGCATATAGGGAAGAAGGCCACGTGACAATAGAGGCAGAGAATGAAGTGGTGCAACTCCAAGCCAAAGAAGACTGAGGATGGCCAGCAACCACCAGAAGCAAGTGAAGACGAAATTCCTTATTTCTTAGGGCTTTCAGAGGAAATATAGCCCTGCTAACATTTTGATTTTTAGATTTCTATCTCCAGAACTGTGGGAGAACACATTTGTTTTAAGTCACTCAGTTTGCAACACTTTGTTACAGCAGCTCTATTAGGAAATAAGTGCTGATGGTGACTGAGGAGAAGAATCCTGAGTTAAGGAAAGCCCCTTGAAATGACATCCATCGTGTTACAAAAAGCACCTGGTTGTTCTTGGCCCCGGTGAGTTAGGAAGGTGAGAAGTCTGGCTTCAGCCAACAGGGGAGAATGGAGGGCACTGGCCGTGGTGCTGATGGAGCTATTGAGTTGGCAAAGGTAGCTGGGCAAAGTTGAGAATCATGAGCTGGATCAAAGCTACCCAGAATTTGGAAGGACTTGGATGATCCTCACACTTCCTCCTTCTCTCTCTAAATTCTCTCTCTTCCATTCTCCTCTTCCCTCTTCTAACCAAGATGCTGTAGATCTTGATGCCCATCCCCCATCACATATAATCTATTTCTGCTTCTGGTAACCACGTTTCTGTGATAGAGACACAACCTCTTCGGGGGGTACATGCGTTACTTCCTTTCTCTTTCATCCACCCTTTAAAGAACTTTAAAATTGCCTTCTCTCTGGATTTACTCTTATCTACTCTCTTTTGCTTCCTGTCTCCCCTTTCTCATGCTGCAAGAAAAATCAGGCCAAAAAGCTAAAAACCAAAACCCTCGTCTCCATTTTATCTTTTCTTCAGCACAGTTGTTGTTTATGAAGTTTTTAAAATAGAAATTCAGCAAACCCTGTGATACTAACTAGATACTATATATACATACATATATAAATTAAATTAGTCTCCAGGGGATACCCTGCTAAATATAGTGATTATGTGAATCTGAATGTTTTCAAACACCTTTCTCCTCTTGCTATATTTTTCCCCTTTCCTGGATCCAGAGATGATTTTGCTGGAAAATCTGGGTGGAACTTTGGCTGACTGGCTAAAAGCCTTCCTTATTTAAGAATACACTTCTGTAAGAGGCAGGATAAAAGCTCAGAATTCAAGGGGAAATAATGGCAGGAATGGCTAGGTGATGAGGTCAGAGACAGCATGGAGTAGTTGATAGAGTAGCTGCAGGCTCAAACCCCAGCACCATTACTTATTGATTGTGTGATGGTGGTAAAATCCTTTACCTTCTTACAGTCTCAGCATTCTCATCTGTGAAATGGAGGTATTAGGGTTCCCTTTGAAGGATATTTTAGGACCAGGAATACATATATCCTGCAAGAGGCCAGAGGTACAGACACTTGAGAAGCACAGAGTGAGCTGGGAAACTTGAGAGAGAGTAAATGTCTAGTTTCAGACACCCCTTCCAGCAGACTCACCAAGCGGATGGGGTGAGGAGTCTAGAATAAGCCTAAATGTCTCAATTCCAAGCAGATAAAGGCCCCTCCCTCAGAATGAGCAGCACTGGCTTCAGCAGCAGGAGAGTATGCTCATAACTTTAGAGATCATCTGGTCCCACCATCACTACCCTTCATATATTAAAAATAAATGCATACAAACACAGGAGAGGGAAAGTGACCTCAGACCACAAAGCAAGCCAGATGCAGAGCCATGATGAGAACACAGCCCTTTCCTTCAGCTATATGTAGCATGTTCAATATACAATAATCAATCTCTGGTCTCCCAAAGGCCCATTGCCTCTTGAGGAAGGAACTGGCCTTGGGGAACCTTACTTTGGCAGGGTGATTGGAGGCTGGCCATCCTTCTTCATGGTCCTACCTTTATTTGTTTATTTTTTTAAAAGTAAAATGTCTTGAGGAAGCAATTTGATGATATAAATAGGAGATATAAAAAAATCCATTCACTTTAACCAAGTAATTTCACAAGGAAATAATCTGAAATATGGAGGAAATATCAGGCCTAGAGGTGCTTATCAGGGCCCTATCTATGCTATAAAATAATTGGACACAATCCAGAAGTCCAGTGTTCATGTGATGATTCCAAAGACTGTGGGAAATCATGCACCCATTCAAAATAACATAAGAGAGTTATCATAAAGAGAACTTCTTATGTTAAAATATGTGAGGAAAAGAGCAAGCATCAAATTGTTTGTGCAGAATTATGATATATAAAAATATCTCAACTCAGAATAACAGCAAGAAAATACACCCAGGAGTTTAAAGTAGTTATCTTTTGGTGGTATGGTGATGAGCAATTTTTCCCTTCTTTTTTCTACTTCTCTGTGTTTTTTGAAATACAGTGAGTACATATTCCTTTTATGATAAAATAAGCTTTATTATAATAAATAAACAATGGTAAGGACAAAAAAAAGCAATTAAAAAGTTTCCACTCTTGCATGTTATTAGAAAATCATCTGCCTGTGCCTATAGGCTCCAAAGGGAGGGGAAAGGGAGAGGAAAGAGGAGGATTATGGGTATAAAGGCTCCTGTCCTGCCAGGGACAGATTTGCATTTTGCACACTGATACATCATTTCTGACAATTTGGAAAGTCTTTCCCTAGATCCCTGGACTGGGGATACTCCTTAAACAAAAAGCCAGTTTGTGAGGAAGAGGCCTCTTCAGTGGTGTTGGCACAACAAACTCTTTCTTCAGCCTGGGGCTGCAGAATGGATGCATTCAATGCCCTCAGGAAGGGACTGGACAAGGAAGCTGCTCAGTTGCTCAAAGTCTAAAATTAGGTGTCCCAAAAGAACAACTATTTTCTAAGCCCCTAAGCAGCCCAATCCTTGTCTTAGGGGACTGAGTTGGAAACCTTCAGGACTCCCAGAGTCTACATGTTCCAAAAGGGGCCCTCAAATCTCTTTATTTCACAATCAGCTTGGAGTAGGGAGCTTTCACTTAAGCACCTTATGAAAGAGATACTAATGTACCCATTTCATAGATAATGAAACTGAGGCTCAGAGAGGTTAAGGAAGTCATTAAAGGAGTGAGGGGCATCTGTGGGGTTCAAATTCAGGTCTGCCTGGATCCAGAGCTCATGCATGTCCATTGTGTGGCACTGTTTCCTTTGTCTTCTACTTCTCTCTGCAGGGGCTACAGATGTGGGAAGAGCATCCTGGAAGATGGAAAACTTTGCTGTTGAGCTGGCTTCCAGCTTGGACCAACTGTCCTTTTGTGACCACAGCCATCCAGCCTGTCCCAAAGAGACCCTACTTTTAATGTGTCATCCTTAAGTTGAGAGGAATTTTAACCAAAGAGGGCATTCTTACAGAAAGGGAGTATCTTTAGCTCTCACAGAAGAGGGGAGATGGGCAGTGCAATTGGTCAGGGTTATTTAGAATGCAAGCAACTGCTCCTCCTTCCAAGGGGGTGAGCAACCCAACCCAAGACCACATGATGGCTCGTGTGTCATCCTCTCTTGACAAGTACTGACAAAGAGTCCTGTGTATTCCACAGGTGATGGGGGTCGTCTTTTTGCAGGCAAGTGCAAGACTAATGATGCTTTCAGTGGAAGATGGAGGAATAACTGAGGCAAGCTGCAAACATGAAAGCTGTCAGTGTGATTCACGGAGTAATTACAGAATAATACAGTGTAAACTATTAGGAGATAATAACAATAAGTCAGGATTGACTCATTGCTTTGAAAACTTGGGGCTGACGAGCCTGCCAGTTATTTGCTAGTTCTCAAAGTCTGTAAGCCAGTGTCATGTGAGCCAATCCTGGCAGCTGGATTCAAAAGAGACAGGTCTATTATCCCTTTTTACATTAAATTGTGAGAATGCAGCAATGGGAAAATAGAAATGCAAACAGTTAGGCTAACATTAGCGCAAGCGTCCAGGTAAAATGATAATTGTCAGGCACTTAAAATCCCCAGAAATGATATGCTCTCAGTCCACTGAAAGCTACAAACAACCCAAGGCATAATGATGGACTTGCCTTGTTCTAACTAAAAGGAAAACAAAAGTAATAGTAATAATGGAGGCTAGAATTGCTGAAGTGCCTACTATGTGTCAGGTAATTTACATATATTCCATTCCAGCTAATCCTCACAAAATAGTGGGTGGAAAAACTTAGTCTCATTTTGGGTTGAAGAAACCGTGCTTTAGATCATCTAAGCAGCACAGGGAATGTAGCAGAGATTGTAAGAGTGGGAGATGGGTTTCAAACACAAATACAATGGGCTTCAAAGTATAGGCATATCTACCATTCCAGGCTGAATCTTAGGAGGTGGAAGGGTGGGTCAATAAATCCATATGCCTGGGGGACTTACAGGAAAACCTGTGCTTGTGAGGTCCTGCAAAAGGAAGCATTCCCCGTGGCTACCACCAGGGTCACCAAGTGGATGACAGAAGCAGGTCCAAGCAGTGGTACCACAGCTGAGATGTTGTAGCCACATAGTCATGAATGTGAGGATGTCCAAGGTCAGAATCATTGCTCACACACTTGAGAAGCACCTATACCATGTTAAGACTTGGGGCCACAAGGGTGAATAAGACTCAGTACTTACACTCCAGGAGCCCAGAGTTCAGCCTTCCAGCTCCCATCCCAGACACACAAGTGCTAATAGACTCAAAGGAGGGGAAGGGATTAAGCCACAGAATCTCCTTTGAATAGGGGTGATATCTGAGTGAAGCATTGAGGGATGATGAAGAATGTCCCTGGAAGAGAACAGGAAGAGGATAGAGGGAGCAGTCTAAGCAAACGTACTGAGGTACAAAAGTGTCCAGGAAGTTCTGGGACTGGCCAATATGAGTGTGCTGAGGCAGAGTGGAGCGTGCCAGGGTGGAGAGGGACAGGGGTGGGATTGCAGGTTGCAGGCAGATGGATGAGCTGTGCATACCATATATGCAATGCAGAGTTGATCTAGTGGCAGTGGAAAGATAGCCAGGATGGAACTGGCTATGACTGTGGGAAAAGACATTCAGAGCCTAAAACAACTTAGCAGGCAGGCGGCAGGATCCAGGGACAGAATCTAGAATCCACATAGGTGGGGACTGGGAATCAGGAGGCTGGGACCCACAGGAGTGAGGGGATGGAAACAAAGAGGGAGGCTGCCTGGAAAGCCAGAGGCAGAAATCCGCACTGAGCCCAGCAGTAGGAGAACAGAAGAGCGGTGGTGGCAATGAGGGGCTGGATCAGAGCCATCTGAGCCTGGGATTTCCAGGGGCAAGTGTTGGGGTTGGCCAAGCCCTAGCTGGCAATTTCTCTCCAGGCAGCTGTCCTGGAGCCCTCCTGGTATTTCACAATGCACTTGAAACTTGGGGTCAAGTTTCCATGCTTGATTTCTCTCACCCTCCCGCTTCTCCCTATGTCCTCGTGTTCAGCAACCCCAACCATGTGGAGGGATGAGGGGATGGGGCAGAAATGGTCTTGGAGAGTCACAGACCTTCGTCTGCCTCCTGGGTCTGCGTCTCAGATCTGCTGCTTGTTCTGCTTGGGACCTTGGATGCTTCCCTCACCCCAGGACCTCTGAATTATCTCAAAACTTTAAAAAGGAGGTTTAGACTCTCAGTATCTCTAGGCCAGTCATTTATTCCATGACTCTCTTTAGCCTTCCTTCAGAGGGAAGAGGAAGGGGCAGTGTCAAGCCACACTGGAACCTGAAGCAAAAGGAGAAATCACTCGTACTAACCCTGTCTCTATTTAAAATTTGGATGACCATGATCATCATGAATTTCTTAACAGATTATTATTTTTTTCTTAAGTACTGCACTAAAATGTTATTTATTTTGGTTGCTGAAACTTTTGGCACCCCTGAAAATTTGCATCTGAGACAAGTGCCTTCCTTGCCTCACAATTTTTCCAGTCCTGGGGAAGGAAACTGAAATAGATGAGCACCTACCATATGCAAGGTAATTTACGGAGATTCCCCAGTCCCTTGTTGATCCTCATGAGAGCTGCATGGGGAGGGTATCATTTAGTCCCATTCTACAGGTGAAGATAGTGAAGTTCAGAGAGGTTAGGCGAGTTGCTCAAAGCTGTCTGTGTCTGGCAGTGATCAGCACTTTCCAAGGCTCTGTCAGAGAGTTGAGCACTTTCTCTCTCTGTCTCTCTCTTTCTCTGGCTAGACTCCAACTGATTCTACAAAGCCCACTTTTGATTATAGCGTAAGCTGTCAGAGAGGAGGTGGTGGGGCTCCTGTTAACTGATACAGAAAGGTGCTGGAGGGTCAGCTTTGTCAATGTGCTCATGGCGGAGGACCCAGAAGGCTCCGAATCTACACAAATGGCCTTGGTTCTTGAGGCAGAAATATTCCTAGAGCAGAGAAGGGGGATTCATCAGGGTGCCTGGGGTGCGTGGAAATATCTCCAGAGAATGTCCAGCTCCCTGTCTTCTAACTTGGACTCTCCAGAGCTGACTTTGTGCTCCTGAGGGGTCCTGCCCCCTCACAGAGGGCCTTGGAGATAAGTGGCCCCAGGGTGTCTGCTTGGTTCTGACTCCGTTTCCACTGTGTGGGAGCACACTGGCACTCCAGTGAGGTTGCACTGACAGAACCAAAAAGTGCTTGGACTCTGCATCTAAAAGACCTAGGTTCAAATCCCAGCTCCACCAATTAATAGATTAATAATGGCTACCATTCATTGAGTCCCGCCTAGGCCACTTTATATACATTGGCTCATTGAGCCTCACCAGGATCCTACCTTTTACAGACATGGAAACTGAGGCCCTGAGGAATGTTGTTGCCCAAAGGCATGTAATAGTGATGACAGGATGCGGATTTTAACCTTGCGTGGTCTGAATCCAAAGCCCTTGCTGTGCTTCCTCCAAGCCCTGTGACCTGGTGTGGTGCCATTTCCTTTACTTCTCTTAGCCTCAGTTTACTCAACTGTTCAAAGGGGATAGTAATGCTTTTGGCATTCTTGTAAAGATGTAATGAGATAACTCATTTGGGAAACATTCATAGGTATTTGCTCTGCTGCTGGCACTGTGCTAGGCGAAGAGGGTAGAGATGTTCCAGAAGGTCAAGGAGGATGGAGGTGTTTCTCTGAGGTGTTCTGGAAGGGCAAAGAAGGTGGAAGTGTTCCTTCAGAGGTCTTCTGGAGGGGCAAAGAGGATAGAGATGTTTCTTCTGAGGTGTTCTGGAAGGGCAAAGGGGGTGGAAGTGTTCCTTCAGAGGTCTTCTGGAAGGGCAAAGAGGATAGAGATGTTTCTTCTGAGATGTTCTGGAAGGGCACGGTGGATGGAGATGTTTCTCTGAGGTGTTCTGGAAGGGCAAAGAAGGTGGAAGTGTTCCTTCCGAGGTGTTCTGGAAGGGCAAGGAGGATGGAGATATTTCTCTGAGGTGCTGGAGAACAGGATATTGGGGAGGTTGGCTTCACCCTCAGATGAGCCTGGGAAAGTGAGTGAGGCAAAGCCCTGCAAGATCTTGCCTCTTATGATCAATGCACTGAAGTTTCAGTTCTACAGATCTAGGGGCAGCAAACTTTTTATGTAGATATTTTTGGTTTTGTGGTCCGTATGTTCTACTTAACTCTTGCTGTAGAGCAAAAGCAGTCCTTGGCAATATGCAAATGATGGGCGAGGCTGTTTTCCAATAAAGCTTTATTTACAAAGACAGACGTAGCTGCATTTGGCCTGTGGATCATAGGTTGCCAATCCCTGCTATTCCCTAGGAAAAGTTCACTCAGGGGATTTTGTTTATATTTTAAAAAGTCACTTTGGCAATTTATGCAAAGACTAGATTGGAGAAAGGAGTGCACAGAAAGGGTGCATGGTGTCTTGCTCTCAGAAAGGTGGGGCTCCTTTTCTTCCCTCATGCCAGGCAGTGCCTTCTGAGTGGGAGTAGAATAAAGTTGTCTCTCTGAGGCTGCCTCCTCTTTCTGACCTTGTACACACCAAAGGCTGTGATGACTCCCTAACTCCCGACATCCCAGGAAGGTAGGAGCTGTAGCACTTTGACATCTTTTTAGTTGCAACAAAAAGAGATAAAACCAGATTTGGCAGTAGTGACACTTGGTTGGGTATCTGATACTTTGCTGTAGGTCATTTGTTAGCAAAAATTCATCACCCACCCCCAACTGCTGCCTTAGACCTCGAGTAGACTCCCACACACCCCTGCATTTCATAGCTTTGATTCATTAACTCCAACGGCTGGAATTACAGGTAACACTCAGAGTTGCATTCTAAGCAGGCAAGGATGACTGTGTTAAAAGTGGCCCTTCTAGAAAGGTTAATATTATAAATACATCTTAAATGTCTAATATATAACCAATTGCCACAAATATGGAAATGTTAGCACCGTTAAAACTCAGAAAGCAAGAAAGAAACAGGTCACCTTTGCTCTAGGTATATTGTGTTTTCGACTGAGCTGGAGAAATGCCTTTAGTCTCCGGGAGCAGTGGACCACTCCTGGAAGCTGGAGTGGGCCAGGAAGGAAAAGACCCCTGTGGGAAACAGGGAGTGGGAGCATGATGAGGTACCAGTCTCTTAAGCTGCCAGAGTGTTAGTTTCCTCAGATGCAAAGTAAGGATGATAATTATAAGGTCCAGAAAGTTCTTAATTAACTACAAATCTACCATAAAGGTTGGATACTGCTGTCTTTTCTTTCTAGCAACTAGGCTAGTGCTTGGCATACAGCAAGTGCTCAATAAATGCTCTTTCCTTCTATCATTTTTCTTCCAATAAGGCTTGAGGTTAGCTAACATTAGTTTAGACAGATATGAAAATATCAGATATGACCTTCGTCAGGTGTGTACTTGGGTTTTCTAGGAGATGATGTTAGAGAGAAACTTTTCTGAGATTTGAAGGAGAGCTTTGAGTGTATCAGTGGTTTAGGGAGGGGGGTGTTTATAATCCTCAAATTAGACTGCAGAGGGGGCTCCTGCATCATCAGTGGGTTCTGTGTATGTGTGTCTCGGTGTGTGTTAGGGCAGCGGGGTGTGTGAGCAAGTACTGTGTGTGAATGAATATGTGCAGGTGTGTATGGATGGTTATGCCAGTGCTAGGGTGAGGCCTGCGAGGTGTCCAGGGTGCGTCATTTAGGGAGGAACTCACTCTCAGGGACTGACCCTGTACTTGTGTGAGCCCAAGAGTTAGTGCCTCCTGGAATGTAGTGTCTTGCTCACCTCACCTTAGTCTCAGACTTGGGGTAGTCATGTGAGGATAGAGAAGGGATATCATTTAAAATGCAGTTGACAAGGAAGAGCCAACTCCCTTGTCCTAAAGAGCCTTCCAAAGCAAGGATGAATTTCCTTAAGTTTTGGATTTGCAGGGATCTTTAAGGTATCCAATCCAGTGGTAATCAAATGTTAGGGTGCAACAGAATCAACTGAGGAGAGCTTGTTAAACCTTCGCATTCACATTCTCAGATCCCATCCCCAAGATTCTGATTTGGTCAGTCAAGGCTGAGGGACCTGGAATCTGCATGTTTAACAGGCACGCTTCCCCATTCCAGGTAATTCTGACATGGGCTGTCCAGGACCAACCAAGGAGAAACTCTTAGAATTGGAGTGACCACATAACTCGTCATCCAATCCAAGCCACTCTGGAGAGCGAAATAAATTTGTTGTAGTTTAAATCAGGAGTTGGCAAACCGTGGCTGTTTTTGTAAATAACATTTTATTGGAACACAGCCACGCTCATTCTTTTAGGCATTGTCTACGGTTGCTTTTAAACTATAATGCCAGAGGTGAGTGGTTGCAACAGAGACTCCATGACTTGCAAAGCATAACATGTTCATTATCTGGTCCTTTACCAAAAAAAAGTTGTCAATCTCTGGTTTGGATTATTATTCAGCAAATATTTACCCCCATACTTAGGTAGCTACCTTAACTATCGTTTAATCTTCTTCCTTTCACTTAGAAGGATGGTGAAGCCCAGAGTGGGTAGAGTTTGAGCAAGCATATTTTGGACAATACTTGGATGTCTCATTCTAAGTTGGGTTGTGGATATACAGTTGAGAAACCTCTAAAAAGATGCCTAGTGGCTGTTGCCACTAAACTGGAGGGAGCTCTGAGGAAGGTTGGGTTAAGTTGAAGGTTTGCCCTGGGTGAGGATGCCCCTTTGTCATTCTCAGACTGACACTCAGACCTACCTCAGACTGACATCTCTTGAGATGAATGCTGTGCACCCACTCCTGAACAAACAAATAGCAAGAAAATGCAACCAGAGGGAAGTCGCATCAAGAATAATTACGGAGTAGTCACATATTTTGATTTAAACTTAATGTTGCTTAGCAAAAGAAAATGTGCTGTGAACAAACAGAGATCAATTCACGCCACTATCAAGTGGCAGGTGGTATTAGCAGAAGACGGCCTTAAACCTCTCTGGGAGCCTCAACAATACCAGTCACATGGTGCAGAAGGACAAGGTCCCTCCCAGGAGGCTCCTCATAAGGAAGTTAGCGGAGGGGAAGCGGCCACCTGTGAAATTCTTACTCAGCGTTAAGGCTTCCAACTGAAAATTGGCTTTTTTTGGAGAGGAGAGTGTGTGTGTGTGTACGTGTGTGTGTAAGTGTGTGCCGACAGACACATTTGTGCAGGTTTATGTGTGTGTGTGTTTTGTAAATCTGTGGTTCTTGTGTATTTGTAAGTCTACATGTGTTCACATGTACATACATGCATGTGGTATGTATAGGATTATGTGCATGTGTGTTTTCTATTACCTGATGTTGCTAGGGCCTCTCTTCTTGCCTGCTGTGCTCCCAATAGCCTGACCATTCCTGGGGGAATCACATGATGGTCCTACTCTCCGTTAACTAAATCCACCTTAGGACATGAGCGATTATTAACTCTCAATCCAGTCTGCTTAGGCCAGGAAAGCCACAACTCTGGTTTGGGGGCTTGCAAGATATGGAGGTCACCTTCCTTGATGCACGCAGCCTCGTTTGCTTATCTGAGGCTGGCAGAGTTTCTGGGCAAAGCTCAGATCTTCTCCACAGCTCCCCCTCCACACCTCCTCATTCATTCCAGATTGAGTTTGCCTTTGTGGTTAATCCCCGTGATGTTGTTCCATCATCCCCTTCAGGAATGACCAGGATAGAGCCAGTTGGGCAGGGCAGGCTCTAGGGACTCTTTTGGATGGGCCTCCAGTGCTACTCAGGGGGACCAGAAGCATGCACATCCAAGGGGCATATGTAGATTTTAGCCAAATAGGTGAGCTGAGGTCAGCATTCAGAAGTAGCTTCAAGCAACAGGTCTGAAGGATAAGAGGAAGGCTGAGTCTGGTCAGGGAATAGGAGTGAGCAATCCTCATTCCAAATTGTGGCAGGAGAGAAGGCAAAGCAGACAAAGACAAAAAGCTGTGAGCCCCTCGGAGAGGCTAGAAGCTCAGATGGGTCCTGCCCAGATGATCCAGGGCCAGGACCACCCACTTACATGTTCAGGGTTGGACCAGGCTGACCTAAAAGGCTCTCCTCCAGGAAGCTTCCCCAAACAAAGTCCATTATTCTTCTACAGTCAGAGGACCTCTGCTACCTTTCCTAATTCTCTCCGATGTAGTTCTGTGGTTATTAATAGATTCCTCTGGCTTCTCCAAGAATTTGCCTAACTTCCCTGGACACTTCCTTTCCTCTGGACATTAGCTGCTTATGGTCTAATCTACTCCCTAATGCCTGTCATTGGCTGCCTCACCTTATTACTGGTTTTTGCATGTGTCCAAATCTTACTTCTCTAGCCAAACTAAAAGCTCCCCTGAAATGGGAGGAGTCTACAGCTTCTTATTTTTTCCTATGCCATTCTCTTCGCTTATGGTCTAATCCACTCCCTGATGCCTGTCATTGGCTGCCTCACCTTATTACTGGTTTTTGCATGTGTCCAAATCTTACCTCTCTAGCCAAACTAAAAGCTCCCCTGAAATGGGGGGAGTCTACAGCTTCTTGTTTTTTCCTATGCCATTCTCTTCTAACTGGTGGGCTGACATGGCTTTGGGTATCATAAAGCCTTTCGTACATGAGAGACATTCAGCCTCAGCCTTATTTTCTTCCCTCTGCCTTTTCCAGTCTCCAAATTCTATGTTCACTTCCACCCTATGGCCCCCAGGCTCAGCCCTGCCTAATTCTTAAACCAACTCTGGCTCCTCTCATTATCACCACCAACTCTGCTATCCCCAACCTGCTCATCAAAATGAAATCCAATCTCTTCTCCGTGTGAAAGTCATGGGGGAATCCCCACAGAAGCTCCTGAAAAGCCACTGTGCCTTTGCCCAGACTTTGTCCCCTATACCTGGACCATGCTGTGCCTTTCTGTGTCTTGCAAATATTCACCATTTGTCAAGGCTTGAATTCATTGCCTCCTCTTTGAAGCCTTCCCAGATACCTCCAGGCTGAGTTGGGTGTTCCAGCAACTGTCCTACCCTGGCACTAGGTTCATGCTTCACAAAAGCACTTAGCACAACAGGGTGTCAAAATTGGGTTAATGTCCAACTTCCCCAGCAGATAATTGGTTATTTGAGGGCAGGGATCACGTTTTAATCATTTTTGTAATTCTCGATCATGCATGCCCCAGTGCCCAATACAGGGTGGATGCTCAGTAAATATTTTGAATGACTCCCTGGACTGGTTGCTAGAGGAGGTCGGTCTTTCTCTGAAGCAGGGGGAGCAGGTGCCTGTTGTCAGGTGAGGACATCCAGATTTGGAAAATGAAGACTCTTCCTGCAGCAGCATCCAGGCACATGCAGGCCAGCTGGCTGTCACGGTTACCTGTGGGGCGGGGCAGGGGGGCGCCAGGAATGTCTGGAGCAGATAGTAGCTTCCTGGGACACGGTGGAATCAGCTGCTCATGAAGAAAGAACCTGGTCAGAACAACTGAGTTGTAATCCTGACCTGGCCACTTATCACTGCATAGCCCCAAGCCAAGGATTTACTCTCCCTGGGCTTCAGTTTCCTTGTCTGTAAAATGAGGCTAAAAAGTTCCTGTCTTGCAGGGTTGGAATGAAAGTTAAGCGAGATAGTGTGTTGAATCAATGTTCACAGGGCTTCCTTGTCTATAGTAGATCTCTCTGTGGTCTCTCCTCCCACTTAACCCCACTCACACATTTTTTCAGTTTATTAATCCATTACTTTAAGAATGTATATGTTTATTTGCATCTGGGAGTCAGGTCACTCTTTGGTGACAGAGACCATGTCTTAGCTCTGTATTCTTGGTGTCTGACACATATAGGGGCCAACATTTACTCTTGAATGAATGAATATAAATGGCTAGTTGGGAGTCATGCCACTATATATGTAACAAAACCTTGGATTTTTTGAGCTGAGGACAGCAGCTTGAATTAACAAACCAAAATAACATTCTAAAGCAAAACAAACAAAGTTTAAAAAGAACTTTCCAATTTATAAGCCACCACTGGAACTCCTGGCTACCAAAGTGTTTCCAGATAGGTCTTGCCAAGAAGGCTGTCATGTGCAGATAAGGCTTACTCATAATTAGTAAGTGTCCATTTGCATTCAAAGGCAGTAAGAGGCTCCAGTTCTTAAAAAGAATCTGTTCTCCAGAGTAGTCTAAACATGACTCATGCAATGTCAGAGATTAGCAATTTTTCCCCTTAGTAACATTCTTTGGTACATTTCTTCAATAAATATTTATTGAGCTCTTTCTGAGGGTCAGGTATGATTCGAGGCACTGAGAACATACCGACGAACAAGACAAGATCCCTGTCCTCACATATGTTGCGATTCAATGACAGGAGATGGTCAATAAACAAATAAGTAAGAAAAATGTGAATGGAAAATATGGGGGGCCTAGGCCTGTTCTTGGAAGCTGGGCTCCCTTAAGAAAAAAAAGACAATATGGAGCAGAGAATTAAAACAGGGTGATGTGCTTGAGTTATTGGGTGGCTGCTTTTGATTGGGTGGTCAGACCAGGAGGAGAGGAAATCACAAACAGAAAGAAAATCTGGTACAAATGCTGTGAGGTGGAAAGAGGTTGACATATTCAAGTTGTGAACAAGTAAGAAGACAAATGCAAATGAAATTGGCAAGGAAAACAAAGACTGAATCATACAGGGCATTATCATTCCTGGGGAAGAGATTCTGGATAAGGTTCCAAGGCCAACAGGTAGGTTTAAATGGGAGTGACATGATCTGACACGTCTTTAAAAGGATTTCTTGGGTGCTTGCTTGGAGATCAGGGATGAAGGGCACCAAAAATGAAAGCCAGAGACCAGTTAGAAGGTCATTCCAGTAGAACGATGAGAAATGATGGTGGCTTGGATTAAGGTGTTGACAGCAGAGATAGAAACATGGAGGTCAGGCATGGTGGCTAGACACCTGTAATCCCAGCACTGTGTGAGGCCGAGGTGGGTGAATCATTCGAGGTCAGAAGCTCAACACCAGCCTGGACAACATGGCAAAACCCTATCTTTACTAAAAATACAAAAATTAGTCAGGCGTGGTCGTGGGCGCCTGTAATCTCAGCTACTTGAAAGGCTCAGACACTAGAATCGCTTGAACCTGGGAGGCAGAGGTTGCAGTGAACTGAGATTGTGCCACTGCACTCCAGCCTGGGTGACAGAGTGAAATTCCCTCTCAAAAATAAATAAATAAAGAAAGAGAGAGAAAAGGAACATAAAGACACCTATGTACATTTTCCAATGTGTTTTGGAAGCAGAATCAATAGCCTTTGGCGATTGGTTGGCTGGAGGAGAGGGCAGTGAGTCAGAGAGGAGTAAAAGGGAACTTCAGGATATTTAATTAAGCTTGTATCTGTGTAACAGTGGTGATATTTTCGGAGATAGAAAAGAATCGGGTGGGGTGGACATTTGGGATTTTCTATGTGTATGTGAAAATGCATGGGTATGCACACCTGTGCATGTGTGTGCACATGCTTGTGCACATGTACCTGCGTGGTAGAAACTGGAGTATTCTGGGATCAAGAGTTTTGCTCTGGCCACATCAACTTTGGGATACCTGTTAGGCATCCATGCAAAGATGTCAAGCACGCCACTGGATATTTGCAACTTGAGCTCCGAGAGAGGAGATTAAAGCTGAAGATAGAGATCTGGGAGTTGTTTACATGTAGATTACTAAGGGAAATGAATATAGATAGGAAAGAGAAATAGCCCTAGACTGAGCCCTGAGGTGCTTCAATATTTGGAGTTTCAGCAAAGAAGGAAGAACTTACAAAGAAGGGCAAGACGAAGGAGCCAGTGAAGTGGGGATGAGGCCTGAAAGTCACCAAAGCCAAGAGCAGAAAGTGTTCCAGGAAAGAGCAATATGAGGGGTGTATGTGGACAGGTATAGACGCCTTTTCAAAGAAGTTTTGCTGTCAAGAGAAATAGACACGGAGCAGCTGCTGAAGAGTTTGATGGGGTGTGTGTGCTTCATACAGACCATTTGGAAAGACCTTTGTACACCAAAGGAAATGACGCTAGAGGAAAAGAGGAATGGACAGTGAGTGGGAGGTGGAATTATAGAAGCAAGGTCTTGGGAATGAAAGATGAATGAGAACCAAAACACAAGAGGAGGGGTGGCCTTTGAAGGAGCGAGGACACTTCATTCATAGAGACAAGAGGAAAGGCAGAGAAGATGGGTTCACATGTGCACCTTTTCAGTATGGAAATCTTAGAGAGTGTCTACCTAATTGCATTCAAGTATGTGATAAGGATCGCTGCTGTTGCCTCTGAGTATGTGTGTGAGCATTTTGGGGGGAAAGGTGCAGGAGTTTTTGAGTAGAATAAAAAGTATGAAACAGTCATTACACAGAATAGGCAAGTGAACCTACTGGGAGAGGGTGTAGGATTGCCAGGCAACACCGAGTGCTGGTTTGAGACTTCTGGCCATGAATTTAAAGTTAGACAAATAAATGTTTGTGGGAAAGGAATTCAAAATGTTTGGTAGACAGTGACTGTAAGGACAAAGCATATGATCAAATAAAGATTCTAAGAAGGGTCCTGGGGGTGAGATGTATAGGATCACCAATTTAAAAGCCCCGATGAGGTCTCAGAATTGCTGAAACAGAAACATTGAAGGAGGGTGGGGGCTGGTAGGATATGAAGTTGTCATCAGAGCAGATACTTAAGTCAAGATTTTTCAAAGGTGATACAGTCATTGATAATGATAAGGTCAAAATTATGACCATGGGTAGCTGAGGCAGGGTGGGTAAAAATGGATTGTTAAGATGGGCATTGTGGCTCATGCCTGTAATTTCAGCACTTTGGGAGGCCGAGGCGGGTGGATCACTTGAGGCCAGGAGTTCAAGACCAGCCTGGTCAACATGGTGAAATCATGTCTGTACTAAAAATACCAAAGTTAGAGAGGCACAGTGGTGCACACCTGTAGTCCCAGCTGCTCGGGAGGCTGAGGCAGGAGAATCACTTGAACCCAGGAAGCAGAGGTTGCAGTGAGCCGAGATGGTACCACTCTACTCTAGCCTGTGTGGCAGTGAGGCTGTCTCAAACAAACACACACAAATGGAGGAAATAAGGTCAACAAACTGAGAGGCCAAAGCGTGGATGGACCTTCTATGTGGATTTAGCAGTCACTGTGAATGATGATAGAAGTGTTAGGACCCAATGAGACTGGTGAAGAGGGGTTTGATCCAGGTAGAAGCAACAAGGAATTCTAGGTGGTGGAAAACAAAGGCTGATGACACTAACTTCCAAATGACTCTGTGTGTGTATGTGTGTGTGGAGGAGATATATGGTTAGGAGGCTGCAAATGGGACCAAGAAGCAGAAGAGCAACCCCTCTTTAGCCCTAAATTACAGGCACATGAGAGAAAAAACAGCTCCACTCATGAGGTGCAGGTGACGCTGTTGTCTGGAATGGGCTTAGGACAAGAATGTGAAAGGAATATTCAGGGAAGGGTGGTAGTTGTTGGGGTGTTTGCTGCCCACAGATCATGAGCTTCAGAGGGCACAGCAGCAGGGTGAGAGGGTTAGGAAACAGATGAGATTAGGGCAGGCATGGAGCAGTGAGGGGATGAGGCTTTATGATGATGGACACTGAGGGGGCATGAGACGTAGTGGGGACCTCAACTGAACTGAGGTGTGGAACTGATAGGATTGGGCCTGTGAGTCCCTTGGGAGAAGATGGGTTCAAGCTGGTCTCTTCTCTCCTGAGGTTGCACAGTGGTGGCCAAAGGGGTGGGGTTTAGGTGGTACTTTGTGCAAAAGGTACCACCTAACCTAGAGCAGGGATCTCATGAGTCCCCAGGCCAGACCACCGAGGTCAATAAGCAAAGCAAGCTGGGCCAGGACTGTGGGAAACCTGACCGGTGCTTCTCAATCTCCAACAGGCAAGCAAATCCACCAGGGATCCTGTTCAAATGCAGACTCTCATTCTGTAGCTCTGGGATTGAGCCTGACATTCTGTGTTTCTGAAAGTGCTGGGTGACACTCTTGTTATTGGTCCATAGACCACACTTCGAGTAGCAAAGACTGGAGAGTCTGCTGTCTGCTAAAAGGAGTAGCGGCTTCTCACCTGTACCTATTGTTGTCATAGGAGAGAGAAGGCTCACTATGGTCTTCTCTTCTGATTTCTGAAGAGAAGCCAGAAATCTGGATTTTTATGTAAAGTCATCCCATTTAAGAATATTGGCAAATAATCAAAAATGTAAAACACTCTGTGGACCAAACAAAATATGTGTAAGGGTTGAATTCTGCTTATAACACAACTGTTTGTGATTTCTGATGAAGAAGAATCCAGGCAGAGTGTGGAGCAGGGGAGCACTGAACCGGGGTCAGTTATTACGGGTCACAGAGTCAGCTTGCCCTTTGGCATTAGAGGTCACTATTCGTAAGGCACCTTGATGTTGAAAAGCAGTTTTCCAGGCATCTGGGCTGATGCCTGCCAGATCGCCTTCATTCTCACCTCTCCAAGAACATCGATCTTCCTGCTCCCCTCATCCCGAATGCCCTCCAGCACCACCCAACCCTGAATCTATCCCACTGACTTTCAAAGTGGTTTAGGTGGCAGAGTGCCTGGAAGCTTCAGTTTTCTTTGTGAAATGCCATGAAATATTGACATATTTAATTCCATCACTCATACCAGAAATGATTTTTCTAGCAGGAGATACAGCTGTATTATATGTACGCAAGTCTCTGCAACTCAAAAAGAAAATAATCACACATAAAATATTTTGAAGAAAACACATTCCTGGTTTCCCATTAGCATTTATTCCCACTTGTTTCAATCTTTGTGTCACTTCCAGCACTGACTAGTAGACAAGTGGTAGCAGGCACTCAAAATTTAAGAACAATTTATGAAAAAAAAGTCTTAATATAGAGAGAGTATCTATTCATTAAGCTAATGTGTTCTGGGAATTGGAACTTCTTTTATTCTATTTAGTGGTGAAAACTCTCAGTCTTCCTTGTGGGATGGTAGTGTTCCAAGAAAGACTGGGCTGACAATTTGCCCATGTCTTATCCATTCTTCACAGTCAGTGGAGACCCACCTTCCCTATTGAGTCTCCTTGGGTTTTACCTGCTCCTTTTTATCATCCATATGACTAAGGTGCTATGCCCTAAACATATATTTATTTTCTAATTACATGTCGTCTTAGGTCAGTGTGGCATGTGTCTATGTCTTGCTGCCCAGACATAAGCTCATGCAGGCTGGGACTATGTCTTGCCTTTCTGCTCAGCCAGCAAAGGACAAATAGCAGCCTCAAGAATAGCACCCTGTATTTATGATCCTTGGGCATTTTAGAGCTTTTCTGAATCACTTAATTTACTTAATCACTGGCTGGGTATGGTGGCTCATACCTGTGATCCTAGCACTTTGGGAGGCTGAAGTGGGTGGATCACCTGAGGTCAGGAGTTTGAGACCAGCCTGGCCAACATGACGACCCCCCATCTCTACTAAAAACACAAAAATTAGCTGGGCATCGTGGTGTGTGCACCTGTAGTCTTACTACTCAGGAGGCTGAGGCAGGAGAATGGCTTGAACCCAGAAAGCAGAGGTTGCAGTGAGCCAAGATTGCACCACTGCACTCCAGTCTGGGCAACAGAGCGAGGCTCTGTCTCAAAAGAAAGAAAGAAAGAAAGAAAGAAAGAAAGAAAGAAAGAAAGAAAGAAAGAAAGAAAGAAAGAAAGAAAGAAAGAAATATTTAACCACTAACTTCTCTCTGCATCTCAGGACCTCAGCAACTCCTAACCTTCTATGAGTCACAGAAAAACTAAGAATCTGATAATCTTTTAGCCTCTTGTTGCAAAAAAAGAAAAAAGAAAGCCCATTCATAGAAGATAGCACCATAGTATCTGTTAAAAAAAAAAAAATTCCTGAATCTCTCTTTCCTTAGAAGGATCTCCAGGAAATGTGATCTCTTTCTATTCTAATATTTTGGGATTCCACAGCATTTCCTCATTTCCTTTTGTGTTCCATCTCTGTCCTGTCTTACCTCTTGGGGTGAATCAGCTAATTCTTTTTCTCCTTGATGTTCTTAGTATAAGGACTATCTGCTTACCTTGTAGTGTTGAAAAGAGCATAGCCTTCAGTGTCAGAAAGCCCTTGAGTTGCTTATCAAATATGTGACTTGACAAGGTACTTGAATTCTTTAAGCCTCAGTATCTATGTCAGGAAAATGAGGATAATACTAAGATCTACAACATAGAATGAGTCTGAAGGATTCAATGGTATTTGGCCCCCCCTCCTCCCCTCCTCCTCTCTAACCGCCCCTCCCCACTTCCAAAGGCCCTCTTTCTGTCTGGAGGTTGACTAGGTGTTGGAACAGTTCCAGGTCTAAGCACCATGAGCAGCCCCACTGTGAAAGGATGGACAAGAGGTCCAAGCTGGCCTTAAGCCAGATGTTCATCTCTTCTCATGCTGCCATATTAAGCCATTCAGGAAACATTAGCTCCCAGGTTGAGATGTTTCCCCACAGGTCTAATGATTTCCCATCTTCTCTCATCAGATATGTCCCTATTTACATGGCCTCCAGGTACAGAACCCACTGGGCACTTTTCTCCATAGGATAGTCCCTCAAAGTGAATCCCTACCTCTCAGCAGCATGCTCCTCTCACACATACTGTATTTAGGTCTCATGTTTCCCTACCTCCAAGCTGTACTCGTGATTATGAAATGCTTGATTGTGGAGCTTGTCGAAATGCATTCATAATGCAACTTTAAGTCTCACAGAAAATTTCCAGGGGAAATTAAAGCCTTGGGAAGACTAGCACCCTGTGTTTATGATCCTTGGGCATTTTAGAGCTTTTCTGAAGGTTTTCTTTATCCTGGCACTCAGAACAGGGAAGGAAGAGACAGGTAGATGTGGCATGGGGTGCTGGGGGATGAGGATGAGGGAGTTGGAACCTCTTGGATCTGGCCCTGCCACCTCCCAGCTGAGACTGTGTGAGCAGCAGGAAGTCTAATGACAGCTCAGGTTTTCAGCTGTCTTCTTCCTTCTGCATGTTCAGGACCCACCGCCTGTCTGATGGCTGCTTCTCAGCCTCCTAGATGGTCCTCTCCTTGAGGGTTTTGTCCTGTGTCTGCATCTCTTCTCTTCCTACTCCCTGGGTTAGCACCTCCACTCCCACAGCTACAAATGCCACCCTTCTGAGCATGGTTCCTCAGTCTCTATCTGTAGCTAAAATCTCCACGTTCCTCTGTCTGAATCTCGACTTTACCTGGATGCCTAGCAGGGACCTCAAAATCAACATGCCCAGAACTGGACTCACACTGTTTCCCACTCCTTCCAGGTCACCCGTCTTGGTGACTAGCCCTGTTCTGTCCTCAGGCACAATAGTCCAGACATCTCAGAAGTGGCCAGTGAGCCCCTTCCATGAGATACCCTTAACACCGGCCCATTACACATTAAGGCTGCCACCCCCTACATGGGAGGCCCTTCTTACCTTGTGCTTGCGCATCTTACTAATGATGAGGACTGAGCTGCTGACTAGCATGACTCTCTGTGTTTCTGTAAAAAGATAAGCTTTAGAGAAGATGATCTCAGAAGACCCTTCTGACCCTATCTGTCTTCATTTCAGTTATTATCCATCAAACTCTGTGGCTCAAAACCTTGCAATAGAGTCTTGCCCCTGGTTTCTCCAAACCACCCTCCCAAATTTGCAAGACTGGAGGAAATCCTGAGATGTTCTCCATGACTGATTCCTTCTGCCTTCCTTGCTGGCCTCCGCACCACCCTCGTGCTTTCAGTTTCAGTGTGCAAATTACATGCACTTCAACACTCAACAGGTCCTCACACTCACCTGCTGCCTCTCAGGCTCCATCCTGTGCAGTTTCTCTTCTGGCTGTTAAGAGTTTCTCTCCTTCTTTCCCTTCCTGGCCTTCTCCTCTCCTGACCCTTACCTTCTCTTTCCCATGTTCTGTCGGCGAACCCTCCCTCATTCTTCAAGGTTCAGATCAAGCCTCACTCTTCACAATACCCCACCCCAGAGCTAATATCTTTAGCACTGTTTCATTAGAGATGCACCAATAACATTTACACATCTGCCTCTCCACTGGATTCTGAGCTCCTAAAGGGTCCTGACTTTGGATTCCCAGAGCCCAGCACAATATTTGCACAAAATTCAGGTTCAATAATTGTATTGTGATTGAATGGCTCCCCAAATCTGTAACATTCAATCTCTTTAACTTGGCATTTTTAGACCCTTTCCATTCCAGATCCACCAAACTGTTAGCTGTTTCCCTTAAAGTGCATTTTACTTAGACATTCACCCTTCTGTAATCATGCCCTGAACATACCCATTGCCGTGGTGGGAACTTTTGCCCCTTGACCCCCACCCATGTCATGCCCATAAGTCTCTATCTATTCTTTTTTGTTTGTTTTTGTGACAAGGTCTTGCTCTGTCACCGAGGCTGGAGTGCAGTGGTGCAATCGCTGCTCACTGCACCCTAGATCTTCTGGGTTCAAGCAATTCTTCCACCTCAGCCTCCTGAGTAGCTGAAACTACAGGTATATGCCACTGTACCTGACTAATTTTTTTTAAATTTTGTAGAAACAGGGTCTCACTGTGTTGCCAGGACTGGTCTCAAACTCTTGGGCTCAAGTGATCCTCCTACCTCAGACTCCCAAAGTTTTGGGATTACAGGCATCAGCCACCATGCCTAACCTTACCTTATTTATTATTTAAGGTCCAGCCAAATGTCACTTTTTCCTCTTCCTATTCTGGATTCAGGAGTGACCTCTTCTTCCTAGGAGTCCCATAGGTCTTTGAGCCGTTTTATGATCCTCAGTTCTTTGGGTATTATAATAGAGTGATTCAGTCAATTAATTCATCTTTAAACACATGTTCTTCAGGGCTGCTCTGACCAAACACAGGGTCTCCATCAAGGCTGTACTTGCCATGTGTATCATAGTGTATTAGCCCATTCTCTTGCTGTGAATAAAGGCATACCTAAGACTGGGTAATTTATAAAAGAAATAGGTTTAATGGACTCACAGTTCCACATGGCTGGGGAAGCCTCACAAACATGTTGGAAGGTGAAGGAGGAGCAAAGGCATGTCTTACATGGCGGCAGGCAAGAGGACACATGCAGGGGAACTCACCTTTATAAAACCATCAGATTTGGTGAGACTTATTCACTATCATGAGAACATCATGGGAAAGACCTGACCCCATGATTCAATTACCTCCCACTGAGTCCGTCCCACAACATATGGGGATTATCACAATTCAAGATGACATTTGGTTGGGGACACAGAGCGAAACCATATCACATGGGTCTCCTCAAGATCTCTCCCAATGGTGGTTCATGATGGTCTTTAAATCCATTCATCCTCATGCTCTTCATCCCCACTATCAACCCCCTGGAGGTGATCCCTTATCTCTCACCTGGACCAGAGCAATAGCTTCTTAACTGGTCTTGTCACCTCCATTGCAGCCAGCATGAAATATAACTATGCAAATGTGACCAAGCTATCCCCCACATAAGATCCTTCAGTGACTTCCCACTGCTCTTGGGATAAAGGCCTAAACCATCAGCTGGGTCTATTCCACCAGTTGTCCCTGCAGCCCCGCCCCTATGGCTTTGCACTTGCTCTCTGCTCTCCAGCAGTGTGGTCCTTCTATGTGCTCTGGGTTCCTTCCCACTCCAGCCTGAGACCAGGCTATTCCTCTACCGGGAACATTCTCTCTTCAGCTTTCCCGGGGATCTGATGAGCCCCTACTCATCCTTCCAGTCTCAACTCAACATCACTTTTTCTCCTGGTTTCCACTCCTATGGTAGCTCCCCTGTTTATACACTCAGCATTTATCCCAGTTTGTCAGCCTCCTAGGATGATTAATTGAAAGCAGAAGTCGTGTCCTTTTATTTACTATTGCCCTGTCCCCTCTGCCTCTGTCCCCCACACATGTGCACCTATTTCCGTGTCCAGCAGATAGCAGGCACCCAGTACACATCTGCTGAATGGGTGCTGACATTCATGGGCTGCACTTAACAGACTGGGAGCAGCCTGTGGGCAGGGGATGCAACTTATTCATCTTGGTTGGAAACAACAAGTTGTGTTGTGTCCATGTGTGTATGTATGGGTATGTGTATATTCAGAGTGCTAATTGGTGCCAGAAAAAACAAAAAGCAGTGCAGATCACCTGAGGTCAGGAGTTTGAGACCAGCCTGGCCAACATGGTGAAACCCCATCTCTACCAAAAATACAAAAATTAACTGGGTGTGGTGGCACGTGCTTGTAGGCCAACTACTCGTGAAGCTGAGGCAGGATAATCACTTGAACCCAGGAAAGGCAGAGGTTGCAGTGAGCCAAGATTGTGCCAGTGTACTCCAGCGTGGGCAACACAAGACTCTGTCACAAAATAAATAAATAAATAAATAAATAAATAAATAATAAAAAATAAAAAAAGACATGAAGCCCATGTACAGGAATGTGAGAATGTGAGAAACAGATTCAGAGAAGCAGTTTGGGGGTCAAAGCCCATCTGAGCAAAACACAGTAAAGCACTGCCTAGGTTTCCATTGCATCCTGTCCTGTCCTGGAGCAGGATTTGGTACGGGGGTGTTTAGATGGGGGGCTTTAAAGACCCAGGCTTCTTCCTCCCTTTTGTATTTCCTAAATGCACAGCTTTTAAGATTGTAAATTATTTGATTGTAGGGAGTATATTTTATCTGTCTTGGTTTCTTCTGTTCCCATAACAACCCTTGATAAATAGTAGAAGTTTCAAAAATGTTTGCTGAATTGGATTGACTTTATCCCAATCATAGCCTGAGCCCTGGTAAGATCCATGTATTCATTCAACATTTACTGTGCATCTACTATTCATTCATTCTTTGAACATTTTTTGCATACCTACTAATTGCCAGGCAATGGGGTTACAGCTGTGAACAAGGCAAAGTTTCTTGTTTGCTCAGAGCTTACAGTGTAACGGGAATTGAGACAATATAATCAGTACTGAAATAGGAATGCTTAGGGGAAAGGGGATCCCAGAGAAGGGTAAACTAACCTAGACCTGGAGCTAGGGGTGGTGGTCAGGGAAGGTTTCCTGGAGGAAGTGACTTCCAAGATGAGGCCTGACAAATGAGTAGGAAACAACCAGGAGTAGGGGATAAGCGTGAAGAGTATTTAAGTCAGAGAAACAGCATGTGTAAAAGTTAGAGAATTCCATGTCATTCACTGATTCACCATGGCAGGTGTGAAGAGTAGGAGTGGGGTAGAGGTGAGTGATGAGGCTGGCCCCTGTGTGACACCTGGCCTGATTATAGAAAGTGCTGGGCCAGGTACTTTAATTAACTCTTTTCTGTTAAAGTTTCAGGACAGCCCTATAAGGCATGGATCATCGTTCCATTTTATTCGGATAGAGCTCAAGAAAATTCAGGGGCTCAAGGAAGTTCTCCCAGTTGGTTAGCAGCGGGGCCAGGTTTCAGATCTACGTCCCAGGGCTTTCCCACCCCTGAACCACCTCCAGATTCTGAGGCTATGCAGAGGAAAGGCACTCATGCTGGGCCGACATTGGACCAGAAACACAAGCACACGCCTCCCTGATGATGTGGGTGCAATCTGCATTCCTAGGCTCACTGGCTGGTCTCCACCATAATTACCATCTTCTACGTGCCACCTGGATGGAGCAGGAAGGGGAACTAGAAAGGCAACCACTACAGACAGCACTTTTAACATGGAGCATGTTAACCTCTTGTCTTAATAGTATTCAAATGAGGCCCCCAACCCAGTGTACTTAGGGCCAACACCTGGCTGCGCAATTTGGATGGAGCGCCTCAGTCCCGAGGAGCATTAAGGCCTCATTATGTAATTAGGTCTTTGGAAAATGAGCTATTATTCTTTGGCACTGCAATCAAGGGCTTGATGCAGCTTAGGGATCCAAGGGGATGCTGGGGGTGTCTGTTGCTCACTGCCACTGCTGTGTGAAGACTGTCACAGAGCAAGACATCTCCAGAACGTCCCAGCCTCTGGGAGGAGGGAAGTGGGACTTCTTTCCTCATCTTCCCACAGGGAACAGCTTAGCGGTTAGGGACAGTCTAGAGCAGTGGTTCTCAAACTTCAGTGAGCATCAGAATCCCCTGGAGGAATTGTTAAAGCATAGGTTACTTGGCTCTACCTCCAGAATTTCAGATTCTGTTGGTCAGAGCTGGCGCCTGAGAGTTCGCCTTTCTAACAGGTTCCCTGGCAGTGCTGATGGAACTTGTTAGACCCCAGCCCAGACCAACTGAATCTGAAATTCTGGAGGTAGCACCCAGAAACCTATGCTTTAACAATTCCTCCAGGGAGTTTACTTCAGAAGATCGTAATTATGGTGGAGACCAGCTAGTGATCTGGGGACCTCACATTGAGAACCGTCCTCTGGAGTAAACTGAGACACCACCTAATCCCCAGCTTCCTCAGGAAGTCCCTCCAAGACCTCACCATCAGATCTGAACTCCTCATCGTTCACATATGCACAGGGGGTACAGTTGAGCTTCACAATTTAGCAAGGAAGACAAGAAGGACAGGTGTTATTCCTATTTTTCATATCAGGAAGCTGAAGCCCAGGTTCCAATGACTTAGAATAGGTAGAACCAGTAATAGAACCTAAGTCTTCTGTTAGCCATTGCAATGACTGACCAGACTTAAATTTGCTCCAGTAGATCTTTGGCAGTTAGTTATTTCCTTGAGCTCAGAGCAGTTGGGACCAATATCTAGGCACCCAAATCTATATGCTTATCTTCTCCCTGGGCACCCAGCTAGACCGCCTTTCCTGTCTCCTCTCTAGTTGGGTAAGGCCATGTCACCAATCTCTCTCCTTTGGAATGCAGTGGGAGTGATGAGTTCTTCTTCCAGGCCTGGTCCATATGAACCTCCCACATATACTACTCCTTATGCTTGATGGAATGTCAACTTCCAGGGTGACTTTGGAAGTTGTGAGAACCTGGAGCCCTGAGTATGTATGTGGAGGAGAGTCATCCTTGAGTGGAAAAACTACCTAGAACTTTATATAATAAACTTCCATTGTGCTAAGCCTCCTAAGTTCTGGGGTCTTTTTGCTATGGTGGCCTAACCTGCTCTAATTAATATGATTAGTTTCTTAAAGTATGATTTCAGGATGACTTGCATCACAGTCACTTGCTTTCTAAAAAGTGAGATGGCCAGGCTTCAGCCCATCCCTACTGAAATGGAGTCCTTGGCTGCAGAATCTGGCAAAGCTGTATTTTAACAAGTATCCCAGGTAGCTGTTACGCACACTAAAGTTTGACAATCATATATTCTGGATTTGGGGGTTGGCACACTATGGCCCACAGCCAAATGTGGCTTGCCACCTGTTTTTGTACAGCCTGTCAGCTAAGAATGGGTTCTAGTTAAAAAAAATCAAAGGATAATTGTATTTTCTAATGTGTGAAGAGTGTTATTGGACTACAGCCATGTTCATTTGTTTGTGTATATTTTTGGCTGCCTTTTCACTCCAATGGCAGAGGAATAGTTGAGACAGAGACGATATGGTCTGTGGAGTCTAAAATATTTACTATCCGTCCCTTTACAGAAAAATTTTGCTGACCCGTGTTCTAGACCCTAAAATTTTACTATGTAAAATGCCTCCTGATTGATAGTAATGTGTAGCAATGACATCATGACCTGCGGATTTAGAGTCCCTTGTGACATGGACATGAGAAAACAAATATTATCATTCATTCATTCATGTATTCATTTTTGTAGTGGACATTTGTTGAATGCTCTCAAAGTACTGGGCATTGAGTTGCAAAAGGGAACATGATGAGCACACAATACGTAAGTTTGGCAATTATGCTTTTTCCATTACAATGAAACTCATTATTAAATAAGAGACTAAACAATCACTAATCTCTAATCACTGTATGACAATGTCACATATTATTTCACAGGGACTTTTGTAGAAGGTGTTAACAGAAAGGTTCATGCCAGGAGACAACTGCTCCTATTGAAGATCCTTCGTTTTATAGTAGTGGAAAATAGTAAAGGCTGAACTCAAAGCAGTTGCAGAGAGTTAGAGACCTCTTTGTATTTTCTTTCTTTTAACATGGAATGACGTGAACCAGTAGAAGAGGCAACAATTTCCCAAAGACAACACCTCCCTTAAAGCTAGGTATAGCCAGTCATCTACAAAGTTCTAGCCAAAAGAAACAAGATAAATCATGTGGAGAACTTGTAGAAAAGTTCCTTAGATAGTGCTGACTTAAAAAGGTGGGGCACCTCTTTGCCCCCTCTTTCTCTTCCAGCAACAATGGAAGAGGAAGAAGGTTCGGAACTCCCTGAGACGACAGTTGGGAGACAGATGATCCAGATGTGCTTGAACATCATGGCCTTGACCACCTAGCAAGCTCTAGGCGGGTGGAACAGGTGAGCCAGTCAGAGCAAGTTGAAAAGATGCTAATGGGCAGGCCAAGGGGACATAGCTAACTCCTATATGATCCAAACACAATTAATCTCTGAGAATTTGGGTCTAAGGTTGAAATGTGGGTAAGTTGGAAGGAGTTTCTAGGTAGCACTGCTTCTCAGTATTGGGTACCATCTAGATTTTAGGTCAAGGAGGTATATTCAAGTCAATTAAATGAATTCCCAAAGGATTCCATCTTAGAAGAAAGAGTCAACTGAACATGAATCTATGGTATGAAGCCACCACTACCTACTTAGTCTGGGGTTCAGGGCCAAGCTCCAATTCTGGTAGAAGCAGCTAAAAGTAAATATCAGAACCAGAGCAAAAGATCAGATAGGCAGTGAGGCCAAGTAGCAATGCTCGGGGCTCAAGGGGTACCTAGAACTTAATTATCATCCGTGCACCAAAAACTTCTCCCCTAAAGGTAGGTATAGCCAGCCATCTAAAAGCTTTAGCCAAAAGAAATAAGAGAAATTATTTGGGGAACTTGTAGTGAAGTTCCTTAAAGGACACTGACTTAAGAAGGTGGGGCACCTTTTTGCCTTCCCTTCCCTTCCTGTTGCCTCCCAGAATACAGATGTGATAGGTGATGCTCCAGCAGCCATCTTAGGCTATGAAGTGACTTTGAGAAAGGAAGCACATGCTGGGATGGTGGGACTGAATTCCATGGGAGTCTGCATCTCTGTTAAGCCTGAAGCAGCCATAAAGCAGTCTTTGGTTTGCTTGTCTCCAGACTTCTTTTATATTCTATAAAAATAACTTTTTATCTTGTTTAAGCCAGTTATTTGGGGTTTTCTGTTACATAAAGCTGAACTTACTCCTACCCAATACACCCCCTATCCAGGAGCATTTCCTAGTATGGAGTACATGTGTCACTGATAGACAAGCCAACTTTAGATAGCATTAACTCAGATGAGCATGGATCTATGATTATGTATTTATTTTAATATATACTAGAGAAAATATAGCCAGCACTTCAAACTTGTGATTTCATGGATAAGGCTCATGCTGGTATTTACATTTAAAAAGAAAGTCAATTTAAAATAAATGATTGAATAAATAATAGAACAACTAGTTTGCAAGAACGGCAACCATAGCGAAGACAGAATTTGAATGAATGAATGGTTGCAAGCAGTGCCATAAGGAATGATGGCGAAACTGGATCTGCCTTGTTGGGAGAGCCAGTGCTTACCTTGCCTACAGCAGGGGCTCAGTAAATGTCTGTGGAATAAATAACAACGTATACAACTTTCTCCCTGAATGGGCTCCAGGTTCTCTCTGAATACTCTTTGCCTCTGCCTGTAGCCTACCTCCTCCCTGCCTCTGGATAAAAGATCCTAAGCTCTTTCTTTGTGTATTTTTCTAATCTTCTAATGCACAATTGCTGTTTTCAAAGCATAAGGCAGTTACCTGCTCTTAAAGCTTTTACTTTTCAGGTTTTATTAAACGGAACTTTTAGCCTTGGTCATTTCACAATTCTGCATTGATCTCTTTCTCACACTGGCTCATTGGTTGGGCCCCATTTTGTGTGGTTGAAATAAAAACAGAAACTGCCTCCCATATAGAAGATCTGTGGCTACTTATTTCTCTAGAGTATAAATACATTTTTCACTTGTGGCCACGTGGAGCCCTAACCAGAACCTGTCTCCTAGGGATGGGAGGAAAGAGGAATTCCCTTGCTTTTAACCAGCTCAGCTGCAGCAGGGACCTCCCACTGCAGAACCTCCCTTAATCTCAGCATTGTTCCAAAACCCATCAAAAGAACAGTGAACCTGCCTTGGGTTTGCAGACCACTTTACAGAGCTAGGTGTGCTTTCATATCTCTAATCTGAGTTTCTGCCTGTACAAGGAGACCCAGAACCCTTGTTGGTCTTCCATCCTTTGGGCTCACTCGCTATTGCAAAACTCTGGAAAAAGCTGGGAGGAGCATGTAGATAAGGAGCCCCAATCTTGAATGGAGGATAAATGAAATGTCTGAGGAGGAATAATGATGTGCTGTGTTCCCATTAAGGTGATCCACGACATTATGGGAACTGGGCTCAGGGAACAAATGGGAAGCCCACTTGGGAGTTCATATGGGATGGCAGAGAGAAAGAGAAATGGTATAAAGGGCGCCCAAATGTCTTGGAGAGAACTGAGAACCAACTGAGGCAGAGTGAGGAGAAGTGGCTTGTGCAATGTGGTCCTGATGGTGAGAGGTGGAGCTGTGGCTAGGAGAGTAATAACCAAACGCTTTATGCACCCGCAACCTCTGGTTAGCCCCATTGGTACACAGAAGTAGGAAATATTAACAAGAACTAACTTCTGGAAGTCTGGTTTTTAAATGTTGGTATCTGTCAGTATGATCTGTGTTGGTGGTAGCTGCCCTACCTGTTGTAATAATACCCAGCATCCTATCGAAGCTTTATGATAACAGTCAAGGAAGCAGGGCCAGGATGATATCCCCATCTTGTAGTAAAATAACTGAGGTTTGGAGAGTCTTACCGAAGGTCATACTGATGATGGGTAGCAGAATTTAGTCTAGATGTCAGAACTCCAGTTTCCTTTCCATCACTCCAGTGACTCTGCACTTTGTGATTCACAAAGTAAGACATATGGAACAGTTCCTGCCCTTCCTAATGTAATATTATCCTTTTCCTTCTAACTCCTGCCACTGCAGCCTTCCTCTGTGTAGCTGACATCTCCAGTGGGTCTATAACTACTTGAGTCTTCTCTCCTCCTTGACCTTCCCTTGGTTTTATGGTCTCTCCAATGACTTCTTTATTTCTCCTTTTTCTCTTCCAGACAAATTTAATTAAGAGAAAAATTTAGGGGTTGGCACTAGTTTCTGCTGTGTGTTATACCTTGGGTAGAGCTAGTTGGAAGTGGTGGACGCTCATCTTTTCTTCCATCCCTTCCTCCTACACAGATTGGCTGGGTGCCAGGCTTTGTGGGGGAAGCAAGAGGAAACAGGAACAACTAGGGGAAACATTGAGGTAATTCCTAACCTTGTTTGGGCTCTAGACCCCTTGGAAAATCTGATGAACAATTTAGCCTCTCTCTCCTTAAAATATACTTGTCCCCATTTGACCAAGGTTTTTGCTTGAAACTACAGGGTTCTTGGACTCCTTGAAGCCTATCTGTAAATGCCAGAGACCTGTGGTTAAGAAGGGGTGGGGGGCAGTACAGCTCTTGCTGGGCAAATAGCTGGTGACACTGTAATACAGTCAGTGCAGAGAAGAAGACAAGTAAAGAGCTGGAGGAGTGCCTGGGTGCTGTCAGTCTGAAACCGGAAAGGTCAGGTCTGCAGAATAAGTTCTGGGTGATGTTGGGGAACACAGCATGGGGCAGAGGGCAGGAGTTTAAACTGGGTGAAAGCGGAGACCTTGCAGGTAAGAGGGCATTTAACTGGGGAGTGTCACTGCTTCCCTCTTGAAATGGTGGTGACAACATCTTTCTCACAGGATTCTTGGAATGGCGGAAAAGATAATGGATAGGAGAGCCCTTACTCCTGCACTGTCTCCACTGACCCTTGTGCCCCTCCAGGGCAGGAACAGTGCCTGACATGAAACAGATGCTCTTCAAATGTACTTGCCTTACAATCACCAGCGCAGGCATTGTTTGAGCATCTACTGAATAAGCAAATAAATGGAGGGAGGCAGACATGGAGGAAATGGTTTGATTCTATCGCAAGGGAGTGACATATCAGCTTTGGAATTGCTCATCTTACACAAAAAAATGTCTCCTAAAACTATATGTGTGTGTAAATTGAGGTCTGATAAGAAAAATCCTCTTAATGACTTTGATAATAATTTCAGAGAAGCTTTGCTTCTATTTCCTCTTGATTTAAAATTGGCAGCTGCCTAATATATGGGCCCCAACAGCATTTTTTTTTAATAAAGGAAGAAATACCCAGAAAATCAGCTCTTAAGTGCACCAATAATGAGGGGGGGAAAAAGAGGTCACTAGTAAACCTTTACATTTCAAAAGACTTTGCCATTTTCCAAGCAGAGACTCTTCAAATGTCTCAATTGACTCACCCACAGAGCCAGGGGGCAGGGAGAAGAGCAGGAGAAAGCCTGCACCCAGCCTCTTGGAATTAAATTATTAGCTCCATTTTACACTTTAGAAAAGCATGGCTTAGAAAGGTTAAGTGACCTGCAAAAGCAAGTTCAAGGTGGAATAAGAGGCAGTGACTTTTCCATTGGTTGCTGCAAATGAATGTTAGAGAGAAACTGAGATTTTACAAAACTGGGGTGATTCATAATGTAAAAAATCCTCCTCTCTGCTCCCACCTCTTTCCAAGCTTTGTTCATGAGGCAGTGTTTGCACAGGAAGGACAACAGCAGCTGGACACACCTGGGTCAGAATCCTAGCCCTGGATTCTGAACTGTGGGACCTCTGCCACCAAACACCAGTGCGCATGTTCATTTACCACCCACCCTACTCTGTCTGGTCCCCATTCATAGGTCAGTTGGGCCCAGTTCTGGGGGCTGAGTGTTGGGAAATGAGGAGAATCCAGAGAAAAGTTGCCACGGCAACAAGGGAGCAGTGGCGGCTGCTCTCTAAGGTGATCTATGGCTCCACACACGTCAGAGGGTTTGCTTGTTTGCTTTCCATCTGGACCCTCTAAGCTTCCGGGCACATTGGGGGAATATTAATGCCACTCCCTCCCTCCTCTCACCCTTTCCTGGGGCAGCCACCTGGGCTTTGGGCACCACCTGCAGCCAGCCTCCCGGAGACAGTCTGGAAAGCTGCTTTGGTTGCTAGTCTTCTTTCCTCACTGCATAATGGACACATCATGTCTCAGAGCTAGAAGTGATCACAGAGATCTTTCTGGCCCGATGCTCTTGTTTGATGTGTGGGGAAACTGAGGCTCAGGGAGGTACAGTGACGTGTTCAAAGACACACTTTGAATCAGAAGAAGGGTCAGAACTGGAACTCACAGTCTAGGGCTCTTTCTGCAGCACCTTCTTGCTTCTCTGGGGCTAGGCAGAAAGGCTACTTAGAGGCAAGTTACCATAACCAACTGACCTTGGCCAAGACACATTCCTTCTCTGGGTCACAGTTTCTCATTCTGATCAATGAGAAATGGAATTCGTGATTGATAATTTGTTGCACTGTTTATAGAAATGACATAACCTTTTTGAAGACTCAAAAATGGGTCAAAATGGGACTTACAAACCAACTTCTGATTCCACTAAGTTTTCTTGGTGTCTGGTATGGTTTAGCTCTGCATCCCCACCCAAATCTCAGTTGAATTATAATCCCCAGTGTTAGGGAAGGGACCTGGTGAGAGGTGATTGGATTCTGGGGGTGGATTCCCCCTTGCTGTTCTCATGATAGTGAGTGAGTTCTCAGGAGATCTTGTTGTTTAAAAGTGCAGCACTTCCCCCTTCTCTCTCTCTCCTTCTGGCCATGTGAAGATGTGCTTGCTTCCTCTCTGCTTTCCATATTGATTGTGAGTTTCCTGAGGCCTCTCCAGCCATGCTTCCAGTACAGCCTGTGGAACCATGAGCCAATTAAACCTCTTTTCTTTATAAATTACCCAGTCTCAGGTAGTTCTTTATAGCAATGTGCGAATGGACTAATATAGTATCTTTACAGAAGTCACGTCAGTTTCCAAGAGCTAACCAATAGCTTAGCCATGAATTCCTCTTCATTACCATGTCTGAGTACTGCACAGCCCTCCTAATAAGTTTCCCTGCTCCCAGTCCAACTCCCCAGTCGAGTGTCTGGGTTGATCATCCTGAAACCCACATCTGGCCAGGCATCCTCCTTTCCTTGCTTAAAACCCAGTCTTTCAGGGCAATATCAAGCTCTTTAGCATGGATATGAAGCCTTTCCTGAACACAGCATTACGCCAGAGTCCTTTATCATTACACCTCTGCTTCCGTGTGGCCACAGTGTTTCCTAAACATGCTTGGATGTCTCCAACTTCATACATACAGAACCCTCTGCCTTTGTCCACCTCACCCCTTTTTTGTTCGACTTGTCCTAATTCCGATTCACTCTTCAAGATCCAGCTTGCGTATTGTCCTGACACTTTTAAGTGTTCCTCTGTGCTCCCTCGGCACCTGGTACTTATCCCTGTTAGAGCTCTTCTTGTGCTGCATAAGTATTGTATTTGTTATCTGCCCCTTTCATCAGGATGCAGGCTCCTTGGGTAGGAACTGGGTCTTATTTTTCTTTGGTTCCCTAGTGTTTCCTGTAGAGTCTGACATGTAGGAGGTACTCAGGTAATACTTGTTGAATGGCTGGATAAATCTTACTTTAGAAGATTCGTTCATTATCAAGTTATAGGGAGTTGTCTAAAATTAATTCCAAGTTTAAGTTGTGAGTACCTGTTACTCACTGTGTTTGTCAACCTGTCAATTCCTTTTACCAAACGAGGTCATCCATAAAACGTTCCCTGGCTTGAGTGTCAGAAGATCCTTAAACAAGTCTTTATTCCTGGGGATGTCACTTCTTCCTGGCCGTTAGCTATATAACAACAGGTTGGGCCTGATGATTTTAAAAAACCTTACTTTATCCCCTTTTTCTTTCATTTCCCATAATTCCAAGATATCCAATCAGCAGTCAACAGATAGCAAGTGTAGTAGCTGAGGTCAGAATGGGAAGAAAAAAGTCTTATTTATTTAAAGTTTAATTATAGCTGAATTTGGGAAACATGGACATTGGCAAGGTAGGACTTGCCCAGAGGGGCCCCAAATAACTGTCCAGTTCAGCAGGAAAGAGTAGACAGATACCAAAGATCCAGTTCAGGTTGGTAAGCTAAGGCAGGTTGGAATAGCCAGGCGCTGCCTGGGGTCAGGATCAGTGACTAGGTTGGCAAGACTGCTCTAAGAGCAGAGGCTGTCTGCTTCTGGCTGATGACCCTCCCATGATGCTATGAGGGGGGACCAAAGACCAGCAGTGGAGCCCTGCTCTTGACTGGCACAAGGTCAAATTCATCTTCATTGATTCTTAGAGATGATCTTAGTAACTGTCCATTCACTGACTTTATCTGAATAAAATCTCAAGTTTTAAGCTAGTTTTATGGTTGTATAATTCTGGAGAAAGACCAAACTCTTGGGGACAACATTCAAAGTTGTTCACTGTCTTTCTCTACAGACTCATCTCCTGCCTCTTATAGTCTCTTCCTCCCACTCTCTCTAGATACTCTGAGCTCTTTGGAGGCACTCTACTTTCCCATGCCTTGCCTTGGTACCTGCACATGCACTGCGTTCCTCTTCTCTCCTCATATTCTCCTGGACAGCTCCTACTCATGACTCAAAACTCAGCTCAGCTGTCACCTTCTCCAGGGCGCCTTCTTTGACACCTTCTCCCTCAAATCTAGATCAAGGATCCTTTCTTATCCTCCCATGGCTTGCAGTGTTCTCTCTTATAGCCCTTACTAAAATATTTCTTTATTTAATTGCTTTCTCACTAAGAACACGAGTTCCTTGAGGGCAGATTCTTATCGCTGTGTTTACAGGGCATAGCAGAGTGCAATAGTCAATAATTTTTTTTAATGAATCACTGCATGATAATTTTTTTAAAAAAGGAACTATAACCCAAGTCTTTGAGAACTTTGCACACTCTGTTAATAAATAATAATAAGAAATGTTTGCAATGAGCATATACTTTGTTAGGTGGCAAATGGGTTCACTTTCAGTGTTTCGTGGACTAAGCATTCCCCTTGCTTATAAAACTTTGCAGAAATTATGCATGTTCTGTGTGCTAGGTGCTATGGAATAACTAGAATTCAACCAGACAAAGGGTGTGTACCAGGCCCTGCTGAATTAGCATCTTTGTATGGTAACGAAGCGTGAAGAGTGACCTTTTGCTGTTTCTTTGTGACTCTGTTCCTTCCTGCTGGTGCTTTCAGTGGCATTTCCTTCAGGGAACTCTAGTAGGAAGTAGATTCTTCAGGAGGTGGATTGAGCTGGGAGGGAGCCAGAGGCTCAGAGGTGAGTGTATAGGGCAGGCCTAGAAGAGGCACAGACAGTGAAAGTGTGTAACATACAAACTACTAAACTCCATGAACTCCCTTAGGGAACTCTGGTGTATGGAAGACAATTGCTCAAGTGCTGGTGGCACTAACCCTCTGGCGTTTCACCTCTCCCTTGAGGTACTCCTACTTTGATCTTTCCACTGCTTCTCTCTGTAAAAGAATCTCACTAAAGAAAGATACAAAATGCTCCACAGCGAAGACAAGCTCTCCAGAGAAAGTTGCCAAGGGCGGGGCAACTGCACCTTTGCTGCCCAGAGTCTGCCTCCCCATGGGGGCTTACTCTGATATCTGGCTCCCTTCATGCCTGTTATCAGGGGTACTCACCCTTTTTGGTTTCTAATTCTGTTGTGAGCAAAATCAGAGCCTCCCTTTGGTTCTTCTGAACATGGCTAACAGGCTTGCTTTTCAGAAGGATCTTCAGTAAAAAGTCGGGGCAACTGATAAAGATAAGACTGCCACCATTGTTAACAACGACCACAAAACAAAACAATAACCTAGCTGAGATAGAAGAGTGCAGAGCTCTTTTCCATTATAATGAGGACTCTGGAACTTGCTTTATTTTTCTCTAAAGGAATATGCCAAGCACCTTCTTTGTTCAAGCTTAGGTATTCTCTTCTGAAGTCTACTTTCTTTCTAGGGAAGGCCCAATATTTATACCTTTATGCTTCCACACAAACTGACTACTGTAGCATGAGACAGTACCACAGAGAGAAGTTGGACAAGATGGTAGATTATATTTTCCAAAATGGACTCATGGATATGTATTCCGTTCCAAAAGTTCTCACAGTGTGGCATGACACTCCTCCATCAAGAAGTTAAATCTATGTTCTCTCTTCTTGAACCCAGTGGACCATTGTAACAGCCTTGATCAATGGGATACAGTGGAAGGGCACTGTATGCCTTCTGGGTCTAGGTCATAAAAAGTGAAATGGTTTCCACCTGGTGTCAGCATGCACCTTGGGAGCTGACATGTAAGAAGTCTGGCTACCCTAAAGCTGCCATGTTGGAGAGGTGGGATAGAGAGGCCACATGGAGACAGAAAGAGATGTCCATGGAGTTTGTTGTTTTCCCAACCTTAACTACCAATGGGTGAAAATTCAGGTAATTCCAGCCCCAAGTCCTGGAGGTTTCTAGCTGAGAACCCAGACTTCAGGAATCAGAGAAAAGCCTTCCCTGTGGAGTCCTATTTGAATTCCTGACCCAAATTGTGCATGAGCTTAGTAAACGGTTGTCTTACACCACTGGATTTTGGGGAAATTTCTTGGGCAGCATTAGATAATCAGAACAAACAAGGAGAGCATTTTCCCAACATTAGTACTGAGTTACGTGACTTAACCTCCATCACTTTCTACTTTCCATGTTACCACTGGCCCTTGACACTTTTCCCCTCTTGATTTCTCCCCCATTTAAGGCTTCATCTTGCCCCTTTATTTGGATGTTGCTTCTTTGGCCACCATCTTTCCTCTCTCCTCGCCAATGATGGAGGTTCTACTGCTTCTGTTGGCTTTCTTCCTCTGCCCTCTTTTCACCCATCTTAGCTCAGGACCCTCTCCCATGCCACAAACTTCCCACAGGGAGGCCCTGGAGAGGGACATAGGTACCAGGTGCTGGATGGCTGGGGAAGGCACTGTCCTTGTTGGGAAACTTACTTCTCAGGTGGCATTTAATCAGATATAAACCCTCCAGACACAACTCTGCCACCTTGCTGTTCTTCAAGATGGAGAAAGCAAGATGAAGGTGAACATGATAAAGGCCCTCTGCTTCCCCATGAAGATTATCCTTGGTGGTGAGTAAAACAATGGGAGCAAATGCAAAAAGATTCCAGAAAACTAAAATATCAAAGGGCAGTGAGTGTCCCAACCAAAGATCTCAAATTGCTGAGAGGGTTTCCAGGAGGGTCACCAGGAACCTGCCATTCTCAGGAATAGCAGACTCTGACACACGGAGACCCAGTAAGAGTTAAAAGCAGAGTATTTCTCTAGTACCCGAATCCACTTTGAGAATGAGCTGGATGCCTTGAGAAGGTGATCTGTGAGCCTGAGTCAACTAATTGGAACAAGCCCAGAGGTAGCAATCAGACAATGTCAATTCCTTGCTCTTCTCTTACTTGCTGTGTGACTACAGACAAGTCACTTTACTTTTTTGAGGCTTCCTTTCCCTTTTTGCAAATGGGAGTAATTCCAGCCTGCCTTGCCTCCTCCCAGGACTGCTGTGAGGATAACATGGCATGATGCACTGGAAGACACTTTAATTGAAAGTGTAGCACATGCCATGCTGGGTACTGGGCACTCTACTAGTGTCATGCCACTTATTCCTCGTAACAATCCTACACGGTAGGAATGATTACTCCATGTTACAGAGGAAGAAACAGAGGGACAGAGGTGCTATATAGCTCCCCAAGAGCACATGGCTGGTAAGAGGCAGAGCTGGCATTCCAACTCAGGTTTTTCTGGTGCTGAAGCCAATATTCTTTCCATTAAAGCATGATTACTATTACTGCTGTTGTTGTTATTGAGTTATGCCTCTTCTGTGATCCATCTCGAGAGCATATTCTTAGTATAAGGAACACGATGAGGTATTTGGGTACCATGGAAGGGTACCTGCTTGTCCCCAAATTCTCTCACTTTGAACCCCATAAGCCATACTCCAACTAAATTAATCAGATTTCTGCAGCATCGTCTCCCAAAGAGGTCTGGGTTCCTAAGACCGAGGTCCTCGGGGTATGCAGGGCCAGAAATGATGCCACCAATGATGTGGCTGAGAAGAGGACTATTTCCAGTGCCTGCTGATGGCATAAGGGAGGTCAGGCAGCATTCCCCAGGACAGCCACCTTAGGGACAGGCTGATGGGAGGCTCAGTTTCTGCAACCTACAGGGAGCAAAAAATCTGAGCCTGCAATGCAGGCAAATCTAGCCTGGACAAGCTACCCGAATTGGAGTGAGCAGGAGAATTTCAGCATATTCTCCTCACAATGCTCCCTAAATGACTTTACTGATCAAAGAACACCACCCCCAACCCCAACAAATGGGCAACCTCGCAGTACTGGGAAAATGAGCAGCTGGGCATGCAGGCCACGCTCTGCTTTCTGACAAATTAGCCTAGAACATGTGTATTCTGACTATGGAGAATCAACATAAGGGGAAATGTAAATGCAAGTGCAAGGCCTTCATTAAAGACAGCTCTCCTGCAAACAAAGGCTGGAGGGGAGGGGTCAGGTTCTTTAGCAGTCAAAACCAAAGCAAGGTCTGTTACTCAAAGACCCTGGCCGTCTCTGGAAGCAGGGTGGAGGGAGGGATGAAGAATTCCACACCTCCCAGCTGGAGTAAAGCTCAGAATGTACCATGCAAATTCTTTGATTAGCATTGGGAAGTCATCTCCAGAAACTAGTTGATTCCCACTGGGATTCTCTCTAGTGCAGCAGGGTACAGCAGAAAAGCAGGACTTGGAAAAGACTCCCAGCCGTGCCATTTATGAACCTGCCACTTGGGTAAGTTGCTGGCTCTGAGCAGGTACACGTGTTACCGGAAAGGGATCCCGATCCAGATCCCAAGTTCTTGGATCTCACACAAGAAAGAATTCCAGGCAAGTCCACAGTGCAAAGTGAAAGCAACTTTATTAAGAAAATAAAGCAGTGGACGAATAGCTCCTCCATAGACAGCGTAGGGTGTTCATGAAAGCAAGAGAAGAAACATGCCCACTCTAGGTACAATGCTTCTTTATATATAGGATAACAAAAAAATCATGGGGAGTTGTGCTCTGCTACATCACAAGGGTTTCTGATAAAAGATTAGTTTTTTTAATTACTATATTTTGCAAGAATTGATATTATTGTCTTTAAAGCAAAATTAAGAATGTTTCTCTTCTCAAGATAGTGGGATACCAGGACATTCCTGAGTCTGGGTCTGTTTAGTAAATGTTATCAATCCGTCCCCTTAACCATAAACATCTAGAGGCTAGGAATAGCTAACCTGCTGGGAATGCAGCCCAGCAAGTCCCAGCTTCATTTTTCCTAGCCATCACTCAATATGGAGTCGCTCTGGTTCAAATGCCTCTGACACACGTGTGTGCTTTTGTGAGCCGGAAGAAAGCATTGCTGAAAGCAAGAGGCTTATAGGGAGCGGTCATACCACACATTGCCCAGGAAACCATTTAAACCCTACAACAAAAAGTAGTTGAGCTCTTTGAGCCTTGATGGGAATCTTACTAAAACCTTCCTTTCCTCCGAGGCTTGATTTTCACATCTTGACTCTGCCACTTAACTCATCTGTGTGACGTAGTCTTATTTATTTTCCCTTCACCTGTAGGATGTACATACTGGTGTTGATCAGGGCCAGTGGAGGAATTCAAATGATGTGACATGTCTGAAAAGCACTCGCAAACTATAAATATACTTTAGGATTTTTTTTTTTTTAACAGGGAGAGGGTGAAAATAAAAGATGGAGAAAAGCAAATTTCAAAGTAGTGTGTGCTTCCTCTTTGTGGGAATGAGGTCTATTGGGACTCTAATCCTTAGAGATTGTTCTTTAGGGCTCTGAGAAGATTGGCTCCAGAGCCTCTAAAATGATTTGGAAATTGGAAAGAGAAAGTTAAAGCCATTGTATGTGTTTGTTTGTGCAGGGCATAGGAGCAGACAGTGAGGAGAGGAGTATGTAGAAGATCACCACATCCTCCCAGGTGGAGGTGAGCTGGGGAGGCAGTGAGGGTGGTCACACCACTGAGCGTGAAGGCTTTAGCCCCAGAAGAATTCAGCTAGGAATAACACTCTTAGGAAGAACTCACCAGACCCTCTCTGCCTCTCCTGAAGCTGGAGCTGCGCTAGATGAAATGGCATAGGGGCAGAGCTAGCTCAAATACTTCCTGCTGGGAGTGCCCGTGTTTTTAAGAACTGTAGCAGGGCTGGGCTCTCAGGGGGATCAGGGTGTGGGAGGTGGCAATCAAAAGGCATGCAGGTGTTAAGAAGGAGTGATAGGTAGCTGGTGTTAGCAGAGAAGTGCGGTGGGGTTTCTGGCTCTGCTGGCAGTGAAAAAGCAAGATCAGAAGGTGCTGCATTGTCCTTGAGTGATCTCCTCTGTGGGTGGCCTGTGTTTCCTCACCTAGGACACAGGATCCAAACCCTGCCTACCCCCTGGGGTCTGGGGCAATAAGGCAAAGCAGCAGGTAAGAAAGGGTTTAGGGGCATGAAGCCAACTGCATGTGTGAGGGGTTGATGGCCACCATCTGCAGGTGACCTTCCGGAACCACCGCCCTTCCAAGCATCTTTTGCCTACTTGGCTGCTGGGACCTCATTTGGACCTCACCTTGGTCTGCACATGGGTCCTCTGGGTTCTGTAGTGTTACTCTCCCACCTCCCACACCCTGGCCTCTCATGCTCCCTTCCCGAATCCCCAGCCACAGTCCCACCCCCTTGGAACTGCTGGCCATTGAGATCTGGGCAGCCCATAGCCCCCTGGGAGGTAACAGTTCCCAGTGGTGAAACAACTGTGACGGGGCTTCCACGTGTTGTCTGCACCTCAGGAAGGGAGGTCCATCCTGGCTGAGGGTAGATGCCCCTCATCGTGGTCTCAGCAGTGGAAGGACAGGCTTGGCCAGGCCCAGGAGTCAGGAGGGGATCTGTTGCCTGTTGCAGGAGAGTCCTCTTTTCTCTCTTTGCACTTTTCTCTGACCTCACATCTATTTTGGGTTAGGGTCTGGGAGCACCTCCATCAATGATGCCCCTAGGGTTCTGATGCTTTGGGCTGGGGTAGGGACTTAGGATCAGTAGAAAGGGAATGGCTTTGAAGCTTTCAAGGCAGAGCTAAGGAATACTGTGAGTAAATCTGTTCCATGCCAAGAAGAGAACCCAGGAGAAAGGATAATATGTCCCTAGATCCTATGGCATTTATTTGAAATGGGTTCCATAGGGCATGTAATTGACCTGGTCAGAAATGCAGAGGAATAATATTTCAGATGCTAGGTGGGGACAGGGTGTTCTGAAACCACCTTTGCAAAATTATGACAGTAAGAGAAATCTGACATAGTTGACTTCATCTTGCTTCTGACTTCCAAGCCGTCCTTGGTCATTCCTGGACATAGGCCAAGTAAACTTTGGGAGGAATTTAGTTTATAGTTTAACTTTAAGACAAAGATGATAATAGCCGCTTCCTGAAACCATTCCCCTCCCTGTTTGAGGGCTGTAACTGCCTTTGTGAAAACTAATGAGAGACCACAAGATTAGGATTCTGAGAGGGACCTGAACTCTGCTAGATGTAGGTGCAGTTTCTATAATCCCTTATTGCTCAGGAGTCATGTGTCCAGAGGTCACAAGATTTGTGACTTCCCCAATTTCTCCTGTAGATAGCATCACTATTACAAAACCTAAGATTGGTCTTTTTTTTCTTTTTCTTTTCTCAGATGGAGTCTTGCTCTGTCACCCAGGCTGGAGTACAGTGGCATGATCTTGGCTCACTGCAGCCTCCGCCTCCTGAGTTCAAGCAATATTCCCTGCCTCAGCTTCCCAAGTAGTAGGGATTACAGGTGTCCACCACCATGCCGGCTAATTTTTGTATTTTTAGTAGAGATGGGGTTTTGCCATGTTGGCCAGACTGGTCTCGAACTCCTGACCTCAGGTGATCTGCCCACCTTGGCCTCCTAAAGTGCTGGGATTACAGGCATGAGTCACTGTGCCCTGCTGTTCTTTTTTTTTTTTTTTTTTTTTTCAGATGGAATTTCACTCTTGTGGCCCAGGCTGCAGTGCAGTGGCATGATCTCAGCTCACTGCAACCACCGCCTCCTGGGTCCAAGTGACTCACCTGTCTTAGTTTCCTGAGTAGCTGGGATTACAGGTGTGCACCACCACGCCCAGCTACTTTTTGTATTTTTAGTAGAGACAGGGTTTCACCATGTTGGCCAGGCTGGTCTTGAACTCCTGACCTCAGGTGATCCTGCCTGCTTCAGCCTCTCCAAGTGCTGGGATTACAGGTGTGAGCCACTGCACCCGGCCAGATTGGTCTTTTGAGACTCTTTTTAGACTTGCATTCTGGCAACTGTCTGATCTCATCCAGACCAGTGACTCATGACTCAACTGGTCCCGTGGCACCGCCAAGAGGTGGACTTAGTGCATGAGAATGGTTTTCCACACCCCTGTGATTTCATCCACAACCAACCAGCAGCACCTATTTCCCAACCCCTCTGCCCACCAAATTGTCCATAAAAACCCTAAGCTCTGAGCTTCTGGGGAGGCTAATTTGAGTAATAACTCCCTCTCCTACATGGTTGGCCTTATGTCAATTAAACTCTTTCTTTACTGCAATGCTGTGGTCTCAGTGAATTGATTTTGTCTGTGCAGTGGGCAGGAAGAACCCAACGGGTAATTACAATTCTGTCAGCATAGTAGTAGACAGAGAAAGTGTGAGCGTGAGGTTATGCAACCCAGACCAGGAGTCCAGGGAACAGGGTTCTTGCCTCAATGTTCCCACTTGGCACCCACGGGACCCTGAGCCTATCTTTTACTGATGAAGGAGGAGTGTCTGAATGGTTAACCACCTTCTATATGCTTGACAAAGCACTAAGCACCTTTGTAGAGAGATGATCTTGTTTACTTTGAACCACAGCCATGAGAGTTATGGAGAATAACCTCTATTTTACAGACGAGGAAATAGAAGCCCAGGGAGGTTGGGACTGTCAGAGATTCTGCCTCACTAGGTCTCTACTGAGCCCAAGAATCTATTTTTTAAAGAAATCTGAGTTTGTAAAATGCTCCTTAGGTAATCCTGAGCCAGAATTGTTAATTAATTATTTATTCATTACGTAGTAAATAAATAGTATATCAGAGGATGTTAAGTGTTACATTGAAAATAAGGCAGGTCTGGGAGGCAGAGAGCCCTGTGGTGGGGATGTTTGCTCTCTTATCAAAGTTGGTCAGGTAAGGCCCCACTGATGAGGTGACATTTGAGCAGAGACCTGAAAGAAACAAGGAAGTGAGCCATGTGGCTCTCTGAAGGAAGAATCTCCCGGCAGAGGAAACAGCACATGACGGGCTCTCAGGCAGGCCGTGCCTAGCATGTTCAAGAAGAATAGAGAGGCAGTGTGGTGGGGGCAGAGAGCAAGAGGGAGGGTGGCAGGAGAAGAGGTCGGGGAGGTACAGGGACAGGCCATGAAGCATCTTGCAGGCCTTTGTAAAGACTTTAATTTTGATTATGAAGTTGATGGCAAACCGTTAAAAGGCAGTGAGCAGATACATGCCAGGATATGGCTCGTGTTTTAAAAGGATCGTTCTGGTTACTGTGTTAAGAGTGGACTGACTACAGGGGCTGCAAGGGAAGAAGCAGAGAGACCAGTTAGGAGGCTCCGAAATCATCCAAGGGAAGGTCACAGTGGCTTGAACCCTGGTGGATGCAGTGGAGGTGGTGAGAAGTAGTCAAAGTCTGGAAATATTTCTGAGGGTAGAGCTATTTGCTAATGGAGGTAGCAATGCAAGGTATCAAAAAGGACAGGAGCCGCAGATAAATTCCAAGTTTTAATCCGAGTAACCGAAAGTGCTCAGGAAAACTGTTCCCTGAAAGTGAGTGAGTAGCCGCTTACTAAGGTGGGGAAGAAGGAAAGATATGTTGGTTTTGGGGGTGGAGATAAGAACTCAGTTATCGACATAATGAGCTTAATATGTCTGTTAGACATCTGAATGGAGATGTTGAATAGGCAGTTAAGTTTATGAGTTATGGAGCTCAGGTGATGTGTGGACTTCATATATAAACTAGGGAATTGTTAGTGTATGTTCGGTATTTAAAACCAATAGACTGGAATACATACCCTAAGGATTAAGAAAATATGTCTGTGCCTTGGGACACTCTAGTATTTAGAGGTTAGAGAGATAAGGAGAATCAATATAATTGAGAAGAAGTGGCCAGTGCGTAAAAGGAGAGTCAAAAAAGAATAAAAATACAATACAGAGTCAGGAAAGAAAAATACAGCTGGGTGAGAAATGATCTAATGGGGCACTCGTTTGAATCACATTTTTTCCCATCAAATTGTATAAATCATCCCCAAATTGTCCATTTCAAGCTGCTTTTCAATCTGCATGGAATAATCAATCATATCTTAAACTTATTGGGAACTAATTCTGTGCTGGGCATTCTTTAGGTGTTTACATATATTAACTCATTCAATCCATCACAACTATGAGAAGCAGGCACTGTTACTACCCCCGAAATTAAAAGCAAGAAAATTGGTAAAAAGAGGAGCTAAGCTACTGCGAAAGTTCACACAGTTCCAGGATCTTAACCATTTCACTATACTTCCTCTATAAGCAGAGTTCTTTAACCACCTCATCTGATCAATTATCCTTCTCCTCCTGCTCCTCTGCCAGTGCTGCCACTTCTTCCTTTTCTTCCTTATCACATCATCATCATCTCATGTAGCAGTTGTTGGGCACTAACCATGGCCTTGGGCACTCTCCTACATATTCTATACAAATTATTTTTCAATTCTCACAATCACCCCAGAGAGAGGTTTGAGGATCCCCATTTTGTAGATGAAGAAATTAAGGATCAAAGAGACTAAGTAATTCATTCATTCCCTATAATCTTTAAGAAGAAAAGCTGGGTTTCAAATTCAGATCTGCTAAGATAGAAAGTTTCTTTGGGGGGCGGGGGCAGGGGGAGATGGAGTCACATTCTGTAACCCAGGCTGGGGTGCAGTGGCTCGATCTCAGCTCACTACAGCCTCCGCCTCCTGGGTTCAAGTGATTCTCCTGCCTTAGACTCCCAAGTAGCTGGGACTACAGACTCTTGCCACCATATCCGGCTAATTTTTGTGTTTTTAGTAGAGATGGGGTTTTACCATATTTGCCAGACTGGTCTCAAACTCCTGACCTCAAGTGATCCACCTGCCTCAGCCTCCCAAAGTGCTGCGATTACAGGCATGAGCCACTGTGCCCAGCTAGAAAGTGCTTTATTCAGATAAATACAGCTGGAGAATACTTTTTACAAGCGATAGACTTTTTAAAATGGCCGTAATGGCTCCTTGAGAATTTCTCTCTTCTAAAACTAGCTCTCACAGGCTTCTCATTGCCAACCTTTTATGTCCAATTTCACATTGACTTTGACCCAACTGCATTCACCTTGTACTGTCCCTTCTCTCTGCCTTACCCTCCAGGCAAAGAGGAGTACTTGTGATTTCCCCAATATAATTCTCATCTTCTGCAATTTGTCCATTTTCTTTTCTCCTCCTGGTCCCTAGTTGTTTTCCATGCATTCTGCAATCTGGATGACATCACATCATTCTTCTAGGCTTAGCTCAAACAATTTTTTCTCTGTGAAGACTTTTTATGTCTTCTCAACCCCTACCTCCTCTGACCTTCATCTCCTATTTCTGATTGTGGAGCACATATGACTCAGCCAGTTCAGATGCTAGCACCCTGGTCAAGTCATTGCCCCTCTCTGGGCCTCAGTGCAAGAATATGGAAGAATCCAGGGATCACTGCATGTTATTTTATCAAAATACGAAAATAGGACAGAATGGGGCTCCATAAGGCCACTGAGCAATACCAGTTCAGCGACCAAATGGGTTGCCCTGAATGACAGGTCCCCTCTCACCACGACTGCTCAGCAGCTACCCCCTGGTAGGCACAAGGTGGCACTGGATAGCACTCTCTGCTCTATGCATGGCATAGAGGTTGTACAGCCAGTAGATCTGGGACTCAAGTCCACTTACAGCTGGGTGACCTTGAGTATGTCACTTTTCCCAGTGCCTCAGTTTCCTTCTCCCTTTCTAAGTTTTGAGTGATAGCTTCATCAGAGATTGTTGTGATCATGTGCATGACACATACACACGTTCTATACATGCTCCTTCACTGCCAGCTAAACACTGTGGCCACCAGCTTTGCTTGAAAGGCAGGGAAGTCCGCTGTTCCTCTGATATTTAGTTAATTCCTAGACAGAGAGCATCTGGACTGTAAACCCCAGAGGCTTCCTCAGCTGGTTCAGAGGGCTAGCAGCTGCAGGCCCTGCCGTGAATGATGAGTTTGTCTGCAGGCCCAGGGAAGTGGGCTGTCCCTGCAGGGCCTCCCCTCCACTTCACCCATCCTTCCTGGTGGCTCCATTCTGGGTGGTTCATGCTCTGCCCCTTGACACTCTCTGGTTCCTCAGTGTGGGTAGAACTGCCTCAAGAAGCAGGATGGTCAAACTGACAAAATGTATAGCAAATTGGATTGTGCAGCAGGCTCTTGGTGAGAGGTGATTTTAAAGTTGCCAGTGATTGGAAATGAACTGGCAGGAAGGCAGCAAGCCTCAGAAAAATGTTAGGTGGTGGGGATTCTTCATATCAGTGGATGTTTCTACTTAACTGTGGCTGTGCCACGGCTTCATTTCTTAGGCCTTGATGTTGTCCACCTGAAATGGAGCTGACCTTTGGATCTGGATGGGAACAGTGGTGGAGGAAGGCAGTTGTAATCTGACATAGCAGAATGAACTTGAGATTTGGAGTGCAGAAATCCTTGTGAGTGACTTGGGGCAAGTGGCCTAACTTCTCTGGGTCTTATTTTCCCAACTACTTTCCAGGGTTAGTATCATGATTAAGTGACGGCCAATACATGGGGAGCATACTCTGTAACTAAAAGTTATCCACAGATATTAGCATTTGAGGGTTATTGGAGCATTAAATGAGATAACTTATGGAAAGCATGCAGCTGGTGACTGGAGCAGAGGAAAGGACACATAGTTGGTGGCTGTCATGGGTAGTGATGGTGATGGTTTGAGGAGGTGACATGGTACAGCCCTGCCTTCAAATGCAAGCTCTGTCACTTGCTTGCTGTGTCAGGGACTGAACAAGTTGCTTACTCCTCCTAAGCCCTGTTTTTCTCATCTGTAAAAGGGGACTGACAATATCTTACACTCTGGCAGTTGCGAACTTCAGATAAGCTCAGCAAGGAAAGCACTCAGTGCAATGCCTGTGACACACTCATAAGTTATTTCCTCCTTTGTCAGAAGTCAGAAAGCTGTTTGGTTCTAAGCACTTTATCCGCAACTGGTCTCCTACATATCCAGATTCTACAGGACTCCTAGCTCCTGGAACCTTTTAAGGGGAGTGAGAATTCCCGTGGATGCCCCAGTACCTTCTGAAGGCTTCTGTTTCGCTCTTCAAACCTCATGCTCACACCTGTTGCCTCCCTCTCGCACCTTGTGCTGATCCTTTGGGGTACCCTATACAATGCAGGCAATAGACCAGCTCCATTTTCTTCCCAGGAATGTGGCGAGGACCATCAAGGCGATCTACATCACCTTTAGATGGTCAGGTATGTTGCACACATTAGTTACTGCTCTTGTTAATTTTGCTGTTGCTAATAGAGGGCATTGGTGGTGAGGCCAAGGGACTGCCTGGCTCTCAAAGTGAAGATGGGTCTTAAAGAGAACAAACCAAGCTCACCCTATTCCATGTACATCTTTTTTATTATCACTTAAACTTGACTTCAGTGTCTGGCACAGAGTAGGAATTGCGTATCTTGCACACAGTAGGTCCATAGTAGGAATGTGTTAAGAATTGGTTACAATCGCTGGGCACAGTGGCCCATGCCTGTAATCCCAGCACTTTGGGGGGCTGAGGTGGGCAGTCACGAGTTGAAGGCCAGCCTGGCCAACATAGTGAAACCCCATCTCTACTAAAAATACAAAAATTAGCTGGGCGTGCTGGCACATGCCTGTAATCCCAGCTACTTGGAAGGCTGAGGCAGTAGAATCGCTTGAACCAGGGAGGCAGAGGTTGCAGTGAGGTGACATCGCGCCACTGCACTCCAGCCCAGGCGACAGAGGGAAACCCTGTCACACACACACACACACACACACACACACAGAAAGAAAGAAAAGAAATGTACATGATGATGATGATGATGATGATGCCTAAACATTGATTAAGTGCCTACTGTATGCTAGGCACTCTATGTGCATGCTATTTAAATTCTATCTTTGAGGTAGAAAGTGTTATCTTCATCTTACGCAGGAGATAAAATAACAAGGTCAGGGAGGTCAGGGATTGACGGGCTCCCATCACACAACAGCCCATGACAGAGACCCATCTATGTCCAGATGTTCTGCATCCAGAATCTATATTCTTCTCTTTAGGGTCTAGGCCAAGCTGTTGCTGGAAAGTGGTCATCAGCTTTTCAGTGGTTGATCCCTCTGCTGCCTTGGACAGCACAGTCGTGGGCTGTGAGGCTGCCTCCTTTGTCCTCATCAAGGATGCAAACATCCCCTAAAGAGCCCTTGAACTGCAGGAGGCCTGAGTAGGGGTCTGCGTTTTTAAAAGGTGGGAGGGTCCTTCTCAGGTGCCTCATAATTGCTGCTGTCCTACAGATTGGCAGTCCTGATGTTCCTTTGGCCTCTGAAAGGTCCAGTCCCTCTGTGTGAATCAACGGAGTGGCACCTGGGTGGCTAACCTTCCCCGGACTACACTGCTTACTGTACACCCTCTGCACACTTGCCTATAATTGCCCCAGTGAGAAAAAAGGGGACCAAAGATAGGCCCTTGGAGGGATTTGTCTTTTAAAGAGGAGCTGGAATCTCTGCTCACAGTTTGAGATGGCAGGGTTCAGGCCAGGCGGAGAACTGTGGCTTTTCCCAGCAGGAGCTTGTAACACGTGGTGGGTGGCTGTGCTTGCTTTGTCCAGAGAGAACAAAGTGAAGAACTCTTATTCCATCTCCAGCAGGCATGACTGTTGTTCAGAGAGGATTTATTGGCTCTGAAACCAAAGCTAGCCATGTTATTTACTGGAAATGCCATGGCAGGAACTCTCCTTTTTAATAAACCAGAGAAAAACCTGACTTGTTTGGAGCAGGCTGGTTCACACCCATCCTGGGCTGAGGCACCAAGAGCACGGTGGGGAGGAACTTTCTTCGCCCAGGTGCTGCTGCCTCTGCCTCTGCCTCTCACAGCGGGAACCAGCTGCTTTCATGCCCAGCAGGTCCAGCCCAGTCACAGGCCTCCTTCACATAGCCTGCTGGCCTGGGCTTCCGGCAGCATCTGCCTGTGTGCTCTTATCCAGGAGGATAGGGAAAATGCTGGCCCTGGAGTCAGATAGTTCCAACTCAACTCTGCTGCTGGCAGTATGTGCCCCAGGGTGGGCACTGAAACTCTCGTTGTGAGGTGTGGCTAGTGATGATAACACCCACTTGGGAAGCTCATTCAGAGGAGAAAATGAGAAAAAGTATAGAAAGAGCTGCTCATGGTATCCGACACAGGGTAGGTGCTCAAAATATGGTAGCTATTCCTATGACCATAAAGGATATTAAAGCATAGGTCATGGCAAAGTCAGGCCCAGCCTCAAATCCCAACTCCTCCATTACTAGCTGAATGGCCTATAGCAAGTTCCATTAAATTCTCTGAATCTTGGATTTCTTTGCAGAAATAGAAACTGTACTCAGTTCCTAGGGTTACTGTAAAGATGAACCAAAGTGAGGGATACAGACTGGCACTGTTTTTGATACATAAGAACTCAAGAAGACTTAGTAATATATATTTAAATGCTACATGGTGGGTGTTCAACGCCCCTCAGTTCTGTGTTGTAGGACCCCATGTTAGTCCCATGTTGGATCTCCCTGGGGCTGAAAGGTTGTACTGTGCTCACATCGTTGTGTGTCACCTGCTCTGCCAGACACTGGGCCCTGTCTGTGCACTTGACTTCCTCCCAGGACTCAAGTGGGAGAAATATTCTCAGTGGGTAGGTCTAATTCCTTTTCCAATACCTTTCAGAATCCACCTGAACTTAGGGCAGGAATCTGGGCCATGCGGAGTTCAGACTCAAAACAGGATGCAAACAGACACAGATTAAAAGTGAGAACCTTTTTTTTTTTTTCTTCAGTTGAAAAGAAGAATCAATGATGCTGAAATTTTAGACCAAATTTGTTCTTTTCCAGAGATACTGCACTATGGGTAGGGCGGGAGGCCTCTCTATCAGAAAGCAGGTGAAAGATGTGTCTCCGGACCCCAAAATGGCCTTCTTCACAGGAGGGGGCTGCATCAAAAGCAGCATCTCTTATGCTACAAACACAAGTGATGGATCCATGAAGCTTCAGCCCCATACTATGTGAAGTCACACAAGGAAAATAGGAAGGTGCCCATTATGGGTTTGCCCTGCAGACCTATTACATGTCAGACACTGTGCTTCATACTCCACAAACAGCTCATGCGATTCCCTGTAACATGAGTTTGACTATCCTTGTTTTATAGAGGAGGATATTAAGGATCAGAGAGGCTAATGAGCTTGTGCAGATCTCACAACTAGTAAGTTCTCTGAGGCAGGGACTGCATCATCTTCATCCATTCATGCACCAGCGGTAAACAAAATACTCAGTACACGTTAGGAACTTGATCAGTGTTGAAGCAAAGGAGGACAAATGAATTTTCTAGCCTGGTTTTCTACTTACCCCATACTCCCAAATTTCTTACTGTTTCTCACACTTGCCAAGTCTCTTTCTGGTGCCTGTTTTGAGGTCTGCACAGGTCCCTGTGCCTAAAATATCTTTCTCCCGCCTTCACCTAGAAAACTCGTTCCCTGCCCACAGAATGAATTCAGGGAATAGAAAAAACGAACGAACGAACGAACGAACAAACAAACAAACAAAAACACACAAAAAACAAAAAACCTCACATTCCTTCTTCAAGACCTATGTCCAACGTCAACTTTTCTGTGAAAAATGTTTAAAGTCCTTTCAGTAGAGTTAGTATCTCCTGTGTTGGGTCCTATAGCAATTTGGGTACCCCTCTCTTAGAGCACTTATTACGTGGATTTCAAAACGTAATTTTATACCCTTTCCTTTCATTAGACAATGAGTGGTTTGAGGGCGAGGCCGTGTGGGGATTGCCTTTGTGCCTGGGTGTCTATATCTTGGAGGGCAAACCATGCCTTATCTTCATGGAAATATCCCTTAAACAGATTCACTTCTTTTTTAATTTGAAAGTAGCATGTTCGGCCCCTACCTACTGGGAGTGGAAGGTACTTCTCAGGTTGTTGATGCCAGGAAATGGATACACAGAAAATTATCATGACGTGACTGGCAATTACAGGCTTTGCAGCAGAAACTCATCCCAATATCAATAGTAAATTGACCTTTTGACTCATACTTTGCTCTTCTGTGAGTTTGACACACGTGGATCAATTCCTCCATGTCTCACTGTCTAGACATCTAGAGACAGAGTCAGGTTAGCCCCCACCAAGGCCCCACCCTAGGCCTCTGCTCTTGGCCTCACAAATTCAATGTTTCTGTCAATGACTCAGACAAATACAATGAGCTTTTGCTCATCACATTTTCAGATGACAAGGCAGTGGCAGGGATGGTGATTATGTCAGATGACAGAATCAGGATCCAAAATGATCGCAATAAGCTGGAACAAAGGGTCAACCCATTTAGCAGGGATTAATATTGGATCCAGAAACCAACTGCACAGGGAGGGATTGGATGGGGGTGGCGTGACTTAGCAGAAGCATCAAAGGCTTGTTTACTCAAGAATGAGTTAAACACAAGCCAGAGAGTGGTGTGGCTATGAGGAGTGGAAGCTGAGCATGCATTATTAAAAGTAGAGGAACTAGAAGGAAGGAGGAGATTGTCTCACTGGACTTGTCTCTGGTCTGTCAGCACCTGGAATGGGATACTCACTTCTGGCCCCCACCTGTTAAGTAGGGCTTTGTCCCAAAGTGGTTCATGTCCCAAGGAAAGTGACCTGATACTGAGACACTCAAATCCATGAAACTTAGGGAGTGTTACCCTGTAGAATAGGCACTTAAGAAGGAACATGATCGCCCTTTCCAAATACCCAAGATTTTGTCACATTGAAGGGTGATTTTGTAAGGCTAATGGACAGATTCAATATTAATTGGTAAAAGTGTCAGCCAGACATATCTCTGTTCTGTATAAGAAAGAAAGTTCTGGCCGGGCGCGGTGGCTCAAGCCTGTAATCCCAGCACTTTGGGAGGCCGAGACGGGTGGATCACGAGGTCAGGAGATCGAGACCATCCTGGCTAACACGGTGAAACCCCGTCTCTACTAAAAAATACAAAAAACTAGCCGGGTGAGTTGGCGGGCACCTGTAGTCCCAGCTACTCGGGAGGCTGAGGCAGGAGAATGGCATAAACCCGGGAGGCGGAGCTTGCAGTGAGCTGAGATCCGGCCACTGCACTCCAGCCTGGGCAACAGAGCGAGACTCCATCTCAAAAAAAAAAAAAAAAAAAAAAAGAAAGTTCTAATAAGTCAGTGCTGTTCACTAGGGGAATGAGCTGCCCTGTGATACTAGGATGTCTCTTTTATTTGAACTGTTTGTCAGGAGTGTTATGGGAGGGATTATGATGTTGGAGGGAGGTATCAACTTCCAGGTGCCATCCACACTTGAGAGGCTGAAGTTCCAAGTTATATCTGTTTACCTGTTACTTTAACACTGTGAGTTTCCCTAGGCTTCTCCAGTCCAGTGAGGAGGAGAATGGAAAAGTGGGCATTATAAGAGATGCACTCCATGCTGTATCTGTTCTGCCAAGGGCAGATTATTGACCTTGGAAGGACATGTCCTTCAGTCCTCTCTGTGCTCAGATAGAATTCTTTCTGTAAGGTTCCTCCTTTTCCCTTGCAAATAGACTCAGACCTCTAGGCCAGCCCAAGCCAATCTGAGTCCCTAGAATATGAGCCCAAGTCCCCTTAACTGGTACTCACACTCCTTGATAACTATGTTGTTTGCATTTCATATCCATAGGCCTCATATGCCCAATGCCATCATAAATACCCGGAAGGCAAGGCCATCTCTTCTAATGTGAAGCACATCCCCCATAATGCAAGGATTAGGAGTGCATGCTCTAAAGTCAGACAAACATGGGTCCAAATTCCAAATTCCATTTCTCTCCTTTATTAGCTGTGCGAGCTTGAGCAAGACATTAACCTATCTGGGGCTTCTTGTCTGTAAAATGGGAGTGATAACAATACCTGTCTCATAGGTTGTTGTAATAATTAAATAAAATATATAAGTGAAGAACTTAGCAAAATGTTAACCCAGGTCAAATGCTCAACATACATTAGCCACTAATACTCTGCTATGAGTATAAGACTGAATCGACTATCTTTGGTTGCTGCCCACTCTTCAGCCTGGGTTTTCCCTGGGCTCTGCACTCCGGCCTCCCTCCCCAGCCCCTGAATCCCTCCCTTTGGGTTTCACCAGGAGCTGTTCTTTTCAGCACCCTACTTTCTCTTGAGTGAACCCCACCATTAGCTGTGGTCACTGTTCCTACATCCCACCGTCTTCAGGGCACGTCACTCTCTCTTTCCTCACACACAAAACCATTCCAATTCTAGCTTTCAGATTTTTCTTATTTCAGAAATATCTGAAGCTGTTCTCTCATATGCCTTGCATTTTAACAACTTTCATCACTATTGCTCATTTTGATCTGTTTAATAACATGTTTTAAACTAATCCCTTGTAATAAAAGGATTTCATTACTAATGGAGACAGCTGCGTAATGCAGCAAGTTCATTAGTTTTACTTTTCTGATGAGGCCTGCCGGAGTCAAAAGTTCTGCAACTCTGCAGAGTTTTGGCAGGAAGTGTTGCCTGGGTAAGCTGAGAAGAAAGAAATGTCCAGCGCAGGGACAGATCCACAGGCTGCAAAAAGAAAAGTAGAGTTTGTGTCTGCAAAGACTGGGTGGAATGGGCAGAGGAATCCCTGTCTGGAGGCCAGGTGATAACTGTGAGAAGGAATAGCAAAGTCTTGATGGAGACAAGATAGTGTACTGTTAGCCAGGGGCTCCTATGATGGTGACCGATCAAGGTTTACAGGCCCTATCTGCCTGTCTGCTCCCCTGCTGTTGACAGAAACTGCTATCTCCACACTTGACCTCTAGAGACCCACCTGTATCTCTAAGTGTCCACTTGCCTCTCCATGTGACTGTCTGTCTCATATTCACCTTCTACTTCATCTATCTAAAGCTGGATTTCTCACCTTCCCCTATATCCCACCCCTCTTACCACCCCTGAAACTTTCCAAGTGTTATTCATTCCAGTGAATGGCACCACTGTATACTCAGTTGAAAACCTGGGAGTTATCCTTGCTATCTCTCTATGCCTTACTGCTGTGATCCAATTAGTCACTAGTCTGTTTGGATTTTACCCATTAAATAGAGTTTGAAACCACCCACTTCTCCCCCCAATGACTTTACCACCACCTCTCTGAGCTGCAGCCATCCCTCACCTGGACTCTAATTTATACCTAATGCCACATTATTCTCCAACCAGGAGCAAGAGTGATCTGTTGGGTCACATCACGCCCCTGCTCTATGGCTTTTAACCTAAGAACAATCCCATTAACATCCTTAATGTGGTCCATGGGTGCCTGGAAAGAGTGGCCCCTTCTGATCTTTCGGCCTCATTTAGTGTCATTTACTGCGTGACTCTCAGACTTCCTGGGCGCCTTTTATTTTAGTTCCTCCAACACATCAAGCTGCTTCCCTCAGAGCCTTGGCCTTTGCATTTCCATGAAGACCTCAGAGTGGCTCGTGTGTGACTGGCACTATGCTAAGCATTTACATAATTTTTTTTTTTTGAGACAGAATTTTGCTGGGATTTTAGCTGCTTTAGAGTTTAGCTGGGATTACAGGCTCCTGCCACCACGCCTGGCTAATTTTTGTATTTTTAGTAGAGATGGGGTTTCACCATGTTGGCCACGCTGGTCTCGAACTCCTGAGCTCAAGTGATCCATCTGCCTCAGCCTCCCAAAGTGCTGGAATTACAGGTGTGAGCCACTGCGCCTGGTCATTTACCTGCATTATTTCATTCAAAAATCACAACAAAGCTAGGAAACAAGCACTCTTCTATCTCCATTTTATAGATGAATAAATTGAGGCTCAGAAAGATCAAGGCGCTCATCAAAGGATTCAGACCCAGCTGTGGCCCAGTCCTTGTGGAACAAGCCAAGTGCTAACAGGAGTGTTTGTCAGCTCTTTTCCCAGTCAGATGTCCAAGTCAGCAGAGGGGACTTCCTCCTCAACCAGGGAGTTAGTCCTGGCCCAACAGGGAAATGGTTATGGACCTTTATCATTTTTCTCTTTCTGCAACCTCTTCCTCGTTCTTCTGGCAAGACACAGACCCTCTCCCACCTAGCCCCACGTAGTAGGCTGAGCAATTCCACGCACCCGCGCCACTCCCACCTCCCGCTGCCCCGAAACAAATCAGATCATAATCTCTGGAACCTGCAAACGTCACCTAATATGGCAAAGACTCTGCAGCTGTGATTAACTTCAGGCTCTTATGATGAGGCCATTACCCTGGCCTGGAAAGCAATCTTCTAAGAGGGAGGTACATACAACAATATAATTATAGTTAACAATACTTTATTGTACACTTGAAATTTGCTAAGAGGGGAGATCTTAAATTTTTTCACCTAGGAATAAAAGGGGAGGCAGAGGAAGGTTTGAGCACAGACAGAAGAAAAGGCAATGTGAATTTGAGACTAGCCTGGCTAACATGATGAAACCCCGTCTCTACTAAAAATATAAAAATTAGCCGGGGAGTGGTGGTGCGCACCTGTAATCCCAGCTACTCAGGAGGGTGAGGCAGGAGAATTGCTTGAACCCAGGTGGCAGAGGTTGCAGTGAGCTGAGATCGAGCCACTGCACTCCAGCCTGGACAATAGAGAGAGACTCCATCTTAAAAAACAAAGTAAAGCAAAACAAAACAACAAAAAACAAAACAAAAAGAACAACAACAAAAAAAAAACAGGGCAATGTGATCACTGAGGCAGATTGAAGTGATGTGGCCACGGGCCACAAGCCAAGAAATGCCAGCAGCCAGCAGAAGCTGAAAGAGGCACACAACGGACTCTTCCCCAGAGCCTCTGGAGAGGGTACAGCCCTGCTGATGCCTTGACTTCAGCCTAGTGGACTTTTGGCTTCCAGAACTCTGAGAGAATAAATATCTGTTGTTTTAAGCTCCTCACTACATGTGAGAATGGGCCCAGGGCTGCTGGCCACAGTTTTCAACTTTGTAGAGAAGTTAATCTGATCAAAGTATATCCATACCACAGAGAATGAAGGTGGGTGGAGGTTCCAGTCATCCCAGAGGCTAGCTGCTTACCCTCTGCCCCACTCCTCACGTGTGCATATTCATGGATGGTCTTTTCCCCTTTCTTAAGGATGTAGACTTTTATCAGCAGTGATCACTCTTTCACCAGGGTGGCTCTGGCTGCATTTCCAGGAATAATTTGGTCCAGACCTGCCTCCCATCGTAATTGGCTAGTTTACCACATGGCATAGACTAGTGCTGTGAGCCCAGGGGTCTCTTAGTATAACCTAGGCTCTGCTGTGGTAATCAATACCTGCCCCACAACTTCAGTGACTTAATGTAGCAAATGTTCACTTCTTGCTCACACAAAGTCCAAGGTAGTGTGGCTGCACTCCCTGTGGTAACTCAGCAATCCAGGCTGCTTCCAACTTGAAAGACCTCCATCTCAATTCACGGCCTCTGCAGGCACATCAGCACCTCGGAGCTCAGGAGCTCATGAAGAAGTTACTCCCACTGTTAGTTTGTTTGTTTGTTTTTGAGACAGAGTCTCACTCTGTCACGCAGGCTGGAGTGCAGTGGCACAATCTCAGCTCACTGCAACCTCTGCCTCCCAGGATCAAGCAATTCTCATGCCTCAGCTACCCAAATAGCTGGGATTATAGGCACAAGCCACCATGCCTGGCTAATCTTTGTATTTTTTGTAGAGACAGGTTCTTGCTGTGTTGCCCTGGCAGGTCTCAAAATCCTGAGCTCAGAGCAATCCACCCAACTCAGCCTCCCAAAGTGCTGGGATTCCAGGCGTGAGCCACCGTGCCCGGTTCACTCCCACTCTTAACTGCACTCAAACAGATGGCACAACGTATCCCTTCTGTCTATAGCTCATTGACTGCAACGAGTCACCTGAGTCTGAACCTAACTTCTAAGGAGGATGAGGAATGTTGATATGAGCACTAGAAGAAGAGGAAAATGGAAATAGTAAGATTTACAAATCAATACTACAGGGAGGTCACCCCAATTTTGCTAGTGGATTCTAGGCTCAAAGGGAAATCTCATCATATGTGAAAAATTGCTGGGCAGGGTTTCAGCAAATATGTCAGCAGAGCAAAGACAACATGAAGAAACTATGAGGCTAGATGTTATAAGTGAGACTGGGTAGGAAATTAATGAATTCACTCAGGACTAAGACACCTAGCTCATTAGTTAAATCTGTCTGCAGAGGAAAGATCAAGGAAGAGGTTTGGAAAGCACTTATCACAATAGCCACTGACAAGAACATTCTGTCTGTCTTCATGCAGAATCTGTAGGCCGGCATACATTTCTGAAAGTCCTGAGATACTTGGGAAACTATTTATAAACAGGAATAATGATAAAATTAGTTTGGGGAAATGAAGCTTGAGCACAAAAAACATTTTCCAAGGGTTGTGGGTAAGTAACAATGATGAGTGAAACACAGTACACTTCATCAAGCAAGTATGAATGACCAACTCTGTGCTGGGCTCCATGTGGGGCCTCAAGAATCACCGCCTGCTGAGGCCCAGGCTGAGACTGGCACATGCTGCTCCTTCTGCTTGAAATGTCCCTTTCCACTGGGCACTGTGGCTCATGCCTATAATTCCAGTACTTTGGGAGGCTGAGGCAGGTGGATCACTTGAGGTCAGGAGTTTGAGACCAGCCTGACTAGCATTGGCAAAACCCTGTCTCTATTAAAAAGACAAAAATTAGCCAGGCATGGTGGCCCGTGCCTGTAATCCCAGCTACTCAGGAGGCTGAGGAAGGAGAATCGCTTGAACCCAGGAGCTGGAGGTTACAGTGAGCCGAGATCAGACACTTCAGCCTGGGCCGCAGAGCGAGACTCGGTCTCAAAAAAAACAAAACAAAACAAAACAAAACAAAACAAAACAAAACCCTTTCCTTCTTCTCTTTTCTTCCTTTAGTGAGCTCTTCCCTTTCTTTAAAAGTGCAGCTCAATTGTTTTGTTTGTATTCATGTAGTTTGTAATTATATATTGCTATGCAAAAAATAGCACCAAAATTTTGTGGCTTAAAAAACTCACCATGTATTATCTCACAGTTTCTGTGCAATCCAGGAATCCAGAAATGGCTTCGTTGGGTGCCTCTGCCTCAAGGTCTGTCACAAGGCTGTAGAGTGTCTTCCAGGGCTGAAGGCTCAACCTGGGGACTTCTGTGATTGTTAGTAGGATTCAGTTTCTTGAGGACTGTTGAAATCCTCACTCGTTGGCTGGGGGCCAACAAATCCTCTGCCGCTAGGACCTCTCCATAGGGCAGCTCATAGAAGGGTAACTGGCTTTACTCAGAATGCGTGAGAGAGCATGAGACAGCACTCAAGATGAGAGCCACAGTCTCTTTGGAACACAGAGGTAGGCTCTTTGAGTCTGTTTGTCATTTCAGAGGTGATATCTATCACTTTTGCCATATTTTCCTCATTAGAAGCACGGCACTCAAGGCTAACCCATGCTCAAGGGGCAGGGGTTACATAAGTGCTTGAATACAGGAGGAAGAGATCACTTGGGCTGTCTGAGAGGCTGCCTGCCACATGCTCCTTTCTCCAGGTTGGAGCAGCTGGCAGATAGAGAAAGAGGGAGGAAATTGTATAGCCTGTACAAGTCTTCCCTAATCTTCTCCCAACAATGTCCCAGATTCAGATTTGCTGCTTAGAATCTGAGAGCTGAAATGGACTTTAGAAATTATCTTGTCTACTATCCTGATTTTATAGAAGATGAAAAAGACATAGAAGGGGTGTATGACCTTCCAATAGGGATGGAATTATTTGCAGAGTGGAACCTAGAACTCAGGTCACCTGCTTTTTCCAAGTGGACTCCAAACTTCTACTCTCTCCCACTTACTGTCTTCCTGATCTTTTACAACTTGATCAGCATTGGTCATTTTACAGAAATTATTCTCTTGAAGGTCACCTAAAAACTTCTTGGTCAAGCATTCAATCATGATTTACTTCTTGAGTTCTTACCCCTTTCGGCTTCCCTGAGACCACACAGGTCTGGTCCCAGCTTCTCTTAGTCCTCCCCTGTACTAAGCAAAAAGTTTTTACAATATCCCAGAGACTCACTTTTTTGCCTTTGCCCTTTTCCTGACATCTAAGTCCTTGATGGACTTACGTGGTCTCAGGGCTTTGATGATCACCTGCCCTTGCCTTGACCTTGAGTTGCACTCCAGTCCCCCAATATCTAAGTGCCTAGTGGGCGTGTTCACTGACATGTCAATGTTAATCATATACAAACTCATCCACGATAGTATGAACACCTCCAACTACCATTTGTTGAACTCATGTATGTGCCAGGTCCTATGTTAAGTGATTTAATTATGTTTTCCTATTTAATCCTCCCAAGAACACTCCACAGTAAATAATAATCACATTTTGTAGAAGAGAAAACTAGGCTTAGAGAGGTTGAAGTGACTTGTATGATATCCTATAACTTGCAACTGATCCATGTTATTTTGATTCCAAAATTTTTAAACAGTGTGCTCATGATCTCCCTGAAACTGCTCCTTCTGGACTGTCTTACTTCTGTTTCTGTTTTGCCTTTTGCCAATGGATTCAAAATCTTGGAGTTTATATCATGTGGAACACCTCTATGTCTTTGTATGTGTTCTTTCTTCCTGAAAGGCCCTTTTCCTTTTTCTTTCTTATTTAATTAATTAATTAATTTATTTATTTATTTATTTTGGAGACAGAGTCTTGCTCTGTTACCCAGGCTGGAGTGCAGTGGTGCGATCTTGGCACACTGCAACCTCCACCATCTCCTGAGTTGAATAGATTCTTATGCCTCAGCTTCCCAAGTAACTAGGACTACAGGTGCCCACCATCATGCCCAGCTAATTTATTGTATTTTTAGTAGAGATGGGGTTTTGCCATGTTGCCCTGGCTGGTCTCAAACTCCTGAGTTCAGGCAATCCACCCACTTTGGCCTCTCAAAGTGCTAGGATTACAGGTGTGAGCCCCACACCCGACCCCTTATCCTAATCATCAGTATGCATCTCCTCTCCTGACCTCCTCCCCTCTTTCCTGACCTCCTCCCCTCTCTCCTGTCACCACACTAAGATTATTACTTCTTCTGTGGTGTTGTATGGCCAAGTCACAGTGAGCTTGACATTTGCCTCATTGGCTAGGTCTTTGCATAGGAACCAAGGCATCCTAATGTTGAAATGGTGCCAGAGAATGCCCCTATGACAGTAGCTAATCCCTGAGCTATAATGGCTTGGATATCTGTGGGCATCCCTCTGCACGGTATACTTTATAGAAGCAGAGACCGTAACCGTTCACCTTTGTAGCTCCTGTCCTGGCAACAGACGCATGATGGTAAACTAGTCATCTTTGATGCATCTCATTCCTTTAATTCCCACAGCTAATTAGTAGATAAGCCCTGCAGACTGTTCTTTGTTAGATTTTTCGTATCTCTTTCTCAATTTCAATTTCTCCAGTCCCCAACCCAAGTCTGTGTCTCCTACCTCTCATGCAGCCCATTGCAATCACTTCCAAACTCGCCTCCTGGGCAGCTCCTTGCTCCCTTGTCCAGTTCATTCTGATGATCTCTATTCTATTAACATTTCTTTGTACACAATGCTTGCCTGCTCAATGGCTCCCTGGTGCCTACATAATAAAACCAAAGCTCCTGATCTTAGCTTTCAGTAACTTTCCCAATGCACCTTAATGACTTAACACACCCTCTGGTATCAGAGTCACTGTGGCGCTATATAAATGACCTGTTGTAGCCATTCGCCATGGCTTTAATGCTCCTCTGAGTTCCACTTCCATGTCATCGCTCATGCTCTTCCTTCTGCTTGGAATGTTTTTCCTTCTCCCCTCAACATATATAAACTGTACCCTGTCTTCACATCTCAGCTTAATCCTCACTTCTCCACCAGCCTTCTCTAACCACCTGAGCCATAGCAACTTTCCTTATCCAGTGTAGGAGAAAAAGCTTGAACCGCACTATCTGAGAGCTATGGGTCAACATTTAAACCACTGACTAGTTGTGTTGCCTTGGGAAACTTATAAAACCTCTTAGGCTTAGCAAAATGGGAATAATCAAACCTATCTCATAGGGCTGTGGAGAGGATGAAGTAGGGGAATATATGTGCTGAAAGGAAGTTCCAGTTGGTGACCTAAGGTGTGGCATCCTAAGATTCAGATGGAACCAGGCAAACCGGGGGAGTCCATACAGTAGACCAACAATGTCATTCTGCACCAAGAGAAAGAACTCATCATCCACGATGTCTAAGAGTTCAAGTCACTGGGCTTGACTAAGGCCATACGTTGGTGACAAGGACCAAACATGGAATGAAGGGTCTGGGCCAGGGGACCATGCTTCTGGATTTAAACTCCAACACTTCTACTTAGTCGTGTAATCTTGGGCAAGTTTATTCACCTCTTTATGTCTCTCTTTCCTTGTTTCCAAAGTGGGGATTAAATATGGAATCTATTTGATAGGATTAATGCGACAATAAGTGAAACATGCATAAAGAGTTTAGCACACCTCTGGCAGAGTGTAAGCTTTTAATAAATGCTAACTAATATGTTTTATATTGTTATTCTCCAGCCTAGTCTCTATATGGAGTTGGCTTCATCCCAGGGTGACGGGGCTATAAGTAAAAATGGAAAGAGATGTTTCACTAATCATCCCTGGGAGAGCTCAGTGGGAGTAGAGGGAAGCCTGCTCCTAGCATCTGTTACAGAGGGTAGTGCAGGTGAGAATGCTGCCACAGAAAACAGCCTAAAACTGGGTCACCCATCAGAAGGAGTAGAGCATCAGCTTTCAGCCCTGGCTGCAAGTTGAAATTTGGTGATTTCAACAAATGCTGATACTTGGATTTCACCACCAGAGTTTCAGATTCAAATTACTGGGCTGGGCCCACATATGTATATTTTTTGAAAGCCTCTCAGGTGATTCTATTGTGTAGCTAGGGTTGGAAAACACTTGTTGCAGGAAAGACAGTAGTCAAGGTTAGAATAATATGAACAGGGTATAAGGGACAGAGAAAGAAGAGGTTCAGAGACTAGAGCAGAGCTGAGGGGACATGATCCCAGAGACAGGGCTGGGACTAGGGTGAGCCAAGTGAGGCACCCCGGGAAGAAAAGTTTGTGGAGAGTGAGTGCTTCCTTAAGTTTTGTACCTTAGACTCCTAACTTGCTTCACCTTAGAACAGTCCTGCCTGGAAACATTCCTGGGGACTTGCAGCAATGTCTTAAATGTTTCCTGTGGATGCTGGTATTGGTTGGTCATGTCTTTTTTGAAGCATATATACAAAAAGAGAAAAGACTAAATTTCTACTATCATTAATCATGCATCCATCCACCTACCCATCTACCCATCCATTCTTCCATCCACCTACCCACCCATTCATTCATTCACCCATCCATTCATCCTTCCCTCCCTCCCTCCACCATCCATCCACCTATCTATCCATCCTTCCATCCACCTACCCACCCATCCACTCGTCCGTCATTTATTCATTCATCTTTCTATCCATCCATCAATCATCCATTCTTCCACTCACCCACCCACTCACCCACCCATTCACCCATCCACCCTTCCATCAACCTACCCACTCATCCATCCATCTATCCATCCATCCATCCATCCATCCATCTTTCCATCTGTAAGTCCATTTTCATGCTGCTGATAAAGACATACCTGAGACTGGGCAATTTACAAAAGAAAGAAGTTTAATTGGATTTACAGTTCCACATGGCTGGGGAAGCCTCACAATCATGGCGGAAAGCAAGGAGGAGCAAGTCATATCTTATATGAATGGCAGCAGGCAGAAAGATCTTGTGCAGGAAAACTCCCCCTTATAATAATCATCAGATTTTGTGAGATTTACTCATTATCACAAGAACGGCATGGGAAAGACCTGCCCCATGATTCAATTACCTCCCACTGGGTCCCTCCCACCACACGTGGGAATTCAAGATGAGATTTGGGTGGGGACTCAGCCAAACCGTATCACTATCCATCTGTCCATCCATGTATTTGTCCATCCAGTCACTCCTCATTCACCCATTTATTCATTTAATAAAAATATATTGAGAGCCTATAATATGTAGATGCTTTTGTGGGTATGTTGGGAATTCTGTCTCTGGCCTTATGATGGGGAAGACCAGAAACTTTGGAGCCAGGGTCTGGGATAGAGGGGCAAGGTAAGTGCGATTTTCCCATGAGATGCCTGGTAATTTGTAAGAAAGAGCAATAACTTTGGCACTTACCAGTTGTGGGATTTTGACCATATTTCTTAACCTCCCCAGAACGCACTTCCAAAATTTATGAAATGGGAACATTAGGTGGTGGGGATGATTAAACAAGCATCTAATTATGTAAGGCCTGATTCATAGTAGATGTTTATAACAAAGGCCAGAAAAGCTGTAAATGGAAATGGTAGAACCGTCAGGCTCTTGTCTCACTTTTTAATCAATTCGAGGAGAACATCAGATTTTCCTTACCTAAACTGACCTCGTCATAACCAGAGAAACTTAAAACTTGAGATTACAAGGAATGGTCATTTAGTCTGATTCCCTCATTTTACAAATAAAGAAACAGGCCCAGAGAGGGACAGTGCCTTGGCCAAGGATGTGTAGCAAGTGACTGACTCAGGGCATTGGAAGAAGCTCAGGATACTTAGTCCAAGTTCTCATTGCAGCATCCAGGAGCAGATGCACCACTGCCTTCTGCTAAATAGAAAATCAACCTTCATAATAATTATGGTTCTGAAACTGGAATTGTCACAATAGAGACAAGGATCAAAATGTTACATTTCTTGAATATCTGCTATGTAGTAGGCATACATATGCATGTTATCTCACTCAACCTTTATAAGAATGCATGAAATGAAGTATTATGATTATTTTTTTTATTTTATGGATGTGGGAAACTGAGGCTCAAATAGATTAAGTGATGTTCTCAGGAACTCATTGCAGGGAAGTGGTGGTGCTGGACTGGGACCTAGGTCTTTGTGACTTCAAAGCTCATACTCTCTGGGCTTTACCTCATTGCCTCACTTATAGAAGTGACCCCAAAATAATTTATAAACATCTATGTGCCTAGGACTGGCCCTGAATCACTCATGTGAGTCGAAGGTAGAGGATTGATAGCATTTCTCCTCATGGAGACATAGTTAGATCACCTGTCTAACTGTCTTTCATATAATCCTCAAAATATATCCGAAGGAACTTCAGTGACTGAGATAGGCATTGGGAAATTTACCTAGCCCACTTCTCTGCCTCCTCCAGCACCTGAAATTATGCCATTAGCAGTTAGTTCATTTCTTTGGCTGATTTGTGGCTCTCATCCTGAATAGCTAGAAATAGGGATGAAGGCACTATAGGTCATAATAACTAGGCACAACTGAGTTTATGCTTCCCTCCCCCACCTGTTGAATTGTGACTCATCTTTCAAGGCCCAGCACAAATGTCATCAAACACAAGAACTTACAACATATTCTGAGTCACCCCTCTGTGCTGTAGGGTAGCAACACGAGGATGATTGAGGAAGCACAGGTCCTGCCTAGATTGTTCACTGCCTGGTGGGAGGCCAGCTGTGAAAATGCACAATTACAATGCAAGGTGGAAAAGACAACAGTGGACACAGACACAGAGGTGTTCAGAGGGGACTCCCAACCCTAAAGAGGGTGGAATCAGAGACTATGCCTGTTGCCAAATTCCCCTGGAATATCGTTTCTCCACCCTTAGTGCTCACCTAACACTTTGCATGACCCTGTCAAAGCACTAATCTAGGCTGGCCATTTGTGAAGGTCCATTTTTTTGTCTGTCTTAGGATGTGAGCTCCTTTGGTAGAAGTCACTCTGCTCTGTGGTCCCTGTAACTAGCAAGGGACCTTACATGCAGCAGGTGCTCAGTAAATGACAATTGAAGGAAAGAATTGGTGGAAATATGGGACAGCCTAAAGATAAGAGATTGGTGGCAGGATTAGGAAACTTAGAGGAATGATATAGACATGTGAGGGGAGAGAAGCTGGTGGCAGCAAGTTCCTCTAAAGAACATTGGACCTTGGGACCCTAGAGAAAGAGATTCATCAGCCTCCCATCACCCCATCAGCACAAGGTCAGTGCAACAAGAAAGCTGAGGGCATAGCTCAAGGCCTAGCTAGAGGAGTCCCATTAGGCATTTTTCATCTTCCACTTCTACAACACTTTGATTTGCTCTTCGTGTTGATTGAGATCCCAGTTTTGTTGTAAATAATTAACTGCATCATATTTTAAAATCTTTCTTTAGTCGAATCTTATTCTTTTTGAGTCACAGTGATTTATATTTGCCAAATAATGACCTTCTCAATCAGGATCATAGTGGAAAAAAAATATTAGAGTATGAAGTTTCCCATGATGGTGGGAGCAGTGCAGGGGATGGAGGAAGCACAGGGAGATGCCTCTGTCTGTTCTCTTTCCTTGGGGTCCCGACATTAACTGACTCTATGTTTTTGTTTTTCCTTAGCTTGACCACCTTCTAACATACCATATAGTTTAATTGTATACTGTGTGTATCCTTTATTGTTTATCTTCCCCTTCTACATTAGAATGAAAGCTCCAAGAAGTTAAGAATCTTGTCTATTTTGTTCACTGATGTATCTCCAGCATTTAGAATGGGCCCTGGAATATGGTAGGTGCCCACTAAATACTTGTTGAGTGAACTAATAAATAAAAGAACATGAGTTAAACAATCTAAGTTTCAGAAGCCACCCTGGATAAAGGGAAGAGATAACTTACAAAGTTTCAAGCCCATGACTTTTGGAAACCCGTTGGAACCAAGAGAGCATTGAGCCTCTTGGTGGTGGTGGTAGCAGTCATTGTGGTTATGATACTGACGATAATAGTAAAGGTGATTATGTGATGATGGTGGTGATGGTGATGATTATAATAATGATGAAGGTGATGATGGCAGTCATGATGATGGTGATGGTGGTGGTGGTGATGATGATGATGGTGATTATGGTGATGATGGTGTTGGTGATGATGAAGAGAGAATGAACTCCCTCACCCTTGAACCTCAGAGTCAATGGAGTTTTTTCACATCCTTTTCACTTTGGTCTTCACAAAATCCTTCAGAGCTAGCAGCAGCCAACATGATTGCCACCTTTTTCAGAAACCACTAGGATTTAAAGTGATGAAGTGACTTGCCTAGGGCTACACAGCCACTGATGACAGAACCAAGATGGCAATTCAAGTCTTATTGCCCAGAACAAGCTGCCATTTACTGATTTCCTCTTGTGTGCTAGGCACCCTGTGAAGGGCCTTGCATTCCCCTCTTCTGGGAATCTGGGAGTCATAACTGGGACATATCACCACAGATGCCTTGCAGGTGATTTAGGTTCAGATAGTGATGCTGCTATTTTGTGGTGGCCATTTTCTACTGTGTATCCAGAGAAGCAGAGAAAAGCAGGCTGGAGAGAGAGAGAGGAGAATACAACACAGAGATGAGCGAAGATGAAGGATCAGATGGTCCCAGGGAAAGAAATATGGGGTTGGAGGTGCTGTGGTTCCTGATGGTTTCCTGGGCCTTGAGCTCTGTCCTTCATGAGGCTCTTCTTTTTCTACTGCCTCTGGGCTTTACTTATAAATCCCACTTTAGCCAAGATGGCATTACAAGGAATATGTTCACTTCAAACAAAGGATCTCTGACAACCTGTTTGCTTAGGCCTCAAGAAATCAACCAGACAAGACTCCTTTACTGGAGGACAGCCAAAGGCACACTGGGGTGGGGGGCGATGAGGAGGAGGGCTCATCCTTGCAATTCCCAGTGATTACATCCCCCTTCCCCCTCTGTCTCCCTCTTCTACACTCTCTCCTGACCCAGAACAACCCACTTTCCATCCTTGGGTGGTGTTAGTAACAACAACAAAAAATCTCCGATCACCATCTAGATCCCAGTATGGCCTGTTCCCCACTGCATGCTGGCCACCATATGCAGGCATGGTGTCCAGACCTCATCAGTGACTATGAATCAGCTTTTGCTTTCAGTGTGGTCATAGTTTTATGATGCCCCTTCCCCTTAATCTCATCATAAGCGTCCTTTTTGCAGTCTCCTGGCATTTCTGATGGGAGAGAAAGCCACAGGCAGAAAGCCCGCAAGAGTCGGCTCTCCTAAACGGAGTGTGTGTGTGTGTGTGTGTGTGTGTGTGTGTGTATGAACCATGATAGTGGTGGGCAGGACCACACCATCCCTGGCCACCACTCTGCCCTACTTAAAACCTCATTTTTTGGGGGAATAGAAAAGTGAACTCTGCCGACAAGCCTGGGACCCTATCTGCCTCATTAGTTAACTTCCCAAGAAATTTCTCTGAGAAGGGAACAAAATAAGCAGACCTGGGTTACCATAGAGACCTGTCTGCACAGGTCTGGGCCAGATGTCTGTACTAGATCATACATTATTAATTTCTTCCTTGCCAGTGAGGAGGTTGGTCTGGGTTAAGACTGCAAACCACTAAATTTGGTTTCCCCACCAATTTCTCTCTTTTCTCCTCAAACTGCAAAGTCATCTTGATAGGAGATTCTTGAGGTAGGATATATGGAAGGGACCTGAGAGATGGGAGCTAACAGATTGGCTGAGGTTCTCTGTGTGTGAGGTGCCAGGCTCCTTGTTCCACCTACATGTCCTTGCTGAAGATCTCATTATGAGGAAGCAGCAGTGCTCAGGGAATCCGTCAGGGTCTAAAATTTCAACAATGTGGACTATCTTCAGATCAGTCTTCTGGTATGGGAAGACCAAGCAAAAAGAAGTGAGCTTAGAGGATGGTAGAAATGAGTTTGAGGGGAAGAAGCTAAAGAGAAATGTGGAGGGTGAATGTTGGCTGGAGTAGATTTGTGTCATTCGTGAGTGTTGGTGATCTCTCTGACTCCACTCCCTTCCTGAAATATACCTGATAATAGGGACATTTATGAGCCAGAAATCTCTCTTTTGGAAAAAACTGGAGCTTCTATTCTGAGAGCTGAAAAGAATGTAACATCTCCTTAGAACCATGCAATCAACATACAATCAAGGCTTTAAAAAAGATCATTTATTACCATTTGATTCCATTCCAAGGCCTATTCTATGCAAACCACTGTCCAGGAGCTGAGAATTCAAGTTGTTCAGATCTTCCCTTTCACCTGTCCTCACTGTTAACTCTTTCTGTTTCCTACCTGCCCCCCATCCCTGCCACCCCTGCCAGCCTCTCTCTTTTACAAGCAGGTGTTTCTGCTATCAAACTGCCTATAGGTTGAGTTATGATGGTTTGGCAACATGGTTTGGTGACAAACACTTCCAAAATCTCAGTGGATTCTCAGTAGATTAAAACACACAGATTTGTTTCTCACACTACACGTCTAAAGCAGGTCACTGGAGGGATGCCACATCATTGTCACTCAGGGGCCCAGGCTGACGTGGTCCAGGCTCAGGGGCCATGTGAATGACATCACCATCTCAACACTGTAACAGAGGAGAACACAAGGTGAATCACATGCCAGCCTTGAAGTGCTTCCATCCGAGAAGGCTACCTGTCACTTCCACTCTTATTTAACTGGCAAAAGGAAGTCACACAGACGTGCCTAACTCCATAGGGCTAAAGAAGCATAATCTTCCCTTGTGTTGGAAGAAGAAGAGAACCAGAACTACTGGTAAGCACTACCAATGTGTGCTTTGCCATCTATAATCTACCTCCTGAATTCTTCTCTCCCCCTCTTCCCTCTCTGATCATCTATCTGAACTCCATTCCTTGATCCCTTGCCATTCTAGTGCTATCCTCTTCCACCCCTTCCTTTGTCTCCATGCCCTTCTTCCTAACTCTGCCACCTCCTGGCACCTCTCCTGCCCTGCTTCGTCTGTTTCCCACCCAGCCCTTGATGGTCATGCCTCTATCACTTGGTTGCATTGGATAGATGTGATGGAATACAACCTCAGCTCTAACTCTGCAAGTTTCTCTTGTCCCTAATTGAGCTTAATGATTTATGTCTTGTAATGGACACAAATGGGCAAGAATTCCTGGATCTCATTAATAATTTTAAGTATGCCAGAAGTAGGATGTTAAATCCTAAGCAAAAATTAAATGACCATAAAATCTTTGTTCGCTTCCCAGGAGACAATCCTGTTTCAACTTGACAGCTTAATTAAATGCTGGGTAAATTGGACACAACACTTTTAATAAACAGGACTTGGCAGGCCTGGAAAGGAGATAGCAGAGAGGTGAGGATGGGAGAAAATGAAGCTCAAAAAGTAACAAAAGGAAATTAAGTTATGAGAGGTCTGTCTCCCACAGTGTGACCTTTCTGGGAGCTTCAGATATCTTTAAATGACACGAAGGACCCAGAAGATTGTGAAAGAATTGATTCTCTTCTTTGACTCCAGTTTCCTCCAGGGCCATATTGTTCCACAAAGCAAGAAAGCCATTGTCCAGAAATATTCTTGGAAGTCTTTGCAAAATCTCCTTTGGGTCTATGTTTGATTCTTCCTGGACCAAGTTTCTTGCAAGCCTCAAGCCCACTGGGAAAGCGGCTGGTAGGCTGGAGCTGGGGGATTAGATCTGAGGGGCCACATTGTATGGAGGGCTCCATGCACAGGCTCAACTTTTAGTCTCCATATTTTCTTCTACTTTATGGTTTTGCCTTACCCTGGATAAGGCTTTTTGATCATGACTTTGCTTATTTTTTATTTTATTTTTTTAAGTTCCAGGGTGCCTGTGCAGGATGTGAAGGTTTTTTACATAGGTGAACGTGTGCCATGGTGGTTTGCTGCACATATCAACCCATCACCTAGGTATTAAGCCCAGCATCCATTAGCTCTTTTCCCTAATGCTCTTCCCGCCACTGTCCCTCAACAGGCCCTAGTGTGTATTGTTCCCCTCCCTGTGTCCATGTGTTCTCACTGTTCAGATCCCACTTATAAGTGAGAATATGTGGTGTTTTGTTTTCTGTTCCTGTGTTAGTTTGCTGAGGATAATGGCTTCCACCTTCATGAATGTCCCTGAAAACGACATGATCTCGTTCCTTCTTATGGCTGTATAGTATTCCATGGTGTATATGTATCACATTGTCTTTATTCAGTCTATCATTGATTGGCATTTGGGATGATTCCTTGTCTTTGCTACTGTGACTAGCAAAGTGCTGCAATGAGCATATGTGTGCATGTATCTTTCTTTTTTTTTTGACCTTTTTTTATTATACTTTAAGTTCTAGGGTACATGTGCACAATGTGCAGGTTTGTTACATATGTGTACATGTGCCATGTTGGTGTGCTGACCCATCAACTCATCATTTACATTAGGTATATCTCTTTTTTATGGAAGTCTTTTGCACTGACTTCCATAAAACATAGAGAGATATTCTTGTTTAAAAGACCTCAGCAGTTTGAGTTGCCAAATTTGGGAAAGCAAAGGTTTAAGTGATAGAGTAAAAGACTAGGCATGCTTTTTGGTTGCCTAGAACTGGAGGTGGGGACTAGGAGTGACTGCAAATTAACGAACACGGGATTTGTTTCTGGGGTGATGGAATTGATTATGGTGATGATTGCACAACTCTGTAAGTTTACTAAAAATTGTTGAATTGCACACTTGAATGAGTTTTGTAGTATGTAAATTGTATCTCAATAAAGCTGTCCAAAAAACAAACAAACAAACAAAATAATAAGAAATAAATACAAGACTAAAAGCCAGGGCTCAGACAACACTTTCAGGACAAGAGCAGAGGTAGAGAATCAATCCTAGGCCTCCAGATGAGTTTAATTTTAGCCTCTCAAAGGCTGTCTACCTCTGGACAGAGGAGCAACATCTGAAGCAGATGGCTCAACTTCCAATCAGTTGCACTCCAGACCCTTGCCTAAGAGCTCAGTTTTGACCTCACAACTCATCAGCTCCTGTCAAATGCATGTTGAGTTGAGTGACACTAAGAGGGACAACGTATGCATCCTGTTACCACACACTCCTCTGGGCTGTGGAAATTCCAGAGAGCAGAATGTTTGCACTTTCTTTAGCCTAGATACACAAAGAAATGCTTTTGCCACTGTCACCATAATATTGTTTCAATTTTATCAAAGTTCAATGAATGAAATGACCATATAGAGATGATATAGGTATTTCTGGCTATTATATTACCCTATTATCAATTATATTACTACTCGATGTCTTTTCCATGTGACCCAATATAGTAAGTACCCTATGGAATTTAGTACCAAGAAAAAAGTTTCTGTCCTAAAAAACTTGAATGACTTATTTGATAAGCAGTGGGAGGGTGGCTGCTCCTCCTCCTCCTCCCTCTTCCTCTTCCTCTTCTTCCTCCTCCTCCTCCTCTCCTCCTCCTCCTCCTCTCCTCCTCCTCCTCCTCCTCCTCCTCCTTCTCCTCCTCCTCCTCCTTCTCCTCCTCCTCCTCCTTCTCCTCCTCCTCCTCCTTCTCCTTCTTCTTTTCTTTTTTGTCTTAAATGCCAGGACACTCTGGGCTAATGTTAGAGTAGAGGGACAGGCATGAGCTTGTCTCTGATACAACTGTTTTCCCTGCTTTCTGCTCAGCTGCATGCCTCTCTCTCACATTCATTCATTCAATCATCAAATGTTTCTCAAGGGCATCACATCTCCAGAGTTGGAATGATGAGTAAGACCTGGCCTTTGCCCCCATGGAGGAGGGAGACATGGGAATAATTGCAAATAGAATTGCATGGTAGGGGCCTGCTCTGGATGCTATAGGATTAGAAAAAAGAGACAATATGAATAGAGAAATATGGTACAACTTTCCAAAGTAGCGTATTAACTATTTTTTTCTTACTTTCTGTGTTATGGATGCTCTGGTATTTGTGACTTCACTAACTGGAGAGAGATTGCCCCTCCCAGGACTAGCCAATTCTTGGAGATAGCACTCCTTTCATGTGTAAACTAACCAGTTCAGAGCCCATACCCTGAACTATGTTCTCTTTCTGGCTCTTACACCCCAGGAGACAAAATTTCTCTGCTCTAATCACCCAGGGGCCAGGTACCAGACAGTTAGAGACCACCCTGCCAGCCCGAGCCTGCCAGCATTATTTACACTAGCCAATTGTAAACTTTCCCTTGCCCTCCCTTTCCAATGGAAAATGCAAAACAGGCTCTTTCCTTGAAAAAAACCTGGGCCAGGCTTTCCCCTGGCTCCTTCTGCCTCCTGACCCAACCTGGTGTTTTCCACTGTGGCTGTGTGTGGAGTGGTATGCACCTTCCTCTTGGGAAATGTAAGTAATAAAAATCTTTCAATGTCATTGGCCTCTCTGTGTCATACTTAGTCACCCCCATACATTAAAATCTGTGAGTATAATTGATATAGGTAAAGCTTGATGAGCAATTGGGAATTTTTCAGGGGTAAGAATATTCCAGAAGCAGAGCTCACTTATGCATCCACCCACAGACTTGATATGGGAATATTAAGGTGCTGTGTCTGATGCACACTTTCAGCTCTTTCAAGGCAGTCTGCGAACATTCCTCTTTCAATGTGGACGGGGCATAAATTATAAATAATGATGTGTGGGCCAAGTCTTATCTGTACAAGACTGGGTTTTCCTCAAGGTTCTGATTGCTCTTTCTTTTGTTCTGTCAAACACAGAACACAGCACCATGCGGAGTTTGAATCCTGGCTTGTTTTCTTATTAGCTGTGTGTCCTTGTACAAGTTTTTAAGCTTTCTGTGTTTCTGTTTCCTTGATTATAAAATAAGAATAACACCAATAGCCTCCTTAGAGAGCTGCCATGAGGATTAAATAGATTGAAATGTGTAAAACATTTAGAACAGTGGCCAGCAGATGGTAAGGGCTATGCAAGCATTTGCTAAATTATGTTCTGAATCCCACAATGTGAGGAGTACTTATTAAGACCATGGAATCCATAAAGATGTGGAAGGTATATTCTTACCCCTAAAGAGTTTACAAATATAATGAGAGCCTAGAGAAATCTGGAAAATCAAAGGACTGTTCAGGAAACTGTATTTGCAGAAGATGTTGAAAATGATGAAAGTTATAATAGACTAATGTTTTGGCCTTTCTCCAGTCTCAAATAGAGAAGGAAGTAGAGAAAGTGAAACACTGTGGAAAGAATGCCAGATTCTGAGTCTGAAAGACTTGAGTTCAAGGTCAAGGAAAGCTAGCTTTCTAGATCTACCATTTTCTAGCCATGTAATTCAGTTATTTAGTTCCTCTCTTAATTTTTTTCACTTGTATAATGTAGATAATATTACCTACTGTAGCAGGTGGGAGCAAAAGAGATAATAATAGCAATAGCTGACATTTATTGAGCATTCGCCTATGAATTGGGCATTGAATTACGAGTTCTCTAAGAAAATCAGCGTGGAGAAAAGGCCAATGGCTCAATGCCCAAGGTCACTCAATAATAAGTGGCGGATCTGGGATTTGAACTCAGACACTTTGATTCCAGGGTTTGTTCTAATAACCGTTATTTTACACTAAAGCTCTCAGAACTGTACTGGAGTCAGCAGGCACTCATATAATGACAACCATTGTTATTATCTGTGTGGTATCTTTGATCCATTCGGCTAATGGCTCTTGATCATTTTAAGACTCCCTTCAAGTGCTGTCTTTTCTTCCCATCCCCAGAACCATCCTCCTGATACTCCCATAATGCATCACTCAGGGCAAGTATGGGCACAATTCTCTAGAATTCTCAACTTTATATTTTCTTCAAGTGACAGAGAAAAGAGGAAAAGTTCTATAGGATCTCAGGTACATTAATAAAAAATTAATAAAATAAAGTTAGTAATGAAACAGTCTGATTAGAGAAACAATTTGAGCTTCAGGCCTTTGCAGATGAGGAAAATTAGATTGGATAAATGATTTACTCTAAACAGATTTTTTTTTTTTTTTTTTTTTGAGGCGGAGTCTCGCTCTGTCGCCCTGGCTGGAGTGCAGTGGCGCGATCTCGGCTCACTGCAAGCTCGGCCTCCCGGGTTCCTGCCATTCTCCTGCCTCAGCCTCCCGAGTAGCTGGGACTACAGGCGCCGCCACCACGCCCGGCTAATTTTTTTGTATTTCTTAGTAGAGACGGGGTTTCATTGTGTTAGCCAGGATGGTCTCGATCTCCTGACCTCGTGATCCGCCCGTCTCGGCCTCCCAAAGTGCTGGGATTACAGGCTTGAGCCACCGCGCCCGGCCTACTCTAAACAGATTTAATGCAAACACATCGAGACCTTCAAGCCAAGCAAGCCCAAGGAATTCTGGGAGCCAGGTTGGGACTGGCTTGGCTTGGTAGCAACCCTATAGTCTCTAGCCAGGTCAACTTAGGTATTGTATCAAATGCCAGGCTGAGACAAGGAGTGTATCAGCTGGCAACCCAGCCAATGAGAAGGTGCCTAATGGCTTCCAAATGTCAGCATGATGATGTCACTTCCAAATCCTTCCTGTTCGTGGTAGGCAGGCATTTGGGGCCACCAAGACCACACCAGTTCCAAATCTGTGGCTTCCCTGCCCTTTAGAAAAAGAGTGCCACATGTACCCGACAGCCTTGGGGAATGACTTTCCATGAGTTTCCTTTCTTGCTCAGATCTTGGGCAGAGTTTGACATGCAGGAGATGCCGGTGGGACCTATGCACATTAATCAATTTGACTGAATTATCTTTAAAAAAGAGAGAAACTAGCTTAATTCAAAAACCAACCTTTGTTGCATTTTGTGGCTTTCCTTTTCTGTTCTGATTTTTGCTCCCCAACAAATGTCATGTTCATGTGATGCAGTGGCGGCAACACCAGGAACAGGCAGACTTGGTTCCATCTCTTCCATGCTGGGCTATAGTCGTAGGTGAAGGGTAGTGGGGAGGGTAGGATACTTCAGTACAATATGGTGAAAAGAAGCCAGACGCAGGTGTGAATATGTCTCCGGTACTTAGCTATGTGAGCTCAGTTTGTGCATCTTTAAAACGCAGGATAAACATTAACTTACAAATACAAGGCATATGTAAAATGATGCTATAGTAGGTAACTCAATTTTAAAAAAGTTATTCAGTATTTATTAGATGCCTGACGACATACACAATAACTATCCTCCTTTCTCTCCCCTTTTCCACTGAGGAATAACATCTTTATCCTCCACACCCTGGATGAAAATTGATGATAAACAAATGAACAAACAAACAGTAGATTTGGAGAAGAGGTCCGGAAACCACAGAGCACTGATCTGATCTTTGCAAAACAATCAAGAAAACCTTGATGTCTCAGGGGTAAGGCAGTGGAGTGGAAAAGCTACACAAGTGGGGAAGGAGGGGAGCCATAGAGTGACAGATGAGCGAGGACAGGGTAAATAAATGCCCAAGCAATGCTCAGAGAGCCCAGGAAAGAGGGTGTGTACAGAATGTTCCAGTCCTGGCTGGGTGTGATGGCCCATGCCTGTAATCCCTGCCCCTTGGGAGGCTGAGGTGGGTGAATCGTTTGAGCTCAGGAGTTCGAGACCAGCCTGGCTAACATGGACAAACTCTTTCCACCAAAAATACAAAAAATTAGCCAGGAGTGGTGCTGCGTGCCTATAGTCCCAGCTGCTAGGGAGGCTGAAGTGGGAGAAGTGATTGAGTCTGAGAGTCAGAGGTTGTAGTGAACCGAGATCATGCCACTGCACTCTAGCCTGGGTGACAGAGTGAGACTTGGTCTAAAAAATAAATTCTTTTTTTCTAAAAGTTCCATTCCTGAATTTCCTCCAGAAGTCATCAACTCCAATATTCAAGGCATGGGCTCCCAAAGTGAGGTGAGAGGCATCTGCAGTGGGGCATCAACACAGAAACTGGAGTGACCTTCAAAGAGCCAGGAGCTCTATGTAGAGCCCTTCCTTCCCACCTTTGGGAAAGACTAGGGATCAGACGTAACACCTTGTCTGAGAAAACTCCAAGGGTAGCCCTACAATAACCCTAACACTGTTAGGAGTTTGGCCAGAACTGGAGAGAATGATAGAGATGTTTGAAGTTGGCATCAGCCTTGTCTCAGCCATGGTCATTGTACTCCTATTCTCTTATTCCCTCACCCCTCCACTACCAAGTAATTCATCCAGATCAAATAGAATCATGGTTAGGAGAGGAGCGTTCGCAGCAGGCAGCAGTATCTTCTGAAGTTCTGGTAAAGGAGAGTTTTGCGGAGCAGGAGGAAGCTGAGGGAGCTGGACCACTTGTCTTATGCCTGGGGGAGGGGCATGAATAGAGCTAGAATAGAGCCTCAGAAATGAATTTGAGCCTGGCTTTAGGAACAACTGATCCTCCAGCATCCCAGCCCAGTGTGGGTGGCCTCTTGGCCGAGTTTGTTCTATTCTAGCACTGTTTGGCTTGATTCAGCCCACCCCCAGTTTCCACTTGTCCAAATCTGCCCAGTTGATCCAGTTCAGGCCAACATGCACCAGTACAAACCAGCTCAGGGCAGTTCATTCTACCATCCCTCAGCAGGACAGTATCTGTTCCATTCAGTTACAGTGGCTTTAGACTTACAGTTCACACCATTGAGGATGCGTGGAAATTGGCAGATGGTCAGCCTAGGAGTCAACTTCAAAGATGATGGTGTGATTGGTCAGCCTAGGAGTCAGCTTCAAAGATGATGGTGTGATACGCTGTAGCCACCTGAGACAGGTAGCAGTGAAGCTCTAAACGCTGACTCTTCTAAGCCTGGACACTCTAGATGTCTTCTTACCAGACACCCTTTCTAGCAACAGTGGGCAAAATGATGAGGGGCCACAGCACCCAGAAATCACAGCCCTGGAACATGCTGCTCTAAATAAAAAATATGTGTTTTGTGCTGAATTGGATACCCTCTTATAGTAGACCCTTGTCTAGCTGAGTAAGGAGCACTAAGGGTTTAGAAACATATATGAGAGAAAGACATATCAATTGCAAGAAGCCTATCATTTAGCTTATTATTTTTCTCTCTGAATTGGGAAAAAAATAATAATCCAGCTTGGGTCAGCAACATATCCTTCTGCAGATCAGGGCTTGAGAACTACTGCTTCTAGAGGGACTCAAGCCCCCTTGGTAAGCTGCCCCTAGCCCCATGACTGTGGCTCATCTCCAGCCTCCCATCCTGTCCCATCAGATCAGGCTGTGGTCTCAGTGCTTGTCCTTGTCATGAGGTTCTCATGCCCAATCTTCTCCCCATCTGCTGACTTCTTTTTGTCAGTCTTGGACTATCATATTCGTTAAGGCCCTTCCCTAAGCTGGTTGCCCTCAGGTCACTTCTCTCTTCATCCATGCCTGTTGTACTGTATCATCTTTGTGAGGTGAGGTGTCCAGCATAGTACCTTTTCCTCTGCAGCTCTTCGTGGGATGGGGATGGTTTTGTAAACTCTGTAAGAGCAGATGTTCACATCCAGCTGGAGATGTCTAAGATTGAAGTGGATGCCAGTAGATGCTTATTGGAACTGTGTCTGGCACATAGAAGACAGCATAGCATATTTGTCGGATGAATGGATATGTGGTGAGTAAATGAGAGAACAGAAGCTTGAATAAATGAACGAAGGATAAGCCAATGAATGCAAAAGAAAGTGAAAGCATGACTAGGAAATGGTGAAAGAATATTTGAATTACGAGTGAATGAACGAATGGCCACGATGCATGAAAGGCCACAATCAAGTTGATGCTACAGACCACAATAAACATAGGCTGCTACTCCAGGCCGGCCAACTCCGCCTGGGCTAGTGTGTATGGTCTTCCTGGCAGCCCTCCTCAGAATCCTCATTAGAATAGCAATTTTCTACCCTATTGTTTTGAGTTTGGATTATATGCTTGTTACCATTTGTCCTCCAGTGATTAGAAAAACTTTGAGATGGTAAAAAAAAAAAAAAAGAAAGAAAAAAAAAGAAAAAGAGCTTCTCCATTTGTGAACCCCCAAATGAACATCGTTGCAACTCAGGCCAGATTTCCAGAACTGGACTGTCATTATGTCAATCTGATGTTAATTAAAATGGTAATTGGATGAGAGTTTTCAAACAGCCTCCCTTACTGGGCAAATGAACCTTCCTGCTGGGCTGATTTTGGAGGAAGAGAAGCTGGCAGGGAAAGGAAAGGAAGGTATTATGGATTCTTTTAGGCCTGGAGTGCACCCATTCATCTATCTGCTCCAGTGGGGTGCAGATAGCAGTTTTATATTGTAGTTTTATTCTGATTCAGTGATTTAAGAACCAGAGGGGCAAGAGGAAGAAAAAAATGAAGAGCCTTGGCATTTACAGACCCAGGCTTAAGGACCAGCTTTACCATAGACTCACTGTGTGATTATGAACAAGTGACGGAGCCAGGTATCTTTGGCCAGACCATGATGAGTCTCAGCTTCCTCATCAAGAAATGGGATAATCACGTCCACTTTACATTGCAGCATCACTGTGAGGGTCAAATGAGATAAAAGTGACATGGCTTCACCAACTCTAGGGTGCCATAAATAAGAGAGATCACAATCTTATGAGTAGCCATCTGAAAACATTTGGTTAGGGTTTGAACAAATCTGTGAGTGCTATGGTTTGAGTGAAAGCTAAGAAAAACGCAAAAAAACAAAAAAAACAAAAAAAAAAAAACAAAAAAAAACCGCAAAAAAAAAAAAAAAAAAAAAAAAAGAGAGAGAAAAACCCCCAAAAACCAAAAACCAAACCAAAACAAAACAAAAAAACCACCAAAACCACAAAAAAAAAAACCCTCGAAATTGTATCATTTGGGCACTGGCGCACTGGCTCTTCCTGCTTATTATTTTTGATTTGTTCAGTCTGAGCCTTTGTTGGACCAGTTTTCATCCATCCTTGATCCTATTGCTTTTTCTCAGGCTAAAAAGAAAGGGGTGAAGAGTTTATTGTATGACCGCCCAGCACAACTGTCTAGCAGCTCAGGCCCCATCATCTTTGTACCAATCCATGTGGTTCTTGCAATGCTGTTGATCACCACGATGTCATGAATATGATGGTTCCTAATATGCCTTCACATGGTTCATGGTAACTGCAGAGGGGTAGGGAGGGGTTGCTGACTTACTGTGAGCCTTCATGGGTGAGGCACTGGGCTAAGCATTTCATACATGTGGCCTCCTGTCCTCCTTATGCAACAGTCCTTCAAGTCCACATTAATCTTCCTTTGCAGAGAGGAAGGCTCAGAGAAGTCAAATCATTTGCTCAAGATCAGACAGAGGAGAGGCAGAGTCAGAATTAAAATCCTGGTCTTGATGAGGCAAAACTATGAAACAGTCACGATGAGGCAAAGGTTCTGTTTTTTTCTGTGGCCTTTGGGCTGGATATAGGCCTATCTCTGAGGTTGAGTGGATAAACATAGACATAGAAGAAGGCTGCCTGGATCATCTTTCCTGCTTATAAGAGTGTGAGAGGAGCAATGAGAAGTGGGAGAGATGTTGGTGCCCTATGATAAGTCCAAGGCCAGAGAGATAAAAGGAATTGTGAATTTGCATGCAAAGAAGGAGCTCTGTGCAACTAGCAGTAGGTCAGGAGCTGGAGCTGTGAGAGAATCCAGGGGGCTGAGAGCAGCTATTGGCTAATCCAGATGGGAAGAGTGTGCAAAGAGCCCCCAACCTTAGCTTAGCCCATAGCAAAGCTAAGGTGCTACGGACAAGCCACTCTGTGTTCTTACTTGTTCCCAATGAGAGGCTACTGTCTCTGTGCCTTAAAGGCATTTGGCCTCTGAGGACTGAGGCTAATGAGCAGGGTTCTCCAGAGATGGGGACATAGGGGGTGCCATTGGGTAGCATCATGCTATCCCTGGGATGTGTTTCCAAGGTTCTTGGGGTCAAGAGAAGTGTGACACAGCCCCCAAATCAGCAGCTCTGACTCAGGATTAAGGTCCTAAGTGTTCTCATCCAAGACTGAAAGCCTCAGCAGGGAATTAGCAAATTCATTCATTAATGGCCCATTGATATTTCTATTGTAAAGACTAATCATTTGTTTTTGTTGAGATCTTTTTCCTTGATTAAAGCCATTAGCACCAATGAGTAACCATCGATCAATCAACAAGCTTTCTTAAATGTCCCCAACTACGTCCTGATTGCAGCCTGAATATAGTCAATTTTACCTCTTAACTATCTCTCCAAGCTGCCCATTTCTCTCCCTCTGTGAGGCTGCCACTCTGGTCCAAGCCACTGCCATTTCTCACCAGGACTACATTGATAGCCTCCTGCCTGGCTCTCTTGGCCAACAAGGCCTTGCCTAGGCCCTTTTTTTTTTTTCTTCCCAGCATCATATCCTGCCATGTCCATTCTCCCAGTAGCCTTTTGCATCTTCATACTGTCTACTCTTTTCTGCAGATTTTCATGTGCTCAGCCTTGGCCCATCCTTTTTCCAGCCTTGGCTTCATTAGATCCCGCTCACTCTTTAGCTCTCAGCTCAAATATTCTTTCTCAATGAAACCTTCTATGACCCCCGGACACTGGATCAGGCCCACCTGTGCCCTCTCTCTCCCAGCACTCTGCCCTGCTCCTTCTAGCACTGGCCCAGGTTGTTTTAGGGGTTCGTTTATTCAATTCTTAGGTTTCTCCCTGGCATGCAAGCTCTGCAGGGGCAAAGATCACTCTATTTTATCTTATCTTGGTTTTAGGGCCAGGACTATAGGGAGGCAGGGGAGGTGCCTAAGGAGCATCATTTGAGGAGACCCTCACTCCCAGACATGGGCCCTGAGCTTGCAGGAGCCCAAGAGTAGGTCCTCCTTAAGTCTTGTTCCTGCAGCAGCCCAGTGGCCTACTCTCATCCCAGCCCTGCGAGGCTCTCCAACTTAAGACCGACACAAGGAAGGTACACGCCATAGGTACTTGTTGAGTACATACATTGGAGGCAGGAAGACTAAGAAAAGGAGCTAGTTAGGAGGCCACACCCGAAAAGGAGGGGAGAGTGGGAGAGGTTAGACTATGCAGGGACGGCGAGGAGGCTGGAGGGAGCAGTGCAGAGAGAATCCAGTAGGTAGAGAAAAGAGGATGCAGTGATGGTCTGGGTGCGGTGGAATGAGGAAGGGGATGTTCTAGGTTGGGAGGTTGATAATGCCCATTGGCCAGGGGAGAAGGAAGTGGAGGGGAGGAGGACTGGAGCTGTGGGAGGATGAGGCTGAGCAGGCTTTCTATTGGCCAGTTGGCTGGGCAGTTCTTCATTGTTCCTAGCACAGCAGCTGCCGACTGGGCTTTACCAGGACCTCTCTAGAGGGGGTCAAGTCCTGCCATGGTGGGACTCTCCTCTTTCTTAGTTACCCCTAGGCTCACGTGCCCACTGAGGCCATTGGGAATCTGAGGGCAGGTGCTCCAGGGTCTTCCAGGACTCTGGGAAAGGGAGCAACACCTGGTCCTTAACAAGGTCCATCTGCACTGAGAATGCTGAACACGTTTCATTTCTCTTTTAAATTTTAATTTGGTTCTGTCACTGAAATCACATTAGGCCCCACTCTGCTCTTCAAAATGACATCTTTTAATGTTCTCCAGATATGCAGATCAAACAGGTTCCAAAGAGCTTTTTCCTCTCCTCTGACCCCTCTTCTCCATGGCTCCTCTTTCTCCCTCTCCTTTCTTCTAATTAGGACATGCAGTTTGGTTTCCCAACCGGGCTACTGCTAGTTCAGATACCCTCCTCACATGTCGGTGGGACTGACCATCTGACTGTGGTATTCAGATGTGCAGTCCAGGCACTGTCCTCACGCTAGTGGAGGGCAGTCATACCGCCCTGTGGGGACATGGATAGAATCTCAGCCTTCCCTTTGGCTGCACTGATTGACTCTCTGACTTTAGGCAAGTCACCTACCCTCTCTGAGGCTTGGTTAAAACATGACACACTTGGACTAGAAGATTTGACAGCTTTCCTGTAGAGTCATCCTTTGGAATCTAACCAGTATTGTCCCAGGACACCTCCGGGACATCAAAATCTGTCGATGCTCAAATCTGATATGGAATAACATCATATTTTATATAGCTTACACATATCCTCCCATATACTCTAAATCATCTCTAGGTTGCTTATAATAACTAATACAATGGAAATGCTATGCAAACAGTTGTTATATTTTTATTTGTTATGAGTTGTTATTTTTATTATTTTTGAGTATTTTAATCTGAAGTTAGTTAATTATGTAGAACCCATGGACATTAGAGCCCATTGTATTTTCATCTGAGAGTCTTTGGATTTTTCTGAGGGAGAGAGAGAGAGATAATTCATTCAACTCAAGATGGTCCAAATCCCTTCGCTGCCCACAGGCTTCAAGCCTGCAGCAGCCAATCAGTATGCTGGGAACATCTGGGGCCTCATACTACACAACGGAGCTAAACACAAGATGGGGATCAAGAAGGAGAGACTGAGAAAGAGAGAGAGCTGGAGGGGAAAGAGAAAGAGAGAGAGAGAGAGAGAGATTAAAAGAATAAGATAGCAGAGAGAGCGAAGCGGATGAAAGAGAAAGGATTCTGATCACATTTTTTTGTTCCCATGATGCTGAGACGCTGAGGTTAGACAGCTTCTTGGGAATTGATTGAAAAACCGAAGATACTTGAGGAGAAGGCTGTACTCCTTTCTATTCCTCCTGGAACCTGTGTGGGCCCGGTGGAGGCAGTGGCATTGAGCTGCCTTCAGTAAAGAAAATTATTTCCATGGCGGTGTGAGGCCAGCTGCAGCCTATGCTCAGAGCAGGGAGCAGTGGTTCATGCCATTCTATCAGGTAGCACTTCTGGGCTCAGTGCTCATTTGCTGAAGGGTGTTGGGGGTGGTTCTGCCTTGCATTTGCTGTTAGCACCTGAGAGTTGGCTGAGCCTGGCTCCCTGGTATCAGTCATGCACATGTTCTGAGATGTCACTATGCTGGAAGTCACTCACACACCCAATTAACACACCCATTTTTGAGGCCAGAATCAAGGCTGAAGCTAAAACTACATGGATTTGGAAATCTTAACAGAAGCACAATTCATTAATTTTATCATTGTCTTCCCTCACTGAACAAATTGACCAAGCTTGCACCATTCATCATGGCAGTCGACATCCACACTTCCTCTTTTTTCCATATGCACTCCAGGGTCCTTGCCAGTGAATAACTATGTCGTGGCATCACCAATCTTCTCCGCCTCCTCCCATGGGCCTTCATCTTTGCTGACTGGTTACTGGTTTTAATTTTGAGGGTCTCATGACGCCTGGAGGGCAGTCCCTGATAGGAGTGGTGGGGGTAGAGAAGTAAGCCTGGGATGAGCTGCTAACCAGTGCAGGTGTCTGTCTGTGCACCCGCTGGGTGCCCACACCGACAGCTGAGGGAGGATGGGTGATGCAGTTGCGGGAAGATGGCAGTGGCTTTTTAATAGCTGGGGGCCCCCTCATTCATCTGCACATGCTGAGTTTATTTTGCCATTTGTCAAATTCTGACTCTAGGGGACCTAGGTTTGGAGTGGTTCAGGCTTCAAGATTGATGACCCAAGTGGAATGACAAGTCCCCCTTCTCCTCTAAACAGGCGGCACTGCCAATAGGAAGCTCCACGGCCCGCTCATCTCTGAAAGGTCCATTTCTCCACCTCTGCTGAGGCTGGAGATAAAATATTTATTCAGGATCTCACCAATATGCCACAGCCTGCCTCCCTGCCCATGCTATAGACAGTGAGCAAGCTTCTAAATGAGCATGAGGCTTAATGACTTAACCCAGGTTCCACTTTGTTACAGAGGAAAGGAAGAAACAAAAGGTTCCGGTCCTCTATTTGGAGAATGGATATTCCCTGGGTAAAAGCAGCTCTTTACTGAGGCTCATGTTCCTCTAGCTGCTGCAGACAGGCCTTGAATATACACAGACTTGAGTAGGATGCTGGAGGAGTAGGGTGTTGAATGGAATCAAGCACAATTTTCTTAGGCAGGAAGGGACATTTCATAGAATCTTGAATTCCCAGGGTTATAAAATCTTAGAAATCTACCCAGTTCAAGCCTCTAATCCTTAAAACCTTGCTAGAACACTTCTGTCTATAATTCAATGCTTCCAGTGATGGCAAAATCACGACTTCCTGAAGCAGATTATTCCTTGTATGGAATAATCTATTGCAAGCATTTCTTAGATAGGATTGAAATCTGTCTGTCTATAACTTCTACCTACCCAGCCAAGACTACCCTGGAAATGCACAGAATACATTCATTGCTCTTCTCCTTAATGCCTTTCAGTAAAAAGAAAGTGATCTTGTCCTCTTTGAGGCTTCTTTCTTCCAAATCAAGTCCTCAGTGGGCTGTTTCATGCTAGTCCCTGGGGATGTGAAAACAACGGTATCCAGTGAGAGATGGGGTCCGTGTCTTAGAAAACACACTTTCCTTTGCCATGCTGGTTGTTGAGGAAGACATCTGCCCATGCCCCTTCCTGCGTTTCTGCCCCTCTGCATATTCCCCTCCTAGCTCACCCCCAAGAGAGGACAGTTACCACTTTAGGATCCAGGACACTCATCGGGACATGTTTTTCCAATGAGGAAGGCCTCTATGGGTGAAGTGTCCATAACATCTGTGTGATGTCCCCTTTGCCGTCTGGCTACCGTGAAGTGAGGAGGCCAGGCAGGACTGGAGTCCTTAGGGCAGGCTCAAATAGGCTTTCTCTGTTCTACTCCTTCTGTGCTTGCTGCCCAGTCAACCCTACTTTGTTGACCCAGTTATCTTGGAATTGGGAGCAAGAGGCCCCACTCTGGCTGTCAGCGTGTGAGTGTGTGTGCGTGCGTGTGCGTGTGGGTTATGTGTGTGTGTGCAGCCACGCTCCAGTGTGACTGTCAAGCACATTAAGGACTCACCCAGCTGTGAAAAGAATATCCTTGTTTATCTTGCCAGTTATCTTTGGGAATAACTTCCTACTTTGAAACTCCACAGTGCAGAGTAGATATTAGAAGGGTAGGATTCTGGAATTTATGGGTTTATGACTTAATACCATCTGTGTAGCACCAAACCCTATCCTAATCTTCAGTTTCCCTGTGCCTCTTGAAGTGTGACATGCAGAATTAAACTGAAAACCTACCTTGAAAAATAAATATGTGCTCTCTGTTTTAAAAAATCCCATTTGTCAATTTTGGCTTCTGTTGCCATTGCTTTTGATGTATTAGTCATGAAGTCTTTGCCCATGCCTATGTCCTGAATGGTATTGCCTAGGTTTTCTTCTAGGGTTTTAATGGTTTTAGGTCTTATGTTTAAGTCTTTAATCCATCTTGAGTTAATTTTTGTATAAGGTGTAAGGAAGAGATCCAGTTTCAGCTTTCTGAATATGGCTAGCCAGTTTTCCCAACACCATTTATTAAATAGGGAATCCTTTCGCCATTGCTTATTTTGTCAGGTTTGTCAAAGATCAGATGGTTGTAGATGTGTAGTGTTATTTCTGAGGCCACTGTTCTGTTCCATTGGTCTATATATCTGTTTTGGTACCAGTACCATGCTGTTTTGGTTACTGTAGCCATAAAAAAGGATGAGTTCATGTCATTTGCAGGTACATGGATAAAGCTGCAAACCATTATTCTCAGCAAACTAACACAAGAACAAAAAACCAAACACCACATGTTATCATTCATAAGTGGGAGTTGAATAATGAGAACACATGGACATGGGGGCATCACACAAGGGGGCCTATCAGGGGTCAGGGACTGGGGGAGGGATAGCATTAGGAGAAATACCTAATGTAGATGACAAGTTGATGGGTGCAGCAAACCACCATGGCACGTGTATACCTATGTAAGAAACCTGCATGTTCTACACATGTACCCCATAACTTAAAGTATAGTAATAAAAAAAATCAGAGACATCAGAGAAAGAGGGAGCCCATGCCTTGCCTGCCAGAGACAGATGGGGAAGTGTCGCTTGCACCCATTGGTGCCCCTCTTCCTTGCCCTGGAGGGAGCAGCTAAGGTGACTCGTAAATGTGTGCTGGGTCTCCTCTCTATCTTGGTTGTTGATCTATGGGCAATGATGAGAAGCAGCTTCAAGAAAATGAACTGGATGTGTTGAAAGAAATAATGTCAAAAGGTACACCTGTTGAGGCTCATTTGAGCGATGAGGGATTTGACCAACTCCATTCCATGGCGGCACAAAGCTTATTGGTTCTGTGACTTTCTGTGTGTTTCTGGAACTATTGTTAATGTAATGACAGTGGCTTCTAATGCCAGAAAGGGTGGAAGCAAGCAATAGGTAAGAATGAAGAAGCAGATAAACATTGCTGGATGGATAGCAGCATTTCAGTTCTCTATGTGTTTGGGAGAAAACATAGCAATAGCTATTGAAATTAAAAACGTATTACTGTTTGATCCAGCAATTCCTTTTTAAAGTATGTTTTTCACAGATGTACTCGTACATGTGGGCAAAGATGGATGTGCAGGGATAGTAATTGTAGCATTTTTGGTAATATCCAAGACAGGGAGCACCTTAAATTTCCATCAGTAGAGGACTGGTCACATAAAATATGATCCATCAAAAAGATGGACTAACATACAGCCTTGATAAAGAATGAGGTTCATCTAGTCGTGTTGATGAAACTCTGTTTGAGACATATTAAGGAAAAAAAACTACAGAACAGTGCAGTTCCATTTGTACAAAATAAAATGGTCAATTCACAGACACAGGTGCTTATATATATGTTTAGACTCTTCTGGAAAGATACACATCAAACTGGTAATACTGTTTACCTTAAGTTGGGAGTGGTGATGAGGGAATAAGGAATAGGGAGAGAGGAGGCTTTGAAAATATGTCATTTTCATTATGTAAATGCATTATCATAAGCTGCACTATATTTCCAACAAAAGTAGTTTATAATAAAAAGAAAGCATATGCTTTCTGCACGTCTGCTAGCTGCTGAGCTTCTCATTGCCCCAGATATTTATTGAACACCCATTGTTTGCAGGATATTCTGTTAGCCCATTTGTGGGAGGAAGTGGGGAATATACGGTTCATGCTTTCAGGAAAACTACTGTCCAGATGGAGAAAGAAATGTGTGCATGCAGTTATTCTATAAGTCCGAGCAGAGAAAATGGAATCTTGATTAGGGAACTGGCGAACATTTTATGAAGCTGGCTTGTAAAATTTTGGTAGTGGAATTTTAAGCCTCACAAATGGATGAATGGGGCACAGAATTCCAGGTGGAAAGAAAAACATGAACCAAAGATATGGAGTGATAAATGAAAAGCCACGTGGTGTGGTAAATGAAAAGCCATGTGGTGTCACCTTAAATGTACCTTCTCATCTACTTATGGTACTACCAGAAATACCACTTTCTTTTGGGTTAAGGCAACATTTGCTTTCAGGAGTCTTTGTGAGAATGTGGATATCGGCTTTTGATTGAGATATAAGAGAATAGATTCAGGGAGGGTGCTAGTAAGCCAGTCCACCCCCCTCCAAAATAGTTTGTATTTGTAGCATTTGCCTATTTCCAAGGGGTAAATATTGCCCCCATGACTGACTTCATGCTACCAACACAGAATGGGATTTGGGACGAGATGTGCACAATAGGTTCCTTTAAGCCCAAAAGAGCTCACTCCAGCCTGCCATGCCACAGGATGAATTAGAATCCCAGAGTCTCGGAAATAAAAGGGACATTAAAGAGAGTTTAACATAAACCTTAGCTACACATGAAGAAACTAATGGGTTTGCACAATGTCCGAGGAAGTGATAGAGTTGGAACATTATCCTCTAGTTCTTGGTTTAGTGAAGTTTCTACTTTTCCTTGGAAAGCACTCATGTAATGGAGGGAATGGAACATGGAGCAGTGTAGTTTTGGTAGAACAAAAAGGGTCATGAGGAAAAGCAGGAACCTTTCTCAGAGAGAGCAGGGTGGGATTCTAGAATAGGTCTTGGTCATCAGGAAGATTCTGTGAGCTAGGGAGCTGGGAACAAGTGAAAGGACCACAGCAGGGAGGAGGGGGCACAGTCAGGAGAGGTTTCAGGGGGAGGGCTTGGAAGACAAAATTTCCAACTGCACAGTTTTGTTCAGGACTAACGTTTCTTTCCAGAACAGGGATGTAATGAGCTGACCTGAAATATGGGAAAGAAAAACTGAGCGAGTCCCATTCATATTCTTGATGATCCTTGCGCACTTGGGAAACTCAGTTCTCCTCTGTGAGCATCAGAGTTTTCCTCCTTAAAGTGGGTCCCGGGAAAGGGGGCTGGTAGATGGCTTCCAAGAACCTTCCAGTGTGACAGTCTTTGGGGCTGTGAATCTGGTTGTTCAGTGAAGAAGCCCCAACAACCATCGAGGTAAGGAGTTGGGGAGAATGGGTGCAGCAAGGTGTATTGACTTATTTTTTAAATTTATACCCAGTTTGGGGTAGACAAAGAGAAATGAGAGCAGCAGAAGGCAAAAGTGAGGTTTGTTTTTGAGTTTATGGTAGGGCTAGGAAGTAGAAAATGGATCAAGGGAAGAACAGGACAAGGAATCCTCTTTGTTATGTCTTGCATTTTAAAAATGTGACAGCCCATGCTGTTCTTCAGTGGAAAGCCATTGCGTTCAGGGCAAGGTTCAGGTTCCTTTGCATTGTCATAGAGCTCTCCATTTTCTGCCCTTGCCTACCTTCCCAGCCTCCTCTCCTGGGTCCCTGACTCCTATCTCCCTGTCACCTAACCAACACTAATCAAGCACACGTTGCTTGCTAACAGCCTGAAGGTTTGGGGCCCCAGCCTTTGCACAGACCTCTAACTGGAATGCTTTTCCCCACAGTATCTGCTGGGCAGACTTCTAGTCATTCTTCAAAATCTTGTTCTAGCACTTCAATATCTTTCTTAAGCCTTTCTAACATGACAGCCTCTTCCCTGACCTGCCTCCAGATGGAGAAAATCACTTCCTTCCTGAGCAGCTGCTTCTGTAGGCATGCCATTTTAACGGCAATACTGCAATTTCATCGCAAGTTCTGTTTTTATCTCCCCCATTTCCCTGTGAACTTCTCAAGGGCAGGAAAATTCTGTCTTGGTTCCTGAGGGTAAAATGAGCTGAATGGTGACTGGCTTCCAGATGCTGGTAGAATAAAGGGGATAAGACTGCTCCTGCAGCCACTCCCGTCCCCATAGCTCTACCCTGGGAAAGAGAGAGCAGGGCATGCCAGGCGATGCAAAGACTCTTGTAAAGGCTGACTGGGAGTGCTGGTCTGCCAAGTCCCTCAAATTGTTTTTAGCTGAGCCCCTAAGGGAAATTGAGTGAAGCTCTGGGTGGGCAGGAGGGTTGCAGTGCCATCGTAGAGTGAGGTAGTTGACAGTCCTGCCTATGGTGGCTCCATGCTGTGCTCCAGTAGAGTCTCCCCAACTCTCTGGAAATGAGGATCTTTCCTGGGATCCCACACAAATTCAGCCCTCTGCTAAGGGCTGATGCAGATGCGGTAGTACATCACTCAGATCCCAATTCAACACAGAGAGACTTAATCCTAATGCCTCTTTTTTCCTCTCACAGGTGCTGCTCTCCAGACCAGGCTCTAATCAACTGTTTGCATGCTAATCTCCAGCCCAGACTCAACCTACAAGAATGCCAGTCTGCTGCTAAGGGCTGCTAAGATTAGTGGACTGGTCAGAGTTGGTATAGCCAGGTGATGATCTCTAGGGACAGGGGTAGGAACTGAGACTACAGGCAGGAAGGTGATGTCAGCAGAGCAACCAAGAGAGTCACAAGGAGAACTGGGATCAACAGAGGTCATTAGAGTGCTGCACAACCCTGGCCACCAAGCATCAGCCTGCCATGGCCATCTGAGATGTTTTAGCTGCAGTGGGGAGGTGGTGGTGGGAGTGGGTCACACTTCAGATATCATACTGGTGGGGGCTCTCACCAGCATGGATGTTGTGATGCATGTTGGCCTTGGGTATGGCCATATATTAGACTCACTTAAAAATACTCATTCCAGGACCATGCCTTGAGAGAGATCGATGTAACTGGTCTGTGGTAAGGCCTAGGTCTTGCTATGTTGTAAATGTTCACTGGGGATTTCTAACATGCAACTGGGATAGAGAACTACTGGTATGGTGAAAACATGATGAGCGCTGGAATCAGAGCTGGGTTTGAATCTGGTCCTATCAGTGACTGGGGAACTACAGGCTGTGATGAATTATTCTGAGCTTCCATTCCCTCATCTGTAAAAATCATTAAATAATGGGTATTTCATAGAAATGTCATAAGGGTGACATGCTACTAGTAATAACACTGATGGTGATAACAGCTTTCAGTCCATGGAGCTTTTTATGATTAACATTATTACGATTTATGTTCAGACTTAGCTTTTTGTCCTTCCTTCTCCAGGGTGTAGCACCCTATGGTAGACTTGCCTTCCTTAGCCCCTACTCTACTGTGAGGGAGTCCTCTCTCCTTGCCCTGGTTGCAGCTACCCAGGGTTCAGCAAATTGGCTGCTGCAGCTCAGTGGAAAACCAGTGACTCTCATGGGACTGACCAGATGACCAAACACTGGCACCCATGATCACACTCTTGTTCACACCCAGAATAACTCATGCAGCAGTTCAGCCCTTCAGGATGACACTGGTCAGTGTGTGGCTGCTATGTGCAAAAGCAGGTAGGGCAGGGGCTGCTCATTCACAGGAGCAGCAAGAAGGTTCAGGAAGCTTAGAGGACTTCTTCAGAATTGTACTGGTTGCTGTGTGACTTTGGACAAGTCATTTTTCCTCTCTGTGCCTCAGTTTCTTGCTCTGTAAAACACAGATGGCTCATCTGGACAAACAACAATTCGATTCAGTTTGATGCTGCTGGTTCTGCGACTCCCTATCTACCCCAGGAGATGCCCTGGGGGGCTGGCATCATCTCTGCCCTCTTCCACAGAGACTCTGATGCTACGGGGTGGGGCTCTGAGAAACGCCACTTCAGAGCAGGGCTCTGAGGGTCTCTTCTGGTCACTGCCCACACTGGCTTTCCTCACTCCTGCCCCCCAAGGGTTATAAGTTTCCCCATTTCTCCTCCTGCCACCTAGAACTTTAAATAGCCTCCAGCACACTATGTGGCTGCCAGAAGTTGTAATTAAATAATGTCCAGCTGTCAGGAAAGCTGTTATAAATGGTCCTTTTGTCTGCACCACTGTCTGGGAAACCAGGAAGGGGAGAAACTAGGGGGTTATAAATATGAAGGGCAGAAGTTCAGTGGGGAGCCCGGGGAAAGCAGCTTTTAGGGACCCTGAAAACACTGGAGGAATTAAAAGAAAAATCGTAATTAGTCTATGGCAGAGGCCCCAGCTCTGGTTCTGTGACTGGATTTGCACATTGGATAGCCTGAAAATAATTTGGAAGCTAATGTCTTTATCTGGAGCTGATTCTCTCAGGCTGCAATTAACATCTCCTTTTAAAATCCAGACAGGAAAGCAAAAAGGGCACAGTGAGCGCTGGCAGTCCAGAGAAAGTTCTTGGATCAACTTTCATTATTTTTCACCTCCTTTTTTTTCTTCCTTTAGTCCTTCCTTCCTCTCTTTCAGCAAACACACTTGAATCCCTGCCCTTACTAGCCCCTCTACCTCTAGAGTTCCTGCATTTCACCTTCCACCCCCACAGCCACCTTTGTTGGTGCCATACCTGAACCTGTCTCCTAGGGGTAGGCCAGGATCTAAGTCCTCTCTGCATCAAAATATGCCCATGCTAGGAGCCACTTGCACCTTCTTTTTGTGCTGCAGAATCTGTCACTGGATCTCTTGGAGTGCCCAGAGATTTTTCTCTAAATGAGGAATAGGGAGAGAAAACGTACGTTTATTGACCATGTATTAAGTATTAAATAATTTATGCACATTACTCCACTTAATTTTCCCAACACTCCTAGAAGAAAATTGTTATGAAGGCCAGTATTGTAAACGAGGAAACTGAGGCTCTTTGAGATGAAACAACTTTCCCAAGTCACACAGCCAGTAAGTAAAGGACTGGAGATTAGAAAACTCAGTCTCTAAACTCCACGAGGGCAGAGGCAGTGTCTGTTTTGTGCATTGTCTTGCTAGGGCACTGCATGGTGCCTGGCACATAGAGACCTGGAGAAATATTCACAGAAGAAATAAAGGAAAGAGAAGAAGGAGAAAGGGCAAACCAAGTCAGCTCTGTCAGACGCCAAAGCCAGTGATCTTTCCATCATGGCATATTGTCTTTGCAGAGTACAGACAGGCAGTTATGAAGTAGAGAGATGTATGTAATAGTTGGGGGAAAGTGATTGTTAAAATATGTGCAAAAATAATATGATTCGAAAGCAGAAGATTGGTTTCAAGGATCATCGGGGAGGTGGAGTGAGAGTACCGTGGGGGTTCAGAGGCTGGAGGGATCGCGAGCAGCTGCAGGAATGGGCGGACTTCATGAAGGAGGCAGAGTTTGAGCCTCGAAGGATGAGTAGGATTTGGACACAGAGAGATGTCCAGAAGGTTGAGTAGACGGAAGGGATGGGGAGAAACATAAATTACCTGTCAGGAAGGGGATAGACCCGTGGTCAGGCATTTGAGTCTCCATGGTGTCCTTGTGTGGCTTTTAGAGATGAATCTGGCTGTGAAGTCCTCTATCTGGGCATTCTGAGACATCTGCTGACAGATTCTACAGCACAGAAAATGTGTGGGTGACTCTCAGGATGGGCATATTTTGCTAGGGAGAGGACTTAGATCCTGGCCTGCCCCTAGGAGACCAGGTCAGGTGCGGCACCAACAAAAATCGCTGTAGGGGTGGAAGGTGAAGCACAGGGACTCTGGAGAGAGAGGGGCTAGTAAGGGTGAGGGCTTTGACTTCACTTCTGCTCTTCCTGTGTTCCCTAGCATTCTGCAACCTGCCACCCAGCCACCCAGGGCACCTGACTAGTGCCCGGGGACAGTGAAGTGTTGTTGAGGCTGTTGTTGAGCTATTTTTTTTTTCTGTGCTGGACATGCTTTGAGAGCAGCAGGAACATAGATCATGGAAGAAACAGCCCAATGGTTTGGGGGATTATTAAATAATTATAGCCAGTGCACTATACCTTTATGGACAGGCTGCCTGGCAGCATCCTCAAAGGCCAGATAGGAACTCATAGGACCATTTTAAGAGATGTGAATGCTCATAATGAGAAGGTCTGCGGTAGAACGGTTCGAGGTTCCTCGATAAGAGCCCTCTGTGCCAAAACACAAGAGTCCAATCATCACTTTCTAGGGCTGGGGCACACTCTTGACCACTACAAAAATTTGGCTGTTTCATTGGTGGGGAGACCTTGAAGCCAGCTTTAGAGCAGGTGTTATAGACACTTCTTCACATGAAGGATTCCAGGACAGGATGGATATCAGGTGTGAGTGGGGATTCTGAATGTAATATATCTGCCATCAGGACTAGGCAGGAGTCCCGCTACCTGGACAGGCAGCCTTGAGCACATCTCTAATTTCTTCTGGGCCCTGGTTTTCTATTCACAAACATTCATTCAAGAAGTACCTTGTGAGGACCTGCTGTATGCCAGGTAGGCTCTGGGGGGCAAGCAGCAAACAAAAGTCCAAGATCTCTGTCCTCATGGAGCTTCTAGTCTACTGGAAATAAACAAGTAATCACACAAATGAATACTTATTGCAATTTGCAATAAATGTTATGATGGGAAAAAATAGGGTGCTATGGAAGAAACTTTTAGGGTGGGGAATCAGAGAAGACCTCTTTGAGGAAGTGACTTATAGCTGATACCTGAAGGGTAAATTATCCGAGTCACACTTGGAGGAAGAGCTCTTGCAAAGGCCCTGTGGGGGAGTAGATTCGTATACTTGAGGAGCTGCAGTTAAGCCTGCATGGCCAGAAGCAGTGTTCAAGGTGCAAAATGGAGTGGCATGAGGCTGGGGTGGAGGACAAGAGAAGGGCCAGTGATGCATCAGCCCGTCGATCAGAAAGATTTGAGACTTACCCCCATGATTGTTGGGAGACCATCGCTCAATTTTAAACAGGAGTGTAATGACTGGATTCACATGCTAAAAATAAAATAAGCAATAAGAGATGGAAAAGCAACAACCAAACTGCAAAACTACTTGGGCCTCTGTACAGGGGAAAACAAAGATTTGAACAAGTATTTTCATGTTGCAGAATTTACCCCATGGGAATAATCTGCTAGCAGAACAGAGAATTATGTATGAAAGTATCTATTATAGTTAAAAAGACCAAAACCATTCTGGCTGCTGTGTGAAGAGAATAAATGCTAATAAGTCTTGCCTGTTTCAGAATCAAATGAGAGAAAACTATGAAAAGGCTTTGTAAGTGGTAATATGGGTACACGTTTGAGAGGGACCCAAAAGCTCCCCATCCTCCAACTCTCCATCCTCCCCCAGTAAAATGCTGATTATCCCAGGAGCTTAAGGCTTTAAATCTATTAAAGGGGAAATGTCCCAAGGAGGCTCACTCTCTGAGCTAAGCAAGACAAAGACAGAACCTCAGCCCCAAAGGGACTAGAAGCAGTAATTCTCAACCCTGGCTGTACGTTAGAGATACCTGGTATGGAGCTAGCCTTGAAAATGACCCCCAAAGAACCTTACTCCCTTGTGTACCAGCCCTTGTGCAGTCTCTCCCATACTGAATATGTATATACTAAGTAACCAAAATGACATTGTGGAAATGATGGAGTGTGACTTTCAAGGCTGGGCCATAAAACACATTGTGGCTCTGTCTTGCTCTCTCTTTCTTGGATTATTTGCTGTGGGAAAAGCCAGCAGCCATGTTGTGAGGATGCTCAATCAAACTTGTGGAGGAGTCCAAGTGGCAAGTAACTGAGGTCTCCTAACAACAGCCATATGAAAGAACCTTGTGAAAAGAGACACTCCAGCTCCTGGCTGACATTTTACCTGCAACCTCATGGGAGACCCTGAGCCTAAACTACCTAGCTACACCATTCCCTAGCTTTCTGATCCACAGAGACAGTGAGACAACACATACTTTTTGTTTTAAGTCATTTTTTGGAGTAATTTGCTATTTAGTATTAGATAACCAATGCTCCTGGGGAGCTTTAAAAAATCTCTATGCACAAGTCACATCCCCAGAAATTCTCATTCATTTGGTCTGGGGTGAAATCCAGGCTTTGGTATGTTTAAAAGCCCTCAGATGACTAATGTGCATCCAGGATTGAGAACCACTGGACTGAAAAATCGAGTGAGCAGGTCAACAAAGCAGGGATTAGGTATAGGATATTGCCTCAATTTCCAGGGCTAAAACTTGGTTTAGGCTACGAGTTCTACCTTGGGATAAGTCTAAAGCCTAGTGTGGATCAGAGCCCAGGGTCACAGTGGGCTGATAATCAGTTGTCTTGGTGTCTACAGCTTCTGTGGATTCCTAAATTTCCCTTAGGACATAGGGAAGGAAATCAAGTGGCCTCATTGGAGGGAAGAAGAGAGGTCCAGAGCCAGTCAGGTAAATCTACTTTCTACAGTCCATAGCTTTGATCCACAAACCCTCCATACAGTCCTCCACCTTTGGAATGCAGGTGTGCCGGATGCCCACTTCTCCACTGATGGACAGCCCTCCATCTTCCTCCCACCCACCATTGTTTTCTGTCCAGACCACGTTCCTGTCTCTGAATGTTCTCTTTGTAACTTATGAGCAATGATGACAGCCAATTCTGAAAACCTTTGTCTGTCCTCAAATTTCCATGACTAATGAGACATTGTTCCCATCTCTGCACAATAACTCAGGAGGCTTGGCTGTCTCTTTGTACTCCCTCATGTTATCATCCTGATGAAACCTGCAATAAAGTAATTAAAGTGATTAGAAAGGGAGTCCTAGCAGATGAAGATGCTGAGGAGATGGTCAGATATTGTGAGCTCACCCAGTTGATCTCAGCCCTGCGTGTCAGGGTAAGGTGTCTGGTCTCCTGGGACTCTCCTGTGAATGGGTGCTAGTACCAACTTGCATCTGCGGGGTACCAATGATTTCAGAAGCATTTTAGACTGTTTTTTTAGCACGTGTAACATGGTAGGTGTAGAAGATACAGAATTTAATAAAACCCTCTTTTTGTTCTCAAGGAGCTTTTGGCTTAGTAGAGACAAATAACAGAAAAGATAAGACTGTGACGAATACTTTCCTTAGGGACTGAGAGAGCACAGAGGAGAGGCACCTTGTTCAGCCTAGGTAGTTTTTTGTTTTGTTTTGGTTTGGTTTGTTTTTTTGAGACGGAGTCTCGCTCTGTCGCCCAGGCTAGAGTGCAGTGACACAATCTGGGCTCACTGCAAGCTCTGCCTCCCCGGTTCACGACATTCGCCTGCCTCAGCCTCCCAAGTAGCTGGGACTACAGGCGCCTGCCACCACGCCAGGCTAATTTTTTGTATTTTTAGTAGAGATGGGGTTTCACCATGTTAGCCAGGATGGTCTCGATCTCCTGACCTCGTGATCTGCCCGCCTTGGCCTCCCAAAGTGCTGGGATTACAGGTGTGGGCCACTGCGCCCAGCATAGCCTAGGTAGTTTTGAACAAAACGAGATCTGAGGCATTTTGTTGCTTGAGCAAAGACAGAGGGGGCATTAATATGAGAGAAACAGTAGGTACAATGTACAGATATAAGAGTATAGGGCTTTCCAGGGAATCGTAAGCAACTCCTTGGGTGTCTAAATATGTTCCTAGAAACCATGGCTAAGGGGAGTGGCCCAATGGTAATTGGTGAAAAACAACCTGCTTAAGTTGAACATCAGCCTATGCACAAAAGGGATCCAATGCACGGGAATCACTACCTGCAAAATACATCCTTGATCCAACCTGACACCATATCCAGATCCTACTTATTTCACAGATTATAGAACCCTCCCCTTTTATTGTACTAGCCTAGTGTTTGCTCCAGTCCCATCTCCAGAACCAGGGCTTTGATTTGCATTCTTTTTGGTTGCATGACCCACTGAAACCCTGGCTCCTTGCTGGTCTTGTCCTCCTGTCTCCTACTTAGGTCATGTTAAAACTGGCCTCAATTACCTTTCTGACTCTCATCTGGGCCTCAGGGCCTTCTCTTATGAACTGCATCCATAGGCAGTCTTAACACTTTCAAGGGTTTTACGGGACCAGGAGCTGGAAGGAGGAGGCCTGGGAAGTTAGAAACCCAAATGCCCGATGGGACTCCAGGGGGAAAATCTAGAAGGGGCAGAGGCATCAAGAGTAAAGCACCAAGGATACAGAATGAAGGAAATAAAGTTGGGGGAATACAGCATTAAAAACTGGTTACATAGGTAAGGGGCTCCTGGATACTCTACTTCACATCACTGGCCCTACAATAGGAGTCATAATTGTCAATGCCTTCATCTAGATGTAGGGCTGGGAAAAAATAATGTAAATGTCAAGTGGCCAGTGAAGCAATGCAGGCTGCTGGGGCCACAGCAACCTGGAGAGCCCGTGGTCGATCTAATTGTGAATGCAGCTACTCAGTTCCAACCCGCGGCCGCCATGTGGAAATGTGGGTCCAGTGTAACCAGACACTGTAACTTCTCAAGATAAGCCAATAATTTGAATTTTAATGGAAAATAGTTGGCAGTTCAAATAAAAACAAACAATTAGAAAACTGTACATAGATAAAATGAAGGCAGATGGTTTTTGAATTTCACTCTCTACATAAAAACAAACAGAGCAACTAGAGACCAAAGCTCCTAAACCCATGGACATTTATTAAATGTCCAGCACCCTGGGTAATGAGGTCCAGCACACTGGGTAATGAAGTATCCCCATGAACCCTAAATGCAAGCAGGTGAGGACAAACCACTAACGACCACAAGCCCTACCTGGTCTCAGCATCTATCTGAGAGGATGCAGAGGGAGGCAGCAAGGTATATGACAGATCTAAAAAGAGAATCCCCATATAGCCAGCATGTCCTCACTGGAAAGCACAGGGGCAATTTGATAACATTAGCTAAAACTGGGAAGGGGTCTGCCCACTCCATTCGTGGGTTCGTGACAACATCTGAAAGGACGAAGCAATCCAGACCCTATAAATGTTCAAAATTGATCCGCCAGGAGTCCTCCTTCCAGAGTCCACATACTGATGAGAAACTGCAGGGTGTGGAATCAAAGTTGAGTACAATAGGGATGATAGAATCAGAAGAAAGAGGTCGGGAGTAGTGACTCACGCCCGTAATCCCAGCACCTTGAGAGGTCGAGGCAGGCAGATCACTTGAGCTCAGGAGTTTGAGGACAGCATGGTCAACAGGGTGAAACCCTGTCTCTACTAAAAATACAAAAATTACCCAGGCATGGTGGCATACACCTGTAATCCCAGCTACTCAGAGAAGCTGAGGCATGAGAATCACTTGAACCCGGGAGGCAGAGGTTGCCGTGAGCTGAGATCGCACCACTGTATTCCAGACTGGGTGACAGAGAGAGACTCTGTCTTACAAAAAAAAAAGAAGAAAGAAAGAAAAAGTCCATATAAAAACTGGGTAGAGGAAGAGAGTCAGGAAATCTCAGAAGATGCCATATTTTAAAATATTGCACAAAAAAAAAAAACAAAAGAAGGAGCTCTGTGAAGTTAGAAAAGCTAACCTGAACCAGGCCTCCCTCACAAAGCCCAGGAAAACCATGATTGCATAAAAATAAACATCATAAAAATATTGAGGGCAAAACCCACACAATATCATTATAAGAACAAAGAGAATAAGGTACAGGACAACTTCTCTATAGAAGTGAAAGTACACCAGTAAGATATGCCCACAAAAGAGATCAAAACTATAATGCGCTATATTCTGAAATAACTGAAAAGACATTAAGAAAATGATGCAAGGACAACACAAATGAGAATGTAAAAAATACTGAAAGACTCATGGCAAATCGCAGGCAAGAATGAGAAACAAAAGAAAAAAGTCACTTCAGAAATGAAGACCAAACTAGAAGGATCACAAGAGTAAATTAATACAATTGACCCTTGAACAACATGAGGTGGAACTGCGTGGGTCCTGTAATATGTAGATTTTGTTTTGCCTCTGCCACCCTTGAGACAGCAAGACCTTCTCTTCCTCCTCCTCCACACACAGTCTGCTCAATGTGAAGACAACAAGAATGAAGACCTTTATAATGGCCGGGTGCAGTGGCTCATGCCCATAATCCTAGCACTTTGGGAGGCCCAGCTGGGAGGATTGCTTGGGCTCAGGAGTTCGAGATCAGCCTTGGCAACATAATGAGACCTTGTCTCTACAAAAAATACAAAAATTGATTGGGCATGGTGGCATATGCACGTAGTCCCAGCTACTTGGGAGACTGAGTGGGAGGATCCCTTTGGGAGGATCCCTTTGGGAGGATCGCTTGAGCCCAGGAGGTTGAAGCTGCTGTGAGCCATGATGGCTACACTACATTCCAGCCTGGGAAAAAAAAAGACTTTATTCACCTCCACTTAATGAATAGGAAACATATTTCCTCTTCCTTAGGACTTTCTTAATAACCTTTTCTTTAGCTTACTAGAGTACAGTATATAATGCATATAACATACAAACCATATTCATCAACTGTTCGTGTTATCAGTAAGTCTTCTGGCCAACAGTAGACTATTACTAGTTAAGTTTTGGGGGAGTTCATTAAAAAGTGGGCAAAGGACATGAACAGACACTTTTCAAAAGAAGATATACATGTGACCAACAAGCATATGGAAAAAAGCTCAACATCTCTGATCATTAGAGATATGCAAATCAAAGCCACAGTGAGATACCATCTCACACCAGTTAGAATGGCTATGATACAAAGTCAAAAAATAACTGATGTTGGCAAGGTTGCAGAGACAAAGGAACACTTATGCACTGTTGGTGGGAGTGTAAACTAGTTCAACTATTGTGAAAAACAGTGTGGTGATTCCTCAAAGACTTAAAAACAGAACTACCATTCAACCCAGCAATCCCATTACTGAGTATATAGCCAAAATAATAGAAATCGTTCTATCATAAAGACATGCACGTGTATGTTCACTGCAGCACTAGTCACAATAGCAAATACATGGAATCAACCTAAATGCCCATCAATAGTAGACTGGATAAAGAAAATGTGCTACATATATACCATGGAATACTATGTAGCCATTAAAAAAAATGAGATCATGTCCTTTGCAGGAACATGGATGGAGCTGGAGGCCATCATCCTTAGCAAACTAACACAGGAACAGAAAACCAAATACCACATGTTCTTACTTATAAGTGAGAGATCAATGATGAGAACACATGGACACATAGAGGGGAATAGGCTCTATCAGAGGGTGGAAGGTAGGAAGAGGGAGAGGATCAGGAAAAAATAACCAATGGGTACTAGGCTTACTACCTTGATGACTGGCTAGGCACAGTAGCTCACGCCTGTAATCCCAGCACTTTGGGAGGCCAATGTGAGTAGTCATGTGAGGTCAGGAGTTCAAGACCAGCCTGGCCAACATAGTGAACCCTGTCTCCACTAAAAATACAAAAATTAGCGGGGTGTGGCAGCATGTGTCTGTAATCCCAGCTACTTGGGAGGCTGAGGCAGGAGAATCGCTTGAACCTAGAGGCAGAGGTTGCAGTGAGCCAAGATCATGCCAGTGCACTCCAGACTGGGTGACAGAGCAGGACTCTGTCTCAAAAAACAAAACAAAACAAAACAAAAACAAAAAAAAAACCCTAGGTGATGAAATAATCTGTACAAAAAATCTCCATGACACAAGTTTACCTACATAACAAACCTGCACATGTACTCCTGAACGTAAAAGCTAATAAAAACAATGGCTTAGGGAGTCATAACTTATATGCAGACTTTCCACTACATCAGGTGGGCGTGTGGCACATTGTTCAAGGGTCAATTGTACAACACATTGTACAAGAGAAACAGAAGATTAAAAAGGAGGAAATTTTTAAAAATCAAAAAGAAGTAAGCCGGATGGGGTGGTAAGAACTGTAATCCCTGAGGTAGAAGGCTTGTTAGTGCCCAAGAGTTCAAGACCAGCCTGGGCAACATTGTGAGACCTCCTCTCAACAAATAAATAAATAAATAAATAAATAAATAAATAAATAAATAAATAAAATAAATAGAAAAAAAAAGACAAATGGTATTTGAGAGAAAATGAAAATACTGCACAGTGGCATAGACTACCTATTACATAATAATAGAAGTCCCTGAAAAAGAAAACCAAAGTAAGGAAATGGAGCAAATACTAGACATTATAATTCAAGGCTTTCCTGAAATAATGATACAGATAGTAACAAATCTAAATCTGCATATAGAAAGAACACAAACACAATGTACCTGAAAAATTGTGCTTGAGTGACTAACACCAAAATACATTCTGGTAAAATTACTCCACTTTAAGAAGAAAAAATTATTTAGGCATCTAGCCAAAACAGGAAAGAGCTTATAAAGAAAAGGAAAATTAGGTTATTATCAAACTTTTCGACAACAATGCTTTATGCTAGCAGGAAACAAAGCAATATTTTAAAGATACTTAAAGAAATAAAATACAATGCAAGGATTTTTAATCCAGAAAAACTAACTTTTGGCCGGGCGCAGTGACTCATGCCTGTAATCCCAGCACTTTGGGAGGCCAAGGTGGGTGGATCACGAGGTCAGGAGATTGAGACCATCCTGGCTAACACGGTGAAACCCCATCTCTACTAAAAATACAAAAAATTAGCCGGGCGTGGTGGCGGGCGCCTGTAGTCCCAGCTACTCGGGAGGCTGAGACAGGAGAATGGCGTGAACCCAGGAGGCAGAGCTTGCAGTGAGCCGAGATTGTGCCACTGTACTGCAGCCTGGGCGACTGAGCAAGACTCCGTCTCAAAAAAAAAAAAAAAAAAAAAGAAGACTGACTTTTATGTATGAAGGACATGGGTAACTCATCGATATGGAAGAACTCAAGAAAATGAGCACTTCTTGAGGGATTTAGTAGAGAATAAGTTTCAGATAAGCAAAATAACCAAAGAGCCATTGATTTGGCAGTGAGCATTAAATGCATAGCCTTATGAAACTAAGACTAAATGAAGGTTAGAATGAAGAGTAAGGTATGCAATGGCTATCTGATTTGAAAATGTAGATATGATACAAGTACAAAAATTCAGAGGATAATGTGGAGAATATATGCAGAATTTTTTCTAATTTTTTCCAGTAGTCATATTTGTGGTGGTAGTATTTATATTGTCTTTCTGAGACTGTTGAGTAGGTAATGTGAGATAAAACAAAAGACTAATCATAGGATATTCTAATCTTATCTCCTAAGTACTCAAGAAACTAGGACACTCACTTTGGAGGGACGGAGATACAGACCTACTGGGAAAGAGATCAAGTAAAACCTGGTAGTTCTGAATTCAAATTAAAAATATCAGTATGAATACAGTGTATAAATTTTCTAGCTCTGTGTGCTGAAAAGGCCGAGAAATAATGACTGAACTAGTAGCAGTGAACATCCCTAGTACACAGATTTTGGTATTGAAGTACCATTTCCCACTAGAGGGAATCAGGACTTCTTGAGACATGGCAGATTTCAGGTTTGAGGCCAGAAATGCACAATAAGTCTGGGATATCTTGTCATAGTAAATAGCAAAGAAGTCACCAAAAGCCACCATAATCTAAAAGATACAGGTACCAACTGAAAAAACACCCACTAGCCAAAGATGAGTCCATCTGAGTATCAATAATAATAATAAGTAAAATGAATTAAAATACATCACACATATTAATATTTAAATACATGCATTCGTAATTACCCTGCCCCTCCTCCCCCCACCGCTGCCATACACATATATGTCAACTTGGGGAATTAGGGAGCCAGTCATTATCTTGAAATCTGGTAAATAAAGGGGATGGACCAAGCATTTATTCTGCCTTGCCTATATGAACTATAGGGGAAACGTCTCTTTATAGAAGCAGTTCTACTAATAAATTAAAAAAAAAAAAAACAGATTGAATTAGGATCCACCGTTTATATCTCCTAACAAATTATTGAATCTAGGCACTGAGCATCTATGGCTGCTAACAGCATGAAAGGAAAATGAGCATTAGTTGCCTCCTGATGTACCACTTGTGGTCTGGCCAAAGTGGTCAAACCTGAGTCTGATCAGACCTCTGGACCCAGCAGCCCATTTGCAGGAAATACAGAGGACAGGGGAATGTGTTGAGCTGCACCACAAGTGAGCAATTAGCAAAACCCGGGAGAAATCAGGTCAGATGACTCAGGTTCCTCAACAGATAAATTGTGAAGAAAAATAAAGAGAAAGGAATGATAGTGAGACTGCCTTTGCAAAGATGATGACAGTGAGAAAAATCTAGCATGGCTGACTCCATCTTGCTTCTAGCCTCACAGTCTGACTGTCTTCACTCATGCCTAGGCATAGGCCAGGCTATTTAGTTTATAGTTTAACCTTGAAGCAAAGGTGATAATAGCCCGTCTCTAAAACTGTTCCCGTCCCTGTTTGGGCACTGAAACTGCCTTCGTAAGACTAATGAAAGGCCACAGGTTTAGGATTCTGAATTAGGGGCCTGAATTCTCCTAAAATGTAGGTATAGTTTCTATAAACTCTTGCTGCTCAGGAGTTATGTGGCCAGAGGACACAAGATTTGTGGCTTCCTCAATTGCTCCTCTAGATAAGATCACCATTATAGAACTGAAGATTGGTCATTTGAGATGTTTTTCAGACTTTTGCATTCTGGCAACTGACTGACCCCACCCAGACTTGTGACACATCGCTCAGCTGGTCCTGCGGCCTCCACCCAGAGGAGGACTCAGCACATGAGGACCGTTTTCCACACCCTGATGATTTCATCTCCAACCAATCAGCAGCACCCACTTCCTAGCCCTCTGTCCACCAAATTATCCATAAAAACCCAGCCTCTGAGTTATCAGGAAGACTGACTTGAGTGATAATGTCAGTCCTTTCACTCAGCTGCTCTGCATTAATTAAACCCTTTCTTTACCTCAATACCACAGTCTCAGTGAATTGGTTTTGTCTGTACAAGGGTGCTGGGGGCGGGAGAAGTAAGAACTTGCTGAGTGATTGCAATAGCAACCTGTAAGGAACATGCAATGCCTTAAAACACATACCAACTTCTTTTGAGACAGGGTCTCAGGCTGGAGTGCAGTGCAAGATCATACCTCACTGCGACCTTGAACCCTTAGGCTCAAGCAATCCTCCTGCCTCAGCCTCCCTAGGAGCTGGGACCACAACATACCAACATTTTTAAATGGGCAAGACTAAAATACAGTCACTATGCACACTTGAGTGATAAAACTATAAAAAAAACACAAAGAATTGTTTACTATAAACATCATTATATAGTTAATGCTATTTGTTTTATATTAAAATGGAAAGATTTTTTATATATATATATATCCAGGCTGAAGAAAACATATCTGTCAGGCCACCATGATCATTAAGACCTCCAAGTTTCAGGGCCAGGTGCAGTGGCTCATGCCTGTAATCCCAGGACTCTGGGAGGCTGAGGTGGGTGGATCACTTGAGATCAGGAACTCAAGAGCAACCTGACAGTGAAACCTTGTCTCTACTAAAAATACAAAAATTAGCTGGGTGTGGTGGCATGCACCGGTAGTCCCAGCTACTTGGGAGGCTGAGGCACAAAAATCACTTGAATCCAGGATGCAGAGGTTGCAGTGAGCCGAGATCAGGCCACTGCACTCCAGCCTGGGCTACAGAGCGAGACTCCGTCTCAAAAAAACAAAAAAACAAAAAAACAAAAAACTTCCAGATTTAAATTCTGCTTGGAGGATCGGGCTTTAGATATCATATGGACTCCCACCTTCCTGTTGCCTCTGGCCTCTAGCCATTTGAAGAGATTATCCAATGAATAGGTAGAGGTCATGAGAGTAAACTACAGGCTTTTGTTAGGCAACCAAGAATGAGCTAAGTATAAAATATAACTTGTCCCTGAGTAGAGGTCTCCTTGCGTTTGACATTTCTATTTTATTTCTAACCAGAGGCCCTCTGGGGTCATACAGAGTCTCAGAAAATGTCATGAGCAATGTATATTTATGATGGTGGTTCCATAGTTTTAGGCAAATTCTACTTTAACATACCCAATATGCAAAATTTCAGGGTAATTGTGACATTTTCACCACAAAAAAACTCTTCCCTTTAAAGAAGGGTTCAGCTTCAAGCTTCCTTTAAACAGTAGCTTGGAGGATAAGGTAAGCATTTGTTTACAGAACAGTAATTGCTTCATAGGGTGGAGGGAAGTGTGGGCTGTTCAATGAGTGCCAGTCCATGGGCAAACAACGCTTAGTTACACAGGCAGTCCAAGGTTGGGAGAGCCATGATGTGCATAATGAAGCAAAGAGTTGAAGAACATCAGTCACTTCACACTCTCCAGGCCCAACTTGCAAATTTTCTTCTTTATAAGCTGGAATCTTCACATAGTAAGACAAAGCATGTGCTAAGAAAATCAGTTCAGAATTTCTGAATCATTTTGTTGAACACATTGAGCTACCATTTGTCTCGGTGATAATTTGAATTAGTCATAAAAGCAGTTTTTTATACTTTGGGGTTTCTTAACATCTGAGTTTCCTTCCTATGTTTCCTCTGTGTTATGAATTTTTGTGAGAAGAGACTATTTTTCACTATTTAAAAGCTGAACAGGACAATTACTCATTTTCCCAGACTCCTTTGTCGTTAGAGAGCAGGCACATGAGGCACATGACCCAGCCCAACCAATCAGCAGCACTCACTTCAGCCTCTGGGGTTCTGGGTGAAGAAATAATGGTGGCCGGGGAATCCTTTTTTTTTTTTTTTGGAACAGGGTCTTGCTCTGTTACCCAGGCCAGTGGTGGCACAATCATGGCTCCCTGAAGCCTCAACCTTCTGGTGCTCAAAAAATCCTCCCACCTCAGCCTCCCAAGTAGTTGGAACTATAGGCACATGCCACAGTGCCCAGCTAATTTTTGTATTTTTAGTAGAGAAGAGATCTCGCTATGTTGCCCAGGCTGGTCCCAAAATCCTGGGCTCAGGTGATCTTGTCTCCTTGGCCTCCCAAAGTGCTGGGATTACAGGCACCAGACACCACACCTGGCCAGTGGTGGGGAATTCTTGCAGTGCTGTGGCAGAGGGCACCAGTAGCCTTATGTGTGACTTTCAATTTAGACACCTGGCTGATACCATAATCTAAGTCAATGTCATAATAAGCCACTTGGAGTGAAAGGGGACAAGGCCTCAAAGAAGATAGTCTTAAAATGTCTTAACTTAAAATGGTCTTTTAAAGAAAATAAGAGGAATATTTTCATTTTGGTTGTGGGGAGGAGTGAAGGCTGGGAAGAAGAAAGAAGAGACTGTATGGAGTGAAACAGTGTAGGGAGAAAGGCCCAGGAGAATTCCCTGAGAGGGCTTAAGAGCATGCTAAGAATAGGGATATCATAGGGGTTCCATGTAAAGTTGTTTTAAGTGCTGTAGTGTAAATTACCCTCCTCTATTCCCTGCTTCTTCAGCTCCCCAAGATGTCTAAAGTGTACTCCAGACTCATCGGTGCTTTATCTGAGTGGGGTTTGAGGTGTGTGGAAATCAAGGAGAGGCTGAGTTTCACAAATGGGTCATCTGAAGTCAGACAGAGGAGAGAGAAGAAAAACCAGAAGCCCAGAGCCAGAGGAGAACTGAAAACAATTGAACTCCACTGGACATTTGTAAACATCTTCGGGAGGGGATTCTACAGAATAATGAAGATGATTCGACAAGTTACAAGACCTTGACTGGCTTCTGCACCCACTCATAGAGCAGGACGACTGTATTTGGGGAGGCTTTAGTCTTCTTATTTTTGAACAGACATTTTGAGGTATAATTTACATGCCATAAACTTCACCCCTTGTAAATGCACAGTTCAATGATTTTTGAGTTGTGCAATCATCATAATGCAGCCTTAGAACATTTCCATCCCTCAAAACGCTCTCTTGTGCCCATTTGTGGTCAATCTACATTTCCACTCCCAGCCTCAGGCAAACACTGACCAGCTAGCTGTCTGTAAATTTATCTTTTGTAGAAATGCCATACAAATTAAAGTCTTTTGGATCTGGTCTCTTTTGCTTAGCCTGACGTTTTTGAGGTTGGATGTAGCATGTACCAGTGCTTCACTCTTTTTATTGCTAGATATTGTTCCATTGCATGTATACACCATGTTTTGTTTATTAAACAGCTGACAATTGGATTTCCACATTTTGATTATTATGCGTAGTGCTGTTATAAACAATTGCATACAAGTCTTTGTAGACATATGTTTTCATTTCTCTTGGGTAGATACCTAGAAATTGCTGGGTCACATGATAACTGTGTTTAAACTTCCAAGGAAGTGCCAAATTGTTTTCTAAAGTGGCAGTGCCACTTTACATTTCCACAAGCAAAGAACGAGGGTTCCAATTTCTTCACATCCTCATCAACACAAAATATGTCGTTGGTCTTTCTGATTAGAACCGTTTTAGTGGATGGGTAGTAATATCTCACTGTGGTTTCGATCTGCAATTCCCTAATGACTAATGATGTGGAATATATTTTCATGTGCTTATTAACTATTCATGTATTTTCTTGGGTGAAATGTGTACTCAAATCTTTTACTCATTTAAAAAAGTAGGTCATTTGTTTTCTTGTAATCGAGTTATAAGAGTTCTTCACATATTCTGGATACAAGTGCTTTATATTACTTTCAAATATTTATATTATTTGTAATATTTTTATTACTTGCAAATATTTCTTCCTAGTCTGTGGCTTATGTTTTCCTTTCTCTCTTTTTCTTTTATTTTCTTTCTTTTTTTTTTTTTAAGGCGGAGTCTTGCTCTGTGACCCAGACTGGAGTGGAGTGGTGTGATCACAGCTTACTGTAGGCTTGACCTCCTGGGCTTGAGTGATCCTCTCACCTCAGCTTCGCAAGTAGCTGGGACTACAACCACACACTACCATGCCTGGCTAATTTATTTATTTATATTTTTTGTAGGGATGGGGTCTGGCTATGTTGCCTACTTTGGTCTTGAATTCCTGGACTCAAGTGATCCTCCCACCTCAGCCTCTCCTGGGATTACAGGCATGAACCACTGCACCTGACTCATTTTCTTAATGATACCTCTTGAAAAACATTTTTAAAAAATTTATATGAGGTCCCATTTATCAATTTTTTCTTTTATGGACTATCTTTTCAGTGTTATATCTAAGAAGTGTTTGCCTAATACAATGTCAAAAAGATTTTCTCCCATAAAATTATTTTATAGTTTTAGCTCTTACATTTAGGTCTATGTTCCATTTTGAATTGATTTTTGTGTATGGTAAAATGTGAGGGTATAAGTTTATTGTTTTGTATTGATGGGCTTCAGGACGTGCTGCCCCAAAATATGACACCGTGAACATTTGAGAAAACAGCAGAAAGAGAAAGTCTTTTTCACCTCCTTCCTTCTCCTTCTCCCGTGAAGCAGGTCATAAGGACCTCATTTCAGTGGTGCCCTCTATCTACCTGGAAGAAAGGATGTTTTCATCTCTGAAGACACAGAAAATAATCGGAATAAACAGACCCTGCAAAGTTCCCCCCAGTTTATTATTAATCATTAGATTATACCCCTTTTGTCCAATCATACTTCTGCACAACTGTCTACTTTTCATCAATCTTAAGCATAGAAATTTGGGTCTTCATTTCTGAAGCCTCCTCCATCACATAAAACTTACATTAAATAAATTTGTTATGCTTTTCTAATGTTAATCTGTCCTTATTTTGGGTGACTCAGGCGTGAACCCAGCAATGAGAGAGAAAATATATTTCTTTTCAACCCCTACAGTATATTGACATCCAGTGGTCCCAGCATTGTTTGTTGTAGAACCCTTACTTCCCCCACTAAATTGATTTAGCACAAATAGTACTTGTTAAATGTTAATTAACCAAAATGAAAGGATTAATTAGGGGGCTCCTGGTTCTGTCCCATTGATCTATATGCCTATTCTTGTCATTAGCATACTTTCTTGATTTCTGTGGATTTATAGTACGTTTTGAAATTGCATAGTCTAAGTCCTCCAACTTTGTTCCTCTATTACAGAATAATTTTGGCTATTTTATATCCTTTGAATTTCCATATAAATTTTACAACCAGCTTGTCAATTTTCTAAAGAAGCCTGATGGGAAATTCTTTGGGATTGAGTTGAATTTATAGATCTATTTGGAGAGAATATTGAGTCCTTTAATCCATGAGCATGAACTGTCTCTTCATTTATTTTGATACTCTTTAATTTATCTCGGCAATGCTTTATCATTTTCAGTGACTGGCTTTTGCATGCTTTTTGTTAAATTTATTCTTAAGTATTTTACTCTTTTTGATGACATTGTGAATGGAATCATTTTCCTAATTTTATTTTTGGGTTATTCATTACTAGCATATAGACATACAATTTATTTTGAAAAGATGATCTTATATCATGTGCCTTTGCTAAATTTGTTCACTAGTTATAGTAGTTTCTCGGTTTTTTTTTTCTTTCCTGGTAGATTCCATATGCTAGAAAGGAATCTTACAAAAAGGATCATGTTTTATGAGAATAAAGACAGTTTTTTTCTCTGTGTTTCCTATCTGTGCACTGTTAATTTTTTTTCTTGTCTTATTGCACTAGTTAGAACCTCCAGTATAATGTTAAGTAAGATTAATGACAGTTGACATTCTTGCATTTTCTCTGATTGTGGGGGAAACATTTAATCTTTCATCATTAATATCAGGCAAATGGCAGGGTTTTCATAGATGTCTTTATTCCAACCAAGAAATTTCCCTACTATTCTTAGTTTACTGCAAAAATGTTAACATCAGCAGTGTTTGGTTTTATGAAATTTTTTTTCTGAACTTATTGTGACTGTATGGTTTTTGATATTTATTCTATTAATATGGTGTATTACATGAATTAACCAATCTTGTATTCCTGGAGCAAATGCCACTGTGTCATGGTATATAATCCTTCTTATATGTTGATGAATTCAGTTTGTTAACATTTAGAAAATTTTGCATCTAAGTTTATACAGGATATTGGTCTGCAGGTTTCCTTGCTTGTGATGTCTTTGTCCTTGACATCAGGGTAATACTGGTCTCATAATAGGAGTTGGGAAGTATCCTCACCTCCGTTTCTGGAGTTTATGTAGGATTGGGTATTGTTTCTTCTTTAAAAATGTGATAGAAGTCACCAGTAAAATCATCTGGGCCTGAACTTTTTTTATGTATGGTGGAGGGTAAGATTTTTAATATTAATTCAATTTCTTTACTTGTTAGAGACAGGCTTATTTAGATTTTCTATTTTTGTTTTCTTGAGTCAGTTTGGTAATCCGTGTTCATTTGCTTGGACTTAATCTGCAGAACCTTTGACTCTGTGCTATGCAACTGCTTATGTCTCTGCTCAGTTTCTTAAAATATTGTTTATATTTTAGCCTAGCTTCCTGGGAGCCACTGCCATTCCTACTCAGCTCAGTGGTCATCCAATGATTAGGTAGCACTTGTGCTCAAACACCTCTAGCCAATAAGGCTTCCATCTGCAGGTAGATGGGGGAATGCATGAGAAGTCCAGGCAGTTTTCAAACCGGACTGCCTTGGTTCTTACCTTTCACTGGGCTCTCTCAGTTCTCCCTACATGTTTGACCTCCTGGTCAGGGATAGATGTGTGGAGAGCTTATCAAGCCCCCTGCAGTCTCTCATTTCTGGGATATTCTTGTTAAATTTCTGGCTAGGCCTCTGGTCTGCAGCTTGCCTCAGCTGGGACTCATCCTAAGGCTAGGAGAGCTGCGGGCTCCCTGTTCACTGCTGGGCATGGTTTTGCTTTCTGCTCCCAATCAAGCCAGTCCCCTCTGGCAGTGAAGCTGTTGGTTTTCATGGGCAGCAAAAATGCCCCAGACTCCCTCAGTTCTTACCTGAAATTCAGAAGTTTATCATAAATAAATTATTCTCAATTTGTTGTTTGCCTTTGGCAAATTTCCAGAGCTCCAAAGTGGTTGCTTTTGACAGTTTTGTCTAGTTTTATAGTTGTTTTTGGAGAAAGGATTTATCAACTTCTTCACTCCCCTACAGCCGAAAGTTCTCTCAGTCTTTTAAAAATGCTGGGTGTGTGACCTGTCAGCTAAGCTTCTCCTTGTTTTCAAGGTGTCGTTGTGCATTTGAAAGTCAAAGAGTAAAAGCTCGTTTGAAAAAGTCAAGACTAGAAATGATGCCAGGGAATGTGTGATTGGTGCAATGGAGGGGCAGAGAGTGGGTGACCAAGAGGTCATAGAAATAATGAAGAGTGAGTCAGGGATGCAGAGCAGTGGAGCCAAGAGCGAAATGCCTGGTCTACTAGAAAATATAAACAAATGGAAAGGCTGCCTTACATCTCTTAACGTCACCAATCTAACAGCCACCATTTCCATGAATAGTTCATCCCAGGCCCCCTTCCCTGGTTGGGAGTTCCAGTTGTCTGGGGAGTGGGCAAGTGTTAGGGTAGCGTAGGGATAGGTCAGGTTAGGACAGGAATGGGACTGCACTGGCCGCAGGGAAGGGAATGCGGTAGCAGCCATGTGCACTGGGAACTGGATGCAGCCTTCACGTCAGCCTACGGGAGAGGGCTACTAAGCAGTGATCACAGCTCACCCCTAGCTGCCCTCTAGCTCAGCCCTAACTTGGCCATAAATAACCATAAAGACTTGGTCCTAATACTTAAAAGTCGAGGGTTGGCAGGTTATAGCGTGCAGGTCAAATCCAGCTCATCATTTGCTTTTGTAAATAAAGTTTTATTGACACTCAGCCACATTCATTTGTTTAAATACTTCTGTGGAGGCTTTCCTGCTACATGGACAGCACTGAGTAATTGTGACAGAGATGTTTGACCTATAAGGTCTAAAGTATTTACTAACTGGCCCTTTGCAGAAAATGTTTTCCAATCCCTGTTTTAAATGAAAACTGCAGTAGCCAAACCTCCTAAAGCATGATAATGTGGATTGACCATGATATATACGATCAGAAGATATGGGCTGGGTGCAGTGGCTCACGCCTGTAATTCTAACACTTTGGGAGGCCAAGGCAGGCTGATCATTTGAGGTCAGGAATTCGATACCAGCCTGGCCAACATGGCAAAACCCGTCTCTACTAAAAATACAAAAAAAATTAACCAGGTATGGTGGCATATGTCTCTAATTCCAAATACTTGGGAGGCTAAGGCACAATAATTGCTTGAACCTAGGAGGCAGATGCTGCAGTGAGCTGAGATCATGCCACTGCACTCCAGCCTGGGTAACAGAACGAGACTCTGTCTCAAAAATAAAATAAAATAAGACAAAATAAAATAAAATAAAATAAAATCAGAAGATATGGGAACAAGACTGATCTGCTACATACCAGCAGTGGCACTCAGTACAAGCCATTGGTTCTCTGTGGGCACAGGTTCACTATAAAATGGGGATCAGGTGGATCACCTGAGATTGGGAGTTTGAGACCAGCCTGACCAACATGGAGAAACCCTGTCTCTACTAAAAATACAAAATTAGCTGGGCGTGGTGGCATATGCCTGTAATCCCAGCTACTCTAGTGGCTGAGGCAGGAGAATCGCTTGAACTCAGGAGGTGGAAGTTGCGGTGAGCCAAGAGCACACCACTGGATTCCAGTCTAGGCAACAAGAGTGAAACTCCATCTCAAAAAAAAAAAAAAAATGGGGGGGATCAGATGATCTATTCTCTCATTTGGGGTTGTGGTTCAAACAAAACTACTGTATGTGAAAGCATGTTGCAAACCATGCAGCACCAAACATATACTATTTCTGTTTGCAGAACACCTGCTTTGACTTCCTAAACCACCTATTTAGACCCTCTCTGCTTGTGGACAACTGCCACTTTATGTACACCTTTTATGTGGCCAAGTCTGTGAAGTACCATTTCCTTAGGGACTTTCTTCCTTGACTGGAAGGCGGAGTAGGAGACCATGTCTATCACACCACTGAGGGAATGGATGGGAGGAGGGAACTCTTAAGAAACTGAACTTACCCCAGACCCGTGGAAGTAGGTATGTTGACCAGTAGCAAATAAATGGTGTGAAAAAGCTATTTTTCTTCCCAAGAACATCCCTGGTGGAGAAAAGCATCATCTGAGTTTTGATCTTATGAATTATTTCTTTTCTCTTTAAGAATCTGAACATAGTAAACCCTATTACAAGAGCAAGGATAATGTAGTGGTTGACATGAAACTAAAATTTGAGTAAGAGTTACAACTTAGAGTCTGGAATTTCCAACCTCTGTGGCTCATTTCTATAGCAAAGATACATGAATCCTCAGGCCATTAGCTAAATTTGAGAGAAAGTCTCTGGCCAGCTGAAATAAGAATGTTCAACGTGGATTATCAACTACAATGCTGAAAGCATCTGTAATCTTCCTACAGGACTTCTCAGTGGGGGAGGTTTCAGTCTCCAGGTGCAGGGGAACAGAAGCATCATCTTCTCCCACATGGAGAAGAAAAGTAGTGATGTTCTGTTTATAAAACACTTTCCTATCCATCCTGTAATTGACTATAGAGGCTATAGGTTCCTACAGGTAGGAACCATGTCTTTTCATCCCAGTGCCTTGCACAGACCCAGAATGGACTAGGTGTGCAATAAATGGTTATTGAATGAATGAATCCTCTGGAAGGGAAATCTTTGAACCTAGTCAAAAGAACACAAATCAGGAGACCTGTGTCAATTCTTGGCGCTGCCTCTTAGTCATGGCATGGTCTTGAAGAATTCACTTTACCTCTTAGGACCTCAGTTTTCACTCCTGTAAAATGAAACAATAATTATCTGCCTAAGGGTATCATTTGGTAGATTAAACGAGATAATGGATAGGAAATGTTTTATAAACAGAACTTCACTATGTTTCTCCTGCATTCTGCCTGGCCCTTCCTGCTGCAGACGCTTTGAGCCTGAGAATAACAGCTAACCAAATTTATGGTGTTTGCGGTTGGATTAGCCACAGAATGAGCTGTGATCCCTGTTTATTTTCTGCCTGCCTTGGTGAGTTCAGATCCTGGTACATGAGTGCATGGGATCTGGGAAGTGTTGATTACATGTAGTTGTCTGCAATTGAATGGTAGTTGGGGTTGAGGTGGGTGGCGAACCTGATGGCCAGAAAGGTTAAGGCTAAATGCATCTGAAGAAAAGCAGAGCCAGAGTCTGTCTCTGGTGGCAGGTGTGTCCCAGATGAACTGCCTAGAAATACCACTAATCAGGAGGAGAAGCCAAGAGGTCAAAGGGGGTGTTCTTATGAGGATAACTGTTTGTTGAAGTACTGCCAGAAATGGATAAGTCAGGAGATGGGAACTAAAAGACTACAATCATGAGTGAGTGATCAGATCTTATAACGAGAGGGGCTAGGCCTTCTCTGAGGAAGGCTGAGAGATGAGTGAGGCTTAGTAAGGGAGAGGAAAGCAATAGACCCAGCTGCAAATGTGTAAAGCAGGATCTTCCAGAGTCAGGCCTAGAACACTGGGTGTGATTAGCTAGTTCTCTTTTAGTTGAAAATTACAGAAACTGATTCTGACTAGCTTCAAGAGAGATATAAAAGAGGTTAGGGAGTCAGTTACTGAAAGGATAACTGAGGTATCTTGCAGAATCAGAGGACTGAGATGCTTGCCAAGGATAAACTAGAATCGGAGATGAATCAGTAGGGTGACTATAGCTTACAATAATCTATTGTAGACTTCAAAATAGCTAGAAGAGAATAATTCAAATGTTTCTAGCATAAAGAAAAGACAAATATTTAAGGTGATGAATATCCCAAGTATACTGATTTGATCTTCACCAATTATATGAATGTTTTATATTATCACATGTACCTTGAAAGCATGTAAATCTTTATGCAAAATAAAATAAAATTAAAAAACTAGAATCAGGAGTTAGGTTACCATGGAGAAACCAGGCATTTGTCCTCTCTGACTCTTGCCTCCTATGTCTCTTTCTGTTTCCTTTATTTTTAATTTTCACTGCCAAATGCCATTTTTTGGCTAATCGGGCTGTGGCTGGACTCCATTATATTTCAATTGCTCATCTGGCCACTGCTACCTTCATTTGAGTATGAATCCTTGACGACTGTGTAGTGGGTTGAATGGTGACCCCAAATATATCAGGTCCTAATCCTTGGAACCTTGAATGTTACCTTATACGGGAAAGACTTTGCAGATAGGAGTAAATTAAGGATCTCGAGATAAGGAAATTATCCTGGATTGGCCCTATGTGTCTTAGATTCCATCATAAGTATCCTTATAAGAGAGAGGCAGAGGGAGATTAGACACTCAGAGGAGAGGACAATGTGAGGATGAAGGCAGACATTGGAGTGATGTGGCTATAAGCTAAGGGATGCTGGCAGCTGCCAGAAGTTGGAAGAAGCAAAGAATGTATTTTTCCCTATAGCCCCTGGACAGATACAGATATGTTCCTGTGACACCTTGACTTCACCCACTGAAACAGGCTTCAGACTACTGGCCTCCAGAACTGTGAAATAATGTATTTCTGTTGTTTAAGCCACTAACTTTGTGGCAATTGACTATAGAGGCTATAGGACACTAATAAGAGTAGGGGCCATCTCTTTTCATCCCAGTACCTTGCATAGACCCAGAATGGACTAGGTGTGCAGTAACTGGTTATTGAATGAATGGATCCTCTGTAGGGAGAACTTTGAACCTAGTCAAAAGAACACAGATCAGGAGGCTTCTGTTAATTCTTGGCACTGCCTCTTAGTAACAGCATGGTCTTGAAGAATTTACTCTATCTCTTAGGACCTCAGTTTTCACTCCTGTAAAATGAAATAATAATATCTGCCCAAGGGTATCATTTGGTGGATTAAGTGAGATGATGGATAGGAAACTGTTTTATAAACAGAACGCCACTATTTTTCTCCTCCATCCTGCCTGGCCCTTTCTGCTGCAGACACTTTGAGGCTGAGAATAACAGGGAAACTATCACTGTGTCTATGTCAAAGCCACAGTGTAGCAAGATGAGGAAGAAATTGACGGCTTCCTGATCTTGGTCTCATCATTATCTTCTCAGAACCAGCTGCTTCCTTCCTCCCCTCTCACCTTAGACATTTTTGCCAGTCAGGGGTGAAGACCTACTCTCAGGCAGTCAAGATCTGCAGCCTTGTGGGCTGTAGCTACCTACTACCTTTCCGGTATTTTTCCATTCTTTCTTCTCTGTAGCTTCTCCACCAAGATGTCATTATCACCTGTTTGCTTCTTGTCTTCTGGGTAGCATACTTTTGGCCCAGGTGCCTCAAAGGACCTCATTCCTGTTCAGCATACCTGTTGCAAATACCTGGACACAAATATTCTCAAAGCAACCCCCTCTATCAGCTTCCCAGGGAAATATAATGCTCCATATGAATTAATGTTCTAGGTAACTGAAAACCACCCTTTAGTATAAAAAAATCAGGATTGTTTATTCTAATGGAAAATTTCCTATACATCAAGCATTATAGACCTTCTTATCCTTTGACTCAGGAATTTCACACCTGGGTTCCAAAGGTACATGAAGGATTTACAAAATAACTTTCTTTTTTCTTCTTCCTGCTTCCCAAGTAGATAGGGTTACAGGCATACGCCACCACGGCCAACTAATTTTCGTATTTTTAGTAGAGATGGGGTTTCACTATGTTGGCCAGGCTGGTCTCAAACTCCTGACCTCAAGTGATCCTTCTGCCTCAGACTCCCAAAGTGCTGGGATTACAGGCGTGAACCACCACGCCCGGTCATCACAAAATAACTTTTGTTACAGCATTATCTGAATAAGTTCAAACTTAAAAACAGTGAAAACATCCTAAACAAAAGGCTAGTTTAATAAATTGTGGCAAGTAACTATGTACCTGTTTTGAAGACACTGGAACTTGTGTTTAGGCATGCTCCGTATACATGCAGAAAATACAACATTAAGTGAGGAACCATTTTGCAAAATGGTAGTATACAGGCACTATTATTTTCTTACCCAGAATGCATTTTCCTCTTCTTTCTGCTTAATGAACCCTGGTTTTATTTAGGTATAATCTCCCTCATGGGAGGTGAGCCTACCTTCAGTAAAGCCTGACTTGCCTGAGCCTGTCATGGTTGTTCTGTTTGCACTTTTCACTGATTGGTTTAGGGGTGGTCATGTAATCCAGTGGTGGCCAATGGCTAACTGAGGGGAAATCTTATTCTGGGGGATTCTGGGAGTCTTTTCTCTGTTTCTGAAAGAGGTGCACAGAGAGATGAAAAAATTCTGGAGATGGATGGTGGTGATGGTTGCACAGCAACAAACAATATGAATGTACTTAATACTATTGAACTGTAGAGTTAAGTTGGTTGAGATAGTAAATTTTATGTTATGTATTTTGTTACAATAAAACATTGTAATCAAGAGCGATGCACAGAAAGACACTGCCTCCATGACCTTGTCTTCCTCTGGGGCAGGGGTGGGGAGGAATTGTGTCTAGATGTGGAAATAATTATGTACTGATACAATGTACCCCTCAGTCCTCACTGTCCCTGGGTAATCTCATCAGCTGTCGCAGTTTTTGTGAATCTGTATGCAGATGTATATGTATGCAGGGACTGCCACACAGCTTTATGGGCAGAGATCCATGCCAACATATCCAACTGCTATCCTGACATGTTCTCTTAGCTGTCTTACCATAGAGATCTCAAAATTAATATGCCCCAAGTGTATATTTTTGTATTTCAGAAAACTCAAACTTGTGGAAAATTTGTCAGAGGCATGTAATGTACTTCTTTTTTTTTTTTTCTGAAATGGAGTCTCACTCTGTCGCCCAGGCTGGAGTGCAGTGGTACAGTCTTAGTTCACTGCAACCTCCGCCTCCTGAGTTCATGGGATTCTCCTGCCTCAGCCTCCCAAGTAGCTGGGATTACAGGCACCCACCACGACACCTGGCTAATTTCTGTATTTTTACAAAATTTTGTATTTTTACCACGGGGTTTCACCATGTTGCCCAGGCTGGTCTCGAACTCCTGACCTCAAAAGATCTGCCTTTCTTGACCTCCCAAAGTGCTGGGATTACAGGCATGAGCCACCACGCCCGAATGTACAATGAACTCTTGAATACCTTTCCCAACGACTCACCAGTTGTTAGCTTTTTGCCTTAACACACCAGAAGTTTGACATTCTCTGACCCCTTCCTCCCTGAAATCTTCTCTTTTCCAGGCTCCCCATCTCACTACTCAGAGCTGTTACAAATCTGTTGCGTTTGCCAGACACCTGGAAGTTGTTCTTGATGTCGCCATCTTCCACTTTCCATGACACAAAACCAACTATCCAGTCCTATGAATTCCGTTTCTTTTTTCAACTGTTGCAATTGCCTTCTAACTACGTCCCTTGTGCCCTCTCTTTCATCCACTTTTATTCAGAATAACTAGTTATGAGTTTGAAACACATCCGGTCATATCAGTTCCTTGCTTAATATCCTCAATGGCACATCCTCAATGACGTACTGGCTTCTGTCCTTAGTTTCTTTCGTTAGGACCTGACCTAGTCTGTTCTATACTCCATAGCACCCTATGTTTTTCCTTGTTTGTACTTTTCATAATTATAATCGTCGAGTAACTTGTGTGCACATTTGTTGACTACTATTCTCCCTTATACGTCTATGATGGTAGGGACTTTGATGGTGTTTCTCATTGCTATATCCTCAGAACCTGTTCTCAGTTAGTTACATGATAGGCACTCAGTACACATTCATCAGATAAGTAAATACACGAATGAATTAATGCATCACCTCCACTGAGCAGATTTTAATCTGCTGTGACATGAAAACTTGGAATACCAAGTTAGAGCTGCATGTAAATTAAAAGCAAAATGTACTGACTGCCAACCTAAGGTGAGTATCTGCCTGTTAGTATTCGGATTGTGTACCTTCTACCTGCTTAGAGGTAGTGGAGACTAAAGGAAGGAACCTAAACTTGCCTGTCATGCAGATCTGGATGCCGGCTCTGGCCCTGGCCTTGGTTGCTCTTGGCCTCTTTGAACCTCAGTTTCCGAATCTGCAAGATGGGTATGGTAATATCTATCTCAAAGGGCTGTTGTGAGACTTAAATCAGATAGCTTTGGCTTTCTTTCCATCACTTCTTTGCCTGGCAGCATAGTCGGGAGTGCTTAAACCTCATTCCTCCCCTTTCCCCTAAAATTTGACCTGCTTGAAACGGGTGGAAAAGGAGAGCTTATTGTCACAGCCTCAGTCTTGCCTTTGAGTAGCAGCCGAGAGGTGATCATTAGTGGGTAGACAGTCCTTGTTTCTCATGTGCTTCCTGGGCCCACAACATAGTCTGAAGACAGAATGGGAACAAAGTGGACTTTCTAGTGCTTTGCACCATGATGCCATGTATGACCTCTATTCTGTGCCAGTGATGGTGGAGTTAGGATTTAGATGCTACTGTCTCTAAGGATTGATGTTTTCTTGGTTTGGAAGAGTGGTGTGTGTGTGTGTGTGTGTGTGTGTGTGTGTGTGTGTGATAGCCTTTAAAAAGCAAGGAAGAACCAGAGGTCTATGCAGGGTATACTTGTCAGGGGCTCAGTCTCGCAGGGCTGGAACCCAGCTGAAACTTTTCTCAAAGCCATCAGGCTCTTTGTTAATGAAGCGCCTCAGAATCAGACTGCGCTACATATTTAGCACAAGAAAGGGAAAGACTCATGAAATGACAGGGCCTTAATGTCTTTCTGCAAGTCACTGAGACTCCTTTCGAATGAATGTTGTTAGCACCCTTTCAAACAGCCTCTCGGAAGGTTGCTGACTTGTGCCTATGAGTTCTGCCTTCCTTTGCTGTTGAATATTACGTGGTCTTCTCTTCCTCCTCTGTAATTCTCACAGTGTGTGTACATGTTTGTGGGGTCTCAGATTATATTTGTGTATTAGAGAAAGCCTGTGTTTTTGGAGGTAGTGGGGAGCTGGGGTGTGGGTGCTTTCCAGACACTGGTTGGGGACATTCCTCTTCTTCCTTTCTACAAAGCAGGTGAAAAAAAAAAAAAAGGAAAAAGAAACTGATTTTAGGTTCTGAGTCTATGGTCTTATTTTGCCACAGTCTTTTATACTTTAGGAAATGTTCCTGTCCTACGTATTTTTCTGAGGGAGGGTGATGGACTGTAGAGCCAGAAACCTCCTATGGATGGGGGAAGTTTTTGAAAAGAGGCAGGGAGGCCATGTAGGGATATGAAGTGGAAGATGTTCTCGGAGGAAAAGAGGGCAGAGTGTGTACCTGCAAGAACACCCTCAACTCCCATGAAGGTTTTACCATTTTATATTTTCCCCTTGGTTTATGAGGACAATCATAGATTATGTATGGTTTTAAAAATCAGCTTTGTTGAGGAATAATTGTTTTATAATTAGTTGTGTATTTTTAAGGGTGCGACTTAATATGTTTGACCTATCTATATACCTGTGCGACCAGCGCCACAATCAATATAATATCCATCATCTCCCCAAATTTACTTTGTTTCTTTGCTCCTTTGTAATTCATCTCTCTCCCCATACCATACCCAGACAGCCACAGATCTGCTTCCTGTCACTGTGGATTAGTTTGCATTTTCTAGAATTTTATATAAATGGCATCATACAGTGTGTGCTTTTTTTGGTCTGTCTTCTTTCACCCGGGGTAATTATTCTGAAGTTCATTTATATTGCTGCATGAATCTATAGTTCATTCCTTTTATTTTTCCTGTATGGTTGTAACAGTTTGTTTACCCCTTCACCTGTGGATGGACATTTTTGTTATTTACTGTTGTTGGCTATTCCAAAGAAATCTGCTATGAGCATTTGCCTATAAGCGCTCATATGCTGAAGTATACAGTCTTAAGCATTTCCTTTTCTCTCATGGTGACATTTCTTTACTTGTCTCCAACCTCTGTAAAGACCAACATGGCCATCCAGTCTTACACAGTGGTGTTGTGGAAGTAAAGAGACAGGAAGAGGCAGTGTGGCCTGCCCCTTGTTCACTGTCCACAATGCTGATCTGTGTGGTGGCCAGTAGTACAGTGGATAGTGGTCTACAGCAGAACCAGAAATAGCCCAGAGAAGCAGTTACACCAAGGACTCAACTCAGAGACAGCTATGAGGCAAAGACCCTTTACTCCCAGACAGACTTGGTGGAGGCAGGCTGACATTTGAGATGCACGTAAAACATCATGCCCGTCCTAGTCACCCAATACATCTGAATTCCCTTTCTGCTATGTGTACTTTCTTAACTGCTTTGCTTGTAAGTTCTAGGTTATCTTCTTAACAATTGTGGTTTGTAGGTAAATAATCTTTGGGTAAGAGAGGCTTTATTCTGTTATTCTTTAAAAATCTTAGACAGCACATAAATATAGCAATTGTCTCAGTCCATTCCTGCTGCTATAACAACATACCTTAGATTGGATACTTTATACACAATAGAAATGTATTGCCCACAGTTCTGGAGGCTGAGAATTCCAAGATCAGGGCACCAGCAGATTTGGTGTCTGGTGAGGGATCTCAGTTTCCAAGATGGCTCTGTGTTGTTGGTTCCTCACATGGTGGAAGGAGCAGAGGGGCAAATGGGGGCTCAGGCACTCCCTGCAACTTCTTTTCTAAAGGCACTAATCCCATTCACTAAGGTGGAGGGCTCATGACTTAATCACTTCCTTAAAGGCCTCACCTCCTAATGCTATCTAATTGGGTATTGGACTCCAACATAGGAATTTTGGAGGAACACATACATTCAAACAATAGCAGTGATATACACAGATCCTGTGTCTGAGGTGTCGCGAGGTATCCCTCTAACTCATAAGCCCTCTTTGGAGAGGAGGCTTTTGTTGTATACAGGCATCCTAATGTGTCTTACAGGACAAACACTGTGCCTCCTTTATTTTTTTTTCTTTATAATTGTGTAATTTATTATTTTTTTTTCATTTTTCCAACTTTTGTTTTAGACTCAGGGGGTACATTTGCAGATTTGTTACCTGGTTATATTGCATGATGCTGAAATTTGGGATGTGAATGATCCCCTCACCCAGGTTCTGCGTAGTATCCAATAGTTAGGTTTTCAACCCTTGCACTCCTCCCTTTCTCTCCCTCCAGTAGTCCCATGTCTATTGTTCCAGTCTTTATGTCCATGAGTGCCCAACATGTAGCTCCCACTCATAAGGGAGAACATACAATATTTGGTTTTCTGTTTTTTTGTTAATTTACTTGGGATAATAACCTCCAACTGCATCCACATTGCTGTAAGGGACATGATTTTGTTTTCTTTTTATGGCTGCATAATATTCCATGGTGAATATGCACCACATTTACTTTATCCAGTTCCATCATTAATGGGCACCTAGTGTGCCTCCTTTTAGATATGTTATCAGCACCCCTTCCAAATAGCTTCTTTGATGGTTGCTAACTTATGCCTGTGAGTTTTCTTCATCATCAATTTCAGAACTACCCAAAAGGCTAAAGAAACACAAGTGATAGGGTTTCATTTACATATCACAAGCCCCAGATAGCTGGGAATATCTGAAGGACTGACTAGATGATGTCCCGATGATGTCCCTACTTGCATGTAATTGCTTAGGACTATGTGAATCAAAGATTTTACACAGTTCTTTATCACAGACTGACAGAGCAGGTGGGGGCTTTACAGGCCATGTTGTCCAACGATGTCATTTTTAAGAGGAACCAGGACAGCTCAGAGAGGTGAGATGCCCCACCCAGAGTCACAGAGCTTGTTAGCAGCTAAGCTGGAGGAGGAACTCAGCCCTCCAGGCTCCCGGTCCATGGCTCTCTCCATCCCAACTCCCCCCAGCCCCTCGCTCTCATTTAGTTTTTCTGCATTTAATATGTTTTCCTTGAATTGATTTTTCTCCTCTGCCTCATCCATTACCTTCAAGGTTATTTTTGGTGCTCTTCTCTGCTTCTTTCATTTTGCAGATTGATTTCCCAGGCTTTGCTGAGTTTGGTGGCACTTCCCACCCCAGGGTCTTTGGCTTCATTATTGTTTTGTTTCCTACCCTCTTTATTGTCTTCCTGGGGCTTAAGAGACCAGCCCCCAATATCCCTTACCCTACCTTCCCTCCCCGCTTCCTCCCAAATAGCCCCCAGGATGCTGCTATTTCCAATCATGCACTCTCCCCATCCCCCCTTCAGTCTATTCCCAGATTGCAAAATCTGCTCATAATGACAACCCTCGGAGCTCATCCTTCAGTGATAATTCAAGGCTGCACCAGCTACCGGGTAGTGACTACTGATACATCTTTCTCATGGCATGTCTTTTCTCCACTGGGTTTCCTTTGTATGGAGATGTGTCTATTTGGAATGATTCCTTCTCTTTTAACTATGTGGTGGGTGGGACATCTGCCAGATTCTTAGCAGGTGATGGTTGCTAGAGTAAGGAGGGTTTGTTGTGTGTGGAGATGGTAAAAGCTGGAGTGAGCACCATTCAGGGCACCACAACTATAGTTCCAGGCACTGGAGTTTTGTAGTAAAATGGAGAGGGCTTTAGATAGAGTCAGACAAACCTCCTTTCAAAGCCCAGCTTTAGCATTGATTGACTTTGTGATATAAACAGGCCTGAGTTGCCTCATCTGTAAAATGGAGATAGTACTAGTACTCAACAACTATCAGATTGAAAGGCAGTCCTAAATGTGGCCAAGTGTCTAAATTGCTTAGTTCAGAGCCAGACACCTTCTTCTGGAGTCAGAAGAGGATAGGCTTCAATCCTGGGCTCCCTGCATAGTAGCTGTAATCCTGCACAAGCTAATTAATTTCTTTAAGCTTCAGTTTTCTTAACTGTAATATGAGAAGAATTAATCATATCTAATAAGTTGGCTTGATGATTATTACACAGGAGTATATAAAGTACTTAGCACGGTGCCTGGCATGAAGTAAGAACATAGTAAATATTAGCTATTTTTAGGTGTTCAATAAATGTTACTTTCTTTTCCTTTGTAAATTTAGCCTTTTTTTGTTGTTTTTTACAAAAGATGAATGTACATCTTGAGGATCCTACGAACTTTGAGAAGTTTGAGAAGTTAAGCATTCATCAAATACTTTTCTAAGTATCAAGTCTATTTACTGAGTGTATGATCTGCAGAGAGAAATATCAACTTCTGTGGAGCTCAAAACCTAATTGAGTGGCAAACAACTAGGCAAATGATTTCAAGACCATTTATCATCAGAGCCAAAATAATAACTTGCAAATTGAACAACTGCTTCAACAATTCAATTCTATATCCACTTATTAGTACGTACTAAAAGCCAGGCATAAAAATGAATGAGACAAAGTCCCTGCCCTCCAGGAATTTACAGCCTATAAAGGTAGTAGTATTAGTATACACTAATGATGCTGCTGCTGCTGCTGATAATGATGATGATGATGGTGATGGTGGTGGTGGTGATGGCAACACCTCAACACTAATAGCTAAGATGTATAGAGAGCTTACTACAAGACAGATGCTGGCCGAGGGTTTTGCATGCATCGTCTTATTTAACTCTTACTGGAGCCTTTTGAGATCAGTAATGTTATTCTCTTGTGGGTGAAGAAAAGGAGACTCAGGGAGTTAAGCAATTTGCTTAATGCCACATAACTCCTGGTAGCAGAGTTTGATCTCATAGTCAGGTCTGATTCTGGTCAAAGACCTTGCACCCAGCTGCTACACTGCACTACTCTTCCATTTCCGGTCACAATGGAGGAAATAATCACATAAATGCTGTGGTAGAGGAACAAAGTGCTATGGGGGAAGTGGATTCTGATTCTGACATGAGCGATTGCTGAAGTCGTCATAGCTGAGGTGTCTTTGGAGCTGGGTCTTAAGGATAAGTAGTAGATCAATGGTACGTGATGGAGGAGAAGGGGTTCCAGACGGAGGCAACGACCTGATAGACAGAAAGAAGCCTCAAATCTCTAGGTGTCGTTGGGGAACAAGAAACTAAGAAACAACCTGATAGATAGAAAGAAGCCTCAAATCTCTAGGTGTGGTTGGGGAACAAGAAACTAGGAAACTAAGAGGTATGATAGGAGGAGACAGGTCTTGCCAAGAGCTTTAGAGTCAAGAGAGATCAGAGTAGATTGAGGATCATTGGAGGTTGAACTTGTGAGATGCAGCACAAAGGCTAGGGAGCCTCATACTACTTGTTTGGGTAACTTAAGTAATTTATTCCAGGATCTGTAGGAAAAGATTTTTGAAATTTTGAATTTTGGAGTTTTTTCACATGTTTGACTGGGGAGCCAGGAGAGTTGGGTTTTAGTGAAAGGCCAGAACCATAACGGACTCTGAAATTGGACTGTTGGGTTTGAATCCCATCTCTATCACTTTCTGACTGTACGACTTTGGCCATAGTTAACAACTCTGTGTCTCAGTTTCTTCCCCTGCACAATGGGTTGTTGGGAGCTGCAAATAGATTAATGTTTATAAAGCAGTTAGAACAGTCCCTGGCACAAAACAAGCACTCATAAAATGATTATTGGTCATGGTTCAAGTACTGGTTGGCCATATGACTTTCTCTATCTGGGCTTCAGAATCCTTATCTATTAATGAAGAGATCAAATAATAATTTCTATGATCTCTTCCAGTCTAAAATGGTCCAAATGACTCCTTTGGTGAGGAAGTATAAGAACATAATATCTTTAATTTTCTTTTCCTTCATTCCTAGTAAAATGAAGAACTAGAGTAATTCAGGGGTGCCCAGCTATGCTGCACAGGATTTCTGTCCAACTGAACCTTCTTGGAGCTGATAATATTATCAGGACTGATGGTCTCATTACTGGACAGCCTCCGCGTTGTCAATAGAGATAGACAACGGGCTCTTCTGGTTGGAATACTAAAACAAACTTCAATTCTGGCGAATGCATTACCTTCTGCTTTTTGTGTTTTGTGCTTTCTTTTTTTTTTAATGACCCAGAGGCCCTACCATTACTCAAGTGTTTTGATCATTGTCACATGATTTCGTCTTTGCTGAGTCTGTTGCCTGCTTGGTTAGCCATGGGGGCAGCAGTGAGTGATTCATCACCTGCTACCTGTCTACGATGGGGTCTGTCTGTGCTCTTGCTGAGTATCTGGACTGTTTGTCAGGCAGGCTGTGTGGTTGCCGAGTACTGTGTCCAAGGCACATCTTGTCCCTGAGAGGCTGCCTCCCAGGAGACGCGTGCAGGATCAGTGTATCTAATTCTTCCAGTGGATATTTAGCTCATTAAACAGCAATACATCCAAACAGAAAAATGAAACCACACACATCATTAAAGCTAAATATGTTTCCTTTCTTTGTCTTAGTTTTATTTTCTGAAGGGAAATGCAAGTAGCTCTGCATAACGAGAGGCTCATTGCTGGAGCCAGGCGAGAAGCTGAAAGCATCGAGGCAAAGAGAGATAAAAGGATATTGACTCCCAGCAATATCCCTCCTTGCAGGAAGTGAGCGGTGGTGAATCCATATTTCTACATAATAAGCTGTTCTGTCAGTGCAGGAGCACTCCTTCATCAGTGCAGGGGAGAATGTCGGCAGGGCTGGCCATGCCTGTGGGGATGAGGTATCTGTCCCTGCCAGCCCGGGAGCAGCAGCTGGCCCTCCAGTGTGGTCTCTCTAGGTGGTTTCCCCTTGTCCTTTCCAGGCTGAGCTCAGACCACATTGTGGGGCAGTTGCCGGAAGTGATTGTCTCTAGTGAATGGAGCGCCTCTTCTTTAGAGGGTTAAGGATATTAGGTGGCACCAAGTTCATTTAGTCCTTGGTTTGTAGCTAAATCCGTTACGACCCCCATATAATCTTTTTGGGATTGTGAAATGGTAAAAAACAAATAAACAAACAAAAAACCAAAAAACAGACTTTTCACTCTCTTCCAGGATTTTTCTCAGATTTGTGTGTTTGACAAGCCAGCTAGTAGCTTGAGCTCTATAGCAGACATTTTTCTTGCCTCCAACACATCTATTTCTTCCTTTATCCTGACCTCCATGTCCAGATTTGCTTTGGGGGAACCATCTTCTGCTAGGATTAGCTTTGGGTATTGACCCCACTCTTAATTCTAGGGATGGGTTTAGATTGGCTTGAGCTGATTAGCATGTCCTGTTTCCAGGCGTGTGACACAGTTCAAGCAAATGAGACACAAGGCGCCGAGGAGAGGATAGTGGGGGGGCTGCCATTCTCACAGGCAGGAACTGGTGGATGGCATGCAACGAAGCTGGGAGGTGGGAATTGGTGCAGCCCTGAGGATGAGTCTGGCACACAAAGGGGGCCAGAATAGAGAGAACAAGGGCTGGGTCCACCATGGCAAAGTGAACTGGAAGAAGCCATAAGTGAAGCCAGACCACTTCTGGATTCTTCAGTTATGTAAACCAATTAATTTGCTTCACGTTGGGCCAGTTTCTCTCTCGGTTGCAAAGGGAAGTTTGCATAATCCTATCCACCACACAAATGGGGAAAACTAATGGCTAAAGATACTTTATTCAGTCTCATCAACAAAGGAATGCTTTCTGTTTCAAAATGACAGATTCCGTAGGAGCTAATGTTTACAGAGAACATGTGTCAGGCGTGAGCCTGTATGTTATGACTTGTTTAAGCTCCCAGATGACCCAGAGAGGTGTGTACTGTTATAACTCCATTTTACAGATGAGGAAACTGAGGCACAGAGAGGTTAAGTAATTCTCTAAGTCACAGAATAAGTTAAGTGGCAGAGCCAGGATTCAATCTGACATCAGATTTCTCATCATCCTCTGCAACTGTAGTATTCTTCGACTCTACGATTTCCAGAAACAGAGCCAATGACTCTTCCCACTGGGAACTATCAACCATCCAGCCAATTTCATTGCCCAGAGCTTTTCAGCTTTTCTCAATCCCATCTCCGTTGCCCAAATGATAATAGTCTGTTGCATTCTTAAATCATCTCGCCTCCTCCTCCACATCTGACACTCCGGTTTCTGTAATGTGCATCTCCCTAGCTCTATGTAAGAAATGTAACCAACCCACTTCCACCTGCTCCTCAGCACCTGCTTTTCTACAATAGTCCCAAATGTAAAGTTCACCCACCCAAGGAAGCACTCAGTGGGATTAGATTTCGAAGGACTGAACACTTAACATTCCTTTAGGTTTAGATAAAAGTTTTGAAAACGTGTTCAGCCTGCGACCTACTGGTCTTGCCCAGGTCCTGGGGGAGCAGGGACTTGTGGAATGTTTTCCCATTGCCCTTCTCTATCCTCTGGTCAATTCTATCATGCAGGCACATTCTTAGACATATTCTCCAAATTCTCCACGCAGGAAGCCCTCCAGGTTTTCACACTCTATCTCCTTATACTTTGATATAAAGTGTATCAGGGCCCTGCTTCTTGGTTCTGTCCAAGCTCTACTTGCTGTGTGACACAGTGGAAATGATTTGAGATTGGAGCTGCCTGACATGATCAGGGGCACTTAGAGAGCAATGAAAAAGGGCGCATAATGACAAGCAGTGAACAAGTCGTCATAGCGTCAATGCTGTAAGAGGTGACTGATACCTAAGCTTTCCAAATGCTACCACTCTAGAATTTCTTGTTAAGTACATGAGGAGCGTGTGTTTACGTATCTATAGGGGTAATACCCACCCCCTCCACAGCCACTCTACCCCTTCCACATCAAGCAGTCATTGGCTTATCTGTTTAAATAAGCACATACACAAGACTAGACATTAAAGGGTAATTTTTATAAATTATATCAGAAAACCTTGAGGTTGGACCAGGTGTGCCACAGTTCCATTCACGTTGCAACTGAACCATCTATTGATCCATCCACCTAGCCATTCATCTAACAAAACTTTATTGAGTACTACATGTGCCACCGTGTCAGGCATTGGGGATACAAAGATGAAAAAACACATATTTTCTGCCCTTGGAGCTTGCACTTTAGTGGAAGAGAGACAGAGTATTTCAGGATATTCAGGTAAGCATTTTGACAGAGTTAATCACAGGGTGTCACAGAAACACAGAAGAGGGGCCAGGCTTTGGGAGCCAGAAAAGCCTTCCTAGCAAAGGTGACAACCGGGATTAACTGCTGTGAATCACTGTGGCAGATACTAATTACTCCCTGGTACCTGTCCTCTTTCTTCCTTCTGGTAATAGAACCTACAAGGTTTTAGCTGGGCCCAATGACCAAAGATTCATTTTCCAGCCTCTTTTACATCTAGATGTAGCCATGGGACTAAATTCTAGTCAAAACAGGATATGAGTGGAAGAGATGTTTGATTATATTTTTAACAAAGGTATTTTGTTCTCCGCTTCCTTGTTTCTCTGTGGATAAGGTGGAGGACTCTGACTATGTGGCTAATACCCTAGGGGATGACAGAGACGTAAGAAATAAGGAAATGGGGCCCCAGGATTACTCTGTGGAGCAGAGGAACCTACCAGTCCTGGACCTTCCACCCATCTCTCACTGCAGCTGCCATACATGGGCGCCACTTGGTAACAGCAGCTTAACCTGTACCTTTACAAAATAGCTGACCACCTTCAGGCTCATATCCGCTGAGAAATACAACTAGATAAGATATCACAATGTCCCCTCCCTTTTGGTAAGTATGATCTATAAGTAGTTGGTGGTCACCCTATTTTGATATTCAGAAGGATCTAGTGAGAACTTTGAGCCCCAGTGAACACCCATATGACATGTAGTGTTTCCCTGCTAGGCCTTCTATTAGGTCTCTACTTTGTGGCTGGATGTTTGGAGACAGAGTAGTTTATAGTGATGAGAGAGGCGATAAAGCCTTGTTCTCAGCCTATGATTTGGGCCACCTGTCCCTCCCACTTACTTCCTGCCGATTTCTTTCCCTTGGGCTTGCCACTGCCCTTGGTAAAGCTATATATCATCTTCAACGTTTCCACTTCAAAGATACATTCTTGTTCTTATTTCTGAGATTTTCTAAGACACAGTACTCTTGAAGTTGTATCCCACTCACTCCTCTTGAATTATAGTCTCAGATTGTGGATCCTTTCTAATGGCATCTTCATTTGGTTCACATTTTTAGAACCTGCCATTGGTCCCAGCATTACCCTCAGTCCTCCTGTTCAACTTAAACCAGTGGAGCAGGTTAGTTTGACCCAGTATCTATCTTCCTGCACTGGTTCTCACTCAGTGCTCTGTTAATATCATCCCCAGAGGAAGTTTCTGGCGTCCTTTGTAGTTGGAGCTATATAACTGTATTAATGCATAGTGATGATTCTCCTTCTCCTTCTTCTTCCTCTTTGTCACATGACCAAGACCACATCTAAAAACTACTCTTTGGACTAAATATTAGCGAACGAAGAATGCCAAGGACAAAGGTATTTTTTTTACCTTTGTTCCTCCAATATTTCCAATGCCTGTCAGTCAGTGAATTAGAAGGCAGCTGGCTGTCTCTCCCCCAGAACATATCTACAGGCAATGGGGCAGGTAAGGTTAACATCTCCAGGGGATTCCCTATTCCATGAAATCTGCCTATGTGAGCCCCAGGTCTTATGGACCAAAAAGGAAACAACTGCAGGAATCATGGGAAATCATCTGTGGAACTCAAGATAGACTCTCAGACTCCTGCCCTCCTATGATTATTGTCCCTAAGTCCTGGATGGCCTGAAGCCCCCAGCCCAGTCAATCTCTCTCTCCTGTGCCCCCCAGCTGCGGTGTATGCCTCTGTGATACCACTGCTCAGACTGTACTGTTGTATTTGAGAATGTGTCTTTCCCTCCGTCAAAGTGAATTATATATCGTCATGTCTCCAGAAACCAGTACAGCACCTGGCACATAGGAAGGGCTTGGGAAGGGTTTGTAAGATGAATGAATCCTCAGAAAGCTCAGCTGATACATAGGTTGCATACCCTTATGAGTGGCATCTGAACACCAAATCATAAAACAATCCAGTTTTGAAATTCTGGATGCGTGTGGCATTCCATTATTCATCTTCACATACCGCATCACAGTGTGTGTGGTCCACTGCCCTGTTACCTGTTGTTGCTCATTTTTCCAGTCCTAAGAGTCTGAGACCTACCTTTCCTCTTTGTATCCTTTGTTTGCCAACAGGTCTTTAGCTAGCTCTTGACCCTGTCTGCTCAATGGCTTCTGGTTTCTTAGCTGAGGTGCTCCCTATTTCCGGCCGGATTCTATGAAGCCTCTCACTAGTCCCAGGCTCCCTTGGTCGGGGGGAATGTGCAGGAGTTTGGATAATATAGTGTGTGAATCAAATTGGGAAGCTGGTTGCCTGACATTTAAGGAAGACATCAGAATAAGAAATTTCAATTAAAAGACACCTCTCCTTAATTCCAGACTTCTACATGATTCTACACATACCTCTTCTTACTTCTTTTTCTCTTTCTTTTTTTTTTCTTTCTTTCTTTCCTTTCTTTCTTTCTCTTTCTTTCTTTCTCTCTTTCTTCTTTTTTCTTTCTCTCTTTCTTTCTTCTTTCGCCCTTCCTGCCTTCCTTCTCTCTCACTCTATAAATATACATATATACATATATGTATATATACATATATAATATACATATATATACACATAAACATATATACACCTTTCTTTCTTTCTCTTCCTTCCTTCTTTCCTTCTTTTCTTCTCTCTCTATATAAATATACATGTATACATATAGGTATATATACATATTTACATACACATATATGCATATATAATATATGTATATATACCTATAGGTATAGATACACATATCTACATATCTACATATCTACACATATATACACATATGTGCATATCTACATATATACACACATATACATATCTACATATATACACATATGTGCATATCTACACATACACATATACACATATGTGCATATCTACACTTATACGCATATGTGTATATCTACATATATACACATATGTGTATATCTACACATACGCATATATGCATATGTGTATATCTACACATATACACATATACACATGTGTATATCTACATATATACACACGTGTATATCTACATATATGCACATATATACACGTGTGTATATCTACATATATACACATGTGTATATCTGCATATATACACTATTATATGTATATACATATATACACGTATATATACACATATATGTATAGGAATGCTTGTGATTTTTCACATTGATTTTGTATCCAGAGACTTTGCTGAAGTCGCTTATCAGCTTAGGGAGATTTTAATTTTAAAAAATATTTTTAAGCATTCTTTTAAAAATACAATCTAGTTAGTGCAAATAATCCATATCCTACTTAAATCTCCCATCCCAGAATCCCAGTGCCCTGACATCAAGAAGTTCTTTCCTAAGGAAACTTTCTCAAGCTGGTCCTTACAGTTTTTAAGACTTGAATCCAACAGCTACCAAGAAAAATACTCTGGTAGAGAACTTTTCTACACACCTCCACATAAGTTGGGCACAGAAGATGGGAGAAAGCTGGAGGACCAAAAATCAGGAGTCTCCCATTGTGGCTAGACATTAATCTTTTCACCTCTCTAGGTTCCAAATCATTCATTCTTCAAGGAAAAGGGACAGACCTTTCCTGCTCTGAGTAAGTTACCTAACATCAAAGCACACACTCAGGCCGGGCATGGTGGCTCATGTCTGTAATCCCAGCATTTTGGGAGGCTGAGGCGGGTGGATCTCCTGAAGTCAGGAGTTTGAGACCAGCCTGGCCAACGTGGTGAAACTCTGTATCTACTAAAAATACAAAATTCAGGTGGGTGTGGTGGCATGCACCTGTAGTCCTGGCTACTCGGGAGGCTGAGGCAGGAGAATCAGCAAGGTCGTGCCACTGCACTCCAGCCTGGGTGACAGAATGAGACTTCATCTCAAAAAAAAAAAAAAAAAAAAAAAAAAAGACCCACACTTAAAAATCTTCTACTCATTTCACTAACTTACCTGAAGGGACACAAGAATGTGTATTTTCAGCCCAAGGAACAATTTTCCTGTTGAACAATTAGGAAATTTCAGCATTTGAAGGAAAGCATTAGAAACTAGCCTGCTGTATTATTGCTCTAACAATCCCTTGAGCTCCTAACAAAAACAGCCAGGGGAAGCTGGAAGCCAGCATGAAATATGGTCCACTTGTTTTCTTAACAGTCTGCTTCCCGTAGTTATCCAGGAACTGTCAGCTCCTTGTGGAGCTCCGCATAAAGAATAGAGCTATTTCCTGTCTTTTATCCTGGTGTCTTATGCCCCAGACCTTATCTTAATGGAATTCCACAATATTTTTGTATTCAAATGGACTTGAAGGCAAACAAAACATTTAAAGGGAAAATTTTCTTCCTAAGCAGAAAAAAAAGTGCCAAGTGCCTTGTTGGTACTTGTAAACTGAAAAGTCCTGAATCAAGGAATCCTATGATTCAGGGGGGCCTAGAGATGCTATGGTGAGCTTTGTCCAAATGCTTACGGGGTTGTCTGAGCATTCAGTGTAAAGTTCCAGGTATCCAGGTAATGAACTCAGTAGGAGGGTTAATTTCCAGGACTTATTTGATAAGGTCATATATACATATATGTTTGTGTGTGTATATGTGTATATATACACATATATGTATAGGATATATATATATATATGTCCTATACACTAATAACAGACAGAGAGCCAAATCTTGAGTGAACTCCCATTCACAAATTCACAATTGCTACAAAGGGAATAAAATACCTAGGAATCCAACTTACAAGGGATGTGAAGGACCTCTTCAAGTAGAACTACAAACCACTGCTCAATGAAATAAAAGAGGACACAAACAAATGGAAGAACATTCCATGCTCATGGATAGGAAGAATCAATATCATGAAAACGGCCATACTGCCCAAGGTAATTTATAGATTCAATGCCATCCCCATCAAGCTACCAATGACTTTCTTCACAGAATTGGAAAAAAACTACTTTAAAGTTCATATGGAAGCAAAAAAGAGCCCACATTGCCAAGACAATCCTATGGAAAAAGAACAAAGCTGGAGGTATCACACTACCTGACTTGAAACTATACTACATGGCTACAGTAACCAAAAACAGCATAGTACTGGTACCAAAACAGATACATAGACCAATGGAACAGAACAGAGGCCTCAGAAATAACACCACACATTGGCAAACCTGGCAAAAACAAGAAGTGGGGAAAGGATTCCCTATTTAATAAATGGTGCTGGGAAAACTGGCTAGCCATATGTAGAAAGCTGAAACTGGATCCCTTCCTTACACCTTATACAAAAATTAATTTAAGATGGATTAAAGACTTAAATGTTAGACCTAAAACCATAAAACCTAGAAGAAAACCTAGGCAATACCACTCAGGATATAGGCATGGGCAATGACTTCATACTAAAACACCAAAAGCAATGGCAACAAAAGCCAAAATAGGCAAACAGGATCTAATTAAACTAAAGAGCTTCTGCACGGCAAAAGAAACTACCATCAGAGTGAACAGGCAACCTACAGAATGGGAGAAAATTTTTTCAATCTACTCATCTGACAAAGGGTAGATTGTATTTTTAGTATGTATGGGGTTTTGCCATGTTGGCCAGGCCGGTCTCAAATCCCTGAGCTCAAGTGATTTGCCCATCTCAGCCTCCCAAAGTGTTGGGATTACAGGCATAAGCCACTGTGCCTGGCCTTGACATTTTTTTTTTTAAGTTTAAAAATACGGGTGAATTCAGAGACAATTATCAAAGTGAAGAAATAGGTGGAGAATTGGTAACATGAAGTTTATTTTCCCAAAGGCTTTTAAAGGTGAGAAAATTATGAGCTGTCTTGGAGTAGGTTATGTAAACCAAAAATAAAATTCTAAGTCCCCCAACCATCTGAATGGATTCCTCCTCTTGGCAAAGGGCATTCCAAAGTTAACCTAAAAAACTAGTTCAGGCTATGATGGGAAGGAGGGGGTAGGACAGGCCTCATTATACCCTCCTCCCTTTTAGAATTACTACTAGAACAGACTCTTTAAGTCTGATAAGAAACATTTATAATCTATTCTCTCTGAAGCCCCTGCTCCCTGGGGGCTTCACCTGCATGACAAAACCTTGGTCTCCACAACCCCTTATCTTAACCTAGATATTTCTTTCTCTTGATTCTAAGTCTTTAGACAATAACTTAATTATCTCAATCAATTGCCCATCAGAAATCTCTGAATCTACCTATGACCTGGAAGCAGGCCCCCCACCTTCCAGCTGACCCACATTTCCGGACAAAATCAATGCACATCTTACATGTATTGACTGATGTCTAAAATGTAAAAGACCAAGTTGTGGCCTGACCACCTTGGGCACATGTTCTCAGGATCTCCCGAGGGCTGTGTCATGAGCAATGGTCACTCATATTTGGCTCAGAATAAATCTCTTCAAATATTTTACAGCATTTGACCCTTTTCATTGACAGTTATATGCCCTCAGTGGTGGGGAGACTGGGCCAGAGACCTGGAGAGATGGCATCCAGATCCAAGATGCTCAGACCAGCAGGCTTCTAGACATATCAGATGGCTCTTCCTTCGTTCTCAAGACTGAAGACTCAAAGGTATGAATGACAGAGACACTACCGGAGAGAAGCAGAACTAATTTATAGCTATACCCTCTATTCCACTCCCCAGCCAGGGTGGATTCCAAGTTTCCAGAATATTATTGGCCAAATGAGTAAATAAATCAGCCATCAAAGTACAATGGAAATGGGAGAGGATGGCAGTGGTTGAGGAGGCAAAGACCACCTCCATGTTCTCCCCCTCTGTATTCTAGATGGTAGAAGACGGTAACAAGCAGAGTATCCAGGGATGAAGATTCTGAAATCAATTAATCTTCCAGGTTAAATAAAATTTAGCTCATTTAAGCATAAAAACATTTTGTTTTGGTTCCTTTGGTTTGAAAACTTTTTAACCATATTATATACTTCTAAAATACAATTTAATAAAAGAAAAATTATATTCCTCTCTGCTTCAGAAAAATAATTTAGTAATTTCATGATACATTTTTCCAGGATGCTTTATAATTATGATGTAACTCTTCACATATTGTCGCATTTAATCCTCACTACAACTTTATAATATAAATTATATATATTTGTATATATGTATACCCCCCCCACACACACACATATACTTCTCAGTTAAACAGGTGAAGAAAAACTGAGGGTTAAAAAAATAAGAAGCAATGTTCTTTAAGGGCACACAGCTGGTAAAAGTCAAAATCAGGCATCAAATTCAAGTTTTTTGACTGCAAATTCATTGCTTTGCTTGCAGAGAGAAGGGCTCTTGACTTCCTCTCAAGGTATGGCTAATGGCAGGATCAGGAATCTGCTAGAAACATGGGCACTGCAGAATGGAGAATGGGGGATGCTGGGCATATGCAACAAGTTAGTGAATAAGGGAAGGAGGTCAGGGTAGTTTAGGGAAAGAGCCTGGCGGGGGCCTGGGCCCCAGAGAAGGGATGCAGCCAACAGTTGTTCGCAATACCTAAGTGAGTATGCAAAGTTGGCAGGATGCTTTCTGGCATTGCCAATCCAGAAGGGCCTGAGCAGTGGGTAGGACGTGGTGGAAGGAAGCACTTGGCAAAGACAGGTGCTACAGATAGCCTGAGTGCCTCAGAACCGGGCCACAGCTAGAGACAGGGCTGCAGTGCAAGGAGCGGGGTCCAGCCCCAAGGAGCACAGACTGGGGTGGACAAAGCCCATTGTGTGGGCTTAGGCCAGGCAGGCTGTACTTCAGGGCAGGGAGCCAGGCCAACCCAAGGGCAGAGACCATGAGGAATGGGGCAGTGGGCAGGGGTCCTGACCTGGCCTGTGTAGCTGGGCCTAAGGCCCTGCGGGTTCCACAGTACACAAGCACCTGGATGTGGACCACCATGGGATTCTTTTTAGGCCCACTGTCTGAGCTTCCAGTTACTCCTAGAGCTGCAGGAAAAGGAACACGGAGGTACAGGCAGGAACTCCAGAAGACACCGTGACCATCATGCGTAATCCTTGCATGAACCCCCTGGAGCCAGCAGAGAATCAAAAGACACAATGGCAAAGAGCCTTGGCTGTGGACTCTAGACTCTCACTCATTAGCTGTGTCCCTGAACAGAGGAACAAGAACTCCTGGAATGACATTGTCATAATAATAGCACCCATAGTTCCCTTCAGGGTTAGCTGAGGGAGCTGATGTGACACCATATTAAAAAGTATACAGGGAAGCCCATACTTCACTCTTGAAGAGGAAATATAGTCAGTTCCCTGATATCTACTTAACCTCAAGGATGGGAAGTGAAGAATTTGGATTTTGCAGTAATTTCAATATAGCAGCTAAGGTATTGTGGACCTGCAATGTGTCAGGCATTATGGTAGGTGTTATAGGAAAACAAGATGAGTAACAGCTTGGGCTTTTGGGGTCAGGGTGGGCAGCTAACATCTAGTCAGGGGGACAAATGCACAACCAGTAATAATGCATAATATAAGGCAGAATGGAATATGCACTGAAATGGAGAACATGCATGGAGCAGCTGCAGGGACTCAGAGCTGGGAATGACTCATGTGGACTAGTGAGGTCAGGAAGGGATTCACGGAGCAGCTGGTGTCTGAACTAGGCCATGTAGGAGAGTTATAATTGAAGGTAATAGCAGACTCCAGCCAGGACACCATAAACTGTGGGCGTGGATCTTAAACCAATGGACAAGGCTCTAAACTAATGCTTGCAAATTAATCTGCACTTCTAAAGCACCAAGGAAACATTTAATTTGCCTGTGACCAGATCCCTTTTAGACCCTCTGTTTCAGGAGCCCTGGACATGTTTGCAGTGATGAAGCCGACCAGGTGAGTCTGATGAGCATTTTTGGTTAAGAGCCAAATATCCTAAACCATTTCCTTGCTTCAGCAGGCTTAAGAAATCTCCTGGAGATCTTGTTAAAATGCAGATTCCTGGACTCTTCCCTCAAACATTCTGATTCAGGGGTCTAGAGTGAGGCCTGAGATTCTGCACTTCTAATACCTTCTCGGGTGACGCTGTGAGTCTGTGGATCACTGTGATCACTAAAGCCATCACCTGATCTTTAGTTCTTGCTGGGATAGTGGGACTCAGAGCTAAGAGGTGCCCTTAATTGGAAATGCTTTTGAAAACAAATGCATGCTATTTGTCTATCCTGGACCTTTCAGAAATCAAACACACCCAATCACCTTGAAACTACCTGCCCATACAGGTGAAATAAGGACATGCTAGAGGAGTTCATAACATTTGCCTGTGATCTCTGTACTTGCTTCTACCTGACTCTACTTCCCCTGTGGGCCCTGCTTCTCAGTTATGTTTCTGTTTCTACATCAGATGTGTATAACTCTCCTGAATCTTGTACATCATTTCCCCTGCCTAGGGCTTTTCAGGAACGTATTCTGGATCTTTTTATCTTCTCCCTCTGAGTCTAACCCCTGGCAAGTCCACCTGTGCTCAGCAAAGATATGGTTTGGCCACACCAGGCCAGGTAGCTCAGGGAACAATGGAGATCTGAGCATGCTCTGTGTAATCCTCTCCAATACTCACTGTGGATAGATTCAGACAATGGCTTTGGCTCACATTTGTCCTTTACATGTTTTTGGTCAGCTTCATTTTTGAAAAAAAATATTGTTCACAGGAGCAATTTGTGATCATTAGTGTGACAGAACTCTTCTAAGACCTTTCTGTGTTAGGAGAAATTACCTAGCTGGGATTGTTGAGCTCACTGTCTGGCCATGGGACTTGGTCATTGGAATGGGTTAGCTGTTGACTGATGACACCTACTTTTTAGAAACTCAGCAACATAGGCATTGTATTGTGGGTTTTCATTAATTCTTTCTTTTCTTCTTTCTTTTAAGTCAAATCATTTGTGTTAGAAATAGTAAGAGGTGAGGTGCTAGAAATGAAGAGATAAATTGGATTTGATCACCTGTGCTCAAATTGCTCACAGTTATTGGCAGAGGAGACACACATACTGTAAATAGCTACACTATAATACTATGTTGTTAGATAGGTACCAAGTACAATGACAGTGCAGAGTGGGGAGTAATCATTTTTGGCTACCGGAAAGAAGGAATCTTTATGGAAGGAGATACTGCCTTTTCTCCACAGAAATGGCCAGACTTTGAGAGCATAACAATATCTAAATATAACACAAGAAACATGTGTTAATTAAGAGGATGCAAATGTGTCACATTTCTTATTTAACCACAGTGAAGATTTTGATTAACAGATATCTATTGGATAGTTTCTGTGTGCCAACCACTGTGTTAAACCCTTTATATGCATTATCTAATTTAATGAAACACTTTCAACAGGTATATGAAGTGATAGTATTTCCTCATTTTACAAATGAGGAAACTGAGGCTTAGAAAGATTAAACAACTTGCTCAAGGTCTTACAGAGCTGAAATTTGAACCCAGGAATTTACACCAGGGACTTTTTTTTTTTTTTTCTATATGGAGTTTTGCTCTTGTCATCCAGGCTGGAGTGCAATGGCGCGATCTCGGCCTACTGCAACCTCCACCTCCTGGGTTCAAGTGATTCTCACACCTCAGCCTCCCAAGTAGCTGGGATTACAGGTATTCACTACCATGCCCAGCTAATTTCTTTTTTTTTTTGAGACGGAGTCTCGCTCTGTTGCCCAGGCTGGAGTGCAGTGGCCAGATCTCAGCTCACTGCAAGCTCTGCCTCCCGGGTTTACGCCATTCTCCTGCCTCAGCCTCCCGAGTAGCTGGGACTACAGGCGCCCGCCACCTCGCCCGGCTAGTTTTTTGTATTTTTTAGTAGAGACGGGGTTTCACCGTGTTAGCCAGGATGGTCTTGATCTTCTGACCTCGTGATCCGCCCGTCTCGGCCTCCCAAAGTGCTGGGATTACAGGCTTGAGCCACCGCGCCCGGCCATGCCCAGCTAATTTCTGTATTTTTAGTAGAGATGGGGTTTCATCATGTAGCCAGCCTGGTCTTGAACTCCTGACCTTGGGTGATCCACCCACCTTGGCCTCCCAAAATGCTGGGATTACAGGTGTGAGCCACCATGCCCGACCACACCAGGGGCTTTTAACAGGGATTGCTTGCTAAACACCCACCATGCACTGGGCACACTGTGTAAGTGACCATTTTAATCTTTTAAACAACCCTAGAAAGTAGGGATTATGGCACTACCTTACAGAGGAGGATGCACACGCTGAGAGGTGAATTTTGCAATTTGATACAGTCATTATACAGCTAGGAGCAGAAACCAGGTCTGTCTGAGCTCTAAAACTCATCTTCCTTTGACCTCGCCAGATTCTTGCCTCTTAATGGGATCCTTTGATCTCTTCACTCAAAGTGGAGATGATAACCATGGGTGATCCAGACAGGCTGGCTGGGGAGAGCCTGCAGAACATCTTGGCAATGGAATGATTACTCCACTTTGGCTTCTGGCTGGATGGAGGTGCTTGCCTAGAGAAGGAAGGAAACAAGAAAACATGGGGCACACGTGGGCCAGGAAGGAGGTGAGATGTTGAAGCCACTCTGGTAGCTGACAAGAGATGAGTTCGGTGGGGTGGTGGGATTTTGGTTGGGGGTTTGGAGTCCAGAAATTCTGGGCCCTAATCTTGACTTCTAATCCTGGCCTCAGAACTATGGTAATCTTGGCCTATTTGTTGTACTTTTCAAGCAGATAGCTCAGCAAATGAGCTCAGTTTTCTCAACTGTAAAATGGGAATACTAGGCCGGGCGTAGTGGCTCAGGCCTGTAATCCCAGCACTTTGGGAGGCCGAGGCAGGCAGATCACGAGGTCAGGAGATCCAGATCATCCTGGCGAACACGGTGAAACCCCGTCTCTACTGAAAATACAAAAAAAAAATTAGCTGGGCGTGGTGGGGGGCGCCTGTAGTCCCAGCTTCTAGGGAGGCTGAGGCAGGAGAATGGTGTGAACCGGGGAGGCAGCGGAGCTTGTACTGAGCAGAGATCACACCACTGCACTCCAGCCTGGGCGACTGAGCGAGACTCCATCTCAAAAAAAAAAACAAAAAAACAAAAAAAGAAAGAAAGAAAGAAAGAAAGAAATGGGAATACTAATAGCTTCCTGGTAGGGTTGCCACGATAAATAAATGAGTCAGCCTGGAGCACAGAGTCTGGCCATGGGTATGCAATAATCAATAAGTACCGTCTTGCTGCCTGTTTCCTTTGGCTCCTGTGGGCTTTGATCAGGCTGTAAAGAAAAAGAGGCTAATTTCTTGAGCAGGAAGGATCTGATTCTAGCCAAGGAGGCCCTGGGGCAGGGACTGGCATGGAGGTCTATGGCATAATATCCATCTGTTCGGTTCCTTCTCCAGGCCAAAATGCTGGTTTCTGGAGCCTTCATCCAAGCACTAAATCCACCTAATTGGTTTGAAAAGCACTGGGTGGATAAACATCCCGTCAGCTTACCACTGTAATAATGCCAGTGACATTTATGCCTGAGATGAAAGACGCAGAATGAATGGAGATCACACCCCAGGTACCCTGCTATAAATGACAGCCTAGACAAGGCACCCCCGAGCCAAGAAATGCCAGCCTTTGGGGTCAGGGGCTTGGGGATGCATCAGGCAGGAATGAGTACCACGTGGGGTTTCTGGACACTTAATGAAGAGCTTGCAGGTAGAGTTAGAAAATAGATCAGATTTGCCCATGACATGGAGAGGCGGAATGAACACGACGACACTGTGCTGAGCGAGTTACTGAATCTCTCAGACACTCTGGTCCCTGTCTATGGGATGAGCACCTCATGATGTTCTGGACATGAATGAGAGAAATAAATGAGGAACCTAGCCCTGTTCTTGCCAAGCTCCAGGTGTTCCAGGAATGTGAGATTTTCTTTTTATCCTTTCATATTTTTTCTTCCTCCAGATCTTCTTTCTCCTGAAACCATCTTTTTCTTTGCTCCAAAGATCCCAAGACCTGTCCACACCCCATCACATACCCATGAGGGCACCCCCTTCACCCATTCATTTGTTAATACCATTTTAAAATTCATTCATTGATTATGTTTTGGTCAGGCAAAATGTGCCAGATTTCCAGCCGGGTACCCGGTATACAAAGATAAATGAGACCTCTCCCCTGCCCTTGAGTTGTTCAGAGGTGAATGGAGGACAGGACATTGAGTCAGACAGAGTCCCAACAAGAAACAGATGGCATGCTGGATGCAGTGGCTTATGCCTATAATCCCAGCACTTTGGGAGGCTGAGGCAAGCGAATCACCTAAGGTCAGGAGTTCAAGACCAGTCTGGACTACATGGTGAAACCCCATCTCTACTAAAAATACAAAAATAAGGTGGGTGTGGTGGTGCACGCTTTTAGTCTCAGCTACTCGGGAGGCTGAGGCAGGAGAATCGCTTGAACCCGGGAGGCGGAGGTTGCAGTGAGATGAGATTGCGCCACTGCACTCCAGCCTGGGTAACAGAGCAAGGCTCTGCCCACGCACCACCTCCCCACCCGCCCCGCTGAAAAAAAGGAAAAGAAACAGATGGCACACTCAGAATAAGGTAATTGAAGCAGGGCCTCTTTACAAAGGGACTGGTGAGAAAGGAATGGGTGTAACTGGCAGCAGCATGGCTGTCACCACCTCGAAAGCCAGGGGTTCAAGGGGGAAGGGAAGAGAAATGATCCTGGAACCCAGCAACAGAGGGCTGTGCACAGCAGGCCACCTTGAGAGGGACAGGGACACAGTCAGCCCAAAGTAACCTCCCAAGGAGGGAGCCTGACTTTGCCCTTTCTTCCCTCTGGCCTTTTTGGGTGCTCCCTGTTGTCTAGCCTGACCAGAAACTCAAGAGCAAGGGAGCCTCTTGATCTAGTCCACAAAGGCCAACCTCCTAGGGCAGAGGGCAACGTGACAGAGGGTGGAGAGTAGGTTTGGAGGGACAAATGCACAGTGTGTGAGGTATAACTAATTATGGTGGCGTGTGACTTTAGAATGGTTAGAGGTAGGAACAGAGCTAGGGAGCCCTAGCAGGAAGTGAGTAATTCCCACCAGTCCTTTCTATCTCACCTGATTGCACTGCACTCCCCAATTCAAAGGACTGGAGTTGATCATCCTGCCTCCAGGCTGTCCACCTCGAATCCTCTCCAGGATGGTTTTTTGTTACTCTCCTACCTTCATCTCCTACCTCCACCAATGCTAGGAAGTGCACATTTCCCTAAATACTGAACACCCTCTTCTTCTGGGTCTTCGAACTGCTATCTTTCCTCTCCACTCCCCAACCCAGCCTGAGACACTCTTTCCCCTCCTCTTTGCCTGGCCAACTCCCTGCTGCCCTTCGAAAAGTCATAACCTGCTGAAACATACAGAAACTTATAGAGAATAAAAATTAGACACCCACATCCCCACCACCAGTATTTAACAAATGTTGAAATTTTACCATATTTGTTTCAGGTTTTTTTTTTTTTAAGAAACAAAATATTGCAGATACAATGAAATCATATGTTGTACTTCTACTCCTCCTTATAATACTATTTTGAAGTTAGTGAGTGTTCACCTATCTGTGTTTTTACACTTTTCCTTGATATCAGTGCTTTAAACTTTTTAAAAATAATTACCATTATATTATAAACATCCTTTTAAAAGCTTGCTTTTTGCACTCAATGTTATGTGACTGTTTTGTTGTTTTGGCTTTGTTGGTTGGACATAGTCTTAGGACTTTTTATTGACTTCCTTCTAATGATGGGGGTTAAGTAATGATGTCTGGTTCACTCTTGATTTAAGAAGAGTGGCTTTCACTGAAATTTCATAAGCACCCAAAATTACAGTAACTGCCAAGTCTTGTTGCAGCTCTTCACTTTTTCAGTATAACAGCGTGACTGCTCACATCCCTGTAATCTTGCTGTGAGGGAAAGCAAGCGGCCTTATCAGAAACAGAAGCAAAGGTGGTTGCTGCTGCAGCTCTCCCCCATCCCCATCCCCTGGAGGTCTCTTCCTCCTTTCCTGGGGTGAATGCTTGCCATCTGATGATCTCCAGCCGCTGCCTATAAACACTGGCAATTCTCTTGCAATTTTGATCCATTCTCCATGTCTAGCATCATTATAATTATCAAAATTTCCAGACTTACACCAACACTACTTCCCCATGAGAGGAAAAGTGAAAAGCTGGGAGGTAGCTCTGTTCACTAAATAAGGAAAAGCATTAAACTGTCACCAGATATCACTGAATTCTGGAGCAGCTTTGACTTTAGACTTCATAGCCCACACGCTTAAGTACATGGCCCAGATCACTCTGCTGGTTCCATAGAAGCCATTCTAGCAAGCACCTAACAGGAGGACCTATGGTATATCATGCCAGGAGGGTTTCTCCTATTCTCAGTCCCAGAGACCTTAGGAATACGTGACCACCATCACTACCACCTCCACCATCCCGTTTATAATCAACATTATGCTTTTGAGCTACAACTATGGTGACATGTTTAGCTCTATTTTATTAATTATGACTGCTAAGTCTTATTCCCTTGTATGACTGTATCACAACTTATTTATCCACCTCCTTATCCATGTACATTTAAACTTTTCAGTCTTTGCTATTATTAGCAATGCTGCCATTTTAAAAATCCTTCAGCTCATATAGAAAATCTTCTGCAGAGTATGTGTGTGTATATATATGTGTGTGTATATATATGTGTGTATATATATGTGTGTATATATATGTGTGTATATATATTATCTATACACATACAGGTGTGTGTGTGTGTGTGTGTGTGTGTGTGTGTGTGTGTGTGTGTGTCAGTGCTTGGACTGAGCACCAGTGGCGGAGAGCTACCCTCAAGGGAGGTTGATGACAGAACTTCCAACAGGTGGCGCAGCTGAGAGCTGGCCAAATGGTGAGAGCTCTTGCTACCCTTAGGGGCAAACTGTTCGTGTGTCCCCGTGGAGGGTCCAGATGAAAAGAGTTGGCTCTGGCAGACCAATCTAATTTTCTCCCAAAGGACTGACAGAAACTGTGCAAATAAGAGATGCGACCTCTCATGCCACCCAGAAGTCTTTCCAGTCAGTCTCGTGTGGCATGCCCATTCATGAGTGAAGGCAGAAATGGTTTGCATATAGAACTTTTCAGCCTCAGCAGTTGGGGAGACTGCTATGTTATTTTTGGAGACCAAAAACAGTAATCCAAGAACAGGACTATACTACTATATAATCTCAGTGTGTGTATACTATGTATATATGTGTGTGTATATATACTATGTATACTATACATCTGCATATCTAGCTATCTATCTAGCTCTATTTCATTAATTTTGGTTGCTAAATCTTATTCCATTGTATGACTGCATCACAACTTATTTATCCACTTCCTTATTGATGGACATTTAAACTTAAAAAATATATATATATAAATATATATAGATATATACACACACACACTCAGAATTGCTGGGTCACATGCTATGTGCTATCTATCTATATAAAATATTACCAAATTTCTCTCCAAAAACATTGATAAGTCTATTTACACTCCTGCCAGTAACATCTAAGAGTTCCTATTAGAACTTCATTTTTTAAAACTTCTAGACTTCAAATTTCAGGACAGTATAAATATATTGGGAAGCTACATGGTGTGGTAGAAATAGCCCTGAATCAGTGAGGCGAGATTCTAGCTCTGGCCGTGTCCCTGCCTGGCTATGGGGCTTGCACAAACATGCCTTCCTCTCTGGGCCTCCCTGTCTTCATAGTAGAAATGAAGGCATAGGATTAAGACGTCTCTTAAGTTTCTTTCTGCCTTCACCTTCTGTGGTCTGTGCTTTAAATAGCGGCTGAATTAAGAGGGCAAGGGGGCCTTATTCGTTCATGCACGTGTTCCTTCTTTGACTAGATCCTCACCATGTCCCTACTGCCTCCTAGACGCTGGGGGTCCACATGAACATGACCATGTCCCTGCCCTCAAGCACCTCACTTTTGAATGGGGAAGATGGCCCATCACATGGAGAAGCTCAGGCCATGGTGTCCCACACTAGGGATGGTCAGGGAGGGCTTCCTGTTGGGAATTGTGCATTGTCTTAAGGATGAGTTGTAGTCAACCAAGCAAAGTATAAGGAATGTCACTCCAGGCAGAGAAAGACATAGAGGCTGGGGGCAGCTCAGGGCATTTGAGGATGTGCCAAGTAATCCAGACCGATTATTCTACAGGGTTGTGGTTGGAAAGGTAGCCTTGGATGAAGCAGGAGTAGCTAGTCAGATGCCAAATTGCAGGTGACTTCGTGATTTAAAAAAAGGATCTTGATGCTTTTCTTGATGCCACCAAGAATCTTTTGCCAAATGCCTACTAGGTAAGTGAGGGCTCAGAGTCAGGCACAGCAGCCTAGCTGGGCAATATCCCAATGACAGCACCAATGGTGGAGAGCTATCTTTAAGGGAGGTGGATGATAGAGCTTACAAGAGGGGGCAGAGATGAGAGCTGGCCACACTGTGAGAGCTCTTGCTCCCCTTAGGGATAAACTGTTCATGTGTCCCTGTGGGCACCCAGGGACTAGTGGGGTTTAACGGGCATCTGGGGAATCCAAGTTTAACTTCCCTTTATTTTTCACTTCAATGTAGCATCAAACACGAACTACTGTTCTTGGTCTCCATAAATAGCACTGAGGTCTCCCCGGCTGCTGAGGCTGAAAAGTCCTATATGCAAACCATTTCTGCCTTTGCTCAAGAATGAGCATGCCACCCAAGACTGACTGGAAAGGCTTCCAGGTGGCCTTAGAGGTGGCATCTCTTATTTGCAAAGTTTCTGTCAATCCTTCAGGAGAAAATTAGATTGGTTTGCCAGGACCAGCTGTTTTCAAAGCCAGACTGGTTCTAGAATGATTCCATGGGAGCCATTTTACTGGAGACCAGAGAGTCTCAGCATGTGAGAGCTGGAAGGGTCCCTGGGTCCCCTAGTTCTCCCATTTTGTTTTCTGATGGGGAAACTGAGGCCCAGCTAGGAGACTTGATTTGCCCAATGTTCTGCAATCAGTTGATAGGGTTGTGGAGAGAGATCAGGATTAAAATCTTTGTTTTCTACTCTGTGTTCCTAGATGCTTCTGCTAAACAGAATTCTTTTGAAAGTTATTCTCGAACCACTACTGAACATGGACTTCATTAGAAGAAAACTTTCATGTTCAGTCAGGTTGCATGTCAAAGTAATACTGTTAGGAAGTACATGGATGGGTTGCTGTTCACCGTGACTTCCAGGAGGATTTATTTTATTTTATTTTATTTTGTTTAGTTTTATTGTATTTATTTATTTTTTGAGACAGAATCTCACTCTGTCACTAGGCTGGAGTGCAGAGGCGCAATCTTGGCTCACTGCAACCTCTGCCTCCCGGGTTCAAGCGATTCTCCTGCTTCAGCCTCCCGAGTAACTGGAACTACAGGTGCGTGCCACCACACCCAGCTAATTTTTGTATTTTTAGTAGAGACGGGTTTCTCCATATTGGTCAGGCTGGTCTCAAACTCTCGACCTCAGGAGATCCGCCTGCCTCGGCCTCCCAAAGTGCTGGGATTACAGGCATGAGCCACTGCGCCCGGCCCCCAGGAGTTTTTAAAACCATGTTTTGAGCTGTTTCTATATTTGTTAAGGCAAAGAGAATTTTTTTAAGAGCCTAAATGATAAGATTTGGTCATGTTTTGGTGAATGTTCTGGGTTTCTTATGGCCATGTGTGGCCCCAATCTCTGCAGATGTTTGCTAGACCTCGTTTGGACTCAGTTAGTTAGAAAGAAATTGTTTGTGTTGCACCCAACAGTGTTCAGTTAAGTTTCTTTGCTATGTTTGCAGGAGCTGGAGGAATTGCAGGGAGCACTGGATGGGGGTGTTTCTTCACCATTGGGCCTTCTGGGGTGCTTCCCAGGGACTAATACCTTCCACATTCACAAAAGCCATGCAGTCAAAGCCCTGGGCATAACCCATGCGGGGGCTTGCTTGCCCAGCTGGAGGGTGTAGGCCTGGCTAGGACCATGATTGATTAGGCTGTGGTCAGGCCTTCCCAAGGAGACAAGGGGCCCTCTCCAAAGCTTTCATCTGAGCAGAACCCTGTGCCCCCACTCCCCTATCCACCCTTTCCCTGTGGGCCTCCTTTCCAATCTTTAAAGCTGTGTGCTCCCGGAACCCTGGTTCATGGTAAACATCCCCTCTATATCTTCACCCTCCTCCTTCCCTTTGCTTGCTTGTGCTAAATAATAGGGGTAATCCCCTGAGGCCCCTGCTTCCCATGGTGAACGCTTTGCCTTCGTACCCCAGAAATCTCTGGGTCCTAAAACATGCTCCTCACTCCCGGAGCCATTCCCAGACCATAAATCCACCCATGCCTAAAGCAAATCTCAATCCTTTGAGGCACATGCCATCTTCCCATTCCATTTTAAAATTCATTCAATAAATTTGTACGGGGCATCATTTTGTGTCAGGCACTCTGCAAGGAGCTGGGGATATAAGGACAAAAATGTCATGATTCCTGCCCATGTGGGGTTTTCTTTCTTGTGGGGGAGACAGAACTAAATAGACAAAGAAATAAGCATAAAGAAAAAGAACAGGGTGCTGTGAGCAATAGTAACTCGAGGAACAGATTTGGAGGGGGTGGGGCTCAGCCTTCTCCAAGGAGGTGACAATTCCAGTTGAGACTTGAAGGACAGGAAGGAACCATACATGAGAAGAGACTGGGGTGGAGTCTGCAGGGAGTCTGCGTGGTGGCCTGAAGGAGAAAGGAGCCTTCATAAATGAGGAACTGGAAAAAGTCCATGAGGTGGTGGAGCAGAAAAATAGGGAAGCCAGAAAGCAAGAGATAGGCTGGAGAGGGAGGCTGGGCACAGGTTATATCTCCAAGACCAGGAGAGGAGCTGGGCTTTTCCTGAGTGCAAGGGAAAGGAGGGACCATTGACCACCTCCTTGCTTTCTGTAAAGACCTGTTCACCAGGTGGTACGGAGAGTTTAGGCATCCGATTTATTCTGGCTCCTTATCCCCATCCCAGCCATCCTCCTGAAAGACTGTAGAACCCCAGACTTCCCTCTACTCTGCTTCAGCCACCCAGTCTCAAGGCCACACCTTGGACCTGACCATCACCAGGAGAGGCTCCACCTGCAGCATCTAACACCCATGCCTACTTCTCTTCCACTGCAACCATACTTCCTTTCCCTCCTGGTCCCTCACTTAGTTCTCCAGGTTCGCTCTTTGACCTCTTTAAGAGCCTCAGTTCTTGACCTCTCAACTGTCTTCTGTCACCCAGTTTTTAATTCCTCCCCTCTCTGTCTTGGACACCACTAGTCATCATCAGCCACCAACCTTTCCTTGTTCTTGTCTTCATCTCTCTTGTGCCTGTCCTGCAAAGTGCCTATCTTGCACAATTCAGGGAACACCTTTCACCTTTTCCGGTGCCTGAGTTGCTGAGGGTAAATGCTGCAGGCATGTCCCTTTGTGAATTCATGATCTCCAATGCCTCCTAAGCCTGAAATGCTGCCTGTTTGAGGTTGCCCTGGCCATCTCTTTTTCTCACGCGTGCTTACTCTTCATAGTGGTTATTTCAAATCTTCATAACTCTCCTCTAAACTTCTCTCTTCCTGTCCTCCCACCTGAGTCTCAACAGATGAGTTAGCAGACCATCAGACAGAAACTCCCTTGACTGCCTAGCACAACACCTACAAATTTGTGCTCTTTTTCACCTTCGTCTTTGTTGACCTGTGCTCTGAATCCCAGTGTTTCCTCCCTCTGTGGGAAGGTTGCTCCATTGATCATCCATTCACAAGAAGATAGAGTCCACACATCTTTGTCCTTGCTGTGTCCCCAGTGCCTAAAACAGTACTGAGCACACATGAGGTGTTTGAGAAATAGTCGTTGAATAATTTCTCCCTTCCTTCAACCTCTACACCTCTATTGATTCTTTGCACTTGCATTTAGACCTGCTCAAGGTTTTTAAAAACCATTTAAAACAAAAACAAAGCAAAACCACAGTGAAAACCTCTTGACCTGGTGCACCTTTTCCTTGGGCTAGAGTTCTGTGCCTCATCTCCCCTATCCACATGCCCTTGAATGAGCTGCCTCAGCCTTTTCACCACTCCAGTACCTCCCATTCACGCTTCTGTCCCCTGCCACTTGGCTTTACCCTTCCATGGAAATTTCCCTTCCCTTCATAACCTCATTTTTGCCAAGCACAGTGCATACTTTTAATGCCTATAGCACCTGTCCTCCTGGCAATGACTGACCTGCTGCCCTCTATTTTCTTTGGAAAACGCTCTTCTCCTGATATCCATGACCACATTCCCTCAACTTTCTGCTGCTCTGGTCTCTCCTCTCAGGTGTTTTCCTCCTCCAGTCCACTCTTTGCTCCAGCCAGCCAGATTGCTCTGATGCAAACTGGATCATGTCACCCCCCTTGAACCCTCTGCCATGACTCTCTTGTCCATGGGTGATGTCCAGATTTTTTCCATGTGGTTATTGAGACTCAGCCTGCTGGGCCTCTGAAGCCTCATCTCAGCCACTATGCGCTCTGGTCTACTGCAGGATGTGTGGTATTCACTTGCCTCTAGTCAAATGTGGGCAAAAACTCATGCTATCCCCTCTGTTTATATGACCCTCTGCCACTTTGCTCCTAACAGCTCACTTGATTTCTGCACCACAACCCTAACTCAACCATAAGTGTTTCAGATCTTCTGCTAACCATACCTAATCTTAGACTTGGACTGCATTTGCATCCCCAATCTTGTGCCAACTCTCAGTAATATCCCATATTCTCGAGAAATAGTTTATCGTTCAAAAAATATGTTCGCCTTCATTTTCTCATTTGATTGTCTCAGCAGCCCTGGGAGATGGGGATATCTGCTGTTATCTCCATTCCACAGACAAGGAGATTGAGGGTCAGGGTTTCAGTGACTTGTCCAAGGTCACACAGTGAATAGACACTGGGTCTAGGACTTGAACCCAAGTCCTCTAACTCCTAACCCCAGCGGCGCCCTTGTTCTGCATCCTTTTCTCACACTCCCCCATCACCTCCAAGGCCCACCTTCCAAGGCAGGCCCTGAGAGGGCCGCTTGCCAGTCTCATCTCAGACACACCTGTTCAAGACAGGCCTGGCAATGAGAATTGAGAGTGAACAGATGGTGGAAACACACCGCAACAAAATCTCCTTGTTCCTTAAAATGAAGTGTTTTCTTTTCCTTGACTCCGTTTCCCCAGTGAATGGGGAATCATCTGCTGACATGACTAAAAATAAGTGACTAGGAGGGACAGAGATGAATGAGGCGGAGAGACTGGGGAGAGATGGCAAAGAGGCAGAAGCGGGAGAGAAGACTTTAGGCTGAGGAAAGACCTGTCAGAGAAGAAAAACTGCTGCTGAGCGGGCCTCCTGCATCCCCATGCCACACAGATCTACACGGCCTCCTGACTCCTCCAGCCCAAGTGACTTCCTTCCGTCCCTGATTAATAAAAGCAGCATCACTGGCCCTGGCATGTTGTGAATTTCAGTGTGGGCTCCTTCAAGCCCAACATCTGCTTTTAATAAGTTTTCCATTGCTTCTTTGATTGCGGTTTTGCCTGAGTCTCGTCACAATGGGTCCCCTGATACAGCCACACATCTGGACTGCTTCCGAAGGAGCTGGAGTGCCATCAACCTAAAGATGGTCTTAGCGAGTGGGCTGTATCCTCAGACAAGGTCACAGAGGATTGCTCTTTACAAAGAAGGGAAGGAGGCAGAACTACCTTGCCTCACTCAACGGGGCTCTGCACTGGCAGGTGGGGTGAGGTTTCTCCCCATCATGGGCCCTTCTTAGCTGTGTGAGCTCATACACTTTACTAAACCTCTTTGGGCCTCTGTTGCCTCCTCTGCACAAAGATTGAGATTATACGACTTTACTGAGTGAGGAGAAAGACTACATGACTCCTTCACTTTCCTTTCCAGGGCCATGACTCATCCTGCTGTGGTTTGATGACTATTCGTGCTCTACCTTATGGCCTATAAATTGGAAGCTGGGATGAAATCAGCAAGTCTACTAGGCTGCATAGTGGCCCACAAATTATCCACATATTAATCCTCAGAACCAGCGGATATTACTTTACATGACAAAAGGGCTCTTGCAAGTGTCATTACATTAAAGATCTTGCCATGGGGAAATTAGCCTAGATTATCCAGGTGGGCCCAGTGGTATCACAGGGGTCCTTGGAAAAGGGAGTCAGGAGGTCAGAGAGAAGGCACAGTGATGATGTGAGCAGAGAGGAGAGACAGGAGACAGGAGTGACGTGGGACCATGAGGGTAACCAGGAGAAGCTGAAAAAGGCAAAGAAACACTTTCTCTCCTCAGAACTTCCAGAAAGAGACAGCCCTGCTGGTGATGTCTTAACTTTAGCCCAGTTAATCTGATTTCAGGCTTCTGACCTCCAGAACTACAACAGAATACGTTTGTGTTGTTTTAAGACATTAAGTTTGTGGTAATTTGTTACAGCAGCAAAAGGAAACTAATATAGTAGGACAGATTTTATTCATAAGTAAAAAGAGCAACATATTATACAGCCCAATTCAAGGCATATAGGGAAGTTCCTGTGTCCAAAAGCCACACTCTGGGAGATGCCCCCATTTAAGACATTTCTATGGGCAAGAATAATGATATCCCCATTGAAATGCATTTCCCTGCAGCAGCGCTGGCCAGTAGAAATACGACATGAGCTACAAAGATAATTTTATCTAGTAGCCACATGAAAAAGACTACAAATTAACAGGTGAAATTAATTTTAATACATTTTCTTCAACCCAATATATCCAAAATACTACCATTTCAACTAGTTACCAATAAAACAAATTTACTGCGATATTGTACATTTTTCTGGACCAAGTGTTTGGAATTGTGTATTTAACATTTACAGCACATCTCAGCTCAGACAAACTGAGGTAGGAGGGGGGACTGGACTCTGGAAGTGGGGCTTGGACACCGGACCAAATTGAGGACTAGCTAAGGCAGGGACAGGGTGGAAGCAGCTTTCCACAAGACATGCCCATGAGTGTGCCACGTCAGTTTACCATTGCCATGGCAACACCCAGGAGTTACAGCCCCTTTCCACAGCAATGACACAAAAGCTATCACCCTTTTTCTGGAAATTCTGCATACACCCCTACATGTAATTAAAAGTAGGTATAAAAATGACTGCAGAACTGCCCTGAGCTGCCACTCTCAGCACACTGCCTATGGGGTAGCCCTGCTCTGCAGGAGCAATCGTGGAGTTGTAACACTGCTGCTTTGAGAAAGCTGTTTTCTTCTACTCCACCACTGGCTCACCCTTCAATTCTTGCCTGGGTGAAGCCAAGAACCCTCATGGGCTAAGCCTCACTTTGAGGCCCACCTGCCCTGCAACATAGTCACATGTGACTATGATTTGATCTTAGGTCCAAGCAGCACAGTTCTAAAAGGTTAAGACTGTTGGCGCCTAAGAGTTCATCATCAGTTCATCAGACTCTTTCTAACTGACCTTGAGTGGATAAAAGGCCCATGGAAGGTAGCAGCCATGGAAGCCCTGCATAAAGTGCAAAGCAGACACGGTTAGGAATGGCTGCCCAGGATCAAGCTAATAGCCAGTGAGAATCAGGGCTAGAATCCAAGGGCACTGCCTCCCTGGCCAGGTCAAGAAGGAGAGGCTGAGGCTTCAGAGCACTGAAGCTCCCACTTTACACACTGTCCTGTAACTTACTTTTTATCCACTTAGCAATGTATACAGTTAGTAGGCTCCGTGTGCTTCAATATCCTTCAAGTACTTAAGCTTAAATGACATCAAACCCATACATTGTGAGATGCTGACACAATCTTTTCTTTTAGGCCACTCCATTTTCTTCACAGCCAGTGAGACTCCGGGCCCCCTGTTACCTCCCCTCAACTCAGTGAAGTGGGATCCAGTCTCCCAGTTGCTGCCTTCTTGGCTGCCTCTCCAAGATCCTCATCATTTCAAGGAATTTGCTTCAATCTGGGAGACAGATTGTGTACAAGAGAACTCAGGAACTTGGGGGATATTTTAGAGTTTAAATAAAATACTCAGTGTGAAATGTCTGACCCAGAGCTTGGCTTATAGTAGTGCACCTCAGTCCCGAGAGAACCTGCTAATTCAAGGCTGCTAATAAATAGCAGAAGTGACCAGACTGGAGCCTTCCAAATTCATGCTCAGAGCCAGCCCTGCGCTGTCTGGTCCATGCTCCTTCCTGCTTCTACTTTGCTGCCACCCTGCCCCTGGCTCACTGCTGTGCCTATGGCTCACTGCTTCATCTGCCAGCCCAGAGCTCAACCCCTCCCTCCCTTCCTGATTTACTGTAGCTCACACTGACTCAGACTGACTACCTGTCCATTGGCTCCTAGAACCCCTCTCATCATCTTTGCCCCTCATCCTGACCCAGGAATCCCCAGACATAATAAAGATGATGGTTGACACCTGACTAGTGCTGACACCTACGGGTAGAGTTTTCATGGCTTTGCCTAGATTAGCTCTATGTTGTGGGCATTTGCATGATACCCATTTTATATATAGATGCCCCCAAAGTTTAGAGATGTTAAGTAACTACTGTGAGGTCACACAGCTATTGTAAGAGAGTTAGCTTTTGAACCAAGGCAATCTGGTTTCAGAGTCCATCAGCTTACTCATCGCATCAAACTGCCTCTACTCACATTATTTCCTGGAGCCTGGTACGGCACCTGGCACATGGTTTGAGCTCCATAAAAGCTGATTGAATGAAAACATGGACAAGCCACTCTTACGACCCTGGCTCCAATGGTCAAGAGACTTCATCAGTGCCTGTTGGGGATTCCTCCAGAGGGACAGGACTGGGGAGGGTACTGCTCCACCCTCCAAGATGACAGCTTATACCTCATTAAAGCCTTGTTTTGGAAGAATGTCCTGATATATCACAGGGCCTGAGGAGACACAAACAGCCTGAAGAGCTCCCTGGTTGACCTGTGGGCCTTGGACACTGACTTCTTAGTGCCCCGAGCAGTGACACAGGATGGGGGAATGGTGCTGCTGCTATTCCTCCCATTTCTCGCTGGCCAGCTTTCCCCACATTCAGACATTGGCAAGTTATTCTGAAGACAGGAAGGAGAAACACCAAGCAGGAAGGAGCAGGGTAGTGCTGAGTTTTCTCTCTGAGGGCAGGTGTCAGGGTGGAGATGTGTGGCGTCCAACCACAGGTGGAGGTGTGGCGGAAAAGAGAGGGGCAGATGCAGACAGGCTGGCTTTTGAAATCATCCTGCAGTAGTAGAAGGGGTTCTTGTTTTTAGTTATTCCTATAAGATTTTTACAAATACCATCTGATATGATTTTGTGAGGCTTTCTTTGAAAGCCACTTCCAGACAAGCATTCCAGGTGAAGCAGAATATTTTTTCCTAGGACCAAGAAGAATTTTTAAAAACTAAGTTCTAGAACATGCAATGGTTCCCTTTTGCCAATTAGGTTTAATTCAGAGCCTTCTGCTGGGCATCCCAAGTCCTCCAGTAATCATTTCTCCATTATCATCCCTATTATATCCCAGCAAGGTGACTAGGAAAGCCAGAGCCAGGAGAGGCCCCTCATTGATACTGATGAAATCAAGACTCATAGAGGTTAAGAAATTAAGCTCTTAAGGTCGCACAGTTAAGAGCACTGGCTTTGGAGTTAGAGGAACTGAGTTTCAACTCTGGCCCTTCAATTTATGAACCATGTGACCTCGTGCAAGTGACAACCTCGCTAAGCTTTGGCCTCCTCATTTGTAAACTGGACAATCACAGCAGCTCCTATAAGGTTGTCGTGGTGGTTAATATTGAGTGTCAGCTTGATTGGATTGAAGAATGCAAAGCATTATTCCTGGGTGTGTCTGTGAGAGTGTTGCCAAAGGAGATTAACACTTGAGTCAGTGGACTGGGAGAGGCAGACCCACCCTCAATCTGGGTGGGCACCATCTAACCAGCTGCCAGCATGGCTAGAATAAAGCAGGCAGAAGATAGAAGAGCAGACGTGCTGAGTCTTCCAGTCTTCATCTTTCCACCATGCTGGATGCTTCCTGCCCTAGAACATCAGATTCCAAGTTCCTCAGTTTTTGGACTATTAGACTTACATCAGTGTTTGCCAGGGGCTCTCGGACCTTTGGCAAAAAACTGAAGGATGCACTGTTGGCTTCCCTACTTTGGAGGTTCTAGGCACTCAGACTGATCCACTACTGGCTTCCTTGCTCCTCAACTTGTAGATGGCCTATTATGGGACTTTACCTTGTGATAAACTCCCTTTCATATATGCATTGATCCTATTAGTTCTATCACTCTAGAGAACCTTGACTAATACAGTTGTTGTGGACAATAATTGAGAAAATGCATCTACTTTTCTATGGAGCTGAGCTATGAGTTAGAAAGCTCAGTATCAATTTACCAAGTGAGAAGCAGAGGCAGTATTAGAAACGCGGTCACTCTCCCCCACCCTGTTTTCCTTCTGTTGTGCCCCTTTGCCTCCCTGCCATGCCTCTATTCCAAAGAGACTGCTCTTCTAATTAGGGACTTCCTCACCTCCACACCTTCGCACAGGCTGTCCCCTAGTGTCAGGAAACTCATTTCTTCTCTGCTGGCCAACCAACATTACAAAAACATTTTTCAAATCACACTGCATATCCTTTATTATTAGCATTCACATCAGGGTCACCTCTATCAAATTCTGTGAAAGATTCTTTTTTAAGTTCAGAAATGTGTTTATTTTGAATGCTTTTTATTTGCAAGTCCTAAAATATGTTTATTTTGGTACTTGTGTTCTTTTGCTATGTTTGGTGAATATATAGTTGGATTTTATTTTCATTTCTAATCATGGTAAAACACACATAGCATAAAATGTATCATCTTAACTATTAAGTGTCACAGTAAAAGATTCTCCTGTAAGGAATTCTTTTAGGACCCTATCACATCCCTAAAACTCACACCCTACCTTACCCTGAGCCTTTAGCTCAGAACAGCCCCACCTACCCCCATTAAGGAGTTTTGGGCATCTTCCACCTCCACAGTGAACTTTCCAGGCCCTCCAGCCTTGCTCTTTTTTCAGTCCCAATGACACTCTCCTTCCCCATGATGGTACGACTTTGGCACAGACTTGGCCTCTTGGATGGGATCTTCTTGGATCTAATGCTGAGTTTCCCAAGTCTCTTCACCTGGTCTGACCCAGTAGCATGGGTCACAGTCCCAACCCCTCCCTGATGAGATGATCCCCTTGGCCACTGTGTCTTCAATGTTCTGCCTTCTAAGTCCCTGCCCTTCCAGCCTAAGAGAAGAGACCACATACCATTCCTGATGGTCCAGAAGTCCAGAGTGAGAATCCTGCAAGGAAACCATCTGGTTGACCCTGGCTGACACTTGGGCATGGGCATCTTGGTTTGACATGACCCTATCACTCTGACTCCTGCCCACTCCTGTATAACTAAAAGCCACCATTACTGAGGGCTTCCTCTGAGCCAGGCACTCTGCTGAGAGTTTTACACACATGGTCTCACTTCATGCTCATGACAACCCTAAAGTGGGCTATTATAAGACCCATTATATAACCAGGAATCTGAGGCTCAAAGAAGTGAATGGGTATGTTCGTAGATGCTGAACTGGTCAGCAGAGGAGCTGGAGTCAAGCCCAGGACTGCCTGATTCCAAAGCCAGTGCTCGCAACCAGAATGAAACTGGTTCTGCTTTGCTCTCTTCAGTCTCCTCACCTCTGTCATCTCCTTGGATACTTCCCGTTCAGTGCATGATCACCAGCCCCCACCCAAGTCAGCTCACTGGCCCTGGACACTGGAGCTGCCAGTTTCCCATCTGGAGACTCCATCTCTAAGACCTCATATTCTAGTCCAGGGCCACTTCCTCTACTAAAAGGGATGAAGCCCCAGGCCCAATCTCCAGCTGAAACTAGATTTGCTCTACCTGCAGACAAAAATGAACTTCCAGGTCAAGCTTTTGGCCAAGTCTGGCAAAGTACTGTGAAGGCCAGCCTTCCTGAGTGTTCACTCATTCATCAAGCATTCAGTGAGAATTCCCCAGGACCATACCATGTTTGGGACATGGGAATTTGGACCCCTTTATGCTCAGTCCTTGGAGGGTGCATCTTAGTCCTGAGTGCCCAGGCAATCAGAAAGTCTTGGCTTTACCTTGACATAAGAACACGAACCCACTTTACTCCATGATCTTAACTGAACTACCTATTCCTGCTTTAAACATTTCTTTCTGGACTATTTGCATTTGTATTTCATATAGTTGCAACACAACAAATACACAATTTTGTGTTTTGCTTTTATCATTTAGAACAGCCAAATCCAGCCTGCTACCTGTTTTTGTAAATAAAGTTTGATTAGAATACAGTCATGTCCATTCATTTACATACTATCTATGGTGACTTTCACATTATAAGGTACAGTTAGGTCATTGCAATAGAGACTGTATGGCCTGTGAGGCCCAAAATATTTACTATCTGACTCATGACAAATAATTTGCTAACCCTTGATTTAGAGCATTGAAAAATATTGAATAGTCTTTCTGGTTGTAATAATTAACGGCTACATGATACTCTGTTGGGTGGCCTGTGATTTTTAATTCATCACTTTCCATGTGGTCAGATAAAGTTGCTGGTCTGGATAACTGCAGTGAAGATTGATATGATTTGGCTGTGTTCCCACCCAAATCTCACCTTGAATTGTAATAGTCGCTACCTGTCAAGGGCAGGGCCACGTGGAGATAACTGAATCATGGGAACAAGTATTTCCCACGCTGTTCCATTGATAGTGAATAAGTCTCATGAGATCTGATGATTTTATAAAGGGGAGTTCTCCTGCATAAACCCTCTCTTGCCTGGCGCCACCTAAGATATGACTTTGCTTCTCTTCTGTGTTCCGCCATGATTGTGAGGCCTCCCCAGCCACCTGGAACTGTGAGTCAATTAAACCTCTTCCCTTTATAAATTACCCAGTCTTGGGTATGTCTTTATTAGCAGTGTGAGAACAGACTAATACAAAGATTTTTGTGTGTTTGTTGAATTATTTCCTTAGGAAAAATTTCCACATGGAGTCTTAGGTCAAATCATCTGGCATTTTTGCTGGTGATGGTCAAAATTCTGTCCCTGTTGTGTTTGTTTGTCTTGGTCCTATTTTATGAATTGACCTTCCTGACCCTTGGCCAACTGATACCTCCACCTGAATTCAGAATACCTCTGTTGAATTTCTGTTCTAGGGGACCTTTCTGCTCAGTTCACTGAGGTTGCTCTTCCCCACTTGCCTTGACCTGTCCTGCATCTCCCCTGCTCCTCTTCCTCTGTGGCTTGGGTTTGCACCTACTTCCATTCCTCCAGTCCTCCTCTGCCAACCCCACTCTACACAATGGTTCTATTTTCTGCCATTTTCCTGCTTATCTCTCATTTGCAATTCCCACACCCACAGGACATCAAGCATCCAGAATAGATATCTTAGTGTACAACAAAGTGGGGTTCAGGCCAGAACACACAGACAATGGGGAAGGGAAGGATGCATCACAGGATTCTTCCCCTCGGCTCTAACATGGTGCTGGGCACCCAGGCCCAAGGGCTACTTGTCAAGAGGATTTACCAATCCTTGCCTTTGACCTCGCTGTTGTCCCTGCCTGCAATTCATTTCCACATTTCCTACAGTTTCTGGCTCCTCGAAAACTTTCCATATATTGGCTTCTGATTTACTGCATGCATAGACTATTTCTATGGGAGAGCGGCTAATAAAATAGGAAAAACTCTAAAAAAGGATTTTTGCTGAACACTGCATGCCAATGAGTTTATTTAATTGCAGCATTAGGAACATATGCAATTACTTTCATCGAGTTGATCTAACATAGTCATTTGTACCCTGGAAAAAGCCTAATCATTCTGGGAGGCCAGGCCCCTGTGTTAGAAGCTGTTGGCTGAAAGATCTCATCCCTCTTAGTGACCGATGAACACGTTCCTCTCTCAGAAGCCCAGCCTGAAACTAGAGGCTAGAAGGTCTCTGTCTGATGCTTCACTCCCCCGAGAACATCTCTGCCATGGTCAGCCTGCTGTGCCTAAGAGGGAAAGGCAAGAGGGAGTCAGTATTTAGGGAGTTTATTCATTAGACATGTCTCTCTTGTGAAAAGCTTGAATCTCATGCCTTATATTTTCTCCTCGTGGTCCTAATTTTGCCTTCTAGGAAAGAGCTGAGCAAGTCTAATCTTTTTCGTAGTGGCTTTTTGGACATTTAAGGATTAAGATCCTGTCTCCCTCTAATCTTCTCCCTGGCAGCTGAAATATCTCCAATTCCTTTAACTACTTTGTGTTTGCCATTAGTCCTAGATCTCTTGCCAAAATAGGGCCTTGGTAGAAGTTGCAATGCCTGTAATGTAATAACAACACCAGCTAGCATGTATTAAGTGTACATTATGCAGCAAGTTCTAAGTGTTTTGCATCCTGGAATTCATTTAATCTGCACAGCAATTCCATGCGGTGAGGGCTATTACTGTCCCCATTTCACGGATGAGGAAACTGAGCACAGGACATGATTGCTAAACTGTGAATTGAGTCCTGGTGCTGCTGCTCATAAGTCGTGGTGCCTTCATCAAGTTATTTAGCTTCACTTTCTTCAACCATAATTGGGAATGATGAGCTCCATGTCATGGAGATGTGAGTATTCTAAGAGGAAGTGTGTAGAAAGTCAGCATAGGTTTTCTTCAGTCCTTTCTTGGGGAAGGCTGTCCTTCAGTTTGACATTATCCTTCCCACATAGAAATTCAGAAAATCACACTCTGAATCTTTGTTCTCCTTCCTCTTGCCCAAGGACACACCGCCTCTTGAGTGAACCTACCTTTCCTCTCATTGTCCCACTTAAAACAGTTGGCCCTGAGTAATTGAAGTCCTGCATAATCCAGAGTGAGGATTCTGGAGAGTGTGGGCCTATGATGTGGGCTGGCTTCTAACATTGGCACTGGTGAGCTGGGGGGACACATCTCTACCATCTGTGATCCATATGCATGTGTGACAGTGAACTACTCCCAGCCCCTTTACCTCCGTTCTCAGCTCTTTCAGGAGAGGATGGTTGCTTTGTGGAATGGGGGAAAGCTGCCCAGATAGCTACTTGGTGCACTTTCCTCTCTGTACATAGCCTGCATGGATTTGGGGTCAAGGGTCCCTGTGGAGCCCTGCCCTCTAAGCCACAGAGGTTTCCAGCTGTAGGCAGCTGAAATCTCTCCAGAACCTTGGTTGTTTGTATGTCAGGGCTATAGTCAGTCCAGTTTTCCAAATGAGCAGTTATAGAAATACAAAACAAGCTGCTAATTTAGTAGCTACAGACTTCTTTAAACAAACGCTTGAAGCACAAATACAGATGAGAGGATTTTGGAAAGACTTGTGGTCACTGGGCCCAGCAAACAAAGGGGAGTTATTGTTTCTTCAGGCTCCAGTGTATGTGCTCGGCTCAACCACACAGAAGGCCGGGCTTAGTCTTCACCTTTGCTCTGTACTGGGCTGTACACCCTCAGGGGGGAATGGAGCCTCCTTTGAATTTCCCGTCCTTCTTGTCTGTAGCTGCAAATATGGTTTCCTGATAACTTTCTCTTTAAACGTTTTGGTTTGAAATGATGCTGTTGTAAGACATAATATGGAGAGATCTGGGATACCCTTCACCCAGTTTCCCCCAAGGGTATCCCCTATCTTGGATAACTATAGTACAACCTCTCAGCCAGGAAACAGACTTGACTGTAGGTAGTTTTTGACCCTCTGTAGCCTCCATAGCTTTTCCTTTCTCTTCTAACTTCCCTTCCTTTCTTTCTCTCATTCTTTCTTGCCCCCTTCAGTCAGTCAAGGTTCTCTCACTAGCTACTTTCCTCTTCCATTTTCTCCTCTTTTTTATAGTCCTTTCCTCCAGTGTTACTAGGACTAGTGCTCTGTTAAAGCTTCTATTTTAGCTGTGTCCTTGGGGAGAATCCAGAATGGATCTGCCCTCGCTTTGCTGGGAACCTGCCATCCTCCCCCCAAGATAATGTTCTTACTCTCCCCTCCCTCCACCCTGTGCTGGGATCTTAGCTGGAGAGACACTTCCAGGCCAGCTGCATTCAAGCCCACAAAACTCAGAAAGGATGAGTGGCTCCAGGATTGGGTTTACCCATCTGATTAGTATCAACAGTGTTGACCCAAATGTACCCTATATAATGCTGTCCTGGCTCCCACGGACTACCCTCTGTAGAAGTCATTATAGTTAAGATACTCCTCTCAAAGGTGGTAGACTCTTACAGCCAACCCAATTCAATTTTCCCTTGTAGTTTGGAAAATTGAGACTCTGAAGGGAAGGGTTGTCTAGATCCCATAGCCTGTGGCTAGGAAACGGTAAGCTGGGCAAGGACCTGCCCTTCTGATTTCTCATCCAGTGCCCCTCTCACTCACCAGGTGCCACTGCCTTTCCCCAGACAGCAAAGGAGGTGGAAGCCCAAACCAACAGCTTCAGAGGCCTTCTAAGTGCCTGTTGTTTGGGGATAAGTAGGAAGGTCTTGGCCCTGTCTTTTCTCATGCTTAATTTTTCTTTGTTCCCTAGAGATAGTGACTTCCAAGATGAGGGCCTGTTAATAGGTGACCTCTCCATCATGCATGGGTCATTGCCATGGTGATGAAGAGTGCATGTTTGGAGCCAAGACTAATGATCCTAGACTCTTAGTGATTGTGGCCTTGGGTGAGTCACTTTCTTTCCAAGCCACATTTTCCTTTTCTTGCAAAAAGAGCATAACAAGACATTCTTCACATGAGTATTGAGATAGGTCAATGGAATAAGGTGCGCTGGGTTTAGCTCAGGGATGGAGTGTCAGGAAGTGCACCTAGAACAGCAGTGAAGACCGCTCAGAAAACCCTCGCGGCTGGGAAGCAGCATACACTGCAGCATGCACTGTGGGGTCACACTGAGGTAGGAGCAATGGGGCTGGGGCTTAAAGCTGGACTGGACAGGACTTCCCTGAAAACTTAAGCCTGTGAAAACAGCAGGTAGCCCATACTTGCCCACTTCGGAGCATTCTGAGCTCCGCTTTCTTTTGATGAAACTTTTTCTCTCCCTAGCTCATTATTAGCTTACATGAGCTCTGCAGGTTAGATATGGAGACAGAAAATGATGACGTCCTGTGTCAGGGCATCACCCTGCTCACTCACAGGAAATCTTCCTCATTGATCCTGGAGGCCTCTGACCTGCTATGCTCCAGGGTCTCTCTCTACACTCTTGTTCTCTCAGAAGTTCCCTAGCTAAGTGATTCCTAAGTCTGACTGTGCACCAGAACCACCTGCAAAGAAGAGAATTGAATTAAAGGTTTCTGGAGTGAGGTTGTGGTTTCTACATAAAGCTGGGATGAGAGGGAGAGAAGTGAGGGGTCCAGGGTGCAAAATTGAGGGAGGCATCTGCTATCCATTTGCAAGTTCTGCACCTGAGAGTGAGCACCTCCTTAAATTTTGTGCCCTGGGGAGCTAGCTTGGTCTCTAGTTCTGTCCCTGTCTCTAGACCCAAATTTTTAAAATCTTGCCAGGGATTCTGATGGGTACTTGGAGGATGACACCAACCTGCTGCCTTGTTTGGCCCCTGATCATAACCGCGTTGATGAAGGCAGCATTGATCCTGGTCCTGGGCAAAGAAGCCACGTCCAAATGCCATGGCCAACTCCCATCATTATTCTCATCTCCTCGGAAAGCAAGAAGGAAAATGATCCCAAGTCTCGAGTCTCCTCTTTGACTTTATTTTTCTCAGTTGCTAAACCACATCAACCCCCTTCACTTCAACTGGAAGTATGACTCTCTGGGAACTCAGATTGGTCTTGTGTGCCTGTTTCCTATTGAGTTGGGGGACCACAGTGCCCATTACTGCTTAAATCCCTTCAGTAAGTAGGAGGGATCATTTCCTAGGCTGGGCCCTGCCTAGGAAATTACCTCTGCTAATGGTGCCAAAGACAAGACCCCCCCCCCCGGCCCTGCTGAAGCTAACAGGGTAATGGGGGAGACACCACTGAGCACACATCCATTCCTGTGAACTGTGGGGAGGGCTGCCATGGAGGAGCATAGGGAGCCAGGCCAGTGTAGAGCAAGGCACAACATCCACCAGCCTTATGGATCCAAGAGCAAAGTCACTCCTGAAAAAGTGATGTTGAGCAGAGTTCTCAGGATGGATTTGCTTGGCTGAAGGCAGATGGGAGCATCCCAGGTACAAAGAAAAGCACGGACAAAGGCTCTAGACAGGTAAAGACACAAAGAAGGGAAGGAGACCATCAATGTAGCCAGAGAGGTAGACCGAACCCAGACTACATGAACACCATGGTCTTTCCCTACAAGCATTGGCCAAGTTTTGCAGAACTTTGGGCTGAAGAGTGACGCCACCTGATTGGCTTTATAAGGACATCAGGTAGCATTGTGCAAACTGATGTAAGGGTAGGAACGGCAGAAGAATAGAAAGCCATTGGCATCGTCTAGGAAAGACAGGATGAGGGCTTGCACCAGGCTGTTGGAAGTAAACATGAAGAGAAAGGATGGCAAAAGTCTGCTCAGTCAATTTCTCCAAGTGGTTTTTCCCTCCTTCCCTCAAGCCTGGGATAGTGGCCCCTGCTCTGCATCCACGGCACCCTGTGCTTTCCTGGATCAGGGCTCCTCTTCCACTGCAGTTGTCTTCCTCAGGATAGAAACCATGTCTTATTTTTAATTCTCACCACCAGTTCCTGCTAGGTAGCAGTGCTCAGTCCACATCTAATGTTATAAGGTTTAGGCACTTGGCATGACTGAGGCCTCCCATCCATCACCTGACAATTCAAATGCCCTCACCTTCTGAGCAGCTTCTAGTACATGGCTTGGAATGGGGGACAACAGCAGAAAATAGTTACTGTAGGCTTTTTTTTTTTTAATTTTTTATTTTTGAGATGGAGTCTCGCTCTGTCGCCCAGGCTGGAGTGCAGTGGTGCGATCTCAGCTCATTGTAACCTCTGCCTCCTTGGTTCAAGCAATTCTCATACTCAGTTCTCCAAGTAGCTGGGATTACAAGTGTGCACCATCATGCCCAGCTAATTGTTCTATTTTTAGTAGAGACAGGGTTTCACCATGTTGGCCAGGCTGGTCTCAAACTCCTGACCTCGAGTGATCTGCCCTTGTCAGCCTCCCAAAGTGCTGGGATTACAGGTGTGAGCCACCATGCCCGGCCTATCGTAGGCTTTTTAAGTGTTGTTTCTCCTGGTGCTCTGTAAGTCTCCTGAGAATGGAGCCACACCTGTTTGTTCACCATGGTACCCTCAGTGTCCAGCACTTTGCCTGGCCTACCATGGATGCTCAGTGCACACATATTGGATGTGATGGGGGTAAAGGTGGGGTACTGCTTAGGCCATTGCTGGCTGCAGTATTAGAAACCCAAGTCAAAATAGGTAGTGGGCATGTGTGGTTTGCCTCCACAGCATCCATGTCCACTTCTTCAATGAATCCATGAATGGGCAGCTTCCCTAGCCTTCCCTAAAATGCTGTCTTGCTCTGGGTCAAACCTTCTGGTTCTAGGTCAGGAATCCAAGAAGGCTCTTACCTCCCTAGGCCCCAGATGGGCATTTGGAGAAAGGGCCCATAGGGCTGTTTCCAATCAGCTGCCTCCTTTATCTTCCATGTAGGGTTCACCTTGGGATATATAAATAGTAGGTAATTTTCTTGATGCAACTTTTTTTTTTCATTTTTACAAGAATAGGTCAGAGGAAGGGCCCTGAGGGGAAGGTTGAAGGACCTCAAAGGAAAGAGTTGGCAAACAGTCAGTGAAAGCAGACTTTCCTGAGATTCGTTAGTTCCCTGAAGCAGGGGAAGAACTCAGAGAAGTCTAGTTCTTATCTAAAATAATCCCTGCTTCCCTTCTCCTGTGGAGCCTGCCCCACCTAGGGCAGGGGGAGTGAAGAGGAGAGGGGAGGAAGGTGCCATTGTGCTGGCCTATCACCCACTTCACGAACCCATTCCACACACCTTACAATAGCCCTGAGGGAAGGATATTCAACTTACTTTTTTTCAGATAAAGAAAAGGAGGATCAGAGAGGTTAAGTCACTTGCCTAAGGCCACACAGCTAGTCAGAAAAAGTCACTAGAAGGTCAGATATAGGCACCTAGAGAATGTCACTGGAAGGTCAGATATAGGCACCTCTCTTCCCCACAAGCTCTGAATTAAAGGAACGTGGTAAGTGATCCTAGTGGAATAAAAATAAGAGGACAATCACAGTGGGTAGCTATAGCCAAGGGACATTCCTCAGAGGAGGCCAGGCTCAAAAGCAGTTCTCATGGAGCAAGGAGCATGATACCGAGGGAGATGAAGAAGGACGTGCACTGTGTCTTTTGTCCACAAAGCTCTTTTGGAGATGGATAGAATCATCCCCCTGTTTCAGATTAGAAAATTGAGGCCCAGAGACTTGAGTAATATTCTCACAGTTGCTTCACTCATGTGTCTGTTGTGCCCATGTGATCCAGGGTCCCTGCCCTCTGGGCTAGGGAAGCTCCCATCGGGAACTGTTGAGCAATAATCCAAAGCTGGTTGTGATTCCGCGGCAACTCAAGCAGCACAGACAGTGATTTTTGTCCCCAAAGAGCTAAACATCAAAACAGTTCAGAACAAGACAGAGAGTCAGGCAGCACGGAGCGTGGCTGCTGTAGGTGGGACACCAAAGAGCAGGGGAGTTTGGAGGCTCTTGGGTGAGTGATGGTTATGCCCAGAGAGACTCATGACTATTCAGGAGGCAGTGAAGCTTGTTTAGGAGAACTGCCCTGGGTGAGGGAAGAGCAGGGGAGCCGGAGCTGACAAGTGCTTGTGAGGAAAGAAGGCAGCCTGGGGGAAAGAGTGCAGAGGGCCAGGCTTGAATGCATGGAGCTGCTCGGGTGAAGACTCAAGGAGCCCTTGCTCTGGTCCAGACACTGCGCTGGGCTCTGGGATGTGGGAAGCATAAGGCACAGAACCTTTCTCAGGGGCTCACAGGCTGTGGAAGTGCAGGATGATACAGTGTGGAAAGCACCACAATGGATGCTCTTCCCAACGTTGTGGAAGCAAAGAGGAATGAGTGTGTGTGTGCCATGGCCTTGGGGAGAGGCTTCCAGAGAAGGTGTCATTGGACAGGAAATGAGAGGACGTGCATGGAGTATGTTAGAGATGCAGGAAATGGACATTTCCCAAAGAGAAAAGACATCATGACTAAAGCAAGTGCATGGTTTTACTGGGTTCTGAATCATAGAACTGCCTGGAAGATGAGGAATTGGGGTGATGGGGGGAAGACAGGGGTACTGCTTAGGCCATTGCTGGCTGCCAGGTGTTGAAAACCCAAGTGAAAATAGATAATGGGCATGTGTGGTTTGCCTCCCCAACATCCATATCCCCTTCTTCCAGCCACGGCTGGTTCCTTTTGTGTTTGTTTGATTGAAGTGAGGGTGTCTACATCTCCTCTACCCTCAGTCCCTCTGGTCCAGCTGGGACTTTCACAAGCAGCTCCAGGCTGAAGCACAGGATTCAGGCCTAAGCCAACTGGCAAAACGTTTCCCCTCATGTTGCAAGTCGAATTATATCACCTAAAAGTTTATATGTTGCAGTGTTAATTTCCTGTACATCAGAATGTGACCTTATTTGGAAATAGGGGTCTTTGCAGATGTAATTAGGTCATTTAGAGCAAGGGAGTGGGGCTGATGAAAGAGCACCATGGGAGATATAGACTCACAAACACGGGGAGAAGGCCAGGTAAACATGAAGGCAGAGATTGGGGTGATACGTCTATAAAGCCAAGGAGGGAGGCATGAAAGAGGTGCTTCCTCACAGCCCTCAGAAGGGACTGCCAACACCTTGATATTGGACTTCTTCCTCCAGAACCGTGAGACAATACATTTCTATTGTTGAAGCCACCCAGTCTGTGGTACTTTGTTACGGAGACCCTGGAGAATGAAAACACCTGATGATACTGACTGGTTCTATGTTGGGCAGCAGACCTAAGCTGGTTCAACCAGAGTGACACGTAATAACTTTTGCAGGTACCACCTGCCACGCCTTTGGCCACTTTCTGTTGGATTGCACCTGAAGTTAGAGCAGCTGCCGCCATTTCTGCCACCATAAGGGCAAGCCTTTCTGAGAATGGAGACCACAGAGAGGAAGCATTGCTGAGACTGAGAGAAAGAACCCAGGTCCTGATGATGGTGTTGGTATACCTGTATCCAGCCGTGGCCAGAGCTAGCTCTCCTTCTAGACTATGAAGTCATAGGATCCAAGAAGTTAACTTTTTGCATAAGTCAGTTTGAGTAAGTTTTCTTTAATTCGTGACAGAGAGAGTTTTGACTTACACGGTTTAATTTAAAAAAAAAAAAAAGAAAGAAAGAAAGAAAGAAAAGGGGGAAAAAGATTTCCTAGAAAGAAGCTGAGACTACATGCAGAAAAAAAATAAAAAAGGAAGGAAAAGCTATAATAATCACAGCAGCTGCAGAAATCTTCGGAACTGTAAGTAGGAATACACTTGACTGGCACATTCTCTTTTTTCTCTCCTCCTTTTTTGAAGGGGGTGAGGGACAGAGGGGCAGGGGGTTTCCACGTATGACAGCAGCATAGCAGCTCAGTCATACCACACCATCATGATGTGACAGGCCAAGGCAGCAACTGCCAACTCTGGGATCACACCCTGAGAGTCTCAGTCAAGGATCCAGAGACAGTTCAGAAAGTCCCAGGGGAGGGTTTTCACTGGCCCACTCAAGATCATCACAATGGAATGGTTCCTCCTTATCTGAGGTGTGGGACCTGCCTAAAAGCTACCATCAGGTCCTTTCCAGGTCTGACATGTGATTCTCATTGTAGGAAACAATAATTCTATGATCTGTTAGGAGAGGTTCAGAAAGAAGAGTTGCACGGTCAAATAGATGTGGGTGACCTTGGATTCCCCAGTTACGTAGCTTGACCCCAGACTTCTCAGAGCCTTTAACATATAGTGTATGCTGAGGATTTCCAGGGGGCAGGGAATATGTGGGCAACATTCTGAAACTTATCTGATGATAAAACACCTTTATCCCAGCGTGTCTAAAGGATTATACCTCTTAACGGTAAGATGTGTGTTTTCTTCACATTTGTTTTCTCCTCTATATCTAGACTAGTAGATTGCACACAAAAGGCACCCAAGGGAATCCCAGAAGCCCAGGGCTGGAAAGGACCTCACAATTCAGCTTGCCTGGTGTTCCCTGCGGTACGTGAATGTGTTTCTAGCGTCCCTCTACAACTCTCTCTGATATTACCACGTCTACCCTAACTTAGTTGTTTTAGTATCGATGCGGTGCCTCCCAGGCAATGCGGTGTCCTGGATAAGAATGGGATCTCTGATGCCTCCATGCTTTTGAGCACTGCCTGGTCTGCAGGGACCATGGGTGGCATCTGAATCCCCAGTGAAATTCCCTGAGCCTCACAGTCCCTTGTCTGTCACTGAGTTACAAGCCACGCTCAATCCCTGGGGATGCTGAGTGCCATTAATGGACATGTGATGTCGGCTAAATAAAAACGATTTTCAACCTCCAGAAAGTATCTCAGCCACTCACAAAGTCATCCACTGTGTCTCACTGTATGCACGTCTTGTTAGTGCCATGCTGTTATCGATCTACAGCATCTCTGCTGTCTGTGTGTTTGGAGGCAGACACGTGTCAGAAAATACAGACAGGGGAACTGGAAAATGCCAGTGCCAGTGGGGGCTTCAGTGAGCATCCTGTCCAACCCCTATCTTGCCCTTATTTGCTTTTACTCATGTAAACACTGGCACAGAGAGGCAAAACAACTCGCCTGAAGTCACACAGCAAATAAGTGGCAGTGTTGAAATTTGTTAGTACTAAGGTACAGAAAAGGGTTAAATGTTTCCTAAAATGTATTTGTAGAGAGCACTGCTCTTTAGGTACAGTCGAACCCGTGTTGGAAACACTATTCGATACGATGTGCTTGGAGGGGGCACATTGCATATCAGCGTGGTAAAGGCTCTGACAACCTTGCAGTAAGGGATCTTGTTGCATTCCGTCTAACCAGTATTTTCCAAGTTTATATGACCAGGTAACTTGGACTTCTTTTTTGTAAAAGGCCATCCTAAAGAATTAATTCCTCAGTACCTGTACTTGAAGAAAGAGCCAGCCTTTGGCTTTGTCTGTATAGTTTTGGCATTGTGGAGGGCTGGGGTTGGGGGGGCAGGTAGGGCAGGAGTGGAGAGCAGAGAGGAGGCTGTGAGGGCTTAGAGGGCCAGTGGCAAGAAAATCAACATTGGGGAAGCCTGGGCCTGAGCATTTTCTTGATCAATGGCTTTGACTGTTTGCAGGCTGATAAGAACACCGGGCCAGAGGAAGTGGCTTCAGGGTGGACACTGACAACTGAAGGTGAAATCCAGTGAGTTCCAGGCTACTGTCAAGATCTAGGGGAAGGAATGGGTAATCCAAAAGGGATGGGTGAGGTAGGGCTATGACTTCAAGGGGCGGGGAGCTAACATTATGTGGACAGTGATTTTCTATAAAAAGGGGATGGCAGAGCATGGAAACAGTACCGAACTCCCCAAACAGGGTGGTGGCAACAGTAAGGAGGAATGCCCTCTAGGAAGGCAGTGGGGACACTAGGGAGATGTTCCTGCTGTGTCTGAGCACCAGTGCCCTGGGGGACAGAGACACCCCAAGTACCTGGGGCTCTGGACAGATGTGGAGCAATTGGATGCCCAACTTCTCCTGGGTTACACCTCTGGGGTTACACCCGCATATGGGGCATAATAACCTGCAGGCTCAGGAGAGCTGTCCGCTCGCTTGGAGCAAAGAGGGCTTCCAAACTCCAGAGAGAGGGCAAAGGCAATTAGCCAGTCCATCTGTGCTTCCAGGAGAATGGCAGATTATAGCTGATAGATTCCTGAATACTCACTGTCAGCAACTAGAGTGGACCAGTGTCCAGGCTCACATCAGGGCGGGAACCCAGAGATCCGGGTACAATCCCAGTGATGCCACCAAACAGCTCTATTTTCCCAGGAAATCAGTTCTTTTTCTGGGTCCCAGTGTCCACATCCTTAAAATGGGTTGGCCTCAATTATTTCTTGATTTTCTTCGATAACTTTTAAATTCTCTGGCCATGGGAGTCACCCCTCAACTGATCTTCTGTCTGCTTGTGTTATAGGTTCACACATCACTGTTCTTTCTTTTGTAGATCTAAAATGAGACTCTCACCCTAGAATTATAAAAAAATTTTTTTTACGGGAAGGCGCATTTAAGACGTTTTTCAAGGAAGGCACATTTGAGAAATACAACTTGCCTGAGGGAGCAAAACTGATAATACCTTGTGATTCAGCCACACTTGGCTTGAGCTCAGCAAGTCATGATGCCTGCCTCCCTGGGCATCAGCATTCCCATGGGCAACCTCACAAGGTAGCTGGAAACGTTACAGATATATAAAGTATATACCCTATAGTGTGCTGTGCACATGGAACGGCGTTGGGGATGAGAGAATGGTGATGATGATGATAAAATTGCTGGATTTTTGGGTTAAAAGTTGTGATAAACAGACAAGTGGGGTTATTAAAGGCAAAATGTTACTTTCTCTATTTAATACCTGTCCTGGGGCTATTGCTGCTGGAAATCAAAGCAATACTACTGTCCCACTCCCTTGCAAGAAGGAGTCAAGGAAGGGGTTAAGATTATCCTGATGTCGGGTAAGTCCTATCTTATTCCCCAGGCAGCAGTGAGGGGTGAGTGAATCAAGGATTTTCCTGGGAGTCAGGGTTCCCCAGAAAAAAACTAGGATACTGGCTCACTTCACTTCAGTAACAAAGGCAACCCTGTCGATAAAAGACAGAGCCTTGGGGTCTAGTCTTCTCAATCTCATGCACTCTGCTGCTGGCCCACAGAGCTTCTACATCTTGCCTTCTCCCTTTCCTCCTCCTTCTTCAAATCAAAACCTCTTGGAGCTCAGTGAGTGGTTGGATTAGGAGGAAAGGGACCAGAAGGCAGTTCAAAAACGGCATTGGACTGACTGCAGTTCTGATCCTAGCTCCGCCACCAAATAACTCCAGGACCTTGAGAAAACCACAGTCTTTTTCTGAAGCACAGTTTTTTCATCTATAAAACACAGGATTCAGCCCTAGGGACACTACCAACTCCACATTCCAGGATTAGGATGAGAAATGAGGAGAGACATTACACCAGACCCATAATATTGATCTCTGAGTTCAGAGAGCTTGAGATGGAAGGACACATTGCAGACACACCAGCAACAGTTGCCATACCCCATCCTCATGAGGAGAATGGGGAAGGGGCAGATGAGGAAATGCAGCTGGAGCTGGGGAGGAGATATTTATGCTTTTCAAGAGGCAGACCCTCAGCCTCAGGACAATCTCCTAGGAACTGGGCAACCAGGGAAAGGGGAAAATAATAACAGTAGCTAGCATTAACTGAGCACCAAGTTCTGACATCCAGCTTTCCAGTCCCTCTCCCTGTGAGTTTTCAGAATTTGTATCTAGATATTCATCACCTCTTTTTTCTCTCCTGGGCATACTTGTATCATACTGCCCATAGCTAAACACTATTTCAGTTGGGGTCTAAACCATCCTGACTCTCAGATTGCTATGTTTCTATACCTGGACACTCTACTATTGACTTAGCCTCAAATTGTGTTAGTATCTTTTTTGTTGTTGTTGCTGTTGAGATGGAGTCTCACTTTGTTGCCCAGACTGGAGTGCAGCGGTGCAATCTCCGTTCACTGCAACCTCCACCTCCCAGGTCCGAGAGATTCTCGTGCCTCAGCCTCCCAAATAGCTGGGATTACAGGTGCACCACCATCACACGTGGCTAATTTTTATATTTTTAGTAGAGATGGGGTTTCACAGTCTTGGCCAGACTGGTTCCAAACTCCTGACCTCAGGTGATCAGCCTGCCTCCTCCCAAAGTGCTGGGATTACAGGCGTGAGGACTGTACCTGGCCTGACCTGTAAAGAGAGTATCTCTTTAATGTACTTGTTGCCGCACACTCCTGGTGACTGTTCAGCTTCTGGCCAGCTACTCAACCACTTCTCTCAGATGTTTCTTTATCATTACTGCAAATCAGCTCTTTCCATCCTGTCCCTGTGATTGATTCCTGAGCTCAGTATGTAGAACTTGACATTTATCTCTGCTAAATTTCATTCTGTTGGTTCAGGTCCATTGTTCCTAGCTGTCAGAGTTTGAATCTACCCTATCGGCCTTCTCTTCCAGCTTCATGTGGGGCTATGGGGGTGAGGGAGTGGAGCTGACTGTGGCAGAACTGGGATAGGTGGCTGCTGCTACAAGGCATGGCTCAGTAAAGTGAAGAGAGTTGAATGGGGATGAATGGAGTTCATGGAATGGGTCTGGTTCAGGGCTAGTACAGAGCATGGCAAATAGCACAATAGACAACATTTATTATGGGCTGGTAAATTTGAGTTTGGTGATAGTGTACAAGGCAGTTCAATATGGTGGGTGGGGCATGTGAGCAGTAGTCCTAGGCAGGTGTAATACCAGAGGGGCACAGCACTGAGATTCCAGAGGGTCAGAGCAACAAGAGTGAGACCCAATCAGTGGCTGGGAGAACAGAGGCAAGAGTCCAGTGCTCTGGAAGAGAAAGAGCATTTTCAAGGACTAGGCAGGGAGTTAACTTAGACCCCTCTCTGTCCTTCACCTCTCACACCCAATAGACCACCAAGACCTGCTGATGCTACCATCCAACTATCTTGCAGTTAATTTTCTTTCCATGTTTTGTTTTATCTCCAGTTTAAACATTGTTGTTTATTGCTAAATCTATCGATAACTAACTGATCTTGCATTCTCAATCCCTCCCACTATATAAGGCACAGGATCTTTCAAATTTATGTCTGATCTAAACCTTTTTATGGCTCCCCATCATTGGTAGCATGAAGTACAGACTCCTCCCCATACTGCAAAGACCCTCTGTGATCTGGCTTCTGCTACATCCTCAGATTCAACTTAAGCTTAATCTATTCCAAATGAGTTGCAGACATCAAATCTAGCCTCCTAGTCTTAGCACATCCTGATCTCTCTGCCTGGATCACCTACTAGCCCTGCACTTGCTCATCTGTGAACTCTCAACCTTGCTCTCCTAGTCCTGATGTAGCCTCTTAAGGGAAGCCTTTCTGGAGCTCAAGGTCCAAAGCCTGGCTACCCCAGCACCAGGGTGAGCAGCTCTCATAACTCATTATCGTGCATTTTATTAGAGTTTATTTGTGTACCTCCCTTACTGGACTTCAAGCTCTTTGAAAAAAGGGATTGCTTTTTAAAAATCTCTGCATATAATATGCGATCAGCAGGCTTTTGATGAGATGGAAATGAATATCGTGGTTTCCAGCTATGCAGTCTGGGGTTAGGGCAGAGTCCTAGGATACTGGGATATAGAAGTAAAAGATAGAAATGAGGCTGGACAAAGACCTAAGTCATTAGGGTGTGTGAGTGGGCATGTGTGTGACAGAGAGAGAGGAAGAGAGAGAATATACCTTCATCTCTAGGCCTGCCCTAGACATCAATGAAAAAATATGAATTCCATTGATTAGCACTAATTATGGATGTGTGTGTGTGTGTGTGTGTGTGTGTACCGTGTACATGCACACAATCTGTTGTGTAGCATTATGAAAAGAATCAGGTTTTTAGAATCAGGTTTATTGAATCACTAAACCAGGGTGTACTGCTTCTGCTACTTTGCAGCCATATGCCTTTGGATAAGCTCATCGATCTCTTGGATCCTCAGTTTTCTCATCTGTAAAATGGGGCTAATCATGTCTGTCTCTGAGTCAATGTAGATAAGAAAACACCTCACCCTGTGCCTGGAATGCGGCAGATGCTCAATAAATAGCATGCACTTGGTTATGGTGGTTGTTCCACTGAGGAAATGTAAGCCCAGCACACCAGCTGGACTAAACATGGTCTTCGCTGCAGGGAGGCTGAATGTCGTCAAAAGGCTCTTCAGGAAATGAGAGCAGAGGAGGAGACAGGCTGTTACCAGCCTGACCCATTAAGAACTCTTCCTGTAGTCCTCACTGGGGCAGGGTCAAGGGGCCGGGAACACTTGGACAAGCTGCTCAGCACATCCTCTTCTGCCACAGGCTGGAGTCTCACTCCCAATGCCTAATGCTCTATCTTCCCCCTCAGGGCAATGATTCTATTAGTCTCTAAAAACGGCTCTCTTTACAATGCCACCTCCTGACAGGCTTCCAAGATTTCAGTTTATCTTCCATTAGCTGCTTTTTAAATTTCTGCCATCCTCCCAGAGAGGGCCCACAGACTCTGTGCTGAGATAGAGAGGCAGCCGCAGCTTGGCCTTATCGGCAAGCACACCCATAAATCATCGCTCTGGTGGTTTCATCCTGGGGAAGTGACCCATCTCATCTCATTGGTTTAAGTTTCCAAGGCTATTTTCTGATTTCCTACCTAGACTCTGAGGATTATTCTGTTTGGAGTTTGCATCCTCTTATGCCAAGGATCAGCAAACTTTTTCTGTAACAGACCAGAGAGTAAATATTTTAGGCTTTGGGACACCTATGGTCTCTGTCACATATTCTTTCATTTTCATCGTTTTCCTTTTTTTTTTTTTTTTGTTGCAACCCTTTAAAAATATAAAATGGCTGGGCGCGGTGGCTCACGCCTGTGATCTCAGCACTTTGGGAGGTGGAGGCGGGTGGATCACAAGGTCAGGAGTTCGAGACCAGCTTGGCTAGCATGGTGAAACCCCATCTCTACTAAAAATACAAAAAATTAGCCAGGCGTGGTGGCATGTATGCCTGTAATCCCAGCTACTCAGGAGGCTAAGGCAGGAGAATTGCTTGAACCCAGCAGGCAGAGGTTGCAGTCAGCCAAGATTGTGCCACTGCACTCCAGCCTGGGCAACAGAGCTAGATTCTGTCTCAAAACATAATATATGTATATATGACATTTTTAGTTTGGGATTGTATAAAAATATGCCATAGTCTGAATATTGCCCCAAATCAGAGGGCCATAGTTTGCTGACTCCTCACTAAATAAATGCAATCACAAATTTATTTCTCCCCCCTCCACCTTTTGCCCCATTTCCTGACTCCTCCTCCCTCTCCTCCCCTTTCCATCTTTTCTCTTCCTATCCTCCCCTCCCCGCTTCCTTCTCCCCTCCTTTTACTTCCTCCCTTCCCTCCTCTTCCCTCCATGCCCCTCCTCCCTTGCTCCCTTCTTCCTTTTCTTCTTTCCTCCTTCAGCATTTACAGAGTATTTGCTAGGTTTGGGAGTGCTGTGTTGTGGCTCAGGGATATAAAGATGAGTACAACAAGACCTTTCTCAAGGATGTTCCAGTATTTGAGGAGATGAAGCCTGTAACTGTAGATGGTCCAGTGTACTAACAGGAATCACAACCTGTCTGCCTCGACACTGTGTGGGCAGTGTGACAGCATTACCTCCGGCCACCGCCTGCAGGCCATGGCAGCCCAGTGGAGAGAGAAGACAGAGTCTGCCTGTCTAGGGAGGGGTTGGCCATCCCAGGGAGGTGGGACCAATCTAAGTTGGACCTCAAGCAAGAGTTTCCCTCATAGTGCTTTCCATGCAGCGGAAACATTTAAGCAAAAGGGTGAAGGCAGGAGAGTACATTTGAGAAAGGAATTCCTGATAAGTCAGGTGGGGTACACAGCACACCTGAAGGTGGGATGATGTGGCAGGTAGGAGCCTGAAGAGCATTTACTAGGTTTGCTCAAGCTTGAAGCTGCTCCAGGCTGCCTTCAGTTTCTGGGCTTATCCTTCCAACTTGGCACTGCCTCCCATGTCAGCCTCCTATGGTGCAGACCCCTGGAATAGCTCCCATCACTCACCAGCACCATCATCTCCAGAAAAAGGCCTGCCAATATTTACCCATGGGAGGGTGACCTCTTAAACTTCTGAGGAGTTTTGGCCATGAATGGAATTCAGTTGACAAAATGTCAGAGCCAACCTCTAGAGCTGGAGTTGGTTCCAATCTCAATCCTTTCACGAGTGGGGATCTTTGGGCCAGTTCCTTCAGCTTCCCAAGCTGGTTTTTGTTGTTAAGTTATAACAGTGCCTCCTATAGGAATGTTGGGAGAAAGATGTGAGTTAATGAACATAAAGTGCTTAGCACAGCGTCTGGCACAGGGTAAGCACCCAGTAAATGTCAGTTGTTTCTATCAAGAGAGGGGAGGAAGGTAGAACGGAGGGAGGGTGGGATAGGATGCTGGGGTCAGATCACACCTGCCTGGAACTGACTTTGGACTTTAGCACGTAGGTAATGGGGATCATTTAAAGGTTATAAGCCAAGACCTCAGATTTCACCCCCTTTAGGCTCCAACCCCCTTTTTGACTATGGACATTGGCAAAACCTATGGGGCAAGCTTCATAATGTCCACTTCACAGATGAGTCAAGTGAGGCTTAGGGAGATTCGTCTTTTCCTCAAAGCCAATCTGCTCGTCAGCCACAATCCCAAGTCTGGTTTCCTGAACTCTGTGTTCTGTGCTCTTCTCTCCCACACTGCTCACTAACAGACTGACAGACGGCATCATGCCAGCCTTGCCCAGGCTCCAATTAGCAGACAAATCGGAACTGGCTGGTGGGGCTGCGTGCCTGCTGCAGTTGTGTTTATCATTCATCAGAGAAGAGAAGCGACCTGCCAGGCCGGCAAGTCAGGCCCTGTGGAGAGAACATTTAAGGTGATGTAGCCTATGGGGCTGGTCCTGGGTATGATAATTTGGATTGTCGGATATGCTTAGGAACAGAGTATTTCAGCAATTCACTGCAAGCTGAATATAGCCCTTGCCCCAGGGAGTGCTTTGAGTACTTAGAGAACTGGTAAAAGCAAGGCTAGACTGGGAACCAGGAGGCCTGGGTTCTGCCCTAGCCTTGTCATTACAATAGGGGAGAAAGCACATCTTGTTTTAATTTCTGGGTTTCAGAGTCCTTCTGTGTAAAAAAAAGAGTTTGGGAAAATTCAGCTTGAGAGAAGCTAGTACTGTAGTGGGGTTATGGAAAAATTCCGATCCCTTCTCTTTAAATAGCCCTCCAGAGGGAGGTAGTAGCTGTGGGGTAGCACAGAGCAGTGAAATGAGCATCTATCTGCATTTGAGTCTGGACTTTGCCTGTAACTCACTGTGTGACCTGAGGTTTTCCAGGCCTGTTTCAGAACCTGAGTTCTTGCATCTGTACAGCAGGTGGGTTGGGCCAGAGCAGAGATCTCTAACTGATGACCTGTGAGCTAAATCTGACCTGTGGATGAGACTCATTTAGTTCCCAGACAGATTCGTCTTTCTAATTATTACCCATTTTTTAAGTGACCCAATATTTAAAAGTTGGAAGAATTCACACACAATTCTGTATTCCTAAGTTTTCTTGAAAAAGCAGAGGGTAGCCTGGCATGGTGGCTCATGCCTGTAATCCCAGCACTTTGGGATGCTGAGGGTGGGAGGATGGCTTGAGAATAGGAGTTTGAGGCCAGCCTGGGCAATATAGTGAGATCCCGTCTCTACAAAAACTAAACAGAATTAGTTCGGTGTGGTGGTGCGTGCCATACCCAACTAATGGGTGGAAGGATTGCTTGAGCCCAGGAGGTCGAGTCTGCAATGAGCTGTGATGGTGCCACTGCACTCCAGCCTGGGCAATAGAGTGAGGTCTTGTCTCAAAATAAAATTAAACATTAATTTTTTTTAAAAAAAGGAAACAAAGGGCTTAGTCACACTGAGCCCCCATTCACACTGGGAGCACACACTGGCATGTTCCTTTGGACTGATGGCCGCTGCCGGTTCCCATCATTACCACTCTGCACACTGGGCTCATTCATGTCACCAGCTTCCGGAAGCATCTGAGAGTACAACCCCTGCACAAGGCCTTGTGAACCCACATTCTCTGCCCGTAGGCAGGAACATGTCACCCTGCTCTCTGAGACAGAGACCCAACCCCTCCTGGGGGCCATGCACCCTCCCCAGTAAGGCCATAGAATCTGTTATCTGCATCTCCACACTTGCTTAGATGACTGTATTACAGCACACAGCAATTATTACAGATTTTCACATGTAAATTTATGTTAATGTAGTGAACACGCCTTTTCAAGCTACTGCACCCTTTTGGAGATGTTGAGCCTTTTCACAGACAGGTGCCCACCCCACCCACCCCATCCATGCCCCCTCCAGCTCTGTGGCTCCAAAACTCTGTGGCTGTCCCTCTAATTCTTGGTTCATCGGCCATACCCAGAGTGTTCAACCGCCATACAAAAGCAAGATAAGGACACACAAAACTGACAAGCAATGACTCTCCAGTAGTGGGTAGTTCCTTTCCTGGATGCTGCTTGTATTTCTGTCTCCTGCTCAGTCTCTTTTGGCTTTAGACACACACCCATGTTCTTGGAAACTCCTTTGGATAATGGCTGCCACCTCCAACTCAGCATGTCCCATCTAGATTCATTGTCACTTCCCCTACCTCTATCCTTGCTCCTTTTCCCTAGTTCTTTATTTCAATGACTGGGCACCACCCAGTTGCCCTAGCCAGAAAATGGGGAGTCATCTTCTATTTCTCCCTTTCACCTATACTCTAAAGCCCATCAAAACCAAGTTTTGGTGATTCCACCTTTTTGAAGGTGTCCACTTCCTCCCAGTCTCACTGCCCACATCCAAGTCAAGGCCATTACTGCCTCTGGCCTGGACTTCTGCAATAGCCGGAGAACTTGGGATCCCCTTATTCACACTCACTCTACTACCCTCCAATCCCATTGCACAAGCCAGCATGGTCTTTGAAAAACCCAAATCTGATCATGGCAGCCTATATTTAAAATCTTTTCACACTTAAGATAAAGACCCAAGTCCCTAACAAGGCAGGATGTGGGTGCTCTGTGTACAGTAGGTTTGGAGGCATCCTCATTTGCCACAAAACTCACAGTCACCAAAAGAACCAAGCCTAGGGCTTCCAGGAAGCAGCTCATGTGGTAACGTAAACCACAGAGATCAAGAGGGCTGCCCAGCCCTTGTCATTGCAATAAGGGGAAAGCACATCTTATTTTTATTTCTGATTTTCAGTGTCCTGTGTAAAAGGAGGAGTTTGGGAAAATTCAGCTTAATAGTGGGTAGTATTGTAATGAGGTTACAGAAAAAATCAGACTACTTTTCTTTAAACAGACCTCCACAGAGAGTTCTCAATGGTTCTAGGAGCTCAGTCTGACCAAGATCAGGGTGAAACTCTGCAGTCACTCTGTGCTGAAAGAGAAGCACCTGTCAGTGCTCCTCAAGATTTCTTAAAAAGTCACCTCCAGAGGCTCGAGCCTGGAAGAACTGAGTCATCATTATTTTGACTTGAAAGCAGGGACAGAAGCTTCTCCATGGACCAGGTTCCAAGGCTAGTTGGTCATAGCTGTAGGCAGTCTGTCCCTTAGCATTAGTTGTCCTTGATCTTAGAACCTTAAGACTGAGGAGGAGAACGCTTCTTTCCACTTATTATTATTGCTCCCACTGGGTACTGAGCCTGCAGAGTTATAGTGTGAAGAGAGATGAGCATTTACAAAAATAAAAGGAGAAGAAGAAGATGAATGAGTCTCAGAAGGGAGTGAATCCACCAGATTTAAAAAGAGACCAGGGAAAGGACCCTAGTACCATCACACCTACACTCCTGCTTACTCTAGCCGGGTCCAAGCTTGAAGCTGCTCCAGGCTGCCTTCAGTTTCTGGGTTTATCCTTCCAACTTGGCACTGCCTCCCTTGCCAACCTCCTATGGTGCAGACCCCTGGAATAGCTCCCATCACTCACCAGCACCATCATCTCCAGAAAAAGGCCTGTCAATATTTACCCATGGGAGGGTGACTTCTTACTTCTGAAGAGTTTTGGCCATGAATGGAGTTCAACTGACAATCTGTCAGTACCAGCTGGTAGCCCCAGCCTCTGTTCAAACTGGAAACCTGAGGGCCAGGGAAGGGAAGTGACTCGGCCAAGGTGAACATGGTGAACTTGGCTCCAGGAACATGTATCCTGTTGTCTGGTCTTGTGCTCTTTGCATTATATGAAATAGTTTTGTTGATCATTCTACAAAGTAATGGAATTTTCAAGCTAAATTTTAGCATGGGATTCTTGGGGATGGGTATAAACGATGAGGGTGCTGGCATGGCAGGACTGCTTTAGGAAGAAGAGAAACTAGTAAGAGTAAGAGTAGAATATTTTTGTTGTTCTCGATTGCACCAATTTTAGCTTTTATTTTCATTAAATCACTCTCCTGTGTTGTTTTTCATTTATTTTATGATTCTTTATCTAATTTCTTAGGTTGATTACTTAGTACAATTATTTTTAGCTTTTCACAAGAAATAATAGAGGCATTGAGTGCTATAAAATGTCCTTTGAGTACAGCTTTTAGCTGTGTCCCATAGGCTTTGATGTGGAGTGTTCTCCTTTTCATTACTTTCTAGATAATGCATAATTTCTGTTTTTATTTCTTTTTTGAGCCAAGGATTACTTAGGAAAATATCTCTTAATTTCAAAATAGTTAAGAGTTTTGAGGCCATTGGAGACAGAATGAAGAGGAGTTGGCTCCAAAGAAGAGACAAGCAATTAAAGCCAACTTCCCAACTTCTGTCTGGTGCCAGCTAGGTTGGGCATTTTTGTCCTATCTTTACTGATTTGGGGCAGTAAGAGGTGAGAGGAAGTTGGGGAACAGAACCCCATGACGTCCTCAGTTTAGTGTCTCTTCTCCTGCCTGCCACTCAGGCTGTGACCAAGGAGACTGCTTCGTGCTCTGTTCCCTACACTTGGCTCCTGTCCTTGCCCAGGTTCAAAGGTGGCACCTTCCCAGAAGGCTCACTCCCATCTGTAGCTGGAAGCCACATCTGCTCAGGGCTGTTTGGAGGCTGCCTTCCCTTAGGCACAGACCTGTGCTCCTTCTAACCCCCAGTTCAGGGGTGACCTTAGACACCATCATGGGTGTAGGGAGGGAACCAACACTGCCCTCACATAATGGAATCAATGAATATGGGCACCAGCTGTGCCAGACACACTGCTGGGGGCTTGACACATGGAACCTTGTGTACCTCGTGGGTAGACATCACTCCCATTTGGCAGGGATGGAAGATGAGTCCCAGCTGTAGGCAGTTTTCTCAGGTACACAGCTGGGAACTGGACGCAAACACAGGTTTTTCTGGCTCTGAAACTTTGCCTTCATGCTGCATACTCTAGCCTAATCTCACCCACCTGCCACTCCTCACTCAGCATTTTCAGATGAGAGAACTGAGGCCCTGAATTTCAAGGGACTTAGCTGTACATGACACAGTAAGGCCCCGATGAACTGAAATGAAAAGCACCACTGAGAAGCACACATTCGTGGCCCTGCCTTGTTGATCCTCTCCTTCCTCCATCTCCCCATCCTCTCTTCCACACCACCCTCAACCTCATCGCGGTCCTTGCCTTCCTAACTGGTAAAATTGAGAAATTTGGGGGAATGTGGGAAGAATTAGGAGCAGGCCAAAGGGGAGGGGATTGTAGAAGGAAAGCATTGTTTTTGGACAGAAGACCAACAAGACAAATGGACTCCTACATGCCGAGCATTTCAGAGTCACCCGTTTGGACTTCTGTCCTGCCCTTATTGATCTTTCTAGGGCATTTCCCCAGTGACCAAGAATTACGGATCTTTTTCTGGAATGGGATCCCATACCATTACAATAGATCATTTAAAGAGTTTTATGACCATGCTGCCGGGAACTAGGATTCTAAAGTTTAAAAAGGCCACGTGGTCTTGGAAAGGCAGCCTTGCCTGTCCCCTACCTCTTGGGCTACTCCACCCTCTTCCCTGATTTATGGCTTTGCTCACTTCCTAAATCACTGACTTTCTCAGCCCCTTGGCTGTGTGGCCATAGAGAAGCTGTTGGGCCTTGAGGAGTCATCCCGTGTTATCCCCCAGGAGCAGGACCTCAGTCCTTTCTCCCAGATGTTCTTTCTCACCTCCTGCCAACCTCTTTGCCAGCCCTCAGCACCACAGTCTGAGAAGTCATGCTTTCTTTTCTACTGTGCCCATGGATGTGTGCCCAGCCTGTCATAGGTGCCAGTGAGTATTTAGTAAACAAAGGAGTAAAGGAATGAATGGATCCATCATGAATTATAGCTGCCTAGCTGGCACTTGGTGGATGGGGCAAGGAGGGAAGTAGACAGGGCAGAGGAATTGCTCCGTTGCTGTTCCTGAAGCTCTGGGGTTGGGAGGGGATGGAGGAGGAGAGCACATTCTGTCCCAAACCCCTTTAGATTCCCAGGACATACCCATACACTCCAGCCCTGCCTAGCCTCTCCCAGCCAGCTTTGGCTGGCTCTGGATCTTCCTCTGGGGTGCTCAGGTGGGCCTCAGGAGTAGACCCTGAGGCAGCCATGGGCATTCACAGCCTGGTTTATTCAGCACAGCTCTGGCACCAACCTCACTCCATGGCCTATGGGTATTTCAGGCCCACGGGTTGACCCTCTTTCAGCGCTGTTTTCTCCTCTGTAAAATGGAGATAAGAATACCCACGTGTTCTAGTAGGAATAACTCAAGACACGGAATGTGCAGTGTTAGCAGAGTGTCCAGTGCCTGTGAGTGCCTCTCTCCTCCCTTCTATTTATTTTTAAGGACATTCATCCTCTTCCAGGCCTTGTCTGACCCACGGCTTCTGCTTCCTTCCCCCATGGCTGGGGCTACTGGATCCTTAGCTGCAGGCTTACTCCTGCCCGTGGCTCCTAGGACCAATTCTGAGGCTTTAGCAGTCCCAGATGCCCACTCTCGGACTTGGCTTGCTACTCCTGTCCTGACCTCCACCCTGTCCTGAAGAATGCAGAGGCCAGGCGCAGTGGCTCATGCCTGTAATCCTAGCACTTTGGGAGGCTGAGGTGGATGGATTGCTTGACCTCAGAGTTTGAGACCAGCCTGGGCAACATGGCAAAACCCTGTCTCTAAAAAAAAAAATACAAAAATTAGCTGGGTGTGGTGGTGTGCGCCTGTAGTCCCAGCTACTTGGGGTGGGGGTTGGCTGAAGTAGGAGGGTAACCTGAGTTGGAGAGTAGCTTGAGATGGAGAGGTTGAGGCTGCAGTGAACCAAGATAGTGCCACTGCACTCCAGCCTGGGCTACAGAGCAAGATTCGGTCTCCAAAACAAAACAAGAACACAGAGCGCAGTGTCCAGCTGGGTGGAGCCCAGAACTGCAGAGCTGTGCTGAAAGATACTCCCGAGGCCACCACAACTCACACGGTGTCTTCCTTCTTCACACACACTCAGAACTTGCAGTTTGCATCACGCACGTGGAAATTACCAAAGTTATTAATCACGGCATATGAGTGTGTGTGTGTGAGTGTCTGTGTATGAGTGTGTGTGAGTGTGAGTGTGTTTGAGTGTGTGAGAGTGTATGTGTGAGAGTGTGTGGGTGTGTGCGTTTGAGTGTGTGAGAGTGTGTGTGAGTGAGAGAATGTGTGTGAGTGTGTGACTGAGTGTGTGAGAGTGTGTGAGTGTGTGTGTGTATGGAGGAGGGGTGGTGATGCTGTTGTTGCTCCTTCAGTTAGAGTCATGGCACTCAACCTAACTACACAGTAGAATCTCCTAGAAAGACTTTTGAAAATGCCAATATTCAGGCAGAGGCTTTGATTTCGTTGGTCTGGAGTGGACCCTGGACATTGGGACTTTTATTAGTGCTATTAACATTTCCAGGTAAGTCTAGTGTGCAACTGGGGTTGGGAACAACTGATGTGAGCTCCCTGGCATTAGGGATTTGGTTTTATCTATTTCTTCTCCTTGGAGGTGCCTGGCTTAGTACTGAGTGCATGTAAATGGATCAGGAGTCCCCGTCTCTGGGACACTTTGCCTGATCACCCTCCTCCCTCCCATGCCTGGGTTAGGTGTTGTGTTCTTATCACACTGGGTTTGATTTCCTGTTTACTGTCTGTCTCTTTCAATAGACAATGGACTGCCCTAGGGTAGGATCCAGATTCTCATCTTTGGCTCCTTTGTCAAAACCCTCACACATCAGAATGTATCGTGCCACATGGGTCTGAGGACATCTTATCCCTTCTTTTCAGCTCCCTGGTAGTTAACGAAGCCTCTCTTTTCTTCTAGACATTGTCTCTTTGCTTTGGGACATGGTTCTCAAACCCACACAACCTCTATCTTAGTTATACCTTTTGCTGCATATTATTGTTATTATTATTATTTTGAGACAGAGTCTCACTCTGTTGCCCAGGCTGGAGTGCAGTGGTGCGATCTCAGCTCACTGCAACCTCTGTCTCCCAGGTTCAAGTGATTCTCCTGCCTCAGCCTCCTGAGTAGCTGGGATTACAGGCGCACACCACTATGCCTAGCTAATTTTGGTACTTTTAGTAGAGACAGGGTTTACCCATGTTGGCCGGGCTGGTCTCAAACTCCTGACCACCTCCGCCTCCCAAAGTGCTGGGATTACAGGCGTGAGCCATGGCATCCGGCCTTTTGCTGTGTATTAAATTACCCCACACTTTAGCAACTTATAACAAACAGTTTCTGTAGGTCAGGAATTGGGAGCAGCTTAGTGGAGTGATTCTAGCGGAGGTCTCTTTTGAGGTTGCAGTCAGGATGCCAGCTGGGGGCTGCAGTATTTGAAGACTTAACTGGGGTTGGAGAATCTACTCTGAAGGTCAATGCACACGAGTGAGAGAGCACCCAAGCCAGAGGCCACGATCTTTAAAACTACATAATAATCACTTCCTTCATAGGTCGCCTAGACCAAGCCTTCTGCAACGTGGATGGGGACTACACAAGGAGAAAGAACCATGTATTGGAGTGTGACTACTGCAGGCCACATGCTGGGAGCTGGCCTGGAAGTCCAGAGAGGGCACCCGGTCCTGGTCCCAGTCCCAGCCGCTGGTCATCATCCTCTCGAACACAAATATCTATTTGCCCCTGTGATGTGCGGGAGCAGTGCAAGAGGTGAGTGCCATCCTGGCCTCTTTTTGATATTTTTGGAGAAGGGCTAATAGAAAATGTCCTCTTGGCTATCAGTCCTGAGCTCCTTAATAACGCCTGAACTCTGTAGAAATTTGCAAATTGAAACCTAAGAGTAAACTATAGAAATAAACACCTCCAGGACATGAGCTTATTTTTAATAGTCATGGCGCTTGAAGCCAATGGAAGTGCGGGCGAAGGAGAGACTGAGAAATTCTGCCCATGTGAGTCCCATGGGGTGGAGTCCCAGCCCCTGCATGATGTGGCAGGGCCAACCTTGCCATCATCTGGAGATGACTTCCTGAGGGAGGCAGCAGGTGCAGTGGGCTGGGGCGCCATGAACACTAAGCTCCATCAGATCTGGGTGGGTTCCTTTCCTGCTTCCATTTGCCATGTGACCTCCACCAGTTGTTCTCTCCCTGGGGCCTCAGTTTACCCATCCATAAAATGAGTTGGTTGGACTGATACACTACTTATGAGGCTTTTAAAAAACAATGGCACCTTCATTTTCCAAATTACACCTTACAACAAATAAAGTGAATACAATGTTACTGCCTCATTACTATGTATAAGAGATAATATTATGAAAGCTAGTATGCAAGAATAAATGCTTAGTGTGTTCCTAAAACTGTTCTTAAATGCTTTGGACATGTTCACTGATTTAATCCCCACAGTGGCCCTGTGAGATAACTACTCTTTTTAATCATTATCCCATTTTACAGAGGAGGCAGCCACAGCACGGAGAGGTGAAGTAGCTTACCCAAGGTCACACAGCTTGTAAGTAACCTGAACTCATGGAGGGAGGCCGTAGGGCCTTGCTCTTGGCCCTTCTGCTATACAAATAGAAGCAGAGTGGCTCTGATGGAAGTGAGGGAGGAATGCTGGAGGCCACCCAGCTTGTTACTCTTCTCCTTTCCTCTTTTTCCACTGAGTAGCCCCTTAAACACAGTTGGCCCCTTGGGCTTGTGGAGCTGCTTTTGAGCTCTGACATTTGCCGAGCTGTGACCCCCTTATTTCGCTACATAGGCTCTGCAAACACATGCACCTGAACCATCTGGGATGCTTTATTCAAATATGGATTTCTATGCCGCTTTCCAGGTTCATGGGATCAGACTCTCCGGGTAGAGTCCAGGAGTCTCAATGTTAATCAGTGCACAAGTGGGTCTCGGCTCACTGTCATGGAAAAACTGCTGCATTTTGAGCAGGTAGGCAGCTTAATCACCACCATCGGGCTTGGAAAGGACTGGATTTAGCACTTTCCTTAGGGAGGAGGAGGCCTCTTTAAGGAAGGTCTCTTTAAGGAGAGTGGGAATAATCTCTGTACCCAGGCATTGCTAGACCGTCTGTCAAACTTGACCTCACTTCAGGCCACCCACTCAGGTTGTTGTAACCGAGAGTTAGCCAGGAACTTCAACTGCCCAAGAGTGAAGCCTGGTCGTGGTCATTGTGACATTCCAGGCCACAGTTAATCAGCACATCTGTGAACCCACCAGGTGATTTCAGAACATTTTTATGCTTCAGAGAGAAAACAATTTTTATGACTGTTCAGCACAGCCCAGGAATCAGAGAAACAAATGCTGTTAAACATTCATGTGTTAATTATTGCCATTCCTTGCTATTCCTACCACCCAAGAGCTGATTATGAGCGGAAGGTATCTTTGCAACGAGAATTCTGGCTTATTATGGCCTTTCCCCAGGGGCCTTTTTGGCTGTTAGGTTTGGGGAAGGGTCATTAATACATGCATTGTAGTCACAGGGTAATAATCCTGATGTGATTAGAAGTATAGCTGTTCCACTTGATGAAACACTGTCCAAGCAGAAAGGAATAAACAAGGATATGGGATAGAAAGACAGGGTCAGTGGGGAAGCATGAAAATCACTTGCGAGTTCATTCTCGCGTCTGCACCTGCAGAACATACTCTCTTTGGCCAGTGTTTGAGTCACAGCTACACCATGTTCTAGCATTTACTTAGAGGGATACCTGGTCCAGTGGTTAACTGGGAGGTTGCATTAATTAGCATGCCTAACTATGTCCAGCACACGAGGAGCTGGAAGGATAGTTTGGTGAATGGCCACCGGGGATTAATCACCTGGTCCAGTACAGTCCTATTAATTTGGTGCCCAGCTGTGTTCAGCACACAAGGAGCCCCAGGAGGGACAGTTCGGAGAGAGACCACGAGAGGGCGGCAGTGAGTCCACAGTCCGGCTGATCCCCTCATCCACGGACAGGGACCCTCTCAGAGCTGTGAAGGGTGTAGGAGCAAGTGAGCAGCCCCGAAGCTTACAACTTTATTTGCTTCACAACAAATGTATCCCTGGGCCTCACCTGTGTTCCGGTTTGGAGCTCTGGGATAGCAGGGAGTTCTGTTTCTGGGAATCTGCCTCTTCCCCAGGGGGAAATGACAAAGGGTATTTTGAAATTCACATTCAGGCCCTGGGGTTAAGCCTGTGGAACCAGCAGGCTAAAGGATGCTTGCCTCACCTGTCTGGGTGTGTGGGTGCTGGAATCATGTTGGACTGCTTTGGAAAAGCAGAAACTTTGAAAAGAAGGTGCCGATGTTGGCATTGCTGGCTTATGGCAGCCGGGAATCTGAATAATAATTATTATCATTATTTCATGAAAGCAGCTGACACTTACCATGCTCATTGTGGGCCTGATGCTACCAGGCAGGCAGGAATTCTACAGACAAGGTTCAATAACCTCAACGCAGTCTCGTGGCGATTGGGTCTCGGGACTTGGGGCTCAGGTTGGGCTGGGTCCACACAGCACTTTGCCTCTTGGGGCTGGGTAAGCAGGGGCTCAACACTGCAGTCGGCCAAGGGATATCTTTTGAAGGGTACAAATTAGCTGAAATTGAATGAATTCTTTGGCTCTGCATGGGGAGGTGGGAGGTAAAGAAGGCCCCTGGATAATGAGCCATTAACTCGGGGCCAGCCTTGCTGACAGTTATTCACTCTGAGGGTGGCACGCGGGGACACAGGAGGTACAGTAGCCATGGTGACTGCAGGGCAGGAATGGCCCAGTTCTGATGTGGCCAAGGCCCCCAGCATCCTGGAGACAGAAGTAGCCACACGACCAAGGAGTCAGCCTCTCCCAGTGGGTACACACAGCAGGGTGCACAGCCCAGCAGGGGTCCCATGAGAGCCTGCTAAGAGGCTGGCAGAGATGGGCAAGGAAGACTTCGGATCTGACTGGCAGAGCTGGAGGAACTGCTGAGAATCTTCTAGTCCACAGTGCGGGTGGATTTGAGTTCTGGGAGGGGAAGGAATTGCTCAAGTCACATGTGATGGCACTCCTAGTGATGGCACTGCTAGGACTGGAGCCCAGCATTCTTGCCCCAGGGTCATCATCTACCATCAAAGGCTGCACGTTGTAAAACTTCATCCCTGTTAGAGCCCTGATGTGGAGCCTCTGAAGACACCTGACAAGAGGGTCCCAGGCTGTTCCTCTGGGTGTGCATGGCAGGCAGGCCCCTTCGCCCATCACCTGGCATCTGGGCAGGCAGGGAGGCCCTCTGGCAACTGCGGGCAGTGTGGTTCAGCCAGGGCTAGGGGGCCCTCTGCTGGGCAGCCGCCGCCTGGCCTGTGGGATGGCTGAGCGAAGCCAGCTGGCTGGGTGGGCTCCGGGGCTGCATAGAGGAATATCCTTTCAGGAAGGGTCAGGGATGGCAAAATTCTGACCCATGGCACCTCTCTCCCAGTCCCCCCACTCCTTCCTGTCATTGCTGTCCCTGCCAGGTGGCCTTGTGCCCTCTGCTCAGGATCCCCTCTTGGGCTCCCTGCCAGCCCCCCAAACCTCTAGTTCTACCTGCTCCTGTTGGAACCGAACTGTCGATTCCTTCCTGGGCAGGGGTCGCCGCGAAGGATCACCGACACGAGATTCACAGCAGAGAGTTATTTATTACTAGCGCGCTAGGGTCCTAAGCTCTAAGTTGGCCCTGGGACCCTGACTGCTTGTTACAGGCTGTTTATATAGGCAAACACAAGTTCAAACACAGCTTAGGGCGCGAAATTCAAACAAAGCTTTAGGCGCGTGGTGATTGGGTCTGTCTATGGCCTGAGCAAGGTGTCTTGTTCTAATTGGTTAGAGCAGGACCTTATGAGGTTTTTTCTTGGAGTTGTTGATTCCGGGAACTTCGAGGCAGGGTGGGACCCCCGGAATTGGCAGGGTGGGACCCCATGAGGTTGTTTCCTGGAATTGGCAGGGTGGGACCCTATCAGGGTGGGACCTTATTGAGGCAGGGTGGGACCCTATCCAGAGCCACCTGGTGTTAATTTTTTAAGTTCTTTTTTTATGAGGCCTAGTTTCTAAGTTTTATGCGGCCTAGTTTTACTCCCCATTCTAGCTCCTGCTAATATGATATCGAATCTTAAAGGATCAATGAATTATTTCCCCCGTTCCTGAAGGCCTACACTTGCAGAGCGTTAGGACTCCTCTGAGAAACCAAGTCTTACCCTGCAGGAGTGACCTGAAGGCCCACCGGCTCCTGCTGTGGGCTGAGGCCCACCCGTGGGGGGCCCTGAGGTGTCTTTGTAGGGGCAGCGTCTTGGCAGTATTTCTGACCACAGTTGGAATCCTGCCCCTTTCTAGTTCTTTGACTTTGAGCAACTCACTAAACTTCTCTGACCCTCTGTTTCCTCATCTGTGTAATAGGAACAAGAATTCCCATCTCCCAGAATTGCCTTGGGTGTTAAGTGAGAGGACGCGGTAAAGCGTCCCTCATAGGACTTAGTGACGATCAGTTTCTTTCATTGAGATTTTCAGTTTTCTCATCTGTGGAATAAGAATTCTTGTCCGCCCCGGATTATAACTTTGAAAATCCAAGTGTTTCGAAAATCCAGGTGTTACTTTTATTTGCAGTGCCGTGAATTCCCACAAGAACGGACACACGAGAGCGCCACCGCCAGTGCAGACACAGACACCGAAGCCGTGCGGCGTTGGAGTATCCCTGAAAACTGCCTCCCCCACTCTGCACCATGCAGCCCTGGGGCTGCTCAGAACAAAGGCCAGGGCAACCCCTAGCTCCCCCTACCCCACCCACCGCAAGCCCAAGCGAGATCAGCGCACTGTCAAGCCAGGTCGCAGAGAGGGAAAGTGATCTACTCAGCAAATGGGTGACAAGAAGTGTCAGGACACCCATCTTCCGAGCTGGGCCTCAATCTTCTTTTTGCAGATTCTTCTCTTTTCTCTTAAGGAAAAGATCCTTCTCTTTTTTCTTGTGATGAAGGACCCCAGCTCTGAGGTCAAATTCCAGCACTAGACTCACTGTCTTTGTCATCTTGGGAAAGTACTCGACCTCTCTGAAACTTTGTTTCTTGATTTCTAAAACGAGGATCATAAAGCCTTCTTTATTTTTTATTTATGTATTTTTTGAGACGGAGTCTCACTCTGTTGCCCAGGCTGGAGTGCCGTGACACCATCTGGACTCACTGCAACCTCCTATTCCCGGATTTAAGCAATTCTCGTGCCTCAGCCTCCCAAGTAGCTGGAATTACAGTTACCTACCACCACATCCAGCTAATTGTTTTGTATTTGTAGTAGAGATGGGGTTTCACCATGTTGGCCAGCCTGGTCTCTAACTCCTGGCCTCAAGTGATCCACCCACCTGAACTCCCAAAGTGCTGGGATTACAGGCGTGAACCACCATGCCCGGCCAGAATCATAAAACCTTCTGCAGAGGGTTGCTTAGAGGTTTAAGTAGCATGATGTATTCATGGCTCCTAGCACAGGGCTTGGCCTCTGGCAGGTTTCCCTTCCCATGTGAACACTGACTCAGAGAATGACACTTTCCCGTTGTTATAAATAATCTCGAAGACACCCAGTTCTGTGCTCTGCCTCTGTGCTCACTCTGCCAACCAGTCATCTACTCACGGCTGATGTAGCTCCAGGGAGGGGAAGCTCACCCTTCACTGGGCTGCAGTCTCAGAACAGCTGGGATGGAGGGTAAGTTCCCGCTCTCGTGATGTAAGCACTGTCTCCATGCAGTTCTCATCCATAGAATAGCCTCAGGAAATTGATCTGATCCTTCTCTCTCTAAATCAACTCTTCGGATGACCCCTGGGCCTTCTTGTCCCTGTCGGTCATATACACTCAGGGGTCAGCCTCAACCTTCTCCAGCTCCTCTCAGCTTTGAGCAGATATCTTTCACTTTCCGGAGCAACTCGGTATGCCCCTGGGCCAATGCTCAGGAGTTTCTCTCACCATCCCCGGGCTCAGCCTCTGAGATTCTTCCCAGTTCTTGCTAATCCCTGCCTCCAAAATCTTTGCCCTCTAGTCAGAATGTGCTGATACACAGTTGTTGGGTTCCTTACATAGAGACACTCTACATACGATCCCCATTTTAGCCTTCCCAGTACATTGTCAGGGTAAGTATTATTATCCCCATTTCACAGAGGAGGAAACGAAGGCTCAGAGAGATTGGCTGACTTGCCCAAGATTGCACAACCAGCAAATTGTGAACTAGAAGTGGGAGCTTGGTCTGTTTGATTGGAGATGAGATCATGAGTTCTCCCCACACAGGTATCATGAAAATGAGAATTTATGTAAAACAAGAAAGGTGATCTTTTACCAGTATTGTTTCTGTATGTTCTGGGTGAAGTGTAGACTCATTAGGAGGTGTGCATTGGGAGGAGGTGTCACAGCTTGTTAGGTGTATGCATATAGCTAACAAGAAGGATGGTGGGGAGGTGCTGGCTTCGTATGGCAGCTTAGCTGAGTTGGGCCATGCTGCAGCTCAGAAGAATGAGGTCCCCAGTTTGAGTCCCTCCACCTCCATCCTCTCACCTGCCTCCTAAGTGTTTTTTATTTGTTTGTTTGTTTATTTAGAGGCAGGGTATCATGTTGCCCAGACTGGCCTTGAACTCCTGGTCTCAAGTGATCCTCCTGCCTCAGCCTCCCAAGTAGTAGAGACTACAGGTGCACACTATAGCACTGGGATTCCTCCCAGATGTATTTAACTCAGTCATAAGTGAGTCCAGCTGAGAGTGTAGACAGTGCCTAGGGAGCCCAGCACCTCCCCTGGGAAGGGGACTCCAGGGCACAGGAAAAGCCAAAGGTCCTTGTGACCCCTAAAAGGCTGTCTTCATTATACCAACAATATGAACCCCAGTCTCTTCTGTTCCCCCGTCACTGAGACCTGTGTCATTCCTGTCTCTGTGCTCTTATTCTTGACATTCCCTCTACTTGGGCTGCCTTCCCCTCGCTGAGTCCTATAGTCGGCCTCAGTCATGTGCATGGAACAGGAGTGCATGCTGCCAGAGTCGTGTGCCTACGTGGCTAGACTGCGCGACACTTCCTAGCATTCTCCCCTGCCAGGTCTTTCTGAGTAGGGTGGACATGAGAGAGTCGTACGGGGGCTGTGGAGGGCAGAGTGAAGCAGCCACTTTGTAGCTCATATACCTTGTCACTTAGCTGCTGGCTGTTTGTGTGAGACTACTGCTCCACCACCTCTTGGAAATATGTACAGCTTCTCTGCCTCCTGGCCAGATGAGTGAGCTTTGTTCTGTGATGAAGGACCCTATCTTCTGCAGGAAATCCTCACCATCAAGGTCAGAGCAACAAAACTGACAGGGGTCTTAGTCCAACCTGATGTAATTCCAGCTCGGGCTCATGGGTTCTGGCTTATCGTTGTTATCCCTCACTTTATCTCCATCTTCCCCTCCCTACCTCCTGCCTTGCAGACATGGAGATCCAACATCAAATGCAAATACCTCTGCCTTACCTAGACAGACTGACCAGCTCCCACAATAACAGAAGGTCAAGTCTCTGTAACAGATCCCTTATTATTTCTGTATCTTAGCAGCTTTGCTTTTCTTACTGAACTTGAATTGAGGTATCAACATGGGTGGTGGTTGATGGTGGCTTATGACTCCTATCCATCCTTTGGAACCCAGCTCAAGTCTCACCTCCTCCAGGAAGCTTTCCCAGACCCCACTAGTCATCAGTGTTCACTTCTGACTCTGAGCTATTACAGCACTTACCGCTTGTCCTGTCCTGCTTTAGGTTGTAAGTTATCTTTCCACTCATGGGTATCTTCTTGTCCTAGGTCAAAATTTCCTGCACTTCACAGATATAAATCTCTAGTCTCTTCCTGAAGATTCTGATTCTCTGAGCTTCACCTAGAACAATATGGTGACCAGAAAGTGTGAGGAATTCAGCCCCAAGTAAACTGTGAGCCCTAAGATGACAGGAACCAAGTCCCTACTTTATGTGACAGGGACTGCACACATCCAGCAATAATAGTAGATTTGAAAGTGGAGGGTACCCAACCAGCCTTTTCTGGGGGAAACATCCTGGCTTAGAATTCCCATTAAGTGAGATCTTTGAGACGCTTTTCTTTCTTCTTGCATGGCAGCAGAGGATGAAACCCCAAGCAGTCAGGTGCTGGGGACGTCATTCACCCTGATGATCTTGATGGGGTTAATTCTTACTAGTCATGTCTCCCTCACTCTGATCAAGCCACTCCTTCTCCTCTATTGCTTTGGAAAGAGGACTGTTCTTGCTGGCTACCCAGGAGTCCACCTCCCAATCTCCCAGCATGTCTCCCGGAGCTGAGTCTGACAGATCCAGGCTCCTCTGCTTTTTCTTTGGGGCGTTTTCTCCACATG